>NC_090266.1:699837979-701133337 GCF_040414725.1 Anabrus simplex | reverse complement strand
ACTGTTTCATGTTATCACTCATCTCTCTATCATTGACAAGTTTACGCTACGTAAACAATACTGTACATATATAAGCTTATTTTAAGTGATTTGATAGAATCTGAGGATGTTCTTGTAGAACGAAACATGTCATTCTTTGTATGTTAGTGTGTGTTTTACAGATATGCTTTTAGTGTTTTAATTTACATTGTATTTGCTATGTGTTTGACAGACTGAAAAGCCTTTGCTACATGTTAACGATTTTAACACGATTTATACTAAGAGTCTGCAACACCGGTAAAATATCCCTGCCACTACATGATAAATGACCGCCACTTCGAGGGTTAAAAAGTGTTTCCATTAAACATTTTGCCCCATATGATCCATCAGTAACTCACATTTCTTAGAGAAGATTTGACATTTGTCATTTGAGTAAACATTTTAATATAATTTATCGCCTCCGCGGGGAATGTGGGTACAGAAGTATGGGTACTCTGATCTAAAGTTTGTCCCTGTTGACTGGGTCTCTGTGAGGTAGATGCAGCCTCATTTATATTAACGTTTATCAATGTTACTGCTGGAGTTACAGAGTTCTTTTAGATACGTTCGGATTACTTAAAATATATGTTGTCTTGTCATAACCTGGTTTGATGGATGGTCGGGGAGGATTACTGAACACCATAATAAATTTCCGCTTTTGAGGAAAGATTTCATCCTATAGTTGAGAATTACTATTGGTAGCGCGGGGAAGTGTTGAGGCATCATGAGTGGATTAGTTATGGAATGTAATGGGGCAAAATAGTTTTTGAATTTTAGGTATGATTTATTTTCGATACTCATTTGTCTTAATTTCCTTTTGTTGTTTTTCAACTTCGCATCGTTCAGCTCCCGCACAATTGTCGCATTTAAAGATTTGTTGATTACAGTCTTCTGAATTGTGATTGAGGACACATTTACCACGTCTATGTTTCCTTGGTCGACAATTTGTAGTAGTATGGCTATACCGCTGACAACCTTTGCATATTAATGGTGAAAATATAAATGCCTGAACCTCTGAAATCACATTAAAGATGGAAACACTTTTGGGGAGACGTTGACGTCTTCAAAGATGACCTTCACAATACCAGTAGGGATATATTCAACTTTTCCATCTTTCGATGATCGTCTATTGAGACGTTGAACTTTAACAACTGGGTTCGGAGATTGTAGGTAGGTTAAGATATCTACCCCCCCTAATACCCCTACTGTATGAATATTCATGGACGGGATGAAAGCTTTCAAGTGCTTTCCACAACGATATGATGAATAAGAAAGGCGTTTGCAGCCTTACTAGACTGAAAGCTAATCTAAATCCTATTTACAACCTTCCTATGTATTTCCTTTGCTTCTTCAATTTGTCTTTCATAGAACAACCTGCCCAGAGACATAGGATGAAGATGTCCTATATTTTTATTTGAGTCATTCGATACTACATGTACGATGTATGGACCAAGATGAGTTACAGGGTATTTATGTAATGGAACTTGTTGGCTTTGATCCTTGTTAAGTACGAGATCTTGAATACAATCTCTCATTGAGAATCAATAATATGATCATCCATTAGGAGACCCTCATTATTGGAAACATTTCTAGTATAGGGAGGTCTCCCTAAAGTACCTCCACGTTATTCACCGAAAGGTGAATATACTATCTGATAGTCGAAACAAATAATACGTAAGAAGTACAAAACACACACACACACGCACACACAAAACAAAACACTCTACTTTTCTACAGGCGAAAAATGTAATACGCTGCACGAGTGACCAGGTAGATACGTGTGCACTGCACAACGGTCGAACACCGAATCGTGATGGTACCAAATACCGTATTTTTATAGTACTTGTAGGTCCTTGAAATGACAGCAAAGGGTACAAATAAATGAGACGTAGTATGAACGGCACAAGACATAGAGTTGCACGGAGAGGGAGATATTCTGCCAAAATGTCAGATGAAACAGTCAAATGAAGGTGATTCCTGATTGGGAACGGAACGGTTAGTGTTCGAACAAAAAGTAAATGGATAATACTTACGTCTTAGGAAGAAATTAAAAGATCAAGAATTTAAGGCAAATTTCCTGGAAGTCAACAGAATGGCACGAAATCTTGGGAATGCCACATTAAGATGGCGCGTGACCTTATGGGTTTGTTTAATAAGCTACCACAGGTAATTAATGCCAGCATCAAATATATAATCCGTGATCTCTCAACAAGTAAGATATTCAACACCAGCGCTTGCCACGTTTTTTAAACAGAAGGACAAGTAAAATTCATGAAACAATTTTTCATACCACTACTTTCGGAATTTTTATTATTGACGCTCGTGTTTTATACTTTAATTACTAACGAACCGAGAGAGTTTTTCAAAATGAGTTATACCACAATTTCCTTGTTTAATTCTGCATCAGAGTGTATAAGACAAATTGTTTTTGAAGTTCGTTAATGTTTTTTTAGTTGTGGTTGTACTAAATATTGTCCGGGATTTTGGCTTCTTCTCTAGGAACTGCTTACTTATAAATATATAAATAGGAAACTACTTATCTTATAGTAATGAAATTTTTATGTGTTGTATCCACATGTATTCGTAGTGTATTCAAGCTATAAATTTTTCAAACACCTGAAAGAAAGTTCTTATCATTTTCCTATGACAACTTTTTCTCAGCCAAGGATAAACGTACAACAGGAAACTTCGGCTTGTTTTGAAGCACTCAGTCGTGGTTATCAGAAACTATAACCACTGCAACCGTACAGTGTGATACTTAATTTATGAAGAGTGATATTGATGGGAAGTTGTGTGTGCGATGGACCGTGCGATTTACAACTGACGGGGTGGTGAAATCGGGTACAGCCCGCAAAGAATACAGCTTTTTGTTTACTTTAATTTTTTCATTTTATTTACTCGTAAAATTTCCACATCCCTTCATTTCTTTCCTGAGGAATTCGGGCGTTCAATTTCAGGTTTATAAAAGGCAGGCTTCCTACTTTAGAACTGTCACAGTGTACAATTTTATAAGGCTTATCTAACTTACATGACTTACATATCTTTAAATATTTAAATTTGTCAATATTTTCGTCCGAAAAATCACTATATTCTGATATTCGAAACTGCTATCATTCATGTTGATTATGACTGGCTCGAAATGACGGACATTTTCAGACAGCCCATCTATCTCTCATTAGTAGCCTTCCATTTTCTTAGCGTGTTTTTCTTTCTCATTTTTTACATACTTTCCAGAGTTTCAAAAGTGTAGATAGAAATTGATATAAGTTATTAGTAAAATGCTCCATATATTCAACAGTTTCAGATGGAGAATTTTGTTTGTGGGGAGTGCCTAATTCATGAAAGAATCGGGGATATTTCTTCGTTCTGTGGCAAAAATAAAATCATCGAGTTGGAGTTTCGAACACCCCGGGCTCAAACACTGCTTCTTTCTTGACCTGGGTGATAAATTACTATCATTCTCCTTTAAAGAGACACTTACTCTCTTCACTGACGACAGCGATAATTCAAGACAATCTTCCACTGTCTGGTACACAGGGAGCCGTGTCTCCAACATTTCCACCTCACTCTGACGGAACGGTGGCCTCGGTGGAATCTTGAAGTAATGTGGCTAACATGTAGAACACAGGCAGACTGAAAGTAACATGCCGAAAAATCGAGGCCACCGGCATTCCATTTCACACCCACCCGGGGCGAGTGTACGCGGCAACCCTGCACACAGTTTTACTACCACGCCTGCTGTTAAGCGTACACACAGCTTCCCATTAATATCACTTTTCATAAATTCTGTAATACAGTGTACGGTTACAGTGGTTAGAGTTAGAGTTTCTGATAATCATGACTTACTGCTTGAAAACAAGTGCAACTTTCATGTTGTTCGTTTAACCTGTGCTGAGATAAAGTTGCCGAAAGAATTGTAACTTGAGTATTACACTACGAATGCATGTGGCTATAACATATAAAAGCGTGCTTACCATCAGACAAGTAGCTTTCCTATGCATATATTTTTAAATAAACGGTTCCTAGAGAAGAAGCCAAAACACAGACAATATTTACTACAATCACAAATCAAAATCATTAACGAACTTCAAAAACAATGTGTCTTATACGATATAAAGCAGAATTAAACAATTAGAATATTGGTATAACTCTTTATGAAATAGGCCTGTTGGTTCATTTGTACTTAACGCCTAAACTCGTGTGTCCATAATAAAGTATCCGAAAGTAACTTATGTGATTTTAATTTTTTCTAAACCTTTGTGGGTGTTACCAAATACGGTACAGTACAATGTTCATGTCTTTCTTCTCATTATTATTATAATTGTTGCTAATTTTCGGGCCATATATATTTCGCCCTGTAACGAGATTAGCATTGACAAGTGTATAGAGCGCACACAGTGTGCGTATACCCCACACATTATTTAATTATTTATATTACAGTTACCCAATTTATGCACTTCGACTGCTGAAAGAATGGTTGATACAAGTGATTATTCTATTGAGGAAAGTTTGCTGGCCGCTGTGTGGCGTCATGAGCGTAAAACTAGTTGCAAATCAATGTAAATGTGAGGGACGATTTCGTTTCGCGATTTGTGTAAGAAGCACCGTCAAAGAAAACATTGTTAGCGTCGGAAAATGGAGCCTTTTTAACGGGAAGTGTTCGCGACGCACCAAGATGTGGAAGACCATCCACCAGACTTTAACAATGTGAAAATGTGGAAAAATCTATCGAACAATCACCGGTCAAATACATACGGCAACGTGCGTCAGAGTTGGGAATACCGGAATCAGCCGTGAGGAAACACATCAAAATGGATCTGAAAATGGTGTCCATTGAGTGTCAGTGAATTATAAGAGATCATTTAGAGAGACGTATTGATGATTGTGGTTGGATACTGCAACAATTCCAAACAATGTCTCAGAAAGCAGAAGTCATGTTCACTGACGAATGTGCGATTTATCGCAGCTCCCGTAGACGAAATGTTTATTTTTGGGGAAAAGAATAAGAAGGTAACTTTTAAGGACTCCAGACCACCTCAGCCTCTGCGCCAGCACTCGCGGTATCCCCCTGGCGCGGGCCCCCTGGCCGCGTTACTGACTGTGCCAGCAAGGGCATGCGTTTGCGGAATGTGCCACACCTGTTATGTTTCTCGTTTTGTATCATTTACTGAGGGATAATGTGAGAGCAAACAGGCTAACCGTGCTACACACCCCAGCTCTACGAGTGAGGATGAACTCTATTGAGTGTAAAAAAGTGGTCAGTTCTCACAATTCTTTATTTACAGATTTTTTCTACCTACTTCCCTATGATCATTTATGAGCGTTTATTTTATGCTGATTAAGTCTCAAATTGTTCATGTTGGTACCGTAAAACTTCATGTTAGATAATTGCATTGTCAACGTATTATTTTTGTGTGTGTTCTAAGTCGCACCGACATAGATACGTTTTATGGCGATAGGAAAATGCGTAGGAAGGAAGCGACCGTGGGCCCAAGGTAAGGTACAGCCTCAGCATTTGCCTGGTGTGACCTTTACTGAAGGCTAATGTGAGAGCAAGCAGGCTAACCGTGCTACACACCCCAGCTCTACGAGTGATGATGAACCCTATTGAGTGTAAATAAGTGGTCAGTTCTCACAATTCTTTATTTACAGGTTTTTTCTACTTACTTCTACTTATCCTTTATGAGCATTTTGTTTATCTTGATTAGTTCTCAAATGTTTTATGTTGTGTCAGGAAGGGCATCCAGCCGTAAATATTCATGTTGGATAATTGCATTGTCAACTTATTATTTTTGTGTGCGTGTTTTACGTCGCACCGACACAGATAGGTCTTATGGCGATAATAAAGGCATAGGAAGTAAACGAACGTGGGGCCCCATGTAAGGTACAGCCTCAGTATTTGCCTGGTGAGAAAATCGGAAAATTCATCTTCAGGGCTGGCGACAGGGGTGTTCGAACTCCTACTATCTCCCGGATGCAAAATCACAGCTGCGCGGTCCTACCGCACGGCTAACTCGCCCGGTTTTCAAGGGAAAAGAGACAGTTAAAAAGTGAAAGGACGTGTATGCATGAAAGGTAGGATCAATCGTTATATTCAAGCTAGTCTAATAATGTAGAACATCACATAGTTTTATTTACTTTTTGTTCAAAATACGTATCTAAATTCCTTGTTACATGGTTCGCATTCCTTAATCATTGGATTCGGACCGTGAAAATAACCTCTACTATCTCCACGATGATTGTAGTGACGTTGCCAACGACTGCATGCGACTACCTCGAGTAAAGCCTTTGTGTAGAACGGTAGTTTTTCCCAAGCAATATCTACGCCGTGAACAGCATACGTTGAGAGAAACCCTGATGGTAAATAGTTAATTAGAATTTGCGGCATTTCAAGTAAGCAACCATATGTGTAATAGGCTGAAGTAACATCACTTACTAGTGAGAAATATATAGTACGTAACGCATCAGGCTTAATGTTCGGTGTATATACTTCGCATTTACAGTTATGTTTGGTGATAATTTCTACGTTTTTCTCCCCAAGCTCACTCTTGCTTGTTGGCTATCCATAATGGTCAAGTTTCTAAACACACACTGATGGCAACGGTGACGATATTTTCCTATTAATTCACACACTTTTTGGTGGTAATTTACATTTTGCTTTACGTCACACCGACACAGACATGTATTATAGTGATGATAGAAGAGCAAAGGGGTAGCGAGTTAGAAGGATGCGGTTCTAGCCTTAATGCACACCCCCTAGCATTTTCTTTGTGTGAAAATAGGAAACCACAGTGAACTATTTTTGGGCCTGCAACAGTGTGGTTCGAACCCACTCTCTTCTGGATGTCCAACTAAAGGTGTGAGCGAATTCGCTTGTTATTCTATATTTTTTAATGCTTGGTGTGAGATTATATTATTTAATATTAGCAGACGCGAGTTAATTGTGTGTAAATATCATCTAGTACACATATGTTCAAACAGAACGCCAGACAGTCAGTTCGCTTCGTCGCGAAAATCAAGCCGCATGTTAGCGGCGAGCAACTTTCACTTGTGTATAGGGAATGTCGAAGTGCAGCCAATAATCGGTTATGCTCGGGACTACTCGAGGAATCTCGTCGTTTAGTACCGCCTACGTAGCGATTTCGCGCCACGTGTGTAGCAAGAAGAAGAAGAAGTTTTGTTTTGTTTTGTGAAAGATAACTTTAGAAATCTATCTCAGTATTGCTTGTTTTGTGATAGTTAACTTAACAAGTCTTTACGCCGAGTTTGCCGTATAATTCTCGAACTGGGCTCCACACATTCACTTGCAGCTGTCCAGCAGTCCATATTCGGCAATCAAGCTCGTGTAAACACATCCATTTGATATGCAACATAGCAAGTAGAGAGTCTTCCAGTGCAGCTGAATCTACAGACAGTAATTTAATAATCCACGAGGCATCCACTACAAATCAACAACAACTTCCAATAATCCAAGAACTACAATGCCCTGGAGCAGCAAAGTCCTGTGAAGCAGTGTAAGTAAATTCCAATAGTGTAAAATATTAGTGTACACATCACATTAGGTTTAACATTTAGGTATCAACAAGTACTCTTATCTTGAATTAATTACATAAATCGAAAGTAGACAATGGTATAAAAGTTGCACTCATAGGTTAATTTTAATTTGTTGTTTTCTTTCGTTGTAGGTGTGATCAGTGGGTTATCAAATGTAGGAGAAGTGATTTGGATGACATTTAAAAGAAAGAAGGACCTACCTACTTAAATAGCTCATACAAGATATGTTGAGATCACTTCCAATCCACAGATTTTAGGAATCCTCAGCTCTTTAGTCAGGGGTAAGTTATGAATCAATCAATCAGTCACTACTGATCTGCATTTAGGGCAGTTGCCCAAGTGGAAGATTCCCTATTTGTTGTTTTCCTGGCAATTTCTTAAATTATTGCAAAGATATTGGGAATTTATTGAACATCTCCCTTGGTAAGTTATTCCAATCCCTAACTCCCCTTCCTCTGAATGAATATTTGCCCCAATTTGTCCTCTTGAATTTCAGCTTTATCTTCATATTGTGATCTTTCCTACTTTTAAAGACACCACTCAAACTTATTTGTGTACTAATGTCATTCCACGCCATCTCTCCACTGACAGTTCGAAACATAACTGAGATTCAGTATGGACCCAACATGATTTTAATCACTTGTAACACACTACTTAGTCTCCCAAGTTTTCCCAGCCCAAACATTGCAACATTTTTGTAACACTACTCTTTTGTCGGAAATCACCCAGAACAAATCGAGCTGCTTTTCTTTGGATTTTTTCCAGTTCTTGAATCAAGTAATCCTGGTGAGGGTCCCATACACTGGATCCATACTCTAGTTTGGGTCTTTACATCCTTTCTTCGACCCCTAAATACCCTCATATCCATGTGCAGAGATCTGTACCCTTTATTTACAATCATATTTATGTGATTACCCCAATGAAGATCTTTTCTTATATTAACACCTAGGTACTTACAATGATCCCCCAAAGGAACTTTCACCCCATCAATGCAGTAATTAAAAGTGAGAGGACTTTTCCTAATTATGAAACTCACAACCTGACTTTTAATCCCGTTTATTATCATACCATTGCCTGCTGTCTATCTCACAACATTATCAAGGTCACGTTGCAGTTGCTCACAATCTTGTAAGTTATTTATTACTCTGTACAGAATAACATCATCTGCAAAAAGCCTTATCTCTGATTTCACTTTTTTACACATATCATAGATATATATAAGAAAATATAAAGGTCCAGTAATACTGCCTTAAGGTATTCCCCTCTTAATTATTACAGGGTCAGATAAAGCTTCGCCTACTCTAATTATCTGAGTTCTATTTTCTAGAAATTTAGAAACCCATTCAGTCACTCTTTTTTCTAGTCCAATTGCACTTATTTTTGTCAGTAGTCCCCATGATCTACCCTATCAAATGCCTTACATAGGTCAATTGCGATACAGTCCATTTGACCTCCAGAATCCAGGATATCTGCTATATCTTGTTGGAATTCTACAAGTTGAGCTTCAGTGGAATAACCTTTCCTAAACCCAAACTGCCTTCTATCAAACCAGTTCTTAATTTTTCAAACATGTCTAATATAACCAGAAAGAATGCTTTCCCAAAGCTTACATGCAATGCATGTCAAACTGACTGGCCTGTAATTTTCAGCTTTATGCTTTATGAAGTGAAATAGTTTGTGTGTATAAAACTGTTAACTTCCCTTTACTGCTTGAAATAGAGAAAATGAATATTACATGCATACATACATAGCTATAGACGGTTATGCCCTTCAGCATTCAGTCTGCATGCCTCTGTGAGTTAAATAATAAAAATAATGATATAAATTACTTAGTATTTTATTGCAGTCAATGGTCATAAGATTAAATTACATTTCATAAATCCTTTAAGTTACACTAGAATAACATGAGCATAATATGGACATGAATATTTTGCATATTACAGCATAGTATCTTTCAATTCATTATTATTATATATATAATAAATGCACCAAACAACATTTCACTACTCACAATGGCGAATAAATATTAGTTGCAGCAGAAACATGTCAGCGATTCTTTTCTCTGAGGACAGATAAGAGTGTGATACCTATCACAAGCTCTACCGCATGGAGCGCAGATACACTGAGGACTTGGCCTGTGGTGACTGAATGCTGAAAACTGCTCTCACTTTGTCATTCCGACAAGATTTTGCTTTTTACTACCTTTACAGAGGGTTGTTCCTAGGCATTCCCTTCCTGCTTTTACTGCCGCGTCACTGTATGTCACCCATTCTCTTTCTGTATCGTACGCCTGTATCCTGGACTCCGTTACTTCCATAGGTCCGAGGCTTGCTCGGTCGATTCTGTGAAGCAGGATGCTACCTTACTTATAGTCCTAGTGAGGACCTCTCCCCTGACGGGTCCTAGCCACCTGAGCACAAAGCGGCCCATGACTCTGAAAATGTTAGGGTATCTCGAGTCTCAGGACCACGTTATAGGCCACTCAGCCGTCGCCCGTGGTTCTTGAACTAGGAGGTGACTCCAGTAACCCACACGATGAACCACAAAAATTAATAATGTAATAATACATGTTCGGCTGTTACACCACTACTATGAAATTGAATGGTATTTCACAACAGTTCATCATATTCTTGTAATTTATATGCTGTATTATTACAGCCTACCAGTTTTGCATTTCATAGTACTATAGCATGGGCTTATTCAAAAAGCAATGTGTGTAATTAATATGAATATTAACTTTGTTTCAATGAACCCTTTTTTTAGGCTGAAACCCAATTCTGTGCCAACACAAAATCTTCCCAGCAGCAGCGTGAAGGGTGTTTTGGGATCAAGAAAAAGAGGGAGTCCACGCAAGAGGAAGGGAGAGAGAAGAAGAAGTGGAACATAATGGAACATCTCCACCAGTACTGCTCAGGTGCAGCCAACAGACAGACTTCCTAATGCAAGATGTCCTAAAAGTGTTAATAACGAAGTTAAATTTAATATAATTAGGAAAAGGTTGTGTAAGGCTCCAAAAACTATCTGCAGAAAGAATGCACTTATCATAAAATTGAAGGGTGAGGTGTGCAGGTTAGAGAAAAGTAAAGTGGAAACAAAGTCTGACTTAATAAAGTACTTTGGTCATTCCAGCTCATACTCAAAGAATTTTTTTAAGGGTCAAGTGAAAAAACTTTGTTCATAAAAGCACAGGAAGGCGATTCACTGACAGCGATAAAACTGTTGCTCTTGCAATGTATTATTGTTCTTCTAAAGCATATCAGTTCACTTGTGTTTCGGGAGCGCAGCGTGTGGAACCACTCTGAACATCTCCGCTCTCTTTGGTTGCACGAATTATACACTGCGTACGTCAGTTGTCATGGTAGACGTTCCAAGCGGCTCCACGCTGCGCTCCCAAGACACATGTGAAGCCAGCAGCACTTATTCAATGGCCAGTAGCACGAGTGCAAACTGTTGTTCGTTCGTAATCTGTTTACCCTCTAGGGTCGGTTTTCCCCTCAGACTAAGCGAGGGATCCCACCTCTACCACCTCAAGGGCAGTGTCCTGGAGCTTCAGACTCTGGGTCTGGGGATACAACTGGGGAGGATGACCAGTACCTCGCCCAGGCGGCCTCACCTGCTATCCTGAACAGGGGCCTTGTAGGTGGATGGGAAGTTTGGAAGGGATAGACAAGGAAGAGGGAAGGAAGCGGTCGTGGCCTTAAGTTAGGTGCCATCCCGGCATTTGCCTGGAGGAGAAGTGGGAAACCACGGAAAACCACTTCGAGGATGGCTGAGGAGGGAATCGAACCCACCTCTACTCAGTTGACCTCCTGAGGCTGAGTGGACCCCGTTCCAGCCGTCGTACCACTTTTCAAATTTCGCGGCAGAGCCGAGAATCGAACCCGGGCCTCTGGGGGTGGCAGCTTATCACACTAACCA
Source organism: Anabrus simplex (assembly GCF_040414725.1). NCBI lineage: Eukaryota > Metazoa > Arthropoda > Insecta > Orthoptera > Tettigoniidae > Anabrus > Anabrus simplex. The sequence continues at coordinate 701,121,847 of NC_090266.1, read as the reverse complement.
CTACACCACAGAGGCGGACGCAAACTGTTGTTACTTTTTAAAATTAGGTAGTCATTTTAAAAGTCACATATTCTCTTTTGATAATGTCATTTATATAAGTATATTTCAGTTATTCCTATGTTGGTCTCGTCATTCCCTAGACACAAGTGAGATAGTACATTCTGTTTCACTTGACAATCTACCTCATGGGGTCACTTGGAAATTTGAAAAGCGCTGTTGCTATTAACTTCATTAGGAAGTCATATTATATACCGTATGCACATAATATACTGTAGACCACATAGAATAGTATGGAACTTACGTAAATACAATTCTGGGCCCTTCAGCTGAACAGTGCTTGCAGCTTATCATCGTTAGGTCATCAGTTTCGAAGTTCTTTTCACGAATACTGTACTTTTGCCACCACAACTCACAAAATATTTATACCGTTCACAAAATATTTGCACAGTTCAGAAAATATTTACACAATTCACCCATACAGTAGTTGCTACCGTAACTGTTGTCTTTAGGATTGCTTCTATAAAACAGTTTATTATACTGAAGTAGGGCCTATAACACATTTTTCTTAGTGGAGTAACAAATTTGCAGCAATTGCCTGTTGCAAGAAACAAGTAACTAATCTTATGTTGTGAAATTTTTATGCCGTTCTAAACTGTATTTTGTGTGAGAGGTAAAAGTGTTATTGTGCTATGTTCTCCCGTGATGATTTAAATTTTTCCTGTAGTTGAAGAATTTATTACACTCACTAGATACAAAATTGTCCATCGTGCAAGCACAAAAAGTTCACTTCAATGCGCAATAAAGCACTTAATGTACATAACTAATTCACTATTTCATGAAGTAGACCCCCAAAAGACTCCAGAAGTCTATAAATACTGTCTGTACTTCACAGCACCACGATTTAAAGTAAATCTCATTACCCATGAAATTAAATGGCAATCTAACCACGATTTTAAACAAAGACTTCATTACCCGTGATATTATACGGCAAACTCGTTGTAAAGACTTGTAAAGTTAACTATCACAAAACAAGCAATGCTGAGATAGGCTTCTAAAGTTATCTTTCACAAAACAAAACAAAGCTTCTCCTTCCTCTTCTTGCTCCGCACGTAGCGCGAAATCGCTACGTAGGAGGTACTAAATGCCGAGATTCCTCGAGCAGTCCCGAACATGGCCGATTATGGCTGCACCTCGACATTCCCTAGACACAAGTGTCATATGCTTTCTCTTAGATCTACGAAAGATAAACACAACTGTCTAAACCTCTCCTAACATTTTGAAATTACCTGGCGCATACTGAAAATCTGATCCTGACAGCCCCTCTGTGGTCTGAAACCACACTGGTTTTCATCCAACTTCCTCTCAACTAACTACTGATTGCACCCTCCCTTTTAAAACTGGGCGAGTTGGCCATGCGGTTAGAGGCGCGCGGCTGTGAGCTTGCATCCGGGAGATAGTGGGTTCGAATCCCACTGTCAGCAGCCCTGAAGATGGTTTTCCGTGGTTTCCCATTTTTACACCTTAATTAAGGCCACGGTCGCTTCCTTCCAACTCCTAGGCCTTTCCTATCCCATCGTCGCCATAAAACCTATCTGTGTCGGTGCGATGTAAAGCCATTAGTAACCTCCCTTCCAAGATGCCAGTGAATACTTTGCCCGGAATACTAATCAATGAGATACCTCGATAATTGTTGCAATCCTTCCTGTTCCCTTGCTTATTGATAGGTGAAATTACTGCTTTTGTCCAACCTGAATGTACCTTACCAACACTCCATGCTAATCTTACTACTCTATGAAGCCATTTCAGCCCTGCCTTCCCGCTATACTTCACCATTTCAGGTCTAAGTTCATCTATTCCTGCTGCTTTACGACAATGGAGTTTATTTGCCATCCTTTCCATTTCCTCAAGCGTAATTTCACCAACATCATTTTCTTCCTCCCCATGAGCTTGGTTGTTCGCGACATCACCATGAAGACTTCCTTTTACGTTGAGAAGAATTTCAAAATATTCTCTCCACCTGTCCAGTAATTCCCTGGGATCTGTTATGAGTTCACCTGAATTACTCAAAACACTGTTCATTTCCTTTTTCCCTCCCTTCCTATGATTCTTTATTACTGTTCAGAAAGGTTTCCCTGCAGCTTGACTTAGCCTTTCCAGGTTATTACGAAAATCTTCCCATGACTTCTTTTTGGATTCAACAACTATTTGTTTCGCTCTGATTCTTTCATCTACGTACAATTCCCTATCTGCATCGGCCCTTGTTTGGAGCCCTTTCTGTTAAGCCTTCTTTTTACGCTTACAAGCTGCTCTCACTTCATCATTCCACCAAGATGTTTGCTTTTCCTGTCTTTACACACAGTCGTACCTAGGCATTCCCTTGCTGTTTCTACTACAGCATCTCTGTATGCCACCCATTCTCTTTCTATATCTCGAACCTGCTTACTGTCTACTGTTCAAATCTTCTCACTAATCATATCCATGTACTTCTAATTTCCTCGTCCTGGAGATTTTCTACACTTATTCGTTTGCAGACAGATTTCACTTTCTCTACCCTAGGCCTAGAGATACTTAGTTCACTACAGTTCAGATAGTGGTCTGTGGATCATCGAAAAATCCCCGAAAAACCCGTACATTCCTAACAGACTTCCTGAATTCGAAGTCAGTTAAGATATAGTCTATTATGGATCTGGTACCCCTAGCCTCCCATGTGTAGCGGTGAATAGCCTTATGCTTGAAGAATATATTCGTAACTGCTAAACCCATACTAGCACAGAATTCCAGCAAACGCTTCCCGTTCCCATTAGCTTCCATATCTTCCCCACATTTACCAATCACCCTTTTGTATCCTTCAGTTCTGTTTCCAACTCTCACCTTGAAATCGCCCCTTAGCACTATCCTATCCTTGCTGTTCACCCTGACTACGATGTCACTCAATGCTTCTTAAAACTTGTCAATTTCATCCTCATCTGCACCCTCACATGGTGAATACACTGAGACAATTCTCGTCCTAATTCCTCCAACTGCCAAATATACCCACATCATACGCTCATTTACGTGCCTAACAGAAAGTATGTTGCGTGCAGTAGTATTCCTGATAAACAATCCTCCCCCATACTCTGCCCTTCCCTTTTTAAAACCTATCAAGTACACTTTATAATATTCTATCTCTTCCTCGTTATCTCCCCTTACCCAAATATCACTTACTCCTAGTACATCCAGATGCATCCTCTTTGCTGACTCAGCCAGTTCTACTTTCTTTCTTCCATAAGCCCCATTAATATTGATAGCTCCCCATCAAATTCCATTTCGTTCGCCAAGTTGTTTCCAAGGAGTCCCTCGCCTGTCAAATGAGAATGGGACTCCGTTACTCCCATAGGTCCGAGGCTTGCTTAAAATATTCTGAGCTTGGTAAATTCATGAAGCAGGATGCTACTCTACTTGCACATAGTCCAAGTGAGGATCTCTCCTCTAACGGGTTAGGGACCGCTGGTGGATTGTATAGTCCTAGCCGCCTGAGCACAAGCAGGGCCACGACTCAGAATAAGTCCGAGATGCCCACTCCCATTCCATAGCAACTGGTATCCCGACTCTCAGAACCACTCCTAAGCCACTCGGCCGTTGCCCATGGTTCACGAACTAGGATGTAACCCACACCAAGAACCATATATGTAATTGTTGGAAATAAATATTAAAGCCTCAAGAGGAATGTTGGGCTGCCCGGAAATATCATTGACATTATAAATGGGATGGTTGCTTTGGTCCAGATGTATGAAAATATTTCTCTGGCATAAAGTCGATTATTGATCTTTTTTTCCAGTAGTCGTAAATTGATGATTAAAATGTGCCATGTGCTCGCCCTATACGGAAAATCTATTATGCTTCTTGGCATTGATGTACTCTTGATATCATATTTGGTAACTTTTGCCAGTTTGGCGTATGTAGCTGGAATCACTTTATGACATTTATGATTATAAATACCTGAATTGAAATATTTGTTGCTAGCAGTGACAGGGCCTCCGGCTAAGTGGCAGGCACGCTACTCCTACACCACGGGGCAGGCCATTAGTTCTAAACACTATCTTTAAATTTTACTTTTTAAATAAATCTATCTGAAAAAATATTGTTGTATGTGGAAGTGAGATATTTATTTTTGTTTGTGGGTCTTCTAACAAGGGTTGAGGAGGATTTATTTTTCAATTCATACATTATTTTGTCAACAAATTGCTTGTTATAGCCATTAATTAATGTGATATTCGATATGTTATCAATTTTTTTTTCAATTAGCAGTTGAAAGAGGGATGCTGAAGGTTCTGTAAATTAAACTATAAAATTCAGCTTTTATTCCTGGTTACCTGTATGTTGAGAATCTTGTCTTTTTTGTTGCAAGTTTGTGTGAGTTTTCTATACCAATGTTTCTAGTGATTGAGTGATCCAAAATATTTAACGAATTATTTACTTGAGATTCAATCATAAATTTAATATGCGGATCTAATGAGTTCTATTGATTAAGCAAAGTGTCTTCTTTGATGAAATGATGGTCAATTATAGAAAAAATGTCTTCCACATATCATAACATCCAGAAAACGATTCCTTGAAATTTGTTAATAATCTTAGTGTGCTCTAGATTATCAAGACTGAGCAAGTTGGCCTGTGGTTAGGGGCGCTCAGCTGTGAGCTTGCATTCGGAAGATAGTGGGTTCGATCCCCACTGTTGGCAGCCCTGAAGATGTTTATCCGTAGTTTCCCATTTTCACACCAGGCAAATGCTGGGACTCTTCCGCTTCCTTCCCCCTCACAGCCCTTTCCTATCCCATTGTCGCCATTTGACCTATCTGTGTCAGTGCTGCGTAAAGCAACCTGTAAGAAAAAAATTTATCAAGATAAATATCAGCTAAAATGCTGGAAAACACGGGATCCCATGTGAAGACCATCCTGTTTATAAATGGTATTCTTAAAAGAAAAGTACTTCTTGTCAATAGCAAATTTAAGGAGAGTCATAAAATAATTATTTCGATTTTACTAAATTTGCTATAATTATTGAGATTTCTTTCAATGGGTTGGATAGTTTCAGCTGTCGGTATGTTGAAATGCATGTTGGTGATATTGTGGTAATAAATGGAAAAATGCGGTTGTAACTTTGTAACTGCAAAATGATGTTTAGACATTTTTGAATAAATATAAATTCTGTAAGCGGGGCTGTTTCTAAAATTGATAATGGGCCTGATAGGTACTGCTATGTTTATTTTGTGTATTTTAGGGAGTGCTCTTGCAGTTGGTAGTTTGGGGTTCATGATAATCATTTTCATTGTCTGCTGTTCATTTAACAAAAACTGAGAATTTTTTATTATTTATTTGAGCTTCTTTTGGATGGTATTAGTGGGGTCTTTCTTGACAATATTGAATTTATTATCTCTGAAAAATGTTCTGTCTTCAGTTTTATCCACAATTACTGTACAGTAGTATTGCCTTTATGTAAGTTGTCCTTGATTTTTTGTTTTAGGTGGTAGAATTGTTTATTAGCGACAATGGGATAGGAAAGGGCTGTGAGGGGGAAGGAAGCAGAAGAGTCCCAGTTATTATTATTGTCCTATTGTTTGTGAATATTAAGAATTTTGTGTTAATATATTATTTGATGAAAAATTTAAAATAAAATGCATAAAACAAAAATATTCTTCTTCTTCTTCTCCTCCTCCTACTGCTTTTCCCATACATGTGGAGTCGGGGGTGTGACCTGTCTCGCACGTGGATTTGGCCCTAATTTATAGCCGGGTGCCCTTCTTGATGCCAACCCTATATGGAGGAATGTAATCACCAGCCCTCAGATTTTAGGGAAAGACATATTTTGTTCTTGAAGAAATGACTTAAAATGAAGTTGTATTTACACGTTTCATGTATTTGTAAAGTTAGAAACTGTGGTCCTATTGTGCTTAAAAATGTCTGAATTGACGTTAAAACCGGTACATAATTCGTTTTTCAATCCCTAAATCAGTTAAAAAAGGCTTTAGTATATTCCGAGGAAATAAAATATTTGCTGACTCATGTTCAGCATCTTAAACAAAATTTTAAAATCGGGAAGCTCTAAACCACACTCTCTGAAATGCCTTAAGAACCTCCCGCAGCGAACACTCCCATATTTTGTCACAAGGCAGGAGATGATACAGTATCCATTGACCTGCTGGGAAAAAAAAAATTAATTCTGTGAGAATATTTCGGTGTTCCCGTTTGTTCAGTGTGTGAATTATGCCGGAAGTGTCAGGTTCCAACTCGTCTTTAATTAAAAAGTGGTTACAGGAGTTGTTCCTGAAAGTTTGCAGCAAAGAGGTGAGTAAAGTTGTTTACTTCCCCGTAACAAGTTATTATCAATTTAGCAAAATAAGTATGGTATTTTAATTGAAGCCTATTAAAATATGTACAATTGAAGCTGCCTAAAAGTATTTTAGAACCTACTTGAGAGTCTTTTAGGCAGCTAAAATAACCTTTTAACACCTAAAGTTCCGAAGTCTAGTAATCACTATTGCATGTTTCTGCGGTGGTTGGAAGTGCAGTGTGTTGTCTGAATAAAAACCTACAACCTGTTTTCCAGTCATTGACTGGGTCAAGGGTGTAAATATGCCTGTAAATACGGTAACTGTATATAAGTACACTATGTAGAATGTAATTGTATATTTGAATATTGGAATTTTAAGTGGTGATGGGGACACTTTCGTGTATGTGGGGCTATGCACTTTCTCCATTCACCATCCATAAATTGTACCTACAATTGGTGGAAAATAAATAATAATAAAGGGTGCAATGAATGAAGCATATATAGGCTATTAGTACGATGGGGTCGCCACTCCCAAAGTGATTTATTAATGACTGATAGATGCTTGAAATGAGAATTCAGAGTGTTGCTGGAATGAAAGATGACAGGGAAACCCGGAGAAAAAACTGTCTCGCCTCCGCTTTGTCTAGCACAAATCCCTCATGGAGTGACCGGGATTTGAACCACGTTATCCAGCGGTGAGTGGCCGACGCGCTGCCGTCTGAGATACGGAGGTTCAGTGTGTTGTCTGAATATTAAGAGAAAAGTGGTGGAACAAACACTAACACCCAGTCTCTGAGCCAGAAGTAATTAGACGGGATTAAAATCTTCGATCCGGATAGAAATAAAATCTGGGACCTTCTGAAACGACGGCCACAACGCTGGCTATTCAGCCAAGGATTCGAACAAAGTGAAATCCTTATTGAGTTTTATTATTACTATCAGTAACATTCAATTATCGTAATAGAAAGAAGCAAAAATCATTATTTAGTTTCATTATTTCTATCAATTTTAAACACGTAACGTTCGTTGTTCAAACTTGCCGCCTGATTATTTTTCAGGGACTTGAAAACGCTTTAAAAATATAGTTAAGTACCATAGTTAAAACTCTAGGCTTTAAAGTTATACAAACATGTACGGCGTCTGGAGGGACAGATTTTATTTGTACTGTTGCTTAAGATTGAAGGAAATTCATACTTTAAAACGTGGGAGCGGCTCCACGCGCTGCGCTCACGAGACACAGAGCTGGCTTCACGAAAAGCTGCATCGGCTGCACCTCGACATTGCCTGACAGCAAAACAAAGCTTCTTCTTCTTCTTCTCCTGCTCCACACGTGGCGCGAAATCGCCATGATAGGTAGGAGGTGCTAAACGCCGAGATTTCTCGAGCAGTCGCGAGCTTAGCCGATGATGGCTGCACCTCGACATTCCCTAGACACAAGTGCAACTTTCTACTAACCTGATAGAGGTCAACGTCTTTCGCGGGAATGCAGGTGAGTACCGAATGTTGACCGCCGCTCTAAACCACCTGCTATGTAAAACGAAATGTTAGTGGGGCATTGAACTGGGATGTTGAGATGCTGAACCCGCCAGGTTTTGGAAACTAGTTATTTCAAATTACATATACCCGTTAGAACGTATGTGTATAGCGTGCGATTCGCTTGTTGAAATTACGAGACAGTACACACACACACACACACACACACACACACACACACACACGCACGCACGCACGCACTCTCTCTCTCTCTCTCTCTCTCTCTCTCTCTCTCTCTCTCTCCCCCCTCTCTGCACCATGTCTGATCTCCGAAAGTCTCTATTCGAGAAACTGGTGGCGTTGCAGGAGATTTTGCGGTTGAAAGAGGAGTGTGAATTTCGTAACATTAGCGAAGTGAAGGGCGCGTTTGAACGCACTGTTGTAAATCATATAAGGTCATTATCTAACGAAGAGTACCAGCTCCTTGTTAGTTTTTACACTTATATTATTTGAGAGCGCGACAGCCCACTCTTCTTTATGCAAAAGATTAATTATTTCTCTTGCAGAGCTATTTTAATCAAACTAGGGGAGAGCATTTAATCTTTTCAAGAAGAAGAATTAATTGGTGAGTTTTAAGTTTTCTTTTATTTCAAGAAATCATCTATTGTGGGCTAGGGAAAGATAAGCGTATTGTATTCTACATTAAATTTTCCTTTCGATGTATTGGAAGAAGAAGAAGAAGCAAAATAAGAGGAAGAAGAAGAATGAGGAGGAGAATTTAATTTATTCGCACCCTTATAGGTGAGCGTATACGTTTTGCTTACTTTTATTTTGTTCTTCTTTCTTTCGTTTTTCTTCTTAGGAAGGAATGCAAACTAATCTAGAATAAGTTTTTACGTCGCACCAACACAGATAGGTAACGGAGTAGGAAGAAAGTGAGCGTGGCCATATGTATTATATCTTTCATTTTTTCTTGTCTTACTTTTTCTTTCTTTTTTCTTCCTTTCTTTCTTCTTAGGAAAGAAAGAAGGTAGGCAATCTAATCTAGGATAAGAAAATATAATAATGTTGTTTCTCTATTTTAGTCATCTTTAGTCAATTTTTTTACCAACACAGATAGGTGTAGAAGTAGAAAGGACGCGAGCGTGGTTATAATTATTGTACAGCCTATGGTATTTGTCTGGCGTGTAAACAGTAAACCATGGAAAACTATCTTTATGGCTGATGACAGTCGAGGGTTCGAATCTTCTATCTCCCAGATGCAAGCTTATAGCTGTGCGCCCCGTAACTGCATGGTCAACTCGAGCGGTAGTGATTGTGTATCGGGAAATAAATAAATAAGTAGATTTAAAACGTTATATAATTGATTAAGATATATGTTGCATAAATTATTTGAATTAATTATGTATAGTTGAGACGTAAATATTTTCTTGATGGCGGTAAAGAGCTACGTCGACACCAACAAAACAAACACCACTGTTTCTTGGGAGAGAGAATTCCGCAACCATAGAGAGAGATAGTGTGGAAGTGTACAAAATAAACACTACTGTTTCTTGTGAGAGATTACTATAAGTAGGTAAATCTAGTAGTAGACAATAGAATGGAAGTGCACATAATTAATGAAAGTGAAGTCCTGATGCTGTCACCAACTTATATATTTGTATATATTGTATTATGCTTGTATATTTTGATTGTCATGTACACATCACACGCTAATAATAATAATAATAATAATAATAATAATAATAATAATAATAATAATAATAATAATAATAATAATAATAATAATAATAAGTGTACTTACCACCGATATTTTCAGAATGCATATTCCTTCAGAATCCAAGAATTATGAGTGGCGTCGAAACCCAACCTGGATACAAATACTTTGTTGCCTCTTCTGCGAAAAATTTTATCAATAAGGTATACTCTACGATGTTTTGTCTTCTTCATTTCTTATTCATAGACGCTCCATATATTGGTTTATTTTGTTACGCGTGAAGCAAGTAAGTTCTCGGTAATTTTTCTTTTACTTTTCTTACAGTAAATAACTCATTGCTCCAACTGGGAGTATAGTCCTTCGTGAAATATCGCTTGATTTTACTTATTCGTACTATATCGCCTACTTAAATTTTGGTGGATAAAAAGACTTCCATTTCTTTATTTCTCTTAATTTGTACACATTTGCAAGTTGTTGAGGATCATTTATGACTTCTATAGGTTCCATAGCAATCGTACGATGTTTTCGATTATTAGATAGTCTAATAGTTTTGGTAGCATACGAAGCCAGTGGTAAGAACCACATGCAGAGAATTTCTGCCACGTCCACTGCTTCAGTGTTCGATTGAAGCGTTCAACTAAGCTTGCCTCCAAGCTGCTCCCAGTAGAATAGTGTTTAATTTTCCTTTTTGTATTCCACTGTTGAAAAATCGTATTATAAAATTCCTTTCCTCTGTCAGTTTGAAGATGTTTCGGAAAGCGTTTACATTTTGAATAAATACAATCCAGATTTTCTACTACTTCTTTTCCTGTTTTGGTTTTATGTTGAATAAACATCAATTACAGTCAGCAGGTATTTATATCCACCATTTACTTTCGAAAATTGTAACCTATCAACAAGATCAGCATGGTGAAGGTCACCTTTCCCCTTGTATTACACTCCGTCTTTCAAAATTCTTTCGTAGTTGGGCGTGGAGTTCTTTCGCTATTTCTTCTCTGATATTGTTCATAAAGTATGGGTTACAGAATTCGTTCTGTGTCTTCTATTCATTTCTTATATCGAAATCTGTCTACAGTTAGTTGTTGCGAATTGCTCCTTCTGTCGTCAAATTCAATTTCGTACATTACTGATATATCCTGAGAGAATCTAACCACTTTAAATTCATTTGCGAATGGAAGTTCGTCCCACGCAGTGTGGATTATTCAATAAAACCCGATTTTCGAATTTCTTCTTCGATTGACAAGATTTCGTTTTCTTGTGACGAATGTCCTGCAATTCTAGATGCTATTAACTTTTTCAGTCTCTCTACTGGGTTGTTCGGATCATTCCAATGAACTAATTCTAGGGTATTAGTTTGTTCATTTTTCCAATTAGCTAATTTTGTTCCTCAACCTGCACGTTTGTATTTGAGTACATTTACAAATTTTGATGTGCTCGTCCTTTTTCCACTCTTGCATCTTCTACGAATAGCTTGATAACGTTTTGAAATTTGAGCGACTTCGTCCCTCTCATTTGCTTGCCTGCGTCATACAGTTTATTGTGCACGGTAGTGTAATTTAATGTATGACCTATACCGACAGGTCATTATCATCAGACAGGTTTGCGTCTTGGTCTTTCTGAAATATTAATACAGGATTTTCGGTTAAAGGATAGGTGTAATTGTCAATTATGAGATTATCCTGAAACAGCAATATTTTACTCCCTAAATAATGTTCTCCATTAACTACTCGTATCCCAAATATTCTATCAACTTTATGTCTTTGTTACCGTGTTTTCGTGTATCACAGGGAGGTGAAAGAAGGTGCTGGTTTGAATGGGTCTATCTACGATAGTCAAAGGTTAATTTAAATCTTTAAAATATAGGTTATATTTCTTTTCAGATATTAAATTTTAACAAACAACAAGATTTCAGGTACAGAAGTAGTTTGGTATAAAATAGAAAAAAAGATAAGCCTAGAAAAGGTTAGTCACAAAATTCGAGCTTCCAGTTCCCTATTTACAAGGTTCTACATAACTACTGTTGGGTTTAGTTAGATAGGTAAGGAGGCGAATCTCCCAATTCGTCTTACAGGAAATTTTAAGTCACAACTTTCAAGAGCATTTTGCTCCAAATATTACAAGTTACGGCCTTCCAAAAGCACCACTCAATACATTTTGCACAAATATCTCTCACGTTACAAGAAAAGAGCCTCTATGCTCCATAATTCAACGAAGGAGAGTGCGCTCGCAAACCCTTAGAGCCTTTAACTTTTACACTTGTGATTAGAGCGTCTTGCTCAATAAAACTTACACATTCAGGCCTCTCTAGGCACGATCTCTATTTAATAGTTCAAACAGATATCACTGTCTTCAACACTTAACAGATTAACCACTTAAAAGTTTTTACAAGAGTATAGAAATACTCAGCCTACCGGGCCTTTATGGAAACCAACAGGTTCAATTACTTACCCCAAACTCAAGAATGTATGGAGGCAAACACTTGCGCTCCTTGAAACCAAGGATTAAAAACGCTACTTGGATTTGCGGCCCGATGATGCAGAGGCTAATCCTAAACTACTGAGGTGACTAGATGGACAAGTAAAGTTACAATTTACAAGCGAAAACGGTTACAAAATCATCGTCACCTCAAGAATTAGAGAGTGTAACGCACTCTCTATGCCCGGTTCTCAGTTTAAGTACTTATGTCTTACTTGAACTTTTACATGAGAAGTTAATTTTTTACGTTTTAGGGAATTGACTTTTACACAGTTAAAGATTGGAACCTTCCCCTCGAGTCAGCTTGCGGAGATAACTACTGAGATTAAAAAACGGTGGCGATTACCTTAGCTGATGTTCTGCCTGCCGGTGGGTGAGGCCTACGCCTCCTCTCTTAGCACACACACTCAATAGCACGACGGTCAATAAGACAAGTTAACTCGAGAAGGCGTCAGAATTTATACCCGAGAGGAAGGTTCGTGAAAGCTCTGCGCTAAGACCCGATACAGCCTCTCATTTTATTGGACAATCGAAAAGTTACAAGAAGCCTATGATTTGCTGAAAAAATACACAAAATTTCTGATTCGCCAGGATCCAAAGTTGGCGGGATGAGTAAGAAGTGTTGCAAACCTTGAAGTAAAGAAAGTCAATTCCGTTCAGAAAACCTATGAACAAAAAAGTTCTTTAAATTTCTAATTATTCCACTTTGCACCATAGTGCATGACATCAGTTCTTAAATAGAGATATCTATGGAGAAAAGTCCCAACTTCTTGCACTATTTGTTTTACTTTTTATGTGGTAGATAGCGTTCTTCAAGGCGCTTTATTTAAAAGCACGGGGTTGAGGAGTACCTCCCTGTACAGACCTCCCCACCCAAAAGTCCTTCCCTGGGGTGACACTGTAGAAATTTGAAAAATCCTGTTGGAATTTCACAGATGAAAAATTTCTTGTTGAAAGTTAATTTTAGAGAGAAATACTTTGGATTCTAGTCTTGAAGACTTCCCGAAGTAGTCTAAGTCCGTGATGTCTCTTTCAAGCTTGATGGCAAGAGCAGCTGCCGCCGCCGCCGATACCAGGGTGGTGTCCTTCGAACTCCCTTAGTACCATCAGATACACCTCTTCCGCTACCATGAGAGGGGTAGCCATGGTGACTGTCACCGCAGACCAGATGTAGAGATACTGCTCCAAGATGGATGGGCGGTTGGCTTACCGCACCTCAGCCATTGCCGGAAAGGATGGAGCTCCGGCGCGCCGTTCAGCATGTGACTGGCCCAGAGCAGAGTGGTCCCTTACCATGCCAGCATCGCTCGCCAGATGTTGAGACACGGCTGCCGATGGCTGAGGTGGCACTGAAACAGTAATTTATTCGGCGACAGTGATTGTTTGCTATAGTTTGAGGGTCATTATTTTTTCAGGTATTGATGATGTGGGGGGCGTAGAGGATGATTGTGTGTTGAATTTATTAATTTATTGCACATTGAACATAGCAGGCTTTCGCCCAAATATATGTTCACAATACCCATAAAGCCAAATGTACTAAACCTTCTACCGCCTCCTACTAAATGTGATACTAATTTACATCTAACCCCAGACATATAACTAATAAAACAAAGAAATGTTCAGCTCCTATTCGGAGACCTTGGCGGAACGGAAACATTGACTAAAGAAAATAAATGCCTTTCGGAGACATAAAACAGTAAAATAAAGAAAAACACATCGGCAATCTGTGGGGGTACATGATCTGCCTCCATCTTTTGTGTCAGCAGCATTCACTATTCACTTCCTCCTCACACGCACACACCTTAGCAAGCAGCCACTGTCCTTGAACCATGTTCCGTATGATTGAACGTGTCTGCTTGCTCTTAATCATGACGTCCTCTATTGTTCCACTTCGTTGCACACACATAACGTTTTTTCAGCCTGCTGATGCTATTATCTTTTTCAGTCTCTCTACTAGGTACTTTGGATCATTCCAATGAACTAATTCTATCTTATTAATTTGTTCATTTTTCCACTTAGCTACTTTCAACTCGAAATATCCTAAACCCCTGGCTCGGTATTGAAGAGCAACATTTAAATCACACTCGTCAAGCATTCTTTTTACAATTTTTTAGGATTCTTGACCATTTCCTTCTTCTATTTTGACCACAAATAATTTTAACAGCACATAAGTATTTATTTGAACTACCGACCCTGGTCCATTCATTCGCCACGCATTTTATAATTTTCCGTTCATTCCCCTGCTTGAGTAGGGCATGTTCCTTTGGATTCAATAGCGCTTACTTCTTACTTTTTCTAACGCAACATATTCTTTTACCAAGTGAAGGTCATTGGACACTTTCTCGCACAATAAACACCGTGATTTATCTGTCCTTCTAGACCATCCCTTATTCTTATACAGTCCCATAAACCACCATAATAAACCTCTTCTCTCTGCTCTGTTTACATTGATAAGGCTTATTCTTGCAACATTGGCGACTTTATTGTACCACCATAACAAACCTCTTCTCTCTGCTCTGTTTATATTGATAAGGCTTATTCTTGTAACTTTGGTGACTTTATTGTACAGACTAAGAAAACACTTCTCCCTACATTCCCCTATCAGGCGCTGTCTTTGACGTCTTTAACTCTCCCTACTATCTCTATCAGTCTGCTGTTCTCCTATCTTCTAAATATACCCCATACCGATCCTATCCAAATACGCTTTAATTTTTGTAAGCCAACACCCCATATACACATGCTTCAACTGTTGGAGATACGCTGCTTGCAAAACCACATCCCCTTCTCCTATTTTAAATCTCATCCAGTATTTTAGTACTCTTTTAACACAGTCTGCTTCGATACACTCCCCACACATTAGTAATGCACCGGCATTCGCCATGCACTGCGATAATTGCATTGTTGTTTTGCTAAATCTGGATATAATCTGCTTCAACATGTTTTTTCTGTCCTCTAAACCCCCATAGTTCCACCCCGTACAGTACTCTGCCTAGCACCAACCTTTTTAAAACCAATCTCTGCAAACTGTTATTTATACCAGGGAATTTTGATTCTAGGCTGTTGACCAAAGAGAGAGCTGCGATCCCCTTCCACTCCGCCCTCTTAATTTGGTCCTCCCAGCCTGCTCTTCTGTATATAATTACTCCCAAATATTCCAGTTTGCTTACTTTTTCAATATTCACTCGCTGTACCATCCATATCCTTGCATTCTTCCTTCTCCTAGTCTTACTTACTACCATCACCTTCGACTTACTTTCATTAATTTTCAGGGACCATTTCCTTGCAAACTCCTCAATCATGTTGAGACTTTTCTGTAAGCTTCCTCCTGTCAGGGATAGTAGGATCACATCATCGGCAAATATTAAGCCTTGTATCTCCAACCCATTTACCGCTGGCATTGCCCAGTTATTTTCACCGCGATCCTGGAAGATGTCGTTAATGAACCGAAGAAATAATATGGGCGATAAATTACATCCCTGCTTAAGCCCCACTTTACATTCTGTTTGGCTGTTCATCAGATTCTCCTCCAACCTAACACGACAATATACCTTCCCATATAACGCTTGGATCGCTTTGATTATTTTCCTAGATACCCCCACTTTCCCTATTTTTCTATTAATGCACCTCTACTAACCGTGTCAAATGCTTTCTCAAAATCTATCGCGGCTAAGTACACTTCACCCCCATTCCTATCCAGATATTTTTCTATGTTAATCTTGGCGGTCAATATGCTATCTATTGTTCTACGCTCTCTTGTAAACTCCCCTTGATAAATCGACAATATATCGACTGTCTCTCGGCCCAGACACTTAACCTGTTCGCCAATACCCCTGTTTAGACCCTGCTCAGCGAGTCTAGCAATGTTATTCCTCTATAGTTCTTTGGTAGATTTCTGCAATCTTTCTTTTTATAAATAGGTCATATTACACCAACTTGCCACTCTTTTGGGTAATTCCCTCCTCGAAAATCCTGATAAAATATTTAACTATACCCTCTACTATCTGTTCGTGTTTGCCTATTTCCTTCCAAAAAACGTTACTAATACCATTACATCCTCCCGCTGATTTGCTCCTAAGATTGCTCAGCACCGTTATCACTTCATCACTTGAAATCTCTTTTATCAAGTTCCTGAATTTGAACCTCTAAGTTTCTCCCTCCAGTCATTTCCCTTTCTGCCTTGTTCCATTTGTCTTCACCCCTAACGGCTTCCGGAAGTAGTCAAACCGTTGGTTGTCCGCTATAATCGGTTTGCCAACCCTCTTCCCTCCCTTATTAATTCTGTCCCATACACTATCCAATTGTTTCATCTTGCATTCCTTATTTATTAACTCTACTTGCTCTTTCATCCACATTCTGTTTCTCTCTGCGATTTTTTATTTGTATTCTTTTCTTATTTTACAGAACGCCATTCTTTCTTCGCACCCTCCTTTCTTCCTAAACTCTTTTAGCGCCACCATCGCTAATTTTTTTTTCTTACATTCATTGTTGTACCAGCCCTCTACGTTCTTCTTCCACCTCCTAGGGACTCTATTCGTCTGTGCTACCCTTCTTATTGGGTATTCGATTAGCTCTAACGCTCTATCAGTATTACCTCCTCTTAGGGCCTCTTCCCATTCACACCTAATAAATCCAGCTCCTTCTCTAAAAGGGTATTTATCTCCTGTTCTGTCTTTTTCGTCCCCTGTATTTTGTATAGCTAATGCCCTTCCCTATGAATCCCTTTACTTCCCCCCTCTATTTTTTCCTCGCTTCTTTCTATCATCAGCCATATTGGTGCATGATGGGCCTCAGCCCTGTATCCAGCCTGCATCTCTTTGATATACTCTAGCATGTCTTCAGAACATAATACTAAATCAGTCACATTCCCCCTGTCCCGTAATGAATGTCAGCTTACCCCTCTATCTCCTTCCCTCCATCCATTCAAAATATGAAATTTGCCTGTGGCACATAGCTCCAACAGTTTTGATCCATACGCATTCCTTTCTTTATCTGCACTTCGCCTTCTTACCATCATCATCATCATCTCGTCTTCTTTACTGTAAACAGGGCACAGTTCTCCTATTCTGGCCTTCCAGTCCCCAAATAACGAAAGTCCGTCTTCATCAAATTTCCCTCTTATGGTACTTGTTTGTAGTACTAATTCCTTAAACAAATTTCGTTCGCGTAAGCAGAATTCTGTGGGCGAGAGTGTGCAAAAGCCAGACATATCTTCCTTTCCCTCCCTTGTCCCTTACCCTTACTAAGCCTAACCCAAATTACTTCCTCCATCTGATTTTCAATAACTTCTACTAGCTCACTAATCTATTATTTTATCAATAACGCTATTCCTCCCGGAAATCTCCCCTTTCCGCTCTTTTTCTTTCCGGATTTATACTTTACCTCATACCCTTCCCATTTTATCTCTTTCCCGAATTCATGCCACATCTCTAGTAGCGCCACAAAGTCAAAGCTTTCTACCGTTTTAATAACTGCCTCATTGCCTAGCTTATTTAGTCACATTTCAATATTTATAAACCCTATCTTCCAGTCTAGCTATGACTTACCCTCCCGTCTCTCCCCGTTACCTCCCTAATTTTTGCTTCTTGTTCTAATAGCCCTATACTCTTCTGCTCCCATTCCTTCTTTCTTTTGTCCCTTGGATCGCAGCCTGTCCTCCTTTTCTTCCGCAATTCTGTTTCTAATGCTCCTTAAGTTTCTAGACATAAACTTCTTCCTCTGTTCAGGGCGTCTTGACCTTTTATTTCCTCGCGTGCTCCCTGTTCTTTATTGAACACTTGCCTACTTACGTTTGAACTTCCCGGATCTTGTGAGTCAACTTCTGTCGGCACTTGCTAACTCCCCACTTCAGCTTCCGCACTGCTCGCTGGACTGCTCGGTTTGCTGACCCCTGGCGTGCTTTCCTTACTTGCCTCGTTGTCCCTCGCTGCTTCCTCTTCTGTCTTCCTGTCGACTAGCCTTGATTCAATGTTTTCTTCTCGTTTTAGGTCTTCGTCGATCATCTGCAAATTCTCCACCGGTCAACGTCTTACCCACTTTCCGTTTGATACTATCAACCGCTGCCCCCTGATACCCGCTCTGGGTCCTTGACTTCTTGCCCTAAATAGATGTGATCTTAAAGTATTTAAGCATTTTCTGCCTTCACTCCCCATATATCTTCTCGCCCATAATTTCTCGCCTTGAAAATTGTTCGAATTTTTCACGATAATTTCCGCCATCAGAGCTGATATCATTTCACTCTGATAGGCCTGCTCCCTCTCACTTTTCCAACCCTTTCGACACAATCGATATCCACTTCTCTAAGGTTGATCTTCATCTTAGTCTGAATTATTTCGACCACCTTGTATATGAGTTCAACTTTAGATTCTTGTACCTCTTCTTTCACTCCGTATGTAAAGATACATTTCTTCACACGTTCCTGACCACAGTTCGCCTCTACTCTCTTCAGTTTCGTCACCTCTTCTGCCAGATTTTTGACTTTATCTTTCAGTTTCTTGATTTCTTCTTCAGTTTTGTCCTTTATCTATCTCTCCAGGTGTTGGAGTTTCTTTGACTGGTTCTGGAACATCTGCTTTAGTTGTTCTGTACAAACATACTTCACCTCCTCTCTGACTATTCCCTTAATAGCCTCCATGTCGTCCCAGCTTGCATTGCCGTTAGCATTCGGGCCGGGATTAAGTTCCGCGCCCACAATATCTAACAACGTCGTTATCACCACAGCGGCCAACACCATCTCTCCTATCTTCCATAAGTCACTCTTGTGCTCTCTATTCTCAGTTTTTCCCACTGTCGCTGCTCGGTACTGCTTCACACCAGCCATTGTTCTGCACACTCCACTCAGCACATCCGTTTCCTTTGCTAACTTGAGTTAGACTGTGTGTTTAATTGGAATGGATTTGGAGACGGGGGCTAGGTAATGACCACCATGCCAAGGACAAACGGAAACCTTTTCGAGGGGAAGGTTGTACATATCTAATTACAATGCATAATAAGAATTTCTTATGATCAGTGCAAAAGGCCCCCATATTTCGAATTAAGTTACCTAATTAATTTTAAGATTTAAGACCATTTCTAAGAGAAAAATAACCCTCGCTTACCGCCCAGATTTAGTGGCTTAGGTTATAAAACAAGGAATGTATACAGGTTTCACCATAGAAAGGTGAACCCTAAATATCCTCTCAGTGGCTGGGTTACTGACCAATAGAGTGACAGGTATTAAGAAATCCAAAATAATACATGGACCATGAAATCTGGGAGCAAGCTTGCCCGCAGGTACGAAATTTTTAATCACAACATGATCTCCGACTTTTAAACGAGTGGGGCACCGTCCGCGATCATATCTTTCTCTAACCTTTTCTTGAGAAGCTATAAGGTTACTCCTAGTATTCTTCCATAGATCTCTAATATCATCGGGATCTATTGTCTCGGGAAATATGTCATTAAGTGACCAAAGGGTAAAGAGTGGCGTGTTGGGAACAAACTTGAACATGAGTGATGCCGGAGTGAACTTGTGAGATCTATGAACAGCCGAATTTAGAGCAAACGATAACCAATGCAAGGAATTATCCCACCTGGAATGATCTTCATGATGAAAGGCAATCGAAGCAGATCGAAGATTACGATTGACCCGCTCAGCCAGAGATTGTTGAGGGTAATAATCGGAAGTTGTTACATGTGAAATAGACAAGTCGAAACAGAATTTTCGGAATAAGTTGGATGTTAAAGCCTTAGCATTATCGGAAACAATATATTGACAAGGTTCAAAGGAAGCAAATGTAGTAAGTATTACGACAAGAAATTGTAGACTGAGCGGTGGCCAGCTTAGTCGGAAACAACCATGAAAATCTAGTGAAGCCATCTACACATACAAGAAAAATTTTATTTTCGTTCCCCTTTGATTTGGGGAAAGGTCTGACGTTCTCTCTATATATATACGCTCCATGGGGCGAGATGCTTAATGAGGTGTTAATAGCCATAGCTTAGTGGACAAGGTGGGCCTACTAAGCAAGCAAGATTTACAAGACTTAACCATTTCTTTAATTTCACCGTCCATACTCTTCGAAATAACCATCTCTCTGATCTTTTCCCGAGTTTTGAAGATGCCTAAATGCCCACCTAATGTGGTTTCATCATAGTATTTGAAGACCATGGGCACAAGCACAGCTGGAACCACTACTTTCATCCTCTGATCGTGCCTCGAAGGGCAACACAAAACCCCGTTCCTCAATACATAATGGACAACATGTTCCCTAGAAGAAAGGGTTTCCATTATTGGAGCCAGCACTGGATCTTCACGTTAATATTCCTCAGTATCCCGAAATGGCATGGGGGCATCAGTCAGAATAGCATTAATATACGAAGGTACGAACGAGTGAAGAGAAGAACTATCTTCCTGTTCACTGGTCTCATCCTCATTGGAAAACATTCGGCTTAGTCCATTTGGCCACACCGCAAACAGCGGAAACCCTGCAAGTGCTGCTAAGTGGGACGTTTTAATCTCACCTGATTTCGGCTACTCGCTGAGGTACTCTCCTGATTGGCTCTTCGGTCGAGTGGGCTGGCGGCGACTTCTTCTTCCTGGTGGGGGGGCGGCGCCTGCTTCCTGGCTGGGGCGGTCTCTTCTCGGCTCGGGATGAAGCCTCGTCCTGGTGGCCCTCCTCCCTGCCTGGTGACCCTGGGGTAGCGGGTGTTCCCGCTGAAGATCCAGCGTCTCCCACTTCCTGGATGGTAGCGGCGGTGTCAATCGGTGATGGCACTCGACTGCGTTTCCTGTCTTGTGGGGCGTACATCGATGTCTGCACCTCGACAGACACGCTAGCAGGCCGGGCCTGGATAGCAGCCTCCGGACGCCAGGGGGCGTCCTCCTCCACTGCTGTGCTGCCGTCCGACGTCTGGGGCACTTTCCTGGATTGTGCCCGGGTAACAGATCATTCCTTGTAGGCCTTGCTCTGCGTCCACTTCGCAGTGCCGAGCTACTCGGCCTGGGTCGAACATTCGCGACGCCAGGGGGCGGCATGCTCAACCTCCGTGGTGCGTCACTGGTCTCCGGCGTGTATGGGAGGACTAAGTCGGTATTAACTGCCTTATTCCTCGTATATGGGTCCTTCTTGGCCGTCTGGGTGGCAACTGAGCTGGTCTACATCTCGGCCCTCCTCCTGAGGACGCCGGCGTTCGTCCCTGGCACGCCGTCCCTCCCTGGTAGTTGGACGACCTGAAACAGAGAAGAGAGCTCGTTCTCCACGTCGGGCATCCGCTCCAGGTCGTGATGTCTGATGATGAGGTCTCCTGGTAGAAAGCTCTCCACGGACATGGTCATCGAGGTCTTTTTGATTCCGTGGAGATAGCGCGGCATTCTGTCCAGGACGATCACCTGTTCAGAACGTACAAGGAGCCCTGGCCTGTAGTAGACGATAAGCGCTTCGTACTCAGGCTTCGAGTAGCCATCGGATAAGAAGAAGCCGTTAGGGGGGTCACACCCGTCCCTGTACGGCTCCGTCCCCACCTCTATAACCGGCGCCTCCTGCTCCGGCTCAGGCACTGGTGGCGGTGTCTCCGGGTCCATGAGGTCTAGCACCACTGGTGTGGGTCCAATGAAGAGACTTCGGATTAAGCGCCCGCAGTAGTATAATTGGACAGTTCTGCGGCACCTCCTCCGCCGCCGCCTCCGCCTCCGCCGCCGCCCGCGGGAAATTTGAATTTTGGCGGGAAATTTGAATTTTGGCGCGAGATTTGAATTTGTAAACAAAGCCACGTGCTTTTTGACAGCTGTCATCGACAACAACGCAACGCTAACCTCACTGCTGCCATCTTGACGGGCCTAAACCTCACTAGTGCCAACTTAACCTAACTAGCATGAGGTAAACAAAGCCACGTGTTTTTTGACAGCCACGTGCTTTTTGACAGACAACAACGCATCGCTAACCTCAGTACTGCCATCTTGACGGGCCTAACCTTAGTGGTACCAACTTAACCTCACTAGCATGAGGTAAACAAAGCCACGTGCTTTTTGACAGCCACGTGCTTTTCGACAGATTTGTAAACAAAGCCACGTGCTTTTTGACAGACAACAACGCATCGCTAACCTCAGTACTGCCATCTTGACGGGCCTAAACCGCAGTAGTACCAACTTAACCTAACTAGCGCGAGATAAACAAAGCCACGTGCTTTTTGACAGCCACGTGCTTTTTTGACAGCTGTCATCCGCCATCTTTAAACTACAGAGCACCGTGCTGCCCTCTTTCGTCACCTGTCATCGGCAGTGCTGCCATCTTGACGGGCCTAAACCTTAGTGCTACCAACTTAACCTCACTAGCTCGAGATAAACAAATCCACGTGCTTTTTGACAGCCACGTGCTTTTTTGATAGCTGTCATCCGCCATCTTTAATCTATAGAGGACAGTGCTGCCCTCTTTAGCTACTTACCTTTGAAATGTGGTGGCGGATAATTTGAAAAATGCTTTTCGACAAGCAGCCATCTTTAATCCAGAGAGAACAGTGCTGCCCCGGTGATGGCAAATTCCACGTGCTCTTGTTGAAAACAAACTCACGTGCTTTTTTGACAGCTGTCATCTGCCATCTTTAATCTATAGAGCACAGTGCTGCCCTCTTTAGTTTGAAATGTGGTGGTGGTAAATTCCACGTGCTCTTGTTTGGAAACAAAGCCATGTGCTTTTTTGACAGCTGTCATCCGCCATCTTTAATCAACAGAGCACTGTGCTACTATCATGCGGGCAATTTCATCACCTGTCATCCGCCATCTTTAATCCACAGAACACTATGCTGCCCTCTTTGTGGCTACTACCTTAAGCACGTAGTAGCGGGCAATTTGAAAAGTTCTGTTAGCTATCATCCGCCATCTTTAATCAAGAGAGCACTGTGCTGCCATCTTTAGCTAGATACCTTTGAAATGTGGTGGCGGCAAATTGAAAAATTCCACGTGCTCTTGTTTGGAAACAAACTCACGTGCTTTTTCGACAGCTACCATCCGCCATCTTTAATCAACAGAGCATAGTGCTACCCTCTTTAGTTTGAAATGTGATGGCGGCAAATTCCACGTGCTCTTGTTTGGTAAACATAGCCATGTGCTTTTTTGACAGCTGTCATCCGCCATCTTTAATACAGAGAGCACCGTGCTGCCCTCTTTATCGTAGTAGATGTAAATTCGTCACCTGTCATCCGCAGTGCTGCCATCTTTAGCTAGATACCTTTGAAAAGTGGTGGCGGATAATTTAAAAAGAAAAATTCTACAGCAGCCCTCTCTCGACGCTAATTGCATAAGATGGCGGCTATACATGACTCCTTAAGGGTGCTTACGCAAGATGACTGCTATACACAGGTTCTTATGAGACTCCCTTGGGATGCTTGCGCAAGATGGCAGTTATACATGGCTCCTTATGAGATGCCCTAGGGATGCTTGCGCAAGATAGCGGCTGCTCTTATGGGACGGCTTAAGGGTCCTTGCACAAGATAGCTTGAGACGCCCTAAGGATGCTTGCGCAAGATGGCGGACACAAGATGGCGGCTATACACAACTCCTTATGAGACGCTTTAAGGGTGCTTGCGCAAGATGGTTGCTACTCTTAGCTTAGAGGCTAACGTGTCGTGATAGTTCGATTCATTAAATTTAGGGCTTAAATGCAAAATGTTAAATATATCGAAAACGGTGCACCGTAGAGCAAAACGGACAAAATTTTTCTGCCTAATACCTAGGTTCGCAGTATGAGGAACAAGAAAATCATAGTCTAATGATGGGATCAACGGTTCGGTTCCTACTTAGGCCCTTTGGCATTTGCTCTGTTTTAGCTTGTATTGAAGCGAGTCTTCGTAACATGATCAGGTCTAGCTATGGTAGAGAGTATAACGTACCGTGCAGGTTCGATTCATTAAATTTGGAGGCTTAAATGCAAAATGTTAAATATCTCGAAAACGATGCATCGTAGAGCAAAACGGACAAAATTTTTCCGCCTAATACGTAGGTTCGTAGTATCAGGAACAAGAAAAAACATAGTCTAATGATGAGATCAACGGTTCGATTCCTACTTAAGCCCTTTGCCATTCGCAGCTATCTATTTCTACAAGATGGTGGCTGCTCTTATGAGAAACAAGATGTCTTGAGACGTCCTAGGGATGCTTACGCAAGATGGCAGACACAAAATGGTGACTATACATAGCTCCTTATGAGACGGCCTAGGGGTGCTCGCACAAGATGGCGGCTACTCTTATGAAGAAAGCTAGCTTAGAGGCTACTGCGCAAGATAACAGCTGCTATTATGCATGTGGTGGAGGGCAATTTGAAATTCTATGTGCTTAATCAACAGAGCACCCTGCTGCCCTCTTTAGCTGAAATGTGGTGGTGGATAATTTGAAAAATTCTTTTGACAGCTATCATCTTTAAACAAAGGCGACTATACATAGGCTGTTAAGGCCTTATCATTCTCCTCCTCCTCCTCCTCCCCCTCCTCCTCCTCCTTCTCTACCTCCTCCTCCGCCTCTTATGTCAAGGCATAGCTTTATATCGAACAAGTTTAAACCTGCATCGCGAAGGCAAGCGTGTGCAGCGATAACATTATTGTGCATGTTTAGACTTTCGAAACATAAGAAGAGTAGAATCAAACGCTGTACTCGATACGACATGTGATCAGAACATTGATTGATGCGTTCAGAAAACAAAATAAGTGATCAAGACTAGAATCGAACAATGTACTCAATACATCATGTGTTTAGAATATGTCAGGGGATACGCTTGTTCTAAGAAGATCAGATTGAAACATAACAAGACTAGAATAGAACAGTGTAATCGATGTTGTTAACTTCAACATGTGATCAGAACATTGATTGATGTGTTCAGAACACAAAATAAGTGATCATGACTAGAATCGAACACTGTACTCGATACAACATGTGATCAGAACATTGGTCGATGTGTTCAGAACACGAAATAAGTGATCAAGACTAGAATCGAACACTGTACTCAATACAACATGTGTTTAGAACATGTTCCCTTGTTCTAAGAAGATCAGAATGAAACATAACAAGACTAGAATCGAACAACTGTAATCGATGTTGTTAACCTCAACATATGATCAGAACATTGTTTGATGTGTTCAGAGCAAAAGTACAATTTTGATGATTTGCGCAGCTAACTCGCTCGGTAAACGATATAGCCAAAGTATATCTTCAAATTATTTACCTTCCATCATTCGTCTTGTGTGTAAAAATCAGTCGAACAAGTTATCGCATAAACATGGCTGAAAAAAAATCGTGATAGGGTATGGAACCCAGGGGTTACATCTTATCAGAAGGGCAAAAAGGATGAAAGGACTCTTCCTCCTCCTTACCGCACATTCCTTGGCTAAAGGGCTAATGGGCTAAAGGGCTAATGGGCTAAAGGGCTAAAGGGCTAATGGGCTAAAGGGCTAAAGGGCTAAAGGTGCAACAACCTCATCGATCGCTATCAGCAAGAACGCTTGTACTTTGTTAAGTGTAGAAAATTAATCTTTATTGGTAAATGGTTTTATGTTCAGAACAAGGAATGGAACCTAGGGGTTACGTCTTACCTAATAAAATCCCCGAGGTGCGATGAGTTACGTTTTTCGAACTAGTGTTTGGAACACTGAACTTTTCAAGATGGCAAGAGTGAGGTTAGCAATGTTCTGTTGTTGGATTTTAAATTCCACGCTACAACATGCATAAGGTGGCAGCCCTTGAGGTTTACTCCCGTAAAGATGGCAAGAGTGAGGTTAGCAATGTTCCGTTGTTGGATTTTTAAAATTCCCCGCTATAACATGCAAAAGGTGGCAGCCTTGAGGTTTACCTATCGATTTTACAAGCATCGACTCTCGTACTAAACTTCTTCCGCTAGATTGTGCTGGTATCTTAGCATAACCTATACGCATGGCCTTAAGGTACAAAGAATAGCCATGTTTCAAAGCGTGTACACATTACCTATCGATTTTGCATGCATTGACTCTCATACTAAACTTCTTCCGCTAGATTGTGCTGGCATCTTAGCATAACTTATACACATGAACTTAAAAGTACAAAGAATAGCCATGTTTGAAAGCATGTACACATTACCTATGGATTTTGCATGCATTGACTCTCGTACTAATCTCCTCCCGCTAGATTGTGCTGCTATCCTAGCATAACCTATACGCATGACCTTAAAGTAAAAAGAATAGCCATGTTTCAAAGTGTGTACACATCACCTATCGATTTGCATGCAACAAATATCGTACTAAACTTCTTCCTCTAGATTGTACTGCTATCTTAGCATAACTTATACACATGAACTTAAAAGTAGAAAGAATAGCCATGTTTCAAAGCGTGTACACATTACTTATTGATTTTGCATGCATCAAATATCGTACTAAACTCCTTCCGCTAGATTGTGCTGCTATTTTAACACAACCTATACGCATGACCTTAAAGTAAAAAGGTGTGTACACATCACCTATCGATTTTGCATGCATCGAATCTCGTACTGAACTTCGTCCGCTAGATTGTGCTGGTATCTTAGCATAACTTATACACATGAACTTAAAAGTACAAAGAATAGCCATGTTTCAAAGCGTGTACACATCAACTATCGAATTTGCATGTATTGACTCTCATACTAAACTCCTTCCGCTAGATCGTGCTGCTATCTTAGCATAACCAATACGCATGACCTTAAAGTAAAAAGAATAGCCATGTTTCAAAGTGTGTACACATTACCTATCGACTTTGCATGCAACAAATATTGTACTAAACTTCTTCCGCTAGGTTGTGCTGCTATCTTAGCATAACCTGTACGCATGAACTTAAAGTACAAAGAATAGCCATGTTTCAAAGCGTGTACACATTACTTATTGATTTTGCATGCATCAAATCTCGTACTAAATTTATTCCGCTGGATTGTGCTGATATCTTAGCATAACCTATACCAATGAACTTAAAGTACAATGATTAGTCATGTTTCAAAGCGTGTACACATCAACTATCGAATTTGGATGTACTGACTCTCGTACTAAACTCCTTCCGCTAGATCGTGCTGCTATCTTAGCATAACCAATACGCATGACCTTAAAGTAAAAAGAATAGCCATGTTTCAAAGTGTGTACACATTACCTATCGATTTTACAAGCATCGACTCTCGTACTAAACTTCTTCCGCTAGATTGTGCTGGTATCTTAGCATAACCTATACGCATGGCCTTAAGGTACAAAGAATAGCCATGTTTCAAAGCGTGTACACATTACCTATCGATTTTGCATGCATTGACTCTCGTACTAAACTTCTTCCGCTAGATTGTGCTGGCATCTTAGCATAACTTATACACATGAACTTAAAAGTACAAAGAATAGCCATGTTTGAAAGCATGTACACATTACCTATGGATTTTGCATGCATTGACTCTCGTACTAATCTCCTCCCGCTAGATTGTGCTGCTATCCTAGCATAACCTATACGCATGACCTTAAAGTAAAAAGAATAGCCATGTTTCAAAGTGTGTACACATCACCTATCGATTTGCATGCAACAAATATCGTACTAAACTTCTTCCGCTAGATTGTGCTGCTATCTTAGCATAACTAAGATGCATGAACTGAAAGTACGAAGAATAACCATGCTTTAAAGCGTGTACTCATTACTTATCGATTTTACATACATCGACTCTCGTACTAAACTTCTTGTGCTAGATTGTGCCGCTATCTTAGCATAACCAGTACGCATGAACTTAAAGTACAAAGAATAGCCTTGTTTCGAAGCGTTTACACATTACCTAATGATTTTGCACGAAACGACTATCATACTAAACTTTTCCCACTAGATTGTGCTAAAATCATGTAAGTGTGCTGCTATCTTAGCATAACCTATCGATTTTACATGCATCTACTATCGTACTAGACTTCTTCCGCTAGAGCATGTAGCAATCGCTTTTGTGTATCCCTAACCCATGTGCACGAACTTAAAGCATAAAGATGAGCTATGTTCTAAAGCGTGTACACATCACCTATCGATAATGTATGTATCGAATATCGTACTAAACTTCTCCTGCTAGAGCGTACGAGTATCGCTTGTGCGTGCACGAACTTAAAGCATAAAGAATAGCAATGTATAAAAATCTTGTAAACAAAGCAGCAGCATTACGTACAGTCAAGATTAAATGCGTGCACACATCATGTATCCATGACGCACACAGTACTAAACTTATTCCATTAGAATGTACAAAGTTCGCATGTGTTTGTGCTGCTATCTTAGCATAGCCTATGTGAATGAACTTAAAGCATAAAGAATAGTGATGTATAAAAATCTTGTGAACATAGCAGAGTGTTAACTACGTAGGTGTAGACATTGAACTTTGCATGCTGAGGCAGCATACTACGTGACCGTGACGTCACGACCACGTGCTCTTGTTTGGTAAACATAGCCACGTGCTTTTTTGACAGCTGTCTTCTTGACGAACCCTAACCTCACTTTGAAGGACAATGGAGCGTCGCTAACCTCACTGCTGCCATCTTTACGGCGGTAAACCTCAAGGCTGCCACCTTTTGCATGTTATAGCGGGGAATTTTAAAAATCCAACAACGGAACATTGCTAACCTCACTCTTGCCATCTTTACGGGAGTAAACCTCAAGGGCTGCCACCTTATGCATGTTGTAGCGTGGAATTTAAAATCCAACAACAGAACATTGCTAACCTAACTCTTGCCATCTTGAAAAGTTCAGTGTTCCAAACACTAGTTCGAAAAACGTAACTCATCGCACCTCGGGGATTTTATTAGGTAAGACGTAACCCCTAGGTTCCATTCCTTGTTCTGAACATAAAACCATTTACCAATAAAGATTAATTTTCTACACTTAACAAAGTACAAGCGTTCTTGCTGATAGCGATCGATGAGGTTGTTGCACCTTTAGCCCTTTAGCCCTTTAGCCCATTAGCCCTTTAGCCCTTTAGCCCATTAGCCCTTTAGCCCATTAGCCCTTTAGCCAAGGAATGTGCGGTAAGGAGGAGGAAGAGTCCTTTCATCCTTTTTGCCCTTCTGATAAGATGTAACCCCTGGGTTCCATACCCTATCACGATTTTTTTTCAGCCATGTTTATGCGATAACTTGTTCGACTGATTTTTACACACAAGACGAATGATGGAAGGTAAATAATTTGAAGATATACTTTGGCTATATCGTTTACCGAGCGAGTTAGCTGCGCAAATCATCAAAATTGTACTTTTGCTCTGAACACATCAAACAATGTTCTGATCATATGTTGAGGTTAACAACATCGATTACAGTTGTTCGATTCTAGTCTTGTTATGTTTCATTCTGATCTTCTTAGAACAAGGGAACATGTTCTAAACACATGTTGTATTGAGTACAGTGTTCGATTCTAGTCTTGATCACTTATTTCGTGTTCTGAACACATCGACCAATGTTCTGATCACATGTTGTATCGAGTACAGTGTTCGATTCTAGTCATGATCACTTATTTTGTGTTCTGAACACATCAATCAATGTTCTGATCACATGTTGAAGTTAACAACATCGATTACACTGTTCTATTCTAGTCTTGTTATGTTTCAATCTGATCTTCTTAGAACAAGCGTATCCCCTGACATATTCTAAACACATGATGTATTGAGTACATTGTTCGATTCTAGTCTTGATCACTTATTTTGTTTTCTGAACGCATCAATCAATGTTCTGATCACATGTCGTATCGAGTACAGCGTTTGATTCTACTCTTCTTATGTTTCGAAAGTCTAAACATGCACAATAATGTTATCGCTGCACACGCTTGCCTTCGCGATGCAGGTTTAAACTTGTTCGATATAAAGCTATGCCTTGACATAAGAGGCGGAGGAGGAGGTAGAGAAGGAGGAGGAGGAGGGGGAGGAGGAGGAGGAGGAGAATGATAAGGCCTTAACAGCCTATGTATAGTCGCCTTTGTTTAAAGATGATAGCTGTCAAAAGAATTTTTCAAATTATCCACCACCACATTTCAGCTAAAGAGGGCAGCAGGGTGCTCTGTTGATTAAGCACATAGAATTTCAAATTGCCCTCCACCACATGCATAATAGCAGCTGTTATCTTGCGCAGTAGCCTCTAAGCTAGCTTTCTTCATAAGAGTAGCCGCCATCTTGTGCGAGCACCCCTAGGCCGTCTCATAAGGAGCTATGTATAGTCACCATTTTGTGTCTGCCATCTTGCGTAAGCATCAATAGGACGTCTCAAGGCATCTTGTTTCTCATAAGAGCAGCCACCATCTTGTAGAAATAGATAGCTGCGAATGGCAAAGGGCTTAAGTAGGAATCGAACCGTTGATCTCATCATTAGACTATGTTTTTTCTTGTTCCTGATACTACGAACCTACGTATTAGGCGGAAAAATTTTGTCCGTTTTGCTCTACGATGCATCGTTTTCGAGATATTTAACATTTTGCATTTAAGCCTCCAAATTTAATGAATCGAACCTGCACGGTACGTTATACTCTCTACCATAGCTAGACCTGATCATGTTACGAAGACTCGCTTCAATACAAGCTAAAACAGAGCAAATGCCAAAGGGCCTAAGTAGGAACCGAACCGTTGATCCCATCATTAGACTATGATTTTCTTGTTCCTCATACTGCGAACCTAGGTATTAGGCAGAAAAATTTTGTCCGTTTTGCTCTACGGTGCACCGTTTTCGATATATTTAACATTTTGCATTTAAGCCCTAAATTTAATGAATCGAACTATCACGACACGTTAGCCTCTAAGCTAAGAGTAGCAACCATCTTGCGCAAGCACCCTTAAAGCGTCTCATAAGGAGTTGTGTATAGCCGCCATCTTGTGTCCGCCATCTTGCGCAAGCATCCTTAGGGCGTCTCAAGCTATCTTGTGCAAGGACCCTTAAGCCGTCCCATAAGAGCAGCCGCTATCTTGCGCAAGCATCCCTAGGGCATCTCATAAGGAGCCATGTATAACTGCCATCTTGCGCAAGCATCCCAAGGGAGTCTCATAAGAACCTGTGTATAGCAGTCATCTTGCGTAAGCACCCTTAAGGAGTCATGTATAGCCGCCATCTTATGCAATTAGCGTCGAGAGAGGGCTGCTGTAGAATTTTTCTTTTTAAATTATCCGCCACCACTTTTCAAAGGTATCTAGCTAAAGATGGCAGCACTGCGGATGACAGGTGACGAATTTACATCTACTACGATAAAGAGGGCAGCACGGTGCTCTCTGTATTAAAGATGGCGGATGACAGCTGTCAAAAAAGCACATGGCTATGTTTACCAAACAAGAGCACGTGGAATTTGCCGCCATCACATTTCAAACTAAAGAGGGTAGCACTATGCTCTGTTGATTAAAGATGGCGGATGGTAGCTGTCGAAAAAGCACGTGAGTTTGTTTCCAAACAAGAGCACGTGGAATTTTTCAATTTGCCGCCACCACATTTCAAAGGTATCTAGCTAAAGATGGCAGCACAGTGCTCTCTTGATTAAAGATGGCGGATGATAGCTAACAGAACTTTTCAAATTGCCCGCTACTACGTGCTTAAGGTAGTAGCCACAAAGAGGGCAGCATAGTGTTCTGTGGATTAAAGATGGCGGATGACAGGTGATGAAATTGCCCGCATGATAGTAGCACAGTGCTCTGTTGATTAAAGATGGCGGATGACAGCTGTCAAAAAAGCACATGGCTTTGTTTCCAAACAAGAGCACGTGGAATTTACCACCACCACATTTCAAACTAAAGAGGGCAGCACTGTGCTCTATAGATTAAAGATGGCAGATGACAGCTGTCAAAAAAGCACGTGAGTTTGTTTTCAAACAAGAGCACGTGGAATTTGCCGTCACCGGGGCAGCACTGTTCTCTCTGGATTAAAGATGGCTGCTTGTCGAAAAGCATTTTTCAAATTATCCGCCACCACATTTCAAAGGTAAGTAGCTAAAGAGGGCAGCACTGTGCTCTATAGATTAAAGATGGCGGATGACAGCTATCAAAAAAGCACGTGGCTGTCAAAAAGCACGTGGATTTGTTTATCTCGAGCTAGTGAGGTTAAGTTGGTAGCACTAAGGTTTAGGCCCGTCAAGATGGCAGCACTGCCGATGACAGGTGACGAAAGAGGGCAGCACGGTGCTCTGTAGTTTAAAGATGGCGGATGACAGCTGTCAAAAAAGCACGTGGCTGTCAAAAAGCACGTGGCTTTGTTTATCTCGCGCTAGTTAGGTTAAGTTGGTACTACTGCGGTTTAGGCCCGTCAAGATGGCAGTACTGAGGTTAGCGATGCGTTGTTGTCTGTCAAAAAGCACGTGGCTTTGTTTACAAATCTGTCGAAAAGCACGTGGCTGTCAAAAAGCACGTGGCTTTGTTTACCTCATGCTAGTGAGGTTAAGTTGGTACCACTAAGGTTAGGCCCGTCAAGATGGCAGTACTGAGGTTAGCGATGCGTTGTTGTCTGTCAAAAAGCACGTGGCTGTCAAAAAACACGTGGCTTTGTTTACCTCATGCTAGTTAGGTTAAGTTGGCACTAGTGAGGTTTAGGCCCGTCAAGATGGCAGCAGTGAGGTTAGCGTTGCGTTGTTGTCGATGACAGCTGTCAAAAAGCACGTGGCTTTGTTTACAAATTCAAATCTCGCGCCAAAATTCAAATTTCCCGCCAAAATTCAAATTTCCGGCGGGCGGCGGCGGCGGCGGAGGAGGCGGCGGAGGAGGAGGCGTGCGGCGGCGGCGGCCGCCGAATCCCTGCATTATACTACTGCCCGCACTCCATCGCAGTTTCTTTTGGCGTCATCGTCTTCACCTGGCCGTTGTTCACCGTAGTCATGCTGATCCTTCTGTAATAAAACTCCTGAAGGAGATAGCGAGTACTGAGAAGTGCTGCAGCTCAGACAAATCTCTTTTGAAAATGTACCAAGAAGTACAGCTGCCTGACTAGTACTTGGAATGTACAGATCGCATGGCGAGGAGAGTGACTCAGCGGGAAGCACGTAAGTCTGCTCTCTGTGACAGCCAAACTCGTCCTCCCCGTTAGACCACTCGCACTACCCCCGGTTAAGTAGAGCACGTTCCACCGGTTACCGGAAGTACAGCTTCAATTCAGATACTGAATTCTCGTATTTTGTCTGATTTAATTAACATTAAATGCACTCGTATATTGTCATAACATTAGGCATAAATTATCTTCTTACGTTGTAATTAAGATATAACTTTATTACCACTATGTGACCTAATATCACATTGACACTTGCATTCGTAATTACTGCAGATAGCGCTGTTAAATTCTTCAGAAAATAATGTTCCACTCTCCTTTCATTTATCAGGAGAGAGTCAGCTGTTAGAGTGCATGGTTATATTATTTTCTTTTGTGCCGGGCGGGTCTACTTCCTCTCAAAAGATAATATTTCACTGCACAAATAAAACAAATAAAACCTCGCTTAGACAGATACCAGGTATTGTACACTCGAATACATCAATACTTTGTCGTCTCATAAGAAGCATACTACCGGGCAAGTTGGCCGTGCGGTTAGATTTGCGCAACTGTGAGCTTGCATCCGGGAGATAGTGGGTTAGAACCCCAATGCCGGCAGCCCTGGAGATGGTTTTCAGTCGTTTCTCATTTTCACACCAGGCAAATGCTGGGGCTTTACCTTAATTAAAGCCTCGGCCGATTCCTTCCCACTCCTAGGCCTTTCCTGTCCCATCGTCGCCATAAGACCTATCTGTGTCGGTGCGACGTAAAACAAATAGGAAAAAGAAGCCTACTGTCACAATATGAAGAGACAAAACTTGTGAAAGGAGACGAGAACCTATTTGTGATGTGAGAATGAATGCAGTGGTTGGAAAAGGAAAAGAAATAGCATAATTTGGACTGGGACGAAGGAATGAAAGTGGATGTCGGCTAGTTGAATTCCGCACTGATAATAATTTAGTCCTTTATAATACTCGGTTCAAACACTAAAAACGACGGTTTTATACTTGGAGAAGTCCGGGAGAAACAGGAGGTATAAGCTAGACTTCATTATGATTGGGCAGAAATTCAGAAACCAGGTGTTGGATTGCAAGGCGTTCGTAGGAGCAGACGTGGTCTCTCACCACAATTTAGTGTTCATGAAATGTCATTTGCAGTTGACGAGATTGAACCCAGGAAGGAATGGGATAAGATGGGATTTAGATAATTTGAAAGGAAAGAGTGTTAAGAATTCGTTCAGGAAATCGTTGCACAAGGTCTAAATGAAAAGTCTGAAGGAAACTCAATAAATGAAAAGTGGACATTGGAAAGAAAACGGAGGGCAGAGACGGCTACAGCCCAAGAGCTGATTGGCTATCTAGTGTGTGACGTCACCTCACGGAATATGTGAGAACATGTGTGTCTGGTAGGGGTGTTGATGTAAATGCTGACGTCGTGGTTGTATGTCGGGTATGGAGATATTGACGTCAGTGCTGAGGTCAATGTCTGGGATCGGAGATTTGGAGGGTGGTGTTGAAGTTATTCTGTTTAGCAGCTATCATGGCTGCTGTCTGTGTATATTTATTAACGATAGAACCACGTGCTTATGTTGTTATTGCACGGTGGAGGTCGGGGGGTAGGATAGGATAGTGCTAATGGGCGATTGCAATGTGAGAGTTGGAAATAGAACTGAAGGATACGAAAGGTTGATTGGTAAAGGTGGGGAAGATATGGAGGATAATAGGAAAGGGAAGCGTTTGCTTGACTTCTGTACCTGTATGTTTGGATTACTAGTTACTAATACATTCTTCAAGAATAGGCTATTCCCACGTACACATGGGAGTGTGTGGGCGCCAGATCCATAATTACTATATCATAACCGATTTTGAATTCAGGAAGTATGTTAGGAATGTCCCGGTTTTCGGAGATTTTTCGATGATACAGACCACTATCTTATCTGTAGTGAACTAAGTACCATTAGGCCCGGGATGGAGAATGAGAAAGACGTCGGCAGACGAAAATTTCCAGGACGAGGAAATTATGCAGAAATACATGTATATGATTAGTGAAAATTTCCAAAAATGGACAGGAAGCATGTTCATGAAATAGAAAAGGAATGGGTGGTATACAGATTTTCTGTAGCAGAAACAGCAAGGGAATGCGTAGGAGCGGCTGATTGTAAAGAGGGATAAAGCGAGTTTCTGGGTGGAATGATGAAGTAAGAGCAGCTTTTAAAAGAAAAAAGAAGGCGTATCAGAAATGGCTCCATACAAAGACTGATGCAACAGGGAATTTTACGTAGATGACAGAAACGGAGCGAAACAAATAATTATTGCATCTAAGAAGTTCAAGGAAGCAGACATTGTTATCAGTGGAATGCTGTGTAGGAGGGTTACTGAATGGAGTGTGATTTGGGATTTAATTGAGACTATGAAATAGGTATGAGTGATATTGACAGTGGATTTGTAGATCGTAATCGATTTGTAGGAAATACACGTCTAGGCTCAGATGGTGTTTACTTGAAGCGAAGTGGACATATAATTTTGGGGGTATGCTTAGAAGAGTTACAGGGAGGTACTTTCAGGGAAATGGGCTGGACCAGGGAGCGGTGATGACAGCATAGGCAGCATGAGTTCAACAAAAGATGGAAAAAATTGTTGTTGTTAAACTGTAGAAGTTTCGTAAAGAAAGGAATAGAATTAAGTAATTTGATATATATTTAACAGATATTGTAATCTACATACATTATAATTATAGACCGTTATGACTTTCAGCGTTCAGTATGCAAGCCTCCATGAATTTACTAAACGTTGCCACAATCCCCTATTTGCAACTAGTTCTGTGGCCTCATTTAAATCTATACCTCTTATCTTTAAATTGTTAGAAACTGAGTCTAATCATCATTATCGTCTTGGTCTCCCTCTACTCTTCTTACCCTCCATAACAGAGTCCATTATTCTGCTAGGTAACCTATCCTCCTCCATTCGTCTCACATGACCCCAATACCAAAGCCGGTTTATGCGTACAGCTTCATACATCGAGCTCACTCCTATTTTAGCCCTTATCCCTTCGTTCCGAGTACCCTACTGCCATTGTTCCCACATGCTTGTACCAGCAATCATTCTCGCTATTTTCATGTCTGTTACTTCTAAATTATGAATAAGATCTCCTGAGTCCACCAAGCTTTCACTCCCGTAAAGCAAAGCTGGTCTGAAAACAGACTGATGTAAAGATAGTTTCGCCCGGGAGCTGACTTCTTTCTTACAGAACACAGTTGATGGCAACTGTGAGTTCACTGCATTAGCTTTACTACATCTTGATTCAATCTCACTTACTATATTACTACGCTGGGAGAACACACAACCTAAATACTTAAAAATTATCTTCCTATTCCAGCTTTGTATCACCAATCCGGCATTGAATTACGTTGAATTACTTACCTACTGATATCAATTTAGTCTTCGAGAGGCTAATTTTCATACCATACTCATTGAACCTATTTTCAAATTGCAAGTTATTAGACTGCAGGCTTTCAGCACAATTCGTCCCTGCCACTTTATACCTTTCAGCAGATGATCCATGTAAACTACGAATAACAAAGGTGAAAGATTAGAGCTTTGTTTAACCCCTGCAAGTACCCTGAACCAATAACTCATTCTACCATCAATTCTCACTGCAGCCCAATTGTCAACATAAAAGCCTTTGATTGATTTTAATAATCTACCCCTAATTCCATCGTCTATCAATATGGCGAACACATTTTCCCTCGGTACACTGTCATATGTTTTCTCCAGATTTACGACACATAAACACAACTGTCTATTCCTCTCGTCATATTTTTCAATTACCTGGCGCATAATGGAAATCTGACCCTGATAGCCCCTCTGTGGTTTGAAACCACACTGGTTTTCATCCAACTTCCTCTCAGCCACTGATCGCACCCTCCTTTCAAAGATGCCGGTGAATACTTTGCCTGGTATACTAATCAATGAGATACATCGATAGATGTTGCAATCCTTCCTGTTCCCTTGCTTATAGATAGGTGCAATTACTGCCTTTGTCCAATCTGAAGGTACCTTACCAATACTCCATGCTAATCTTACTAATCTATAAAGCAATTTTATCCCTGCCTTCCCGCAATACTTCACCATTTCAGGTCTAATTTCATCTATACCTGCTGCATATGACAATGGAGTTTATTTACCATCCTTTCCACTTCCTCAAGCATAATTTCACCAACATCATTTTCTTCCTCCCCATGAGTTTAGTTGTTCGTGACACCAGCAGGAAGATTTCCTTTTACGTTGAGAAGATTTTCAAAATATTCCCTCGACCTGACCAGTGATTCTCTGGGGTCTATTTTGCGTTCACTTGAATTACTCAAAACATTGTTAATTCCTTTTCCCCCTCCCTTTCTAATATTATTTATTATTGTCCAAAAAGGTTTCCCTGCTGCTTGACCTAGCCCTTCCAGGTTATTACCAAAATCTTCCCACGACTTATTTTCGGATTCAACAACTATTTATTTCGCTCTGCTTCTTTCATCTCAGTAAAATTCCCTGTCTGCATCAGCACTTGTTTGGTGCCGTTTCTGATAAGCCTTCTTTTTTACGTTTACAAGTTGCTTTCACTTCATCATTCCACCAAGATGTTCATTTTTTCCCATCTTTACACACAGTTGCTCCTAGGTATTCCCTTGATGTTTCTACTACAGCATCCCTGTATGCCATCCATTCTCTTTCTGTATCCTGAATATGCTTACTGTCCACTGTTCTAAACATCTCACTAATGATACCCATGTATTTCTGTCTAATTTCCTCTTCCTGGAGATTTTTTTGCTACTGACTTTACGTCGCACCGACACAGATAGGTATTATGGCGACGATGGGATAGCAAAGGCCTAGGAGTTGGAAGAAAGGGGCCGCAGCCTTAATTAACGTACAGCCCCAGCATTTGCCTGGCGTGAAAATGGGAAACCACGGAAAACCACCTTCAGGGTTGCCGATAGTGGGATTCGAACCTACTATCTCCCTAATACAAGCTCACAGCTGTTTCTAGCTGTCAGTGGGAAGTTGGCGAGGAATGTCGTATGTAGACGAATGTGCTTGCTGGAGCTTTAGAAAATGGGAAAGAACATGGTGTGAAGTTGGATTTCGAGAGGACAAATTGGGACAAACATTCTTTTATAACACAGCAGTAAGAGATTTGAATTAATTATGAAAGGAAATGTTCAATAAATGGCCAATTTCTTCGAATTGTTAAAAATGTAGGTAAACAATTTTTAGGAATTCAGCCACCTGGGCGGCTGTTCTAAATGCAGATCATTGATGAATGATTGCTTGATTGCCTGACAGAAGACGTAGGAAAATTTGGGCTACCTGGAAGGAATAGGTCAAGCAGCAAGGAAACATATATTGACAGTAATAAGGCTCTAAGAAGGGGACGGGAACATAAAATGAATAGTGCTCTGTGTAAATCAGATGAACTCATAATAGATTCCAGGTGGTTCATGCGCCCATGAACGTATGATTTATTGGCAATTCTCACTATTTTCGGTACTTTTCTTCTTGTTTGAATTTAAGTATGATGTTGCGCTTACCTTTAATTATGTTACGTTTAGTTATTTTTCGTTGATTTATAACAAGTTTCCCTTGGCGTGCACTC
Organism: Anabrus simplex; assembly: GCF_040414725.1. NCBI lineage: Eukaryota > Metazoa > Arthropoda > Insecta > Orthoptera > Tettigoniidae > Anabrus > Anabrus simplex. Next base: position 701,083,302 of record NC_090266.1, on the reverse strand, counting down.
AGGTCATACGAACACTGTTTGCTTATTTCTTCCTTTCGCTTCGCTAACCTACGTAATTTTTACGTCGCCTGTTGATTGGTCACATTACCTTCACATGACTGCTTGCGTCACCGGTAACTTGTCTCCTTCTGGTACCGAGAATGTGTTCTTCCGCGTCTTTCTATTTTTTCATTGGTTATTTCTGCTTTTTCCCTTGCCTTTATTATATTATTAATTGTGTGGAAATTATGAATATTCTTTCTGGACTTATCTTTTTTCATTATTTTGTATTTTTTGGTAAGGTTTCTCATGTACTTTTTGGTAATTATTATGATTAGTCTTGCAGCACTACTTTTTGTTGAATCTGGAATATTCTGCAGTGCTTCTTAAGGACTGCTACTCAACATGCTCCACTCCGCTCTGCTCTGCACTCTGCACTCTGCACTAGACTCCGTTCCAAGGCTCGACTTGAGGACTCGGCGTGAGGACTTGGCTCCTCACTTTGCTTCGGGCAGCCCGCTAGAACTGTCAATTCGCAGCAACGTCCATGGGTACTACACACCCAGCCTGCAAACCTCGCCGCGTGTTTGGAAGCGGCATTTCTCATGACATGTAATCACTTCGCCCTGCTTGGGGCCGTTGACACGGGCTTGCCCTCCTGTATAAACAAAACTACGTCAAGCCGATTACCTTCTACTTCGCACCAGCTGGCCTGTTCAGCAATTCAACTCTATTAAATTTCATGAATGCGAGCCTGGATGTAGCATTCTGCTTTACTTTTATGGACACTTTTAATCTACGTTTGTCAGCACGTCTGATTTAGAAGATGACATTTTCTACTGAGCTAGTTTGCCTAAAAGGATTTGAATTTTGCACTGCAGTGTTGGACTATTAATCTGACAGCTCAATGTTTTCATTATTGTTAATGTTATCTCCCCGGTGGAGAATTTAATGTTGCAAGTCTGCCTCAAGTTCGTTATTAAATTTCGTGTCCTTTTCAATCTATTGTTAAAGCAACCCATGTTTTTTCTATTTAGCTTCGTCATTTGATGTTTTTTAATATTCATTTATTACTATGTAAAGTTTCAATACTGGTTTGGCTTGCGCCAGCCTTTCACATTTAATGCAATATTCAGATAATTCTGAATTTTCTCAGTTTCAATTTATAATCACTATCATGTGCACGGCCGGTGGTCAGTTCGGCTCAAGGCTAGGTGTACGTCACTTGAATTTCGTATTTAATCATGGATCAAATTATTCAAAGAATTTATTGTTGTTTTTTTCTGAAAGATTATAATAAATGTTGTTGTTGACTGCTGATCCTTTATCTTTCATTCCCGTAAAACTGGGAATTACTCCTTGTTCTTTCCTGGTTTTACCACGAGGGAATCACTGGACATGTGGAAGGAATATTTTGAAAATGTTCTCAACGTAAAGGGATATGATCATGGTGACGACATGAACAAACGAGCTAATTGGGAGGACAACTGTTTTAATGAATTTACGCTGGAGTAAACCGAAAGGACAGTAAATAAACTCCATTGTCATAAACAACAGGAGTGCATTTAGAGTTGCAATAGTGAAATGTATAGATGATTATACTTATGTTTCGTCGATCTAGAGAAGGCATATTACAGGATCCTGAGGGAAAAGGTGTTCGATATAATGGGGGCTGTGGGATTAGGGGTAGTTTATAATAATAATAATAATAATAATAATAATAATAATAATAATAATAATAATAATAATAATAATGTTTTGCTTTTACGTCCCACTAACTTCTTTTGGCGGTTTTCGGAGACTCCGAGTTGTCAGAATTTTGTCCCGCAAGAGTTCTTTTACGTGGCAGTAAATCTACCGACACGAGGCTGACGTATTTGAGCACCTTCAAATATATTCGGACTGAGACTGGTCGAACCTGCAATGTTGGGGTCAGGAAGCCATTTCCTAAACCGTCTGAGCCACACAGCTTAGCCTTCTGCAACATCAAATATTCAGCAACCCAATGTGATTCATGAAAAATCCTCATTTTCTACTAGTAATGAGCCTCCAACTTTATTATATGATAATATCTGAGACTCGCCGTCCTGCTGTACTTTAGTGTGCAAGCCCATAAAGCGTCTTTTCCCGTTTCTCCACTTGCACAAAATACTAAACGAATTTAAGAAAAGATCGAACCACCACTTAACGTCATCCTCATACAAACATGAGTTACGACGTGCTCAGAAGTGACAAACAATCTAATAAACGTGTTAATCGTACCTTGTACCAAATTTGCACAAAGAACAAGAACGAAGCAAATTCCTCCTTTGATCCTGGCAAAAGCATTATCTAGAAGATTTGTTACGCTCGCCCTACAAGTTTGAAACCCTGTGATTATAAAGAAGTTGACTACCTCCATTGTCATGAATTTCCAGAAGGAGGATTTGTTGGATGAATGTAATGCAAGAATTGGTCCATATTTCATGTGCAGGTGGTGACTGTGACGATGATGACGCCACGCGTTTTTGTGAATTATGTGAATTGAACAGCTAACTTATGTGAAATTTAATTAGGAAAAATAGAAGGTGCTTGGTTTTTCCCCTCATGGAGAAAATGGGACAAATGATACTTATTTAATTATTAGTTTTAAGGAGTGAAAGGGCTTGATGTCAATTCTAAATGTGTTCTGTACTTCCAGACAGAATAATAAATGCATATACTGTATATACACTGACTGACAGTGACAATGCAACACCAAGGAGGAGTGGTTCGAAAGGGATGAAAGTTGGGGAAGAAACAGAGACGGCACGGATGAATAATTGATATTTATTTCAAACCGATATGCAGGTTACACAATGCGCACGGCATCGACTCAGTAGGATGTAGGACCACCGCGAGCGGCGATGCACGCAGAAACACGTCGAGGTACAGTGTCAATAAGAGTGCGGATGGTGTCCTGAGGGATGGTTCTCCATTCTCTGTCAACCATTTGCCACAGTTGGTCGTCCGTACGAGGCTGGGGCAGAGTTTGCAAACGGCGTCCAATGAGATCCCACACGTGTTCGATTGGTGAGAGATCCGGAGAGTACGCTGGCCACGGAAGCATCTGTACACCTCGTAGAGCCTGTTGGGAGATGCGAGCAGTGTGTGGGCGGGCATTATCCTGCTGAAACAGAGCATTGGGCAGCCCCTGAAGGTACGGGAGTGCCACCGGCCGCAGCACATGCTGCACGTAGCGGTGGGCATTTAACGTGCCTTGAATACGCACTAGAGGTGACGTGGAATCATACGCAATAGCGCCCCAAACCATGATGCCGCGTTGTCTAGCGGTAGGGCGCTCCACAGTTACTGCCGGATTTGACCTTTCTCCACGCCGACGCCACACTCGTCTGCGGTGACTATCACTGACAGAACAGAAGCGTGACTCATCGGAGAACACGACGTTCCGCCATTCCCTCATCCAAGTCGCTCTAGCCCGGCACCATGCCAGGCGTGCACGTCTATGCTGTGGAGTCAATGGTAGTCTTCTGAGCGGACGCCGGGAGTGCAGGCCTCCTTCAACCAATCGACGGGAAATTGTTCTGGTCGATATTGGAACAGCCAGGGTGTCTTGCACATGCTGAAGAATGGCGGTTGACGTGGCGTGCGGGGCTGCCACCGCTTGGCGGCGGATGCGCCGATCCTCGCGTGCTGACGTCACTCGGGCTGCGCCTGGACCCCTCGCACGTGCCACATGTCCCTGCGCCAACCATCTTCGCCACAGGCGCTGCACCGTGGACACATCCCTATGGGTATCGGCTGCGATTTGACGAAGCGACCAACCTGCCCTTCTCAGCCCGATCACCATACCCCTCGTAAAGTCGTCTGTCTGCTGGAAATGCCTCCGTTGACGGCGGCCTGGCATTCTTAGCTATACACGTGTCCTGTGGCACACGACAACACGTTCTACAATGACTGTCGGCTGAGAAATCACGGTACGAAGTGGGCCATTCGCCAACGCCGTGTCCCATTTATCGTTCGCTACGTGCGCAGCACAGCGGCGCATTTCACATCATGAGCATACCTCAGTGACGTCAGTCTACCCTGCAGTTGGCATAAAGTTCTGACCACTCCTTCTTGGTGTTGCATTTGCTCTGTCAGTCAGTGTATATTTATTGGACCCTTGGAATTGCATGATATGCGGCATCTTCTCTCTAGGTTCTGCGTTCTTCTCCAGCGCTAAAAGAAAACTTACCCCTGTTGACCCTCTTCTCAGGAGTGAAATGTCCGCTGGACTCATCTTCAAAAGTGCATAAAGGAAACAAGTCTATGGGCCACTCTGCAGTATGTTTGACCAGACTGATTTAAATAAGTTAACATATTAACACATTAAAGAAGGATTAAATTAAATAGTTATATATTTGAAATTAGCAAGTTAAAATAATATCGTCGTGTCTCAAAAGGCTCAATTCATAAAGGCAACCTTTAATATGTCTGTCACACAGAAAGTCATCAAATCACATAGTTAATAGGCAACGAAGGAGTAAATTCATTGACAAATTATATTATACACTGACTGACAGAACAAATGCAACACCAAGAAGGAGTGGTTCGAAAGGGATGAAAGTTGGGGAAAAAACAGAGACGGCACGGACGAATAATTGATGTTTATTTCAAACCGATATGCAGGTTACACCATGCGCACGGCATCGACTCAGTAGGATGTAGGACCACCGCGAGCGGCGATGCACGCAGAAACACGTCGAGGTACAGAGTCAATAAGAGTGCGGATGGTGTCCTGAGGGATGTTTCTCCATTCTCTGTCGACCATTTGCCACAGTTGGTCGTCCGTACGAGGCTGGGGCAGAGTTTGCAAACGGCGTCCAATGAGATCCCACACGTGTTCGAGTGGTGAGAGATCCGGAGAGTACGCTGGCCACGGAAGCATCTGTACACCTCGTACAGCCTGTTGGGAGATGCGAGCAGTGTGTGGGCGGGCATTATCCTGCTGAAACAGAGCATTGGGCAGCCCCTGAAGGTACGGGAGTGCCACCGGCCGCAGCACATGCTGCACGTAGCGGTGGGCATTTAACGTGCCTTGAATACGCACTAGAGGTGACGTGGAATCATACGCAATAGCGCCCCAAACCATGATGCCGCGTTGTCTAGCGGTAGGGCGCTCAACAGTTACTGCCGGATTTGACCTTTCTCCACGCCGACGCCACACTCGTCTGCGGTGACTATCACTGACAGAACAGAAGCGTGACTCATCGGAGAACACGACGTTCCGCCATTCCCTCATCCAAGTCGCTCTAGCCCGGCACCATGCCAGGCGTGCACGTCTATGCTGTGGAGTCAATGGTAGTCTTCTGAGCGGACGCCGGGAGTGCAGGCCTCCTTCAACCAATCGACGGGAAATTGTTCTGGTCGATATTGGAACAGCCAGGGTGTCTTGCACATGCTGAAGAATGGCGGTTGACATGGCGTGCGGGGCTGCCACCGCTTGGCGGCGGATGCGCCGATCCTCGCGTGCTGACGTCACTCGGGCTGCGCCTGGACCCCTCGCACGTGCCACATATCCCTGCGCCAACCATCTCCGCCACAGGCGCTGCACCGTGGACACATCCCTATGGGTATCGGCTGCGATTTGACGAAGCGACCAACCTATCCTTCTCAGCCCGATCACCATACCCCTCGTAAAGTCGTCTGTCTGCTGGAAATGCCTCCGTTGACGGCGGCCTGGCATTCTTAGCTATACACGTGTCCTGTGGCACACGACAACACGTTCTACAATGACTGTCGGCTGAGAAATCACGGTACGAAGTGGGCCATTCGCCAACGCCGTGTCCCATTTATCGTTCGCTACGTGCGCAGCACAGCGGCGCATTTCACATCATGAGCATACCTCAGTGACGTCAGTGTACCCTGCAACTGGCATAAAGTTCTGACCACTCCTTCTTGGTGTTGCATTTGCTCTGTCAGTCAGTGTACAATTAACTTGATAATTGGAATAAAGTTCGTTAGATCTTAAAGATACATAACGTCTGGCATGCTTTCTAAATGAATTCACCCTTTGACCGTTATTTCATAAACAAAATTAAATTAAATTTGACTACCTGAAATTATAAACTGCAAATGCTCAATTCATAACCTGCAGAATTTAGACTGCTCTAGCGTGGAAATGTATTATTCAGAACACTTTTAATGACGTAATCATTGCTCCGATTATTATTGTTAACCATTACAACGTGTAGATGGCCTCAATGGCCTTTCGTTGGTCGATGGTTCATCGGACTACACTAAATACTAATACGATAATATGGCCATAAATGATTTGTTTAGTCTTTATATAACTCTGTGAAATTTGTATAATTTACACCGTTATAAACACTGTGGCAACACTGTGACATGAGTGGTCATTTACCTTAATTTTGAATTTAAATCCGGTCGTCTGAACAAACACTATTCTACACTTTAAATTACCTATGCTGATCTCACTCAATTATTTGATCTGGATATTTAGGCACATGAACACACGTAAAATACCTTTGTAAACTTGTGATCAACCATTTCACACTTACACAATTTTGAACATCATTACTCACGATCTGTTCAGTGATGTTCAAATTGTATTTGTTGCCTACAATAAGTGCACTTGAAACGTTGCTTTGAACTATTTTATTAAGAATTGTCTTTCTATCCTCTCGCTAATTACTTCTGTGAGTTATTGTCCCACCAAAATGAATTGCAAATATAATATAATTGAAGTTCCAATCAAATCATCGTGTACACTAACTCGTATAACAAAAACATAACATACAACCTGTGACAATAAAGTTCGGTGAATGAAGTCAGAATGGTCGTTCCAGCAACATTGGCGACACACAAGGTTTTGACCACCTGCTCCCGGCGTTGTTCAGTTGAGCATCGTGTGTGTGCCGTATAAGACCTGTTTGACACAGTGCGTGTTTAGTGCGTTGGTTCTGAACTGCGAACAGGAAGATGAACGAACAAAAGATCGATGTGTAGTTTCGTTTTAAGCTTGGCAGGACAACGAAAGAAACACGTGCGATGCTGGTACGTGTTTATGAAGATCAAGCACTGTCCTTGAAGTGTGTGTACGAGTGGTTCGCCCGTTTCCGAGGAGGCCGGAAAAGTGTTTCTGACAACGATCGTAGCGGATGAAATGCCGATTAACCGTGAATCAGTGCGACAAATCGATACCCAGAAGTTAGGGAAGAGGAAAACGTGTTCTCGTCTTGTGCCACATCACGTGACTGACCATCAGAAGCAGGCACCTTTAGAAGCTTCACAGTATTAGGTCGAAACGGAGGATGCGACTCCGAATTTCTTGAACTCTATTGTCACTAAGGATGAAACCTGGTGTCTCAGATACTACCCTGAAACGATACGGCAAAGCATGGAATGGCGTTCTCCGGGATCCCCTCGTCGGAAAAAGGTCCGAGCCGAAAAGTCACGATTTGAAAGTGTACCGGTTGGTACACCTCTACGCCGCACTTTTGAATTTTCCGCCTTAAAGTACTCCCCTACAGCAGAAACTCTGAACTTTAAAAACTGAATTATCTCTACAGTTTCTCAGAAGATGTCACTGCGTTAATTTTGAACTGCTTTTGCTTACTAATTATCAAGAAGTGTGGACATTCTCTGATAGATGACTCTACAAAAACTATGACCATGCACCCTGGTGCGAAGTGGTAGAACTTTATTTGAAGAAATTTTGTATTCATAAGTTTCTTCCTTACTAAATTTCGTTCTTTCATTTGTGGGTTGGCAATATACATCTTTTCTTTCCGCCAGTTTTGAAGTTAGCCAATCAATAATTTCTGTCAATAATTTTCAGCCAATTGTGTCCCTCGCCTCCAATTTTGATGTCTACATTTTAGTCACGTCTCGAATCTTCCACGAGGGTATAAAACTGCTGATTTTCACGGCTTGTCGCCACTACAACAACATCTAGCTTAGTGTGTGGAAGTATAGCAGGGGGCGGGTATCGCCTCTTCCTTGGGCAGCAGCTCTTCAACCAAGGTAATGGCCGTTTAACATCTTTATTTCTTGCTAGCTCAGCAGTTTAGCTCTCGGGGAAGGTCCGAAACCTTTTCAATGTAACCTACCTATCTAAAAATGTAACTTAGTGCCGGCTTATGTAAAATTTTCTTATTACTTTAACTGTAAATCGGGGATAGAGAGTGTTTTACCCTCTCGAGCTCCCCTTCTGTTTTGATTTGAGGTGACTACGTCTTCATAACCGATTTTCTACTCTTAATGTATTAACATTTTCTTATACGAGTCACCTCCCTAGCTTGGGAATAGCCCCTGTGTCATCAGCCTAGTGCCCCTTAGGTTTTATAAGGTTTCATATAGGAGCAAAAGCAACGCCTCCATTCATCTTGGTATTTTGGGCCATTTAATTAACCTATTACTTTTCTTTTAAGGCCCTGTAGGCTGGGTACGAGATACCCCTGTTTAATTCCTGTAAGTTGTGCCTCGATGGCAAGTGATTGTAAAGCATAGTATTGCCTTTAATAGGCTTGAAAGATTGAGAGTAGGGAAGCTCTTTATGGTGTTTTGAAAGGTGCCTCTAGGAGGCTTGACATGACTAGGTGGGAGCAAGTGCTCCACGTAAATAGGGGTTTTCTGCCCTTTGGTAATTTGTGGTTGTAAGTTGAGAGCTCAGGAATTATAAACTTGGGGCTCGAAGCCCAGATCTTGTAATGATCCCCTAAAACTTGTGATTTTGGCTTGTTGTTGACTTGTTACTTGTTGAATCTTGAAAGTCTATATGAAAATTGTTAAGTTTTGAAAATATAACCTTTATGAAAATTTGAATTCATCTTTCGGACTTGTAGTTAGACCCATTCCATCCCGCACCTTCTTTCACCTCTGCCTTCCACGGATAACTCCGTAACAGAAAGGAAAGAGATTTGACGATATTTCTGACATCCAACGAGACGAGACGAGGCTTTTGAACACCATCCCAAATGAAGCCTTCTTGCAAAGTTTCCAGGACATGTATCGCCGATCTCAGCAGTGCATAGTTATGGGAGGGGACTATTTCGAAGGACAGTAAGGTCACTCTCGTGCATTGTTCATCTGTGTTGATAGTACACGACAATTCACCGAACATTATTGTCACAGGTTGTACAACTGAAACAAAAAATTCCTATTCTATTTTATCCTGTGCTATAATATTTATCATGCATCTCTGAATGGATTAACGTGAATCATTTATTCCTACTAATTCTCTCGAATACTACAACTAGTACTAATACTACTCAGGGGCGTTGCGTGGTATTGTTGCAATTCATTTTACAATTCATTTTCCGTGTTTTCTTTCCATTTTGTAGTTTAATAAACCTAACATATACTCTAAGATGTGCTAAAACCAACCATCTTTGGTCGTTGGATGTACTAATGCTTTGTAACGGACCAATAAACTTTGCCGTCTTCGAATCAAACTCAGGGGGTTTGCTTTACTTGACGCAAGTGTAATAGACTGATATAACTTGAAAATAATATTCTTTAACGTATGGGCAAATACTACTAGTATCGAGCTCGTATTATTATTATGATTATGAGTAATATTATAAGTATTATGACTTGCGTGATGTGAGTATAATGGTGTGTCAGTGAGAGAGACGAAACAGCGTTGCTTCTGCGGAGGTGACGTCACGCGTGGAGCACTGTGAGAAACTGGCTCCACGGCTACGTGGCTTGCCGCTGTTGTACCTTTAGTGTGATAAAATGCGTTATGTGTATTAAAATACGTGCCGTATTACAGTAATTTGAAGCTCTGTTATTCTCCTCATTAATCTGCACGGATCACACTTTTGAGAATGCCGGGCTATGCAGTAGCAGGCTCCTTAAGCTACTACAGGAAAACCAAAGCATCATCCAAATTGTTTTTATTCCCGAAAATGAAAACCTTGCCAGACAGTGGGAAAACGCTTGTCGGCGCAATTATATATTTAGTGTGAAACAGGGTACGTATTTATAGTATATGATAAATTATATATATTATCGTCTTTATCCTCCCCTGCGAACCATGTGACCTTGCCGCGGTAGGGAGGATTGCGTGTCCCAATGAAGCAGATAGCCGAGCCGCAGGTGCAACCATATCGGATGGGTATCTGTTGAGAGACCCGACTAACGAATGGTTCATCGAACAGGGGGTAGCAGCCTTTCAGAAGTTGCAAGGGCGCCAGTCTAGATGATTGACTGATATGGCCTTAATAACACTAAACATGGCTTTGCTGTGCTGATACTGCTACACGGCTGAAAGCAACGGGAAACTACAGCCGTAACTAACTCCCAAGGACATGCAGCTCTGTCTGTATGAATGATGTACTGATGATGGCCTCCTCCCGGGTAATATTTCCCAGAGGTAAACTAGTCCTCCATTCGCATCTCCGGGTGGGGAATACACGAGAGGGGGCGATCATCAGGAAGATGGATACTGACATTCTGCGGGTCGGAGCGTGGAATGTTAGAAGTTTGAATCGTTGTGATAGGTTAGAGAATCTGAAAAGGGAGATGGATAGACAAAAGTTAGATGTAGTTTGTATAAGTGAAGTACGTTGGCAGGAAGAAGAGGGTTTTTGGTCAGGCCACTACCGAATTATCAACATAAAGTCACACAGGGGAAATGCAGGAGTTGGATTAATAATAAATAAGAAAGTAGGGCAGCGGGTAAGCGTAGTGGAAGAATTATTGTCGTCAACATAGAGACCAAACCAATGCCCACCCCAATAGTGCAGGTCTATATGCCTACTAGTTCAGCGAATTATGAGGAAATCGAAAGGATATATGAAGAGATACAAGATTTAATACAATATGTAACAGGTGACGAGAATCTAATTGTGATGGGAGACTTGAATGCAGTGGTAGGCCAAGGAAGAGAAGGTAATACAGTAGGAGAATTCGGATTGGGACAAAGGAATCAAAGAGGAAGTCGGCTGGTTGAATTCTGCACTGTTCATAATTTAGTCCTTGCAAATACTTGGTTCAAACACCACAAACGACAGCTGTATACGTGGACGAGACCTCGAGATACTGAAAGGTATCAATAGACTTCATTATGGTTAGGCAGAGATTCAGAAACCAAGTGCTGAATTGCAAAACTTTCCCAGGAGCAGATGTGGACTCTGACAACATCTTGTTGGTCATGAAATGCCATCTGAAACTGAATAAATTGAAGAAAGGAAAGAATGCAAAAAGATGGGATCTAGACAAGTTGAAAGAAAAGAGTGTGAGGAATTGTTTCAAGGTACATGTTGCACAAGGACTAAATGAAAAGGCTGAAGGAAACACAATAAAGGAAGAGTAGAGAGTCTTGAAAAATGAAGTTAGTCGGGCTGCTGAAGATATGGTAGGAAGGAAGAAAAGATCAACTAAGAATCATTGGATAACTCAGGAGATACTAGACCTGATTGATGAACGACGAAAATACAAGAATGCTGGAAATGAAGAGGGCAGAAAAGAATACAGGCGATTAAAGAATGAAGTGGATAGAAGATGCAAGATAGCTAAGGATGAATGGCTGAAGGAAAAGTGCAAGGATGTCGAAGGTTGTATGGTCCTAGGAAAGGTAGATGCTGCATACAGGAAAGTCAAGGAAACCTTTGGAGAAAGGAAATCTAGGTGTATGAGTATTAAGAGCTCAGATGGAAAGCCACTTCTAGGGAAAGAAGACAAAGCAGAAAGATGGCAGGAACATGTCCAACAGTTGTATCAAGGTAATGATGTAGAAAATTTGCTTCTGGAAAAAGAAGAGTCCGTTGATGATGATGAATGGGAGGAAAAATTTTGAGGCCAGAGTTTGCCAGAGCTGTGAGCGACCTAAAAAGGAACAAGGCACCTAAAATTGATGATATACCCCAAGGTAACTCGAATAAAAGGTAGGCTACTCCGGCGGTTGAATTTTACATTGGCTGGAGCGCTAGGACTTCACGCGGTATGAACTATAACGAGTAAGATACACAGTCGCAGTACAGCAAGCCTGTGAGTTCTCGTGCCTGTGAAATATCTTTTCAATCTTTCATCAAATAATAGTCTGGTTTAGTCCGATTCGATAAGTAACGGCACTTCCAATAGATTTAAAAACGTGAAACTGTGCTAAATTTCGTCACATGCTGAGCAGGTAGAACATCAACATGACATATAATAGATAAGAAATAAAATATTGCCATGCAACTCAAAATAAATAATTTATTTCCTGATGAAGTAAATATCTATATCAAATGGCATAGGAAAATATACATCATTTCGACGTACGTGTCAGAGGCTTAATTACTTGATGAACCAGCCCATATCTTAGACTTTTTATTGGCATATTTTCTCAGTGCTAGCTCCTTACTCTTTGCATTTAAATGCCGTATTCTAATAAATGTCCTGGTCCTTACGTAGAGACAAATTACTTTGTCATGGAATACTGGAAATGTTGACTTCATAAACGAAATAAGAGTTTTCATTACGTTTTTGCATCTGGATACAGTCTGACCGTGAAACACACCAAATATAATTTCGAACTGGGCTATGTTTTTTAACCACTTATGACTGGGATGTGTGAGGCCCTCTTTTGAAATAACCGAGATCCAGTTACAGGTCTCTTCTCACGGCAGTGAACAGTTTTCTTTCGAGGCACTAAGGGTTTCATCAATCGAGCGACACTTGGAAGCCACATAACCCGCGTGGTATTTTAGGGAATCTTGGGTGACATCCTCCGCTCCTACCGACTGACATGAACTATCTTCCCTTACCAACTGGGTTTCGACGTCCTCGACAAACATTTCAGTCTCTGAAGACTCGTCAACAGTGTCAATGCACAGCTCATTTGTGACAAAGAGCATTTCATTTTCTTCGGACTCGGATTCCACAATACTTGTTGATGGGCCACTGAAGTCTTCTCCGACCGACGTGCTTTCAGATAAAGGAATCGAAATTGCATTTCCCGATAATAACAGCAGCCTAATTCTATTTCTCACTTCAAATGGAGTTTGGTTGTTATAAAAAGCTCCCAACCCACGAACACGAGAGAAAATGTTCTCCAAACAATCTTGGTTTAGGCGCGATGTTAGTATGTAAGAAATACCTTGCCCTTTCAGGTTCTCAAAAAGTCCGAATAAGGACTTAATTGAAATTGCAAATCCCTTCTGAAAAGGTAGTAGACTGTTTCTTTTTCCAACCCTTATTTGGGAGATAATGGCCTGAAATCGTTTCAGGGCAATTTCTTGCCTGTGAAGATGAAGTCCGTAGCCACTTCTGAGTGGAGTTTTATGGTCCTTGGGGATTCTACAATTTAGTACATCGAATACGCCATTAACCAACTCGAGGAACTCACTTTCATGGTCTTTATGCAGGAAGTATTTAACTGTCTTAGCAGTACGCCGAGAAACATCTGTGCGGCTAATCGTACATTTTGACGAGATCGCCCAGTTACAGTCAGGTGAACATCATTGATATGATAGGTTGGTGTTAAGTCACCACTCTGTTATGCTGACAATTCTTGTATCATACCACTACGTAATTCAGTTCCGTCGGGCAGCACAAGACTTCATCTAATAAATGGTTCCGCAAAAGCTTTAAAAGATGAGATACATCACAAAAAACCCACACATTTCTTAATTAGTCCACGGGATTATTAAAAAATGTGTAGTCATATCTACATGCAGCTCTTTCCACACTTTTCCCTCCCATATCACATGTTACGGCAACCACATTAACGTGGCAAGCTTCAATGTTTGTTATAATGTCCTGCAGAAGTTCGGCTGTCATGGTTTTGTCAAAGTCATTATACACAGGTTGTTTCCATTGAGAAAACAAATCTCGAACCATGACAACAAGGACGTTCCTGTACGGACCCAGTATTACATCATCCGTTGCATCATAAGAAATACGAGAGTCAATGTTCATCTCATCAAAACTCAAAACAGCATATTTTTCCAGGACTTGAAAATTTACTGCGCGAGACTTTAATAAATGGAGCACTTCCTTCAAAATACCAGGTCTGCATTTCACTTTTCGTATCCACTTCTGCAATGTTGATCTAGCAGGTAAAGGCGTGTTTCTCTTTCTAAGGTACGCATAAGCCTTCTTAGAAAGTGCCCTTAACGCAAGAGCACTCGCAATGTCTTCTGAGGACCATTTCGCTCTTTTCTTCGCTCTTACAAGACACCGTATCTGTCCCGGTGTAAAACATTTTGACAGTATTTTCTCTACCTCTTTTTTGATAACATGTTATGCCACTTTGGGTGGTGACGGTCGTACTTTGACTGATACGAGATACCTTGGACCTCTACATTTCTTAAGCGCGTCTTTTGTAGCTTCCAGCGTCACCAACGTAGATGCATGCTTCCTTTTCAATGCATCCACATGTCTTTGAAGTTTTTCTATTTCCTTGTCCTTATTATCTTCAATTGTGTCTGTAATAGTTGACTGGTCGAGTTTCTTCTTCTTCGGGGATAATGTAGTCAGAGTACACATCGCCCGTTTCCTGATATTTCGACCTTCGTGCCGTATATCTCGTTCAGTGGAGACCTGTGGAATGTCAATACATACGTGCTTTAGAACAGGCCAAAGTTTTCAAAGCAGCTTATACCATTAGATTAGAGGACAGATATGGAAGTAAAGAATACATACCTGTGACGTAGTTTCACTTGTACTGGGCCATCCATGCCAGTTGGGAATAAATTGAGATGGTACAGCACCTCGGCGTAGTGTTTTCTCGGTGGGCAAACCTAAAAGTTCATTCTTCATACCTCGCTCGTAATCTGTTGGAAGGAAATGAACAGAACATACGCGAGAATTGTCTGGATTTAACTTATCAGTTCGCTTACAGCGAGAAATCCACAAACGCTTCAAGTCGTCATTTTATGGAAACCAGTGATGCATAACACCAGTACATTTAAATCCGTAATTTCGACACTGCGCCACAGCACAATAAATACGACTATTAACGTTTCCACTCATCATTACACTGCACAGGCTCACACAAGAGCAAAGCACAAAGCAGAACTGAGAATATCGGCAGTAAAAACACGTGTTCGTCACCAGGACGGGCGCCTGCTGTCATCATATCCCATGACGTCGCGCAGAAGGCGGCCAGGGAGATAAACAAAGTCCAGTGGTTCTACTTCAGATACTGACGACACGAACACTGTTCACGTAGTGAACCACTATAAAATTATTATGTGCTAATAGCCGGGCTGAGTAGCAACTCAAATGGTAGAGCGCTGGCCTTCTTAGCCCAACTTGGCAGGTTCGATCCTGTCTCGGTCCGGTAGTGAAGGTGCTCAAATTCATAGTTAGTGGGTCGTAAAATCAATAAAATTAACATTATGTGCTAATAACGTATATTGCTGAAAATATTTCGAGACTCGTGAAATAATTGAGTATCCGTGTTCCGATATACAGTGAATACGTAGAAAGAGACAAAAATGTCGGTCGATTGGTCGGTCGGTCGGTCGGTTACTTGCTTTCTTGGCTTACGCTGCGGGAACCATCAATGATAGACCCCAAGTGTAAGCGTAAGAATTGTAGAGCATAGAAACCACTGCAAAAAAGTCCGCGATGGCACATACCTATTTCGTACCTGCTGCCCTCTAGAAGCGATTTTACGCTACAGTCCGCGGTAAAAAATATAACTCCCCAAAATTAAATACATATTTCGATATTATCCTCGAGTTCCTCATCAAAATAAATTGTTTGACCTCCTCCAATATTTTATAGGGATTAAAATAACCTTGTCAGGACATTATTTGCATGAATGGTTCAGAAGTTATGGCCATTTCAGACTGTAGTGGTAATACGTGTCAGCAGGATGGGCGTGCGCTGTCTCATATCACATGACGTCACGCAGAAGCTGGCCAGGGAGAGAAACAAGTGAGCGCGATGCGGGAAGAGACCCCCTGGATATTCCCTCTGAATTACTGACTGCCTGAGGAGAACCTAACGTGGCAAGGTTATTCCATTTAGTGTTTAAAATGTATGAGACAGGAGAAGTCCCATCCGATTTTCGGCAGAACGTTGTTATACCTATTCCCAAGAAAGCCGGTGCTGACAGGTGTGAAATCTACCGCACCATTTGCTTAGTATCTCATGCCTGCAAAATTTTAACATGTATTATTTACAGAACCATGGAAAAACAATTTGAAGCTGAGTTGGGGAAGATCAATTTGGCTTCAGAAGAAATGTAGGAACACGTGAAGCAATCCTGACTTTACGTCTGATCTTAGAGTATAGAATCAAGGAGGACAAGCCCGCGTACATGGCATTCGTAGATCTAGGAAAGGCATTCGATAAGGTTGATTGGACGAAGCTATTTAAGATTCTGAAGGTGATTGGAATCAGATACCGATAACGAAGAATTATCTACAATCTGTATAGAAATCAGTCTGCAGTGATATGAATCGAGGGCTTTGAAAAAGAAGCAGCAATCCATAAAGGAGTGATGCAAGGCTGCTGTCTTTCTTCCCTTCTTTTCAATGTTTACAGAGAACAGGCATTAAGGGAAATCAAAGAGGAATTTGGAAAGGGAATCACAATCCAAGGAGAGTAAATAAATGCCTTGAAATTTGCCGATGATATAGTTATTTTATCTGAGACTGCAGAAGATCCCGAGAATCTGCTGAATGGTATGGATGAAGTCTTGGGTAAGGAGTACAAGATGAAAATTAATAAGTCCAAAACAAAAGTAATGGAGTGCAGTCGAACGAGGGCAGGTTGTGCAAGAAATATTAGATTAGGAAATGAAGTCTTAAAGGAAGTAGATTAATATTGTTACCTGGGTAGTAAAATAACTAACGATGGCAGAAGTTAGGAGGACATAAAATGTAGACTGGCACAAGCAAGGAAGAGCTTTCTTAAGAAAAGTAATTTCTTCACTTCAAACATTGATGTAGGAATTAGAAAGGTGTTTTTGAAGTCTTTCGTGTGGAGCGTGGCATTGTATGTAAGTGAATCATGGACAGTAACTAGCTCAGAAAGAAAGAGAATAGAAGCTTTTGAAATGTGGTGTTATAGAAGAATGCTGAAGGTGAGATGGATAGATCGAATCACGAATGAAGAGATACTGAATCGAATTGGTGAGAGATCTATTTGGCTAAATTTGACGAGAAGAAGAGATAGAATGATATGACACGTCTTAAGACACCCAGGACTTGTTCACTTATTTCTAAGGAAGTGTAGGTGGTAAGAAAGGTAGGGGTGGACCAAGATATGAATGTGACAAGCAGATTGGTGCAATAGTTACGTAGAAATGAAAAGGTCAGCGCAGGTTAGGGTAGTATGGAAGGCTGCATCAAGCCAGTCTATGGACTGATGACTCAAACAACAACATTATCGTCTTTATTCGATACCTACTGTGTTAAGTTAATACAAATTTGTTATTAATTTAGGTCGAATTTGCTCGGTTCATTTCGCTATGACGTGCTTTGAAATCACACTAAGACAACAATTTCTAAATTATCGGAATAAAAACAGCCGCGAATTAAAATCGGATGCATAAGAATATGCTACTAGGAGGAAATATATTAACCCCTAATAGTGTCCGGAGGGTTGAGACGGAAAAACAGAGAAATCGACATAAGGATGTAGCTGAGCTTCTGAGATCGCTGGCTGCTCTTTTGAACAGGTGAGTGAAGAAACCCAATAAATACACGTTTAAATGTTGCATAACATTCCCATTTTTTCAACTGAAGGAATAAATAACTTTTCTATGTCGATTTTAGAGAAGATGAAACTGAAGAAATTGAGGACTTTAACGGAGACAACGGAACTGAAAAGTTTGATGATTTGAGAGTAAAGATCGTACTATTGGAAAGAGAAAATAGTGACTTAAGGAAAAATATGAACATGAATATGAATTGGAATTACTACAACAACTAAAAAATGCAAATGGCACTTCTGAGAGAATTACTTCAATGTTCGGACATATTTTTCCTCCAGGGCAAATACAAGTTTTAATGAACCGTGAAAATAAAATAAAAAGTAAGTGTTCGTTTGACTTTAGACGATAAATGAAATGAAATGGCGTATGACTTTCAGTACCGGGAGTGTCCGAGGGCATGTTCGGCTCGCAAAGTGCAGGTATTTTGATTTGACTCCCGTAGGCGACCTGCGCTTCGTGATGAGAAAGATATGATGAAGAGGATATATACACCCAGCCCCCGTACCACAGAAATTAACCAATGATGTTTAAAATTCCCAACCCTACCGGGAATAGAACCAGAGAACCCTTGACCAAAGACCATCACGCTAACCATTTAGCCATAGAGCCGGATTTCAGATTATATATCAACAGTGATATCACTGCGAAGGCATACCGTTTCCGAAGAGCCTGAATCCTTCAACATTGAGCTCATGGGCAGCATGTTTCAATGTAGAACAGGGTATTCTACGCGATTTGTTTGTTTTAATGAAAACCAAAGCCCGTTAATTAAGCCATCAGGAGCGTTAATTGTTCTGGTATTTGATGAAATGTTTATATCGAATGAGATTTGCATTGATAGGAAAGTGCAACAGAGAGAACGATCACACAAGGCTAGTCAAATTGTCATAGCTAGACGCTTAGTTTAAGTGTAGATGATTCCGAGGCACATAAAGATGCTCAAAGCTTTCAAAGTTATGCCATCAAAAGAAACAATCAGGAAAGCTTGAAATACATTGCTGACTATATCGCTCATAAGTTTCGCAACAAACATTCCTATTTAGGTATAACTGTTCGGCATCCAAGAACAATCAAACAAACTGACTCCAGTGTGTCTCAAGAGAAAATTTAATGAGTCCCAGTTACGAGTTACTGAAAGTTACAAATATGCTCGAGATAAGAATTTAATGACCTTCACTGTGACTACCTTTGCGGGGAACCCTACATATTTGACAAACTAACGGAGAGAACCATGAAGCAATTACCGCCAACGGTGAATATTCCTCGAGAAGTGATTTTAACCTTAGCGTGCACAAGATCTTGTATTCGCTTAAAACAGTTAAACAGGAAAAAAGTTGATTATATTCTCTGAGAGAAACGTCCAAAAAAATGTCGAACATTATAAATTGCTAGAGCTACAACGCGCATGTATAAGGCATTCATTAGGGGCAAGAGATCCATTTGGATCGACGCCTCGAACAAATAGCATTAAGAAGGCATTCATTACATAAATGTAAGAGTAAAGTACGTAGGATATGAATGACAATTATAAACTGACTGTAGTAACATATTAGTGGTCTCTCGGTTGTAAACAAATACATTTTGAGCGATGCGCTCTTTTCACAGAGCAAGAAATATTGCCGCCTTCCTTGCTTTGTTACCAACGTGAGGTCACTGCGGTAGACTAGATGCGCACTGACACACCATTATACTTACATCATGTGGCTATGAAGTGTTTACACCTACTTATTCGTATTAGTATTATTATTATCATTTACGTAGTTAGGTTATATGCACGGACGATATGATCGCGTTGTTTATCAGGTTATGTCATGAAGCATGTGCTGTATATATATGTGAGTTTATTTAGTGTAAGAACCTGTAATTAATATTATATCATTTATTATTACCTGTATATATGATGTGTAATCTACTACAGCATTGTGCAACTCATTGTAATATCCAGAATAACACTATGTGTTCCGGCCTAGCTATGGCTAGACCACCTAGTTACTCGCTACCACTTTAGGACAGATAGCAGCACCCTTCAGCACCCAGCCGGAAGTGGTGTGGACGGAAGGGAATGAGAGACTGTTATGCTTGGGTGCCTCGTGCGAGAAGAGACGGGAACATGTGACTGACTGTTATCGGGGGCATCTGCCCATCAATACTCAGTGTTATGTATTATAATGTGTTATATAAGTGTCGTAAATGTAATAAATATTGTTATTTAATCAAGTGAGTGAATTACGTTCAAAACATGGTTCAATTACCGGGCCGGATTATCTACACCACGAGGACCTCGTGAAAGCAGCGTGGCGTGTAGTATGGAACGACTAGTTTCTACAGTAACATGGAAATACTTGGAAGTTCACTTTCATGACATCATCTGGCAGTCCCAGGTTCGATGTTCCAGCACCAGAGGTAAACTAAACTGAGAAGGCAGGTCAGTACTATTCATTTAAGGCTCTCCTTTTCTCCTTGTTATTGTCTTACCCCCTCCATCATGGAATCCTCAACAAGGCAAAAGCTTCTTAAGCAGAGGTCGCGATTTAAAGCGCAAATTACCCGCTCGGAAACTTTCGTTGAGAATTTCATTGCTCAGCAACATTCAAATTCGCATGAAATTAAACTGCGATACGAAGACATGAGTGCATTAATGTCGAAGTTTGATGACGTGCAGTCAGAATTAGAATTAGGAGACGTTGACAACGAGCAAGCTCATGATCAGGCGCGTGTCGAATTCGAAACCAAATACTACAAGGTAAAGGGCGAAATGAGTAAAATAATAGCGAACCTTGAAGAATCATCACGCGACACGGTAGATTCAGGAAGAACTCAGGTCAGCGGTGTCGCGAGTTTAAAATTACCGGCTATAAACATTCCACATTTCGATGGAAAATACGAAAACTGGCTCTCATTCGCAGACAGTTTTTAAGTTATGATTCATAACAACAATAATCTGCCAAGTGTCCAGAAATTTCACTACTTAGCATCTGTTCTCAAGGGCCCAGCCAGCCAATTAATTCAAAATTTACCCATCACAGAGGCAAATTATGAGGTAGCGTGGAAAATGTTGAAGGACAGATTTGAGAACAAGAAACTAATAGCAGCTACTCATGTTAAGGCACTCTTAACTTTAAAATCAGTCTCCAGTGAAACAGCCACAGAACTGTTAAGGTACTCTAACACTTTTAATAGTCATTTAAATGCACTCAAGGCCCTAGAACTTAACATTCCATTGTATGAAGTTATTTTGACTCAACTGTATGCTCAAGGAGTTGATGCTTGTACTAGACGAGACTGGGAATTGGCACAAGCAGACACTCGGGGTCCATCACTTGATGACTTGCTGTCATTTGTTGAGCACAAACGGCAAGCTCTGGAGAACTTCCCTAGCTCACAGCACATTGCACCATCGCACAGACAACAAGCTGACAGAAATAAGCCTAAACCTCAAGGGGATACTTAACCACGTTACACTTACACCACTACCAGTCTCATGAAGTGTCCCTGATGTCATGGTAATCACCCGATATTTAAATGTGAAGGGTTTGCAGCTCTGAGTGTGGAAGAAAAACAAAGAAGGGTTAAAGAAATTGACTTATGTTTTAACTGTTTGCGTACACAGCATTCTGCCAAACAGTGCAAATCACGTGGCTGTAAATTATGTAGTAGGAAGCATCACACCTCATTACATAATCCATCAGGTAGAGAGGGAGGTACAGCCCATCAAACTGCATCCAACTCCTCTCACACATACTGCAATACAAGAGACCCTGTAGGGGTTCTGCTGTCCACTTCCATGGTCAAGGTACTAGATTCTAGGGGGCAAATGCAGGTCTGCCGGGCACTTCTTGACAGTGGCAGCCAGGTTAATCTTTGCACTGAAAGTCTAGCACAGCGATTAGGCCTTAAGAAAATGAAGAATCCCATACCAATCAGCGGCATAAATGATTCCATTTCTCAATCAAGGTACAGTGTTCAGTTAGAATTGCAATCCACTGTAAGTAACTTCACTGTGAGTATGACTTGCTCTGTCTTCCCACGAATCACAGGTAACATGCCCAGTAGTTACATTCAGCATGAGCATTGGAACTTGCCCACTGATTTGAAGCTCGCTGACCCCAAGTTCTTCCAGCCAGGTGACACTGAATTGTTAATAGGCGCAGAACATTTCTTTTCATTACTGAAACCTGGGCGCAGAACTCGATCACCAGATTATCCTATCCTTCAAGACACTGAACTAGGATGGATTATTGCTGGACACTACCATCGTAGGGAAGAGAAAAATCCTACTCTAACTACATGTTTCTTGAAGTCAGAGGACCGGTTAGACACCCAACTACAACGGTTCTGGGAAATAGAAGAGCTTACGTCACGTGTCATGACAAGAAAAGAGAGAGCCACCGAAAAACACTTTACAGAGAACACTACTAGGTATGCTACAGGTAGATTCATAGTTCGCTTACCCCTCAAGCAGAAACCTGAGGTTCTGGGAAACTCCTTCAATCATGTCATGACAAGACTATCTCAATTAGAACGGCGTTTCAGCAGGCAACCCTCACTTAAGCATGAGTACTCTAATTTTCTTCACGAGTATGAGGCGATGGGGCATATGGTTAAGGTGGATACATCTACTCAGTCAGGGAATGAAGGCGGAAACTATTATCTACCCCATCATCCAGTTTTTAAGCTTAGTAGCTCGACTACCAAAACCAGGGTTGCATTTGATGCATCTTCTAAAACTTCTAATAACATTTCATTGAATGACATATTAA
The DNA here is from genome assembly GCF_040414725.1 of Anabrus simplex. Classification (NCBI taxonomy): domain Eukaryota; kingdom Metazoa; phylum Arthropoda; class Insecta; order Orthoptera; family Tettigoniidae; genus Anabrus; species Anabrus simplex. Next base: position 701,060,919 of record NC_090266.1, on the reverse strand, counting down.
TGGTTGGAACGACAATACAACAGGATCTTTACTCTATCATTCTAAGATTCAGAATGCATACCTTTGCCTTCACCGCAGATATTGCTAAAATGTATCGGCAAGTCATGGTTCATGCAGATGATAGGAAACTTCAGCGGATTATCTGGAGGGAATCACCTAGGGACCCACTCTCTCACTATGAACTGACAACTGTAACATATGGTACAGCATCAGCACCCTTCCTAGCTACCAGATGCCTGCAGCAACTTGCTGAAGATGAAGAATCGAGGTTCCCCAGAGCAGCACAAGTTGTTCGCAGAGATTTTTATGTTGACGATTTATTAAGCGGCTGTGACAATATCCAGGATGCTCTTCAGTTGCAGTCTGAAATTATTAATTTACTAGAGAGTGGAGGATTTCACCTCAGGAAATGGTGTTCAAACCACCCAGCATTACTAGAAGCAGTTTCAGAAGAGGACAGGGAAACCCAGCTGCCTTTAAGTCTTGATGAAGGCACTAGCGTGAAATCTATAGGCCTATTATGGCATCCAGTTACTGATCATTTTCTCATTTGTGGCAATCTGTATTCAGACAGTCCCTATCATGCTGACTCTCATGTAACTAAACGAAAAGTCTTATCTGTTATTGCATCAATATTTGATCCACTTGGGTTGGTCAGCCCTTTGGTAATTTCTTACAAGGTTTTTATGCAGAAACTTTGGCTAGTAAATCTGAACTGGGATGACAGACTACCATCTCAACTAGTCAGAGAATGGGAAGAACTTCACTTTCAGCCACAGGCAGTAAGAGAATTTTATATTGAGCGGTTAGTCACATGTAAGGGACCCCCTGTTGATATACAAATTCATGGTTTTTCTGAAGCTTCAGAACAAGCTTATGGAGCTTGTATTTATGTACGGTCTGTCGACAAAGGGGGACAGACCTGTGTCAGATTATTATGTTCTAAATCCAGAGTAGCACCGGTGAAGAAACTGACACTACCAAGACTTGAACTGTGTGGAGCGCTACTACTTGCCCGACTACTCCACAAGATCCTTCCAGCTTTGTCTCTGCCAGTCAGCAAGCTGTACCTATGGACGGACTCCACCATTGTCTTAGCCTGGATCGCATCTCCTGCTACTCGCTGGAAAACATTTGTGGCCAACCGAGTCTCTTCAATTCAAGAATAAACTCACAAGGCTGAATGGAGACATGTTCCTACCAGTTGTAATCCAGCAAATTTAATATCCAGAGGTGTTGCTCCAGAACAACTACGAGGTATGAACCTGTGGTGGCACGGACCATCCTGGTTAACTGAGCCATCTGAATCATGGCCAGACACAATCTCAGCCCATGCAGAAGAGGAACTACCTGAGTCACGAAGCACACTTCCTGTAGTCATGTTGATAGGTACAAACTGGGATGAACTTATGCTGAAGTACTCGTCACTGTCCCGACTGACTCGAGTTACTGCATATTGTTGGCGATTTATTCACAATAGTGCCAATCCTCAAGACAAGAGGTTAGGGATATTAAGTGCACAAGAGCTGCAGATGGCCTTGCACTCCTGTATCAAAATTGCACAACAAGTGTGTTATGCTCAAGAGATAGCCAGTCTCAACTCTAAATGCTGCATTTCAAGGAAGAGTAAAATTGCAGATTTACATCCTTTCTTGGATGATAAGGGAATGCTAAGGGTAGGAGGAAGACTAGTAAATTCAAAACTACCTTATGACACTAAGCACCAGCTTATCCTTCCTCCCCAGCATGCTCTCACAAAAATTGTTGTGATGGCAGAACACATTAGGCTTTTACATGCAGGTGCTTAATTAGTAATTGCATCATTAAGAGAAAGATTCTGGATTCCCACGACTAGGGCAGTTGTTCGAAGTGTCATCCACAAGTGCCTGACCTGTTTTAGATTCAAGGCGTCAACAGCTGAACAATTGATGGGACAGCTCCCTGTTACCAGAGTGCAACAGATTCGCCCATTTCTTAATGTAGGAACTGATTATGCTGGTCCTTTCTTCGTCAGTAGATAGACTAGGCCGCTCTGCGGCCAAGTACCGTTATCTCATTAATATTCATAAGGCCAAGGTCATTGACCTTCCCGGAAGTTCCGTTAAGGTCATTGACCATGACGTCATCGATGACGCTATTAGGTCAAAGACCTTTAATGACGTCATCAATGACGTCGTTGAGCCAACACCCTCTAGGTCATTGTGACTTAGAGGTTGTTGACACAACCCTTGGTCGGGGGAGAGGTGTTGGATGAGTCTAAGCCCTCCTCACCCCCCCCTCCCCTAAGACCAGTTTGGTCGACAGTCTGCTTAGAAGCAGACTGCAACGAACTTTTTTTTTCTTCGGGGGGGCCCCCGAAGCCCGCTCCCCCCGCGTGACCAACGACTCAATCTACATGGCCTCCGACATGCTATTATTTCTAAGAAGAAGAAAGAGATAGCAGGGAAGAGTGGGAAGTGATACAAGGAGTATCTGCCTGTTTCCATGTCAGACACGCTACCAGGCGATATTGTATTAGGTATATGGTATTGAAGTTTGGTATTGAAGGGTCAGGGAAAAACCACATAGGCAGAAAGAAGAAAGAGCCTACATGTAAAACCTGACATCTTTTGATAGCACATGCAGGGATGTGGGCTGGAAAAAGACCAGAGGTTGTGTTAGTTAGGAACAGGTAACATGCACAAAACATAAACCAATTCCTTGCCGTTCCATCGTCTGGGGATCAGTCCGTCTGGGCACTGCTGTGACTAGCACGGTCCTTGCCGGCTGCGGAGCCATGCGTCAAGTACCACTAGGGCCCGCCGCACGACTCCACCTCCTTGGGGTACCTCGTATCCAGTCTACGATCCCGGAGAATGAGGCCAAGCCCGCCGAGGCGGGGGCCTCCTGGAAGTGGCTGGGTCATGGCGCCGGGCCTCCCTCCTCTCTGCCCGCGCCATGGCCCTGTAGACTGGGCAACTGCGGTGGGAGGCCGGGTGGCCCCCCGCGCAATTGGCGCACACCGGCGCCTCCTTAAGTGTTGCGCAGGCCGTGTAGTGGTGATCACCACCACAGCGGTTGCACTTCACTTGGAGTCCACAGCTAACCTGACGGTGGCCCCACCTCAGACAGCGGAAACACTGCAAGAGCTGCTGAGGGGGACGTTTTACTCTCACCTGACTGCCGCTACCCGCTGAGGTCCTCTCCTGATTGGCTCCTCGGTTGACTGCTGTCCTGGGAGCAGACTTGGGTTGCGGCTTGGCGGTCCTCTCCTGGTGAGCCAGCGACGCCTTCTGCTTCCTGGTGCGGCGTCGTCTTCTTCTTCTTCTTCCCGGGGGTTGCTTCTCGGCGGGGGAAGAGGCCTCGTCCTGGTGGCCCTCCTCCCGGCCTGGTGACCCCAGGGTAGCTGATGGCTCCGCTGCGTCGCCGTCTTCTTCCTTCTCCTGGCTGGCGGCGGCGGCGGCGTCGGTCGGTGCTAACGCCTGAGTGCATTCCCTGTCCTGTGGGGCGCACATCGAGGTCTGCAGCTCGACAGACGTGCTGTCAGGCTGGGCCTGGACAGCAGCCTCAGAACGCCATGGGGCGTCCTCCTCCACTGAAGTCGCACAGTCGCGGCGCCAGAGGGCGTCATGCCCCACCTCAGTGATGGCGTCGCTGGTCGCCGGCTGGGTGGCCAGGACTAGGTCGGTGTTAACCGCCCTATTCCTTAGCCTCCTCGGCGTCTCCCTGGTCTCTGTCGCGGCCCTGACTGCGCCGGTGTTCATCCCTGGCACGCCGTCCCTCCCTGGTAGACGGATGACCTGGAACAGAGTAGAAAGCTCCTTCTCTGCGTCGCGCATCCGCTCCTGGTCGTGATGCCGGATAATGAGGCCTCCTGGTAGGAAGCTCTCGATGGCCATGGTTGTCGAGATGTTCCTGCCTCCTCGGCGAGGGCGCCGCATTCTGTCCAGGACGAGGCCCCGTTCAGAAGTTACAGGGCGCCCCGGCCTGTAGTATACGAGCAGCGCCTCGTACTCCGGATCGGTGTGGCCTTCGGAGAAGAAAAAGCCTTCAGGGGGGTCGCACCCGTCCCTGTACGGCTCCGTCTCCACCTCGGTCTCCGGCTCCGGCTCGGGTACAGGCGACTCGTTGTCCTCCGTTGCCCAGCAGTAGTCCGACGATCGCCACACGTCCGTCTTCTTCATCCTGCTCCTCCTGAAAGAGAATAAGAATAAGCGAGCACTGAGAAGTGCTCAGCTCAGACAAAAGCTCTTTCGAAGTCGTACTAATAAGTACAGCTGCCTGGATAGCACTTGAAAGTACTGAGCGCCTGGCAAGGAGAGAGAAAGTGGAGCGACAGGCACGTACGACCTCTCGCTACGACAGTCAGCTGCTCCTTTGCAACGAACTGCCCGTGCGTGCTCCTTTTATAGACTACGGATGGAGGGTGGAGAGGGAGTGAGCAGAGAAGAGGGGACGCGGTGTAGAGGGGATACGATGAGATCAGAGGGAGTGAGCAGAGAGGAGGGAATGTGGTGGAAAGGATGTGGAGAGGGGAGAGAGCGGCATTGAAATTAAAACTCTAGGAAGAGTGTGCAAAATATTTATTGTACATCGTACTAGACTTGGACATACTTTGACAGCTTACTTTACAGATTCATCATAAGACTTGGACAAACTCTGGATTACAAAGACTTGGACATGCATTGACAGCTTACTTGGACATTTACAGCTTAAAAGTGTACAGACTTGAACAAACTGTAGAGGAATACAGCTTACAAAGACTTGGTTATTAGGAATACAGCTAACTTGGACATTAAAACAAGTGTACATCAAAGATTTGGACAAACTCTGAATGAATACAGAATACAAAATCATTTCCAAAATTGCGAATACCTATTGGTAACTATAATGACCAATAGGTAGACTATGTATACCATTCCATAATCGTTTGTCATCACGCATCACCAAAGATCTTTTGTTTTGGCGAACAGTGAATACAGTATGATTTTTGGAGCGAATGCGTACCTCTGGATGCAAGCAAGAGGTGTTGGTGTATAGTACACTGCGATAGTCATTGACATTCAGAAATTGGGTGACACTTTTTAGAACACCTTTTGCTTTGCAATGACCATTGGCATTTTCCGTAGAAAAAGCGTACATTTTAGGCGACAAACCTACAAATTCTGTCATCACATCACCAGCACATTCATCCTTCATTAGACCTGTACACTTCTTGTTCATAGGAGTAATTCCAAATATGTTGTCCGAATCGTAATTAGAAGTGTCAAAATAGTTAGGATGCTTTTTCATTACAGAGTAAACATTTATCTCATGTATTAAATAGATCAAACTATCCGTGTCCATATACAAAAGTCTTACATCAGCAAAATTGAGTTTGGCAAACTCGTAGTGAAATTGGTACATAACTAATTTTGAAAAATCAAGTATAACCATTCCTAGGTAGATAGGCTTATTGTAAAGAATCTCTGTCTTATTTAACTCGAGAGTGAGTAGATCCCCGTCAATAACCTTTGCAGAATGAAAATTGGGCATTGCAATATACTTTCGGGCACCATAGCGCCCTTCCCAGCTGTTGACTAGGAGAATGCGCCGGTGTTTCCGAATATCCTCCATGGATTTACCATAACAACAATTGTTCATCAACTTGAAAAATTTTACCTCAAAGTCAGTTGTAGCACGCTGTCTGTGTTCCGTATTCAATTGCATGTATGGCTGTAGGCAGGATTTTTGATCAAATGAAATAGCGCGATGGATGTATTGGAGCTGTAAACCGTGTCGTAAACATTGCACTAAATTTTCTATGTGCAACACGTAGCGTTTCTTCGGACTTAATGTTGCCAGTAATTTTTTATTCCCTGACTGTGAATGTGGAGGCGTTAATTGTTCTACACAAAATGGAAGGTCTGAATGGTAATCGTGAATCTCCTGAGGATATACCAAATCAACCTCCAAAACGAAAGAGCGATCAACTTCAGCTGCAGCTTGTTCTAAATTAAAATTTGAAATTTCATTTTGCGTCAACCAGCGAAAGTTTCTATAAGGAAGTGATTTTTCCATGGCATAGCCGTATAAGTTATTGCAGTCAAAATATGCCAAATAAGATGTGGGTCGATGCGGTTTAAATGCACTCATGTAGGGATTATTAGCCTTTGCATGTTTTTGCACGAGTGTGACAAGACCACCTCGTATACCGCGTTCGAAAAATAATAGCATGTCAATGTCAGTGAGCAATTGCAGTTCAATTTGGGTGTATAGTAACATCGCGTCCCAAGTAAGGCCAGCAGACGTGTAGTAGTGTACGGGGTCCAACCGATAGATATTTTGACACAGTTTTCGAAATTTTTCAAACGTGTCAGTAAGTAAGAGTGTGTCAATCTTTAAATAGAGGTCTGAATATTCACCTAAAGTATTTACTCCAAACGCGTTCCAGACTTGCTGAGCATGTGAGTAGTCTTCGTCAGAAATGTGACAATTTTTTAATTTATTGAAAAACATTTCTTTTGGCGGTAATGCAGTCTCATTCAAACGTGACCAGTCATGCAGATAATCGTACGGCAGGACTCCTTTCCGAATAGATAATCTAAAATGTTCACTATCTGGAAAGTGTTGACGAATAAAATGCAGATCTTGAGGAAGAAGACTCGCAACTAGTTCATCTAACGAAAATGGCATAAACCGGAATGAATCCAAAAATCGAATGCACACATTACCCCTCCATTTTGCGAAGGCAATGAACTTCTCGTGGTTTTGAGCAATTAGCGAAAATTTACATTTACCTAGTTTTGCAAATTCCTGAACCAGATAATGCGAGTCCTAGCCAGAAAGGTTGTGGAAAAAGCAGCTAATATAGTTTACGTTTTTGAAACCCAAGTTACAGGATTGATGAGCAGCACCTCGATACTGACCTGTAAAATGATTGTGATCTCGTACCTTGATATCTGTGGGTGAAAAAGCTTTTTGACAAATGTGACAGATGGTAGATGTGTTAAAATGTAGAATATCTGCATCTGACATTTGAAGTGAAACTGGCTCGATTAAAAGTTCACCTAGACGGTCGGCTAGAACGTCTAGCTTCTTTAAGAACCAAGCTGTACACTCTTCGCCACGATACGATTTAAAATAGGATAATGTGGAATTATAGGAGCATACGACATTAAATGCACAACTATACGGTATATGCCGTTGAGTTTCTTGAGTGTATGGTTTCAAGTTACTCGGCTCGCATGTGTCAATGGGAACTGTAAAACATTCAAAATCAGCGTACACAGTGAAAGGCAGAGGGTCCTGCCGATGAAAATTTCGAAATTTCATAATACTATTTTCACCTTCAGGGAAGACAATTTTTACAGCAGGTTGTGTTGAACAGTCGGTGTAATGACAATTCAATTTTGTCTGACTAGGAAAATATTGTAAGCAACGGTCACAGGTATACACCCGATGTTTATGACGACTGAGCTGTGAGCTAACTAGCCTAGACAGATCTTTGATGAAGCAGTAATGGTTGCAAGACTCACCAGAAATGTAGAGCAAGTTAATGTGATTTTGTTTCTTTACTTTAGTAATATACAGAGGTCCTACAATTTTACTGTTTTCCACGCCATATACATTTACAGAATACAGAGGATTTTGCCGTTCAAATCGTTTCAGGTTACAAAGATCAAGTGGAAAATCTATATCACTTAAATTGAGAGAGCACATCAATTCAAAAAATTTTCTCTGATAATGAGAAGGTCTAGTAACATGATGTTGAGCCGGATGGAGGGCTGCTGCTAACGCCCAGATAAAGCAGTAGTCATCATTATTTTCGACATTGATAACTGCACGACGATTCTGTATCTCTGTAGGAAGTGTTACATGCTTAGATCCAGAATTTATAGGATCGAAACGACAAACATTTACCTGTAGGTGCGAAATCATTTCAAGTGATTTCCCACTATCCCGTTCTTGAAATTCAACAAATCTCGTTAAAAGTTTTTGTACAACATTAGTTTGATACCAGTCATATAAATTGTCACTACGAGACAATGCTTGCATTTTCGTGACCAAATGTATATCGTCTGTAATTTCTTGACCTTCTTTTAAAATCACAAAAGTACAAAGTAATTCTGTATTTACCTTAAGTAATACATGTTGGTGCAAACACTGAAGAATTTTACTTTTAAAAATAGGGAAACATGACTCGAGAAATAAATCAGGATGTAGAATTTTAGAACTATTGTGAATTTTTCCAGAACATACTCTACTCTGGAAACATTGAGCGGCATCTTGCCAAGAAAGATCTTGAGCCATACTTTAAAAATATACACACAATTCTCAAGACAGTAAAGTCTTAGCCAGAAAAATCACTTTCAACAAGAAAGATCGTGGACCATACAGTACTTAGACATACAATGTACAGTTTATTCTGAAGACAGTGAAGGAAAGCCTTGAGTTTATTAACAATCGTTGGAACACAATTCTCAAGAGAGTAAAGTCTTACCTATGAAGATCACGTTCAACAAGAAAGATCTTGCACCATAATTAGACATACAATGCACACTTTATTCTTAAGATAGACCTTAAACCATTAATAAATACTATAGAGGGGACACAATTTTTTTCACTCAAGGTAAGTTGCCTTCGACAAACTCTACCAGGCATCGCTTGTTTGAAATGCCCATATATTTCAAGTATAATTGTCTTTCTAGCAGTGCTGAAAGTGTAGTTTCCGGTATCGCATTGAAACGATTAGGAAGGAAATCTACAAAATCTTCAAGCGTGCACAGTACTCTGGAACCATATTTTGTCTCAATTTTTTCTATATTTGTCACTCGATAGGGAGTATTTACTGCTAAATCTTGAAGCCGTCGCGTCTCCGGACCGGCAGATAGGCCGATGCTGTTTACTGCAGAGACAGGGTCCATTGTTTAGAAATCTAGGAGTAGAAACGTAAAACAATAAATGCTGAGCAATATTTCACAAGAAATATGCTCTAGGTCAAAATATACTCACCAGAAAAGTAGATGTACACTGCAGGAATAGTAGATGCACACTGATTCCCGGTCAAATCTTTACCCCGTATTTATAGTACGACAATTGGGTGTGGTCATCTTTTACTGACCTAAATAATGCATATATAAGACGTACAAGTCACGGTGCAAGTCAATCAGAAGCAAATCGTCATGGAACGGTGTAATCTCTTCCGAGAATGGTAAGGTAGCTATCATGGCATTACTTTTTAGAAACAAATTAAAATAAGTACTTATATAGTACTTTTGCACATAGGCTGACAGCTGAGGAGGTAGAGCAGCTGATTCGGCTCGTTGAAGGGATGCTGTGGGGTAGAGAAGACCCCCTACTCTTGTAAGTGTGCTTAAAGCTCTTTATTCTAACGTTACTAGTGTGTTGTGACTTATTGGAATCGAGTGGCTCACACGGTTGAATTACTGGTCTTCTAACCGAACATAGCGGGTTCGATCCTGTTCCAGTCCAGTAGTACAGCCTCATGTCGACAGATTTAGTAGGATGTTGCGTGAGCAAGACTTACGAATAGCACAGCCTTATTTATGTCCAACACACATCCGTCTGCTGAGTCTCAAGCAATGAAGAGTAATTTGCATATGGATGAGCTTTGTCAGCCCGCTAACTTTCGGTAGAGAAGACTCTGGCTTCGAATTCTGTGAGGCCGGGAATTTTAACTGGGTTACATATCTATTTGGCCGGCCCCGTGGTGTAGGGGTAGCGTGCCTGCCTCTCACCCGGAGGCCCCGGGTTCGATTCCCGGCCAGGTCAGGGATTTTTACCTGTACCTGAGGGCCGGTTCGAGGTCCACTCAGCTTACGTGATTAGAATTGAGGAGCTATCTGACGATGAGATAGCGGCACCGGTCCCGAAAGCCAAGAATAACGGCCGAGAGAATTCGGCGTGCTGACCACACGACACCTCGTAATCTGCAGGCCTTCGGGCTGAGCAGCGGTCGCTTGGTAGGCCAAGGCCCTTCAAGGGCTGTAGTGCCATGGGGTTTGGTTTTTTACATATCTAGTTGAAGCATGTTGGCGCGCTTCTGCTGATAGTAGGATTCGAACTTACCATCTCTCGAATGCATGCTTGGTTTGTTGAAAGGTATTTTAGAATTGTACTGGACAGAAGATGGTAAATATACGAGAGAGAGAATGAAATAATTTGGCCAACTAATGCTCGGCTCGTAAAAACGTTATGGTCTACACTTAACTCTCGCCTGACATAATTACGCAAATTTTTTTACGAGCGGAGAACCGAACACAGTCCTAAACCTGACAGCGATAATTTATGATACCACACTTGAGCAACAATATCATCCTAATTGCACATACTCCAGGAGACATGACACATTCACCTTCTTAGTTGAATAAATCAGCGTTAAGGCTTAGGTCAGGAAACTTTTACTTAGTTTTAAGAGCTGGTCCGTGTTCCACTCAGCTTACGTAATTTAACGAGCTATTTACCTCAGAGCTTCCGTGGCTCAGGCGGACAGCGCACTCGGCTCCTTGTTGTGGGCTTCCGTGGTTGAAATCCCGGTCAGAGCCTCCGTAGCTCAGGCAGTAATGCGCATGGCCTGTTGCTACAGGGTTCCGTGGTTTAAATTCCGCTCGGCTGGACAAAGCGGAAGCGAGACAGATTTATTTTTCACCTCAACTTCGCGGTAGGAAATACTATTTACCTCCGAGCTTTCGTAACTCAGTCAGCAGGTTGCTCGACCTCTTGTCATGAGATTCCGTGGTTTCATTCCCGGACACAGCGGAGACAGAGCAGGTTTTTCTCTGCTCGTTTGTAAGGGTTCTTAAAGCTCTAGAATATGTTGCAACTTCGTATTTTATCATTGCCTGTGGACAAAGACGAGATGTGCAGAGAAGCGGCTATGTATGGGAAAGAACAAGATGTGCTCGGTACAAGTATGGTCTCTTGAAAGCATTTGAATGAAATAATTTGGCTAATAAAATATTTATGGCTCTCACTAGCATTCATAAAAAATGGTTACGACCCAGGAATCGAAACCGGTGAGCAACAATTTACGACACCAAACTTTTACTTAGACTAATATATCTTACGGATTTTTTGGGCTGGTTCAATAAACAGTTCCGAGTTCTATTTGCGGGTAGGAATGTTTTAGTCTAGAGAATCGTAGTCGCGCCCGACACCTCGTAATCTTCAGGTGTCCGAGCTGAGCAGCGGTTACCAAGGCCCTTCCGAGCTGTAGCTAAAAATAAGATAGTATTTCCTCAGATGAGACCACACCTTTTAACAGACGAAAGTGGATGTAACGAAATTCAACCAGTTAAACGGACTTCGTTCAAGTCCTCTTAAATGTTATGGCTGAGATGAGAAGTGAACCCGAGACGTGTGGCGCCTGGAGTACTCTGTGCCCCAGGCAGCCGAGCCGACACTCTTCGCCTGGCTTCATTCATTCTATTCTTGACCCGGTCTCTCCGTGGCTCAGGTAGCCTAGGTCTCGTAGCTCAAATCTCGGACAAAGCCGAGACGGGAGAGATTTTTCCCTGAACACTCTCTGTCAGATGAGTGTAACAGGCTTCGTCAGGGATACAACTAGGGAGGAGGAGCAGGTAATTCAAATCCCAAACAAAGCGGAGGCGGGACAGGTATTTCTCCGCATACTCTGGTTTTCCTCCAACACTCTCTAGAGGAGTGCAACAGGCTTTAAGTCGGGGATACAACTGGGGAGGAGGAGCAGGTCTCGTACCTTTTGCTTCACCTGTGTGTCTAACGTTTCTATACCTATACAGCACAACAGACCACGCCAACTTTTATTTATGCTTGGGTATATACTCTCTTTGGGTTTAGCAAGAAGACATTTTGTAGCAAAATCCTTTCTGCAGATTGACCTGAGCTATCAACTCTTGAAATACAATTTGCCTCAGAGCCTCCGTGGCCCAGGCGGCAACGTAATACTAGAATCTGTAGTTTAAATCCCGGTCACTAGACAAAGTGGAGGCGGGACAGGTTTTCTCCCCTACATAGTTGGTCAAGTACTTACGGCTTCTAGCAGCTAACCAGAGAGCTCAATGTAGCAGAGTCTGCTTAATGTTACTGTTTCTTTTTCTGGAGACGTCGAGATGGGGGCACTATCTCAACGTTTCTGAAAAAAAGAAGCGGTTGTGGCCTTAAATCGAACTCTAAAAGTAGTAGCTTACTAGAGAGGCCGTTTTTTGAGCGGTCTAGATAATGTTATAGAGACATAGAGGTTCTGTAAGCTTCTTTCTCACGTTATAGTCCTACCCGAGAACTTCTACAGACGGCTCTGAATGTAACAGGTCAACAGAGAATTTAAATACTAATACTAAATTGTTTTACAGGCCAATGATGGAGGAGGAGGAGGAGGAGGTGGTGGAGGAGGAGGAGGAGGAGGAGGAGGAGGAGGAGGAGGAGGAGGAGGAGGAGGAGGACCTTGAATGGTTGGAAGAGTTAGAAGAATTGAGATTTATGGAAGAAATAGAGGAGGAGGAAATATTTTTTTTAAAAAAAATAAGAAATTTATTTCTACATGTGTGTGTTACACCTTACAAAGCACTGTTACATTTACATTCTTCTCCTCACTGTACCCGTCACCTCCACACCTTTCGTCCTTGCATTCCACTACCACTTAAAAACAGTTTTGATTTCATTGCACCTGCCACAACCAGAGCAGCTAGTTTTTCTCCTACGGAAGCGTCTGGTGCCGTGACACGTTGCAGAGCTTTCTTCAACAGAATTGTATCAGCTATTCGGCGGAGTTCAGGATTATTATCCAGTTTACTCTGACGATAGGCGAGATCGTGCTCCTTGCAAAATGAGTCTAATGGATTAATGCCTTTATCCCCTCGAGCTAAGCGAATGCTGAGATTGGTTCCAGGGCCGCAGAACTGATAGGCTGGAATGTGCATTTCAAAAGGTAGATTGTCAATCACTTTATCGATGAGCCCACGACCAGAGAGCATTTTCATCGTTGTCCTCTTCTTTCGTCTTGATGCTACTGCACCCTTCTTTCTTCTCGTCGTCACACCCATGATAGGAAGAGAAAAAGTCCTTACACGAGCTTTTATTGCCTCTGTGGTAGAGTTTTATGAGTTGACAGGTACGACACTGTTTAACGGAAGGTATCCTTGCAATGGACACTTCGTTGTGATGCTCAAATTGACTGCACGGTTGGAGTTCCGAAAGCACGGGGTCTTGAGTCCACTCCCTGGGAACGTCTTGCCAGATTTCTTTTACCGCATTTGCCGCCACGTAGAGAAGAAACGCTTTCGGTAACGCTTTCAACTCTTCTGTCGTAAAACTATAGAGTTTCTTCTTGCAGGCGAAAAACTTGACTATAGCACGCTCAGTGGGATTAGCGTCTAGTCCTTCAATATCACTCCACTGAGATGAAACAGACATGATTACAGCACAGTATTCGCTTCCTCACTAACGTCACTTACAACAGTGTTATTTGTTTTACAGCAAACGTTCTCGACTTCCCGGCATGCATTGCAACACAGCCAATCAAACAGCTTCCAGACATGTAGAAGGCAGTTATTTTTTTTCTTTCCAAGAAGAGTAGACAGTGATGGACAGCCTAACTCGTGAAGGTCTACGAGTTGGCAGCTCGGCGAGACAAATTCGCGTAACCAAACACTTTTCTCCAAGCCTTTTACGAAGATAAGATCGGCGCCCGAGAGATGTGCATTCATAACCAGTGAGAGGTAGTGGTATGGAATCTCCCCTTCTTCCCACTTCAGACCCAGATGTCGTCTTAACCATGCAGTTTGCTTCCGATCTTCCTCTACTTGCCAGTGAAGGGGATAGGGTGGTTTAAAACTAAAACTAGTTACTTTTGGCCTCCACAGTCTAGTACAATCGAGGATAGCAACGTCCTTGTAGACAAACTTGTTTCCGTCTACCTTAAAACCCTGCACGTCCACAATCAAGGTCTTCGGCATAATAGAAACAGGTTACAACACGTTCACACCGCTTTAGCGACTGATCGCTATCACGACTATGGCGAACACTTAAAGATCTTCCCCCTCCACCTCCTCCTCCTTACTTGTACGCCACTGACAAAATGAACATTTTCTGGAGCTATAGTCTTCTATTTCGAGCGGAAATTTCGGAAGTCTGTGTCCAAGCTGGCGGGCAGCGTGGTGCAGGAGAAACTCTTTAGGTAGCCAGAATAGTTCATCGTCTGTTAGTTGCCGTAGTACTCCGGTCTTGTAGAACTTGTCAATAGCCCGACCAATGATTTTGCGAGCTTGAGGAAATAAATCAGGATCTACTAGTACATCCTCTTGTTTTTTTTCCATGCAGAGGGGGTAACAACATGGCTCTATAGGACCATTCCAGTCGCGGAAGGTTACAACTCGAGGTGACGAGATGAGGGGGTAATCGTTCCCATGCTGGTGCTATAGCACAGAATGCATAGTGCACTACGTATTCCGCTGGTAAACACTCCAACTGGTGATCGGATAATGCCAAGAGAGAATGATGATTCAAATAAGCATTTATAGCTTGACCAACGGCGTCTAGATAGCGGAGAAATGTATGCTGAGACATGATGCTCTCGAGATTATAGACTTAAATTACAATAAACACAACTTTTTATCATGGGCGTTGGCCCGTCAAAGTCTGTTTGATTATCACCTCTATTCTTGTAGTGGCTTTGACATTGGCGACAGGCAACAACCTCAGGTAATAGCTTTAGATGGAGTGGTAGATGCTTCCAGGTATATTCGACGTCGTGTGCTGCATATTCAGTCACATATGAAGCAGGTAAGTAGTTTAGTAATTGTCTTGGCATACTTAACAAGGAGCCATGCTTCTTGTGGCTAGCAATAGCTTTACTCACGAGATGCCTGTATAGTGTAAATAAATCGTCGACATTTTCTATACACTGTACACTTTGTTCTTCCCAAGTAGATTCCATAGCGTAGACTGATGTTCTCGATGTAACAGCACGTCTTTTTACATTCTTGTTACCATGTTTGAAAGAGGGTAATAGGTCACGTTAGACTCGTGAATTATAAGACAATAGGCGGTAGTATTTGGCGGAATATTTTCAGCCGTTTCAAATTCGAGACGAATGTCTACAGGTGAGTCTTTTACCGATTCTTCATGGTGTGAGCAGTCGATGATCACAAGAGGTGCAGTGTCCTTGAAATCTGTTGGTGTGAAGAGAGGCGATCCTTCCTTCTGATAGTACGAAGACTGGAACTTGCAGAACATCTCGTACAATGTGCTGAATTTATTTTTTGTAAAGTCCAGTTCCATGTTTTCGTACGGATACGTTATACTATTAAGATAGGCACGAAAATTTCTCAGTTGACAGTGATCGAATTTCGAAGCATCTTCAGCATGTTGAAATTTTTTATTAGTTTGGAAGCCAAAGATTATGTAGAGAGGCTTTTCAGTGAATCGTGAGGTTTTTACTGCCCAGCTGTGTCTATCTGTTGTCGGCAGTGTTGGATACTCGTGCAGGTCCCAACTGCGAAAATGGATAGGAAGTGGTGTGTCATTTTCTACAATTTTCAGTAGACGAAGTTTCATCTGATCGGAAGGTGTCACTTGAGGCACTCGCCACAGTATACGATTGAGCAAAATCTTACAATCTTCGGGCGTTACTGCCGCCTTCAGTGCATTGTAGTCGCTACGGTCGCGTGCTAGAATAAGTTCTTGTTTTACGTTCGCCATAATTCTCCTGTGATCCTCGGCAAAGCCGAGAATTTTCTTTAATTTCAACATGCCTGTAAATGATCCATCCGTTTGCACCATCCAGTCGTTGTTGGAACCTGGACACCAGGCACCCGTTCTAAATGGTTTACATTCTTCACTCCCGTACGATGCATACATTTTCATGGCACTCGTAATACCAACATTCTTTGTAGAATCTACCTCAACACCGTTAACTTCATAACGCGCTTCCGAAAACAAGAAAGCGAGTGCATTATTGTTAAGTTTGGATGTGCCTGCCGATGTTCCATCTGAAACTTTTACTACTTTTCCCTCGATGTAGAGGTGACTCAAGTAAGGGAGTGTATAGACATCTTGTTGATTGATTACTAGTCGTATTTCGTCGTTGTTACCGATCCGATAGGTGAAGGGTTGGTATGAATGGTACTCAACTCTGACGACTCCCTCCTGCGTCTCCGCTGTGTCCACGATTTCTAGCATATCTTCCATGATGTAGCGTATATCCTAGTTTCTTCAGTATCTCTCTGTTAACACGTGTGAGTGTAAGCGCTTGCCGAGCACAAGTGAGACGATCGGTAGACGGTCGCATTCTTTTGTACACTACTTTCATGATGGCTTCAGATGTAGTGTGTATGCCACGTCCGTCTGCGGGTCGAGGTTAATAAGATTGTTTGCTCTGTTTTCTAGCCGAAGTGTAATGTCGCTGACACTCGTCACACTCACTGGATGGTAGAGTACAACGTTAGGTCTCTCTCGAATAGTAAAGCCGCCGGGCTCGGTAATGATGAACTGATATAGCGTGTGACTCGGCTGATGATTAGTAAAGACGTCTGTGATGATATTACACGAAACAGTCACGTGATGGTCTTCTAACAGTTTTATAGGCTGATCCGACTCGTGAACCGTACCGCCCTCTAGCGTTCGCTTAGAAAATCCCAGCAGAGGACCGATAGAATCTTCCTGTGTTTCGAAATCAATTTTAAATGAAGATCGTATACTACACTTGTGAGTAACGTTGCTCGCCGTAAGATCAAAGTATCGCTTCTTAGTAACAAAATCGTCGATTTTAAATTGCCGGACCAGTACCTCTTGAATTCTGTCGTTAATATCTTCTACGGAGTAGGTTCCTGGAGGAAACGTTAACACATATTCGTCATAGTAGAATTTATTTTTTCCCTCGTAAACGTTGTAAATCTTGTTGTGTGCTTCGAATGCAATAAGGCCTAGTTCGTAGGGTTGACGTCCCAGTTGAATAGGTGGATTGAAGTATACTGTTGTTTCCGCTCCTTTTCCTCTTACCGTGAATGTTCTAGCGGCACCTGACATCACGCGTACACTAACAGTCCTATTGTCGGCGCTGGGCTTCATATAGAAACCTAAGACAGAGACGGCCACATTCAGAGGAGTTGAAGCGTTGCAAACGATCCACGTTGTACTCTATCTTTGCACTGCTCCCAAAATAGCGAACGAGTTCAGCAGGAGGAGGCAGATTTCCATAACTGTCAAAATAGCGCACTCTATGTCCCCGCTTAACATAGGCTACATAATGCGTTCCTGGTCCTGAACTTTTGTCCAGGTTGACTATACCACTTTCGTTTTTATGCACACGTTTCGGTAGAGCATCACGCATGAATACACCCCGAAAGAAACGTATTTTTAAATGTTTTGCAAACTTTTCCACCTCCTCGTGGCTTAGTGCCCTACGGGGCAGTGCGCTTATTAGTTTTTTGGTGTCATGTAAATACCTAAACCTTTTTTGTAGGGCGCTAGACGCATGTTCACCACTTTACCTCTTAATGCGATTGCTTCCATCGTCTTGTTATGCCTTTCACTTTCCTTTAATTGCTGTTTAGCCTCTTCAACGGCTTTTACTGTTCTTGCTACAGCACTCGCTCCTCCCAGTAGTGAGCCTAGAGCGGCGAGTCCGGCAAAAAGAGCGGGTAGAAATCCTCCTCGTTTTGGTACCGGAATAATTCGAGCACGTTTTCGGAAAAGTAATTTTCTCTTTGGACTTACGCGAGCTTTTGCCGCACGAAGAGCTTTTCTTAGCGCTACTTGTTGATTTTTTCACCTTGGTAGGCGATACGTGCTGCATGCACAATATCGCGAAGTCCTCCTCTCTTCTTCTTCGTAAAGCGTTGCTTCACCATAATGCACTGTACACGTTGACTCTACACTATCAACTGATGCTACACACTCTAGCATACATCTATTTATCTAAATTGTTTCCTCCAGCGTTAGCCTACAGGAATAACCGCTGAATATTCCATCATAATGTACAAGGGAAAATCGTTAATAGTTTTTAATTCACTTACCTCCTCCTCCGTCAGCTTAAGGAGAAATGTAAATTTATCTTCTCCTTTAACAGCTCCATCGATGAAGTTATAAAACTCTTCCTCATTCTGCCTAATTATCAGATGTTTGTCGTCCGGTTTATATGTTAAAATGCGAATAGATCCATCGTACGGCATTATAAATTCGCTAAGTCCACTTGCCAGCACATACTTTCTTGCAGTCTTATCTTCTACTTGTCTACTCATTAGTTGTACGAGAAAAATAGATGGCAAGGATTTAATGTAAAGAGATAATCTGCTATCTACAAATCGTTTCGTTGCAACGTCATGGGAATTGACAGGGTCTCCAACATTAGTCAATCTTCTTCTTTTTGTCATTTCAACTACTTCTTCCGTAATTGTACACACTTTATCGATCTCACTCGTAAGAAAATGTTTTGTGCACACATCCTGGGCATCAACCGGATCTGCTACATCCGCTAATCTTAACGCATTCATATAAAGGGCTTTGTCTCTAAGGTTCCCAATCTTGCTTATTTCTCGAGAAACAAAGTGTTTTGTGCAAGCGTCTTGATCATTCACGGGATCGGCCACGTTGATGATGCGTTTCCTTTTTACATCATATCCTTCACTATCTAACTGTGGAAGCAGCTGAAGATTTCTGTCTACATAGCTTTTATTAGCAGCATCATTACTATTCGCAGGTATTCCCACACCTTTTATGCGACGATTCTTTGCATCGTAGTGTCCATCGTTACTTTGGAATAGAGTCTTTTGTTCTACATAAGGTTTTGTACACACATCTTGTTCATCAACAGGGTTAGCCACATTGACTAGACGTTTAGATTGAGCATCATAGTTTCCCTTTATTCGTTTCAATCGGAACCAGTCAACATATTTTTTGTACACGCGTCGCTAGGTAGTTGCGGATCTTCTACATTCATTAAACGCTTTTTATTAACATTATAATGACCGTCCGAAGTACGTTGGATTGTTTGCCTATCGACATACCTCTTATTCGCCGGATCGGTTTCATTTACAGGGTCTTCAACAGTTTTCTTATAGCAATATGTTCTTCCGAAAGCGTCCATCGCGGCACTGCTCAATAGTGTATCTATTACGTGAGTATTTAACTAGATTCATTCCTCTCCCACCGTCAGTCGTTATGAAGATTATAAAACAGAAAGATACACTTCCCGTTACGAATGTCGTCTCACAACTAGTCCCGTGTGCATCAGTGCAGCTGCATCGTCATGGTACACTATTACCATCCTCTATTCGATGTATCGTAGCGGGTCCATCTGGCTGCGGAAAGAGCAACCTCTTAATCACACTCATTACTTCACGTCAGGGATTACGCTTCCAGAATATTTACATCTTCGCGAAGTCCCTTTATCAACCACTCTATCAATATCTGAAACAGGTTATGGATGGATTAAGTGACATTGGTATACAATATTTTTCTTTCTCCGCCAACCAGGATGTAATACCTACAGATGAAGTACTACCATATTCTCTCATGATTTTCGACGATGTTATAACAGAGCAGCAAAACGTAATTCAATCCTACTTTTGCATGGGACGACATAAAAACGTTGACTGCTTTTATTTGTGTCAGACCTATTCACGTGTACCGAAGCAGCTTATCCGTGATAATAGTAACCTCATAGTGTTATTCAAAATGGATGAGTGTAATATGCGTCACGTCTACGATGATCATGTGAATACTGACATGACCTTCCAAGACTTTAAGAAGATCTGTGCTATGTGCTGGGATAACAGTCGCCACGGGTTCATTGTTATCGATAAAGATCGTCCCCGGAACGAAGGACGGTATCGTATGGGTTTGATCACTTTATCACTATTTAATTGACTCCTTCACAGGGCGAGCGTTTACTTGTATCCCTGCCGACGTCATGAGCAGACATTTAACGCAGGAGATTATCCGGGCACGAAACAATATTCGTCAAAAGTATCGAGAACTTAAACGCTATCGTGCAGATAGTGATCTACTCTTGCAAAAACATATTGCCGAACCACTTCAAGCTATACTTAGGACACCTTCAAAGAAGAGTCTCCAGTCGATTGGAACGCAGACGACACCTTTAAAGAAGAGTCTCCAGCCCGTTAGAACGCAGACCGTTGAAGAAGAAGAAGAAGAAAAAGAAAAAGAGAAAGATGATCAGGTGTTTACTCCAGCCAAGTCAAAAACACCTCAGTTTCTACGTACGACAGTTCTCGCAGAAACGCCAACGCGGCAGTCTGATTTGTCTGCTGTTACCTCTACACCAGAGTTCAAGAGCTACCTGAAAGAGACGTACGGTGAACTCGCAGCCAAGTATGTTAAGAGATTATTTATGGGAAGAACGGATCGAACGTATGGCGTTCGTTACGAAAATGATCGGTTCTACATTGGCAACACTGAAGTAACACTGGACAGCAAAACAATAGTTGTAAAAAGAGTTCGTTATGCAGTAAGTGAAGGTCTTCTCGAACTACTTTTTTCCTACATTCCTAATTCTGAGGTGTATACAGAGAGTGATCTTGAGAAGTATAAATCCATCCTACGAGCGACAAATGCGTACAGACGAAATTACGATTCTTCGGCGGCAGTAAATGCTAACAAGAGTTACAAGTACCGAGAAGTTATTTCTAAATTGTTCCCAACCCAGCAAAATATTCGTCACCTTTCGGCTAGTGGGTTGCGCACAAAGATGTGGATGCCTCGTGTAGACTATACCTACTGGAACGATCCTAACAAGTTAGTTGAGCGATTGCTCTTGCTCGATGCATCTCGCAGCGCAGGACATACGGGACACGAAGGTGAGATTCGTGAAATAGAAGAAGAACTACGCCGTGCTAACTTTATCGTGTAATGTCTCCGCGGAAGAAGAAAAAAACATCTTCTCATGTAAAAGAAGGGATTGCTCGTGAGTTGCACAAGACAGCCCGTCGACACTATCGTCGTAGACGAGTCATCACACGGGGAAAGGATGATCTTTGGCAAGCAGATCTCGTAGAAATGATTCCCTACGCAACCAGTAACAGCGGTATCAAATATCTCCTGACTGTCATCGATGTCTATTCCAAGTTTGCCTTTGCAGAGCCCGTACGTGCTAAAACAGCAAGCGTTGTCACAGCTGCGTTCAAGGCCATTATCAAGCGAGCGGGACGCTACCCACGTCTTCTTCAGACAGATCAAGGCAGAGATTTTTATAATAAGGAATTTTCTACTTACCTGAATTCGCTTAACATCCATCATTATTCTACGTACAGCAACCTTAAAGCGAGTGTTGTAGAGAGGTTCAACAGAACGCTTAAGACCATCATGTGGCGTGAATTTACTGCACGTGGTTCCTATCGCTGGTTAGATATTCTTCAAAACATTGTCGACCGGTACAATAACACCGTTCATCGAACAACTGAGATGAAACCTCGCGATGTTCGTGAAAACCGCCTGCTCAAGACTGTGTACAGTAGAGTAAAAATAGCAGACCCGAAACGTCATCGATTCAAAACAGATGATTTTGTACGCATTACCAAACATAAATCGCTTTTTGATAAGGGTTACACTCCAAACTGGAGTACCGAAATCTTCCAGATTGATAAAGTGCAACTTACAAATCCAGCTACATACGTACTCCGCGATCTTGCAGGACAGCCCATCAAAGGAGGTTTCTATGCTGAAGAACTTCAAAAAACACAGTATCCCAATAGTTACCTAGTGGAAAAGGTTCTGCGTAAACGTGGAAATAAACTGTATGTGAAATGGCTAGGGTTCAATAACAGGTTCAATTCTTGGATTAATAAATCAGATGTGTTGTAACTCTCAGCTCAGTGCTGCTCTCTGCTCACCCGATTCTTCTCTCGGCATCGTTCCCACGCCTCTACCCGTAAAAGGAAGCACACACGTTCAGTCTGGCTATTTGCTCTTTAGACGTCCTAATGGCCGCTTCGCTGACGTATTACTGTCAAAACGGAGGCTTGCTTGTTAATGTCGTAACTGAAAATAAAATTGACATTGTCGCTGTCGGTATATTAGTAGAATTATGTAGAAGAAACAAGAACATGTATTATATGAAGAAGAAAAAATTATATTTTATGAATTATAAATCCGACTGTAATGTATTTGATACTACTTTAAATTTTCTCTCCTTGTTACGATTTATTATCCGGGAAAACAAGACTGATGATATGGACGTTTTTGTAAAATGTGAGAGGACTGAATTAAATAGTTTAGGACTTAATTATCATATATCCTATCTATTTAAATTAAGAGAACATGTGCCAGAAGTTAGCTAAACTAGCTCAAGCCAACGTCTTTCTGATTGTTCTCAGAATAAATAGTTTGCACCCTCCCCTCGAGTTTTTTTTATTTCACTAGCGCGCTCTCCCCTCTCCACATCGTCATCCCCTCTTCCACATCGTTCCCCACCGTATCCCTACCATCCGTAGTCTATAAAAGGAGCACGCACGGGCAGTTCGTTGCAGTCTGCTTCTAAGCAGACTGTCGACCAAACTGGTCTTAGGGGAGGGGGGGCTGAGGAGGGCTTAGACTCATCCAACACCTCTCCCCCGACCAAGGGTTGTGTCAACAACCTCTAAGTCACAATGACCTAGAGGGTGTTGGGTCAACGACGTCATTGATGACGTCATTAAAGGTCTTTGACCTAATAGCGTCATCGATGACGTCATGGTCAATGACCTTAACGGAACTTCCGGATGACCTTGGCCTTATGAATATTAATGAGATAACGGTACTTGGCCGCAGAGCGGCCTAGTCTATCTACTTTCGTCAAGAGGGGAAATGTGAGAAGCAAAGAGACAACGAAGAGGTACATTGCATTGTTCATCTGTCTGGCTACCAAGGCTCTTCACCTGGAGGTGGTGAGTGACCTCTCTACTGATGCCTTTATGGCAGCCCTGAGGAGATTCATAGCTCGACGTGGGAAATGCTCCGTCATCTATAGTGATAATGGGACTAACTTCATTGGTGTCAATAGAAGAATGCCGGATCTCCAAAAACTATTCCTTTCAACCAGCTTTTGTGAAGAGATAAGGAATTAATTAGCGATGGAAGGCATCACGTGGCACTTTATACCTCCCAGCTCTCCACACTTTGGCGGACTGTGGGAAGCAGCTGTCAAGTCCATGAAGTACCACTTGAGAAGAGTTGCGGGTAATGCGCTACTGACATTTGAGGAGCTATGTACCCTTACAGCACAGATAGAAGCCTGTCTTAATTCTCGCCCCCTATCTGCCTTATCTAATGACCCCAGTCACCTTAATTATTTATCACCTGCTCACTTCCTAATTGGTGCCCCCCTTACAACCAATTCCTGAGCCTGACATTACTGACCTGCCCATCAACAGATTGTCTCGATGGCAGCGTATCCAGTCAATGCAGCAGCAGTTGTGGAAGAGGTGGTCTGGCGATTACCTTAACTCACTGCAGCAGAGGAAGAAATGGACCTGTCCCAAGGAGAACCTAGCTACTGGAACAGTTGTTCTTCTGAAGGAGGACAATCTTCCTCCTCTCTGTTGGAAGTTGGCTGTGGTGGAGACTGTTCACCCTGGGAAGGATGGACTTGCACGAGTGGCTACCATCAGGACAACCAGTGGTCTTTTTAAACGACCTGTTAACAAGTTAATTCCATTACCTATTGAGAACTAAACAGGATCGTTGTGGCTAAAACATAATGTGTTTCATGTGAATATTTTTTTGTTTATTTCAGAGTGTAATTATGGTGTTGTGTATGTTATTTGAACTGAGAACTTATAGTGAGCTTAATTCATACTGCATAATAATGGATGAGGACACAGTCAACCTACTTAGTACCTTCTGTTAACAGTGTGTAAATATTTTGTTGCTTGTGTTTCTGTTTTGCCTATGTTTATATGTGTATTTTGTTGAATGATCAACTCATTTTGGTTACTGTACATGAACTCTGTATGTCAGTGCCTGTGTGATATTTGAACTGAACTCTCATGAGGGGATATCAGGCAATTTAATTCGGTTGAATCATGGTGATTCAACGGTGGGGAGCATGTTCCGGCCTAGCTATTGCTAGACCACCTAGTTACTCGCTACCACTTTAGGACAGATAGCAGCACCCTTCAGCACCCAGCCGGAAGTGGTGTGGACGGAAGGGGATGAGAGACTGTTATGCTTGGGTGCCTCGTGCGAGAGGAGACGGGAACATGTGACTGACTGTTATCGAGGGCATCTGCCCATCAATACTCAGTGTTATGTATTATAATGTGTTATATAAGTGTCGTAAATGTAATAAATATTGTTATTTAATCAAGTGAGTGAATTTACGTTCAAAACATGGTCCTCCGGGCCTATGTAAGATGAGAACTATGTAGAATCTTCCTTCCAATTGCAACTATGTATTAAGCACCTTAGAATTTACTAGACGATATCTTGTGACATCCTTCTAGAAGCCTTCCCAGACAACTTATATAAGGAAGCGGTCTTGATGGTGGAGTGATTTATTGGTTAGCTGTTGTTGGTTTTGTGAACACATGTTGTATTGAGGCTGACATGCTAATGTAAGCAGTCAGCAGTGAACGATTTCAAGGTTGCAGCCTCCATGTTCTTCGTGATAGGCAGTTGTTAAAGATGGTAGTTTGTTGATTTGTGTAGTTAATGTATAACCTATAAATAGTTGCAAATAAAATCTGCGTACGCCAGTGACAGCATTTTGTGTGCGTCTTTGTGGCTACATCATCCTACGACAACTCCCTATCGCATAACGTGCCGCAATGTATTTTCAGCAGGGACGAGCCAAAGCCTGTATACAGTGTATACCATCAGGTAGCACGCCCGCCAGTATCGCTCTTTGGGAGTTTCACGAGACAAGCAAGTCCCCTATCGAGAAGCAATTCCAAATCTCCACGTTAGATTGCACCACCCTTCGGAGATGACTTCATCCCTTCTTTCTTTCTTTTTTGTTGTTCATGTTAATGGGGGGGGGGGGTTGGATTTTTTTAATGTTACCCAGTCACAAATCAGGATTATAATTTTACTGTTTTTGTAAGAAAACTCCACATTAAACACACACACAGTTATAACGAAGCACTTATGCACAAAATACACTGTGGTATACACACGGTATTGACCGAAAGCTATGCACTACGAACATATGCTGAGATCATATGACAATGGAACGTAGGAGTGCGAAAACTTTAAGAAACAAGAGAAGATTAGTTGTTTACAAAAGTAATTTACCTTCATCAAAAAAATGGTTTATAAGTTTAAGGATGTTGGAAGAAGGTTCACATAATAAACAAGAAAATCTAGTTGGTAAAGGGGTGTGTAACAGTACCAGTTGTTTTAGTAATGTACATCGCGGAGAAGAATACTCGGGACATTGGAAAAGCAGATGATTACTGTCGCCTTCTGGATTACCACATATACAGTGGGGGAGGGTAGAATTATTAAAACGATATTTATATTGAGGAGTGAGGGCATGGTTGAACCGTAAATGTATAATGTTAATAATATGCTGCCGCGTATATGTATCGTGAGGATACCAAGGTTTCTGTGGAATATATGGTTATAGCCGATAATAAAATTTTCTTTCTTTTGAGCGGAGCGTTGCCACACTTCCTCCCAGGATAGAAAGGCTGCGTCTTTAATGAGAGGATAAAAATCTGTGAGAGGGGTAGCTACTGTCAGAGGCTCAAAGGTTGAATTACTCGCTTCTTGAGCAGCAAGATCAGCTTTGTCATTGCCTGAATTTGCGGAATGTCCTGGGATCAATATTAAAGTTAAATAAACACCCGAAATTTCAAGTTATAAAGTACATATTTTATATTTTATAAATACCAATTATATGACTGCGTGTTCGAACTGAGAGCTTGTAAAACACTTTCATCATCAGTATATAAGGTTGATTTTCTTTAGGGTGTGGGGGTTTAACATATAGAAGCACTTGCCGAATCGCAAAGATTTCTGCTGAAAGATAGAAAATTTAGTTGGTAAATGGAATTGCTCGGTTGTATTCGTATTGGAAACGAAAAGGGCCGCACCTTCACCCCGATGTGATTTAGATCCGCCAGTATAGATATTAACGCCATAATCGCATCGAGAAATTTTGTGTTTCTTGTTCGCTGAAATGGGGAATGAGGCACCTATTGATTGATCTGGTGAAATGGATGTGGAAGCAATTATAATATGGGGAGTAAAATTTAAACTATCATAAGAAAAGGAATGGATAGGTAGTTGAGAGGTTCGTTGTAATGAATTGCGGAGATAACTCTTCTGAACGTAAGCCTGATATACTGCAGGAGTTCGTTCATATTTTGGAGGGTGTTGGTTATATTATTCGTGTAGAAGTTGTAGCTTTGGTATTAATGCAGAACGGCATAGTGCGAGTTGTTTAAGATTATACTTTTTCGCGAGCATTTGCCGTCTAATGAAAAGGGGACATTCACTTGTTTCTACGAGTAGAGCATCGGTGGGAGAAGTTTTATGAGCGCCAATACAGATTCGTAAAGCTTGATGTTGGATTGTATTAAGTTGACATAAAGTGGCTTCCGACGCCATATCTATTAAAATTCCCACTGTAATCCATATATGTACGGATAGTCGCCCGATATAGCGATAACGCTGTTGATGGCTCGGCTCCCCATTTTAAGGTAGCCATCTGCTTTATGTCGTAATGTCTTAATATGTTGTTTCTAGTTAAGATTACGATCTATAAGTATACCCAAGTAGGTATGCTGAGTAGTGAAAGGAATACTGAATCCATCAAAGTGGACAGGCGTATGATCAAACGAGCGTTTGTGTGTAAAAATCATTGCGGCGCACTTTGAAATAGAGAGTTGTAAGCCATGTATATTGAACCATGTTAGTACATTACTCATAACAGTTGCTATGGACTTTCGGTATTCGTCTGTGCTAGTGTGTGAGGTGTAAATAACGAAATCATCCGCAAATGCTAAAACGCGAGCAAATGGTGTTATGATCTGTTCCAAATCACTTGTATAGAGGGCAAGTAATATGCCGCTTAATATCGCTCCGTGTGGAAGCCCATTCGAGCCTGGAGACTAGTAATATGGTGATGTGCCGATTTGATCGTTAATGTACGATAAGAAAACACTTGATGCAGCATAGATAAAAATTTGAAAGGCATTCCCTTTGAAGCTAACTTTCCCCACAGCAGGTGCAGAGGCACTGAATCATACGCACTCTTGATGTCTAGAAATACAGCAATAGGGCTGTTTTTTCTCCAGCGGGCTAATAGAATGTCAATAAGTAGAATAATAATCGGATCCTGTGTACTATGACCTTTTAAAAAGGCATATTGAAATTTTGGAAAGAGATTGTAATAGTCCAATGGCCATACTAATCGGCGTAGTAGAATCTTACAAAAGGTTTTACGCAAGCAAGAACCCAAGACTATTCCACGGTAATTCGCGGGGTAATTTGGAGTTTTATATGGTTTTAATATTGGTTTTAAATGAAAATTATTCCACTGAGGGGGGATAGGCATGGTTTGCAAAATATTGTTATAATAGTTAAGTAGTTCAAGTTGTGCTTGGGAAGGGAGTAACCAAAGCATTGTATACGTTATTGAATCCGGACCTGGGGAAGAACTGTTAGCAGTAGTCAAGACAGCTCCTAATTCAGCGAATTGTGTGGGTTGTAGTAAAGTGGAAAATTGAGGATGAGACGTGTGGGAGGGAAACGAGAATTGTGGTACTGCATAATCAGGAGTAAGGAAATTAAGAAAGGCACTTAGTATATCTCTAGATGTAGGTTGCTGTTTTTGATTTTGGGAGGCTCTGGTAAGCATGCGTACGGCTTTCCACAAATGGGACGCCGGAACATGAGTGGTTGAGGATGATATGAATGTTCTCCAAGCAGCTCTTCTTTTATTATTAAAGATACTTTTAGTTCGAGCGATATGACACTTTACGTTCAAATAATTCGCTTGCGTTAATGATTGACGATAAGTTTAAAATAAAATTTTACGTTGCCTAATTAGTAGGGCCCGTATACATATGCACTGAAAACTCCAAAAACATGCATGCACATATGCACTAAAATGGTTGAAATTATGCACGAAAATATGCTCTAAAAATAAAACATAATATACTTACCAGACGCATTATTTAATTTTAACTCAGTTAAACCGACAAACATGTTTAATTCCTTGCAAAATGATGCATGACCGTAGGTTATCAAGAGTTTTTCAATGTTTTCAGGGGTTAACAACCTTCTGTTGTCGGACAGAATTAATTTATAAGCTCAAAATGTTCGTTCTACATCGACGGACGTAACTGGGCTATACTTGTACAGTGGCACTGACTGTTCGGAACATTCTTAAGGAAAAGACTGTCTGATTCCACTTATGTAGTTGCTTATGCATTGAATCATCTTCAGTCCTGGGTTTGAGTCCAACACCGCACTGAGTTTCCTTTTAACCTTTTCTCTAGTTTCACCAGGGACACCATTTTTGAAGATTTAATGGTGTTTTGAAATAACTGAAGTGATTTGTGTAGAGGTGCACCGCGACTTTCTGGGCCCTTAATCGTCTTCAAATGTGATGAATAATGCACATGGATGAAACTGATATCTTTATATACAGTTTCAGATACAAATGCGCACTTTTTCTTCACGAACTCACGGAGTATGACTATCATCAATACATTAACTACAACTTTCACTTGATTACATTCTCCTGGTAGAACGATACTGCAGATAACAAAATCCCCAATCTTGTGTCCGGCGGAAGAGAAACCTGAACAGATGAGTTTTGTACAACTGTACATGAGCTGGTGCTTTTAGGAACAGTTTTTTCCCCACTTGAAATTAATTTGTTGACAGATGGGAAGAGTGTACGTATCTCTTCTGCAATACGATACACTCCATGGGCCAAACATGTGACCTGGGTGAGATTTGGAAAATAAATACTCGAAGAGACTGACCAGCTTTCATCATATACGAAGCTGCATCTGTGACTAAAAGGCGCTCTTTGTAACACTCAATCTCCGATTCGCTGGGCCGCACGAATCGGTTGTTTCATCTACCGATATCCAGACACAGTTCCCTCCTAACATCAGATCGTATCGAAAGACGACAGAAGCATGCCGTGAAAGTAAATAGCTCTTCTTAAGGGTAGATTCTTCTGGTATCCTTTGGTTAGCACAATAATTTTCAAGAAACGAGCGTAGATGGGGATTATTCATTTTATGCAGTGGAATGTTGCTGCATACAAAAGCTTTACAAATATCAGCGGAAAATGTGCTCTTGCGTATTCTTACTTTGCTCTTTTGATCTCAGATGTGAAGTTCTTTCCGAATGCCGTTCAGTTTGAATATTATAAAATCACATTTTACACCCTTGTTGCACACTTGACAGTATAGTACATTACCGTCAGTTGTATAGTCACTATTGCGTGATACCTACTGTTTAATTAAAAAAGACCTAGAGCCCTCATCTTTAGACATTTTTACAGTTTAATATGGTAAAACACTGCAATAGACGAAGAACAAGTTAACAGATGAACGCGCTTGTATAGGCAAACCTTGGGAGGCTACTGTAAGGAGAAATGGTTGTCAGAAAGGAGGAAATAGTTGTTGTAAAATGGGTCATTATCCGTCTATCTGCCTGTATTGCGACACTGAAAGCCCTTTCCTTGATCAGGGGAAGGCTTCTCATGTTGTCAAGAGATGTACAACATATAGTGTTCATTAAATTTTTCATTTCCTTCAGAAATTTTAGATAATCGATCACACATAAGAGAAAAATATGCCTGTATATGCACCAACGTTCAAAGTACGCACTAACGTTCAAAATATACATTTGGATATGCGCATATGAATTTTTAAAATATCCGGGGTCTACTAGTTAGATCAGGACACACTTTGTCCCACCAATGTATTATTTGAAAAGGCCGAGGAAAAGACAGGATTATTGGTTTATATGGATGGAAAGTAGTAACATAATTATGAAGGATTGTAAGCAGCATCGAATAAGTTATTGTACGTCCATGATGGTTATTAAAATAATTGTTTAGGTATGCGACGTAAGTTTCTTTACCGACGTTTCTAAAGGATCGTATATTACTGGCTTGTTCAGCTAATTACACAGAAGTACGTGGTCTACCAATACCGTATGTAAAAATGATGGGGTAGTAGTCGCTAGAATAAGTGTCGGGTAATGTATTCCAAGTAATCATGGGGGTCATGTAATCACGACACAAAGTTAAATCAACAGCGCTGGGAGGAGATCCTGGAGGGGAGAGTCGCGTGGGGTATCCATCATTAAGAATCGTAAAACTATGCTATTGTGAGGCGAAAAGGAGATGTGAACTTTTTGGTGTATCATTTATACTTCCCCGTGCAGTATGGAGACAATTAAGATCTCCAAACACAATAACATGTGATGCAGAATCAAGTGTTTGGGATCCTCACAAAGAATACCTAATAAAAGAAATAGATAGTGTGCAGAGAGAAGTAGCAAGATTTGTAACAGGGATTTCAGGAGAAAAACTAGTGTATAAGAAATGTTAGAGGAACTTGAGTGGGAAGCTTTAAGTAAGAGAAGGGAGAAAACTAGACTTATAGGATTATATAGAGCCTATACAGGAGAAGAAGCATGGGGAGAAATCCGTGAGAGGCTTCAGTTGAAAAATCTTTATATCGGCAGAACTGACAAAAAGTATAAAGTTAGAAGGAATTTTAGCAGAAGCCATTGGGGTAAATTTGCATTCATTGGGAAAGGTGTGAAGGAGTGGAACAGTTTACCAGGGATAGTGTTTGATACTTTTCCATAATCTGTACAGATATTCAAGAAGAGAATAAACAGCAACAGAGAAAACAAATGAAATGTTAGAGGGCAGGTGACCAGTGCAGGTTATTGCAAATAAAAAATGTGTGTGAATAAATTCATTCCATGCACTGGTCTATGGAGTTAGGGCAGCCGAAGTAGGGGACTGCCTGTAGGGGGTGAAGTACAGTGGGGACTTCGGGGGCCCTGGGACCGCTACGGTAGCTGTGAAGGCCCTTCAGGAACTCTGAAAAGTTGTGGCAAAAGGGGCTCTGGTTACGACGCAGCAGGTCGTTATGCTACTTAGGTTCCAAAATGGTTAAAAAATAATAAGTAGATAAATGCAATGTAAATTTTAATCTTATACCAGTTGTATAGTATTATTTGAAGTAATTTTACATACTGCATATGAGTTGACTATGTTTGTAGGCCTATGTACAGGAGATATTATAAGTAGAATTTTGTAAACAATATAAATTTATTAAGGATGAGCCGTGTGTTTAATAGAAAAAATTGTTAGCGTAATTTGTATAATATTGTATTCTAGGAAAATTTTCTTCTTCTCTTGTTAATTTAAAATTTAGTGCTTGGCAATAATGTATTTTAGTGTACCATTTGCCACCGAAGTAGACACCTCATTTGCAAATAAAGAGATTTTGATTTGATTTGAAATTGAGTAAAGAAGGACGACCATTGCATTGTCGATATATATATATATATATCAGGGGGATAGTATATATTAACTAAATATAAATGGATTATGTGTAATACCAACAACGTAAGTTTCTGGGATCTTATGCAATATGGATAAGGGTTGATATGAAAATGAATTATGTACCGGTATACATATCGTTTCACCAGCACAGCCTGGCCCATCTTGTCGCTCGATTTTATATCTTGGAAGAGAGAAGGTGGTTTGAGCGGTAAACCATGTTTCCTGAATCATAAGAATATGAGCCAAAGTTTCTTGAATAAGTAATTGTAGTTCATGTTTTTTAGGAATTACACTCCTAGCATTCCATTGTAGGACGTTTATTATAATACTCAAGGATATTAGCTATACGGTTCCGTAATTGGTGAACGACATGTGTAAGTTGCGGCTCATTGCCAGGTGATTGTAATAATATTATTGAAATTTGGTGAATCTCTTTTTGGAGATGATACTTCTTAGTTTGTAGCTGGTGTTCCTGATGTGATGACATATCACTATTGCACACATGTTGCGTAGCAGATGTTGACGGTTGTAGTGTAGTTGGACAGATACAGTAGCCGGCATATAAACGGGTTTTTCCAGAGGAATGTATCTCTCCATCAACGTTCTATAATGTACTTTCCTTAATGTATGGCAATGCATTCCTTAATCCTTCGATTGTCCATAGAAGTATTTTATGGGTTTATTCCAGTGATCCTCCCTCTTCCTCATCTATTCGTGGGTGCCCCTCCGAAACCGAAATCTCCTCACAAATACTCCCTTCGGCCAGAAACCGGGATTCTCCAAGTCAGCATGATTCTTGAATGGTATTCCCATCTTAAACGCTTTGTAGTTCCCCTTGGTATTGAGATCCTCACACGATATAACCTCAGTGATTGCATTTTTATAAAGGAAGCGCATTAGAGATTCACTGATGGTGCTCTTCTTCAGTCGTCCCACATGTAACCAAGCAGTCCATTTTCCTGCTTAATTGCGGCCAGTGTCCAGTAGAAACAAAGGATAACAACGGAGGAGGAACAGAAAGTAATAGGATGACTAAATCGAAGGACAGTGACTTCCTATTTCTTCTATCGATGCTCCGAGCTGGTTTCCATAATTGAGTCCACTTTCTGAGACGGCACATCCATCTTCTTTTCTTCTTTGTCCCTTTCCTTGATTAGCTGGTGCTTGCATGTCTCACACATCCAAAACAGTTTGCTGTTTTTTCGTCGCAATATGTCATACTCCCCTATAGTCATGCCTGTGCTCTACTTGTGATGCCATTTCTCACATATACCGTGACATTGTATCGATATATCGTCATCTCTGACCTTCTTATCGCATGTTCCACATAGAGCCTGGTTTTCTTTTGCACCTGCCATTTCGTTTCTTGCAATCCTGATCAGTCAATCGAAGTTCTAACTTCTTTGAAGTTCCAATATGGCGTTTTGTTATCTAGTAAGCCGTGATTTCAGATTTTCAAATTTCACACTATCGATTGTTCACCCTGTTCACATAAACAATGGGTCGCAACGGCTTATGGACCGCGCAACACTACTATACAATACTACTGAGATGCTGCCTGGCTGGACACTAAACATTAAACCAATCTACATTGGTATTGTGAATAACTGATCGAAAACTTTCATTGAGGCAGACCTCACTAGCGCAGAAATGCTATACACACTCTAGGCATATTGACCATTTAAGTTCAGCAAGTACCTCCGAATTATTGACAGAAAAAATAACTTTCACAGATATTTCACAATATAAGCCAAATCATGAACGTTAGAAAATCATTTATAACACTTTACATAATACGACAATAACCAGACTATTCGTCTATTGCTACCGGCAACAGATCGTTTCCCTGTCCATTAGTAATATCCCGTAAAATTTCAACCTCAACGTCGAGTTGGGAGTAATTTTTTGTACCACTGAATTTCATTACTCATATGCACAAATTATTCTTCAAACACATTCACATATGAGCAATATAACCAAGTCGATGCATTACATATATATCTCCATTTACCTATCAGTACATTTAAATCTTGGTAAAACAGGTAACACAACTCGCACCAGTTGTATACAATACAATTGAACATAATACCGACGAGATATCCTCACTCCTCGTAATGTTACCCAGTCACAAATCAGGAGTATAACTGTACTGTTTTTTTATAAGAAGACTCCACATTAAACACACACAATAATAATGAAGCACTCATTCACAAAAAACACTATGCTTGCGAACAGCAGTTTTAACCAACCAGTACGTGGACAAATCTCTGCATGAATTCAAAGTACACTGACTGACAGTGACAATGCAACACCAAGGAGGAGTGGTTCGAAAGGGATGAAAGTTGGGGAAAAAACAGAGACGGCACGGATGAATAATTGATGTTTATTTCAAACCGATATGCAGGTTACACAATGCGCACGGCATCGACTCAGTAGGATGTAGGACCACCGCGAGCCGAGCGGCGATGCACGCAGAAACACGTCGAGGTACAGCGTCAATAAGAGTGCGGATGGTGTTCTGAGGGATGGTTCTTCATTCTCTGTCAACCATTTGCCACAGTTGGTCGTCCGTACGAGGCTGGGGCAGAGTTTGCAAACGGCGTCCAATGAGATCCCACACGTGTTCGATTGGTGAGAGATCCGGAGAGTACGCTGGCCACGGAAGCATCTGTACACCTCGTAGAGCCTGTTGGGAGATGCGAGCAGTGTGTGGGCGGGCATTATCCTGCTGAAACAGAGCATTGGGCAGCCCCTGAAGGTACGGGAGTGCCACCGGCCGCAGCACATGCTGCACGTAGCGGTGGGCATTTACCGTGCCTTGAATACGCACTAGAGGTGACGTGGAATCATACGCAATAGCGCCCCAAACCATGATGCCGCGTTGTCTAGCGGTAGGGCGCTCCACAGTTACTGCCGGATTTGACCTTTCTCCACGCCGACGCCACACTCGTCTGCGGTGACTATCACTGACAGAACAGAAGCGTGACTCATCGGAGAACACGACGTTCCGCCATTCCCTCATCCAAGTCGCTCTAGCCCGGCACCATGCCAGGCGTGCACGTCTATGCTGTGGAGTCAATGGTAGTCTTCTGAGCGGACGCCGGGAGTGCAGGCCTCCTTCAACCAATCGACGGGAAATTGTTCTGGTCGATATTGGAACAGCCAGGGTGTCTTGCACATGCTGAAGAATGGCGGTTGACGTGGCGTGCGGGGCTGCCACCGCTTGGCGGCGGATGCACCCGCCGATCCTCGCGTGCTGACGTCACTCGGGCTGCGCCTGGACCCTTCGCACGTGCCACATGTCCCTGCGCCAACCATCTTCGCCACAGGCGCTGCACCGTGGACACATTCCTATGGGTATCGGCTGCGATTTGACGAAGCGACCAACCTGCCCTTCTCAGCCCGATCACCGTACCCCTCGTAAAGTCGTCTGTCTGCTGGAAATGCCTCCGTTGACGGCGGCCTGGCATTCTTAGCTATACACGTGTCCTGTGGCACACGACAACACGTTCTACAATGACTGTCGGCTGAGAAATCACGGTACGAAGTGTGCCATTCGTCAACGCCGTGTCCCATTTATCGTTCGCTACGTGCGCAGCACAGCGGCGCATTTCACATCATGAGCATACCTCAGTGACGTCAGTCTACCCTGCAATTGGCATAAAGTTCTGACCACTCCTTCTTGGTGTTGCATTTGCTCTGTCAGTCAGTGTATTATCCCCATTATTGCCGAGCTAAGCCCAGCCAGTGAGTGAGAGATCCTGGGGTGGACCGTTCATTCCTGAGTTTCCGTTTTTAGAGGCATTTAAGGGAAAGAGGGGTGACGACCAAGCAAAAAATGTAAAAACAACACTCTTACATTTATTGACATAAGCATCAATGACACAAAATATCCTTGCTGGGATGAAATACAATGATCTTTCATAATGCCTGGTCTTCCTGTAGCAATTAACAACCAATCAAACATAATTCTCGTCCTCCAGCTTTATGATAATAATTCTGGAATAAAAATTAACAAAAGATTAGGCCTTCACTGCCTTCAAAAATCAAAATATTTCTCTAAATGAAAGTATCCTGAGGCTTCAATGAGGATTTACACAAATTTAGTAGGCATCTATCTCGCATATTATTCCATAAAAAATTAACTTAATTTTCCAATAATTTATCGCAATCTCAACACGTGGTCAAAGTTAAATACTGATGAATTTCATTAACTAAGGTTGGTAACGTCCATTAATAACACCAGTAGAAATTCTGATGGAAAATCTCAGTTGACTTCAAGATTATAATTAATTAATTATTATTATTCATTTCCAACCCTATCTGTGTAGCATTTATTTTATCATCACACGATCGTGTTTACAAATTAGTGTATCTCACTAAATAACTCTCACTGTAATTATGACACATATTTTTCAAATTAATTAACCAATTAATTAATTAATTAATTACTCGTTATCTCTTAAATTCAAGCTAATTATGCCGTTTGTGGACGTTAAATTTGTACTTGCATGGTATTTAAAGTTTCAAATAATTTTGAAAATATTTTGGAAATTTAATATGAATACACTGACAATTTTCTCATAGCCACGCGTGAGTTAGTCGCTTGCCTTTGTTGGAAATGAACGAGATGATCTTTCGTCTAAATCTTTGGTAAGCACAAATTAAATCCTAGCCTGGTCTTACTCGACGTTATTCTCAGAAAACTGTTACTTAAAATACGCTAAACAAGTCATCATGGTGGCAAACAACGTTGAAAATAATCCGTGCCGTTGCGATGAATGCACGACCAGATTAAATTACACTAAATAATTGAAAACTGAAAATATTCCTAATTACAACACACACACACACACACACACACACACACAAGGTAACACGTATTTTTACAACGAATCCAGCCATTATGAATGGATTAATTATTTTTAGCGTGGTTGCGTCAATAATATCCAGTTAGTGGCTAGTTATCGAACTAGTGGTATTACTTGAAATGAAATACTCATTAAACAGCAACGGAGATCCATCTAAATTTCTGAGCTTAACTTGAATATTCTAATAGAATTCCATAATCATCACCATCTCATAGGTTACAGGTCGCAAATGTAGCGTTCGTGAGCCTTAATCACATTATTATTACTCCCTATTCATGAAATGCATTCAACATGTGCTCCACTTTATTATAAATCACACTGTGCTCCCAAAGACACAAGCAACAAAATAATCATTCAACAATGAATTATTCAATTAATATCCCTCAGGACAGCCAATATTCCAGGCGCATCATGAACTGAGCACATTAAATACCACCAACGAGCTAGAAAGAGGACTATAGAGTGGCTAACACGTCTGCTACAGCGCTCTAGGCGGTGCCAAGGCAAAATAGCGACGCCATATTATATCCGCCCGTGTTTTACGGTTTATTCTGGTTATTGTGTGTTCTTATCGTGGTTTATTTGCACTGAATCTGATAAATTAACTGCATAAATTATGCCGCCTATATGTGCAGCAATCAACTGCACGTTCCGTAGAGGCAGCTCAAAGGATATACCATATTTCAGGTAAGTTTTTTTTTTGTAAAGAATGCAATGTTTGGTCATTAGCAGAGTATGTTTCCCCGTTGTCAGTGTTTGTAAATCAATCTATGCTTTTCTTTCTAGGTTCCCTCTGAAAGATAAGGAACTCACGAAACAATGGGTAATAAATATGAAACGTGATAAATGGTTTCCGACAAAGCACAGTTTCCTGTGTTCACGACATTTTGAAGAAAAATACATAGTGATCAACAATGATAGAAGAAGCTTGCTGTCCAGACCCATCCCTACAGTTTTTGATTTTCCGAGTCAACTTATGACCTCCACCTACGATACGAAACAATATGAGAGCCTCCAGTCCTACGCCGCCACTATTCGAATCTTCGTCCACAAATATGGAATTGAACAATTCAGGTAACTATGCGATTTAACATAATTGACATTAACACAATAATTATTTCAAATGGTTTTTAAAGTACGAAGTGTTCGGTCTAGGCCTATCATCATTATCGCTATGGGATGGTTTGTTACAGTATTCGGTGTAAAACTTCTATAACCGGTGTGTGAAAGTGAGGTTAGAGATGGCACATGTAACACTCGGCAGGCTTGCCAACTTACACAATCTTAGTGACAAGACCATTGGGCTGGATGGGTTATGTCCGAGGAGCGACAAAACAATTGGTCTGGATTGGATAGGTCCGGCTAGTTACTAGACCATTGGCCGGGGGACGTACAGGTTAGAGTCACTTACCAGCCCTTAGGCCTTTAGTATCCTGCGTGACACCACCATTGATCTGGATAGGTTACGGTAAGATAGTGACAAAACCATTGGTCTGGATATGTTAGATAAAAATTTCAAGAAGCGAGAGTGAAATTGATGGTTCTCTCACTTTTAGCGAATATGGCAGCCCTGTACTTGCACAAGATGTGAGCTCATCATTACTCCAGCCCGGTTGACAAGACTTTCACACCCGTATAACGACTGTCGTTTGTTTACATGCTCGCGGCCTTCTCAGGAAGGGTGTTGCCAAGCGGTGCTCTGTAGCCTACTGTCAACCTCTGTACTTAGGAACTGATGAGTGAGTGGTGCTTCGATAGCTGGTGGTAGTGATTATTGTTGCACGATTGGTGAGGAGTTGTTCTTGCCGTGCGGACATTAGGATAGGACCTGGACAAAACCAGTGATATAGGGACAGGCAAAGGAGATCTGGGGGGGTTCTTGTATGCAAGTTTTATTTTTTCATTTTCTTCGTCTCGAAAAGCCAAGGGGGATGTAATACGCGAAGGGGTCTAATACATGAGTAAATACGGTAGGCTAACTATTTTAGTAATTACCAATATGTGGTCCTTTCGTATCATCATGGTTTTAATGTATTGTCTGTTAATACTTCAAATGCTTTTGTAAAGTCTGAATACTGTATAGCTTTCCTTTAGCATGTTTCAAGTCATCAGAGATGTAGTCTCTCGGAATGCTGCTATATCCAGTAAATTGACAATTTTTTCCTTGTAGAGAGATCTAGTCCTTATTTTGTCAATAGTAATGCTACTGGTAACAGTGGATTGTGTTTATTCGTTTGTTTCTCTTTTACTTTTTTCTCCTCTTTTCAGGAAGTGCTGAACTGAAGATCATAGGAAATGATCATGCGTACTGTGTCCCTAGTCCACGCAAAATGAAAAGAATGTATGACAATGCAATGGAAGTAAATGCCAATTTAAAGAAAAAATTAAATGTCTTCAACAGAACATTAATAGAAAGAGGAGTAAAATAATTAATTACCAGCAGCTAATTTCTGGACTTAATAAAAGACTGTGTGAATCTGGCTCTGAAATTTTAGACAAATGTTTTACAGGTGTACTGAAGGAACTTCTAGAACTTCAGATCAAGGGTTGTGGACAGAATTATACTGAGGAGATAAGAAGATTTGCTTTGACGCTACATTTTAATTCCTCACGAGCCTATCAGTACCTCAGGAAACACGTTAAACTTCCTCATCCAAGGACTCTCCGTCGTTGGGCATCAGTTCTGGATGGTAATCCAGGCTTCACAGAGGAAAGTTTCAGGAAAATTACACAGGAGGTAGAGGGAAGTGCCGAGCCTATCCTTGCATCTCTAATGTTTGATGAAATGGCAATAAAGAAAGATCTTGTGTGGGACGGTAATCAAATTTGTGGTTATGTAAATTTAGGACAGGGTTTTATTGGAAGTGATGACTGTCCCTTGGCCAGGGAAGCTCTTGTTTTTATGGTTACGGCTTTAAATCATAACTGGAATATACCTGTTGGTTATTGCCTTGTAGATGGCATATCAGCTTCTATGAAAGCTAATTTAATAGAGCAGTATCTTAGGAAACTGCATGAAACAGGAGTCAGTATAGTAAGTGTAGTCTGTGATGGAACACCTACAAATAAATCTGTTATGCAGAAATTAGGTGTAACTTTTTCTGGTGATAACGTACAGTGCTGGTTCCCTCACCCATCTTTTCAGCAGAGAAAAGTGTATTGTATTTTTGACGCTGCACATATGTTAAAGTTAATGCGGAACTTGCTGGCAGAAAGGGAAATTCTTGTTGATGGCACTATTCAAGGTGGTGACGAAAATAAGATTAAATGGGAGTATTTTTGTAGTCTAGTTACTCTCCAGGAAAACGAGGGTTTACATGCTGCAAATAAACTGAGACGGGGACATATCTACTATGAAACCCAAAAAATGAAAGTTGCCCTTGCTGCTCAGACATTTAGCAGGTCAGTGGGTTGTGCTATGTCTTTCTGTAATGCATTAGGGTTTCAGGAATTTGCAGGATGTGAACCCACTGTTAAATTTGTTAAGATTATTGATTTAATATTTGATATTTTGAATTCCTGTCATCCATTGGGTAAAGGCACAAAATCTCCTATTTCCAGAAAGAACAGAGTAACTGTCTGCAATCAAATTAAGGACTGTATCAATTATCTACAACACCTGAAACTTTCAGATGGAACACTTGTTTGCAACTCAAATAGGAAAATGCCAATTCATGGGCTCATTGTTGATCTTGTGGCTGTTAAGGAGTTGGCTGAGGCATATGTTTGGAATGATGACCCTATTATGAAATATTTTCTGACGCGTAGGTTGAGCCAAGATCATTTGGAATTATTTTTTTCTTCTTTACACTCTAGAGGTGGGAACAGGAATAATCCAAATGCTTTGCAGTTTAGGTCGGCGTACAGGAAATGTTTGATTGCACGTGTGCAGCCATCTGAAAGTGCAAATTGTGAACTTTCTGACTGTGATGTCCTTGTCCCTGCCAGTGGTATCAGTTCTCTTCAGAATACAATCGACAACAGATTTATGTTAAATGCACTGGAACTGGATCACGACTATTTTAGTCGTAACTATGATTCTATTAGTATATATGTTGATAATGTAGTTGAGTACATTGCAGGGAGTGTAGTTCGTCAGGCATCTAAGTTGAAATGTTTACAATGTTTGGAGGTTCTATTGGCTAATAGCAGTACATACGGAAGCAGATTAGTAGTAGAAAAGAATGTGAATGGTTCTCTTGTGAATCCATCTCAGGATGTAGTAAAACTATGTAAAATTGCTGAAAAAGTTTTTAGAAATAATTATGAACTACTGGGAAAG
This sequence comes from Anabrus simplex, assembly GCF_040414725.1. Taxonomy (NCBI): domain Eukaryota; kingdom Metazoa; phylum Arthropoda; class Insecta; order Orthoptera; family Tettigoniidae; genus Anabrus; species Anabrus simplex. The sequence goes on along the minus strand of NC_090266.1, from coordinate 701,020,316 downwards.
CATGAAAGAAAAGTAATGTTAAAACTTCAGACTGAGGTGTTAAGTTTGTTGCCGAATTGTTTATTTTTTGAATTTGATCATTTGTTCACTGCCGTGGAACCAGGTGAGGAATCTCATTATGCCTCGCTCATTAAATTAATTTTACATCAGTATTTTACCTGTAGACTGCATCATTTTTGTAGAAGCAGATCTCAGAAGGAAGGAGGAAAGCAAGTGAGACAGATGTTTACTAAATTAATATTATTTAAAGGGCAGTAGCTTGGCCTGTACCATGTGAAATGAGAGAGATTTTCTTTTTCTGTAATATCTTCTAGGCTTTTCCAATCTTTGTCAAAATACAGGCAAAGTTTATTAATTCTTTATGAAATAAACTGTTACCAGTCACAAGTTCTACAGAGGGATCCAAAAAAATGTAGACACTTTGATAGTTAATATCTTTGGAACAAATGACATATCATTGCGATTCTTGCACAGTAGCGTAGTCCATTGTATTCTCAACAGAATGGCGCAACAATCTTGGCTTGCGTTTTCCAGCAGATGACAGTGCAGCAATGAATGAAGTAAGATTGTCGTTTGAACAACGCAAAGCCATATTGAAGTGGTACTGGAAGTATGAAAACATGGAGGTACAGCGGCAATGGCGTACTCGGCCACCAACATGTACAGCAATTTATCTTATTCGGGATAAATTTGAAGCCGACGGTACTGTTCAGGATGTGCATAAGAAAAGGTCTGGCTGACCGAAAACATCAACAAATCCAGCTTCCAGCGCTGCTGTGTTGCAACATTTTACCAGATCACGTAAAAAATCTGTGAAGCAGGGTGCACGTGAAGGCAGGGTAAGCCGATTAACCATGCGATGAATTCTGAAGGCTGTAAAGTGGAAAGTGTACGTTCCAAGATCGTTGCACGCTATGAACGAGGACGACCCGGATCGAACGATGGAGTCCTGCGAGTGGTTTGAAGGCATGCTTCATGAAGATAAACGGTTTGCAGGGATGATTGTCTTGTCAGATGAGGCACAATTCAAACTGAACGGTACTGTAAACCGCCACAACTGCGTGTACTGCGCTTCTGAAAATCCTCACGTTCACGTGGACAACATGTTAATCTACCTGGTGTTAATGTGTGGTATGGTCTGTCATTGCGCAGTTTGATTGGCCTGTTCTTCTTTCAACGTACCGTAACTGGTGAGGTGTATCTTCATGTGCTACGGACATCAATTTTGCCTGCCTTCCAAGAGGTGTTTGGAAATGAAAGATATTACCTACAACAAGATGGCGCTCCACCTTACTACCACAGAGATGTCAGAGCCTACTTGGAGTATTGAGTACTCACCACGGCCTTTAGACCTTACACCTCTTCTGCATATGGGGGATGTTGAAAAATGAAGTTTATCGATAGAAGCCAACTATACTGAACGAGCTACGAGAAGCCATTGAGGCTTCCTCATCCTGTGTGGCTATCAGACTGGCAACCCTGACGGCCGTAGTTCGGTCAGCAGTTCAGTGGCATCGACGTTGTTTGGCTGGTAATGGGGGTCAATTTGAACCCGGAAAATGAACTTACCTCCATGCAAGGATTGTAAGGTGTGTCATTTTGTTCATTAATATTGACTATCAAAGAGTGTCTACATTTTTCTGGACCCCTCACTCTGAAAAGATTTGCTCAGTCTTTGAAATACATAGGGGAGTAAATCATTTAAGAAAACTTGTGGCTGGAAATAGATTTTATTATTTTATAAGAATAAATTCATGTACAAGGCCTTTCCTAAAAACATGGCTATGTTTATAACATTATTTATCTTTTGAAATACTTTGAATCAATAATGGCTCCATCAATTCAGTAGAGCGAATGTGTTTACTTCTCATGCCCTTTTTTAACAGAGACTCATGTTTTTGCTCACTTTCATCTTTGAATCTGTAGTTTCTTAAACCATACACATTAACACAGTACCTGTTCATTTCCTTGACCGTAATGTGTGTGAAATTAGAAACTGCTCTAGATTTCTAATAGTCAAACTTTGAGATTCAGCTGATTGAGAAACCGATTGTGTGTTTTCTTTGCAACTCTCTTAGCACTTTCATGCACTTTTATTGGCAATGTTCTGCGACTACTTTGGCATGTTTTTGTTATTCCAACAAGTTGATTTTCACACTTAAATTATTGTTGCCTTTGAGAGTTATACGGAGTATTATGCTGAGGATAAGTGGATTTAATTGGCTTTTGAATATATAGGGTGGTTGTTAACAAAGTGAACCAGGTGCATGAGCATTATAGTATTGGCCATACTGATAAATAATTCCATATTCCTCACTGTTGTCAGTTTAGCAGCTGCCGAAATTAGCAAATCAATCACTTCATGGGCAAATTCAAATGGGCTTTAGGAGAAGGTGTTACTAAATCTGCACATGGTTAAGACCAGTTTGACAGCACCAGTTGATGAATCGATGCTGACAGGACGGCGGTCGATACTGACTAGGTTTGCGTTACAGTGCGAGTCCATGTCCACTACTGCTTAATGAACATTTTCTATTGCCCCTCAGGTAGCGATGATGAGAAATCATCATCAAAGACACACACACCATGGATTCAGCTGGTGTCACTTTAGCATAATTGCTATGGTGCGATACTGTCCGCTCAGAGTTTCAGGGTCTAATTCCTCCCCTAGCAAATTTTTTTCTTTGATTGGTGCTTTCAAGCAGTATCAAGTTGTGTGGAGATTTAGCGACTCTGCCTCGCATAGCCCATTTGAATTTGCTTGCGAAGTGACCTTCAACAGCTGATAAAAGGACAACGTGAGATACTGAATTACTTTTTTCAAAATATTTATCAGGTTGACCAACATTCAAATGCTCATGTTCCCGGTTCATGTTGTTTTCGACCACCCTATGGTGTATCTCATGTATTTACATCCCATAGGCATTGCCTGGCAGCAGTATAAAGTCTTACCAGAATGCTTGCAGGGAATGAAAAACATTGCACCCATGAGGAGCTGAATAACTGGCTATTGTATGTCTGTCACCACCTGACCTTTTCCTCTTTTTTCGATTGCCTTTGTCACACCGACACAGATAGGCCTTTTGGCGACGATGGGATAGGAAAGGGTAGAGGCACGCGGCTGTGAGCTTGCATCCGGGAGATAGTAGGTTCGAATCCCACTATCGGCAGCCCTGAAGATGGTTTTCCGTGGTTTCCCATTTTCACACCAGGCAAATGCTGGGGCTGTACCTTAATTAAGGCCACGGCCGCTTCCTTCCAACTCCTAGGCCCTTCTCATCCCATCGTCGCCATAAGACCTATCTGTGTCGGTGCGACGTAAAGCCCATAGCAAAAAAAATGGAAAACAAGAGAAAAACCATCTTGTGGGCTGCCAGCAGTAAAGTTTGAACCCACTACCTCCCAAATGCAAGCTCACAGCTGCGCGCCCCTAACCGCACGGCCAACTTGCTCAGTCCCTTTTTCCTTTTCGTGCTTCCTGTATTAGCTTCACTTATTAAAACAAGAGCAGAAATTTCAAGTAGCCTGGACACCAGGCACGTCATTGCCACAATGTGGTCATCTAATTGCAGTCGAAAAGACTGTTACCTCAAAGCCAAGTGTAACCGAAAACATGCCTGTTTGATTGAAATATTGCCTTTACTTGATTTTCTAGTGAAGAATCATGTTTAAAATCAAAGTAACCTCACAAGTTGAAAGTCCTTAATAAGCTGAAAATAATGCTTGCTGTACATTACTTTTTTTTTTTTCAAATAATATTTTTGGGAGAAAATATTATTTGAATGTTCGCTCCACGTGTGCATTTAACAGTTGGTTATTGGCAGGTGTAATATAATTTTTTGTTTGTAAATTTAGTGTATGTATATTTGAACTTTCATGTTTGCTGTAATATTTTCATTCTCTGTAAATATTGTATTGCTGAATGTACTTAATGCTAGAGTATTCTGATTGCTTTTGTAATTAATTATTATGTATATATATAGTTAACGTCTGTGTAAAAATACACACCAATCAAAAAATATTCAGTATATACCAGATTCTGTTGCTTTCAAGTAGAACCGATATCATATTGCTTCATGTGAAACATAGAATAATAAGTACAATGAAAATATACTCAATAACTTAGGATCCAGTGAAAATTAAAACACTTGGTCTGTAACTAAACCCCACAAATTAAAGATAGTTTTTAATGCATCCACAAGTCAATAGAGTGTTTGTCCTCTACAAACCCTGTGGCACTCTTGAATGCAGCGGGACATGTTCAGTACCAAATTATTGAACATTTCTTGAGGCAAACAATCCCACCTCTTGATGGCAGCATGTTTTATGACCTGAATCGTTAGTGGTGGATGTTGATGGTTTGAAATTCCTACTCTAAGAAGGGATCACGCATGCTTTATGCAGTTCCTGTCCAGGGAAGACGCTGGCCAGTCCATTCTGCCGATCACATATCCTTCCAGCTATGTTCACAGCTGCTGCACGATGTGGACAAGCATTATCGTCTTATAGAGTAAATACATCTCCTACAGTCTCTGCAAAATGACTTGCTATGGGTTGGAGAGTGTTGCATTGTACACATCAGCCGTCGCGTAGAACGTGAACCAGCGGTGAAACAATGCCTGTCCAGGATAGCGCCGAACCTCCAAGATGTTGGTGACATTCTACCGAGAATCATTCATTGTAACATTCCTCTCTTGCCCTCCACACACGCGGGGAGGTATCATCAGGGTGTAAACCAATTCTCACTTCATCAGTGAACCACATTCTGGATCATTGATCTCGTGCCCAAGTCTGATGTGCTTTAGCCCATCGAATGCAATCCACCATGTGGTGGAGTCCTGAGGGGGTTATCTTGATTAGTTCCCCACCATGGAGTCTTGTGCACAGTGTGGGTAATTATAATAACTCTTCTGTTGTCTCAAAGCTCGTGCCACAGAGTAGCAGCTGTGTGTATACGGTGTTTCCATGCTTAAATTCATATATATTGCTCTTGAGGTGGTGGTATTTGCATGAATGGCCTGCGCAGTGCCCATCTGTTACTGAATGGGGGTCTTGGAACTTTTCTCGCAACTTGGAACCAACACTTTGATTCATGTCAACAATGTTATCATCAGCTTATCTAGTGTGATACGATCTGCTGTAGACAGTGTAGGATGAGGTATTTCAGTTCATAGAAGCGAGTCACACTGACAAGTTTGCTTGTACGCCACTTCAGTTCTAGTGTACTGGGTTTGTTTACCAATTCTTAGTCAAATGCCCCTAGCTGTGAAGAAGGCAGGGCTGCCATGATTCAGAGATGCCAACTATTTCGGATTGTCCGTAATTATTACGGATTTCACCTCACAATAACGGAGTTACCGTCAAAGGGGAAATAATTACGGAAAAGCTGACATCACGAAAAAATAATTTTTGACGGAAACAAAAGGAAAGGAAAAATTTTGAGTCCTTTCGAGCCTTTCTCCTAAATCGACTTTATTTCAGTGCTTGTGAGTTGGCAACGTTACTTATTCGATCGTGGCTTCCTTTTGCTACCCATAAGCGTTGTAAAATTAATTGTGAATGAAGGAGCTTCTCTACAAATCCTTCAGTAATGTTGTATTTGCTGTGTTAAGTGTACCTGACAGTTGACAGAAAGATCTGCACTGCACTGGTATCGCTTATGGTTCAGAAAACGAAAATGTCATCACAGTTGGAAGGATGCTTCAAGAAAAACTACACTGAAAAGCAGCTGCTGCGTGAGAAACAAGCTACAAGGAATGTTTTATCATAGAACCAACAGGTTGCGTGCAAATGTTATTGTGTAATATGATATACTTTTCGATAGATTGCTAGAGGGAAGGGCAAAAGGGGTGTGTCATTATCAAGAAGGAAGGCGTATGCTTTGGACTTGACTCGAAATTTTTCTTGGGGGCGGAGGGCAATTACTGATAATCCACTTCAAAGTTGGCACCTCTGATGATTTAAATAATGTACGTTATAATAATTATGTTGTGTGACCTCCGAAGAGGCCTGATGCAGGTCTTTTAACTTGATGCCTGTTAGGCGATTCGCGTGTCTGCAAGAATGGGGCCTTACCTATGATGAATTCTAATGCTAGAGATGGCACACACATGCCCATCCCCCGAATCATGGGAATTAACTGTTGAAGGTGAACACCCCGGACCCATTGGACCATGCTAACTCTAATTTAGTCATGGAGCTGGACAATCCATTGCCAGTCACAATTTTTACTGAATCTTCTTCACAATGCATTCCAGTCTAACCATAAATACAGCATAAATTGGTAGGTAAACTGCAAATATCCTTAACATTTTTGATGAGTATATTATGATTTTTTTTCCTTTATGTAATAAGCAATTTTGTATTGTTACTGCTTTCTAAAAATATATTAGAGACTTTACTGTTTTCCTAATGAAGAAAATTTTGTACTGTTCATTTTTCATGCACCTTGTGTCCTTGATTCATCACCACACCCATTTGTTTTAGGTCCTTAAAATACTGATGAGCCTGTGCGTGTGGGTAGGTTGTCAACTCTTTCACAGTGTCAGAATCAGGATTAAAGTTCATAACCTTCGTTCAGTAGATTTCAGTCATTTTACTACTGTTGTAATTCACATTTTACTTTGAAATAAGTTCACGGTCCAACTAACACCTGTCTTGGAATTTGCAATATGAAGCAAGCAAATATCTTCCTCTTTCTGAAAAGTACTTTTTGCTTGGACATTGACTGTCTCTGTGACATTCTCTGTGTAAAACTAGCAGTATCTTGTTGAAGTACTAGATAGGTGTACCAAATAAAACTGCATCTCTTTATTAATATTTATACATACATGTAGACAGATGTGTCAGTTATAAGAACACAAGCTGACTGACTTACTTTCTCCTTAATACATTACATTAAAGCATATTGATCAACACAGAAAATGTAAAAATTTCACAAGACTCTAAATCTCATGATTTCAAGAACATCAAGCTACAGTTTCATTCAAAATCTTGCATGTTACTGGCTCAAGGTTTGAAGGGCAGCTGCAAAGGTGAGTGAAAAACTTATGTCAAAACTGAGCCAACAGGCAAGGCTCAAAATGAGCAGCATGTCACTACGATAAACAGTGCCGGTACAAAGCTATAAAATATGAAATTATAAATATGTTACAATTATGGCCATCAGTCTGATGACTTCTGCTTAAGTGGTTTGGTATTTGCAGTTAACTAGGGTAAGTAGTAGGAAGGAAACAGTCAATGTATTAGCAGATTATTATAAAGGCACCATGCTTTCACTGGGGATGAAATTGGAATTCATTCTAATCCATTACATGATGTTATGTGGTCTCTGGAGAGGCCAGAAGCAGGCAGGACTTTCTAGCTTATGCTCATAGGCGACTTGTGCATATGCGTATGACGAAGGTAGGGATAGGATGAAACCTGGTGTTGGCACTTATCTTAATCCTATCAAGGGGTCTGAGCAAGCCTGACATCCCCATCCAACAGATGAGTCACCATCAGCAGAATCATATGCCCTTACTCAACATATAAACTGCTCTAAATGCAAATTAATGATGATTGAAATCAAGGTCTCCACAGCTAGCACACCAGTAGTTGGATTGGTTCATCATGATCTGTATTGCATTGAAATAAATGTAGCCTACCAAAAAGAACTATAGATGAAGGAATTTTTGTTCATGGCTCAAAATGGTTTTACATTGATTTAACATGGTAAAAATGTCATGGTACCTGGGACGTATTTACAGTATGTACTATAGGCCAATATCTGAGATACACTGAGAATCTAACCCCAGATCAGGTTTGATATTTGTCTGATAGGCATTTGTCTTGTCCATCAGTTCAACATCATCGCTTGTAAGGTTGGTGGTATATAGACAGCATGTGTAGGACTTGGGTAAGCACGGCAAGAGTACCCATTTCTGCTACTGATCATATTCAAATTGTGACACGGATGTGAAAGTGTGTGTCGCTAGTGTTCGAGTGAGTGAGAGTGATTTCTTCAAAATTTTAAAAAGTTTCAGGGAGAAATAAACTGTTGCTGGTCGACAAAGTGAAACAACTCGCTGGAAGAATCGGTATTTGTTGCTTTCAGCATGTCATATGCCCATGCTACTGCCACCATATTCCATCAGGATCATCAGAGATGCACGTGAGTGAAGGTGTTAGATCACCCAGGTGGCAGCTTCCCTATCAATAGTATACCTAGCCATTTGTCCAATGTTTTCAAAAAACTTGGAAATTTTTTGATCATTTCCCTTTTGCCCCAGTCCTAATGTGCCGCAAATTTCACAACTTTGAATGTATGAGCGACAAAAGGTTGCCTTTGTAATAAACCACCTAAATCATGACCAGGCAATTTATAATGTTTTAAAAGATAGGCCTATGTCTGTTTAATAGAGTTAAATATAAAACCATTTTTCTGGAGAACTTTAAAATGAACATGAAACGCCAGTTTTACTTGCGAAGAAGAAAGTATATTCCATATTTTGTAAAATAAAAATACATTTACGAGTCGGTTATTGACAGGCACGAGGTATCAAGAGGTGTCTTCTTTCTAAATCGTTGGGCTGGCCTAATGTACATTTAATACCGGTAATAGGTTTATTGCGGGGCGCGCGGCTGTGAGCTTGTATCCGGGAGATAGGGGGTTCGAATACCACTGTCAGCAGTCCTGAAGATGGTTTTTCCATGTTCACACTAGGTAAATGCTGGGCTGTACCTTAATTAAGACCACGGCCGCTTCCTTCCAACTCCTAAGCCTTTCCTGTCCCATCGTCGCCATAAGACCTATCTGTGTCGGTGCGACGTAAAGCCACTAGCAAAAAAAGGTTTTATTGCAGCTAATGTACATTTAGAGTTTATCTATTTCGTACCTTCAGTGATTTTTTGTTCTATTATTTTCATTCTCCGTGCGTTGTAATGCTTAATGACAGTGTAGGTCTAATCTGATTCCTATTGTAATTATGGAACCGTACTGGAAATTCATTGATTTCTCTTCTTTGTTTAATGCGTAATTATGTATGCACTTGCAGAATACATTATGCTCCTTTGAGTACTTTCGCAATGAAGAAATTGTGACGATTACTTTTCGTGCACTTTGTGTTCTCAATCACCAACGAGTTGTAGCTCGATCGTCACGCCCACTTGTTTTGATCGCTAATAATATGGCGGACGCGGCGTTCAAGAAGATTCAAATATGGCGGTCGAATAGCCACTCTATAGTCCTCTTTCTAGCTCGTTGAATACCACATATAAGGAATCTAAGACAATTTATAGCTCACGACCGTTTAATTCCATTCTTAACCCGATCTTGCATTTACATTTATTATTATTTTTTAGTGATTATTAGATATATCAGTCCTCCTGAAATGTCGTGATATTAGATGACTTGATCCTAAAGAATGCAAGTGAATTTAAAATGACACTAAATTTGACCCTATCTCACAAAAATTACATATTACTCCAATCAAGATTATTTCCAATATCACACGTAAGCAAGTGAAGTTTATCGCGTGGTCGGTGATTTTTAAATATGTCTAAATCCTACGTATAAGAACTCATTCAAAGACAGACTACAACAGCTAATCTAATATATTTCAAATTTCAGTCACACACACGTAACTTAACTACCATGACACCTCAAGAAATGAAAATGAAAGTAACTCAATCTACTACAAAAACTAATAGAACTACGATTTAGGGATGGAAGATCATCTAGTTTTACAAAGATGAGAATGATATCAAACAGTTAAAATGGTACTCAAGTTTAGCTGAAGTTCGATTCCAGGTTGAGTTTCGTAATTCCAGAATTTTCCCGTCAGTCACCTGCTCCAGCCAGAAATGCCTTACATGCTTAGCAGGTCATGGAGACACGGCAGCAGACGTCCCATGATGAAATTATGTTGCACATTGTGGAGGAAGAATCCATCTTAAAGTGCACGGCGATTCGCTGGGATGAATTTCGCCACGTGCCAGTAATGTAAGCTGTAACTAATGCAACAGATATTAGAATGTGAACACACACGCTGGAATATTTAATGTTATCGTGGAGAAATAACTTAACTTGGATCACTAATGTTGAAGTTCAGTCCATAAGATTTTATAGTAAAACTGCACTAAATTAGCAGAGCGGATGTCTACGTACCTGCACGACTGAATTTTTCCCACGTGGTCCCGATGATTGTCGTCACCAGCAGAGTCACAGAGTAGCGTAGACCAGAGTTGATCAGAGTAGAGTAGAGATTGATTTACTGTGATCATTACGTTTTATAGTTATCGCTCGGGGGGTGTGATTTTTTAGAGACGATCATTGGTTCGCGGGGCCTCTTGAAATTGGTCGTGACTGTTTCTAGAAGCTTGCCTGCTTACAGCGCAGGTCGTCATGCGCGTGGCTCGCTTGGGAACACTGGTTTGTCACGTGATTTACCCTGCACTCAATCGAAGACGGATCAATACTTTGTCCCTCTGAATGACAGAAAAACCAGTTTGGTGTGCACACACAGCTTTCCAAATGATGAATACAACTCCCGGCGAACAATAACACTTTTAATGTCGACCTGTCGTAAATAATCCAATGATAGCCAAATTTGAAGGGGTCAGTATAGGCAAGAAATCTTCATCAAATTACGTACCTAAACATGAAATTAATAATTTTACTCCCATTCTAGCACTACTTATAGAAGAAACTACAGAAGAAGGAATTACGACAATAACGAATGGTGTGGTTTTGGAAAGTGCTACCTTCAAGATGTTCACGAAAGTTCTAAATGAAAGACTACTGGAAATTATGGACAATCAAAAACCTGAATGTGAATTTGGTTTCATGAAAGGCAGGAGTACATTACAAGCAATTTCCTACCTATTAGAGCAAATAGAAGACTCCCTTAGACACCCCGGGGGGAAGTAATATGCTGTATTTGTAGACTACAGGAATGCGTTCGACCTGGTAAACAGGAAGAAGCTTTTCGAGAAACTTAAAGGAATGACTGGAAAGGACCCCCTAATTGCAAGGATAACAGAAGGTCTCTTAAAGTATAACTACATGTGTATAAATAACAACGTGGATACATCGAAACGGATTATTCAAACAAATGGAGTATTACAGGGGACCCTATCATTCCTACACTATTTAACGTCTATACAGCAGACACAATGAAAATCATTAAGGAGAACTCGAATACAACTATAATTCTATATGCAGATGACATGGTGATCGGGTCTCCTATAAGAACAGAAGTAGAAGGAGCAATTAACAAGCTGGAGAATTGGGCCAGGGAAAACGGTGTCAATATAAACCAAGAGAAAACTCTAGAGTTGACGTTTAGGAAGGGTGGAAAAGTAGCAGCGACTGACAAAATTGTGTTTACAGGCAATCCACTACATAGGGTTAACAAATTCAAATATCTAGGTGTTACACTGCAAACAACAGCATTATCATACAGTCTTCACATAGAAGAAAGGGCAGCGGCAGCAATCAGGGCAATATATTACATAAAGAATATCAGGAACCTGTCTATCAGCACGGCGATGGCACTATTTAGAAGTGCAATAGCCCCGTTCATCGGCTACGGCATACAGATCATCTGGAAAAAGTAAAAAAATAGGTGAATTAACCAAAATTGAAAAGGTTAATGCGATGTACATGAAAAGAGCAGTGGGGGTAGGGAAGACAGTTCCCTCACGACTTCTATACGAGATGATGGGAGAACCCTACTTCATAGAGGACATCAGGATCCAACACCACCTACCATAAACAGGATCATATCAAGAGCTACTAAGGAACCGAAATGAGAAGAGAGAAGAAATACAGCTGGAATTCCAGCTCGCCTGCTATGGTGGAGAAATCTTGGACCAGAGAAAACCAGAAGCAAAGACATGTGATAGCCAGACTTTCAGTACACGGCTTTCACTACAAGCTACATATTAACAAGCGATTTGACAAACCAGACGTAGATTGCGTGTGTGTGTTGTGCGGCAAAAATTGTGACACACACTACATACTAAAGTGCACGAAAAGAACGAAGTCGATCACAGACTACAGTAAGGTCTAAGATGCTCAACTGAGCGCACCTTCTTATTAATAATCAGTGATTTTATGAGTTCATTAAGTTTTGTAGTCCCATCTTCTTTCAATTTCCTGGTCTAGTCGATATCTGGGCTATCTTTTGGATATAGTAATATTTAATTTAATGTTGTCTTAACATCCAGTCTGGCGACGGCGGGCAGGAAAAACTATGTTATTTTCTCTTTGAATGTTGTACATACTATAATTCTATTATTTCATCTTTGGTTCATTTCTAGGCACGTCGTAAGCCCAATTTCTTTGACGTTGATGGAAGTGGATTTTTTTGGAGGGGGCAGGGGGGGTTTGATGGTAGATCACTGTAAATAGTGAACATGGCGTTTATGTTGTTGTATGATATAGGGAAAAAATAATCGTGAAGGAAATTGGCTGGAGGGAAGGATTGGGGTGAATATGCCAGCGAAAGTGTCAAAGAAGGTGGTAGGAATGATAATAAGAAGTAGGAAGACGATAATGAAAGATGGTGTGATGACGGTAAGTTTATGGTTATAAAACGGCAAAGCGATATCTCCTTCAGTTATTTTTGGAAATTTCTCCGGTGTTCGTTCGATGCACTGTTTAGAAAAGAATATGATTTGAGCGATTATGATAGTTTTACAAATATGGTATACATTCTATCGTAGCTTGCTTTGTTTTGTTTGTGAATATCCTTGAAACTAACGGAAGTTTGACAGTTTCGAGTATCAGGTTAGGTTATGTGTTATTGTTTAAAGTTTTAACTGCAGAAACCGAGTAGCCTGAGCAAAGTTTCTTCATAGCGGCAAATGTTATCAGAATATGCTTTTAAAAACGTTTTTATCGGCGAACTTGCGGCTTATATGATGTGGCCAGTGGACTGCTAGCTGCTGTTTTTGAAATCTGAGGTGCAATTCCTTTGAACTGCGGGAATGTTTGACAATTAAATATTCAACCCAGACTTTATTTAAAAAAAAGGAGAAGGAAGACAGAAAAGAGGAGCTGACCACTTGCTGCTCCAGAGAAGCAAACTGGATGTTTTGACCAATGCTGAGGTTTGACTTTACGTACAGGAAGGTACAATTGTGATGATATGGCACTGTCAGCTTTGCAGTTTATAAGACTTACGGTGACGTGTTTCATTCTACAAGAAGTATGAGAATGCTGGAGCTTATTCATGAATGTTGTTTATGGTGCTGGTTAGTAAACTGAATTTAGTAGATCATTTGTCCTTCAATTTATGGTGCTCACCCAAGTTTTTATATGATTCAGTGTGAAGACTTTGCGCTCACAAATGCTCGGTGCTCTGGAGTTAAACTGGATATTATTGTCCATGCCTGTTTAATAGTGCAATCAGGAGTGTGTGCTGAAACATAGGCCTATCTTGAGATAAAAAAGTGTTTGTTCGAAGTTCTTGGCTTTTTTCTTTTACTTTACCAAGCAGGATAGGTTTTGGCTTAACAGCGCCTAAATTTATTAGTCTTGCAGCCCTGCATTTGAGTGGCGGACAGGCTGGTCCCTACCGTCGGTAGCCCTGAGATTGATTTTCCGTGGTTTTCTACTCTCTTGCATTCGGCAAATGCCGGGACAGTTGCTTTATAGGCCACGGCTACACCCACTTCCCCTTCTCAAGTCACAGCACTGATACATATCGCACTGGCCTGAGAGACCACCATATTTTTTACTTCAGTGATGTTGCTGGGTATGACCCTCTTTTGATATAAATCTGGATGAGGAGCACAGAAAAATTGACAGAATTTGAAAACTAACAAGTTAAAATGGTCAGAATTTATTTTCTGGTGTGTTGCTGTGTTGATTGTAGATGATTGTAGCCTTGAGTTCTTAATTTTTTGAAACGTTGTAACATAGTAGTGTGGGACAAAAGATCCTTTGTTCTGCAGTCCACCGGTAATGACACACATTTCTCATGGTACCAGTAAACTCCATGCTAAGTAGTTATGGGCTTGGGTTTATAAACTATGTAGAATAACATGTTATTGTGAATAGGATACATAGTCTTCATGAAGAATCAAGTACTTTAAAACTATGGATTAACAGGGTGATAGTGTTAATAAACTATTGGCGGTATAATACCTTACTTCATATAACTGCATTTTGACTTTTGCAGAGTGCTCTCTAATCTGCATGATATCTTGGCTAAGAGATCTTATCTAACTCATTAACCTAAGAAATAGGAGTACTCTGAAAACAAAGAATACTTACTGTACTAATCTTTACATGGCTGTATGAATAATCTTCATTCAATGGAAGTCTTTGTACTAACGCAGTATTGTATTATATTGATGTAAAATTGTCTACTGTGTTATTTCTCGTTATGATTTGTGTTCTATTGCCAATCTCCACTTCACTGTCTTGTCATATTTGAATTTTATGAAGTTTACAGTTTTTAAGAAATTTACCAGGAAAGGTTTGTCCTTTTTCCTCTCCAAGGTTTTAATCTACCTATTTAAACTTCATTGCTGGTAGCATTCTTTTTGCCTCCTGCAAGTGGTACTAATCGTTCTGTACCTGATAAATGGCAACTTGTAATTTCACTTCGTTTTCTAATTCATTGTTTCCTAGTGAGTCGGCCACATGGTTAGGTTCAACAACAATAAAGGTGTTTTAATTTAATCCACCTATTCACGTAACTGTTAACATTAACTGTTAACTGTTATTATTAACTGTTAACATTTAACTGAGAGTCTATTTATGTAACCACTATAAGTGGAAATAAAAGTATTGAATAGGTGGATTAAATTAAAACACCTTTATTGTTGTTGAACTGTAAATTTTCAATACGGACCAAAAATGAGATTTATAACATGTAACACATGGTTAGGGTTGCACAGCTGTGAGCTTTCATTGAAGATGGTTTTCCGCATTTTCCCATTTTCACACCAGGCAAATGCTGGGGCTGTACCTTAATTAAGGCCACGGCTGCTTCCTTCCCACTCCTAGCCCTTTCCGATTCCGCCGTAAGACCTTTCTGTCAAGGGTTATGAATTTCATGTTGTTGGTCCGTATTGAACTGAGAATAACAAATGAATAATAACACAGTAGAAATAGGTGGAAACTTCTACTGTGTTATTATTCATTTGTTAGACCTATCTGTGTCGGTGCGACGTAAAGCCAAAAACTAAAAAAAAAAATCAAAGAATTCATTGGTGTGCTTGTGAGTGAAATAACTGTTATTAATAATGTTGTGAACCATACCATCAATATTAGTAGGAATGCTGGTTTTCTCGAGTTTGAAGGTAGTGGTGCAGTGTACTTGAATGTGATGTGGAGTGTGAGTTAGGAGAACTAATAAGATTGAGTTCAATGATAAGATGTGTGAAATGCATACACAATGTTTTTATTTTTTCCTCTCTTTGCTTACATGGGAAACATCCAGTAGAATGGGTTAAATGATGTAAGGATACTTGTGTAGTTAGTTTTCAGTTCTTTTGCAACTATATGTTGTCTAACGGCAATAAGCTATATTATATTGTATTGTATACGATTTCATCCATGAGTAGGAAGGCAATGATTGATGCATTGTTAATTACACATTCATGACATCTGGGTGCCATTTTAGTGATTTAAAGGAATGATGTGTGGAGATCTGGAATGTTGAAAGAGAACATTACTAATTATTATGAGAAAAAAGGTAACATGGGAGAGAAAGATATTGAAGTTGCGGAGGTCTTCAGTAAGGTAGTAGTGCGGAACTTGGCGGTGAAAGTATGTTCGCAGGTGTAATAAACCTTTGAAAATTGATAACTTGGTGTCACAAGGTCATTCTTCCCTACCATGTTCAGTATATGATTCAGTTTAGAATTCAGCACTTCTGCAAGTGACTACTGGCTGTTATCTTATTAGAAATGGATCAATGAAATCTGAATTATTCAGAATGCTAAGAAATAGAATTTTGTTAGAACTTGGTGCTCATGGATTAAAAACTGGAACTTTTGATAAATCGATAAAGCAGACTCTGTGTTTGTGGAAGTTAGAATGTTGCTGTTGATTTTCAACAAGTTCTAGCTGAATATAGGAAGGCATACTGGATTAATAATAATAACAATGTTATTTGCTTTACGTCCAACCAACTACTTTTTAAAGGTTTTCGGAGATGCCGAGGTGCCGGAAGTTAGTCACGCAGGAGTTCTTTTATGTGCCAGTAAATCTACCGACACGATGCTGACATATTTGAGCACCTTCAAATACCACTGGACTGAGCCAGGATCGAACCTGCCAAGTTGGGCTCAGAAGACCAGCGCCTCAACCGTCTGAGCCACTCATTCCGGCAGAGATACTGTATTATACCCAACCAATATCATTTTATTTTGTGCCTGTAACTCATATAGAAGCTATGGAACCAGTTTTCTGTATTTAACTTATATTGAAGCCCATGAAGACAATGAGATAGTGGAACCTGGGGTGATTACAACATGGGTAATTAGAAAATTATCATATAAATACCGTATGTAGGATAATAAAATACAAAATTGATAGGGTAATTAGACAAAAACTCTTGTACAAATTGAGTAACACACTATAATGTGTGGGAATGCAGAGATATCATTACCGTAGTTACTTTTTGGTATTTATATGATAATGGTCTAATTACCCCGGGTTCTTCTATTTCTTCAGCCATGTTTGATGTCTCATCTAAAAAGGTCCATTCATGCGTCTACCATATCTTTTAAGGACTTCTCGCTGATGGATGTAGTGAACGTTATCAAAATTAGCATTTAATACAGGCAGGTGTCCATCCAGGAGGAAATGGACAAAGATCAACCACAATGGATTGGAGACATGTTTCAGGCAGAAGCAGATACAAATGCAAAGGAGGTCATGCACTGGAAGTCATTGAAATGAGACCAGAGGGACGACCTAAACAATGATGTGCTGATACAATACACAGTGACATGAAGAGAGTAAATCTACACCCCAATATGGCCCACAACTTAATGAAATGGAGGCAGTGGAGTCACATACCAGGCCCTGCCACCAGGGAGGACAAATGCTGATGAGCATGATGAATACAGATAGCTGCAGTTTGCCTACTTAGGAGATTGCTACATTAAAGGGAAGTAGTTTTCTTCACTCCAATTTGTGAACACTTGTCTTTGCTAGCAGTTTAGACTGTAAATAAAGAGAAATATGTCATTCTTAAATAACTTGGATAAACTAGAGCAATGGTAAATGATGGCTGCTGTAAAATTATATAGAATCATCCAAAATATGGAAAAAGAGAGATGGTATTGAAATGAAAAGAATGATGTTGAAGTCTAAGCAGTTTGGAAATAGGAATAAGGATGTGGAATTGAATACTATTATTATTTTGGCATTCTTTTGAAATCTCTTATTAACTAAAGATCTCTTGCTGTGACCTGGTTACCTTTATCATGTGGAATAAAGAGAAGAAAATGAGACGTCATGAAATACCGAGCACTCAGTATAGGTTACAAGATTTGGTGAAAACTGGAAATAAGAACATGATTTGCCAAAAGTTTTCAAAGAGGCAAGTAGCAGAGGTGACTGTTTGGGAGTTTTTATTTGTTCAGTTCGTTTCTTACATGTTTGCATTCCTTTATTTTCTTCATTGTTGTAAATGTGATTACTTTTATAGGCACTATCATTTTGAAAGTAAACCCGGTAATTACTTTGATCTATTTAATCAGTATTACGGGAATATTAATGAATTTGTGTAAATCAAGGATTCCAATATAATGGGTGTTACATTCAGATCGGAAAGAAATATATTTTCTTCTTATATACCTTTCAAATTCATTTCTGGGCCTGACTATAGAAAAAATATTTCATGTAACATAACCATATTAAAAGTATGGAGATACTAAATTAAAACAACTAAAATATTTACCTTAGTAATGGTGTAACAGGTAATACAGAAATCAGAAACTTTACAGTGTGTACCAAGCCCTACAAAATTTCTGTGAATTTTTGACATTTGTAGTTTCCATAACAATTCTGAATGGGGAAAAAAAAAAAAAAAAAAAAAATCATAATTGAAACTCCTGGTGTACATGTTAAATTTACCTATTATTTATAAAAAGTGTGTTTTCTGATGGTAGAAGAATTTTATCAGGTGTTGCAGTGTACCAGTAACCTAAGTACTAATTTATGTCTTAAACAAATTAACAGACAAATGATGATCTACAGTGGCTCAAAGTGAAACTCGTACACTGAAGTATAACCTTGTATTGATCACCGCAGTAAGGTAACTGTGATGAAAAGTGAAATGAAATCTGGAATGTCTAATGCCATAGACATAACAGATTATGTACTGAAAATACCGATCATGTGGAACTATACTTTAAATATAAAATAAATAGTTTGTGTGAATTGTCTGCATAACAGGTCAAAATGAAACTAGTACAGTACATTGCGGATGTCAATATGAACAATACACAGCCTATTCACTCCCTCAGTCCTACTCAGACTCGAGCCCTGGTTAGACGTGCTTAATTCTGAGATCTGCTTACAGTACATACGGTACAAATGCCATGGGACATCAGAATGGACAGACTTCACTGGAGGAACGTCAACGTATCATCCATCATCAGAGACAAGGTAAATCTCTAAGAGAAATAGCCAAAGTCGTAAATAGATCACATTCCACTGTACAGGACATCATAAAACATTTCAAAGAATGAAAAGTGTTCTTCAACAAGGCAAGAGAGAGCTCCAGAAAAATCTTTAGTCAAAGGGATGAATGCTGGTGCTTCATTCAGAGATCTGCTTACAGTACGTACGGTATAGTACATATGCAATGGGTCGTCAAAATGACTGACCTCGGGTAGAAAACCTGTGGGTGAGATTGTTCACCAAAATGAAGTCGCTTCTCAGGCTCATATTTCCTTCGAAAACATCAAATAAAAGACATTATACAACAAATACATGCATCAAAATATGTAATGTACTAGACATTCCTACTGCTAATAGTGTACCTGGACACAGAGCTCTGCTAACCGTGGTTCAACTGGGGTACAGTCCAATCCGAATGAAGTAATATGCACACGGACCGAATCTGCAAGTAATCGGGCAGGCTTGGTCTGATCCGTGTCACATTTGGGTACGAACCAAGTCTGTCCATGATATAGACGGATTAGGTTAGATCCTACCAATTTGGGTTCAGGGTACTATTTTGGGTGCGTCTGGCCTGAGATACATGTCATTCGAGAACACATGGATGAAAGTGTTCTTGTAGGCGTGCAGATTTGTTTCTATTTCAACTCATGATTAATAAAGTTTGTGAATCCAGCAGTGAGTGCATGTGATCCAACAACATTTGCACTGAAATTTCTATGAAATATGATAAGAAACATATTTCCTAACACTTATAAACCAAAGTTATGATGTAGGGACTGGGTCCCTTCTTTTCTCAGAAGAATTCAATTTGTAGAATAACTTTATAAACGTAAACATTTTAAATAAATTTAAACATGAAACTGTTCATCAGTTGGTCTGAATAGCTCAAACGGCAGAGCTCGAGTTAGCAGGTTCAATCCCGGCTCATTGTGGAGGTATTTGAAGGGGCTTCTAGTATCAAGGTATTTACAGGCACATAAAAGAACTCCTGTGGGACAAAATTCTGTCACCTTGGCATCTCCAAAAATCATATAAGTAGTTAGTGGGATGTTAGATCAGTAACATTATCATAATTCTACATCATTTTGTTCACCTCTCTGCATAGTGGCCTATAACGCTTGATAAATTTACAGTGTTACACCAAAGAAATAGGAAGACAAGTGCCAAGATCAGAGCTTTTGGGGTTTGAAATGACCTTGATCTTCATCGGTAAGTTGTTGTACACTGGGGATATTCTCTGCTAAATACACATAATGGGAAGTGTTTCCAAGAATGGTGTTTATGAAGTGTATTGCTCAGTTGTAAAGCTTATATTTCTCTAAAGCTTTTGTAGTATTGCTACCTTGATCGTTAACGAAAGCTTCATTTTCACAATCATATACTGTAATGCCTGTGGAGACAAGTTGTTTGAATAACTCCTTTATATTGGGTGTTTAGTTCTCTAGATTGTTGGTGAATGGCTGGCACTTGCTTCCAATGGTGTTGTAACTAATTACCATGCAGTAATTTTTGACTTAAGGTAACATTTTTTTGAGTAGGAGTGTTTCAGAGCAGTCCTGTAGCTTTCCTCCATTGCATCTGTTCAGGGCTCGTCCTTGCTTGCTCATCGTCACTGACATCAGCATTCATCTAAATGAATTCCCAAGTATCTGTAGGCCTACATCTTACATTCACCATTGACTCGGATGTTATAATCATTTTCACTTTGCCTTCTTTTTAAGGTAAAAACTAAAGCTACCGGGCAAGTTGGCCATATGGTTAGGGGCACACAACTGTGAGCTTGCATCTGGGAGATAGTGGGTTTGAATCCCACTGTTGGCAGCCCTGAAGATGGTTTTCCGTGGTTTCCCATTTTCACACCAGGCAAATGCTGGGGCTTTATCTTCCAACTTCTAGGCCTTTTCTATCCCATCATTGCCATAAAACCTATGTCTGTCGGTGCGATGTAAAGCCACTAGCAAAAAAAAAAAAAAGAAAGAAAAGAAAGCAACAAAAGAACTAAAGCTGAGTGATTGGTTGATGAAATGTTTGCCATCATTGCTCAAGATCATGGAATTGAATGTCGACACAGTTTGCCACATTAAAGAACTCAGTCTTGCGGCAAAAGTTCAACACTCTGGCAGCTTGAGTATATGAAAATGTGAAGAAAAAAGTTCGTCATTCAAACACAATAATATGAATGAAAAATTAAGGCATACATTTGAAACAGAATCTTTTGTAAACACACAATAATGTACAATTTCTTTTGTTTCAGCTTATGATATAATTTTTTGTAGATAGATTATTTGTTTGAACAATTGAATATTTTTTTACATTCTCACTGTTAACTAAGCAGCAACACCGAAAGTCATGGCTTCTAACCAATCATATCTTAAAGTCTGTAGCAAATGAAGGGATCTTAAGTGTGTAGTAATAAATAATAATAAGAATAATAGAAATATATTGCAGATTATCTTAGAAAATGCTTAGAAATGTGTCATTGTGAGCATAAAATATGTGAAAATAATGGCACTTAATTATAAGCGCATTATATATTACCAGAGATGCATAGTTTATAATATAATTTTTGTGTTCCGCTCAAGAAAGCAGAGGTTTCTTCCAACCTTATCCGGTAACTTTTATAAAGCTTGGCAAGACAGGAAGGAAGTTAGGAATACATTTTCCTTGGAGAGCTATCTGCATTTTTTCAGTTCAGAAATAATGTATTCACTTTGTGAGGACATGATAATCATCTTTGTGAAGTATAGGAGAACTGGACTGTCTCAGAACTAGGTCAGTATAATTCTGGATTGTGTCAGTTATGTCACATCTGTGTTTTTGTAATTATCTAAAAATTAAGTATCTCTTAAGAAGAATTGAAAGAATGTACACATGAAGTTTCTCACAGTTATAGATTGACAGGGGAGATTTCAAGTTAGCCCCCACATTAAAACATCAATCCCAGTTGCTTTGAGCGAGAAACATTACTGCTATATAAAATAAATTTCACAGTATGTTTACATGCTCATAAATGATATTCTGTAACCATTGTTTCGGGAAAGGGCGTGCCATTTTATAAATTATCAGTTAAGTATCAAATTGGAAATCGGTAAGAAATGGAACATTGGAAATTGTTCTGTGTAATGGCCATCTTAAGAGCTTGATTGAAAAGTTAAAATTGTGCTGAAATATACATAACATGTTTATAATATCACTTGTCAATTTTAAAAGTAATAGACTCATGTTAAGTCTATACCCTGCCTAGAGTAGATGCTTTAGTGTGTGTACAATTGAGTCTACTTGATTGGAAACTTCATAATTGTAAACATTTTAAATTGTCAATATGTAAATTGGAGAACATTAATTACTAGGATTGTTAATGTTAACTGAGGTAACCTTTTTCAATTTACATCTTCAAATTATTATCCTGCTTCCCTGAATAAAACTACTATGTTAGAATTCAGGGCTGGATTCTCTTGAAATTTAATGCCTCTTTCATGATTGCTTGTACATTGAAAATTTTATGACTGTATGGTAACCCGTGGGTTGTGTGCTTTCTTTCTGTGGTATGGCTGTGTAAGGCCCTGCACACCAGAAAGAAATTCTTCACTTGTTTAATTACTAGCCTGAGAGTCTGCCAAGCTCTGAGAGCCATCAGTGCCATAGTGAAAAGATGTATTGAATTCTTAGTTTGTCTTTTCACAGTTGCACTCTAATACACAGCTTGACATAATGAGGTATTTATTACTGTCTTACCACATTTAATATGGATGATCACAGAGCGATTGGATGTAGGTAGGATAACTCAAACTGTTCTAGAAGATATTCAAAGTATTTCGGCTCAAATTTCATGTATCTTGACCTGAGATTAGTTTAGTGGGGGCCTACTTGAGGTTTGAGGTTTCAGTCATTGAAAACTCTTCATATCTTCCTCTGAAGAATTTGTTTAAAATATTTCTCTAGAATTTAAAATCTAGTAGAAGTTACTTTCATCAATCTATTTCCATTTTAGGTTTCATTTGAGATCATCTTGAGTGACTGGAGTGTGGTATATTGATGGTTGATGATGGTTCTATTCTGTACAAATCTGCTTTTGATATAGTAATCTTGTTATTTGCAACCAGATGGTAAATATGTGATTCACATGTTGCTATTATTGTTGTTATTATTATTATTATTATTATTATTATTATTATTATTATTATTATTATTATTATTATTATTATTATTATTATTATCTGAAATTTAGAGTAATATTTATTCTGTAGTTCGAATATGCTTTTATGTATTTGACCTTTGCAAACTTGTTTTTACTGTCAATTGACTTCTGTTTGCAGCAGGACCATGAAATCAAGTTGACAATTCAGGAGATATAATTGCAATTCTTTTCAGTCACTTCACCACCACCACCACTTACCCGGATGGAGCCAGATCGAGACAAATTACAAGTCTCTCTTCTCTCCACCAATCTTACGGAGCAAGTTGGCCACATGATACTGGTCGTGTGGCTGTAAACATGCGTTCGGGCATCTGAGCATCACATTTGGCAGCTCTGAAGATAGTTTTCTATTCTTTCCCATTTTCACTCCACGCAAGTGATGTGTCTTACGGTAGTGTACTCTACCTAGTCTTTTCCTCTCACTCCTCTTACAACTGTCATCGAGAAAACCTATCTATATTATTGTGGCCTTAAACAGATAGTACATTCATTTGCAAAAAAGGAAAATGCACACCATGGAGGAGCCAGCTCAGGGGGCATATACTGTAAATGGGGACGCAGGGCATGGTAGTGTAAAGAAAATATCAAAATATTGTACCTCACTGAGCATTGATTGTCTGATAACAAACACTTGCAGGATGCATTTAGTACGGTGTTGGACCACCTGTAGCACGGAGACAGGCAGCGATACAGTCGGGCATGGAGGCATACAGACATCGGATGTTCTCTTGAGGAAGATCCTGCAAGACCTGGTGCAACTGACCCTCCATATCTGCCGTAGTTGCTGCTGGCCGAAGTTGCTATCCAATCTGATCCCAAATGTTCTCATTGGGTGAGAGGTCTGGAGACCTTGCTGGCCAAGGGAGCTTGTTGACATCATGAAGGCAGGCCAGAGATACTTGTGCTGTGAGAGTCCAGGCATTATCCTGCTGAAAAATGGGGTTATTGAGCTGTACCGGGAGGGGAAGCACACATGGTCTCAGAATTTCCTGAGCATATTGCCGTCACCAGTATTGGTGAGGAGAAATCCTAGGGAATGACACCTCTCGTTGGGGCAGTGTGCTCTACTACAATGAAAAGCGAATCACTGCACTGGCTAGGACATCTCCAGACTCAAATTTGGCAGTCTTCTATATCCAGAACCATGATTTGTCGCCAACCACTTCTCGTCACCAAATCGCAAGCTGCCATGCTGCCCGTTCCTGGCAGAAGTTCAAACGTGGTCGGCGATGCTGAGATAACGGTAGATCTCATAAGGGACACCAATATGACAGATGCTGCTGTGCTAGCCACCTGGATGTGACACCTGTGGACGTAGGCATATTTCCATCTGATTAGAATAATAACAGTAAGTTATTTATTAAATTAACCACCTAATCAATACAATTTACATGGTAGTGTAAAGAAAATATCAAAATATTGTACCTCACTGAGCATTGATTGCCTGATAACAAACACTTGCAGGATGCATTTAGTACGGTGTTGTATTGATTAGGTGGTCAATTTAATAAATAACTTACTGTTAATATTCTAATCAAATATCATCAATACGGATCAAAATGATATTTATTACATGTAATGTAATATTTCCATCTGCCGTGACATGTCTCTAAATGGTGTGGCCATAGAATGCTTACAGCTTTTTGCTACTGGAGGTCTCCTAGCCTTCTTGCATGCATACTCTTGCATCCGTTCTATGTCCAACACTGGCACACAGTGTTGTCAGAATGGTTCAGTGTGCTGGAACGTCAAACCTGTCTCTCTTAGTTCAACAATGTAGCCTCTCTCAAACTTACCTAACTGGTCAAATGTGCCATTGGGGCTTGCTACATGTTCACCCAACTTTGCTCTGTGTTTCATACTGCTCACACTACTGCTAAGACCTTGTTTGGTGTCTTGCATCTATGAATGAGGAAGGAACATGTTTGCACCTAGCAGCACTTCTGCGCAAGCAAGTAGCAGTAAATATCAGCCTATGATGATACCGTATGGCATCCTTCGCTGTACTCACACGATTCGTTCATTGTGCACTTTTTTTTCCAAGCATTATTCCCATGCTGTGGGAGGGTCCACTTTGTAATAAAAATTCCATTAAAGTTCATAAATTAACCTGCTCCAGTCCAATTTTCACTTTGTCTTCCTGGGACTCTCTTTTGCTTCATTATAACGTGTGTTTCCATTTTTTTATATTCCTCAAAGAAAGAATTATTAGACATTACTAGTTGGCAGTCGTAGCACGTAAATGTTGACTCCTCCTCTGAACCACTGAAGTCGATTTCTCTCTGTGGTTGCCCATGTATCGTACTGTTGTATTGCTGGAGTAGGCACCAATCATTTACTGAGTGAAATTGTACCAGTACTGTTGACATGAGAAGTAGTGAGTGGCTATGTCTTAGCAGGAAATCTTACAATGCTGGGACAGGTGATATAAATAATAATGTGATAATGATACAACTGTGAGGCATTGCACAATATTGTATGGAGAAATTTCAGGTAGTAAGTCATGTTTTAAACAATATTGCAACTTTTAGTAAATAAATTCTAATTAGAGAAAATGGTGAGCAAGTGTTTTCTGCCTTTTTCTAAAAATCTGGGAATCTATGGTACAGGGACTTCAATTTCTTGTGCCACATTATTTTGTACGAGGGTTGGAACTTAAATAGTGGCAACACTGCTGTGGAGATGCTATGTAACGGAATCTAATATTGTTGCTGATAGCATACGTTGGTTACATACCTACCTTACCTCAGAGCAAATGGACTCGCCCTTCCCACATCACCTGCATGCACACAAGCAAGAGAAACACAGTCACGTGTGAGCTAGCGGTCTAACGTAATATTGTTGCTATGTTTTCTAAACGGGAACAATGGAGTTGGCGACAGTGTCATCAAGGTCTTCAAGAGGCTTGCGGGGAATCTGCATTGCCTTACAGAACAGTGGCACGTTGGGTAAAAGCCTTCAATGATGATCGGCAAACTGTGGCGGATATTCATCGGGCAGGTCATCCTACGAGTGAAGAAGTAGTGCGTGCTCTTGCTGCGTTACTGGACAGTGATCGAAGCCAGACGATTCGTGAGCATTCGCTTCAGAACTGTTGCAGAGATTCGCCAGGCAGTAGACCGCTACATTCACACCATCAACAGAACAGGCTCTGCTAAATGTATACTACGACTTCCACATTGCTGGCAACGGGTTATACACAACGCTGGTGACTACATTGAAGGACAGTAAAGATTGCTAACATGTAACTCTTTTGTATCTGTTGTAAATAAATAGTTGCCACTATTTAAGTTCCAACCTTCATGTAATATTTTTTTAAAAATCGCTGCGATCAATGGAAACTTAGCTTAGCGTAAATACATTATCGCAAGTAGGATTAAAATTCACTGAGCCCTATAACGTAGTAACTAACATATATTCATCTTTCATTGATATCTAATACTTAGTTTAATGCTATTAAATAAAATGTCTTCATGTATATGGTGTCAAGACATCTTGGTAAGATTTACATTTCTACCATATTTAGATGTAATTTCAAATTAAGTTTTAGCCCCACACACAAACCTGTGCAGAAAGTGGAAACTGTCAGTGCCATTGGTCTTCATTTTTCTTATTTGTAATTCTTTTCAGCCACTTTCAAAAGATGAATGTTGCTTCCCTGTAGGGAGAGTTTCAGTTTTCCAGTAATTTCTCATGCGTTATACCAGTTTCACCACATGTTTTTCCACAAGGTTTTTGGCATATTCATGATTTTGCTATTCAAGAAATGTGTGTTTCCTTCTGTAATTGAAACATATGGAACAATATCTAGCTACAAGAGCCATAGAAGAATGGAGTAGTTTAACAAAAGGGTTTGGCTCTCATATTTCCACATTTCTTTTCTTTTACTCTGTCTTGTATTAATATTTTTTGTCAAGTTTGCCACATTCACCTTTCCTTCCAAGATCATAGTAGTGAAGGGCTTTGCACAAGTGTTTTTGTACGAATGATGCAGTGAATCTACAGTGAAGGTGAGGTATCTTTTTGAATAAATGCCCTACAGTCCTATGTACTGGTTCAACAAGGAACAATCGGAAAACATTGCAGTGAATTTAATGTATTTGAAATTATTTACTAATATGTCAAGGATGTTGAAAACGACTTGACCTTCGGCATCTGCAATAATACTTATATGAGAGGAGGTTATGAAAACCAATGAACTTTACATAGATCATCGAGAAGGTCAGGTACACTGTATGGGTCATGTAGCTGTGAGCTTACATTCGGGAGATAGTGGGTTCGAACCCCACTGTCAGCAGTGCTGACAATGGTTTTCCGTTTTCCATTATTGCACCAGGCTGATGCTGGGGCTGTAACTCAATTAAGGCCAAGGTAAATTCCTATCCAGTCCTACCCCATCGTTGCAGTAAGACGTGTCTGATCGGTGGAACGTAAAACTGTAATCCATACCTGCCAACTTTCCCGATTTAGGCGGGAGACTCCCGATTTTCGACAGTTTTTCCCGCCTCCCGATTATTCTATCTTTTCTCCCGATTTTAGCTTATTTTTTGGTGAACTTCAAACATTTGTTTTCAAATCCCGCCATTTCAGCTTTTTTACGCCAGTGGCCGGAAGTCCTTCGCTCATTGGCCGGTTTCAAACGAAATATCGAAGTTTATTAATGCGAGAAATGTGCGCGAATGTGCGATGTTTATTGAAACCTGTATATCGCGACGCGTATATCGATTGTCAATCTCTCGTTCTCGCGTGCTATGTTCGTGTTCGTTCACGTCAGTCTAGTCGATTCCATCCTCTTTGGTCGATTCTAGAGACTAGTCGCTTTCTTAGTAATTTAGTGACATAATTTCAATGATAACGACTAGTGACTTTTCTAGAGATTTTAGGAGCCATTTGGAGACAATTCTGACTAATTTTAATTTATCTCAGTATAAATAAAATGTTTTGTCTGTACACGTTTTAATTTTCCGTAATTTCTGTCTGTCTGTCTGTCTGTACGTACGCAGGCTTATCACGAGAAAACGGCTGAAGAGAATTTAATGGAAATCGGTATATAACGTCGGGGAATAAGTCGCTACAATCTAGGCCATAAATAATTTTATTCACGCTGAGTGAAATGGTAGTTTAGGGGAAGGCCTAAAATTTAATTCTCCAATATTTATGTTATTATTGGCCCTAGCGATAAATACTACATAACTAAAGTTATATATGATTAAATTTCCTATCATTTATGTCTTATGCATTTTTACCGTACCGGCTGTGATAACGGAGATATTCATGAATTTGGATTTTTTTTTCCTAAGTCCATATCAGTGCCGAGGTACGAGAAAATGGGTGAACAGAATTTTATGTAAAGGCAGAGAATAAGGAACTACAGTCTATGCTATAAATAATTTTATTCATTCTGTTCGAAATGGTAGTTGAGGGGAAGGTGCCAAAAATTAAATTTTTAATTACCTATCTTAGTGGTCATATTGAAAAGTACTACATAACAAAAGTTACAGAGAATGCAATTTTCGATTATTTGTCTTATTCAGTTTTGCAAGAGACAATTCTCATGATTGATTCGTATTGAAACTGACTTAAGCAAATTATCACAAAAATATATTCTATTATCACCACCTATTCAATACAAGCCACGTGCTACGTGAATGAAATCTACATAATACTATATACACTTCTCAGGGACATTTTTCGCCCCTTGTTAAGGGCATCATGAACCTTTAGGAAACCTGAAGTTCAAATGTCTGAAACATACTTTTCATTGTAATCCATGCATGAATAGATAAGGTTTCAGACATTTGACCTTAAGGTTACCTAAAGGTTGATGATGCCCTTAAAAGGGGCAAAAAATGTCCCTGAGAAGTGTATATAGTATTATGTAGATTTCATCCACGTAGCACGTGGCTTGTATTGAATAGGTGGCAATAATAGAATAAATTATTTTAGTGATAATTTGCTTATTCAGTTTTACCGTTCCGACTACAATAATATTGGTGGTGATGGTGATTAAATTTTGAAGATTATAAGAATGAGGAAAGTCATGAAGGAACGATCGCTTGAATAATAACACAAGAGGGAGTCATGAAAGAAAGGACGACTCGCTTTACATTAGATGCTCTAATATCACAGATTCGGGAGAAAACTAAATGTGAAGGCCTCCAATATAGAAAGCTCATAAAATTGATCAACAATAACATTACATTGACCATTGTTTGTTGTGATGTGCTTTGTGTATTCTGCTTCCATTTATCTACGATAGACAGGATTACTGCTGCGTTTCAAGTATAACAGCGGGAAGAAGCTGGGGAGTGGGGAGTTAGATCTCTCTCTTGTTTAGCATGCCATTCTTCTGGTTCATAAATTTTCTGATACTACTGGTACGTAACACACTGGATCATCATAGTATTCCAGCTATTCGATCCCTACTCTGAGGTAGTGATTTGAATGAGCAGTGTGCACACTTAAACAGAATAATTACACAGGAGTGTTCGCGGCTGTCTGCAGCCTGGTCATTCTAGCTCTGAAACTTTGAACTGATAGATTGACACCGCAGTACTTTTCGCTAAAAGTGAGAAAATGTGCTGTTTTCATTTTATCGAATATTTCGTATGAAAGCATTGCTTTTAATCGCGTCATTCGTACTGGCGTCGTCGTAATGACATGTTGACTTCAGTTGGGAAAACTATAAGGACAGTCTTTCTGAGAATTCTGTAGCGAAACACGGGGACATCAGCTACTTATTTGATCCAAGTAGCATTGCGCTTCGCATAATTGCGCGGGCGCTTTTTGCAATA
Source organism: Anabrus simplex (assembly GCF_040414725.1). Taxonomy (NCBI): domain Eukaryota; kingdom Metazoa; phylum Arthropoda; class Insecta; order Orthoptera; family Tettigoniidae; genus Anabrus; species Anabrus simplex. Next base: position 700,990,687 of record NC_090266.1, on the reverse strand, counting down.
TATTAATTTTTGCATTTCTAAGTAATGGCATCTAAGTGCATGACTGATTCATACATGTGGAGCATGAGTTCATACTATTTTTGGTAGGCTTATCAGAGACCGATCATCCCACTCACGTACTTCCTGTGAGGGAATATAGATGTGTAATTTTTAGCCTTGTAGCTTCGTATAGCAACAGTCGGGCTTTGAGACAATAAGTCTTATAAATATATCGTAGTACTGTGTTGCACAAGACGTAGAATAAGCAATTTTGACCAATTTTATCTCCTGATTTCTCCTGATTTTTCCTGATTTTCAAATCAAAATCTCCTGGTTTTTGGTTTTGTAAAGTTGGCAGGTATGGTCATCTAATAAAATACTTCCGTCATGCTGGGGCATCAATTGTAACATTAAAAAACAATATAATAATAATAATAATCATTCTCGTACCATAACTGAACGTAATTAAGTCAATTTACCAGCCTACCGTGAACTACTATAAGGATATCACCTAGACAATATTTCTGTCCATGGACTCATGATCGGAGCTCGAGGCACAATCCTAAATTTCTTGTACAGGTACAGGATTCTCTTGGTCTCAACCGGACATGACTTCATGACATCGCTATCACCGCAATACGAGGTTCAGTAACCATACTCCGCAACCATCTATATAACACTTGAAGAACCATACATCATGCCACATTCCAAATTTGTTCCAAACTTATTCCTGAGCCTTGTGATGGTTATTTCTATCTGGCATATTAACAAACTTGGAAGACAAAATACTGTGTAGTTGATATACTTTGTCCTTGTGGCAGCCTCCTCATAGGGGAAGTTGTATTAATAATAAAATGTATATTCAAATAAAACCAAGATCATATAAAATTTTATCAACTAGAATTAACAGTTTCTTGTAAGAATCAGAATAACTCCGCTCCAACACATTATTATCCATTTACATCCTACCTTTAGAATAAATGGCCACTCACTCCAATAGATTAGTGCTTATGTGACTGGATCTGAAAACTCTTGTTCTGGAACTCCAGAGCCATCCTTAGTTCAACCTTTCTGCGACATTATGTCTCTAAACTCATGTTGTACTATGTTGGTGAATGTATCTCCATACTGTCTTGTAACTGATACGTCTAGTCACCGCTGACATGAAGTGCCATCCAACCTGTTGTACTTGATAGTATTTATCGATCTGTTCCCACATAACCCAATAGACCGATGATAGTTCGTGTGCGACCTGAGACAGTCCACAGTCTATCCCTCACTTACAACACTGGCACAATAAATATACTCATGCAAACTTCACGGCACAATACAGTGACAACAGTCACGGTTCACAATCAGTGAGTTCAGAATGAGAGTCACAAGCAGAGTAAGTATCCACAGAACCAAATGATTAGCATCATGAGTACTCTGAATCAGAATTAACAATCTGCTCCACTGGGCGAGTTGGCCGTGCGATTAGGGGTGCGCGGCTGTGAGCTTGCATGATATACCAACAACTTGTTAGTATATCATAGCATAGTTCAATACGGGTCTAATAATGAGATTAGTTACATGTAATGTGAGCTTGCATCCGGGAGATAGTGGGTTCGAATTCCACTGTCGGCAGCCCTGAAGATAGTTTTCCATGGCTTCCCATTTTCACACCAGGTAAAGGCTGGGGCCACGGCCACGTCCAACTCCTAGGCCTTTCCTATCCCATCGTCGCCATAAGACCTATCTGTGTCGATGCAACGTAAAGCCACTAGCAATCCCCTCCATACCAACACTTCTTACATATTTATGTCCTCATTATTTGCCTCTTCTACTTCACCTTAGATCAAAATTCTGTTCTGTTCCATCACTCCACGTTTTCCTAGTCGGATGCTTGGATAAATAAATTCTTTCAAGATTAAAATTATTGTGTCCATCTTTTCAATACAAATATATATTTTTAGTGGATAAATTCTACATGAATGAAACACCAGTTAGGGACATGTTTCGCCCTAGTTATGGGCATCTTCAGCCTATATTAATCCTAAGGTCAAGAATTAAAACTATAAACATTGGAACGTATAGTAAACTAACTTAATACTAAAAACAATTGTCTTATATATACCCGGGCTGACAAGTTTTCCATTCTGTGTTTTTCACATGCACGTGTCTGTTTTTACCTGGATATTCATGGCCATGGTATTTTCCAAGATTGCAGGCCATCTTTGTACACAAGTAGGTTGAGTTGATATGTCCCAGAAAATGGCTGTCTGATTCTTACCAAGTATGTACTGTACATAGTGTTAACATATAAATACCCAAAATGCCTCACTTAATTATAATAACCCAAGTATATACATTAGAGTATTAGCAATTATGCTGGCATACTAATAACTTGATTGCCTCAAGATTTAATTACATAATATGCTATTACATGTTAATAATATAAAATAACCTAGATTGTTGTGTGTGTGTCAGAAAAAAAAAAGCAAATCAAGTAACACTTCTTATAGTTTTGCGTTGCCTTAAATAATAAATTCATTTTACTTCCCTCATATTCTTTCAGTCAGTCATTGATTTTTTCTGCTTTCTGTTGAATTCTGCAACTGATAGTATTAATAGAATCAGGCACCGTTGAAAGCATTTTATGTTGCGAGTTGCCTGTAATGTTACATAGGAGCCATTAGAAAGAACCGGTCTGTGGTGGGTCCAAGCTTTCTCTCTTTTATTACTTGTGCCTCCACATAGGATTGTAACTAGTGAAGCACTGTTTGAAATTAATACATTTCTTTTAAAGCTGGGATTTTTTTATTTAACTCTTTTTTGTTAATTATATAAAATGGTAGTTAGGTTTAAGTACCATGTTGTCATGATTGGTTTCTAAATGGCATTTTGACTTGATAGTATGCATTCTCCATTTCAAAAGCCATGTTGCTTTTCATGTAAATGGTCCTTTCACCTTTCTTTTCATTCTCTTTTCTAGTACCATTTTAAATGTTTTTGCTATCTGAGATACAAGTGTAATTCGTCGATAATTATCGCGTACCTTCTTGTCCCCTTACTTAAATATAGGTATTACTTCTTTACTCAGGTCATTTGATACTTATTTTTCTTTCCAAATACATCTAAATAGCGTATACAGCAATTGTAGATCAACAGTTCCTGCTGCTTTTATCATTTCCACACACAATTTGTCCATTCATACTGCTTTTGCCACTTTCATTTGTTTGATAGCAGATTCCACTTCTGCCATTGTGATTTTACACTAGGATTCTGTCTCCTCACACTCTGCCCTTCTTGAACCTACTTTTCTAGGCAGGTTGGCCATGTAGTTAGGGGAATGCAGTTGTGAGCTTGCATCTGGCAGGTAGTAGGTTCAAACCCCACTGTCGGCAGCCATGAAGATGGTTTTCCATGGTTTCCCATTTTCACACCAGGAAAATGCTGGGACTGTACCTTAATTAAGGTCATGGTCGCTTCCTTCCCGCTCCTAGGTCTATCCCATCATCGCCATAAGACCTATCTGTGTCGGTGCGACATACAGCAACTTGAAAAAAAAACAACCTCCTTTTAATTTCCTGGCACTCTCTTCTACTTTCTTAAAAGTGCTTTCTTGAATATGTCCCATTCTACTTCTACACTTTCCACCTCACTTCTGGGTATGTGTTCCAGTTTATATTGGAATTTTTCTTTTACTTCCATATCTTTTAATATCTGTACCTTTATTTCTTTCATTTTCACTATTTTTCCTTCTATGGTCTGCATCAAAGGCTACTTCTGGCAAGACTTATTTAACAGTCTACAGTTTGCTCTTTCTACCAAGAAACAACAGTTACTGTATTTGTCCTTCTGTTTTCCCATCCATTTATTGTAATCTTTCTACTATTCTTCTTCCTGAACCACATATTGACCACATGTAAACCATCTCACACAAAAATTCACCGACTCCCCCCCTTCATTCCTCTTTCCATATCCAAAAGGCCGAATTACCGTACTTCTTCCACTCCTTTTCAGTCACATCGCACCATTGCATTTAAGTCTTCCATAACAGTCACTTCCACATCATTTCTCTCTTCAGTGTCTCCAGGAATTTGTTCATGTCTTCTTCGCATCCAGTCTGGGGTGCAGTACACTCAGATGTAATCCTTTACTCCATTCTCTGTCCTTAACTATGGCTTGATTTTTCTATCACTGATGTAGTCCATTTTATCTACATACTCATCTAAGATCTTGGTTATTATCCCCACTTCATTATTTGCCTTAAGTTTTCCACTCCACCGAGAGTGTATCCCTTCCTCAACTTTTCTTCTGCGCTTAACCTCACTCGATCCCGTCATAGCTATATTCTCCTTCTGCATGAAATCAGTCACCTTGTCTGACATTCCAGTCAGTGACATGAGGTTGATTATTGCCACTTTCATAATGTTTTTAGGCAGTTAATGGAATACACTGGGAATACAGAAGAGATGTGATGATGACAATTCCTTGATTTAAAAAAAGGCTTAATGATAGGTGTACCCAGAGCTAAGATATGGAAAGTAATGCAACAGGATGGATTTGGAAAACAAATGATAGTGTCACAGGGATTTATCGTGGAAGCAAAGGTAAGGAAGCACGTGGGGTGAGTGGCTGGACAGGGGACCATTTAGAGTAAAAATTACTCTTAACAAAAATTGGAAATTTTATTACTTTCTTCTCTTAAAATCCAAATAGAGTAGTTTAATGATTTAACAAGAACCAGAAAAACATAGGAGTTGAAAAATTCCTTGATAATAGTAACATATAACAAAGAGCTTCTCAGCTCCAACAATACACTGGACTTGGAAGTCCTTAATTAAGTACATTTTAATGGGAAAACTTCCCATATATCAACCTACATATTGAAGAGCATAATTGCTCCTATCGGGGACAACATCGTAGAGTATGAGATCTTATTACATAGAGACTGGTCCAAATAAAGCGATATGTCGCTTGTTACCTTTTCAATTACACTGGTAACCAATTTGGTGACACCATTTTATAGTGTTCATAAATAGTTTGCCCCATGGTGGGTTTATTATTTACAAAATTTCACGAACAGGTGGAGTACTCATCTATATATATAAAATAGCTTGTCCTGACTGACTGACTGATTCATCATCGCCGAGCCAAAACTACTGGACATAAAGAAATGAAATTTTGGGGATATATTCACATTATGATTTAGGTGCTCGCTAAGAGAGGATTTTTGATATTCCTTCGGTAAGGGGGTGAAAAGGGGGGTGAAATTTTAAAATGAGTGTATCTATATCTCAAAATTTTAAACGTTTATAGATGTGAAAATTGGTATTTAGAATCTTCTTTAAAAATAAGGAAACACGTATATTTTTGTTTTCAGAAAATCCCAAATGGAGGGGTGAAAAAGGGGGAAAATGGGTTGAATGCCCTTAATCAGGATACCGGTACTTATATATCAGAAACTGAAGATATTACAGACCTCAAAATTGGTACTTTTGATCTCTTTTAAAAATAAAGAAACACGTATTTTTTTGTTTTTGGAAAATCCAATTAATGGGAGGGTGAAAAGGGGGTGAATTTTTAAAATGAGTGTATCTATATCTCAAAACTTTTAAAGTTTATAGATGTAAAAATTGGTATTTAGAATCTCCTTTAAAAATAAAGAAATACGTATTCTTTTGTTTTCGGAAAATCGCAATAGGAGGAGTGAAAAGGGGTGAAAATGGGTTGAATGCCTTTAATGAGGCTACTTATATCTCAGAAACTGAAGATATTACAGACCTGAAAATTGGTGTTTGGGATCTCCTTTAAAAATAAAGGAGCACTTATTTTTTTTTGTTTCTGGAAAACCCAATTAAGGGGGGGGGGTGAAAAGGGGGGTAATATTTTAAAGTGAGTGTATCTATATCTCAAAACTTTTAAAGGTTATAGATGTAGAAATTGGTATTTAGAATCTCCTTTAAGAATAAAGAAACACGTATTTTTTGTTTTCGGAAAATCGCAATAGGAGGAGTGAAAAGGGGTGAAAAATGGGTTGAATGCCTTTAATGAGGCTACTTATATTTCAGAACCTGAAGATATTACAGACCTGAAAATTGGTGTTTGGGATCTCCTTTAAAAATAAAGAAACACGTATTTTTTTGTTTGTGGAAAATCCAATTAATGGGGGGGGGGGGGGGGGGTGAAAAGGGGGTGATTTTTTAAAATGAGTGTATCTATATCTCAAAACTTTTAAAGTTTATAGATGTAAAAATTGGTATTTAGAATCTCCTTTAAAAATAAAGAAACACGCATTCTTTTGTTTTCGGAAAATCCCAATAAGAAGGGTGTAAAAGGGTAAAAAATGGGTTGAATGCCTTTAATGAGGCTACTTATATTTCAGAACCTGAACATATTACAGACCTGAAAATTGGTATTTTGGATCTACTTTAAAAGTAAAGAAACACGTATATTTTTTCGTTTTTGGAAAATCCAAATATTGGGGGGGGGGGGGGTGAATTTTTTAAAATGAGTGCGTCTACATCTTAAAACTTTAAAATTTACAGATGTAAAAATTGGTAGTTAGAATCTCCTCTAAAAATAAAGGAACACGTATTTTTTTGTTTCCTGTAAATCCTAATAAGAGGGGTGTAAAAGGGGTGAAAAATGGGTTGAATGCCTTTAATGGGGATACATATATATCAGAAACGAAAGATATTGCAGAACTGAAGATTTGTATATGGGATCTCCTTTAAAAATAGAGAAACACGTAATTCTTAGTTTTTGGGAAATCCAATTAATGGCGGTTAAACAGGAGTGACAAATTGGGGTGAATTTTTTTGAAAGACTATATCTACAGAATATCTTGGAAACGTAAAATGTTACAGACGTAAAAAGTGGGTGTTTGGAATCTCCTGTAAATGTAAATAAACATAGGTGATTTGTTTTTGGAAACTCCACTTAAGGGGAACTCAAAAGGGGTGAAATTATAAAATGAGAATTTTTACAGTATATCTAAAAAAACTTAACATGTTACAGAAGTGAAGGTATTTTTTTTATCTCTATTAAACATAAAGAAACGTGTGTTTTTAGTTTTCGGAAATACCTCTTGGGTGGAGGGGGGTGGTAAAAGTGACTGAAAATGGTGTTGAATTCTTTTAATTAGGCTACTGATATCACAAAAATGAAGACGTTACAGACGTGAAATTTGATATTTGCAATCTGCTTTAAAAGTAAAGAAACACGTATTCTGGGAAAATCCAATGAAGTAGGGGGGGGGGGGGGGAGAATTGAAAAATTAATTGGCGTAATTGTATGAGAATACATACATCTAATAAAAACTAAAGTTGTTACAGACGTGAATATTCGTATTTGGATCTCCTTTAAAAACAAAGAAAAGCGCGTTTTGGTGGGGAAACCATCTTGGAGGGCGGGAGTGTAAAGGAGTTGAATTCCTTTCATGAGGACACACAAATCAAAAACTGAAGAAGTTAGAGTCGTGATCATTGGTATTTAAGATGATCATTTACTATTAAAGAAACAAGTATTTTTTGCGGGAAAATTCACTTAGGGGGGGGGGGGAGTATTGTGATATGAAGTGCAGAAAGTAAATTATTTTTATTGGGATACTTATATCTCAAAACTGAAGGTAATAGACGTGAACATTGGTGTTTGGAATCTCCCTTAAACATAAAGAAACAAGCATTCTTTTAATTTGGGGGGGGGGGTAAATAAACTTAACGGCGGTGGGGTGTAGAAGTAGGTGAGACCAATTGATTTTAGCTGTTATTAATGTACTTATAAGGATCCTCCGTTGCTCAGGCGGCAGCGCGCCAGCCTCTCACAGCTGGGTTCCGTGGTTCAAATCCCGGTCACTCCATGTGACATTCGTGCTGGACAAAACGATGGCGGGACAGGTTTTTCTCCGGATACTCCTGTTTTCCCTGTCATCAGCCATTCCAGCAACACATAATAGTAATAATAATAATATTCCGGACCGTCGTCAAATGTGCGGACCGCGCTGGAAACGGCTCCTGGACGGGTAATGACTAAGAATGCAGTCCGGCCGCGGGTTCAGTGCCGCCAAGGCACCCAATATGACACCACGCCGGATCTCCTGAAGGATTATATCCATATTAAACATGATTATAGGAAAAGATGGCAAAGATTTACGGACCCATCTGACCGGGAGGAATACCTGAGCCTAGCCTGGGAAGTACGAAATCGATTGCTGGAAAGGAAGAGTGAAAAATGGGAGGAAACGTGCCGTAAAATAATAGAAAACCAGTCAGATCGGGAATTTTGGTGGATTCTCGCAGAAAACGAGTCAGATCGCGAATTTCGTCGGATTATATATCTAAAACAATAAGCATTCAATTGTAAATTTCAGTATGATACCGTAGCGAAGCACGGGTATCTTGCTAGTCTATATATATAAATAACTTGTCCTGACTGACTGACTGACTGACTGACTGACTGACTGACTGATTCATCATCGCCGAGCCAAAACTACTGGACATAAAGAAACGAAAGTTTGGGGATATATTCATATTAAGATGCAGGTGCTCGCTAAGAGAGGATTTTTGGATATTCCGTCGCTAAGGGGGTGAAAAGGGGGGTAAAATTTTAAAATGAGTGTATCTATATCTCAAAACTTTTAAAGTTTACAAACGTAAAAATTGGTATTTAGAATCATCTTTAAAAATAGGGAAACCTGTATTTTTTGTTTTTGGAAAATCCCAATAGGAGGGGTGAAAAGGGGTGAAAAAAAGGTTTGAATGCCTTTAATGAGGATACTTATATCTCAGAAACTGAAGATATTACAGACCTGAAAATTGGTGTTTGGGATCTAATTTAAAAATAAAGAAACACATATTTTTTGTTTTTGGAAAATCCAATTAAGGGGTGGGGGGGGGTGAAAAGGGGGTTGAAATTTTAAAATGAGTGTATCTATATCTCAAAACTTTTAAAGCTTATAGATGTAAAAATTGGTATTTAGAATCTCCTTTAAAAGTAAAGAAACACATATGTTTTTGTTTTTGGAAAATTACAATAGGAAGGGTGGAAAAGGGTGAAAAAGCGGTCGAATGCCTTTAATGAGGCTACTTATATTTCAGAACCTGAAGATATTACAGACCTGAAAATTGGTATTTGGGATCTACTTTAAAAATAAAGAAATAGGTATTTTTTCGTTTTTGGAAAATCCAAATAATGAGGGGTGAAAAGGGGGGTGAATTTTTAAAATGAGTGTGTGTACATCTTAAAACTTTAAATGTTTACAGATGTAAAAAATTGGTATTTAGAATCTCCTTTAAAAATAAAGAAACGCATGTTTTTTTTCTCTTTGGAAAATCAAATTAATGTCGATTAAACAGGAGTGACAAATTGGGGTGAATTTCTTCAAAGACTATATCCACAGAATATCTGAGAAACGTAAAACGTTACAGACGTAAAAAGTGGGTATTTGAAATCTCCTGTAAATGTAAAGAAACATAGGTGATTTGTTTTTGGAAACTCAACTCAAGGGGAACTAAAAAGGGGGTGAAATTTTAAAATGAGAATTTCTACAGTATATCCAAAAGAACTTAACATGTTACAGAAGTGAAAAATGATCTTTCTTATCTCTATAAAAAATAAAGAAACGTGTATCTTTAATTTCGGAAATACCACTTGGGTGGAGGGGGGGGGGATGTGACAGAAAATGGTGTGGAATTCTTTTAATTAGGCTACTGATATCTCAAAAATGAAGATGTTACAGACGTGAAATTTGATATTTGGAATCTGCTTTAAAAGTAAAGAAACACGTATTCTTGAAAAATCCAATGAAGGTGGGGGGGGGGGGGGGAGGGAGGGGGCTGAAAGAATTGAAAAATTAATTGACTTAATTGTATGAGAATACATACATCTAATAAATCTAATGTTGTTACAGACGTGAAAATTGGTATTTGGATCTCCTTTAAAACAAAGAAAAACGCGTTTTGGGGTGGAAACCATCTTGGGGGCGGGAGTGAAAATTAGTTGAATTCCTTTCATGAGGACATATGAATTAAAAACCGAAGAAGTTAGAGTCATGATAATTGGTATTTAGAAGATCCTTTACTATTAAAGAAACAAGTATTTTTTGCCGGAAAATTCACTTACGGGGGGGGGGGGGGTGTAAGAGTGTGAAAGGAAGTGAAAAAAGTGAATTATTTTTATGGGGATACTTATATCTCAAAACTGAAGGTAATAGAAGTGGACATTGGTGTTTGGAATCTCCTTTAAACATAAAGAAACATGCCTTCCTTAATTTTTTTTTGGTGGTGGTGGGGGGTAAATGAACTTGACGGCGGTGGGGTTAAAAGGAGGTGAGACCAATTGATTTTACTATTCATGATGTACTTATAAGGAGCCTCCGTTGCTCATGCGGCAGCGCGCATGCCTCTCACAGCTGGGTTTCGTGGTTCAAATCCCGGTCACTCCATGTGATATTCGTGCTGGACAAAACAGAGGCGGACAGATTTTTCTCAGGATACTCTGGTTTTCACTGTCATCATTCATTCCAGCAACGCTGTCCAATATTTCATTTCATTTGTAATTCATCGATCATTGCCCCAGAGGAGTGCTTCGGCAGCCGGCACAATTCCTATTGTCGCCGCTAGATGGGGCTTTATTCATTCCATTCCTGACCCTGTCGAATGACTGCAAACAGGCTGTAGATTTTCGATGTACTTATTCTGATCATAAACCGATCATTTTTAATCTTTCCTGGGTTCGTTTTCAAGAGCCATCTTTTCCTTCGGAGAACGTTCTTAGATTACAGGAGATTTTCCTGGCATTTAAATAAAAATTTAAACACATTTGAAATAAACGATAGGAATGGGATTGACGTCATATTGTTCACCTCTAATAAGGTCAATAATGCACGGAAGTATGTCATTCGTATCGCCAGAAATCCCGCACACTTGCCTACGCGCGACAATGGTGCTGGTCACATTGTCAGCAATGACAATGGCAGCAGATGTAATTTACCGCCAAGTAGCAGTCTTGCATCTTGCTGTGGGGTCCAGAACATCTATAATAATAATAATAATAATAATAATAATACCGAGCTCGATAGCTGCTGTCGCTTAAGTGCGGGCAGTATTCGGGAGACAGTAAGTTTTAACCCCACTGTCGGAAGCCCTGAAGATGGTTTTCCGTGGTTTCCCATTTTCACACCAGGCAAATGCTGGGGCTGTACCTTAATTGAGGCCATGGCCGTTTCCTTCCCACTCCTAGCCCTTTCCTGTCCCATCTTCGCCATAACACCTATCTGTGTCAGTGCGACGTAAAGCAACTAGCAATAATAATAATAATAATATTGTTCTGGATCGTTGTCAAATGTGCGGACCGCGCTGGAAACGGGTCCTGAACAGGTAATGACTAAGAATGCAGTCCGGCCGTGGGTTCAGTACCGCCAAGGCACCCAAGACGACACCACGCCGGATTTCCTGAAGGATTTGACCCATATTAAAAATGCTTATAGGAAAAGATGGCAAAGATTTAGGGACCCAACTGACCGGGTGGTATACCTGGATCTAGCCCGGGAAGTACGAAATGGATTGCTGGAAGAAGGATTGAGAAATGGAAGGAAACTTGCCGTAATCTATTAGAAAACGAGTCAGATCGCGAATTTTGACGGATTCTCGCAGAGAACGAGTCAGATCGCGAATTTCGGCAGATTATATGTCTAAAACAATAAGCATTCAATTATAAATTTCAGTATAATACCATAGCGAAGCACGGGTATCTTGCTAGTAGGTAATACATTTCATATTATTCCGTATTGAAGAGCAATATAGTGTAAAACAAAAGCTAGATTCATACTTTACACCATTTTGCAGTCTTCAAATTGAACGGGGGCCGATGACCTTCGATGTTAGGTCCCTTAAAACAACAAGCAAGCAAACATCATCAAATTTGAGGAAAGCTTAGAGCTTGCACAGGACATGTGTTTGTGATGAGTGTTTCTCAAATCTTTACTTGTCTTACGTTGAATTTCATGCTTGCTTCATTTTATCTATATTCATGTCTTGCCTTAACTTTGATTTTGTCTGATGATGGTCTCTGGTAAGACCGAAACTAGTTTCAACAAATATATGTAACTTTTTTAAGGTTACAACAAACAGTATTGAATAGGTGGAAACCTTTAGCTTTTGTTTTACACCACATGGAGTACTGTTCCACCAAGGAACATAATTGTAGACACGGTTACCCGCAAAACCATAATGCATATACAGGGGCATATTACCCATCCTACTAGGCCTTGAGAAGGAAAAGAAAAAATGTTACAACAAATACAGGCCATTAACAAAAGGCAAGGAGGCAAAACACCAGCACTCCTGAAAAGAATATCTGTAGAAGACAAGAACCTAAGCCCAATGAAACAGAGGCTAATCTCCTGCTAAAAAGGGTGGCAGAAAAGGGGAACATTAAAGGCAGAGACTAATTTCCAAATTAGAGGTTAAAACTTTAGTCACCCAGCTCAAAAATAGTGGGTAATCACTCGTGTTTCCTTACATTAAATAATTTTCCCAGTAGGAGATATAAGTTGAGTCTGAAGACTGTGCAGAAGGTCCTACATAACAGTGAAAAAGAAAAGCTTACATATTTTATTTTAAAGAAGCTGAAATCGTCCCCTCAGAACACACACCGACACAATCACATATTTAGGTTTATTTTGCCATTACCTGTTTTTTCTGGATCTTCTTCAAGCTGGCTGCCCCCTGAGTCCTGCCCTCCCTAACCTCTGTCAAGTCATGCACACAATCACGGGAGCAATATCAGACAAGATGGCCCTAATGCACTCAGCTTAAAGAAGAACGAGAACGGGTAAAAAGGTTTACCAGCTACAACAAATTAAATTTCTCTGTAGATTAACTGGGGCTTAGCCCACCAGAGTTCGCTAGAAAATAGATGCCAGAGCCATCTAACCATTGGAGAAGAAAGTTTTACTGTCTTAAGAGGTTTTAATCACTATCAGAGATGGCCATACTGAAGAAGGCAGTAATTTAAGTACCTGGGGAAGGTATACACCTGGTACAGATTGAATATGTGCAAGCAATGTACACAAATTGTTGCAGCAGTGTCTATAGAAATGTGGGGAGGACAGAAGGTTTATGAGAAGGAAGTGTGCTGTCACCATTGATATTCATAATGATTATGGACAACATTGTGGAGAAGGCAAAGGTAAAATATGGGAATGGGCAGCTGGAGTTAATGCTGTTTGCAGATGGTATTGTGGTGTGGGCAGCAAACGGAGAGGAAGTACAAGGGCAAATCAACATATTGAGTGAGACTATTAAAATTAAGGAATGAAAATCAGCATGGAAAAGAGTAAGATAATGATGTTGACTCAAGGATAAGGGGAAGGGAAAGGAATATAAAAATGTAGCGACAAAATCTTGAAATTGTGGTTAGTTTCAAGTACTTGGCAAGTGAACTGATGCAGGATGCGGGGCTGGACATGGAAATCACTAAAAGGATTCAACAGGGAAATGTATTCTACCAGGGGCCAATGACCTAGATGTTAGGCCTCTTTAAACAAGCAAGCAAGCATTCTACCAGAGTGTTAGAAACCTGGTGGGGAGGAAGAAGGTACCAATGAAGTGTAAAAAGGTGATGTATAAGACGTATTGCTGCCCAACACTGACATATGCAGTGGAGACCTGGTCACTCACCAAGAGAGGAGAGGAGAAAATCCACACCAGCAAAGTGAAATTTTTGGGAAGTATGATAGGAAAGACTAGAAAGGAGAGAGTAAGAAATAAGAATGCCAGGAGGGAAATTAGAGTGGAAAAGCTTTATGACTGAATGGAGAGGGATGGTTTGGACATGTTAAGAGGATGGAAAAGGGAAGGATGCTGAAGCTGATGATGGAGACCCAGGTAGTGGGAGAGGGGGCAGAAGGAAGACCCTGAATGAGGGGGTTGAAAATGATCAAAAGTAATATAATTAGAAGCAGCCTTGTTTGGAACATGGTTGAGGAGGGTCGGTGGTGGTTGGATAGAGGAACTGGAAAGGTGGCATAAACTTCCCAACCTGGCAGAAGATGGACGTGGGAGATGATTATGATGATGAGATGAGTAATATTAATACTCATGCACAGTATTGTTGTAGCCTCTTGTTATTGTAGATTTTTGTTGATATAAAGCCAAAAGACTCTTAATTCCCATAACATTTGCGTATACCTGCCTCTCATTTATGATACCCCTATCGGTCGGGGCAGTAAGATAACACCCACAGTATACTCTGCCTATCATGAGTGGCAACTAAAAGGGGCCCCAGGGGCTCTCAATTTGGGAGCATGGGTTGGCGACCACAGGGTCCTTAGCTGAATCTTGGCATTACTTCCACGTACTTATGCCAGGCTCCTCATTTTCATATATCCCATCTGATCTCCCATGCTCAACTCTTGTTCTTTTCCAAACCCGATGGTATTAGGTATCGGGGCCTGGGGTGTCTTTCATTTTCACACCCTTCATGGCCCTTGTCTTTCTTCGGCTGGTGCCTTCATTTTCAAAGTGTCGGATCTCTTCCCATTTTTTCCCTCTGATTAGTATTACTGGAGGATGGTTGGCTAAGTATACTTCCTCTTAAAACAATAATCACTAGCATCACCTCTCATTGATGGTGCACACTGTTCATTTTTCAGTTTACTGCAGTACTAAATAAAGATGTGTTCATTTCATTTCTGGGAAGAAAAGAATATCTTTCAAATATTCTTTGAAATGTACAAGTGCTTGATTACACCACCATTACGTTGATTCAGTTTTGGACAGCCGAGGGCCTTGAGTTGATGTCCATTAATTTAATAATCCCAAATACAATTTACAATTTGCTCTATGTCACACTGATACAGATAGGTCTTATGGTGATGATAGGAAAGGGCTAGAGTTGGGGGAAGGAATGAACTGTAGCCTTAATTAAGCATTTGCCTGGTGTGAAAATGGGAAACTACGTACAGAAAACCATCTTCAGGATTGCTGACAGCGAGATTCTAACCTACTATGTCTCAAATGCAAGGTGACAGCTGCGTGACCCAAACCAAGTTGTCACTCGCTTCTTCTCATACCAAATACCTAGAAAGTCCAATAAACTACTCAAATAATTCAGTCGTCTTAAGATTCTAACAGGTGAAGTTTAATCTATTCTTAATCAGAAAACTAGATCTTATTCAGAGTACAACCAAGACTTATTGATGGCAAGCTGTGCATTAGATATCCCTTTCAACACATTACTGGTCTAGCTCTAGTTATTCCATATTCTCATTTCAGTGAACTTTCCTTCTTTATAGCCTATCGCATTAATTTAATTCCATACATTATTGCGACAATTCTAATGGTCATTTTTGTAATTGGGATATTTAAATGTCTTCGTCGTCACGTTTTTCAAGCAACTAATTTTTCTCTCTGTTACTCATTATGAGAGCCCAGAAATTAGGCAAAATGCTTTTTTTCACTGGGTTGATATATGGAAGATTTAAATATATATAAACGTCTTTTGGCGTATTTGAGAATGGTAGGGATAATTTTTTAATAGGGTCCGATGACCTAGATGTTAGGCCCCTTTAAACAAGCATCATCAGATTTTTCTTTTTTTTGTGCTTATTTTAGGTGGTATTTCATACTATAAGGATTAATGCCTTTTCTTGCATATTTGTATTGTTACAGATTCTTTCTGCTATTATTTGCATATTTTGAATAAAGAGCACAAACATTTTCAATACAGTACTATATTTGAAGGCAAAAATAATTCATACATACATACATACATCATTAAAGACAGTTATGCCTTTCAGTGTTCAGTCTGCAAGCTTCTGTGAATTTACTGTATGTCACCACAATCCTCTATTTGCAACTAGTGCTGCGGCCTCAGTTAGTAATATACCTCTTATCTTTAAATCGTTAGAAAGTCTAACCATCTTCGTCTTGGTCTCCCTCTACTTTTCTTACCCTCCATAACAGAGTCCATTATTCTCCTAGGTAACCTATCTTCCTTCATTTGCCTCACATAACCCCACCACTGAAGCCGGTTTATGCGTACAGCTTCATCCATAGAGTTCATTCTTAACTTAGCCTTTATTTCCTCATTCCGAGTACCCTCCTGCCATTGTTCCCACCTGTTTGTACCAGCAGTAATTCTCGCTACTTTCATGTCTGTTACTTCTAACTTATGAATGGGATATCCTGAGTCCACCCAGCTTTTGCTCCCGTAAAGCAAAGTTGGTCTCAAAACAAACCGATGTAAAGATAGTTTTGTCCTGGAGCTGACTTCCTCCTACAGAATACTGTTGATCGCAACTGTAAGCTTGCTGCGTTAGTTTTACTGCACCTTGTTTCAATCTCACTGACTATATTACCATCCTGGGAGAACACACATCCTAAATACTTGAAATTATCTACCTGTTCCAGCTTTGTATCACCAATCTGACATTCAGTTCTGTTGAATTTCTTACCTACTGACAACAATTTAGTCTTCAAAAGGCTAATTTTCATACCATACTCATTGCACCTATTTTCATGTTCCACAATCTGCCATTAAGACCAAGTCGTCAACATAGGCCAGACTGTTTATTACATTTCCACCTAACTGAACCCCTTCCCTGCTATTTTGTACCTTTCAGCAGATGATCCGTGTAAACTACGAACAACAAAGGTGAAAGATTACAGCCTTGTGTAACCCCTATAAGTACCCTGAACCAAGAACTCATTCTACCATCAATTCTCACTGCAGCCCAATTGTCAACATAAATGCCTTTGATTGACTTTAATAATCTACCCTTAATCCCATAGTCCCCAGGTATGGTGAACATACTTGGTACTCTGTCATATGCTTTCTCTAGATGTATGAAACATAAAAACAACTGTTTATTCCTCTCGTAGCATTTTCAATTACCTGGCACATTCTGAAAATCTGATCCTGACAGCCCTTCTGTGGTCTGAAACCACACTGGTTTTCATCCAACTTCCTATCAACAACTGATCGCACCCTCCCTTCCAAGATGAGAATAAAATACTTTGCAGGGCCGATGACCTGAGATGTTAGGCCCCTTTAAACAACAAGCAAGAATAATTTGCCTGGTATACTAATCAATGAGATACCTCGATTGTTGTTGCCATCTTTCCTGTTCCCTTGCTTATAGATAGGTGCAATTACTGCTTTTGTCCAATCTGAAGGTACCTTACCAACACTCCATGCTAATAATATATTATGAAGCCATTTCGTCCCTGCCTTTTCACTATACTTCACCATTTGAGGTCTAATTTAACATACATTTATTGAACGAATCAACAACTTCCCGCAATTAAGGGTTGGCACAATGGACAAAGTAAAGCATACCAGGATAGAGAATGTTTTATCGTATAGGAATATAGCAGTGATACGGATTGTTTTTTTACTTATGGAGGTCCGAACAGGTGAGATTTCAGGATGTGTACAGATCAACATATGATGGTGGTAACTATTCGTTCAATGCTGTTCATAGGCAGGTTGACCTTCTTCCAGAATTCTATGAACAACGCAGCTATTGTGCCACGAGTGCCAACCATTAGGCCGATAATCTCTACTTCATTCAGCTGGTATTTATCTTTGTAGAATAGAATGGTGGGCGCGTAGATGTTCTGCTTTTCAAGATGTACTTTAGTAGGCTGGCCGACATGGTGCTCGAATTGGATGGTTGGATCGATAATGAAGCCTTTCTTGTTGTTATCCTTAGAGGCAATTATGTCAGTTCGTCTTGTACTCCCTGCTGTAGACAAACCGTGGACTTCTTCATGAACATGGAAATTTTTTGCTACGGAGTTTTTCTGCGATCAGTGATCTTATCTTGTGGTGACGTGAATTTCTCAGTACTTCGCCATAGGGGCAAGAACCCTAAACGTGAGCCAGTGTTTCTTTCTCTCTGACGCATCTGCGACAGGTTTCCATCCTGAGTTCTGCTCGGGATAGTTCTTACTGCAGAAACATTTTATGTCATCTTGATTGCCTCTCGCCATTCGCTACAAGAAAGTCCCTGGTGATGCTGCAGATACATTAGGACATACGTTACATCTGGAGAATGAAATGACAACATTGTTTACTATGGACATCCACGTCTACATGGGGCATTTTCTGGTTACACGGAATTGTCATTTAGACCTACCCTCTTTTATTGGGCCGATGACCTTCGATGTTAGGCCCCTTTAAACAACAAGCATCATCATCTCTTTTATTGAAAAATTTTAGCAGCGTCATCGACATATGCTTCAATGTTTACTAGCACTTCTCAGCATACTACGATTTTTGTCCAACATTCCAAGATGTCTTAATCTATTCCGCCTCCAATTTGACTACGTATTTTCATCCGAATTTTAAATTTTAGACTTCAGCTTCATCAAATACTGTGTCTCTTAATTGTACTACTCTTATCCTGTGAAGCCTTGGTTTTGATACGCTGTTCCCTAGGCATGATATATATTGTTCAAGCTTTTTATCAAAAAGATCCATTTCAGTCTCAGACAGGGATTATTTTTAAAATACAATGTAACACAATTACTTTTAGATGAACGTTTTAATTTTTCAAAGTGATTTTAGTATGTGTACTTATTTTATTAAAATTTTTGTGCTGTAATTATTATGCAACCACAGTATCTATACCATTAAGTGTTCATCAATATGTTTTATGTAATTTGTTAAGATTCCTCAGACCAGTGTGTGTTTTAAGATTGAACAAGGCTGATGATGCCCAATAAAAAGTGGGCGAAACATGTACCTTTAAAATTCTGGTAATTTCTGTGTGTATTTGACCACACAATAGTGGAATAAATTGTATTGAATAGGTGGTATTAAAATTACTCCTTGTGTAAACTTTGTGATTAGCTATTTTCAATACGGAATAATGACGAAATAATGGCTTTTGATATGTCTAAAAAAATCATGGTATCGTCTTGCTTATCTGCCTTTGCTGTCTTGAGGAGTCCTCTGAGAATGGGAGTATTTATAAGGCATCCTGGCTGGTCGTTAAAGCCTCTTTGGTGTTCACTGAAAGTCACAAAGGAGCGCAAATGCTGATCTAATACCCTTTCAATGACACTTCTTATTACCGAACAGATCGTTACCGGTCTCCAGTTTGACAGACATTCGACATTGCCTTTCTTATGTGTCAACACGGTTCTAGCATTCTTTAGACCCTGGGGTATTTTGCCTGTAGAAAGCATTCGAGTCGCAATGATTGCTATGATTTCACATACCGTGTCATCCCTGATGACACGTATTAAGACACGGTCGGGACCAGGAGCGGTATCTGCTGCGATTCGTGTGTTGCTGTGCAGATTTCTTCTTTTGTGATTCTGGGGCTGTATGTTTAATCTAGCTCCACACGGTCTACGTCACTGATTTTGGAGCAGTAATCATGCCTTATATTGGGATTTTCAATGGAAAATAAATCGGAGTAAGTGGCAGATATTTTGGAAATATCGACCTTGCAAGATTCTGATTTTGGATTCAGTACCCTCCGTACGGCTTTCCTTCGCTGATTGTAGAACTGAAACCGAGTGTGCTGATAGTCATATTTACGTTTTCTTTCTTGCCGTTCTCTCTTGGTCACACGTTGTGGATTCGAGGACTCGCTATATGTTTTACCTTGATGTCCAAGACGTTGTTTTCTCTTGGCTTCGTAATGTTTCGTAGTAGGGTGTTTTGGACCGGGTAAGAGATGGATAGAGTTACTCAGAAATTCCAACAACTCCCACACGAGTGTGTCGAACTCAGAATCGTTTTCGCTGGAGAACTGAATGAATTTGTTCTTCCATTCCTTTAATTCTGACTGGAAAGTAGTCTCCTCCTGAACGGGATATTGATGCTCAATGAGAGTAATATCATCTCTGACTGGGATACGCGTTGATTGTTGCTTAACAAGGTAGTTCGATGTATTTGTGGATGAGAGCGACTAAAGTGAATATTTACACCTCTTGCTCCTTGAAAATATCCATCGCAGTGAGGGCATTGGGTTCTTCGTGTTTTGGAATTATCTTTCGAATATTTATATTGTGGTCTAAAATTTCTTCCTAACAAAGACAATATTCCTGTGGAGCCCGTAGAAGTAGTAGGTCTTTCTGTCGGGGCGTGGTACTGATTCTCTTTGTGGCTTAACCTATCTTTATGCTTCTTCCCCATGTGGACAAGCAAGCCTTCATGAAAAAAGGTTTTATCACACTGAAGGCAGTGAAGGCAAGGAACTTCTCACTAATCATATCCATGTACTTCTGTGCAATTTCCTCCTGGAGATTTCCTACCCTTATTTGTTTGCAGACAGATTTCACTTTCTCTATCCTAGGCGTAGAAATAATTAGTTCACTACAGATCAGATAGTGGTCTGTATCACCACCATCCTTTCCACTTCTTCAAGCGTAATTTCACCATCATTTTCCTTCTCCCCATGAGCTCGGTTGTTTGCGACCCTTATGTTGAGAAGATTTTCTAAATATTCCCTGCACCTGTCCAGTGATTCCCTGAGATCTGTTATGAGTTCATCTGAATTACCCAAAAAACTGTTATTTCCTTTTTCCCTCCCTTCCTAAGATTCTTTATTACTGCCCAGAAAGGTTTCCCTGCTGCTTGACCTAGCCTTTCCAGTTTATTACCAAAATCTTCCCACGACTTCTTTTTGGATTCAACAACTATTTGTTTTGCTCTGTTTCTTTCATCTACGTACAATTCCCTGCCTGCATCAGCCCTTGTTTGGAGCCATTTCTGGTAAGCCTTCTTTTTACTTTTACAAGCTACTCTCACTTCATCGTTCCACCAAGATGTTCACTTTTTCTCGTCTTTACACACAGTTGTTCCTAGGCAGTCCCTTGCTGTTTCCACTACAGCATCCCTGTATGCCACCCATTCTCTTTCTACATCCTGAACCTGCTTATTGTCCACTGTTCAGAACTTCTCACTAATCATATCCATGTATTTCTGTGTAATTTCCTCCTCCTGGAGATTTCCTACCATTATTTGTTTGCAGACAGATTTCACTTTCTCTATCCTAGGCATAGAGATAATTAGTTCACTACAGATCAGATAGTGGTCTGTATCATCGAAAAATCCCCGAGAAACCTGTACATTCCTAACAGATTTCCTGAATTTGAAGTCGGTTGAGATATAGTCTAATATGGATCTGGTACCCTTACCCTCCCGTGTGTAGTGATGAATAGCCTTATGCTTGAAGATTGTATTCATAACTGCTAAACCCATACTAGCACTGAAGTCCAGCAAATGCTTCCCATTCCTATAAGCTTCCACATGTTCCCCACATTTCTGAATCTTCTTTTCATATCCTTCACTTCTATTTCCAACTCTTGTGTTGAAATCGCCCATTAGTACTATCCTGTCCTTGCTGTTCGCCCTGACTACCATGTCACTCAGTGCTTCATAAAACTTGTTAACTTCATCCTCATCTGCACCCTCACATGGTGAATACACTGAGACAATTCTCTTCCTAATACCTCCAACTGCCGAATCTACCCACATCATTCGCTCATTTACATGCCTAACAGAAACTATGTTGCGTGCAATAGTATTCCTGATGAACAGCGCTACCACATACTCTACCCTTCCCTTCCTAACACCTGTCAAGTACACTTTATAATCTCCTTATTTTTTTGACACGACATGAGCCCAAAAGCCTATATCATATCTATAAGCACTGGCCGTGAAAGCATCAATGGCAACTCCTATCTCTTCCTCGTTATCTCTCCGTAGCCGAATATCACCCCCCCCCCCCTAGGGCACCTAGTGAACTTCAGTTGATTAAACCTTGATTCATTTTACTTGACATCTTTTTAATAACCCACTGTGGGTGGGGCACGCAGACGAAGAATACACCCACGCTATCCTCTGTCTGTCGTAAGAGGCGACCAAAAGGGGCAACCAAGGGGTGATCGAATTAGAACCATGAGACTGCTTGTGGTATGTACCATCACACGGGGAACACCATGGGTCGCCTTACCTGCGAGTAGTACCATTATGTTAGGTACAGAATAGGTTTGTGATTAGTAGCAACAGAAGGTGAATCAGGTTGGGTTTTACAGTACCCATGATTAGTACCATTGTGAGAAACACCATGGGCCTGGGCGTTGCCTGTGATTAGTACACCTAGGTAAGGAACACCATAGGTTTGCGTTGCCTGTGAGTGGCACCATTATGTGACAAACACCATAGGTCTGCGTTACCTGTGTGACGTACAATACTTGTGAGTAGTACCATAATGTGTGGAACACCGTGAGTCTGTGCTACTTTTAAACAAGCATCATCATCATCCTCATCATACCTCTAGGGAACATTAAACATCATCTTTAACTAATTTGAAGTTGTCACTGAGGCTGAAGCGTGACACCATGTACCTTTGTAACCTAGCTTGTTAAAATGGTTTGGGAGTAATAGAATATATGTTAGTTTTTCTGTCTTTGTATGTAATAAGGGTTGCTGGTTTTAAAAAATACTTTCATACAACAACATCATGCCAAAACCAGTTACATTATTGTTTGTTTGTATGGTTTGTTGTTCCAAGCCTGTCTGCAAAATTTTAGGTGGCCATTATGCACTGGAAGTTGCTGATGAAAGTAATCAAAACCACTCTTTTTCTGTTTGGCGTACAGATTGAATTGTGCATAATCTTTCCCATGCAAGGTCTTTGGTGTAGGCGTAGCAAGGCTTATTCTTACCCGGAGACACCGGGTTCAATCGCTGGCCAGGTCAGGGAATTTTACCTGGATCTCCTGGCTGGTTCAAGATTAATGCATCCTAGGTGAGAACAATTGAGAAGCTATCCAACAGTGAGATAGCTGCCCTGGTCTAGAAAGCCAAGAATAATGGCCGAGACAATTTATTGCGCAGACCATGCGTCATCTCGTAATCAGCTGCCCTTCAGGATGTGCAATGGTCGCTTGGTAGGCCGAAGCCTGTCAGAAATGAAGCGCCATGGTGTTTGATTTGGTAGATGCATTGCCGGCAGTGAAGGTACTGCGTGGGTAGCCTTGACTCTTCATAGTGATCATAGTTTCTTGTTACTAATTATTAATTTGCTCAGGTCTATTACAGTTCGCTTTGTCCTTTGTAATCCTGTGCAACCTACAATTGTTTCTCAGTTCATGTGAAGAGAATCCCATGAATGTTTCTTACCTCGCTATTAACATGTACAAAGCCGTTATATAAAATTATTGTATTTAAACAAGGTAAATTATGCAACTTGATAGTTAACATTATTGATAAGCATTTAAACAAAACAATCCTTATTATAAAACTTCTTTCATTATCCATAAATTATACAACACATTTGTTACAATAATAATTATAACGAAGATTTGAAAATCAGCGTAAATTTTCGTCACTCCATTAGCCATGCTAAAATGGTATTTTTCCTTCATGACTGAAATAGTTAATTGATTTTGAAATTTTATTCTAGAATAATATTGACTGTCTCTATATTATTTTATTGGCTTCTCATAAAGGATGATAACAAATTTAATCAGCCTACGGCTGGGGGATGCAGTTGAAGAATACACCCACGGTATCCTCTGCCTAACTGAAAGGACTGACCTAGGCATGGAAATGGATTGTGGCTTTGGAACCATGAAATGTACTGCCTGTGATTGGGAGGGTTTGAATACACCCACAGGTAATCCCTGCCTGTCGTAAAAGGTGACTAAAAGGGTCATGTGTCCATCGGTCCCCTCTTGAGCGTTAGTTGTAGATCGATCAAAATTTATGTGCGTGCTGCTTGGAAAGGGGTTCTTGTGCAGCTATGCTCGTAAGTCAACTGGGATGTGGTGGTAGTGATTTGTGATTGTAGAAGACAGATGGTCTAATGTTTTAAAGGGAAGGAAATTGCAGGTTAAGGGCTCTATTCAGGAGCAGAATTCAGGACAGGTGTCTGTGAGAAATCAGAATGAGTTATTGCAGGTAGAACAGAGGGAAGATGAGGAACAGGGAACTGTTGCTGAAGAGTGTGAAAGTAGGACGAAAGAAAATGGTAGGAAAGAGAAATGTAGAGTAGAAGATAGGAAAAGAAAGGTGGAACAGGGTCATGGGAGGCAGTGAAGGGAGGAGGAAGTAGCTTTTGCAACAGTCAGCAAAGATAGGGGTGACCAGGAGGGGAGGGGATCAAGTAAGGTGGGTAGGATTGAGGCTCTGGTCATGGGGAATTTCATTTTTAGACTGTGGGGAGTGGGGGAAGTGTGTGGAGGAAAGGGAACCAGGGTAGTGTGTTATCCAGGAATTTGGTTAAGGCAGATGTTGAGGAAAGTAGAAGAGAAGGAGGAGGGAAAGGAGAAGGTGGTGTTGTTTATGTTGGTACCAGCAGTGTAAGGCAAGCAGACACCAACATAGCTGGAATACGTGGGATCTGGTAAATGCAGCACGGGTGAAGTCTAAGGAAGCGGAGATTATCAGTGGAATACTGTGTAGGAGGGATACTGACTGGAAGGTGATCGGGGATTTAAATGAGACTATGGAGCGAGTACGTGGGAAACTGGGAGTGAGATTTGTAGATCCCAATGTGTGGGTAGGAGATAGGGATCTGCGTTCAGATGGCCTTCACTTGAACCGCAGTGGTACGTATAAGTTCAGAAGTTTTGTAGAAGGGTTATAGGGAGGTACATTCAGGGAAAAGGGGTGGTCTAGGTAGCGGTGATAAGGGTACAGGGATCTGGAAGTCGAGTAGGGATGACACAGAAATGTTAAGTGTTGATCTGTAGAAGTATTGTAAAGATAGGGATAGAATTAAGTAATTTAATAGATATATACTTACCACATATTGTTAAAGGAGTTGGAATCATGGCTGAGAAATGATAGAATGAATGCAGAAATTTTCTCATGGAACAGGAGTGTTTATTGTAGAAATAGGATGGGAATGGTAGGAGGGGGTATATTCATTGTGGTAAAGGAAGAATTCATAAGCTACGAGAAAGTTAAAGATGACAAACATGAAATTCTAGGTGTAAGACTCACTTCTAGTGATAGTAGGCAACTTTTTTTTTTGGGTGTACAGACTGGAAAGGGTGGCGCAGACACCGATTCAGAATTATTTGATAGAATAATCAGTTATGTGAGAAAGATCAATTTACGAAATGTCAGTAGGAAGGTAATGCGAACGACAGGAAGATAAACAACACATGGCAAATAAGTTGATCTGGGAAGGACAGCTGAATCAGAAAGTGATGGAAACATCTAGAGAGAAGAATATTCTGGACATGATGCTGGTATAGAGAAATTGAAGTAATAGATGGTTTTAGTGATCATGAAGCAGTTTTTGTTGTACTTAGAAAGAAATGTGTTGGAAAGAAAGATCGTAAATGTAGGCAGTTATATATGGCTGGTAAGCCAGGTGTGACGTAGTTAAAAAAAAAGTAATTACGATTGTTAGAAAACAGTAAATAAAATGTAAACAGACTGTTGGATGGGTTTAAAGCAGTTGTTGAGAAATGTGAACACAGGTATGTGCCTTTGAATGTGGTAAGGAATGGTAAAGACCAGCTACATTATAACAGAGGAATAAAGAAGCTAAGAAGGAGGTGCAGGGTCGGAAAGAAAATGAATTAGAAACGGTTGTGGAAGTAAGGTGAAATTGAAGGAACATACTAGAAAATTGACTTTAGCAAAGAAGTCAGCTATGGATAACATGATGGCAAGCATAATTGGCAATCATAAACTTTTTAGTGAAAAATGGAAGGGTAGGTATGTATAGGTACTTTTAAGGCAGAAACAGGTTCCAAAATGGACATTCCAGGATTCATTAATGAACAAAGCAAGTATGTGTGTGCAAGGATCTACAGAAGGCAGAGGTATTCAGTCAGCAGTATGTAAAGATTTTTGGTTATAAGGATAATTAATTTAATAGATATATACTTACCCCATATTGTTAAAGAAGTTGGATTAAAGTCTATCAGGTTCCACCTTTTCAATACTAATACAATGTTGTTGGATGATATTTACAACATTATTTATTACAGTACATGTTTCGGTGCTCTATTATGTCACCATCATCAGCTGATTTAGAAAATGTGAAAAAAAACTTGGCGATCTAAATATTAAACAAAATATTGTCATACTTAACTCATACATATACATATTTACATACAACAGAATATTTATTGGTTAAATCCTAAACATCTATTATGCTATATTAAATATCCCTAATATGTAACAAGAGAATTCTTGTAAGTCATGAATATAAAATTTTTCTCATCTGGTTGATGAGTTGTCTGCACATTCCTTAATGTCTGTAATTCTATGCTCTCGTACAGTCTAATTAGAATGCGCACTTAAAATTGAGGAATTAAAATTGCATGCAGTCTATTTGATGTTAAAATGTTCATTTCATTTGTATATTAGCTGCTTTTGTTGGATAAAATTCATTATATATAATATAATTGTTGAAAATTGAGCCGTCTTCTTATATTTATTAAGTACTAAAACTTCGTATTTTTATTGCTTTATGCGTGGTTGGAACTGTAATTAATTTGTCCTACAGTTGTTAGGCGGACTTATCTTCTCAGTTCAATGGGAACCCTGCAATGATGAAACCCAATATTAAAAGAAAAGCGAGAAAATTGATAAAGAAGCTGATTGAATCTAACTGTTGATACGGCTGACTCACCTCTACAGCTGTGTACTTCGCGTGACGGCTACCGCGCGATGAGTGTGTGTGCTAGTATCTTGTGCTGTGTGGCGAAGCGCTAGTGAAGGAGAAGTAGGGGCGGCAAAGGGGATGTTTCTAGAAACATGAACTTTTAGGAGAGGGTCCGGGGGGCGTTGTGGACGAAGACAATAGTACGCAAAGTTGTTACGTAGCATTCGGAACGCATTCGAATTTTCTGGAATTTTTAGCTTGTTAAGTAATAGGATCAAAACGTCAAACAGTACCTTGGGTTTTTCCGAAATTTCATTCAGATTAAGGTTAGCGTTATAGTATTGGTCTATATGTATTAGACATGCTTCAGTAATGTCAAGCTTCTGTCCCTTAGAAAGTATTTCCATGATCTCGAGGTCTTTATCTATGTCTGTGAACTTATGTTTGTACTCATGGATATGTTGAACTACCGCTGAGAATCTGTGATATTTTACAGCGTTAAGGTGTTCCTGATATCTGACGTTGAAGCTACGCCCAGTTTGCCCTGTGTATCCGCTTGAACAGTCTTTACATTCGAATCTATATACCCCTGATTTAGAATATGGGTTGACTTTGTTGACAACAGAAGCATTATGTAAAACTGTTGTACTTCTATTATCTGTCTTGAATGCGATCCTGATGTTACGCTTCTTGAAAATATTTGTAATTCTGTGTACATCTTTATTAAATGTGAAGGTTGCGATTTCCTTAGCTTCTGGTTTATTTTTCATCAGACTCGTTTGAGGGCTATATTTGAATTTGTTTATTATTCGTTCTATGAAATTCTCTTTAAAACCGTTGGCTTTAGCCATAGCTCGAATGATGTTCAGTTCCTTGTCCAAGTTTTGTTTGGACATTGGTATGCTTAAAGCGCGATTCACCAAGCTGTTATAGGTCGCGCATTTGTGAGCTGAGGGGTGTATCGAATCATTTCGTATTGTGGCTACAGTTTGTGTGGGTTTTTTCAGTTCATGACTTACAAGAATTCTCTTGTTACATATTAGGGATATTTAATATAGCATAATAGATGTTTAGGATTTAACCAATAAATATTCTGTTGTATGTAAATATGTATATGTATGAGTTAAGTATGACAATATTTTGTTTAATATTTAGATCGCCAAGTTTTTTTCACATTTTCTGAATCAGCTGATGATGGTGACATAATAGAGCACCGAAACATGTACTGTAATAAATAATGTTGTAAATATCATCCAACAACATTGTATTAGTATTGAAGAGGTGGAACCTGATAGACTTTAATTAATTGTGATCTCAGTTCAATACGGACAAATAAGATGAAGTTCCTTACGTTTAAAGAAGTTGGAATCATGGCTGAGAAATTATATAATGGATGCAGAAATTTTCTAGTATTGAAGTTTACTTGTGATAACAAAGACATTTACTATAAGATACAAAAGTTGAAAACTAGAAAAGCAGCTGATATTGATAAGATTTCTGGGGATGTACTAAAGACAATGCGTTGGGATATAGTACCATATCTGAAGTATTTATTTGATTACCGTTTGCATGAAGAAGCTGTAGTGGCCCCTGTATATTAAGGGTTATAGACATAAAGCCAAAAATTACAGGCCAGTCAGTTTGACATGTGTTACATGTAAGCTTTGGGAAGGCATTCATTCTGATTTTATTAGACATGTTTGCAAAATTAATAGCTGGTTTGATAGAAGGCTGTTCAGGTTTAGGAAAGGTTATTCCACTGAAACTCAACTTGTAGGATTCCAGCAGGATATAGCAGATATATTGGATTGAGGTCAAATGGACTGTATCGCGATTGACCTATCTAAGTCATTTGATAGGGTAGATAGTGGGAGACTACTGGTAAACACGAGTGGAATTGGACTAAACAAAAGTGACTGAATTAGTGGGTATATTTCTAGAAAATAGAACTCAGAGAATTAGAGTAGGTGAAGCTTTATCTGATCCTGTAGTCATTAACTGTGAATTCCTCAAGGCAGTATTATTGGACCTTTTTGTTTTCTTACACACAGTAACCTCGTTTATCTGGATTAAGTGGGACTGGAACTGATCCGGATTATTGAAAATCTGGATAATCCACAAAAAACTAAAAATCAAAGACAGTACATGTTATACAATCTATCAACATAAGTTGTTCAGTAAAACTTTTTTTTCAATTGTATAAACAGATATAAGAACACTTTACGCTCTACAATAATGTGTAAGCTTTTTCTGCTTTACATTTGTATAGCGTTTGCGCGCAGCACAATCACAAAGACGTTTTACTAACATCAGTTCTGCTGGTGTGGTTTCAATCTGGGATTCTAAATAGGCCATCAGTTTGTCCAGCTGCATTGTTGCCTCTCCATGAGTCATTGTTTTTACTGATGGAGTGCCGGTTTCATTTTCAAATTCACCATCAATCTTGTCATTACCTGCCGAGGAACAAGAGGCAATAATTTCTTCATCTGTCATTATGCCGTAGCCTGAATTACAGTAAGTTATCAACCAGTCATTTACGTTGTTCTCATCTACGTCTGAGTATCCGGGAATGCGTGCAAATGTGTCAGGGAACTGGGAAGAGTCCACAACTTCACAAACCTCGGTGGTAGATGCACAGACAGAAGGCCATAGATGTTTCCAAGACTTTTTAATTGTCATTTTAGTAACTTGATCCCATGCAGATGCGATCATATAAATAACGTCTTTCAAATTTTTTGATTTCAATACCAAAAAAATTTCTTCAATCAGTTTGCTGAGCAGCTGCCTCCTGTATAACCGCGTGATGTTTTCCAATACACTCAGGTCCATTGGTTGCAACAGAGCTGTTACATTAGATGGTAGAATTTTCACTCTGATATCACCACTGACCAACTCTTCTGCTCCGGGATGTGACGGCGCATTGTTAATGAACAAAATGGCCTTCAGTGGCAAACCTTGTTTCGTTAAAAACATTTGTACTTTCAGCAGAAATTCTTCTTGGAACCAGTTTTTGAAAGTTCCACTGTCCATCCATGCATTTTTTGGGATGTGTAAGAAACCAGCAAGGCAGATCAATTCACATTTTTAAGAGCACGTGGATTTTTTTATTTCCCTATTAACAGGAGAGGAA
This sequence comes from Anabrus simplex, assembly GCF_040414725.1. Lineage (NCBI taxonomy): Eukaryota > Metazoa > Arthropoda > Insecta > Orthoptera > Tettigoniidae > Anabrus > Anabrus simplex. The sequence goes on along the minus strand of NC_090266.1, from coordinate 700,960,994 downwards.
ATTTATCTCCTCCAGATGCATTGGCACATGCCATATTTATATTGTGATCTTTACTTCTTTTATAACCCCTTGCCGATTCATCTAATTTAGACGCTAGTGTCTTATTTGGTAGCATGCTATAAAACAGCCCAGTTTCATCGGCGTTATATATCTGATCTGGCGTTAAGTTATCAGAGCAAGTAATGTCCTGAAATTCCATTATAAAACTGTCAGCAGTGACTTTATCCCCTGAAAATCTTTCTCCAGTCACTGAAAGCTGGCGTATGCCACGACAAGCTTTCCACCTTTCCAACCAACCCTGACTAGCTGTGAAGTTAGGATCTCCATTTGCTAGCTTGCTGTTTAAAATAAGTGCCTTTTCTTGTAAAATTGGCTCTGAAATCGGAGCACCATGCTCTCTTTTTTCACTAAACCACATGAATAATACATCTAGAGATTCATATCTAGCTTTCTCTACTGTGGCACGATTCTCTTAGACTATCTTTCGTCATTATTTTAAAGCAGAAGTCTTCAATTTCTTTTAATTTTTCCTTACAGTTAGACACAGTTGAAGTCCCTACGCCATAGTCTACAGCAGTATTTTTCAAAAGTTCTATTTTGTCCAGCCTGTTTAATGCTTCTAACTTTTTGTCCATGGAAACAACCGCTTTCTTCCGTTTTGAAGCCATTTCACACTTGCTCGAACAATACAATACTGCAAAGGAACATACTGTAACTGTACAGCGTGGTGTTAACCTTCAGCTGCTGATGTGGTCTTTCACAGACTACTGGATATGATGACTCATTCCCTTCCTCTTTCATTGTCTTAAGCAATCGTACAGTGGGTCATTATTGAGCAACGATATGAACTCGAGATAACGTCTGCATTAGCGGATGAGTGTCATAGACTCCATGTCAGCAGGACCGTCATTAAAAAATTGATTGATGAAGTGACTAAACAATGTTTACTGAGCCGTGTAGCTCTGCTTGCTGAGGCACGTTAGTAGTGCGTTGCATTCAAAAGAGCGTAGGTTCGAATTCTACCTCGGCCGTCCTGGGAATGGTTTCCACGGTTTCCCATTCTCAATTCCAGGCGAATGCCGGGACGCTACCTTTGATAGACCATGGCCAAATTACTTCCAATTTCTGTCCATAACACTCCGGTGGTCGCGCGAAAAAAAGTCACGTCAGTGGTCGTGCGGATCACAATTCTGATTCGTTATTTTCTTTGTGATATAAGGCTATTCTGTGCTATTTATTTAACGAATATGATTATGCATTGTGAAAAGAACTTTATTTCCTGTACAATATAATATTATGCATGCAGCTATAATGAATACCTGAAAAATTACTGGACATTCTAATTTGTCTTACTTACTCCCTCCATAATGTTTTTGAGGTAACTCAATGTCTGATCCATTCAGCCATTGATTTATATTCTCATAGTCATCCATTTTGTACTTGTAAACTCATAAAATGGAGTAGATATGTGCACATGAACTAAGATTAGACACCGTAATAAGAAACCAAACAAAATCAAAAGAAGTCACGCTAATGGTCGCGTGGATCACAGAACTGTGATCCACAAGAAAAAAATTGCTTTGTAACGCAACAACTATCAGTCAAGGCTGCATTATCAGAGAGGGGATGGGGTGTGAGGAAGGTACACAGATGCTCAAGGTCAACAATCATACCAAAAAACAGGAGCAAAAAAAACTAAACAGCTGGATCACTATTGTGATCCGCGCGACCACTGGAGTGTTAACTATCCTTGCTGGAAAAGACTTCAAGAAGAGTCAGCCCCATAAAAGAAATATTGTACAAGTAGTAGTGCATTGCATTCTCAATTCCGGGCGAATGCCGGGACGCTGCATTCAAAAGAGCGGAGGTTCGAACCCCACCTCGGCCATCCTGGGAATGGTTTTCCATGGTTTCCCATTCTCAATTCCAGGCGAATGCCGGGATGCTACCTTTGATAGACCGTGGCCGAATTACTTCCAAATCCTGTTCTTAACTATCCTTGGTGGAAAAGACATTCAAGAAGAGTTGACCCCACAAAATAAATATTGTACAAGTAAAAATTAATTTTGTTATTTTCGATCTGGATTAATGAGGGCCGAATAAACAAGGTTCTTGTGTATGTATAAATGATACGAGTAAAGAACTGGCATCAGAGATAAGACTTTTTGCAATGTTATTCTTTGTAGAGTAATAAATAAGTTACAAGATTACGAGCAACTTCAAAAAGACGTTGACAGTGTTGGACAGCAGGCAATGGTATGGTGATAAACATGGTTAAAAGTTAGGTTTCCTCTCACTTTTAATTACTGCATTGAAGGGGTGAAAGTTCCATATGAAATCACTGTAAGTACCAAGCTGTTAATATAAGGAAAGAGAGTAATCACATAAATGGGATTGTAAATAAAGGGTAAAGATCTCTGCGCAAGGTAATGAGGGTATTTAGAGATTGTCCTAGTAATAATGTAAAGGAGAGGGCATGTTTCTTGTAAGGCCCCAACTAGAGTATGGTTCCAATGTATGGGACCCTCAGCAGGATTATTTGATTCGTGAACTGGGAAAAATCCAAAGAGAATCAGCTCGATTTGTTCTGGGTGATTTCCGACAAAATATTAGTGTTACATAAATGATGTTAAGTTTAGGCTAGGAAGACATGGGAGAAAGGAGACAAGCTGCATGACTAAGTGTGTGTTCCAAGCTGTTGGTGAGGAGATGGCGTGGAATGACATTAGTAGACGAGTAAGTTTGAGTGGTGTTTTCAAAAGTAGGAAAGATCACAATATGAAGATAAAGTTGGAATTCAGGGGGACAAATTGGGGCAAATATTTGTTTATAGGGATTGGAATACTTTACCAAGGGAGATGTTCAATACATTTCTAATTTCTTTGCAATTATTTAAAAAAACTAGATAAACAACAGGTAGGAAATCTGCCATCTGGGCAACTGAATGCAGATCAGTGGTGATCTACCGTGCATAATTTATCCTCGGTAAGCACACGTTTCTTTTTAAAACTCCGCTTCGTATCGAGAATTGAACCTGTGCTTCTAAATTTGTTCACAAGTCTTCTTACAGTTTCTCACAGTTTTACTATATACCGCCTTCTTACTTCTCTAAAGGAATTTGTTAATACATCCATGTCGTACACGAAAATATTTTGTTCTATTGTGTACGCTGTTTGAGACATTATTGAAACGTTAGGCTTTAGCAATAACACGTTCTAAAATTTCGAAACACAATAACAATTAAACAACAACCACGTACACGTCGTAAACAATAACCACTAACATGTACACGTTATAAACTTATAACACTTAAAACTTAAAATAGGCTCTTAAGGAAATAACAAAGTCAACTTTACTCAGCAAATCCTGCATCACAACTGTCTCAGCTACACGTTGCCATGTGCTCGCCTGACCTTCAGCTCGCCCTTCTACCTGCTGCGCTGACCGGCCCCATTTTCAAAGACCATGTCTATCTAAAATTCAATCCATTCACTTACATGGTAAGATTACAGTTAAAAAAAAAGAAATCTCTTGAACTGTAAATTGTTGAATGTATTCAATAGCATATTCATGGCGAATAGCATTCTGCAATTAATTTTTAACGGACATAGAAGAATCTTCATTGAGTAGGGTTTGTTTTCTAGACTGTGCTTCTTTTTTGTCACAATATGCGTTGTTGGTACTTGATTCTTGGTTCACATGCAGTTCACTAATCGATATGATACAGGGAAGTCCCTTGGAGTGCTGCGTATACTGTTCATGTGCTGGCTGTTGAAGTGTTTGCATTGTTATCAATATATTCTTGTATCCATTTGCTGGCACATAGCTGGTTACTGGATTCTATCCTGTGAGATATCACTAAGTCCCCTTGCATTTGAAGGGAATATTAGTCTGCTGACTGTTCTCTAAAATAAAACTTAGTGTTGATCTTACTATTTGATTTGAAAACATCAGACATGTGCTGTGTGATTAGTAAATATACCGGTACTATTATTTACCCCATAGTATTTCACAAATGGCAACAAAGTGCTTTAGAGTGTTTAGTTATCACAGAGAAAATATGCATGCATGTTCATGGGTCGAACTGAGTGGCTCATATTGTTGAGTGCTGGTCTTCCGAGTCGAAGTTGGTGGATTAGATCCTGGCTCTCTCCAGTGATATTTGAAGGTGTTCAAATATGACAGTCTCGTGCCAGATGTAGCACTGTAAGCCTGAAGTCTGACACTTTGGTGTCTCTGAAAAACTGTAAAAGTACTTAAAGTGATGCAGAGGCATATCCAGAATTCCCTAAAGGAAGGGGCTAACTTAAAGAATTACCATACCTCAAAGCAAAGAAGAGTAATTGGGATATTTTACTTGCGTATGTTAGTAATGAAATTTCCCATGTTTGCTTTAAGGAAATTGTTAGAGTATAGTAAATGCTAGTTAGGGTAATTCATTGATATTTATTTCACCACTAAATTTTCAAAAAATAATGTTTAAAGTACTGCATCAACTTTACTATGTGCAATTATGTATTAGTAGTTCACATCAATCAACATTTGACCAATTACAAAATAACAAGCCTTCATGGTTTTGACTCGAGATCTTCAACATTTATTGCCCTTAAGGCCATTAAGCCGGTTCTCTCCTACTGTACGTGTAGGCTTCTAGCTACATAGGGTCGAGAAATTTGTTTATAGAGGCTGTCATGAATGGCAGGGTGGCAAATATTTGTTGCAATAATCTAATGTTCATCACATGGAGTTAATAATTCATATTTTTGGCCTTCTATTTCCTTTTGGACAGGACGTTGACCACTTATCTTTTCATAGTTATATTTCTGCCTTTAATTCAGCACTTGTTTCTGTGCAATCTACTTTATACCTCTCTTCTGCTTTAATATTTTTGTCTACTGAAAACATAGAAAAAGTACTGGGAATAACCCCTTCTCAAGGGATCGCTTTATTCACATTATCACAAAGTCTTGTTAAGGGGTCGACAAAAGGGAAGAATAGCCTACTACCTTCCTTAAGTGTTCCTCGCAATCAGGACCCTTAGTTCACACATTTTGTTCATTGAGTTTGCCTGCCACAAATACATGGGAGAAGGATTTCTTCACCCATTGAAGCAGCCATGTCACTTGTTGCAATAAAAATGCCTTTACACTTTTCATCGGTATTCTTTCTCATTATACTCAACCTTCCTATTACGGTGCCAATGTAAGACAATGCAGGGGATAAGTATTGTGTAGGATCTTGCAAAAACTTGCTTAGTTTCACATTGTGGGCCCAAGAGTGAAAAACTGTTTCCAGACAAATGATAAATTCACTTCATTTCAAAGCCGCGCCTAAGGCAACAGCTATACCGAGCGTTTCACTAGTTGGACCTTCTTCTGTTTGTTCAAGAAGCCTTAGAACATTTAATATTAGTTCGTGAAATACAATGAAGCTATCATGTCTTTCTACCCCATGAGTAGGACAAAAATCTTTTTCTTGGTCTTGTTTGACTCACTGCTATCAGGTTCACTAATAACAGTCATTGAAGAGACAAACATCACTGATGAGATAATCCCTAACATAATCTTAATTCGCCTAATACCACAGTGTTTTGTAATACACAAGTTCAGTTGATGGCTGAAGCAGTGTGTGTAAAATGCCAGAGGTTGCTCATTTAAAATCGGTGCTTGGGGTCCAGTAAATTTACCTGACATAATTGATCCAACATCACATCCCTAACCCCCAAAATCTTGAAATTTTAAATATTCTTTTACACTATTAACTTTTGAATGTAACTAGAGGAGGGGAGGGGGTGGTTCTAAAGCCCCTGTTAGGCCCTCCCCGGATCTGCCTCTGGTGTGATGTAAAACTAATGACATATTGGAAAAACCATATAACCATACTGCAAAAAAAAATGAACATCTCAACACTTTCCCATCAACACTATTCTGTTCACACTCATTTCAGCTGAACTGAATTCAGGAAGATTCTTCAAGTGCTAGTATTTTAAGTGTTTCACCTGGTCTTTTGTGAAGCGCATTCTTCAAATTAGAAGAAAACTTTGAGAACTTACACAGAATGAGTGTTTAACATTCAACTCTTTACTTGTCTTCCACCGAATATCTACATCATGCACTTGCTTCATAAATTTGATCTTGCCGGGCTGAGTGGCTCAGACGGTTGAGGCGCTGGCCTTCTGACCCCAACTTGGCAGGTTCGATCCTGGCTCAGTCCGGTGGTATTTGAAGGTGGTCAATACGTCAGCCTCGTGTCGGTAGATTTACTGGCACGTAAAAGAACTCGTGCGGGACTAAATTCCGGCACCTCGGCGTCTCCGAAAACCGTAAAATAGTAGTTAGTGGGACGTAAAACAAATAACATTATTATTATTATTATCATCATCATCATCATCATCATCATAAATTTGATCTTATTATATTTCATGTCTTGCCTTAACTTTAAGGATTTTAACTGATGATGCTCTCTAGCAAGACCGAAACTAGTTTCATCAAATATACGTAACCTTTCTTAGGTTACAATAAAGAGTATTGAATAGGTGGAAACCTTTTAGCATTTGTTTTACATTGTTATGTTTTACAATGTGTGTTGTCAAAAAATTTGGTTTATTATTATTATTATTATTATTATTATTATTATTATTATTATTATTATTTGAGCTGATGATCAGAGTGTCCTTAGCCCCTAAAATAAATCACAATCATATTGACTCCTCTTATGACTACATCTGTGTTTTTCTTTGACTTTTCTGTGGTTTTTCTTCTGCAGTGATTTAAAACCAAGAACTGCTTGCTTAATAAGATATCTCAGTTAAACTCAATTACTATTCAACCAACAGAGTCTAATTTCAGCTTTCTCCTTTATTTACTCTTAACCGAGCGAGTTAGCCATGTGGTTGGGGTCACATAGCTATGGGCTTGCTTTTGGGAGATGGTTGGTTTGAATCCCACCATCGGCAGCCGTGAAGATGGTTCTCAATGGTTTCCCGTTTTCACTTCAGGCAAATGCTTGCCCTGGGCTGTACCTTAATTAAGGCTATGGCTACTTCCTTCCCAGTCCTAACCCTTTCCTGTCCTTGCATTGCTGAAAACTTTTGATGTTTTAGTGGGATGTTGAACCATCAGCAATATATAATATATATTTACTATTAAGATTGCTGTTCATGAACAAATAAACCTTCTCCAATGCAGTATTTCATGAAGATTAAGGAACACAAGATGGACTAGATAATACGAGGATTGGGGCAAAAGTCATGGAAACTATTTGTTTTCTTGTAGATATGTGAACGGATCACAAACGTATATGCATCGTGTGGAAGTTCTGCAGGCATAGTGTGTATGCAGAACAACAGATGGCTCTGTGATAGATGGTAGTAGCGCAGCGAGCGCTGTCAAATCAGTCAGTTGGTGAGTGTCATGTGAGATGGAAGTAACCTGTGTTGAGCAGCGCGCTTACATCAAAATAGTCATTCTCCGAGGGAGAAATGCGCTGAAATGTCACAGTGAATTAGTGGAAGCCCTTGGGAATAATGCCCTACCATACCGTACAGTAGCACGGTGGGTAGGAAAGTTTCAGCAAGGGCGTGTGTCAACCAGTGATGAGCAATGTTCGGGACGACCTGTCAGTGTGCGGACCGACGTGGCACGTGCCGTCATCGAGCAGCTCCTGGATGAAGACAGATGATGGACGCTACTGGAGTTAGAGAGGGCAAGTGGCATCGAGAAACGCACCGTCCACAGGATATTGCGTAATGAGCTACTGCTGCGCAAAATCTCATCACGGTGGGTACCGCATGCACTGACGGAAGTTCAAAGGAGGGTGCGCTATGCAATATGCTCCGACCACCTTGCACGCTGGCAACAGGACGGCGATCAGTTCTTGTCACGAATAATTGCCATCGATGAATTTTTGGCTAGGGCATACAAAAACATATCAAATGTAACGCTTTTCAGGCATTTGCCTTACATCTGATATGTTTTTTACATGCTCTATCGGTGAAAAATATCTATTTCCCTCCATGGAAATTTAGAATTTTCCATTAGGGCATACAAACCAGAACTGAAATGTCAGTCTGTGGAGTGGCGACATGCTGGATCACCAAGGAGGCAGAAGGTCCGTCAGAATCCTTCCCCAGTCAAATTGATGGTGATCGTCGCGTACGACATCAGGGGTGTCATTGTTTGCCACTTTGTTCCACATGGCAGTACAGTGACCGCACAGTACTACAGGGACTTCCTGGTGTGACAGTTATGACATGCCGTTCGGGAGAAACGTCTGGATCTTGTGGACAGTGCAATAATTCTGCATGACAATGCAAAACCACATAAAGCAGAGTGTGTTGGGCAGCTACTGTTACTGTTACTGGTGCTCGGTTGAGGATCGTTTGCGTGCACTGGCAGATTTAATTCAGGATTTTCTGAATCGATAATTTCCAGGTGTGATTCCCACGGCCTCCACATTACTGCATGAAGCGAAGTGAAAAGCAACACACTTCACGAATATTAATTAACGAAGCAGAGGAATAATCCAAAACTTTCAAACAGCGAACAAAGCAAGTGTGAATTGTCTGAGCTGAAAAAAGAGACTGGCGTCTATTTAACAAGAGGTGCATTGGCAACAGAGCTGTGAGGATTTCTGAAGGGGAATGCGAACTTCTGTTTTAAAGCCCACTGCTGTCATAAATCACCCCCTGCTAGGCAAGTGTGTGGCCAGGGAGATCAAACGTTTGCCGAACTGTTTGAATGCCGCTGGGTACACGTTGCCCGTCTCAGCCATAACTCCTTGTCCTTTGTCTGTATATGTCACATTTTCCAACTGGACTGGTATCTTCAAGAAAAAAAAAATAGTTGCCATGACTTTTGCCCCAACCCTTGTAAACATTGCCATTGTTTGTTGAATGCTTTCAAATTATGCATGTATGCTTTAAACCATGCCATTATTACTGGCTTATAATTCGTTTTTGTATTTTGTTTTCAGACATCTGGAATTGGAGAACCTAGCGTCTATCATGCTTTAGTAGTAATATTTCTCGAATTTTTTGCATGGGGGCTTCTAACTATGCCCATCATATCGGTGAGTACCATATGATCAAATGTGCATGTTAGAGAAACCTGTGAGTGTCTGCATAGGGGTATATTATATCAGGTAAAACATGTTAAAATATGGAAAGAACTCTGACCTTGTACAGATCAATGCTGTTAGTTGAAAAAAATATTTCATAAATCTATCTTTAACTTTTTGTCTCTCATGATTATTGCTTGTATTTTGAGAGGTGGTGTCGCCTTGCCTTCAGATTGAAATAAAAGTTATTTTCATACAGTATGTTACAGAGGAACTGTTGTAAACTGTGAACAACCACCTCTGGTCTTGGATTTCTATCTAAATTGTATAAATATTCACGCCATGCAAATGCTGGAGCTGTATGAAGGCCGTACGCAGGGGAGGGGTAAAGGTTTACCAAGTAAAATGGAACGTGGACAAATTTAAACAGCAGTTACAGGTTTTTGAAAATTCAAGCCAGTTAGGAAGTCAAGCATTTGGAAAATAAAACATTTGAATTTAACCTATAAAAACCGTGCTGTCTAAATATTTCTCTGTGTATGTAGTTAAATCTTTTTTTAAAAATGCTGTTTGTTCGGGGTGTCGACCCATGTGGATCATTTGCCCGTACTGGCACCATATTGTATGAACCTGCATATAATTGAAATGGCAGTAGTCTGGAATGTTGTGTTTGAGGAAAGAAAGATTAAGAATGACACAAACGCCCAGTCCAGTTATATTAATCCTTACAATATAAAACCCCTGACCTGGCCGGGAATTGATCCCGGGGTCGCCGGGTGACAGGCGGACGTGTTGCCCCCTACACCGCGAGGCCGGACAGTTAACATCTTTACCTAAAATTTTAACCCACGAACCGGTAGCTGTTGATAGATCGGCAGGTGTGCGCCTATCTCAACCGCCGCTGACGATAGATCGTCAGGTCTACATTACCAGTAAATACGGGTAGAAGTGGTTGTGAATATTTACGTTAGATGGCAGCAATCATCAGGCATGTTTTCTCCTTGGAATGTGGAATGTTTCGGTATCCAATACATCCATTTGTGTGTGATATCTTTGAAACAAATGAACGTCGCAGTTCGTTCAGCTTTGAAACATGTGTTGATTTTGTTGTAACTTGTTTTCATTGTTTACTTGTGTTATGCACACACGATGGCTACATTTTTGGATTTAAATGATGATGATGATATTTTAATAGAATTAAATGTATCTGTAAATTCAAGGCCTACTGCAGCATAATGGATAAGTGTTGTGCCATCTGAGGTAGGTTATGAACATCCACCTGTTACAGCTCTATCAAGTAACATACTTATTCCTAAAGTATTAAAACTATTCACTTAAAATGTGCATGCCTATAATCAGAATTAATTTCTCTTCAAAATGTATATTTTAAAAAGTTTCAGAAAAATTGATTAGTCATTTATATTTTATGTGTAAATAAAAAATATTTTTGATTTTTTGAGGGGGCATTTAAAGGGACAGAAAATTTTAAAAAATATTACATTGAGGGTAAATGGAAACCACTTCTAAATAGTCCAGTTCATGCTGAATGTTTCGGTGTATTATATGTGCATATTCTGTGAATAATACATCTGTCAGAGTGACATACATCATGTACTGCAAATGTGTGGTGCACACCCACCGGTTAGAGCTATTTCAACTACCAGTTCGAGGGTTAATGATTTAAAAAAAAAAGATGTGGTGAGAAATGTGGACTCTTGAGTTTACCTTGCATTTTTAAGGATCTCTTTGTGAGCCGTATTATGTTGCTTCTGCGTCAGAGTTTAGCTTTATGATAATCGGTTGAGCCAGGCAAGTGTTTTGCAGATGCTGTTACACAAAGGAAAATTCAAAATGATGCAATAATTTGTTTTAGTGACCACCATGAACTATTAAAAAATAGACATGGGTGCGACAGCTATTCGGGACATCTAGTAGGACACTAAAGAATTGGAGACTAGAAACTGCATATGTTGTTTAAAAATCAAATTTGTTTTTTTCTTCACAATCACTACTGATCTGTATCTAGGGCAATCTCCCAGGTGTCACATTCCCTATCTGTTGTTTTCCTAGCCTTTTCTTAAATGATTGCAAAGCAATTTGAAATTTATTAAGTATATCCCTTCCTATAAATGAATATTTGCCCCAATTTGTCCTCTTGAATTCCAACTTTATCTTCATATTGTGATCTTTCCTACTTTTAAAGACACTACTCAAACTTATTCATCTACTAATGTCATTCCACGCCATCTATCCACTGACAGTTTGGAACATACCACTTAGTCCAGAAACTCGTATCCTTTCTCCCAAGTCTTCCCAGTCCAAACTTTGCAACAATTTTGTAACACTACTCTTTTGTGGGAAATCACCTGGAACAAATCGAGCTGCTTTTCTTTGAATTTTTTCCAGTTCTTGAATCAAGTAATCCTGGTGAGAGTCCCATACACTGGAACCACATTCTAGTTTGGGGTCTTACCAGGGACTTACGTGCCCTCTCTCCTTTACATCCTTACTACAACCCCTAAATACCCTCCTAACCATGTGCAGAGATACCTACCCTTTATTTACAATCCCGTTTATGTTATTAGCCCAATGAAGATCTTTTCTTATATTAACACCTAGGTACTTTCAGTGATCCCCTAAAGGAAGCTTCACTAGGCAAATTGGCCGTGCAGTTAGGGGCGCGCAGCTGTGAGCTTTCATCCAGTAGATAGTTGGTTCAAACCCCACTGTCAGCAGCCCTGAAGATGGCTTACCATGGTTTTCTATTTTCGCACCAGGCTGTACCGTAATTAAGGCCATGCCCGCTTTCTTCCCACTCCTAGGCCTTTCCTATCTCTTCGTCGCTGTACGACCTGTGTGTGTCAATGTGACGTGAAGCAAATTCAAAAAAGAAAAAAGGAACTTTCATCTCATCAACAAAGTAATTAAAGCCGAGAGAACTTTTCTATTTGTGAAACACCCCGTTTATCATCATACCATTGCCTACTGTGCATCTCACAACATTATGAAGGTCATTTTGCAGTTGCTCACAATCTTATAACTTATTTATTAATCTGTACAGTGTAACATCATACGCAAAGAGCCTTATCTCTGATTCCACTTCTTTACTCATATAATTTGTATACAGTATATAAGGAAACATGAAGGTCTGATACTCTCTATAGGTGGGGGACGCAGATGAAGAATACACCCACAGTATCTCCTGCCTGTTGTAAGAGGTGACTTAAAGGGGCCCCAGGGGCTCTCAACTTGGGAGAGTGGGTTGGCAACCACGGGGCCCTTAGCTGAGTCCTGGCATTGCTTCCACTTACTTGTGCCAGGCTCCTCACTTTCATCTATGATGTCAGACCTCCCGTGGTCAACTCTTGTTCTTTTCCGACCCTGACAGTATTAGAGCATTCAAGGCCTAGGGAGTCTTTCATTTTCACATCCTTTGTGGCCCTTGTCTTTCATTGTCTGGTACTTCATTTTTCAAAGTGTCAGATCCCTTCTTTTTCGTTTTTCCCTCTCTCTCTACCCCTGCGGGTGGGGGACGCAGACGTAGACTACACCCACAGTATCCCCTGCTGTTGTAAGAGACTACTAAAGGGGGCAACCAAGGGATAATGACATTAAAACCATGAGATTAGTTGTGATTAGTACCATTACGTGTAGAATACCATGGGTCTAAATTACTTGCGACTAGTACCACCTTGCGAGTGTCTAGGTTATTTAGGAGGAGTACCATTCTGTGTGGAATATTATGGGTCTAACTGTTGCTTGTGAAAGAGGGCATCATGTGTATTCCACTGGTCTGTTCCACTGTGTTCAGTATGGTCTGTTACCTATGAGCAGTACCACATTATGTGCAACACCATGGGTCTATGTTGCCTGCGGTTAGTACTACTATATGAGAAACACCATGGGTTTGGCTGACGCCCACGATTAGTACCACTATTTGAGGAAAACAATTGGTCTGCGTTGCCAGAGAGTAGTATTATTATGTGAGGAACACCATGGGATTGTGTTGCCTGTGGACGTTATCATTATGTGTGATGCACCGTGGGTCTGCATTGCTAATGATTAGTACCACTATGTGAGTGACCCCATGAGTATACGTGACCTGTGATTAGTATCACCAAGTGAGGAACACCACCGGAATATCAGTGCCCGTGATTAATACACCTAGGTGAGGAGCATCATGGGTCTGCGTTGCTTGTGAGTGGTGCCCTTATGGGTTTGTACTACCTGCGAGTGGTGCCATTGTGTGTGACATACCATGGGTTTACATTACCTGTGATTAGTACCACCATGAGAAAAACATCATGAGCCTACGGTACCTGTGATTAGTACACCACGGTTGTGTTTTACTGTTGATTAGTACCATTGTGAGGGGCCGGTGACCTGGATTTTGGACCCCTTGAGATAATAAGCATCATGCCAGTAATTAAGAAATTGTGAATTGGATCCACTGATTGTTTTTGTTTCACGATCATTTTCTCATTACCATTCATTTTAGATTCTAGTCAGTAGATACATTTTGAAGTTTTAATTTTCATTTTCTTATACCTCGTACCATTAGGGGCCGATGACCTAGCTGTTAGGCCCCTTAAAACAATAAACATCATCTCATAAAGGTCCAATAATACTGCCTTGAGGAATTTCCCTCTTAATTATTACGGGGTCATATAAAGCTTTGCTTACTGTAATTATCTGAGTTCTGTTTTCTAGAAATATAGCTACTCCTTTGTCTAGACCAATTGCACTCATTTTTGTCAGTAATCTCCCATGATCTACCTTATCAAATGCCTTAGATAGGTCAATCGTGATACAGTCCATTTGATTTCTTAATTCAAGATAACTGCTATATCTTGCTGGAATCCTAAGAGTTCAGCTTCAGTGGAATAATCTCTCCTAAACCCGAACTGCCTTCTTTCAAACCAGTTATTAATTTTGCTGTTTGCATTTGTTACTATAGACTGTGGAAAATGCCTGTAATTTCATTTTTTCAGTCTCCTAAGTATATCTGAAACATGCTCTGCACTTATATAACAGGTGTGTCAGAAACAGAAAACAAAACTATCACAAATTTTTAGTTCTATTTGTTTTCCCCACCTAAAAGTCATCTTTGCAGTAAATCACTGGAGAAATGAATTGTAGTTAACCTAAAATTGTATTCAGACATCACAAGTCTCACCATCGCATCATTTGGACTCGCAGATAAGAGGTTAATTATTTATTAATCCTCCAGTACTCGTGCAAAATTTTGTAACAGGAACATAGCCCACATATTTATGTATCTAATTTATTTCTGTGTTGCATTTTATATTAAGGAATTGACATTCAACTCAAATACATCTTACACTCAGTTCAAGCTACTTTTCAGATGTAGACACATTTAATTCTATAGTTATTAAAACTGTAATTTCCAATTTTACGTATTTTAAAAATAGCATAAATTTGAAGACGTACTGGAGATTTTTGGTTTGCCAGAACTTAAATCTTTCTTATTTTGAGCAGTTGTTTGAGTAGTTTAGTACAATAATATTGAACAAACTAATTGAATACCTGCCGGCAAAAACTTTGTAACCCTCACTTTTCTAGAATGCTGGGTTTCCGGGCATAAACGGTGTTTGTGGTCAGAGTGAGGCTTGTAGAAGTTATGTTGGCAAACATGTGCGTTAAGCGCATTTTTTCTTTTGTTTAAATTTCGCCACGGATCGTGCGGGTGCAGAAGCGTTGTATCAATGGACTAGGAAAGTCGTGTGTCGCTACATCCAAGTGTGTGCAACGATATAAATAGGGGATGAAAACGCAAAATTAAATATACTAAATGGAAGAGGAATGAAAAGAAATACAAGTGGAATTCGGGGCAGACATATTTGGCCCACAATAACAAATCAGTGCCTGGGAAAATCCTTGCTGAACAGGCGGGTGCAAAAACGTTGTAAGCCAATGTAAGAAAGTCAACGTGTTTAATGGGAGATTCATATGTCTTATATTTTAATGCGTAATCAGTGTTTTTAATCTCGACTGTAGTATATACATATATAATGTATTATTTATACTGTATATGCATATAAATATGTGTTGCTGTCTTTACAGATTGCTCATTGTATTAATTAAAACGAGGTATTGCCTGTATCTGCGGAAAAGAAAGCTAATCTACTAGACATGTGTTAATACATTCGTTAAAAATATCGAGGTTTTTATGAGAACCTAAAGACAAAGTGAAGTGACAATGTAATGTTTATTCATCATTGCAAAACATTCTCGCAACAATATTGCTGGCGTTCAGTGATTTCTGTTAAACAATGGGAAGCTCTAACAATGGGTACTGCAAATTAGAAGCGTGGTTTATGCTTCATTATTTTTATACAGAATAAAAACAATAAATAATATTAAAAGTCATAAATATTTTCAATAGTGTAAACGTAATCCGCAAAACTGTGCTACTTACCTTTTTGCACGGACATCCAATGATCATCTCCTATATCTTGATTTTAAAGTCATACATTGTCAAAATTATTATGCATTAATAACCAGTGAACTCATTTAAACTAATTGTCAGTGGCAGAATAAGCATTCACAAACAATTTGCTTGTTTTTTTTGTTTTTCTTCTCTCCTGAAAAATTTGCATTTTGAGGGTTACAACGTTTTTGCCGGCAGGTATTCAATTAAATGAGGGCTGAACTAATAATAAAAACAAAAAAAAATGATTTCTCAGCCTAAGAAATCTGTTAGTCAATATTTTGATTTTATCTTTTATTCATACTATTATGACATGTTTATGTTTGTGGGGAAACACAGAGCTGGCCCCGCAGTGTAGGGGTAGCGTACTTGCCTCTTACTAGGATGTCCCGGGTTCAGTTGGCCAGGTCAAAGATTTTTACCTGAATCTGAGGGTTTGTGTCAGGTCTATCAGCTTTACGTGAGTACAATCAAGAAGCTATCTGATAATGAGATATTGGCCCCGGTCTAGAAAGCCAAGAATAATGGCCGAGAGGATTCATCATGCCGATCCCACTACACGCTGTAATTTGTAGGCTTTTGCGCTGAGCAGCCGTCGCTTGGTCGGCCATGGCCCTTCGGGGCTGTTAAGTTTGTTTGATTTGGGGAAACGCAAAAAGAACAACATAGGTCAATCATTCATCTTATCACTTCCTGTATGTACATAGGAGCTGAATGATGAGGGAGATTCTCCTTCTACATCGCATACAATTCTTTGTTGATCTGCCTACTCTAGCCGCACAAATAGCACCAGCCTAAGTTGAAACGTTTCTCTGGAAACTAAACACTTGATTAGAAAGAAAAAAGGGAAAAAAATGAGGAATGAATTTCTACTTCATCTGCTCTCTATATATATATTGAAACAGGAACCGCCCGTGATCGAACGGGAGACTGAACGGTGTGTTTCATCAGTTTAAATTGTGCGTGTTGTGGACTGTGATGGAATGCTTCCTACTAGCGAGCTCACTGCAGCTTCCTAAGTCACGACCGCGACGTCACGGAACATGTGGCCCGCACGTCAGAGAGAATCATCTGGAAGCTTTTTTATATCTCCGCTTCCTGATGGAATATAAACAAGTGGATAATAAGACTGTATTGCTGATGATAACAAATATCTAGCGTTCAAATTGAAAGTTCATAGCCTTATTATTTTGGGAGCTATTGAGATTTTAAAATATCAGGTAATGTCAATGACGCCGGGCTGAGTGGCTCAGACGGTTGAAGCGCTGGCCTTTTGGCCCCAACTTGGCAGGTTCGATCCTGGCCCAGTCCAGTGGTATTTGAAGGTGCTCAAATACGTCAGCCTCGTGTCGGTAGATTTACTGGCACATAAAAGAACTCCTGCGCGACAAAATTCTGGCACCTCCGTGTTTCCGAAAACCGTAACAGGGTAGTTAGTGGGACGTAAAGCCAATAACATTATTAATATCAATGACGTTTCCGTGAGCCTAAAATCTCAAATGACACAGTGACCGACCGCAGACACTGGTGATGGTCTGCTGCATGAGATTGTGCCCGTAATTGTGTGACTTGACTTAGTGCGTGAGTGCCAAGTTCTGAACTTTGAACTCGGTACCGGTGAGGTATGGTCAAGAACTTTAACTTTGACAATGGTAAAACTCTGCTTTCTCAAGTTTTCCATCCTTTCTAAAGAACTCGTGTAGAGCATTCAAACACTAGGCTTACTTATAAACACTAGTGTCATACGTTGGACATTATTAATTTATGCCGCGTGCTATAGAACAGTCAATAAAACTACAGTAGAGTCACGTTAATCCGAACTAATTGGGACCGGAGTCTGTTTTTACGTCCCGCTAACTACTTTCACGGTTTCCGGAGACGCCTAGGTGCCGGAATTTTCTCCCGCAGGAGTTCTTTTATGTGCCAGTAAATCTATTTACACGAGGCTGACGTATTTGAGCACCTTCAAATACCACCGGACTGAGCCAGGATCAAACTTGCCAAGTTGGGGTCTAAGGCCAGCGCCTCAACCATCTGAGGAAAGTAGTTTCTACAATACAGTACAGTACATACTGTAATTTGAAATGTCCATAGAACTTGCTGTACGCTATGTCGAGCAACACACTGCTGCTGTGCCCACTGATGTGATGTTTATGAGACGCTGGTTTAACACTGCATCTTCGAATAGGTTCCAATCACTACGGCAAAAGAAACAGACAGACTTTGTAAAGACAAACAACCAGTGATTGATGGTTTATGATGTGTTAATATGTTTACATTAAGTTATTCTAGTAAAATATGACTAATAAAATGCAAGTAAATCTTAATTCTATAATAAGTTCTTTCATTTCAATAAGGAGATTTTTTTTTTAATTGAATGTTTCAGTTCGGATTAACCGGACTCTTCGGATTAACGGGACTCTAGTGTAATAACTTAGTGAGACAAGTTTACGTGTAGAATTTATGCAAGTAACCAACTAGTTAGGACTTTGTTTATTGAAGTTACGTGCATATTAGTTCACACAATGCAACATAGACTGTGAAATCGAATATTGACACTTCTTGGTGCTAGATTAACAGTAGACTGTTTTCTTAAATTTACGTAAGGGAACATAGACTGAATCTCACATCATCATGTATGAAGTAGAATGCTTAAACTTTTTGAACTACATTAAAACTTACAGTTGGAATATAGTGCATTCATTGTATCGTGAAGGTTCGATCACCTTGTTAAGTGGAACTTTGGTTCAAAATCACTCCGAATGTTAGAGTTGCTAATTAGGACCAGACAGTGCTATATCATTCAAAGTGGCATTCTTAATTTTGACGTTTCATGCATAATTCAGCCACCCGTATCATCGTTTGAACTTCCGTTGATGGAGGTGTGGTAGCTTCGGGGGATGTGTGGTGATGGTGTTACGGACCTGTGAGGACACAGGCAAACGGAGCCAGCACTTCAAAAAGGTGATATACATGTGTGTTATTAAAGAACAGTATGAACTGCGACTTATCATTTAATTTTCTAAGTCTACTAGTCACTTTTAATCTTTCAAGCAACTTTTTCTTATAGTGACTTTCAAACTCGTAAGTAATTTCCAGTTTATCAAATAACTTACAATTTAATATAAAGCCAGGTATTAAGTCATACCAACAAACTTACTAATTAATGTGGACTTTGAAGAACATTTATAGCACAATTGAGACTTAACCATTCGATAAAATAACTTTCCAGTGAATTAGAACTGTATTTAATTTCACAATACGTCGAACAGTTACTTGTTTCATGAGTGAGCCTTGGTTAGTTTAGATAATTTTGAATTAGGCACTTCATGAATGAACTTTGTTTGCTTTTATAGTCAAACTGACTAATTTTTTCAAGAAGAAACTTAGTTTATTTTGTTTATTTTGTTTGAATTGAGCATTTGAAACTTCAAGAATGAACTTCATTTTACTAAAATTAAACACTTATCACTAGTGAAATTTAACATTATGAATGGACTTCGCTTTTTAAACATCAAAGTTTGATGCTAGTTCAATTTGACAGTGATTTAATAAAGCCACATGGAACCCAGTAATAAAGTTTGTGGGGCCTGTATATGCAATGTTTATTCCTTCTCTGTACACTCTCCTGATCTAAGACTGGACAGGCCCTGCATACTTCTCATGCTCCATTACGCGCGTAATTTAGTGTGTGTCAGTTATGGGTACAATATATAGATACATATCTTATGGCTTTACAAGTACACAAAATATCTAATATCAAATGGAAATGTCCAAATTTGACAACCAGTCCAGGGCACTCGGAGTCACTTGGTGTAGAAGCCTCAGATCACCGTTAAATGCTCGAAGTGGGCACTCCTTGACAATGTGTTCCAATGTCTGCTCCTCCTCTCCGCAGTCACAGTCAGCAGATGAACGGAAACCCCCTTCTTCAACATGCAACCATACCTCCCTTGACCCATTCTAATTCAGTTCAGCTTCGACTAGGTTTGGCGCAGCAGTTGGAATCCTTCCACTTTCCTTGTTGGATCTTAAACCAAGTGAGCGTTGTTGGGTGGATGTTCATGCCAACGTTGACGCCACTCGGAGGTCACGTCGAAAGAATTGATACTTTTAAAATCAGTCCAGGTTGGTTTGCATGATTTCAGACGAGTTGTTGGTGGGTCTTGTAGGGCATCGTACAAGGGAGAGTTCTTATAAGAAGAGATCTTCGTGAGCAAGTTTACCTTAGCTGCTTTCCTCCTTAGATCTTGCAGGGCAATATCAATTAAGAAGCCTCCCCAAAGATTGTGGTTACTGCAATCGGGCGTTCCCTGGGCAACGGTTTAACTGGCGGATTCTTCCACAAAGGTGCTGCTACACAGCAACAGGTATGCAAGAGAACTTCATCTGCTGGCCTTGCATTTCTTTTTTATGCCAAGTCTGTGTTGTATATATTAGTGCAGGTCATAACAATTTTCTTAACATTCTCATCTAGAAACAGTTCTAAACATTCCTTCCCAGTCTGCACCCTCTAGTTTCGCCTTTAGGCCCTGTCAAGTGAAGAATGGTACTCTTGAGCTCGTTGTCCTTCCTGAGTGGCATTAACCATCATCACTGTTATCCTGTTGGTCATCTGAGGAAATCTGATCGCCATCTTGATTTATATAATTTTCTTCCTCATTATCAGAATAGTGTATCTCTTCCGTAACAGTATTCTTTTCCATCATCGCTGTCGCCTTACACAGCAGTATTCTCATTGCTGTTTCCATCTAACCACTATCGGATAACATCCTCTTTGCTAGCGCCAGGTGCTGACATAGTAACACAAATACTTGCGCGGGCTACAGATGTAGCCCAGTCAACTTCATCAAGTTGAGGCCAGATCCAACTCCTTAGAAGTACAAACGCTCACTAAGTTGTCATAGCATTAGCTGGAAGGAAGGTACTCGAAACCACGTCCATCCATCGCTGTTGGCTGTTAAACGTAAAAGAGAAGAATATAGCTGGGCTACATTTGTAGTCCGCACTGGTGCTGTAGGGTTAATAATGATAGTTTGTGATCTCACCATTTAATTATTCTAACATTACAACAGACCTACAAGTTTTATGAAAACATATTTTAAACGTATAACAATAATAAATGTTAATGTAGCATATATTTACTTGAGTTATAATTTATTGGTGTGTTGGGATGTATAGATTTCATGCAGCAATATACCTAATATATATTAATAATTTAAGATTTGCTGATGGCACTACTTTCCTGCCAGCAGCGAAGACGAACTTGCCGACTTACATGCAAGAGTGGAAAATGTGAGCACAGTGTATGGACTAAACATTAACCTTAGTAAGTCCAAAGTAATGATAATTGACCAAGGAGCACATATCCAGATCACAGGTAAATTACAGGGACTGGAGGTAGTAAATGATTTTGTCTATCTAGGATCAACTATCATTGACACAGGAAGTTTTTTTTGCTATTGGTTTTACATCGCACTGACACAGATAGGTCTTATGTCGACGATGGTGGCGACGATGGGATATTAAAGGGCTAGGAGTGGGAAGGAAGCGGCCGTGGCCTTATTTAATGTACAGCCCCAGCATTTGCTTGGTGTGAATATGGAAAACCACGAAAAACCATCTTCAGGGCTACCGACAGTGGGGCTCGAACCCACTATTTCCTGGATGCAAGCTCACAGCTGCGTGCCCCTAACCGCAAGGCCAATTCGCCCGTTACGGAAAGTTGTGAGGCAGAAATTAGAAGATTGTTCAACTTAGGGAGAGTTGTTATGAAGGAACTCGCCAGAATCTGGAAATAATAAACATTGCAAAGATTCAACTTGTTGAAGATTTTGCTTTCTCCGTATTTCTATATGTTTGTGAAATGCGGACACTGCAAGCCAGAGACAAACAGTGCATCGATGCATTCGAGATGTGGTGTTGGCACAAATGAGGCATGTTTTGTAAGTAAGTACCGTTTTGAAATAAATGAAAAACAGAGATTTTTTAACAATTTTATTTTTATATGGAAGCCTGTACATTACTCTACTTTTCAACATAATTCCCACGAATATTGAGGCACTTGTCATATCGTACAACAGGCTTTTGCATACCATCCTCATAGAAGTTGGCCGTCTGATTTGTCAGCCAATGCAACATGGTTATCTTGACACCATCATTGTCGTCGTGGCGTTTGTCGGCCATATATTTCTTCAAATGCAGGAACAAGTGGTAATGACTGGGCGCAAGATCGGGACTGCATGGAGGATGATCGAGTTGTTCCCAGCGAAATGATGTTATGAGGTCTTGGGTTCGATGAGTCACATGTGGGCGTGCATTGTCATGAAGCAAAACTACGCCCCTACTGAACATGCCACGCCTTTTGTTCTGAATTGAGTGGCGCAATTTGTTTAAGGTCTCACAATATGTTGCTGAATTGAGTGTCTCACCACAGGGCAAAAAGTCCACCAGTAACACCCCCTTTCTGTCCCAAAACACAGTACACATGATTTTCCGGGCTGACATTGTTTGCTTAAACTTCACTTTCTTGGGTGAAGTTGAATGTCGCCATTCCATAGACTGCTGTTTTGTTTCAGGTATAACGTTGGCCACCCAGGTTTAATCCCCCGTTACAATTTGACTAGAAAAAATCATCTCCTTCCTCGTGGTAACGCTCCAGGAAAGTTAAGGCACTGCCCAAACGTTTGCTTTTGTGCTCCTCCGTCAACATTTTTGGTATCCAGGGTGAGCACACTTTTCGGTAATTTAATCGTTCACTCACAATGTCATAAAGAACACTTCGAGAAACTTGAGGAAACACGTCAGATAACAGCGTAATCGTAAAGCGTCTGTTTTCTCTCACTGCTCCGTCAACTGCCTGCACCAAATCTTCACTAATGACTGAGTCGTCCACTCCATTCTTCATCATGCACATCTTTGCGGCCACCTTTAAATGCTCGAACCCATTTCCTAACCATTCCATCGCTCATAATGTTTGGTCCATAAACTGCACAGATCTCACAATGATTATAGATAGCTTTCAAACCTTTTGCACTCAGAAAACGAATAACAGACTGGACTTCACAGTCGGCAGGACTCTCAATCGGCGAGGCCACTTCAAATGCTTGCCAACAAACGTACACAAGGGTGACTATTGCCGTAATGGCGTTTTGGCGTTGCCAATAGATGCAGCTACACAGCGCGTATGCACGGAATGCCGACTGCAGAGCTGCATCGGCGGAATATCAAAACTGTACTTACTTAAAAAACGTGCCTCGTAGTTCTGCATGTAAATTTGACTGAAAGAACAAATATGTTCATCATTGAGCAACTCAGCATCTCCAAACGTTTTCCTTCCCATGTAAATCAGAAGATATTTCAGTTCTTCAGGCACATCACGAGAGAGATGGAGAAAATCTTGAGAAATTTTTCAAAAATATATCAAGCCAGTTAACTTCTTAATAATTAGAGCAAAAAGCTATTTTGGTTACCATATTTAAACAAATGACAGAACATTTTTTTCTCGCACTACACGTAGGCGTTATAGCGCCCACTATACAGGTATGAATTAATTGACCATTCGACTTACCTGCTGAGTTATAAAAAGGTATTGTACGGCTCAAAGGATAAACATATTTTATAAATTTAAAAAATTGTTTTTATTTGCTCCTATAGTTTTCAGTTTTGGAAGCCCCCTGAAATACCATCAATAGCGGCAGACAATCCAGATTTCACATTGACGAAATTGACAGACCGATTACTTTGTTAAATATTCAACCTTCTCCACTTAACTGCACTGACTCACTGTCTTCCCCTCCTGCCAGTCCACAATTTACATTTAACTGGGTCATAGACAGGTTAAAATGGTTTTGTACTCCAGGTATAAATGATATTCCTGTTACTTTTATACAGAACATTATGGGTGTTGTCCTTCCTATACTGATGCACATAATAAATTACTGTGCAACGAACGGAACTTTCCCTACTGTCTGGAAAACAGCCAAAATAACACAGATACATAAAAAAATCAGACCCACAGTCACCCTCTGACTACCGCCCTGTTTCCATACTCCCCACGCTTTCTGAAGCTTTTGAACATTTAGTATATGAGCAAGTTCTGGAATAACTAAATAGACATGCTCTTTTGGACCCTATGCAATCTTAATTTAAGAAGGGTCACAGTACCGTGACTACACTTTGAAGGTTATGCAACACATCAATAGTACCTTTGACACTATAGAAATTCAAGCTATGATAAAGAAGTACTCAGTTTTGACCTAGCTGCACTAAAGATTCTTAGTTGGGTGACCGTCAACAGAGGGTAATATTAAAAGATAAAGCCTCTATGTGGAAAATGAAACTTAGTGGTTTCCCACAGGGCAGTATTCTTGGTCCTTTGCATTTTTGTATTTATATTAGTGATTAATCATCTGAGATTTAAAAAAAAAACAAAAAAAACATGGACAACTTCTATGCCGACTATCTCCAAATATATCGACACTGCAAAACTTCAGATTTCAGCAAAACTGTAGAAGATATTAACAGTGACCTCTGATGGCTCAGTGTATATGCATAATGAAATTCTCTTTTAACCCTTTCAGACCTTAAAGAAAACTGGCAGTTAGAATTTTTGTTTGTACGTCAAAAACTGACTAAAATGCTCTTAAATACATATATTTTTAGTTTATTCTACAAAATAAGAATTAACATCTGGAAAAAGCACCTGCACAATTGTGGATGTCAGGACTTAATTCACTACTTACAAAAAAGAAAAATTACCTCAATGCATGTGAATATACATATGTACATGATCAAATGTTCTACTATTTTACAGTGAGAAATAATTTAAAACAATTAAATCTTCGTTCAAATACAAGTAAACCTTACATTTTTCTACACTGAGGACGAGTTTTGCTTTTACTGCCCTTTTGGCGGCAGCACCTTGTCGTCAGACCTGAAAGAAAACTGGAGGTGCGAATTTTTGTTTGTACATCAAAAACTTACTATAATGCTCTCAAATACATGTTTTACAGTTTCTTACAAAATAAGAACTATCGGCTGAAAAACAGAACCCACACAATTGTGCGTGTTGGGACTTAATTCACTACTTACAAAAAATAAAAAAATAAAAATTCAACTCAGTACATGTGAATATACACATGTTCATGATCATGTGTTCTATTTTACAATGTGGAACGATTTTAAACTATTAAAATTTTATATATTGCATTTCTCACGTAGAATACAAGTTCTGCTTTCACAGTCCTTTTTATGGCAGCACCCAGCACTCCCGCATGCATTGCCTGTAGGGAAACCTAGCCCGCACAATTGTGCGTATCAACATTCAAAACCTCATGGTATTACGTACGATGTTGTAAGTTCACAATTTATGTTCGCTAAACAATTTACACACTTCATTGATTATATTCTGATATTCAGTAAAGCTTCTAGATTAATATGAATGCAATAAATAAATAAATAAATAAATACTTACTTTTAGGCATTACTGCTTCCCGCCATCTTGCCAATGAACTGTATTTTTAAACTCTTCTTCCTGTCCCCTGGTTGTCAAGCACTAAATAAAAGCACTGCAGTCCGGTCTAGTGCCAAGAAAACGTCAAATAAGCTCAGACATAAATAAAATAGGAACACGCACAAATGTGCGAACACGGTCTGAAAGGGATACTAAATGCCATAAAGACTCAGGCAATTATAATAGGATCACGAAAATTACTGAGCATCTTAAACAGTACAGCAATCCCACCTCTCCTACTGAACAGTAATGTTCCCTGCAGGAAAACAGAAATCTTGGCATAACTATGTATGAAACACTTGATTGGTCTGATCACACATAAAATAAATCGGTAAAAAATATTTTTTGATTGCTTCACGACATAGAGATGTATTTGTGTATGAGCTAAAGGCCAGACGAATACAGACATTGGTTCTCCCTATTCTTGGTTATTGTGACATTGTTTTATTGGACATGAGAAGGGAACAAACGCTGAAATGTCAGCGAACACTGACTCTTGCCCACAATTTATTTACGATATCAGATAAGATGCTAATATCACCAATACCATCAGGCTCTCTCATGGTTGAGGCCTGATAAACTTCGGAAACTATCGTATACATTTTAATGACATTGTTTAGATTGTTAGCAGAAAACCAGCTGCTGTATATTTATTCTAAATTCACCTTTTTAATAATCTTTACATGACCTTTCAGGCTCCTTTCTTTCTATTCCTGTGCACAACACAAATAAAGTTAACCCTTCGAGTGCCGGCTAAAATTGCGTAGTACAGTGCTAAAAGTACCAGGCCCAGTTTTCTAAATATGCAGAGGTTTGAATTATTCATAATTTTTTAACTACTGGAGTAAGTCACATGAAGGTGTTCAACATTCCACTCTCCCATTTAGCATTCCAAAACTTTAAAAATAACTAATAATAAGTATGTGAAAAAATCTATAACTTTTAAAACTTTTTCCTGATTTCTTTTTTTCAGTTTGAGAGCCAAAATATGGCACTAAATATGATGTTTCAGTCTTATACTCAAACTGAAAACACGGAATAGTTAATAATTGAAAGAAATGCAACATTTCATCCATCTGACTGTGTTCTTTTAGAATTGGCAAATAAATTAGCAAAGTACTA
The DNA here is from genome assembly GCF_040414725.1 of Anabrus simplex. Taxonomy (NCBI): domain Eukaryota; kingdom Metazoa; phylum Arthropoda; class Insecta; order Orthoptera; family Tettigoniidae; genus Anabrus; species Anabrus simplex. The sequence continues at coordinate 700,934,850 of NC_090266.1, read as the reverse complement.
CATTGCATGAAAAAACACTATGAAAAAAAGACAACTTACTAACTACAAGAAGAGAATGAAACAAACCACAATAACACTGGTTAAAACCCTGTACTTCCATGAAAGGCGTTGTAAACTGAGGTGGATTATCCTCACCTACCTTTATTTCCTTCCAGTCATCAATGTTTTCGTCATCACAATCACTATCACTGATATTATGACCATTTGCACCATTATAATGTTCCTGATATGATGTTTCTTTGTCACTGTCACGTTCACTATTATCAAACTCACTTTCACTTTTCACAGTTCGAGAAAACTTCCCCTTCTTCTGAAGATTCACTTAAAACAGCGCTAGTTTCTTATTCTTCAAGCCAAGCACGTTTACTGCTGGACACCGCCATGTTGTATGACAGTCAGCTGTCACTCACTCCAAAGAAAGTTTAATATTTCAAAGCAAAATAACTACCGACTCTTCCAGGTGGCCAAATGTGGAAGCTAGAGGACTCTGCTATTGAGAAAGCATGACGTTAGTGCCATCCAGCGATTATAGAAGGAACTATATCAAGTTAAACATAATCAACGCCGCCACTTCTCGCATAATTTCCAAGCATTGATAGAATAGAATAGGAATATATATAATAGAATAGGAATAGACGTAGGCACACAGGCTTATTTTACTTCTGCTACTATAATTATTGCTCTTCCTACAGGAATTAAAATTTTAGTTGACTTGCCACTCTCCTCGGAACTCAATTAACTTATAGCCCAGCCTTGCTTTGAGTACTAGGGCTTGTTTTCCTTTTCATTATTGGTGGATTAACAGGAGTTGTATTAGCCAGTTCCTCAATTGACATTATTTTACATGACACATATTACGTTGTTGCCCACTTCCATTATGTTCTATCCATAGGTGCAGTGTTCGCAGTCATAGCTCGATTTATTCAATTATACCCTTTATTTACAGGATTAACACTAAACCCTAAGTGATTAAAAATCTAATTTACAACTATATTTGCAGGAGTAAACTTAACATTCTTCCCCCAACACTTTTGGGGTTAGCGGGTATACCACGTCACTATTCCGACTACCCAGATGGTTATACCTCTTGAAACATTGTTTCAAGACTAGGATCAACTATCTCATTTATTGGTATTATCTTCCTTATTTTCATTATCTGAGAAAGTATCATTTCAAATCGAACTGTATTATTCCCTATAAATATAGTAAGTTCATTAGAATGATACCAATCCTATCCACCAGCTGAACACTCATACTCTGAATTGCCTATATTAACTATCCTCTAATATGGCAGAATAGTGCAGTAGATTTAAGCTCTACATATAAAGTTCACCCTTTTATTAGAACATGGCAGCCTGATCGAATTTAAATCTATAAAATAGTGCCTCTACTTTAATAGAAGAATTAATTTTTTTTCATGATCATACTCTCTTCATTTTATTAATAATTACTATTCTAGTAGCCTATATCATAGGAAGCCTATTATTTAATAAATTTACGCATCGCTATTTATTGGAAGGACAAACAATTGAAGTAATTTGAACAATCCTCCCTGCACTTACTCATTTTTATCGCTTTACCATCTCTCCGACTTCTTGATGAATCTATAGATCCACTCATCACAGTAAAAACTGTCGGACATCAGTGATATTTACCGAGCTCAGAACATTTTAAGCAAGCCTCGGACCTATGGGAGTAACGGAGTCCCACTCCCATTTGACAGGCGAAGGACTCCTTGGAAACAACTTGGCGAACGAAATGGAATTCGATGGGGAGCTATCAATATTAATGGGGCTTATGGAAGAAAGAAAGTAGAACTGGCTGAGTCAGCAAAGAGGATGCATCTGGATGTGCTAGGAATAAGTGATATTCTGGTAAGGGGAGATAACGAGGAAGAGATAGGAGATTATAGTGTACTTGACTGGTGTTAGAAAGGGAAGGGCAGAGTCTGGGGTAGGGCTCTTTATCAGGAATACCATTGCACGCAACATAGTTTCTGTTAGGCACGTAAATGAGCGAATGATGTGGGTAGATTTGGCAGTTGGAGGAATTAGGACTAGAATTGTCTCCATGTATTCACCATGTGAGGGTGCAGATGAGGATGAAGTTGACAAGCTTTATGAAGTATTGAGTGACATCGTGGTCAGGGTCAACAGCAAGGATAGAATAGTGCTAATGGGCGATTTCAATGCGAGAGTTGGGAATAGAACTGAAGGATGCGAAAGGGTGATTGGTAAATGTGGAGTAGATATGGAAGCTTATGGGAATGGGAAGCATTTGCTGGACTTCTATGCTAGTATGGGTTTAGCAGTTACGAATACATTCTTCAAGCATAAGGCTATTCACCGCTACACATGGGAGGCTAGAGGTACCAGATCCATAATAGACTATATCTTAACCGACTTTGAATTCAGGAAATCTGTTAGGAATGTACGAGTTTTCTGGGGATTTTTCGATGATACAGACCACTATCTGATCTGTAGCGAACTAAGTATCTGTACGCCTAGGGTAGAGAAAGTGAAATCTGTCTGCAAACAAATAAGGGTAGAAAATCTCCAGGACGAGGAAATTAGACAGAAGTACATGGATGTGATTAGTGAGAAATTTCAAACAGTGGACAGTAAGCAGGTTCAGGATATAGAAAGTGAATGGGTGGCATACAGGGATGCTGTAGTAGAAACAGCAAGGGAATGCCTAGGAACAGCTGTGTGTAAAGATGGGAAAAAGCAAACATCTTGGTGGAATGATGAAGTGAGAACAGCTTGTAAACGTAAAAAGAAGGCTTACCAGAAATGGCTCCAAACAAGGGCCGAGGCAGACAGGGATTTGTACGTAGATGAAAGAAACAGAGCGAAACAAATAGTTGTTGAATCCAAAAAGAAGTCGTGGGAAGATTTCGGCAATAACCTGGAAAGGCTAGGCCAAGCAGCAGGGATACCTTTCTGGACAGTAATAAAGAATCTTCGGAAGGAAGGGAAAAAGGAAATTAATAGTGTTTTGAGTAATTCAGGTGAACTCATAATAGATCCCAGGGAATCACTGGAGAGGTGGAGGGAGAATTTTGAACATCTTCTCAATGTAAAAGGAAATTATCCTGGTGGTGTTGCGAACAGCCAAGCTCATGGGGAGGAGGAAAATGATGTTGGTGAAATTACCGTTGAGGAAGTGGAAAGGATGGTAAATAAACTCCATTGTCATAAAGCAGCAGGAATAGTTGAAATTAGACCTGAAATGGTGAAGTATAGTGGGAAAGCAGGGATGAAATGGCTTCATAGAGTAGTAAAATTAGCATGTAGTGTTGGTAAGGTACCTTCAGATTGGACAAAAGCAGTAATTGCACCTATCTGTAAGCAGGGGAACAAGAAGGATTGCAACAACTATCGAGGTATCTCATTGATTAGTATACCAGGCAAAGTATTCACTGGCATCTTGAAAGGGAGGGTGCGATCAGTCATTGAGAGGAAGTTGGATGAAAACCAGTGTGGTTGCAGACCACAGAGAGGCTGTCAGGATCAGATTTTCAGTATGCGCCAGGTAATTGAAAAATGCTACGAAAGGAATAGTCAGTTGTGTTTATGTTTCGTAGATCTAGACAAAGCATATTACAGGGTACGTAGGGAAAAGATGTTCGCTGTACTGGGGAACTATGGAATTAAAGGTAGATTATTAAAATCAATCAAAGGCATTTATGTTGACAATTGGGCTTCAGTGAGAATTGATGGTAGAATGAGTTCTTGGTTCAGGGTACTTACAGGGGTTAGACAAGGCTGCAATCTTTCACCTTTGCTGTTCGTAGTTTATATGGATCATCTGCTGAAAGATATAAAATGGCAGGGAGGGATTCAGTTAGGTGGAAATGTAGTAAGCAGTCTGGCCTATGCTGACGACACTTGGTCTTAATGGCAGATTGTGCCGAAAGCCTGCAGTCTAATATCTTGGAACTTGAAAAGAGGTGCAATGAATATGGTATGAAAATTAGCCTTTCGAAGTCTAAATTTATGTCAGTAGGTAAGAAATTCAACAGAATTGAATGTCAGATTGGTGATACAAAGCTAGAACAGGTCGATAATTTCAAGTATTTGGGTGGTGTGTTCTCCTAGGATGGTAATATAGTAAGTGAGACTGAATCAAGGTGTTGTAAAGCTAATGCAGTAAGTTCGCAGTTGCGATCAACAGTATTCTGTAAATAAGTAAATTAACCAAGCTACAGTCATGATCGACAAGACAAGAAGCCATGCTTTGGGATTTGTCAGCAGAACAGGCGGTTAGTCGTCTAGCACTACTATGGCCTGGGGGTCCAGAGCCAGAATTGTTACGTGGGCAATGCCTAGAGAAATGCCTAGTTGATCCACAGTTACGGCAAGAAGTATTGTTGGAAGAGCCTCCACCCATCGCAGGTTTCCTATTGCCTAATGTCCCGGCCTTGGGACAATCCCGCTTGAGATGGGCCGTGGAGCCACAATTAAAACATGAATGGGGATTACGCGATTTGGAAGCAGGTGACGGGGTAGTTTCAGAATCCTGAGGAGGGGGCATGCTTATAGGAGGTGGGGCTAATGCCAGGCGTAACTGGTCAGCATATCGAATGCCTTCAGCGGACACTGTAATCGCTTCCAACTGGGCGAACGTTGCAGGTCGGGGTGAAAGAGCCAGATATGATCTATAGTTCGGGGCGAGACCTTCAACTATGTTGGCAACCATCTGAGCCTCTGAATAGTGGAGCTGGAAAATCTTAGCTTGGAGCTTAATGTCTTGAACATATTCAGATAGTGACTCGTTAAGATGTTGTACTCTGAAATAGTGCTTCTGCACTAATGCAGACAAGGCACGAGCAGGAATGAAATATCCAAGTACATGGGCATGAAATTGATCTACTGACCATCTTTCAGAAATGGCCCTGACAATGTGCTCAGAAAGAGCTCCAGAGACATGTGGGTATAGAATTTGAAATACGTTGTCGTTACTGAGATCATATACAATTTAACATTAAAAATTAAATAATTGAAGTTCAACCAATTCAATACATAAAAGAAAGAAATGTAGTAATTACATTCTTATTTAAATGGGACCGGTTTCGACCTTAGTCCAGGTCATCATCAGCCGTAAAAACGAGTAGGTGAAATCACACAATGTTTATGAATATTGGAGAAATGGGTCAGTTTCACACTCTGTCAGGCACAATTGCCTGATCCTTGAATTCAGTTAGGAACCGAAGGAAGGAAATAACTTCATCAACGGAGTTAGCTGAAAATTTTGAGACTCCCTTAAACACAGTGGTCAACGGGTGAGGCAGACTGGAGAAAATCGGGGGAAAAACAGGTGTAGGGGGTGCTTGGGAAGGCTTAGAATAGTCCAGAGGGTTTAGTGAGGCCTCGTGCCTTTGATTTGGGTGCCCTTGTGAAAAGGATGGAGTACAGGAGAGCCATTAGCCTTTCATTTACTGCGATGGAAGCGAGTCGATGATCATTCACCAGTTTGATCTTTACTGCAAAACCCACACCATGGATGCAATGTTCATTTTCCTCCTTTCCTTTCCAGAAGATGGTGTAGCCTGATGAAGCCTCGATGGTTTTTCCTTCTCCCGCGAATCTCGTTTCACTTAGGGCGATGACATCAATGTAGAGTCTCTGTAGCTCATGGCTGATGAGAGCTGTTCTTCTTTCTCGTCTGTTATCGTTGTTTAATAATGTCCTGACGTTTCATGCACCGATAGTGATGAATTTAGATTTTTTTCTTTCATGATTTCAACCGCAAGTTAGGGTAACCCTCTGAGTGTGGTTTCTTAGACAGGTTTTGAAAGTGACTACCGATATTTAGCCCACATTTTCTAGGGCCTTCCCCATTCAGGGTGGGCAGTAGGCCTGCCCAGTCACAGATGCAGGACCGGATCCCTGAGTAGTCACAGGGTCTCTGGAAGGCGACCATCGCACATCTGCCGCCAACGTGCAGGTCCAGACTAGAAGCTTCCAGTTTACCCAAACCTGCTTCCATCATCCTTATCCAGCATTGCCAGCCTCTGAGATGGTCAGGATTGTACAATAACCCCAAAAATATCGTATTTTTTCAAGAGAGGATCGTACAACTTAAAATGACCATTAAAATATTCGCTATGTCTCTTCACAGACACAGTTATTCACTTACGGAGCAGCTTGCTTCTCAGGAAGCTGACTGGTTTGATTCTTGGTTAATAATATGAGATTTCCAAAAAGTCGAGTACCCCTGTTTCCGGCCATACGTAAATCTCCATGTTCCGCGGATTACTTATAACACGATACATAGGTGTCCCACTGTAGCAACTCCACATTTAAACAGCTTAGGATGGAAAATAAGTGTACTTCATTGTGTTAATGTGCAAGATTCAGTATCAAGGATAAGAAAATACATTTAGATTACTCAAGAATAGGATCATTTGTGAAGAAGTGGTCATCATGGCTTATAAATAAAGTCACTGAAGTGCCTTACCTCATAGCTGGATATCGTCTTCTTCCTCTCCTTCTATGGATCCTCTAGGCTCATTCATAGCACAAGGTTATGAAGTACCGGTACTTGAGCTTGCTGGTTGATTATACAACTGTGCTTTAGTCATCCGTCTGAGCATGTTCTCTGACGGTTTGAAATCTTTACACGTACCACTGACTCAAACACACTGACTGGCCGGCAAGCATCCAATTCACCATAGAAGTACAGTAATTAGCCTATTCCTGTTTTTGGCTTCAATGAGATTAATTTTGCTGAATATTCTTTTACAGTCAGCATTTGAGTAAAGGGGTGACAAAACAGAGAGTGAAAATTCTGGAAGTGTGTCAAACTTGCATTCACCAAATGTGTTTATCACCTCCTGTAACTTAGCCCAAAATTCATTCACTTCAGAGCAGGCTTTAATATCATCATTGATATTGACAAAGGGTATTTTTCTCCTGTCATTGACAATCTGCTGATCTACAGGTGCAAGACTGTGAAGCAACTCAGAAAGGAGTAAATTGGTAAATTCCCTTTGGAAATTTCATTATTCGAAAAGCCTCTTCCTCTCTTTCCAACTTGTATATGACAGAACATAACTAGCATGAATAAAAGAAAGAATGAAAATCTACAGATTTTAAAGAGAAAACAAGACAAAATTTATGATACGTTGTAGGATCGTACAGTAGGCGTACAATCCGTGTACTATAACACAGAGCATCAAATTATCATACATGTACGATCCAGATCGTACAGTTGGTAACATTATCCTTATCCCATCGCCACTGGGCTTTTAGAGGAACAGCAGGAGAGAATGCCTTAGGCATGAGTTTGTTTAAGGTGGATCGCAACTTGTTGGGGAGCGATCCACACGCTATGGTCCTGGAGCCATTCACTGTGGCACATATAGCATGAGACCTGCAGTTTATAGCACCAGAACTGCAGTGGACTGCCACAGACTCAGAGGACAGTTGAGTTGCACCTTTACAGCTAATCCATCTGGCATGATCTCTTCCACCCCCACAGCTGTTGGGAACTAAGAAATAAGAGGTTCCTCCTCCACCTGCTATGCTGTTGGGTCAGAATACACTGGATTTCAGTGGCATTTCCTCCACTGGGGGGGGGCATCACCCAATCCTAAGGAGGCTTCTCCACCCAAAGCCATTGGCCTGCCTTAGGAGGTCGAGTTATTAATCGCCACTCAGCACTTGGCGTTACCTGTTTTTACAAGCTGGTTGCCAACCCAGATAACCCCCCTCCTTTCTCATTGTGGGCTTGGGACCGGACAACTGTGGAGTTTCATGTTGTATAGACAACTCCATATTAATCTCTGCAGTGTTTAAAGATAAAGGGATGAGTAGGTATTTTCTGAGAAGCTATGATAGTAGTTCCCAGTCATTTTTTTTTTAACTATGTAGACTTCTCTACTTTATTTTTTTTACTGGTGGTTACTTGTATTTTATGGTAGCTGTAACTGTTATGTGGTGGGAGAAACTGTGGATGACTTCTGTCTTCAGTACAGAGGACGGAAGGTTGGTAAGGAATAAATATAGTGTGGAACTAGAGGTTTTCGTTACACGGGTTAGTTCAGCAATTAATTTGTCAAGGAACAAATCAAAGAATGCTGTAAAGAAAATTTCTTCTAATAGATTGATGGGAATAGGCAGGAGGTGAGGGCAATTTTACTTCCAGTCAACTTCCAAGTTAAATCACCAGTTATGTAGATACCTTTACATCAGTGTTGGATGTTTTGTACACGGCTTAGAGACAGTAGTAATTCCTCATTGATGTTACTGCAGGTGTTCAGAGCTCGGTACACGGAACCCAAAAGAAACTTGCTTCCACTGCACATGAATTCCACCCATACTGCCTTTGTTTCCAGCTGCTGAAGGCACCCAGGGTTGAAATCGGGTTTCATTGCAATAAGTATCCCTCCATCTGAGGTTCATAATCGATTTTTCCTAAATACTGTGTATGGCTGAGGTATCACTTCTGAGTCATAGACGAATTTAGGTAGGATTCACTAATACACACAATTGATGGTTCTAAAGAGGCAAGAGTGGCCTGGGTTGCTTGTTTGCGCTTTGCATGTTTCAGGCTGAAAGCATGAAATGAAAGCACAGTAAAGGTAATCACCCACTGCAGGGAACCGCACGGAACTACCTTGTGGAATATTCCACGGGCCATTTTCCAAGACTTCGCCCATACAGCACACCTAACCGCGCCGCGTCTCTCCAGTTGGGGAAGTGCAGCTCACACAGAAATATGAGTTCCTGTTCTGAGGAGGACTTATTATTTGCGGTTGTGCTACTTGCAAATGAGGAAGAAGAAAAACTCGAAAGAAAAGTTTGGGTCCACAACATTTATGAGAAAAGGTAAACGCACGGAGAGTTTCACCATTTATTTCCTGATCTACTAAAGGACCGAAGTAAATTTTCCCACTACTTTTGTGTGTCCCAAGAAAAATTCTATGAACTATTGAACCTAGTTAAGCCCTGTGTACCGAGCTCGATAGCTGCAGTCGCTTAAGTGCGGCCAGTATACAGTATTCGGGAGATAGTAGGTTCGAACCCCACTGTCGCAGCCTGAAAATGGTTTCCCGTGGTTTCCTATTTTCACACCAGGCAAATGCTGGGGCTGTACCTTAAGGCCATGGCTGCTTCCTTCCCACTCCTAGCCCTTTCTTGTCCCATCGTCGCCATAACACCTATCTGTGTCGGTGCGACGTAAAGCATCTAGCAAAAAAAAAAAAGAAAGAGCCGTGTGTAGAGCGAGCGTACGGTAAATACGGACATAAAGGAACGGAAATAATATGTTCTTAAACGTTTGTTGTATACAATCTTCCTATAAATACCAACTCCATGTGATTACCTTTCGCCGAGAAAGGCGTACAGTGCACAATACCACTAACCACGTGAAGGTACGAGCGTGCTGGCACTAGTTGAGGACTCACAAGGACTGCCGAAAAGGCACAAGACCACATTCTTACCGTTATTCCTTCCTTCTACCCTCGCCCACACAAGCATGCCGAAAGGAAAAAGTTCCGTTCCAGAAACCTGGAGGCTTCTGGCGCGGAAATTCCACAAGCTTGTTCCGCGCGGCGCGGCTCCCTGCAGTGGGCGTTAAGCCATTTCATTTCACAAGAAGCAGACCACGGAAATTTCTTCTTGGCTGCGCTGCGCTGTACGGCGTAGTGGGCGATTACCTTAACTGTCCTTTTACCTGCAGTCCAAGATTCTGAATGGCTGAAATCACTATTAACACTATTTACACTGCTTGATGTTGTTTTAGAAAAGTTTCTGAGAATTGAGGGAAAACAATATTTCCAACATGACCATGTCTGTACCCCCACGTTCATTTTTGTCAGTAGCGATGTCTTCTGTTAATTGGTGATGACAAGATGTACATGTCACAGATAGCTGATTCACAGGCCGTTTAGAATTACACACGTTGCACGGATGGTTGAATGAGACTCCTGAGTTTGGCCGTTGGTTCAATTCTACATCTCCACTAAGAGCAACGGAAAGTATATCAAGGTGGAATAATGATGCGGATGGTTTGGCAACCTTGCTCCCCACCATATGTCCCCTACCCAATCCTGTGGTAGACCGTAGACATTCATTTGCACACCACATCCAAGAATTAATTTCATATATAGATACTACTAACAAGTGTTCTTTAATTTCTAAATCCGTACACAATTCTCACTTTGTCAAGGAGCGCTTCAGTACTAGTTTGATGGATGTTATTACACTTTTTACCATTAACCCTTTGGCCTACCATTACTTGTGAAAGGAAGTATTCCCTTACATACCATTTATTTTTCAGCCACTTTAACATAAATTTGACTAATTACATACATAAGAATACACAGAGCAAAGTGAGCTTTTAGCTCGTCTATAGTAACAGGAAACCAATGTTTTTATTTGTAAGTATTACTGGTTTCAAGGAAAGCAGGTAAATTAGCAAGAAATGTAGAGGCATAGGCATTGGTTTCTTTAGTAATGTGATCCCAGAACTGTGGGGTTAGAAATTAATTCGCTACGTCCATTTCTTTTGGACTATTTCCCAACCTCCTGCTCACTATAGAGTAAATTTCAGAAACTGGTTTGCATGTTACAGAAACAGGCTTATTGTTAACAAGATCCCAATTCCAAGTATTATTACTAGAGTTCTCACCTGCTCTTTTTGCATTCTGGTTTTGTCCCGTAGTTTCAATTGGCACTATCACCTCGGAACTGAAATCAGAATAACTTTTATCACTGTCGGTTGAAGAAGAAGAATAAGAATTTTTCACTCTCCAGAGAATCATTTCCACTTTCAACATCACTATTTTCAAGCCAGTTATGAATAGCCTCACCCATGCCGCGCTTGGATGCCGCCATTATTGTTTACAGCGTGCAGCAAACTGAGGTGCTTTTTATGTTCCGTATTTCAGACTATTTACACAGAGAAAATAGCTTCAGGTATCATCTGACATCAATCGGGTAAGCTGCCAAGCAAACAGAATAAATCTCTCTGACCAGCTAACTGCGATGCACCGGGATGGAACTGTCCATTAAAGTATGTTACCGCCTTACGATCGCAGGACGGAAGGCTCCGCCAAAGTATGGCAATGGGTTAAAAACATGACTCAAACTCGGAGAACTCATATCACCATAGAGCTGCTTGTCGCCATCTTGTATCAAATGGACTGTGTATGAATTGAGACCATACAATCCCGGATGCTCTCGTAGACTTACTTTATTTTTTATATTTCATATTTTAAGGTTGCTAATGACAGTTTAAAATGATATCAAGGACCATAATATAATTAGGACTGTGATATAGTTGAGGTATCGTTGCCATACGACAAATCATCATATCAGAGAAATGTGTTACAGCTAAAATTACTGATGTAATGAAAGGATTTTCAAAATTTCTTCTTCTTCAATTTGAATTTTACCCATTTTTTAAAAACCAGTTTTTCATGTGACTGAAGATGACTTTCTTAACCCTTTAAGGGCCTGTACTATGACCACCAGATAAAAGTGTGGTTTAAATTTATGTGGCAGTTTGCACATATATTGGGAAGTTTGGTTGAAAACGCGTACTACGACTTTTGCTTATGTGCAGTCTGGGAGAATATTCTCTAATTTAGCTATGCCGAAGTTGGAGAGTCAGTTAACATTCTTATCTGGGACTTCGCTCCTGTTGGGGACGCTGCTATAAGAATCAAGATGACTGAAACATCGTGATGAATCTACATCTGCAGGATGCTATACGAAATAAATGATATAAATGCTTGCCAGTTACTGTTCTAACATTGTCTTGGAAAAAATAAAGTAACTACTTATTAAATTAGCGACAATAAATTGAATAATTGATAATAAAATTAATGATCCTCCACCACATGCAAGTTGCATTGATTATAAATAGAAACCTTACTTTTGCCGTAATGTGCATCCTCGTAATTAGTATTAGACAAAAAACAAAATTAGAGTGTATCATTTGGTAGGAATTATTTGATAAGATTGATAAGGTACGTAACCTGAATCTTACCTTTTGCGTCGAGGTAACATTTTCAGTCTCTTTATTTTCTTCAACAGTTTCTGAGTTTTGTTACATAATTAATTAATGTGTAGATTTCAATCCTAATTCTTTTCTTGGTCTGAACTTGCACATTAATGCCTAATAAGAGACTAATATTGGACTCAAGTAATACAACTTCGAATGGAATAGTGCTAAACAATCAAAAACATCATGAACAGGTACATCACCATGCTAAATTTCACTACATTTTCAGTAACCTTATTGCCAATGCAATAAAAATGTTACTACATCTTCCGCATAACAATACCATACTTAAAATCTCTTGGCAATACACAAGAAAATATTTAACTTCTAGTTTGCATAACTGCAGCCTACGCATCTGGCTGTTTATCTGACAGTCGTAGTAAAGGCCCTAAATTCACATTTTTGATGATTCTTCATACAGTGTGAAATGTTATACTATGCAGAGATACATTAAATGCTTTTCTTCTCTTTTTTCTTCAAGGTCCTGAATGACACTTTTCCAGATCATACTTTTTTAATGAATGGACTTATTATGGGTATTAAGGTAAGTTTCAATTCTAAACTTAATATGGATTTCCTTATCTATTAGGCATGTCATTTTATACCAAAACTTGTGAAATTGTGAACTAGACTTGTTATTCTGACAGTGGCTTTGATTTGGTACATAGTGACCAGCATGAATCAACGGTGGTCATTTGCACAAAAAGTGTAAAGGAACACAGTCAAGTTGGCTATTGTTCAGTGATAAACTAAAGAAATACATAGAAGTTACCTTCGGTGTTAAAAAAAGAACCATCTGTAAGTGTGATGGTGAACATGAACGAACAGAAATGTTCTTCTCTTACCAATTTCTTACATTTCCTTTTATTATCAAAATACTCCCTTTTGCTTCTACTTTTTTTTGTCTCTGTTCCATTCTTGCCATGCTTTCTTCTTTTCTTTCACTGCTTCTCTCACTCTCACATTCTACCACAAATGTCTCTTTTTCTTTCACTCTCATCCATGTTCTACCACTGGTACACACTGCTTTTGAAGATGGACCATTCATCTTCCACATTTTTTACTTCAATAACTGGAATTTGTTGTTTCAGTCTCTCCAGAAATTCCTCCTCTTCATTCTTATAATCCACACTTTTATTTTAATGTCTCTTGTCTCCTTTAATTTTCTCATTTTCCTTGCTCTCATTTTGGCTATCACAATTCTATGATCTGCATCAAATGCTTCCCCTGGTAATGCTGTTACATCCATCAACTGTCTGCGATTTGTCCTTACCACCAGAAAGTGATTGCTGATTTTATTCTTCTGTCACCCCAGCCATATCTTGTAATTTTTCTGCTGTGTTTCTTCCAAAACCATGTGTTGTCCACAATCATTTCATCCCTCTCACAAAACTCAACTAGTTTCTCTCCTTCTTCATTCCTTTTCCCATATCCATATGGTCCAAATGATGATGATGATGATGATGATGATGATGATGATGATGATGATGATGATGATGATGATGCTTGTTGTTTAATGGGGCCTAATATCTAGGTCATCAGCCCTATGGTCCAATTACTTCTTCCCTTCCTTGTCTTTTGTTTCCCACCTATGCATTTAAGTCTTACATTTCCTTTTATTATCAAAATACTCCCTTTTGCTTTCTACTTTTTTTTGTCTCTATTCCATTCTTGCCATGCTTTCTTCTTTTCTTTCACTGCTTCTCTCACTCTCACGTTCTACCACAGTGTCTCTTTTTCTTTCACTCTCATCCATGTTCTACCACTGGTACACACTGCTTTTGAAGATGGACCATTCATCTTCCACATTTTTTACTTCAGTAACTGGAATTTGTTGTTTCAGTCTCTCCAGAAATTCCTCCTCTACATTCTTATAATCCACACTTTTATTTTAATGTCTCTTATCTCCTTTAATTTGATCATTTTCCTTGCTCTCAGTTTGGCTATCACAATTCTATGATCTGCATCGAATGCTTCCCCAGGTAATGCTGTTACATCCATCAACTGTCGGCAATTTGTCCTTGTTATCCACATCATTTATTTCCTTTTCTAGTTTTCCAGGATCTTCAATATCCTCCTCTTTGTTCCCTGTCTGTGGTGCATACACTTGTATGAAGTCCTTCACTTCGTTCCTTATTTTCAATTTAATTTTAATTATCCTGTCACCAATATACACTACCATATCCACATATACTTCCAGCTGGTTTGAAATTATCAGGCCTCTCAGCCACCACTCCAGTGTAGTGTATACCCATTCCTCATTCTCTTCTCTCCTTTCCACATCCATTAGCTTTGCTCAACCCCATCATTCTCTACCCTTTTTCTCCATAAAATCCACAACTTATGCCTTTCCTATCTGGGTCACAAGGTGGATTATGCTCATCTGCATGATGTTGGTTACTGGTCATCCATTTTACACAGTCCGGCTCCGTGGCTAAATGGTTTGTGTGCTGGCGTTTCGTCGGAGGGGTCCCGGGTTTTATTCCCGGCAGGGTTGGGAATTTTAACCATAATTGGTTAATTCCCCTGGCACGGGGACTGGGTGTATGTGCCGTCTTCATCATCATTTCATCCTCATCACAACACGCAGGTCGTCAATGGGCGTCAAATCAAAAGACCTGCACCAGGCCTCTCCGGAGGCCACATACCATTTCATTTCATTTTACACATTTCCCCCAATACCCAAGGAACTGCACGTCGTATGCAGGGTATGCCCTTTTCCGAGGCAAGTTTAGAAGTACCATATCACATATAGGCTATTATTACGTTGGGGTCGCCAATCCCAGAGGCATTTTATACCTCCTGTCAGGCTTAACTTTAGGCTGCTCCTCAGGAGTACAGACGTCTGTTGAAACTGCTTCACTGAAGTACAGATGTTGGTGACAGGAGGAAGTTCTTCCATTTTATTTGCCGTTGGGACTCGAGTCCTCTTCCGCCATCTAAACCGTTGACCATGTTCTCCTTTTTGGTAAATTTATGTGTCATTTCCTACACAAAGGCTTCGCTTGGCCTCCTTGATCATGAAGTGAAATTTAGAGAAACCATGATTCAGGCTACCGCCTCAGTATCATTCTTGTCTCTACTGAGAAGTTGGGGAGATGATGAAGCATTACAACTGGGAAAGAGGAGGGCATACAAATTATCGGGGTTAAGCAACCATTGCTTGCTGCCAAATGATAGAAGAATGAGCTATCAACTAGTTAGCCTTCAGATGCTATAAAAGTACAGGCACCCACCAACCTATGTAATTTTTTCTTGACAAGGGCTACTGTAGTTTTAGTGAAATGTTGACACTTTTAAACATCTTTGCAGCCTAATATCCCAGAAAACCATCAAAGCATGTGAAACAAAATATACATTACTAGTGTGATGTGGTGCCACTTCGATTTTAATTATCAAACCATCCTTTTTTTTTAGGACAGTGACAGTAAGTCTGTGACTTTCAACAGTGAGTTTTATGCAAGGATGCTTGAAGACTCCTTTTCTGCCTCAGTTACAGTGGCTGAACGTGGATATGGACCGTTTTATGGTTCTGCGCACATAGCCAGAAGATGCATGGATTTTTTTTTCCAGCAGACCTTTACACTGGTTCATTTCTTGTAATGGTGACATCTCTTGGGCACACTGGTCCCCCTGATTTAGCTTGTTCTGATTTTTTTCTTAAGAACTTTTGCCAAGTCAGAAATATTTCAGATTCATTATGTTGCTGTAGTGGAACTGATAGGACCACATCAGAGCCACTATGGTCAGTATCTCTAGCAATATGTTACGACAAATAACGGACTGTTTCCTATGCTACTAAGGGAATGTGCAGTACAGTGGGGCCATCGTTTGTCAGGTGTTGTATTAAAAAATTGACTGATAAGTGGCATTCCGGGTATTATTATTTTACATACAGTAGATTAAATGAGAAAAGTAATTTGCTTAAGGGGTAGTTTTATGAATACTATGTAAACGCTGCTATACACTGCATTATTGCTTAATGTCATTCTCTAACGATTAGATGATTTTTAAGTGTGAAAATATATAATAAATCTATACACCATACTACACATCTTGTTTTACTGTTTCAGGGACTGCTATCTTTCTTAAGTGCACCTCTTATAGGAGCCTTATCCGATGTATGGGGGAGAAAATTCTTTTTATTGATAACTGTCTTCTTTACCTGTGCTCCAATTCCACTTATGACAATCAATACATGGTAAGTATTATATGCTACCCTCCTTAACTACAGAAACTTTTCTGGAAATTTGGCCTTGCTTTGGTAGACCAAGAGTAATATGTGTTTGTATTACAACATTTTTTATGACTGCTTTGTATCTTGTAAAAGGGAGAGACCTAAAAATACTCAGCCATCTTAAAAAACAAAAACAAACACTTTATTTCAGATAAGTTAATCACAGGTTAATGGTTCTTGGAGTGGAATAGGTCAGCTTAAATAGTTATGATGTATACATGGTGTAACAAAAGGGCAAAATCTCAGGAATGTTCGACTTCTTTCAAGAATGATCTTGGTATGATTGATTATTGGTTTCAGTCATCATTAGTGTGGGTATATTTAAAACTTCTCATCACATTAACCATCATCTGTTGTCATATCTCAAATAAAATATTCTAAGTGCCATCCCACACATTTTTGCCTGATTACAGACCTCAGCTCATCTCTTTGAGTTCTGAATGCTTTCCAGATTTCCATATGAGTACATCCTGTCTGATAAAGTGAACAATTAGTTAACAAAGATTTGCTGCTACAGCATTCAGTTATTCAAAAACTTTGTAAAACATTTGCCTTTTAATTAAAAATAAAGCATTTCCAGAACATATAGCATATGTTTCCTTTCTTCATAAAGGGATGCATTCCTGAAATGTTTCCCTGAATATTTATTACATACTAAATGAATTAATGTCTTGTATTTTCTTGGATAGCTTCAACACATCTTAAAGATGTAAAATTAGTCATTTTCACAATTTACTTTTCTTATATTTCTACCTTTCTGACAATCCTTTAATAATTTTTGAATTACTGACATTTATTCATTGGTAATGTTATGGGTAGTTTAAAATTTGTTCAAACTACCATTTATGAAAGCATGAGTGGTGGAATAGCGGCTGTGATTGGATGATATTGAGTATTGTGCCATTTAAGTCATATGCTAGCTCACTCGTTGATCGCTGAGACATCCCAGAGCCACTAACAGATATAGGAGTTTCTGGAATAATGTGGATCCCAAAGGATTGAAAATAAGGTTTTAAATTATAAGTCATGGTGCAATTGGAATATAAATATAATAAATTTACTAAATGATGTTGGCAATCCTGATTAACTGCGATGGTAGAGATTAATGTAATGATCATCTGCACCATAATGAATTAAATTGAATCCAAGTTAGCAAATTTGTTGCTATAAGAATATTCCCTAAAATTTCTAATAAGTGAATTTTCTTCTCATTACAAATTTGGTTCTGAATTTCATCATTTAACTTAAACTGTTAACACTGAAATGTTCATAAGTTGAAATCTTGAAATAATATTCATGTTCAAAAATCTAAACAGGAAATTTAAGTAACATTGAAAAATATCTCCATGGAGATTAGGAAAAGTTTTAAATTAATTTTGATGTTAAAATTGAAATATTAATTGTGCTTAATTATACACTGGAGACTTTTAAGTCGACCAGACAAATATAATTTGACGTTTGCCCTTAGTTAAAAGAAAACACTGAATTCACCAATACAAATATCATCTCTCGATTTCTTAACTAAAGAAAACAACGCTGGACCAAAATGTCGACAAAAACATAAAATCCAACAACAAACGACAATCATCGCTAACATGGATGATAATGAAACAATATAACATAACACATGGCTGTTAGAGAAACATGACACAGTATAGCATACAATAAAAAAATGTGTCCAACAAATACAAGTGCATAAGAATAAATGACACCAGGCACACAACCTGGTTTCTGCGATATTATTTAAATTGCATCTAATAATGTTTAAGTTGATTGTTTGAAATCGTTTCAAAATATCATAGGATTTTCTTACTCAGAAGATTACGCTGTGCATCTACATGTCGTTATATTATCCTACAGCAAATGTTAGTGGATTGTGACTGTATAAAAACATGGTCACTTGTTTGAGTTATCACATGACTCACATGGTCATAAATATATCAAATGGAATACATATTCTTCTTCTTCTTCTCTGTTTATTTCTCTTACTACTACTACTACTACTACTACTACTACTACTACCATCATATCCTCATTGGATGTCAACTGTCATCAGGGTGATCTGGTTCTTGTTCTCAGCAACTTGAAGAATAGTGGGAGTACTGAGCTGATACCATTCTTATAGATCCTGTAGATTCTCCTGCTTTTCCTTCCTTTAATTTTACCTTGTAAGATAAGCTGATCTTATCATTTTGTATGATATGGCCAAATTACTCAAGTTCCTCCTTTTTTGATGTTGTGCATGACCTCGTTCAGGTGTTGGAGTAAGTCAGTGTTACGTATTCTGTCAACCCATAGCATTCTGAGCAGGCGTTATTAGCACCACATCTCGAAGGATCAAAGTTTTTTGGTGATGTTCTCTGTTAGGGTCCAAGTCTCGACACCATGAAGTAAGATATTAGAATCATTCCGTATTGATGGTTTTCACTTTACAAAGGTGAAAAATGAGAGTATGCTCCTAATTCAATACAATAAATATTCCGTCATTAGACGGAGTAAACAAATTCAAACATGTTTCGGCTCGTTTGAGCTATCTTCAGTGAAAAATGAGGGGAGATTTGAAATAACTTACATAATATAAGTTGAAAAAATGCTAAAAAACATAATGAAGGAGCAAATGAGAAAACAAACAAAAGAGAGCCTAGACGGCAACGAAATTAGCACAGATATACAATATTTACTTCAATATGCGGAGCAAAAAACAACTCACTGCGACAAAATTCAGTGAAAAGGTGTTAATTTAAAATAATAATTGAAATTAAAAACTGTGTTAACCTAAGAAAACAAAGGAATGAAAAAACAAATGATGCAGACGGAAATGAACAATAGTAGCACATGGTGAGGTTGTGGACCTCATAGTTTACAAAATATTGTTTAGTAACAATAACAAACAGATTGAATTCACTGTCGAAAATCATCCTTGTAGAAACCCATCACATTAAATTGGTCAGGAGGGGAGCGGGAGCAAACATTTTTGAGAAACCAAGCCTGATATGACGTGCAGGCAAAAAGCCTGTGACAAGGAAAAAACACCAATGAAATTTAAAGCTTTAGAAACAACAGCATTCTCAAAATATTTTCAATCTAGCAGTCCCTTTCTTGATTATTGTTTCATAATGTTGGCTGGTGTCTTGCCTTATTATAAAGGGTCGGAAGGGCCGCGATATAAAATTGAGAAGCTGTGTTAGGCAGAAGACAGATGCATAGTAAACTGTAAGTGATCTAGCGGAAACCGTCAATGAAGCTCTAATCTGTAATGGAAAAGTGAGGTTGTGTGAGAAACGTGGGGTGATAAGTAAAAAGTGTAGAATGGGTGTGAAGAAAGCTTAAACTTACGGTGTTTAGCAGGTGGTTGTCCTCTCAAATGGCCTGGCCTCTCAAAGTAACGGTCTCATTCACGTGATCGAGTCTATTGTTGGTTCGACTGTATTTGCTAGGATGGAAGGAGCAGAGGGGGAAGGGATGGTCCAGGGCTGGTGTGAGGAGGGGGGAGTGGTGGTGAGTTGGAGAGATGGAGGTGGGGTTTGTTTGTGTTATGGAAATTCTGACAAATATATGGAATGAATGAATGTTTCAAATAGAAAAAGAACATTCTACTTGAAACATTCAACAACCACCTGCTAAACACCGTAAGTTTAAGCTTTCTTCACACCCATTCTACACTTTTTACTTATCACCCCACGTTTCTCACACAACCTCACTTTTCCATTACAGATTAGAGCTTCATTGACGGTTTCTGCTAGATCACTTACAGTTTACTATGCATCTGTCTTCTGCCTAACACAGCTTCTCAATTTTATATCGCGGCTCTTCCGACCCTTTATAATAAGGCAAGACAGTAGCGAACATTATGAAACAATAATCAAGAAAGGGACTGCTAGATTGAGAAGATTTTGAGAATGCTGTTGTTTCTAAAGCTTTAAATTTCATTGGTGTTTTTTCCTTGTCACAGGCTTTTTGCCTGCACGTCATATCAGGCTTGGTTTCTCAAAAATGTTTGCTCCCGCTCCCCTCCTGACCAATTTAATGTTATGGGTTTCTACAAAGATGATTTTCGACAGTGAATTCAATCTGTTTGTTATTGTTACTAAAAAATATTTTGTAAACTATGAGGTTCACAACCTCACCATGTGTTACTATTGTTCATTTCCGTCTGCATCATTTGTTTTTTCATTCCTTTGTTTTCTTAGGTTAACACAGTTTTTAGTTTCAATTATTATTTTAAATTAACACCTTTTCACTGAATTTTGTCGCAGTGAGTTGTTTTTTGCTCCGCATATTGAAGTTAATATTGTATATTTGTGCTAATTTTGTTTCCGTCTAGGCTCTCTTTTGTTTGTTTTTTCATTTGCTCCTTCATTATGTTTTTTAGAATTTTTTCAACATATATTGTGTAAATTATTTCAAATCTCCCCTCATTTTTCACTGAAGATGGCTCAAACGAGCCGAAACATGTTTGAATTTGTTTACTCCGTCTAATGACGGAATATTTATTGTATTGAATTAGGAGGATACTCTCATTTTTCACCTTTGTAAACCATGAAGTAAGACAGAAAATACATAACTCTGAGGAAAACTGAGTTGGAGATTGATCTTAAAGTCCCTGTTACAGAGAAGTTTGCTCATTCTCTTGAATGCAGTCCTTGCCTGTTCAATCTGGGACCTAATTTCAACAGCATAATTTCAGCTGTGATTAAGTACACTGCCAAGATACTTCAAGCGTTCGACTTGCTCCAGTGATGTGTCAGCTGCTGTCAAAGTTAACATGTTGAACTACATGTTTGCTTATGACCATTATTTTGGGCTTTTTCATGTTTGAATGCAAACCTGCTGCAGCACTGTGTTTGACCACACAGATTAGTAATGTCTGCAGATCTTCAGTACTTGTTGCAAGCAGAACAGTATCATCTGCATATCGCAGATAGTTTATTGTGATCCCATTAAAAACAATGCCCTCCTGTTTTCCATCCAGTGCTTCAGAAAATACCCTCTCAGAATAAATATTGAAGAAGAGTGGAGATAGAACACAGTCTTACCTCACTCCTAGCTCCTGCGAGGTATTACAAAGCAAGAAAGACAAGTACCTACTGATCCAAACAAAATTTTAAATCGTCAAGTGATCCATCAGGAAAGGACAAGAAGGAAAGACAGATTAGAAGAGAGAAAGAAGTACAAATATGAAAAAGCACAGTATCTCTTTTATAATCAGAGGTGGTAAGTTCGTCGGATTATATTGAAGTATAACAAGCCTGCCTGTACAATTTATCCTAACCTTCTTCATCAGGCATTCAAAGAGAAATTCTCTACCCCTACTACTGCTGTTTCGAGAAAATTATCCAGCACCACATTCAGATCCCTCTACTTATGAGGTCATGACCATTAGCTATGAAGAAATAATCAATATTGTAACGAAAATGGCAATAGATCCATCGCCTGGTCCTGACAATGTTCTTATGAGGGTTGTTAAATGTCCACAAGTAGCCAGTATAATTGCTATTCTAGGTTGCTCGTACAGTTTTAATTCATAAGGGTAGAGATATGAATGATGTAAATGAATGGAGACCAGTAACAATATGTTCAATGCTAAGAAAAACCATTGAAAAGGTATTAGATAAATGGGTGAAGAAAGATGTCATCTCCTTTAATCCAAATCAAAGAGGTTTTACCAGACTTCCTGGAGCATATATTAATACTTCAATCATTAGTTCAGTATTGGAGAAAGCTAAACAAGAAAATAGTAACGCAGCAATATTATTCCTTGATATTACGAAGGCATATGATATCACTCATAATCATGTTTGTTCCACACTGGAAGCATCCAGTTATCACCAAAAGATTAGTTATAAATTTACAGTCCGGAAACAGCACTAAAATACAGACAATGAAGGGTGTAACAAAACATACTAATCTTCAGGGGAGTCTTCTTTAGGGTGTACCATTTTCGCCAACAATATTTAATATGTGTATTGATTTCATAATTGATGAACTACAGGGAGAATAATTTAAGTGTTCAGACTTCTGCTCGCATGCTGTAGGAAGTCCTGAGCGAGCGCCATATGGCTTCTGTCAACACTGGTGAGATAAGAAGTGTTCACTGCCAGCGCACAGCTGTTTAGCACTCTGTCCTGCAGTTCGCTAGAAACTATTGGACTTTTAAGGTGTGTTGTGAGGTTATTATCATGATGGTTAAATACACTATAGAGCAAAGAATATCTTTTTTCGAGTGTTATTTGCACAAGAGGAAGAAACCAGTTAAAAGGTGCCTACGAAAATTCCGTAGACAATTTCCCGGTGCGACAGTACCATCAAAACGTTATGTGCATCAGCTCGTTTACAAGTGGTGTAGTACTGGTTCCGTAAGCAATAAGAAAAAGAAGCAAAAGAGAACAGCTCTCACACGGGAGAGGTTAGAAGATATACAGGCAAGACTCCAGGTCAGTCCACATAAGTCGCTTCGGAGAGTAACTCAGGAAAGTGGTATTTTACCTTCTTCGGCACGTAATGCAACAAAATTGTTACGTTTATGATCTTATTGAACTCATTCTGTCCATAACATACTGCCTACAGATTTCAATGCATGAATACGATTTTGCAATTGGTCAGCGAATAGTGTCCACGACGGTATCATGGATCCGAACTTTCTTTTTATGAGCGACGAAGCCTGGTTTCATTTGAGTGGATTTGTCAATTCACAGAACAATAGAATCTGGGATACAGACAACCCGCACATTTTACAGCTGAGACCTCTGCACGATGTGAAGGTGGGTTTGTGGTGCGCTATCAGTGCCTGACGAATTATCGGTCCAATATTTTTTCAGGACACGATTACTTCTGACCGTTATATTCACAACATTTTGGAACCATTTTTTGCTGAACTGACTGAAGAAGAGAAAAGGTACGCCTATTTCCAGCAGGATGGTGCAATGGCCCATATGGCGCATAGCTCTGTATGATGGTTACGGGAAATGTTCGATGATGATCAGATCATCAGTAAAGGCTTATGGCCCCTTCGTTCGCCTGATTTAAGCACATGTGGTTTTTATCTATGGTGAAATCTTAAAGGAAAAGTTCACAGGAATAATCCTCGAACTGCAGAAGAATTAAAAACTGAAATTAGGGACATTGTGCGTTTTATCAGTGTCCATGAACTACAAAGTGTGTTTTGAAATCTCATTACAAGATGTGAAGCTTGCATTGCAGCTGAAGGAGATCACTTTCAGCATCATCTGTAAATACTGGTGAGTTCAGTTTAATTTCCTAGTCGATTTATTTATTTATTTATTTATTTATTTATTTATTTATTTATTTATTTATTTATTTATTTATTTATTTATTTATTTATTTATTTATTTATTACTGATGAGTTCAGTTTAATTTCCTAGTTTATTTATTTATTTGTTTATATATTTATTTATTACTGGCGAGTTCAGTTTAATTTCCTAGTTGATTTATTTATTTGTTTATTCATTTACTTATTTGTCCAGAGCATCTATGTAGCCAGTGAGTTCAGTTTTGTTTAGTTTCTATAGGCGTAATCATGCCACTTCTTTCAGCCGACTATGCCTGCTTGTCACGGCGGGCACTGCACTCGCTGTCTCCGCTTCCCAGCGCGCCCAATCCTCGACACTCCGCTCTGAACTTTCAAATTAATCACCCTGTATGTGAAAAATGAGTTACGGAGGCCTTTGGATATCTGCTTGTACCTGGAACTGACGATCTCTCCATTATGTGCTTCGCTGCTGATATTACATTGATAGAAACAGATCAAGAATCTGTTGAGGAACTGGGACTCAAGGCTATTAAAATACTTGAATGTATTGGATTGGAAGTCAACGAATCCAAGTGTATTGGCATTATAATCAATAAAGGAAATGTTAAAGAAATAAATTTCTGTATATCAGAGAAAAAATAATTATCAAAAGCATTGGCAATGATGAACCAATTAAATATTTGGCAGTAGATTTTTCTAAGACCATCATAAATCGTAATAAAGTTATTAATAACCTAAAAGATAAACTGGTGAAATTAATCAGTCACCACTCCACTTCTGAAGGCTGATTAAAAATTAAAGATATAAATAACCACATATGGCCAGTGCTTGTGTATACAATACAGAATGCCCCGCTTGATCAGTTGCCAAAAGGATTCCTTAAGGATGTAGACCAGTTGTTAAGGAGCATGCTCAAAGGGATTCTTTCACTTCCTATTCATGTTCCGGATGCCATGATTTATTCACTTACATAATACGTAGGTTTAGCATTAGTAATGGCCCAGTGGGAAGTATTTATTCAATATCTTAACGTGGTAAACATTATGGGAAAACATAACGTATAAATGGTGTGCGCACTCTGTGGGAGAGATGCTGAGAAAGAAAAAGCTGACTGCTTCCATAATTTGAAGATTGATGCAGGAAAAACAAGGACATATAGCAAAGCTATCAGGGAAAGGCTAAGAAACGAGGAGTTCAAAAAATGGTGCTCCCTTCCTAAAAATGGTAAAGGAATTGCCCTCTTCACACAGCACCCTCAAGGAAATAAGTGGTTCACAGAAATGGTAGGCGTTTCAACATCAGATTGGACTGAAAGCATCAAAATGATGGCAGATGTGGCTCTGGTAAGAATCTTGTATGATAGAAGCCAGGAGAACAACCATTGCAGGCATGCCTGCGGTGAGATTGAAACTTTGGAACATGTTCTCGCCTACTGTCCATTCTGCTCATTGCTTAGTGATACTTGCCATCACACATTTCGCGGCTTTATTACAAGAGTCTTCCGCGATAACGGGTGGGAAATATATGAAGAAGTGAACTGCTTAGCTGAAAATGGTAACACAAGAAGAGTAGATATACTAGCCATTGATAAACAGAGAGAATCGTTCTGTAATATTGACCCAACAGTACGTCTAGCTGCCGCACGATGTGCACTCTGAGAAGCAGGCCATCTATGTTCCAGTATCCAGTTACATCATGGAGAAATAATTATGTAAACTCTGTCACTGTTTACGGAGTGTTGGTGGGTGCAAGAGGTACCATGCTGAGTTGTGGAAGAGGTTTGCCCTCAAGAAAGCTACCTGGCCATTATTGCCGGGGCAGCTGTCCGTGGGTCCATGCTTAGGGAACAATTTATATTCCAAAACATAAAAATTGTACAGTACTGTGTCTTATGGCAAACCCATTGAGGATCAGTTTCCTAAATAAAGGTTCATATAAGGATTATGTCTTGTATCAGATGACTGTTTCCTGTATCCAGTACAGTTGTTTTTAATTGACTCCAACTTGTCCAATGTCCTTTGGCATTTCAATCTGGTTGGATAGCTGTTCATTTAGGTCTTTCAGTACTGTTCTCCTAATGTTTGCGTCTTGAAGTTTTGCTGTATAAAATTTAGGACTGACAAACTTTTTCATGATAATCTTAAATTTCAGCTTAATTTTGGTGACCATTAAATTATGATCCGATGAAACATCAGCACCAGGATAAGTCCTCACTGACTTAATGTAGTTTTTGAATATCTTTCTTAATTAAAATGTAATCAGTCTGTGATATAAAAAATATCAAAAACCATCAGAAACATGCTGATAATATAATGATCAAGCTCACATGAAATACATTTAAGATCCTGGAAAATATGAATTCATTGCGAGAAGCCAATATCTTGTCCGTCACATCATGACTTTTAATCCATCATAAGAGTGCATGGTAATGTCCATAATCTTTTATAAAGGGCTCAGACGGGCATTCAGTTCAACAACTTCCTTCCTAACTGCGTAAATGCTCCAACGGTTAGCATTACCTGTATAATAAACAGCTTAAACATCCAAATATTTGACTTGACAATTGACAGTGTAACTTTTTCACAATCAGAATAAATCGAATATCTACCCAATTGGAAGACCACGAAGAAGATGGGGTGATCAGGTGGACGATGATGTAAATCGGAGAGGACTACAGTGGCAGACAGTGATGAACGATGGAATGTGGAAAAAAAGAGAAGATTGGAAGAGGCTCTCTGAACGACCTGCATAAGCAGAAACATACCAGGAAGAAGAAGAAGATGACTATTTTGGTGTGCTGTGTTTACTCATGGGTGTGCTGCAAGTAGTTGCAGAACACTGCTTTCGATGATAGGCGACAATTTCGTGTAAGCACCCATATAGTGTGCCAGATTCTGTCCATTCCAGAGCTCTTCTTGGTAATCTTTCTTGTCCCATTCCTTTGTCTTGGCTGAACCATTTCAGTCTATTTCTCTCCATAGTTTCTTTTAGAGGGTTGATCTGTAGTGTGTGTCGGATGGTTCCATTTCTTGTCCCTCCTTGTTTTACCCAAGATCCCTCGCAGAAAGCGCATCTCTGTCGCTTGTAATCTACTCGAGATTTTTTTATTTAACAGTTCAACAATAATAAAGGTGTTTTAATTTATTCCACCTATTCAATACTTATATTTTCACTTATAGTTGTTACATAATTAAATTCTTAGTTACATGGGACATGTTTCGCCCTCAATTAAGGGCATCTTCAGCCTAAATACAATAATCAAAAATACAACTAAATTAAAAGTGGAAGTTAAATACAATCATCAAAAATACAACTAAAATAAAAAGTGGAAGTTAAAAGTTTAGTCTGTTATTAAAATTCGGAACAATAAAAATGTGAAAAATGATAAAATAAAAAGATGCTAATGGAAAACTGTCTTATGATTAAACTATAATCTTGTCGGAGACTAAAACTTCTATTAAAATTCTAATTAAAACAGTTCATATAAAATATTGGAAAATCAGAGTGGTAGTAATAAAAAGCCAACGACATGAGGGCGTGTACACAAGCATAAACTTGATTGTCATGAATACAATCTTTTCAAGGCCGCTGATGAAATTCGTAGCAAGGCAGAAGCGTCTATTGAAAAATTGTAAGAGGCCGTTAGCACCGGTAGGTAATAAAATGGCTGAATCCTTGCCAGAAAATGTCAACAGATGCAGAAATAAGTTTTCTGTAAGAGAAGGAAAAGAAGAAATAAGAAATTGAACGTAAGGAGAGAATTCAGTCTTACATAATTTTTGAAACAGATGAGGACTTACATGTAAGTGGAAGTTGTTGAGTTGGTTGCTGCCCGTCTGTTGGCTCTGAGTCTGGTGTTATAACTGTGATGCAGAGGCGGTAGTGAACTCGGAGGGGAAGGAATAGGGGAGTGCGGAAGGGAGGAGAGGATGGGTGGAGTCAAATGTGACGAGGCTGACAAAGGGGCGGAGTCAACTGCATTGCTGGAAGTAGGCCTAATATCTGTAGGTATGGGAGGAGTATTAGGGTTTGAAGAATTAAATATATTAGGTATCCTAAATTTATTCGAACTAACTGACTTTAATAATTCCGGCATTAATTCATGTAGCATACTTTTATTGTCCGTGGTTTCATTGAGATTCGTTTGCTTATTGTACGTCTGATCTAAATAGATGTATAAACTTTCTAATTCGTTCAGCATTCTTCCTTTTTGTATGTTTCTAATTATCGCTAAGTCTTTCTCTATGGATTCAAATCTGTGACCAGTCTCCCTCATATGCAAACTCATCGCTGAGTATTTCCTATGTTTTTCCGCGTTAACATGTTCCATGTATCTTGTCATAAAATTTCTCCCAGTCTGTCCAACATATGAAAAATTACACTGAGTACATTTAAGTCTGTATACTCCCGATCCTAAATAACGATTCTTATCATAATTAACTTTTTTATGATTAAAGAATATGGACTGGTTAGTATTAGTAGTTCTAAAAGCTATATTAAAATTATGTTTCTTGAATACGCTAGTAATCTGGTGTATAGCTGGATTATTAAAAGTGAATGTAGCATACTCAGTTTTTTTGGTCTTTTCTGGTATCAGATTCGTAGATAATTTGTTCTTAATTTTATTGATTAATTTGTTGATCATTTCTATTTTGAAACCATTTTGTTTAGCGAGGTATCTAATATAATTTAATTCTTTCTTCAAATTCTTGGGAGATAGAGGGATTCTAAGTGCTCTATAAATTAGACTGTGAAAAGATGCTTGTTTATGTGAACTCGGGTGTAAAGAGGAATTGTTTATAGTTGTAGATGATTGTGTCGGTTTTCTAAATATTTGGAAATCAAAACTGTTAACCTTACGCGTAACTGTTATATCTAGAAAATTCAATGAGTTATCGACTTCGTCCTCTCTCGTGAATTTCAAATTAGGTTCGATTTCATTTAATTTATTTAAGATTTCTTGACTATTAGTGACATCTTTGTTTATGATTACAAATGTATCATCTACATATCTCAACCATAAATCTATTCCTTTAATTTTTGCTATTATTTCATTGTGTTCGATTGAATCCATAAATATGTCGGCAAGGATGCCCGATATTGGGTCACCCATTGCTAGTCCATTCTGTTTATAAATATTATTGTTAAATGTGAAGTAATTATTGTCTAATACGAACTTTAACAATCTAGTGAATTCTTCTACTTCCATTTTACTAAGATTACTGTGTTTACAAATATTATCATGAATGATATTAAGAGTTTTATCTGTCGGAATATTCGGGAACATATTCACTACATCATACGAACACATCACCTGGTTTGGAAGTACGCCAAATCCAAGCAAAATGTCACACAAGTCAATGGAATTTCTTAATGGTTGTTTATTATTAAAAGTGTAATGTCTTTTCAAAAAATTGTGAATGTATTTGGAGACTTTATACGTGGGAGAATTACGGCAATTGATAATAGGACGAATCGGAATATCTTGACGAATCTGATACCAGAAAAGACCAAAAAAACTGAGTATGCTACATTCACTTTTAATAATCCAGCTATACACCAGATTACTAGCGTATTCAAGAAACATAATTTTAATATAGCTTTTAGAACTACTAATACTAACCAGTCCATATTCTTTAATCATAAAAAAGTTAATTATGATAAGAATCGTTATTTAGGATCGGGAGTATACAGACTTAAATGTACTCAGTGTAATTTTTCATATGTTGGACAGACTGGGAGAAATTTTATGACAAGATACATGGAACATGTTAATGCGGAAAAACATAGGAAATACTCAGCGATGAGTTTGCATATGAGGGAGACTGGTCACAGATTTGAATCCATAGAGAAAGACTTAGCGATAATTAGAAACATACAAAAAGGAAGAATGCTGAACGAATTAGAAAGTTTATACATCTATTTAGATCAGACGTACAATAAGCAAACGAATCTCAATGAAACCACGGACAATAAAAGTATGCTACATGAATTAATGCCGGAATTATTAAAGTCAGTTAGTTCGAATAAATTTAGGATACCTAATATATTTAATTCTTCAAACCCTAATACTCCTCCTATACCTACAGATATTAGGCCTACTTCCAGCAATGCAGTTGACTCCGCCCCTTTGTCAGCCTCGTCACATTTGACTCCACCCATCCTCTCCTCCCTTCCGCACTCCCCTATTCCTTCCCCTCCGAGTTCACTACCGCCTCTGCATCACAGTTATAACACCAGACTCAGAGCCAACAGACGGGCAGCAACCAACTCAACAACTTCCACTTACATGTAAGTCCTCACCTGTTTCAAAAATTATGTAAGACTGAATTCTCTCCTTACGTTCAATTTCTTATTTCTTCTTTTCCTTCTCTTACAGAAAACTTATTTCTGCATCTGTTGACATTTTCTGGCAAGGATTCAGCCATTTTATTACCTACCGGTGCTAACGGCCTCTTACAATTTTTCAATAGACGCTTCTGCCTTGCTACGAATTTCATCAGCGGCCTTGAAAAGATTGTATTCATGACAATCAAGTTTATGCTTGTGTACACGCCCTCATGTCGTTGGCTTTTTATTACTACCACTCTGATTTTCCAATATTTTATATGAACTGTTTTAATTAGAATTTTAATAGAAGTTTTAGTCTCCGACAAGATTATAGTTTAATCATAAGACAGTTTTCCATTAGCATCTTTTTATTTTATCATTTTTCACATTTTTATTGTTCCGAATTTTAATAACAGACTAAACTTTTAACTTCCACTTTTTATTTTAGTTGTATTTTTGATGATTGTATTTAACTTCCACTTTTAATTTAGTTGTATTTTTGATTATTGTATTTAGGCTGAAGATGCCCTTAATTGAGGGCGAAACATGTCCCATGTAACTAAGAATTTAATTATGTAACAACTATAAGTGAAAATATAAGTATTGAATAGGTGGAATAAATTAAAACACCTTTATTATTGTTGAACTGTTAAACATTTTTCAATACGGACCTAAAATGAGGTTTATAACATGTAATTTTTTTATTTGTCGAACATTCTGCTCCATAGGTCAATATTGGCAAATAATATGATTTATATATCATGATTTTTGCTTTGGTAGGTACTTTCCAATTTCTAATTATGTTTGCTGCACAGTAATAAAATTTGGAGCTATTTTCTATTCTCTCTGAAATCTCTTCCTTGATGTTTCCTTTCCCAGTTAGTTTATTTCCTAGGTATTTAAAAGCATCTACTTCTTTAACCTTTTAAGTGCTGAGTTACCAGTTGACTGTTTGGTACCTCAGTGCTGAGTTTTTTCATTCGTATGTAAAAAAAATTGTAGAAGCCTCAATTCTTAACTTTTTTTTTTTTTTTTTTGCTAGTTGCTTTACGTCGCACCGACTCAGATAGGTCTTATGGCGACGATGGGACAGGATAGGGCTGGGAGTGGGAAGGAATCGGCCGTGGCCTTACTTAAGGTACAGCCCCAGCATTTGCCTGGTGTGAAAATGGGAAACCATGGAAAACCATTTTCAGGGCTGCCGATAGTGGAGTTCGAACCTACTATCTCCCGAATACTGAATACTGGCCGCAATTAAGCGACTGCAGCTATCGAGCTCGGTCAATTCTTAACTTATCAGTGGAGTGATTAGATTAAAATGTTTATAAATGTTGGTTGATTATAAATCTAAATGCAAATGGGAAATCCTATTATTTTGAGAGAAAACAAAATTACACTTATGTGCCCCTGTGGGCATTATCTTTATACAAAGTAAAGAGCCCAAAATAATATTATTTCCTAAACTCTGTAGGCAGCTAATATATGTAACTTCTTAGAAGTATATAAGTTGATATTTTAAAATACTTTCCAAACCTGGAATAAGGTAATAGTTAAATGTTTTCTACTGGTTTTTTGTGATGACGATTTGTTCAACTATCTGCACCAACTCCACTGGTAAAAAAGTCTATAAAAATCAATGATTTTCGGGTTGTCATCAAATACTACTTCGCCCTCAGAGCCTGTCACAGTTACTTGAAACTCTGGTGAAGAAAAGTAATCCATCCGCCACGAAAATAGTGATAAAATAGCTTTTGTACTCACCGTCTTTTTCTTCTTTCCTTTATAAGGGCTCTCTGTTTCTCTCTTACATACAATATTTTCGGCACACTCTCTATCACTCTCACTTTCAAAGTGGCTTAACAATTCCTTAAAATGATCATCTCCATAATCACTTTCCACTGTGGTTAATACGGAAAGATTCTCTGATCGGAAATAACATTGCTACAAGAGCAAATAGATTGTTGATCCGCCATGTTTGTTTACATCACAGATGAACTCCACAGACGTCTACAAAAAGCTCTGTAAGTTGCTTCCCGAAGCTGTAACATCTGATCAGTTAGTTCAACGAAATGCCCAACAGGTGGCAGAACATGTCAGAGATCAAATTCGCACTCGAGAGAGAACCGGGAAACTCAAAAAATTAAAATTCTTGCGCACCGTCTATAGACGGGCGTAGCACTGGTGGATCGGCCGCATCAGCCCGTCTATAGGCGGGCGTAGCACTCATCGGGTTAAGAATTTTTCCGTCACACCTAACATCCTTAATTTCTTTGTTTTCTCTACTGATTTTCATTACCTCACTTTTCATTAAACTTATTTCCATGTTTGCTTCTTCAATTGCCCTCTGCCAGATATTTAGTTGTTCTTCCAATTTTTGTTCATTTTCTTCCCATATCATTACATCATCTGCATATGCTATGACTTTCATATCACCAAAATATTATTCCCCTCAAGAGTTTGTGATATGACTCTATTATAATACGTAATGTCATCAACATAATAATAACAAAGTGTGATTACTGAACTACAGTTCACTGTCAAGTGCATCATCAATATATTCTAAAGGCTAAGCCTTGTCGCTGCAGCCACAGTTGTCTATCTTGAGCCAGTCTTTTCAACTCAGCGTAGGTCTTGCACTTCATCCTCAGAAGCAGGTTCTTGAAGTAAGACACTCTGGATCGTCCTCTTCTTCTTTTTCCAGCAATTTTTCCTTCAATGATATTACAAAGTTACTCATCATGCCGCAGAATGTGACCAATAAATTTTATTTTCCGTTTTTCAATTTCGGTTATCAGACTCCGTTCTTCTCTTATCTCTCTGAGGACTTCGGTATTGCTCTTCATTTCCGTCCAACTTATCCTCTGCATTCTTCTCCAGATCCACATTTCAACTGCCTCTAGTTTTTTCTTTTCTTGCATTCCTAATGTCCAGCTTTTGCAACCATACAGAAGCACGCTCCATACAAAGGTTTTTGCAAAGGCCTTCCGAGTTTGAATATCTATATGTTTGTTGGCCAGCAGATGCTTTTTATCTTGGAATGCTCTCTTTGCCATGGCTATCCTCTTCGTGACTTCTGATATGCTCCGATTATCACTCGTGATCAGGGTTCCTAGGTAGCAAAACTGTTTCACATGTTCTATTTTATCAGGGCCAATTTTTAAGTGTCTTAGAGGTGTTTTCTTGTCTTTACATATTGTCATGGTTTTTGTTTTCCTTGTATTAATTTTGAGGTTCAAGTGCATAAAACATAAAACATGCTATTAAAATAAATAATTCTACTACTACAGTAGAAGGCCATTATAGTGAGAATTCATAATGGCGAAAAATTTACTTGTTATAGCGGATTGTCATTATATCTGATTTTTTGTAAAAGTCTGGATGAACCCCATACACTTTAAAATCGGTATGAGACAGCAATTAGTTTGTTCAGAACATGTTTCGCGGATGATATGCACACTACGGCTTACTCGTTTGTTATTTTTCGAAATCCGGTGTGTTTAATTTCATTCTGACAAAGATGTACTATCACTGCTGAGGCTTCTGTGGGCAAACTTTTCAGTTTTCTCATTCAAACAACATCATCTAACCTAACCGTTTATGTATCATGAAAACATATTTCAAGCGCCTGCAGATAAATGCAAGCCTCCGTACTATAAATTTATATGGAAATAGCCTTTCCAAAATGGAACCAGATGCAAGAAAATATAAACTATCCTCTGAAATCAGTGATGCACTCTGCAATATCCTGAGGGTATCCCAACCTTACTTAATTTCAGTATATAGCATTAAAATTAAGCTATCCTTCAGCTTTTATTTTTAACGAGTTAACAACTGCTATCGGACACATTATTTATGCACATATTACAAAAACATGTTCTCCTCTTTGATTTTTCTTTATGGAAAAGCAGTCGACGGGTATTACTAATCTACTCTATCACGTTCGAATGTTGACAAGTGGGTCGCTAGTGGACATAGCGAGGAAACAATACCGAAGATAATCGATTGCATGCAATATAATCGCTGGGGTGCATTTATATCGATAACTGAAAAAATTGTGCACGCTTGATCACTCGTAATACCGGATGCATCTGTGATAGGGATCTCGCTGTAACCGAAGGATAATACGCAGTTTAATATAGGAATTTTGAAGGGACAGAAAAAAACTGTCATTATAATGGGGTTCTTGTTATATCCCGTACTCGCTATAGCGGACTTCTATTATAATACCTTTTCAATGTCATACTTGTGCCTGTTTAGTTGCCCACAGACAGCTGATCCATTGTGGAATTGTTGACAATGCAAGTCTCATTTCTTCATGGACGGATCTGAGTATCTCCCTCTTCATTGTTTTAAATTCAGTCAACGTCGAGAATCCCAGTTCACATAAATACGTAATTGAAAATGGCAGTAACGTATTAACTGCCATCTCAGAAATAGCTGGATATTCACTCCTTATTGCCAACAAAATTATATCCAAAAGCACTTCAAGGAGACTTAATTTCAATGCTCTGTCTGCGTTTAATTCTGTGAGCTCCTCTTGTATATTAATCAGAAGAGATTCTGAATTTGCTATGAGTGGACCATGAACCCCGCCAAAATCTTGATCACTTTCTCCAAAATACTTCTTGAACCTCTGCTGCAAGATTTCTAAATCAGTGTTCTCCCCAGAAATTTTCGTCAGCCATGTGGCAGGAATGAGTTGCTGGGCGGAGAATGCTACGTAAAAAATGAATGTGATAACATTTCAATGCATTCCCTTCACTGCATTAAAAATAATATCAGACAGGTAAATATTAACTGCAAAATTGAACTGTTTTAGTGTTAGTATGATGAACGAGGTATAACAGAGTATTTTGAACTTCTAGTGTTCTACTGCTCATTCATAATCACGTAATTCTGGGGCTTACCACTCAGTTGCTGTGGACTTTTGTGGTGGTGATTGTGGTGGTGATTATTGTTTTCAAAGGAAGTAAACTAGGCAACCATCCTCTATTAACATTAATCAGAGTGAAAAAATGGAAGGGGTCCTACACTTCAAAAAATGAAGGCATCGGCGAAAGAAAGACAAGGGCCACGCAGGTGGTGAAAGTCTCCCTAGGCCTCATGACCTAACACCGTTGGGATCCGAAAAGAACAAGAGTTGACCGAGGGGAGACAGATAAGATGGATGAAAGTGAGGATCCGGGCACAAGTAAGTGGAAGCAATGCCAGGGCTTAGTTAAGGGCTCCGTCGTCGACAACCCTTGCTCCCAAGTTAAGAGAACCTTGGGCCCCTTTCAGGTGCCTCTTAAGATAGGCATGGGATACTGTGGGTGTTATTCTACCGCCCCCATCCAGAGGGGGAAAGGCCAATGAGTTTGTGACGTCCCTCAGAATTGAGTGCTTGGATGCGATTCCACGCTAAACCAGACTCCGCTCGTGCATGACATTACGTGACAGTCAAGCTGAACTGATGCAATTATGCTAAAAATAACGAAGGCTTATTGTTTAAATAAACTGTTTTACAGTATTTACGCCTTAATTTGGAGCACCCATTGACTCAGATATGTATTAATATTATGTAACTAGCACATATCTAGGTTAGGTTACCTGGGCGGTCTGTAAAAATGGCCCATTAAAAAGATTCTAGGGAGAACACTGCTAAATGTTCTTTAATTAGCTTCTTCATCACGTTATGGCTGCAAACAAGTAGCCATACCATTGCAAACATCTCAGATGAACCATTTTCAATTCTCTAAATCCACAAATACAGTTTATTCACAGATACTTTAATCTTATCCATTAGGAAGAATATTTTCATTCTTACCCTTCATTTTTCTGTTCAGCTCATTAAAGTGTACTAAAATATCAGAAATATATGCCTATTGACCTACCCATTCATCATCTGCAAGTACATCCACATATTCATGCCCCTCAACAATCAAAAATGCTCGTACCTCATCTTTTAGTTCCTATATTGATGTCGAGACTTTTCCTCGTGATAACCACAGTACTTCTGTACGTAGCTGACACAAAAAAGAAAATAGCGACGAATTTAATGGTCATGATTTAATGGCATTCATAACCTTTACTACTTCGCCTGGCACAACTTGCAAAGGTGACGAAGATTTAGCAACAAGGGCTTCGTGGTGAATAGGACAATGATCACAGCATGTTAGGATTAACTTTGTCTACTTGGGCTACAAATCCTTTTACTCAGCCTGGGAGAGAAGCTATTCTGTACAAACGCTATTACAGATTATAAATTTCATGTTAGATCCGTATTGATAGTTGAACTTCTTACAAATTGTACAAAATTGTGTTGATTATCCTCCTAGTCACTACTACAATACTTACATCCAATTAAGATGAAATATTGCATAGAGATGTTTTGACCCTTTTTGTTTCAATATTTTCATTGTCCCCTGATGTAGTTCAACCGGTATCTGTACACTGTTGGCTTAATTATTATTTTCAGTCATGGGCTGATATATGTAAGTTGTTATTGAAGTTGAACTTTCTGTTTTGTAATTTGTAAAATGGATAAGAAAAATCAAATTAAGAATTAAAAAACGGTGACTCACGGAAACATTTAAGGTAAGTTATGATTAGGGCTCGAATGTTTAGGAAAAGTCATATTTTTTCTTTGTCAGTATTTTCTTGTCTGATTGGATTTCGGTGTAAATCAGGTGATTATCGTCACAATTAAGTGATTTTCATTTGTCATATAAATGCATATTTTGGCTATTTTTTGCCATAAGGCCATATTTTGAGTTATTTGAGTAGAAACGTCACATTTTGGTGGTTTGACAGTTGTAGGTGTGCAAAATCATCTTCAACTTACCGAATGCGAACTAGTGTTCACAAAACTGTATTT
Source organism: Anabrus simplex (assembly GCF_040414725.1). Classification (NCBI taxonomy): domain Eukaryota; kingdom Metazoa; phylum Arthropoda; class Insecta; order Orthoptera; family Tettigoniidae; genus Anabrus; species Anabrus simplex. The sequence continues at coordinate 700,898,142 of NC_090266.1, read as the reverse complement.
TGGTATACGATGAAGGTCGTAGACCTCACCCTAACCAACCCACTGTACTCGGCAACCTGATCTCCCAGGTATAGACAGAAATAACCCGGAAAATCCCGTCCCAGCAGTGAGCTAATTACTTCTGGTAATCGCTCACTTGTCTTTCACTTACAAGAGCATCAGTTTTTTTGCTAGGGGCTTTACGTCGCACCGACACAGATAGGTCTTATGGCGACGATGGGATAGGAAAGGCCTAGGAGTTGGAAGGAAGCGGCCATGGCCTTAATTAAGGTACAGCCCCAGCATTTGCCTGGTGTGAAAATGGGAAACCACGGAAAACCGTCTTCAGGGCTGCCGATAGTGGGATTCGAACCTACTATCTCCCGGATACAAGCTCACAGCCGCGCGCCTCTACGCGCACGGCCAACTCGCCCGGTCGAGCGTCGGTTTACAGTAAATCATATCCCAGCACACATTCCAGTATGCCTAAGGAAAAGTCTTCTGCTAGTGTTAAGTTACGAAGCTTTGTTAAGGAATTTGGAGAAGAATATTTCTGTACAGGTGGTTTAGTTCTATTTTGCAAGTTGTGTGAAGTGAAAGTCATGGTTGAAAAATGTTTTAGTGTGCAACAACATTATAACACGGCAAAACACAGCAGCAATGTCAAACAACAACATGCCGATAAGAAGAGGCAGCAATTGATATTCGATAAGGCTCTTACATCTTCAGCGATGTACAGATGTTCGGCTTTTTCAATGAAACTTTGTGAGGTGATGTCGTCTGCAAATATTCCTCTAAACAAGGTGAACAATCCCCATTTCAAGATTTTCCTGGAGAAATACACTAAAAAAGTTGTTCCTACAGAATCAACACTGTGAAAAAACTATTTATCGCTTTGCTATGAAGATACTCTAAATCGAATATGACACAGTGTAGCAGTCAATAAGATTTGGATATCTATTGATGAGACGACGGACACTGTAGGTAGATACATAGGGAATGTAATTATTTGAATACTCCGTGCTGATCGCCCTGGGGATATTTTTGTACTAACCTCTGAAGTTATAGACAGAGCAAATCATTCAACTATTGCAATTCATTTCGATAATGCACTAAAAAAATTTTTAAAGGATGAAATTAAGCGCGAAACCCTTCTCTTTGCACCGTACATGGTGAAAGCTGCTGAAGGCCTCAAGCTGTTTTATCCAATAATGATTCACTTCACTTGCCTTGCGCATTCTCTGCATAGGGTAGCAGAAGAAATTAGTGGAAATTTTCCTGAGTCAATAAATGAATATCTAACGTAAAAATTTTTTTTGAAAGCACCACTGCGGGTTGTGACTTTCAAGGAGTTAGCTCCTTCGACACCATCCCCTCCACAGCCATTTCTTATTAGGTGGTGGGACGTGGCTCGATGCTGCAGCATATTATTGCTAAAACTACTACACTATCAAAAATGCTGTTAACAGCTTCAACAAGATGATTCCTCTTCTATCAAGATTGCGCAGGAATTGTTTTCCGACAGTTTGTCGGAAAGTCTGGCATATGGTAAGTCGAACTTTGGAATTATATCGAGTGCAATTACTTGTTTAGAATGTGCTGGCTTAGAAATTCATGCAATTATTGACATTGTGAGAAGTGTTGAATTTTCAGTACAACAATCACATGGAATAGTTGGTGACAGAGTGAAATAGATACTTCAAAATGTGCTTAATCGAAATGATGGTTTTCACCGTGTGTGCAAGATAAATGATGTTCTTACAGAAGAAGGTACCAGTACACTTCAAGATTGCATACTCGACAGCAGTGATTTAACATTATTTAAATATGCACCAATAACGTCTTGTGACGTAGATGGGAGCTTCTCTTCTTACAAGAATATGTTAAGTGATAATCGGAGGGTTTTCACGCCTGATGCTTTGAAGATGAATCTTGGCATACAAATTCCACCCGTGGAGAAGAATGAAAAAGGTATGTGAGTTTGCACTATAGGCTCTGACACCCTACCATAATGTATTGAAGGACATCTACTTAATTCATTTCTTGGTGCTCAATTTAAACTTTAACACATTTGAATAATGTTAACGAAATCTGGGCTTAAACGTTCCAAAATATACTTTTTTAAATAGATTGATTTCTATTTTTCTTGTATTTCAAACCACCAGTGCAGGATGCAAACATGTTTTGACTTTTAAAATGTTGTGTGATCTGATAATCTTAGCGAACTTAGTACTCTATAGGTATGTATTCACAAAAGTTTGATAAGTGAATCAAGGATAATAGACTGAATAATTGCTGCACTTGTATATTCAGAAAACTAATAGTAAAGTGAGAATAAAGAATTTAGTTAACAAATATGTATTGATTTATAATTTATTTTAAAATGGCCATATTTTGATTAATCATTTTTTGGTCATATTTTGTGATTTTTACATCATATTTAGTCACTTTTGAGGTCATATTTTGTCATTTTTGAGGTTATATTTGCTCGCTTATTTGGGCTATTTTTAGGTCTTCAACATCCGAGCCCTAGTTATGATGAACAAAAAATAAAGTTACGTTATGTGGCCCGCTTGTATTACCCGTGTTCTCTAACTACGGACTCCAGCTCTCGACTGTCGTGCTCCTGCAGTCGAAACGCATGACATGTTGTAAGGAGGAGGTGGAGTGGGGAAATGGGGCGCGGTTTGCAGGAGAGTGGGGGTATGAAGAATTATGGGGGTGGTGACTGAAATTGAGTGTACTCGTAATAATTGTGAATTCTTTTGGTCTTGTTTTTTTTACTGCAAATGATTGGAATTTAAGTTTCTTATATTACGTTCTTTTTTTCATTTATCTCATTTGTGTTGAGGGCTGGCTTCTTTTATTGATCCGTACTAATGTAAAAATTCTCTACAATGTTGAGTAGTGGACCTATTTTTTCATGTTGTAGAATTTTTAGATCTTGAACTATTGTGGTACCAATTATGATTATGGTCTTTGTGATGGTTACTCATGGAAGAGAAACTATTTTTTTTTTAAAGCATTGCAGTGTTCTGTGTATCTTATGAAGAAATTCCTGCCAGTTTGTCCGACATAAGTTGAACCACATCCCTGGCATTCCAGTTTATATATCCCATAATTTATGTACTTATTGTTACTATGTACAGTATGAGAGTTAAATACTATTGTTCATTAGTGTTGCTGGTTTTATAAACAACTTTTGGGTTCTGTTTTTTTTTTCCTTTTTTTCTTTAGGACGTTGGTGATTACAGTATATGTATATTATTATTACTGAATGTGAATGTGGCATACTTTTCTTTAGCTTTTGACTCTTTCATCAAAGTGGTTGTAGGCTTGTTTGTATGTTTAATAATATTAAGCTTATTTATAAACTTTGTGCTAAGTCCATTGCTCAGGGCTATTTCGCGGATGATCTCGATTTCTTTTTTTCAAAATTTTCTTTGAGTGCAGGATTTTTAAAGTTTGTTCTAACATGTTATTGTAGGAAGCTTTTTTGTTAGCTTCAGGATGGTATTGAAATTTGTTTAATGGTGTTAACATCGTATGTTGCTTTTTGGTAAATGTTAAATGCCAGGTCATTATTCTTATGGCATGATAATGTTCTGTCTAAATAATTAAGCAAATTGTTCTCCATTTCCATAGTGAATTTAATATTCTATCTAAACTATTGAGTAGTTCCAAAATTTCCTTTCCTTCGTTAACATTACTATCTATGAGAGCTAGAACATCGTTGACGTAACGTGTCCAGTATTTTATGGCTTTGATCTTGTCTATGATGCTTCTGTGTTCTAAGTGGTCCATATATATTCGCCAAGATACTCCAGGACGGTGCTCCCATAGGTAACTGTGCCTGCTGGTAGATTTTATTCTCAAAGACAAAATAATTATTACTTATGGTGAATTTTAATAAGTCTATGATCTCATTTATTTCACCAGTGCTCAATTTACTGAATTTGGTTAGATTATTCCGTCTGATATTTATAGTGGCTTTAACAGGGATATTAGCATACATATTGACAACATCAAATGAAAGGATCTTGTAATGTTCTGGTACCTTACCTGTCACACCTGAGAGCTCTATTACCGCTTTACGATAGTGAATCTCTTTCTTCGGTATGCTTCTCTCCCGAACTAAGCTAATGTCAGTTCCTGTGTCTACCAAAATTTAAAAGGTTTATCCCGTTCTCTAGCGTGCACGAGTATCGAACCTGTTCTATCATTTTCTCTTTGTGACTGTCCCCTTTCTATAATACACTGGTTTCTACTAATCTGTCGCGGAGGACTACGCCACTTTTCTGCACATTTCTGAGTTGCGCTCCTGCATGGGCCTTTGCTTCGCTGGGACTCATTCTTAGGCCTGTTATGGCAGTCCCTGTTTAGTTTAAGTCTCGATTACGAGAACCTTTTCCTTTCAAATACTGTTTCGGCCCGTCTACGTATTTATCCATTTCATGTCCCTCTCTCGCATACTCCCAAGGTTTAGATTTTCCATTTTCATTCGCACTATTCTCATTTTGGTCTCTAAACCAACAGGCTCTTTGTAAGTGACCCTTTCGTCCGCAAATGAAGCATTTTCTTTCCCTGAGTTGCTTCGGCTTTTCGCGGCAATGGGACTGTTTGTGTCCCGTCCTGCCATAATTATAACATCAAACTATTGCACAAATGTGAATTTCTCGTGATCTGTCTTCTTCTTTTCCCTAGCTTTCTTTCTACAGTCTTTTTCTGTATGGCCTGTTTTCTACAGTCTCTAGCTATGTGTCCCTCACAATTCCAGATATAACAGATCACTGTGATGTTTGCCTTTTTACTTGTTACTTTACCGGATATTTGCCCGGTCATTCGCGGTGACTGTCTGTTTGAGTACTTGTATGTTTTCGCTCTCGTTTCGGCGGGTTTCCTAACCTGACCCATGAGTTGTTGTTTAGCCTGAGCGGAAACTATTGCTGTTTCCTCCTCTGTGGCAATGTTGACAGCCTGTTCTAATGTTTGTGCGTCCCGGCTCTTAATAAGATATTGTATTCTCTCGTCTCTGATACCCTGTACAAAGCTAGCCTTTACCAGCTTACGTACTGCCCGTGCTTGGTGTTCTCTGGCAAGTAATGGTTCGCCCTGGACCATTGCATTCCGCAGTTTGGTTCCCATACGGTCAATTCTATGTGCCCACTGTGCTATAGTTTCTGTTTTACCCTGTCTTGCGGCAAACAATTGACATGCATAGAAGTCTACAGTTCGTCTACATGTCGTTCCATGTTTCTATGTTGGCCCTTACCAATAGTTTGCTACACACATCTTTTGTAATTTTAGTGAGTATTAATTTATCAAATAGTTCGCGCTCTTCCGGTAAACTAACCCTCAATTTAAGATATTACCAAAATTTATTAGTATCAACCTATTCAATACAATCCTAATAAATTTTGGTAATATCTTAAATTGATGTACATTTCAATACGGACCAAATATGAAATTTGTAACATGTAATCTAACTAACCCTATCGCCATTTCAACATTTTCACAAAATTCATGTAATCTTTCTTTGTGTAAGCCGTCATATTCAGCCCCTATGAGTTTTAAAGCTTCTGTTACTGATAAAAAACGGGCATGCAGTACTCTGCTTGCGTCATGCATTACTTCTACAGTACTAGGGGTAGGACTAGCATTTCTATCTGAACCCTCCATTATGAGTTGGATTTTGACTCACCCTCCCTGGATAATCACTGGACTCTGAGCTGGATTGACTGTTCCCGAACAACTGCTACTAGCAGCTTTTTTGCTGGTTCTGCCTCCAAGCGACTTGAATTTCTTTCCTTTCCCGTTGCTTTCCTCTCAATGTACCTGAAACAGTGATCAGACACAATTACAATTTGGTTCACTTATATCCCTGATCACTAAGCAGCGCTTAAAGCGATCGTAATTATACTCGTATATATTCACAACAAATGAACACCAGTATTTTCTAGTAATTTATTGTAATTAATTGTTACGCCACATCTGCACACCACATTTTTTATGTCCACCTGTCATGACCCTAAGGATTGTCAACTGGCTGAGGACTTGGGTTCAGAGTTCTGAGAGTGTGTAGTCAGATCGGCAAAGTTTGAATACTAATTATATTCTAAACCCAAGAATATTCGCACACAAATATATACAAGATAAATGTACAATTTAAACACAATATCTCTGACACCATTTACTCTCAATTCCTTCTCAACTTCAGATCCTTCTGAATGTCTCTAAGACTTTAAATACATATAATAATAATTATGTTCACTGGTTGGATTGAAGTCTTCTTCCTTCGTCTCTTCGTTCTTCTGCATAGATATCCCTGGAACCCGTCACTCTTCACGGTGAGACATTCTCCCAAATATAAGTATTTACTAGTTTATGACGATGATTATATTCCAACACCTACTTTGACAATCGGTGTGGTAAACCCTTGTGATCGCTCACCGACGAATCACGCTTATTGTCAGAGCCTAATGTCCCTTTACTTGCTAACAGTTTTCAGCTACTTACTCGCGGCTCTTACTTGAATTATACCAGCACACTGACAATTCTCTCGGCGATAAAGTCTACAGTCGAAAAGCCTCCTTTGAGGGATGAAAGTCAAAAAGCCTTCAGTCCAAGAGTTCACAGTCAAAAGCCTCCCTTGAGAGATGAAAGTCAAAAGCCCTGTTGTTTTCATGTTACCAAGTTATATAGTTTCTTTCTATTCTTTCTCGAATTATCCTACTGATTCATATACCACCACCACCACAAGTCACTAGTTCACGTCACGACGGCACTCTCCTCTGATTGGTTCCTTAGTATGGAACCTTCCTGTCACGTTGCACTACACACATTTTTCCAGAAGCTCTGAGAAGCTATTCCTATGTTCCTTACATGTGACTGTGTACATTTCCTACCGGGCGAGTTGGCCGTGCGCGTAGAGGCGCGCGGCTGTGAGCTTGCATCCGGGAGATAGTAGGTTCGAATCCCACTATTGGCAGCCCTGAAAATGGTTTTCTGTGGTTTCCCATTTTCACACCAGGCAAATGCTGGGGCTGTACCTTAATTATGGCCACGGCCGCTTCCTTCCAACTCCTAGGCCTTTCCTATCCCATCGTCGCCATAAGACCTATCTGTGTCGGTGCGACGTAAAGCCCCTAGCAAAAAAAAATGTACATTTCCAACTCAGAAGAAATGCGTTAATCATCGCCATAAGACGTATCTGTGTCGGTGCGACGTAAAGCAAATTGAAAAAAAAAAAAAAAAAAAAAAAAAAAATGCGTATTTAACTTACACAATGTTTCACAATATTGAGACACAAAGCTCTTGGCTTACGAGCTCCTATGAAACATCGAATGTTCTAAGTCCTTCTTTGAAATATTCTGTCATTCCCATTATTATTATTATTATTATTATTATTATTATTATCATTATCATTATCATTATTATTACTATCATTTATGAATTATGAATTATAAACATATTCAGACTCTCCTGTAATTTCCCTTCATATATACATGCGTTTATATATCTGCTACTTTTCAAATCACAGGCTTTCTACCCTGGAGGTCACGGATTCGAATTCCTTCGAGTCCGTTTGCTCACTCTGTTATGTGTGAAAGGTGCGACGCGAACTGCCGTTCACGACAACGGTCAATAAGACTTACATTCAAGACATTTTTGGATCCTGGATGTAGTTGTTTCCTTTCTGGCAAATTCACTGTATCCCAGTGTTTATCCCGTGCCCTGCTATCCCATTCGCATAGGAAACAGGGAAATTTTGTATAGCCTTATTGTTGTCCCAGCAACAATCCAATGATCTTCAAATCACCGCAAATTTGCCACACATGCTAGTGTGATTTTTTTTTTTTTTTTTTTTTTTTTTTTCAAGCACCAATTTTAAGGTTTTGTATGTTTCAGACATTTTTGTGGAGTGTGCAAGTGGTACGGATGCCAGAACATTTGTATTATGAAGCAAAACAGCCTTTAAACTTCTTTTGGAAGAGTCAATAAAAACACACCAGTTTCTAGGATCATACTCTTTCTCTCCGAATTGACGTAGAAGATTTGAAACATCCGTACAAAATACAAGTTCATCTTCTTGAGTATAATACTTTCGGAATTCTTTGTCATGATTTCGGTACCAGGAAAATGTAACACCTTGTGCCAACATATTCTTTTCGCGCAATCTTGAACCAAGTAATTCACTGTTTTCTTTTGGTTAGCTGTAAGTCCCTTATCAGATCATGCAATTCGGATTGTGTGAATTTGTCTGAAGGTGTTTCATATTGATGTGGTTCAAAATCTATTTCTTCATCGTCAGATTGCTATGAACTGCTACTTTCCTCACTCAAGTGAGTAGGTGGAGTAGGTACCGGTAATTCAGGTCCATGAGGAACTGGTCGAAGAGCTGACTTGAGATTTGGATATTTAATTTCGTTTTTAATTTTCTTATCGTAACCGACAACATGGGTCGTACAAAAATAGAAGTCGCCATGATGGTTCTTTTGCTCTCGCCATTGCATGGGTATAGCAAACAGCATTGTGTTTTGTTTGCCCTCATACCAGTAACGTAGTCCCTCAACACAGGTATTGCATGCAATATGAGGTGCGAAAGATTTGTCTTGATCCCCAACTTTCAATTTGAAGTAAGAAAAATAAAGTTTCTTTATAAACGAGTCTATTTGACGCAACTTGGAATTGAGCACACAAACTCCACAAACGTAACAAAACTTTTGAGGACTTTGCTTACACTGTCTTCTGTGCACCCCTGAAACACTAGCCATGATGGTGTTAAAACACTAGAACTTCACTTATTGGTGATCAATTTGAAATTAAATTACATTAAATCTCGCGCACACGATAGGCCTACAATTAAATGAATGTGAACTTTAAAAGACGCGCTAACACGTACCAGTACTTCTTGGAGCCTGTCTCAAGCAACACTGTTATCTTTGAAAGGAAACTGCTTTATCAGTCCATCATAAACATTGCATAAGGGCTGAGGGGTAATCACATAAATGGGATTGTAAATAAAGGGTACAGATCTCTGCACATGGTTATGAGGGTGTTTAGGGGTTGTAGTAAGGATGTAAAGGAGAGGGCATATAAGTCTCTGGTAAGACCCCAAGTAGAGTATGGTTCCAGTGTATGGGACCCTCACCAGGATTACCTGATTCAAGAACTGGAAAAAAATCCAAAGAAAAGCAGCTCGATTTGTTCTGGGTGATTTCCGACAAAAGAGTAGCGTTACAAGAATGTTGCAAAGTTTGGGTTGGGAAGAATTGAGAGAAAGAAGAAGAGCTGCTCGTCTAAGTGGTATGTTCCGTGCTGTCAGCGGAGAGATGGCGTGGAATGACATTAGTAGACGAATACGTTTGAGTGGCGTTTATAAAATTAGGAAAGATCACAATATGAAGATAAAGTTGGAATTCAGGAGGAACAACTGGGGCAAATATTCATTTATAGGAAGGGGAGTTAGGGATTGGAATAACTTACCAAGGGAGACGTTCAATAAATTTCCAATTTCTTTGAAATCATTTAGGAAAAGGCTAGGAAAGCAACAGATAGGGAATCTGCCACCTGGGCGACTGCCCTAAATGCAGATCAGTATTCATTGATTGAGGCTTTTAACATGTCTGTTTATTCAAGTGGTCTAAGGTGAAAGACGAACGCTCAACTGTCTTATCTTCAATCCTACATACCTCGCGATCTATTGCGTATCTGAGGGAGTTTGTTATTAATTTACCAGGAAACCCCGAACTACAAAATGAAAATTTAGACAGCAACAAACCTATAATAAAATGCAAACTATAACAAATCAAATCACATAATTGTATTCTAAAAAAAGTTGCGCGGGAACATCTCTCAACATTACGTCTTACGAATTCATGCAGATACTAAAACACTGAATTGTGTCAAAACTAGACGTGATAGGAAAAAATTAGCATCATTTTCGGAATCAGGGCAGCGATTTCCATAAGAATTACATATTTTCTATTTTACTGCAAAATCATGTTGGCTAGTGTAATCAACACAATTTTGTACAATTTGTAAGATGTACAAACACTAACGGAATCCTTCCATTTTAATTCATTTTGGAGCTCGTATTCATTAGTTGCACAAAATATTTCTTCACTGGTGTTATGCTCGGGAAGTTGACAAAATGAAAAAAGAAATTAGTTGCAATTACGTCTCCATCGATGTACCAAAGATAAGCGAGAAGTTGTGCATGGCTGTTAATATCAGTGGGCTCATCCATCTGAAATGTGAATTTCTGACTGCTTTTGATTTTCTCCTTCATAATGTCTTCAGTATCGCTGGATATGTCAACAGCTTGGCAACTGATGGTGTCAGCAAAGAGAGGAATATTTGAAATTTTTCTGGCAGCTTCTGAACCAAGGACTATTTTCACCATCTTTTCACAAGCAGTCATTACTCTATTAACATTTCACCTATTGTATTTTTTAGCCATTTTGATAAGTTTGAAGTTTGATTTTACTGGGAACCATAGGAGTATTACCAAGTTTTTCACTACAAATGTACACTCAGGAATTGGCCATGTTTTATCATACCAAAGAACTAATGACTTTATAATCGTGTTATATTGGGATTCAGAACTATTTATGTATGCAAGCCTTTTCTTTCTTTACAGGTGGTTTTTTGCCATGATAAGTATATCTGGTGTCTTCGCTGTTACCTTCTCGGTTGTATTTGCATATGTTGCCGATGTCACTGAAGAACATGAGCGGAGCTTAGCATATGGCCTTGTAAGTAATGCACTGGTAGAGTTTTTTGATTTTCATGTAAATTCAGCTTTCCCTCATCTAAAAATAAAATTATTGAATGAGAAGCCAATTTATTTTTGGCTACATGTGTATCCTTGTTAACTGTCATCTTGCTGTTGTCATGGTTTGAAGATTAGCATAATAGATCCTTGCCCAGTAGGATGTGATAGATGTCCAGCTCAACCGTGACTTTAAGATTGGTTTGTAGGGTGCACTCAACTTTTAAAACAATTAAAAAGAAAAGTAAAAATTCATTCTCAGCTATCCTAGATGGTTTTTCAGGTTTCCGTTCCTGAACGTTTGATGAATACCTCGATGGTACCTAACATAAACCAGGGCTGCCGTCTTCTTAATCCTGGTGTCAGTTACTGATACATGCACCTGTACAGGCCCTGCAACCGCACATAGTATCAGATTAATATCTGCTGAGTGAGTGGCTGTGTGGTTTGGGTCATGCAGCTGCCCGCTTGCATTTGGGAGATAGTGAGTTTGAACCCCACTGTTGGCAGTAGTGAAGATGGTTTTCCATTGTTCTCCATATTCACACCAGGCAAATGCTGGGGCTGTACCCTAATTAATTAAGGCCACAGTTGCTTCCTTCCCACTCCTATCCCATCATTGCCGTAAGACCTATCTGTGTCAGTGTGATGTAAAGCAAATTTTATAAGAAAAATTAAAAATACTAATATCTCTCTCTTCTCATGAGATTGTTGACTTTGATGGCCCTTACAATAAGAAAAAAATTGGAAGTAATAAAGCTACACATTGAAGGATGATTTCAATATAGATGTAGTAAAAGCATATGCATGCTGTGCTAGAAGTCCTAGATATTCTGATTAACCTCCCAGGGCTTGTACCTAACACGTGTCATTTTAGTTCTTATATCAGCATACTCCTCCCATGCAAACCATGTGACCTTGCCACAGTGGGGAGGTTTGCGTGTCCCAATGAAGCAGATAGCCGAGCCACAGGTGCAACCATATCGGATGGGTATCTGTCGAGGGACCAGACTAACAAATGGGGGGCAGCGGCCTTTCAGAATCTGCAAGGGTGGCAGTCTAGATGATTCATTGATATGGCCTTGTAATAATACTCAACATGGCTTAGCTGTGTTGATACTGCTACACAGCTGAAAGCAACAGGAAACTACAGCTGTAGCTAACTCCCGAGGACATGCACCTCTTTCTCTATGAATGATGTACTGATGATGGCTTCCTCCCGGATAAAATACTCTGGAGCTAAAATAGCCTCCCATTCGGATATCCGGATGGGGACTACACAAGAGGGGGCGATCATCAGGGAGATGGATACATGGATACTGACATTCTGCGAGTTGGAACGTGGAATGTTAGAAGTTTGAATCGTTATGGTAGGTTAGAAAATCTGTAAAGGGAGGTGGATGGACGAAAGTTAGATGTAGTTGGTTTAAGTGGTCAGGAGGCTCGTACACAACCGCACCTGGCTTGCTGGAGCAAAGAAATGATGATGATGATGATGATGTGACTACAGAATTATCAACACAAAATCAAACAGGAAATGCAGGAGCTGGTTTAATAATGAATAAGAGAATAGGGCAGCGGATACCCATTGGGGCTATGCTTTGGTTTATGGGTGTTTGTAAGATTATAAGTATACATATTTCATTGTAATGTTCAGCCAAATTGTTGATGGTTCATTCGTTTCCGGATTTTCCGTATTCCCATGTTGTACGTTTTTTCCTTTGGTCTCGTCAAAAACGGAGAATCGAGGTTGCACTGTAATTGTTTCAAAGAACATGTTGTACAAGTACTAATGAAAAGGCTGAAGGAAAAATAGAGGAAGAATGGACAGTCGTGAAGAATGAGGTCAGTAGGGCTGCTGAAGAAATGTTAGAAAGAAAGGAAAGATAACTAAGAATCAGTGAATTACTCAGAAGATACTAGACCTGATTGATGAACGACAAAAATGCAGACAATGAAGAGGGCAGAAAAGAATACAGGCGATTAAAGAATGAAGTGGATAGAAAGTGCAGGACTGTTAAGGAAGAATGCCTGAAGGAAAAGTGCAAGGATGTTGAAGGTTGTATGGTCCTAGGAAAGGTAGATGATGCATACAGGAAAATCAAGGACACCTTTGGAGAAAGGAAAACTAGGTATGAATATTAAGAGCACAGGTGGAAAACCACTTCTAGGGAAAGAACACAAGGCAGAAAGATGGCAGGAACATAAATAAAACAGTTGCGTCAAGGTAAAGAAATAGTTGATATGGTTCTGGAACCAAAAGAGGGTGTTGATGCTGATGAAGTGCGAGACCTAATTTTGATGTCAAAATTTGACAGAGCTCTGAGAGACCTAAGTAGGAATGAGGCACCTGGAATCGATGACATTCCCTAAGAATTACTGACTGCCTTAGGAGAAACCAGCATGGCGAGGTTATTCCATTTAGTGTGTAAGATGTATGAGACAGGCGAAGTGCCATCCGATTTATCGGCACAATGTTGTCATATCTATTTCCGAGAAAGCCGGTGCTGACAAGTGTGAAAACTACCACACCATTAGTTTAGTATCTCATACCTGCAAAATGTTAACACGTACAGTATTATTTACTGCAGAATGGAAAGACAAGTTGAAACTGAGTTGCTAGAAGATCAATTGGGCTTCAGAGGAAATGTAGGAACACATGAAGCAATCCTGACTTAACGTCTGATCTTTGAGGATTGAATCTGGGGCCGATGACCTTCGATGTTGGGCGCCTTTAAACAACAAGCATCATCATCAGCAGCATAGAGGATCAAATTAGGTAGGACAAGCCCATGTTCACAGCATTGGTAGATCTAGAAAAGGCATTCGATAATGTTTATTGGACCAATCTATTTGAGATTCTGAAGGTGATCGGGATCAGATACTGAGAACGAAGAATTAGAGGGGAGTGCTGTAGGCATTGCTCTGTTCTATGAAGTGGGGAGTTGAAGTACTGCTTCATATTTTGTGTATTAGCAAGTAAGTAAGTATTTTGTCTTTATTCGTGGCGAAGTTAGGGCTCAAGACCCTCTCTTACATTTAACTACAACATTTAAATAATTAACATTCATATAATTTTTTTAAATACAATGAATCTTTTTTAAAAAAATAATATAGTACTAATAGCAAATATGGAGATAGTAATAAAGGAGATAATTATAGAATGTACAACATGACAATATAAATGAACATGATGATAATTTTAAAACTAACACTAGTAACAATAAAAGAAGGTAACACAGTAAAAACCTGTAACTAGCAAATATATTTCAAATTTTTAAGAAAATAAGCTCATTCATGCCCTCATTCACATTACGCACGTCGAACAAGTGATTTCAGCAATCCATTTTAAATCTCCTACGAGAACTTAATTCCCTAATGGTAGCAGGGAGGCTATTCCACAGCCTAGCGGCAGTGACTACAAAGGAGCGGTTGTAAGTCCTGGAGTGACTGAGAGATATTGTTAAACAGGAGCCAGATTGTGTATCGTGGTTGTGATAGGAGGAGAGGTAATTGAAGTTTGTTGAGAGATAATTCCGTACACCTGAGTTTAGAACTCCATGCAGAAGGGACAACATGTGGAGACTGCGATGCTCATGAACACGAATTACTCAACCAAATGCTAAAAGAAAAAATGTCACTCAAAGAACACATGTCAGGTAAAAACATCCTAGAAGTACTCAAGGAACTAAATGAGCTAAAAATAAGAGAGAGCACAAGAATAATATTCTGTGACATCACCACTATGTTCACTAATATGCCAATAGAAGACTCAGTTAAACAATCCACTACAAGAAACTAACAAATAATTAACCTTCTTAGAACAATCTTACACCAAAACAGTTACATTCAGCTACAGCCAGTCTGATTAGCTCGTATGGTAGAACGCTGGCCTTCTGAGCCCAACTGGGCAGGTTTGATCTTTTCACAGCCTGAAAAAACAAAAAAAACTCAAATCAGCCTATTTGAATGCATGCACTCCAGCTTGGAGGTACAGTAGAGTCTTGTTAATCCGAACTAATTGGGACTGGAGTCTGTTCAGACTACAAAATTTTCGGATTAACCGGAAAATATTTTCTAATAATAATGTTATTGTTTTTATGTCCCACTAACTACTTTCACGGTTTCCAGAGATGCCGAGGTGCCAGGATTTTCTCCTGCAGGAGTTCTTTTACGTGCCAGTAAATCTGCTTGCACGACGCTGACGTATTTGAGCACCTTCAAATACCACCGAACTGGGGCAGGATCAAACCTACCAAGTTGGGGTCAGAAGGCCAGTGCCTCAACCGTTTGAGGAAATTAGTTTCTACAATACAGTACAGTACATACTGTAATTTGAAATGTCCATTCTTTAGCAATTATATGAATAAAATACTGTATAAAATTACAATAGGGTAGTTAAGAACCCGTAGAGCAAAAAACGACAATGAAAATCACATTAGCGAGTGGATGGAAGCTGACTGTCATCAATTACAAACAGACCAAGAAATTGTAGCTATGGTGGAGAAAGTATCTGGAGTTGATGAGGAACCGAGTGACGACGAAGAAGACCACATTGAACAACCAGTGCCACATTCGGATGCCGCAGTCGTCTTAGAACATGCCGTACGCTACGTCGAGCAACACTCCGCTGCTATGCCTACTGATGTGATGTGTATGAGACGTTGGTTTAACACTGCATCTTCGAGTAGGTTCCAATCACTACTGCAAAAGAAACTAACAGACTTTGTAAAGATAAACGACCAGTGATTGATGGTTTGTGATGTGTAATTATGTTTACATTGTTATTCTAGTAAAATATGACTTATAAGATTCAAGTCATTCTATAATATGTTCTTTCATTTCAATAAGGAGATTTTTTTTTAATTGAATGTTTCAGTTCGGATTAACCGGACTTTCGGACTAACGGGGTTCGGATTAACGGGACTCTACTGTAGTTAGAAAGTGGCCGGGAACAGGGCTGTGCATGGGATGAAGGGCGCCCGGTCTGCAATGTGTTAACATTATTGGGACCACCTTAACCCATTTCCAGTGGTGTTGTGGACAATAGATGCAGCAGAATTTTGAGATTTCACTCATCAAACCACTCAGATGGTTTTGCCTGCAGATGCCTTATTAAGTTGATATGGTGTATGTCTAGTTTTTGTAATGTTTTCTGGAATTCCAACAATTTGAACTGCCGACCATGGCCAGTTAACAAAAATTGTGGTTTTTCCCATATTTGGAATTGTACATCATATAATTAGTCTATAGGTGGCTTTCCGATTGGGGCACATACAAGTTAATTTGAAAGATACATCCAGTGCTACCACTATGTATTGATTTCCCCCAGTAGATTTGGGTAGTGGTCCATATAAATCCATAGCTATTGATTCTAATGGTTTACTTGGCAATATGATATTGGTACTTGGTCCATCCAGAAGTAATTGTATTTTGCTCGTTGACATGTGTCACAAGTTCATAAGATTTTCCTAATGATATTTCTCATTCTGTTCCACCAGAAGGTCTTGCATAATGTTGCCAATACTTTATCCAATCCTGCGTGTCTGGTGCAACGATGTGCTAACCATACTATGTCCTTACAATAATCTACAGGCAAAACTATCCTCTGTTTGGTGTGCTCACTATCAGTGTATCTGCATAAATATCATTTTTCCATTTGTGTTTAATACATATCTGCCAACCCTTCTGATTTACCCGTAAACTTTCCGTTTTTTAACTTGTTTTCCAATTTTATGACTTTTTAATTCCTATTTTTGACAATATAACCTCCAGTATGGTCAATACTCTTCCCCTAGGATAAAGGATAAATTCTTATGTGGTTGTGCAATTTACCCAACCTCATTTTCAAGCGTATTTATTTTATGCTTCATTTCGCTAGTGTATCGTCCGTCGCCTTCGTGTTTCCTGTTTCCTGCTCGCTACAGCAGCATATGTGCTTTATGGCTGGAGATTTCGGACAGCAATCATCCTACAAGCAAGAGAGGCTAGTGTGCGCTACGACTCAGTTAATCGTTAATCGTGATGAAAGAATGAGTTTCTTATTGTGTGGTTTGCGCACTAGTAACATAATTTCTGTGCATAATGTCGTTGGCATTGTAGGCCACGTGTTTTTTCTAGCGGTTCTATGCTTTTCTGCATGTCAAAGTCATATGTTAATAATGTATCCGACATACCGATCTGTTTTGTATGTGGTAGTTTCGCGTATTTCAGTGCAATTTTTTTCGTTCTTTACTTCATAATTTTAATGAGTTGAATGTATTTCAGGAAGGTGTGTCGGTGTGATATAAATACAGTGGAACCTTCATATCTCAAATCACCTCGGGAGATAAATTTTATTTCGAGTTATCGAATTTTCGAGACCTAGGGAATACCGTTTTTGTGCATGTAGAGCACATAATTGAATCATATGTATCTATGGGCTTTTAGTGAATACATTATTTTTAACAGTGCTTAAAAATATGCAAAGGAACTCTACTGTATTTTACAGCATCACTTTAATTACAACACTTATTGTAGTAACTTTTTAGAAGACTGGATACAGTACATACAGTAGTGAAACAAACAACTCTGTTAACACCTTTGGAAAAAATTCCGTTAGTCTCTTCAGTTTGTTGTGATTAACCATTCCTCCCTTCACTTTGAAACTTCTCGTGAATACCACGCAGCCGAGTTTCGTAAATGGAGCTTGTCATCCACGAATTTTGTATTGTATTTTTGTAGCCCACACACAAGTTTACCTTATGCGGGATTTAAACTGTATCTTTTACTGCCTCTGTATGTATATGTATGATATTGATTGTGAATAAAATTGTTTAAAATGTAAAAAAAAAAAAAAAAAAAAAACTTCTGGGCTTACTTTCGTACGTGACCAGTAATTAATTCACACCCGAGAAACAGCGAGGCGTTGCTGGTTTTCTGATCACTAGAAGTTTGAGTATTTCGGTTCTCATCATATTAGTTCCCAGCCTCGCTGTAACCCTTTCTTTACTTGTTAACTGTTGCTCACAAACCACAAATGCCATATTGCACAGTTAATGTTGCACAAAATTCGAGTTAGAGTGTTTATTCAAGGGAGGAAATGTTTGCTTCGAGAAATTGAAAAATTCGTGTAACCGAGTAATAGAAAAATAATTACATGTGAAGAATAGGACAAATGGCCAGAAAATTTAAGTTTCTTAGAGATACTGAAAATTTGAGTAATGGAGGTTTGAGATATCGAGGTTCGACTGTATTGTTATTCGTATGTATGTCATAAATGAGAGTGATTGCGTACATTTTCTTGTAACCATTTTAATGTTATTTTTTAAGATTTTAAATTTAATGGTCAATTAACATTGTAACTGTAGATATGTATGTCTTTTATCCTGTCCATTTTTCACTTAGACCATGGCACAATATATGTGATAAAATCCAAGAATTAAAAAATCTTCCTATTTTTGATTCCTGAAAGTTGGCAGCTATTTTAATAGGAATTATGTCCAATTTGGGGTCTTTGCGGTATTTTTCTTCTGTATTTTGTTTCAGTTAATTTATGATTTTTCCCAAATGTGGATCCTCGCTCTGTGCGATGGTCAGTTTCTTAAGTTTCTCCAGTATATTTAAATCTTGAGAATCATTTCCCAGGTTATGGATTGTAATCTCACCTTCAAAAGGGTAACAGCTCAATATATCAGTCAGGACATTTGATTTCCTAGTACAGTGTTCAATGGTAATATTAAATTGTTGTACAAACAAGAATCCACCTCAATATCCTTTTACTAGATGAGGTAGATTTTAACTTAAAAGTCAGGGCTTTATTGTCTATTCTTTTTATGTTGGGATATCTATATATCGTCGTCTTTCGCCGTTGTTGCAACGCTTGAACCACAAGTAACATCTCCAACTCGGTAAGTGTGTAGTTTAATTCATGTTGTCGTAACTTTCTACTGAAGAAGGATAAATATTCTTTCTTTGTCTCTTCTGGATTCTTCTATAAGTACAGTACAGTCCCTATTCCTAATAAAGATGCATCTTTGTGAATGATGAAGTTAAGCTCAAAATTAGGGTATCCCAATTTGATTGAATTACTTAACGAGGCCTTGGCATTTATAAAAGCTATTTCGCATTGGTCATCCCATTTCCATTTATTATTTTTCTTCAAGAGGTCGTATAATGGTGCCATAAATTTCATGTATCCTGGACAATGATCAGCGAAGAATTGCCAAAAACCGACATACTTTCTCATATATGCTTTATTTCGGTAGGTCTAGGAAAATCACAGATGGCTTGAATTTTATGTGGGTTGGGTCTCACCCTTTCTCCGTTAATTACTTGACCTACAAAAAGTATTTTGGACTGACAAAACTTTGACTGTTAATATTCATATTGAAACCAGATCTAAACAGATTTTTCAACAACTTTTGTAGTTTATCATAGGATATAAACTTAATGGTTTTGATCCGTATTGAGTTGTGATCACAATAATAACTACATTTATGTCATTATGCTCCAGCTTTTCTATACTATATTATGTAATGTTTACATTGCATTTCTAATCCAGGAACTAACTTTGGCCGTGGCTGGTCATCATCAGCCATAATACAAAAATGTACAAACACATCTAATGACTAAAACAAATGTATAAACGTACACAAATGATGTAAAAGGTATTAAAAGCACCTGGGATGAACTATGTGCACAACATGAAAAATATATGATGAATTTAAAATAAGGCTCTAAAATTCTTAGATTGCATCATGTTAAAATGTTTCATTAGTGCTTCCTGTTAAAATATCTGGAAAAACTTTGAAAAGTTCCTCTGTTGAAAATTTTCAATGGTTGAGTTAGGGACGGCACACAAAGATAAGATTAATTAGTTGGCACGTCCTTAGATTACATTTTTACATAATTTTGGCCACTTTGCTCAAGTATTTGTTAGGTACCGGAAAGCCTTTTTCATATATGGATGCCGATCAGTCACTTTTAATCTGTATTTGAAGTTTGGTATTCGACCCGTCTGGTGTCAAATATGTTTCGATAATGATTTAAAGTTTTACTTAATTCCTGTTGATCATTGTGGAACATAGGGCATCAACAAAGCATCTCCATCTGATCCTGTTGCCAGCCAACCTGTTCACGTCTCTCGAGGTCTTGCCTTCTTCCATTGCCTCCATGTGTACAGATCTTCGCCACGTTTGTTTGGGCCTTCCTCTCCTCCTTTTACCCTCCTGTTACCCTGCGGGTTCCAGTCCAGTGCCTCTCTCTCAATGGCTTCGTTCCCTTTCCTCAACGTATGCCCTATCCATTTCCATTTCTGTCGCTTTATGTATGGCCATCTCGGTTTCACCAGTCTTTCTCCATAGTTCATGATTGGAGATTACTTCCGGCCAGTAGATGTTTAGAATCTTCCTTAAACAGCGGTTGACAAAGGACTGCAACTTGAAGGTAATCACTTTAGTCACTTTCCAGGTCTCGGGCCCATATAGTAGAACAGCCTTGACATTACTTCGGGAAATGCAAAGTTTGGTCCTGATAGATATTTTGTTGTTCTTCCATACTGGATAGAGCCCAACAAAGGCACCATTTGCTTTTTGTATATGTTGAGACATCCTGTACTGCTCCTCCATCTTTGGTGACTGCACTGCCCAAATAGGTGAAACTATCCACGTTCTGTATAGGTTCATCACTGAAGACAAATGGTTCTAGTGTGTTGCTGTTCATCCTTAGGGCCTTGGTCTTCTTTGAGTTGATCGTTAGTCCCACCATTTTTCCTTCTTTTACCAAGTCTTCAATCTTTGATTGCATTTGACCATGAGCCTCAGACAGGAGATGCACATCATCAGCGAAGTCTAGGTCTTCTATCCTATTAGCCAATCCCCGCTGGATACCTCGTTTCACATTTCGTGTTACATCCCGCATTACCGCATCAATCACCACCAGGAACATGGTTGGCGAGAGGATACAACCTTGACGTACTCCTGAATGTACAGATTTAGGCTCAGATACACGGCCCTCATGAATGACACTGCATGTGTAATCACGATATGTTTCTTGAATGAGGTTGGTAATTTGTGATGGCACTCCATACCGCTTCATTTCCTTCCACATAGCTTCTCTGTTGAACGAATGAAAAGCTTTTTCGAAGTCGATGAACACTGCATAGAGGTGAGATGACCACTCAGCACACTGCTCCAGAATTATCCTCAAGGTGTTTACTTGGTCTACGCACGAATGATTCAATGCAAAACCTGCCTGTTCCCGTCGGAGCCTCAAGTTGATGTACTCCTTAATTTTGTTCAGCAGAACCCTGGTGAAGACTTTGCTAAGGATTGAAAGAAGCGTAATGCCCCTCCATTTGTTACAGTTTGATGTATTGCCCTTCTTTGGCAACTTCACCAGCAACCCACATCTCCAATCTGTCGGCATTTCTCCATTAACCCATATCTTCTCAAATAGCAGCTGCAACATATTGGCAGTGGTATCCATATCAACCTTCATGACTTTTGCTGGAATATTGTCAACTCCTGCTGCCTTACCAATATGCAACTCTCTCAATGCCCGCTTGATTTCCTCCACTGTTGGAATGCAGACTTTAATCCTTGGGTCAGGCTAGGTTTCTTCTTCTTCTTCTTCTTCTTCACTTTCTTCGCCTTCTCCCGCATCTACTTGCTCCTCTAAGGAGTGGTTTAACACCGCAGAGAAATGTTCCTGCCATCGCTTCAGTTGATCCTCAGAGTTTGTTAGGAGGACACCATCTTTGTTTCTGACTGGACGGTCTTTCTGCATCTGCTTCCTTGCCAGAACTATGGTGATGGTATAAAGTTCTCTAAGATTTCCCTTTCTGGCTGCCTCCTCTGCTTGTTGAGATAGGTCATCTATCCATTTTCTTTGATCCCTCCTTACACTTCTCTTTACTTCCTTACCCTTTGCAGAATATTTGAATTTCAATTCTGTCTTACATGCGTTCATTACTTCCTTTATCTCTTTCCTTTGTCTGATAATTTCCCATGTCTTGTCAGTCATCCAGTCTTTTTTCCTCCTGTCCTTAAAACCCAGGATATTTTCACTTACTTCAGTAAATACAGATCTAGTCTTCACCCATTTTTCCTCAATAGTTTCATCCTCCACCTCGGTGAGTGCTTGAAATTGATTCTTCAGTTCTAACCTGAAGGCTTCTTTCACATTTCTGTCATACCTTAGCTTTCCAACATCATATCGCTTCCTTGTCTACTCTATTCTTCTCTTTTGTGCCTGGATCTTCATTCTAAAGGTAGCTACAACAAGATGGTGATCACTGCCTATGTCCGCACCTCTCTTGTTCCTCACATCCAACATTGAACTCCTCCACCTTCGCCCAATAGCTACATGATCTATCTGGTTTTCTATCCTATGATCCGGTGATACCCATGTCACCTTATGGCAGTCTTTATGTGGAAATATAGTACCACCAATAACCAAATCGTGACTTGCACAGAAGTCCACAAACAGCTGTCCATTCTCATTTCATTCTCCTAAACCATGCCTTCCCATAATATGTTCAAATCCTTCATTGTCCTGTCTCACTTTTGCATTCAAATCTCCTCCAACTAGGATGATATCCTTCATTTTCTGTTTCTTAACTGTACTATTAAGATGTCCATAGAACGCCTGTTTGTCTTCCTCCTCCGCCAACTCTGTAGGTACATAGCATACTATCAACACAACGTTTCTAATATTGGTCTTAAAACGTGCCACTATTATCCTTTCCGTCACTGGGTACCACTCCATAAGGCTCCTCTTGGCTTCCTTATCCATTAATATACCCACACCTCTATAACTCGCTATCTCGCCCTCAGGTCTTCCAGAGTATACAAATGTAGCTCCATCATGGGTTGCCAATTCCCCAAACTCACTCCATCTTGCCTCACTCATACCTAGGATGTTCAGGCCATAATTCCTCATACATGCCACTGCCTGTCTTAGTCTTCCACTTTCCCGCCGAGTCCTCACATTCCATAGCCCAATTTTCGTTAACAAGCCAAAGGTCGTCATCTTTGGATCAGTCTGGTTTCTCATTGTTGATGTTTCTGTAATAAGGTAATTTAAGTGTGCGAGTTATTGGCCAGCAGCACCCGAGCTTGGTGGTGTGGCTGCCACCTACGCCTCCAAGCCTGCTGTTTTCTGTTGGGGTAGTCTCCCTTAGCCTTTAAAAATCCCTCTTGACCACAAGGCATTGGTTTTCCTCTTCATTTTACCCCAAGACGAAGGGTTGCCTCCTCCGCCAATTTTGCCGTACCAAAGGTCTCCTTCTCCGCCTCAGTTGCCGTTAAGGACTTCACCAGAGCCCCGTTAGCCATTACTTTTCAGGGTTCCTGTAAGGCCTTCACAGCTACCGTAGCAGTCCTGGGGCACAGAAGGTCCCCGCTGTACTTCACCCCTACAGGCTATCCCCTACTTCGTACCGTTGCCTGTCCCCCACGACATAATGGGGGACATAATGATTTAATAACATCCATAATTGTGTCTTCTCTTCCTGGGAACATATTGTATTCTCTATTTTTTTTTCCATTATATCAACGGTGGTATCTTCTTTCACATTACACTTTCCTATTTCTTCTTCGATGGCGTGCACAATTTCTTTGTATTCCGTGGGATTCTCCATAAATTTCTGTAGCAAATTCTTTGATGATTCATCCAATTCATCATTACAATTACATATCTTCACATACTGTTCGTTATTTAACGGCACATCCAACAACTTCTCTTGTACTTCCATATTTTCATTCCCTTGGCAAAATTTAACTTCTTTCTCTAAGTCAATAATACCTCCATTTGCTCTAATAAAATCAGCTCCCAGATTATGTAATGCTGGATATTTTTCATGACTAAAAACATGTAAATAAATAGTATCTCTGATCATTACATCTAAATAAGTTTGGATTTTGCACATCATGCTTTTGTGTGGAATAATCCCTTTGACTTTAATATTTGACACAGGAATGGCCAGTATGCTTATTTTCCTTTTTATCTCCAGAAATAAGGCATGGGATACTACTGATATGGTGGCTCCTGTATCTAAAAGACAACAAACCCTTAGATCAGTGATTTTTACTAAAATGATTGGTAGCCTGTGTATTATGTGCTTCGGACCTGACATCTTCCTCCAGTAGTTCATCTGTATATATTTTCCACAAATCAATGTTGGTTATGATCCATTTGGATTTGATATCATCATACCACTTGTTATTGTCATCTTTTACTGGTAAGTTGAAGTTTTTTAATTCTGCCTCTTGCTCTTTTTGTTCGGTTCATAACTCGAGACATTCAGGTCAAGTCTTCTCTTATTTATTTATTTATTTATTATGGCTTCTTTCATGTGGCGAAGTTAGGGCACACGGCCCTCTCTTACACTTAACCACAATACAATAAATAATATTAAGGTTACCTATTACTGATTATACTAATTACACTACTTATACTATTTCCTAAATTAAGCTTAAGTTACACATCCACACAATATGCAGCTTATTATCTTATTAGCTCGTTACTTCAGTCCTCTTCTCTATCTCACACAGACACTTGCACATACACTTACAATGTACACACTTATCAACTACCCTTACGTTTATATTATATAAAACTAACAGAAACAATTTTTATTTTTACAATTACCAATCACACGCACACAATACACACCAATACACACTTCAATCGGTATCTCTCAGCAGGAAGTCTCGGCAAGATATTTTAAATTTGAGGAAGGAGTCAATGCTCCTGACACTTACTGGCAGGGAATTCCAAAGCCTGGATCCGGTTACAATGAAAGATTTATTATACACAGAAGAGTGGTGAAGAGGAATAGCTAAAGTGGAGCCCGAGCGAGTGTTACGATTATGGAAGGAAGAGAGGAAGTGAAGTTTAGATGAAATATACCGGGGGGAGTTACTATGCAGGAGTTTGTGTATTAAGACAAGTATATGATATTCACGTCTCTTATCAGGTTTTAACCAGTGCAGTGCCTGATAATAAGGAGTAATATGCACATCATACCTTAGGTTAAAAATGAATCTAAGGCAACAATTCATAATACGCTGCAGTTTCCTAGTTTGTTCTTTAGTAGCGTCTACCAAGATAACATCACAGTAGTCAAGGATAGGAAGAATTAGGGTCTGTGTTAATCTTTGCCGCATGTTTAGTGGTATAATATCTTTGTTTAATTTCAGTGGGTGTAGAGTAGCAAACACCTTATGACTTATGTTTTTGATATGTTCTGTCCAATTTAGAGTTTCAGTCATAGTCACCCCAAGATTTCTCACTGTTTTACTGTACGGAATTGTGATATTATTTATTTGTAAAGGAGGAATGATCGAATCATTGATCTTGTGTAGGAGCTTCTGGGAACCGACAATGATAGCTTGCGATTTTGATGGATTTATGAGAAGTCTGTTTGCGAGAGCATATTCACTGAGTTTTTTCATGTCATCATTTATGCATTTTACTGCGTTTGGTAATTCGCTTAAGCTGCAATGGTAGTAAATTTGGAGATCATCAGCATATAGGTGATAATTACACGTTTTTAGAGAAGATGAAATGTCATTGATATACAATGTAAAAAGCAGCGGTCCTAAAATACTACCTTGTGGCGTGCCAACTTTCCTTGTACGCCATTCTGAATTTCTTTCGCGAGTTATCACCCGCTGCCTCCGATCTTTCAAATATGACGTAAAAAACTTCAGTACTAAAGGGTCAAACAAGTAAGATTCCATTTTCTTAATTAGTAGCTGTACGTCTATTGTATCAAATGCACCACTGAAATCCAGTAGCGTTAGTACTGTAAGTTGTCGTTGTTCCATAGCTAGTCTGATGTCTTCTGTCACTTTAAGGAGAGCCGTGGCAGTGCTGTACCCTTTCTTAAAGCCCGATTGTAATGGGTCAAGGAGAGAATAGTTATTTAAATATGTCAATACTTGCTCGTACACCAGTCTTTCCAAAGCCTTAGAAAGCGCTGGAAGAATAGAAACTGGGCGATAGTCAGAGGTCAGTTTAGGATTGTTTATCTTGGGCACTGGGATGACATTAGCTTGTTTCCAGAGTGCAGGGAAAGTTCCATTTCTGAGACAGTAATTGAATATATGTGTGATAATCGGGAGGATAGCGCCTATTATATTATGTATGAAATGTATAGGGATGTCATCTACTCCTACTGCTTTAGATTTAATAGAGTACAGTACTTTTTTAATTTGGTTGCTAGTGACCTCTTGGAACGAAAATTGAGGACGGTTAAGTGGAGGGACGGCTGGTTGATTCGTATTTAATTCTGCCTGATTGATTGGTTTAAACGTGATTCGTTCTTCAGAGAAATATGTAATAAGCTCATCTAGGGGAACAGTTGGTTCACGTTGCTGTTGTTGGCCCTTTACAATACCAAGAGCACGTAGTTCTTTCCAGGAATTCCTGGCATTCAGTTTACCTGAAAGACAGTTTAAGTACTTAAATTTCTGATTTCTGATTTCTTGCTTAATTCTGTTCCTAAGTACCCGATAGTTTTCAAAATAGGATTCGTTACGGGTACGTTTGTACCGTCGGAACCATGAATCACGGCGAGCCATCAAATTCTTAATTTCGTCATTTAGCCATGGGCAGGGGGGGCGACTCACTTTCACTTGTCGTTTGGGAGCGTGTTTGTCGTATAGACTAGTAATGAGGGAATTTAGTTTGTCTATTTTTGCGTCAATATCGTCTAGTAGTAGAATATCGTTCCATGGTAGGTTGTAGGCGTCATACTTAAGTTGATCTAAATTAATATCTCTTATATTCCTACAAGTGGTGAACTTAGGTTTGTATTTGGGTATGCGAAGAGAATAGGATAAATAAACTAGGTCGTGTGTTGAGATCGATGGAACAGGAATTTGGCCGTGATTTAAGGCTTTCTGGGGATTGTTTGTTATGATTAGATCGATTAGTGAGTGTGAAGTGTGATTATTGCTATATATATGGTTGGTAGGATTTAATGGGAGAATCGTAAGGTTACAGGAAAATAGTATATCAAGTAGTTTGTCCTTCTGAGCTGATTCTTTCAGTAAGTTTATATTTAAGTCTCCTAATAGTACGATATGTTCGTAAGTTGGTACTAGGTTGAATAAACAAGCTTCCAACTCCGTCATGTTCACTATATCTGGAGGTTTATAAACTACGGCGAAGAGGACTTTCGTCCCTTTAACGGTGATCTCCACGACCATGAACTCTGGTCCCGGTTGAGTGGCATTTTGTGATGTGCATATTACTCTACCTCTCAAGTCATTTCTGAAATATAGGGCTACACCGCCACCTTTCCTACCATCCGTTCTATCCCAGCGGACGAGTTCGTAATTATTAATATTTACCATAGCGGAAGGGATAGTAGGCCTTAGCCAAGTTTCACTAATACAAAAAACATGTACGTCATTGTCGTTAACAATTGTACGTATTTCATCTATGTGAGCAGGGAGAGAGAGAGCGTTCACATGGCAACATTGCAAACCATGTGGCGTAGAGGAGAGAGCCTGTCTCAACAAGACACTTGTTGCAACAGGGGGTTGCGGACCGGAGCCAGGCTCAGGTAGCGGGCGTTGAGCTAACATTACAAGGGGATTATGTTTAACTTAGATTGACAGAAACAATGGGTACTCACCTCTGCCTCCCGCTGAATGAGACCGTTGACTGTTGCACACACACATTCACACTCACATTTCAAAAAAATAACATAACTAACACTATTTGAGGAAAATTTGAAACTCATGGTAAGCAAGAGTACATATTTTAAAACTAGCCCTAATATAACACATTCACTCATTGTCACTGATTCTGTGCTCCGTTACGCTGCCTGATGAGAACGTTTAGGTCCCTAGGAGTGATCAGAGTGGTTTTCTTGCCGTCTGGTGTAATTACAGTCACACGTCCATCCTGAGTATACACATTTCGCAGTCCAAATGCGTCGCGTGCCTTATTCAAAATCCCTTTTCTTGTTGCCGTGAGGGATTCCGTGACCATGATGTTTGTGCCCTTCAGTAGTCGCTTCGCCCGCCAGACTTGGTCCCGCTGATGGTATCGCAGAAACTTCACAATTATTGGCCTGTTCCCTGTGGCCACTACGTTGGCAGTCGTCCTGCGCTGGCCACCCAATCTGTGACATCTATCGATACTGTCCATGCCAATATCTACCTTGAGTCTGTTCTTAATGACGTCTATAACGGCCCCATAGGTGTCCTCTTCAGGTGATTCCTTAACCCCATGTATCAGTAGGCAATTTCGCCTACTGTACTGGGCTGCTTCATCAGCCATCTCCTCTTGTTTATCCATCCTTTGATGGATCTCCGCAATGGCCTGCTTCATGTCAGCTATCTCAGCACCCATGGAATCTCTGAAGTTCTTAAAGTCAGAGCTTAGGCTGGTGAGCAGCTCCTGGGGGTTGGCGGCACTGCTGTCTGCACTGCGGTCGGAAGCCGTCATGGCTTCCTCCAAGCGAGCTTGAAATTCAGCCATGCGGTTCTCGTACTGTGACAACCTCTTCTCGACGTCCTTGAGAGTCATTTTGACCGTTTTAAATCAAAACGTGCACTTAGTGATGACGACTGAACACACACAAGGAATCCCAGCTGCTAGTTATCTTGATAATTAGGCAGGTAAGTGCGGAGCAAGTTTACACGTGACTGGTCGTAGTCGCCATCTTACTAATCCACGACAATATGCCTGGTAGGCCATACTTTTGGGGCACCTGTACAGTCGGGATCCACATCTTCATCTCGAAAAGTTTGTTCTCATTTATTCCTCTCCTACGTGTCTTGTCTCAATTCTTCAACATATATTCGTCTATCTGTTTCTCTGCTAGGCATAATTCTCCGATCCTGATAAAATTGTTCTCTTGAACGTTGACAGGGTTCAGATTCTCAGCGATATGGTTCACCTTGCTCTCTTGACAAATATCTATTATTATTATTTACTCGGCCTTCGTAAAATTGTACTCTCCTCCCATGACGATTGTCCTGTGCTCTTCTATTTCTCCAAGGGTCGACTCGTTGCTGCCATTCTTCTTGCGTATAGTCATTATTTCGTTCTTCTCTTGGATTACGAATTGGAAGTCAATGTATTTAATAATAATAATAATGTTATTTGTTTTACGTCCCACTAACTACTTTTTAAGGTCTTCGGAGACGCCAAGGTGCCGGAATTTAGTCCCACAGGAGTTCTTTTATGTGCCAGTAAATCTACCGACACGGGGCTGTCGTATTTGAGCACCTTCAAATACCACCGGATTGAGCCAGGATCGAACCTGCCAAGTTGGGGTTAGAAGGCCAGCACCTTAACTGTCTGAGCCACTCAGCCCAGCAAGTCAATGTATTTATGGCTATCTCTGCCATTCTTGAGTTACAAGTAGTATTCTGAGTTGTGGTACTATCCAGTTGTCTCAGCACTTCCTCAGCCTGCACAGCTGTTTGAACGTTTGCAGCAGTGAGCAATCGCTGTCATCGGGTGGAAATTGTTTTTCTATGGCATGTATGAGTTCTGATTCAGGAGGTGGAGCATCTAATTCATGTAATTTGTGAAACTGTTAAGTGAAATACTTGGCATATCTACTTGGTCCAGTACCCGAGTATGTTTTTGAATACATTTCAAGTCTTAAATTTGCCAGCTGAGTGGCTGAGACGGTTGAGGCACTGGCCTTCTGACCCCAACTTGGCAGGTTCGATCCTGGCTCAGACCGGTGGTATTTGAAGGTGCTCAGATACGACAGCCTTGTGTCCGTAGGTTTACTGGCACGTGAAAGAACTCGTGTGGGACAAAATTCTGGCACCTCGGCATCTCTGAAAACCGTAAAAGTAGTTAGTGGGATGTAAAGCAAATAACATTAAATTATTATTTAGTCTGAATTTCTGTTCTGCCATATTTTGAAGGATTTTAAAAACTGTGGAAAATGGTAGGTTGCAATTGTAACATATTTATATCATCAAAAAATTAAAATTGTCTATTTTATGGTTAAAAAGTTGCATAAAAATCTATTGAATACTTTTCACATTACACATCTTCCAACAGTATGCAGTTTACAACAACAACAAAAAAAAAGTCTGACAACAAAGTCTTACGCATAATAAGCTGGAGTGTGGAATAGTTTGAAGCATTCAGGGATACAAAGTGCTACAGAGCACATCGGACACCACCAGCATGTCTCTTTTCTCGTTACTTTCCCATTTTCTGCTTTTCCTTTATCTGCACAGACTTCGCAAGTGTGCTCTGGTTGTGCTTTCTTTTCTGTTGGAGGCTGTAGTTGATTCTGGTTGCTGGTGGACATCTGTTCCAGATTTTGCTAAAAGAACTTCACCTAACTCAACCATGAACTGTCGTAGGTGGCAATTTTTTCTGTTACATCCCGGGTTTCCCGGTACAACACAAATGCGTTTGTGATTGTCATAACAAACATGTTGAAGAATAACAACTTTTTCCACCATTTCAGTAGCTTTCTTCCAAAGGCTATGCTATCATCTGATCACCTCTGTCTAGCCCTGTTTTATTCACATTGTAATCAAGGATAGCATCTGGTTTAGATTAAATTTGGGGCCCCCTCTTGTGCGAACAACATCAGACGAGGTCGTTTTGTGACAAGTTGACAAAAGCAAGATGTCCCTTGTGTCCTTCTACTTCAAACAAAGATGACAGTTTTTGCACATAAATACTAATTTGCCTCTCTGTATCTTCTTCTGAACAGTGTTATTCTGAGGCAGCTCTTTTCTGTTGGGCATGCAAGTTCCTACAGCTTTAGTCTTCCTTTCACATAAAAAGTAGAAAACTGCAGGGGAGCTGTAGTACCTGTCCATGTAAACAGTATGGCCTTTGTCCAAGTAAATTGCTAGCAGTCTAGTAGGAAGTGGAATAATACCAGTGTCTGCAGACCCTTGTGCAAAATAACTTCCATTTTCAAAACATAGCCTGAAAAAGCATAGCAAATAACAAATAACTTTATACCTTATTTTTTGGGCTTGTTTTTCTTGTTCACTTGGGATTGAATTCGACCACGAACACCACACATTCCTCCATCAACTGTTAGTTAGAGCATGGAGCGTAAGAAGAGCAAAATGTATGAACGAGACTGTCAAAGAAAGGGCGGATTTTATGTAATGGATCATGGTTTGGCTGCCCACGAGGAATGTGTGTTGTGTTATCATTCAGATGAAAGTTTGAAAGAATCGCTTTGAAATGGTTTCTGCTCTTAACAGATGATTGAAATTGAGTCGAAAGAAATGCACTTTTCTACCAATAGTCACTCAGTATTGGTTTCTTTACAAGGCACATATGACAACTGCGAGAAATGCATAAATCTCGCATAACTTGACTGGCCGCCACAAGCTCCACAAACTTTTCGGTTTCAATTTCATTGTTCGGCTTAGTTTTTCAGTGATGGAGGCAGCATGCCTGTTAGTCTCGGACTTGAAGAGTTTCACCATTGTTTCGGGAACAAAAATTGAAAAACAATTAGCGCAGTCGATGTTGCATTCAGTGGAGCGGACACACCCGATTGTTCTAAAAAATAGGCTCTTGAGGCGGAGAATCAGTGCAATTCAGTATCTGTAGGCTTCCTACAAGTGTTAGTACCACAAGCACAATGTTTACACATTTTTGGAGCTGGCACGATGTCAGACACCGCATCCAAATCACCAGAAGTACCTGGCGAATGTGAATTCTGCCTTTGAATTATCATTGCTTGCGTCACTTTGTTCTAAAATAAGGAAAACTACATTACTAATTTATTTCTGAATGAATTTCCAGTCATATGAAGATCATGAAACATTAGCTGATTAAACTACAAAGTGCAAAATCAAACCTGGGTAGAATATGATAGAATAGGTTATAAATACCTTCATCACAAACATGAAGTTTGAAATCAGTGTCTAGATCTTAATCATCTACCTCTTTTTCTGAACCACTGTCATCAAAAATATCTTCTAACATTTCTACAATTCCACTTTCATTCAATGATCCGCTCATGATAGCAGAAGCAAATTGCACGATGTAAACAAAACTCTGAAAGCATGCGCCTGGAGCAGTTGGAAGCAAGGATGGAAGCATGGAGTGTAAAAGCGAACACGTGCAAAAATAAGTTGCTATAAGTTCGAGAATACGATGACAGAGGACATGAGCGCACGGTATAGCTGTTATAAAAGTTCTACTAAGTGGTATATATAGTTTCCACCCGATTCTCATTCTGGCTCTGTTGACAAGGTAATAAATATGCAGGCTCAAGTTAGCCTCAGGCGCGGCCAGCCTGCGCTGTTACCCCACCCCGATACACACTCAGGCTTGCTCTCCAGTGTGTTAAACTATCTGAGTGGATGGCCTTTGAGATATTTCTCCAAGATCCTAAGTTGACGTTCAGGGACAGTTTTCATTTCTTTGAAGTAATCTTCAGTCTCGTGCAAAACTTATTTGGGTGTTAGGCCGATATCTGAATTGAATTTCTTAGGCCTGTCTTCATGTGCTCTCACAGTGTGTACTACCATCGGCTGATTACTAGTTGGCAGAGTAGCAAAATCTCCCATAAATTCTGTATTCTCAGGAACAGAGCTCAAGTGGTTTGTATGGTCCCTGGATGTAGGTAACTCGAAGTCATGAACTCTATTCATCTCAATAGGGAAGTTAGATTTTGTAGTATCATCCCTAAATTTCAAATTCTTGATTTCATTCTCTAAATGCCTGATATTCCCAGTTAGTTCTCCGACCCTCTTATCTATATGATCTTTGTTTTCCTGTTGTTCGTGGCTAAGAATTACTAACTTATTACCTAGTTGTTCTTTTTTGTTATTCAATTCTAATTTTGTCAGTAGGTCCACTGATGTCAATTCGTCTGTTATGCTCTGTAATTGGTTTTGCTGACGTGCCAAGTCTCCCAATTTAAGCGGGAGACTCCCGATTTGTCATTGTTCTTCCCGATCTCGCGATTGCCAGGACCGATCCCCCGATTTTCAGAGCAGTTTCAGTTTTTTTTTTTGTATTATTTTAAACTCCCGCGCATTTCCTTTTTCTATCGTTATATGGCTGAGTATGGCTGGTCGCTAGTATTTCTAATAATGAAACCAGATGGCAGTACGGGGCATGGTGGCCAGTCATGTGCTCCTCTTGGGTCCATAATACAGTCAAATACTCATTCTCTTTGGTTTAATAGCTTAATAGGAAG
Organism: Anabrus simplex; assembly: GCF_040414725.1. NCBI lineage: Eukaryota > Metazoa > Arthropoda > Insecta > Orthoptera > Tettigoniidae > Anabrus > Anabrus simplex. The sequence goes on along the minus strand of NC_090266.1, from coordinate 700,865,227 downwards.
TGGAAGTCACAAGCAAGTAACCTAACCTCAGAATTAGCACGCAATAGATATCTACGCAGGGCAGGACCTGCATAAGTGCTGGTGTTGTATGTCTTAACATTTGTTTTGGCCAATATGTCAAAAATGAAATGTGCAGTGTTTAAAAATGCTTATACAGAAGAGTTTCCGTGTTTGAGTGAATCCAGGAAGGGACCAACGTTCACATTCTGTGCTATATGTAGGTGTGATTTTTCAGTTGTGCATGGCGGGAAGTGCAGTATACTTAAACATATGCAAACGAAAATAATAAGCAGAGTGTCCAGTGTGTAGAAAGAAACCAGAAACTGAATGTTTCATGTAAAAACCAAGATGTAAATCCTGTGACGAATGCTGAGGCTTTATTTACGTCATTTATCATAGAACATAACCTGCCTGTAAATTCTGCCGACTGCATGGGACCTTTGTTTCACAAAATTTTTCATGATTTGGAAATCGCTGAACGATATGGGTATGCTGGAACGAAAACAGCAGCTATCATTACAGAAATGTGCATGGAAGAAAGAGCGAAAATTGTATTGCATTTGCAGCTGAATGCATTTTCTTTTGCTACTGATGGTAGCAATAAAAGCGACTTGAAAATATATCCTATTTTAGTAATGTTTTTTAGGCTTGATCTCAATGTAATTCAGAGTTGTCTACTCTCTGTGCCTAATTTAGAAGGGGATGCTACTGGAGCTAACATTGCCATTCTTTTGCTCTCAACTTTTCAGGAATTCTGCATTCCATTAAAAAACTGCCTAGCTCTTGGTGCTGATAATGCTCCAGTAATGGTAGGATTAAAGAATGGTGTGGCCAGGTTGTTTGAAGCAGGAAAATAGTAACATAATCATTGTAGGCTGCTCTTGTCACCTAATTAATCTTGCTGCAGAGAAGGGTGCGGCGTCCTTGCCCGTAAATGTAGATGAAAGTATAATCAATATATTATCTTGAAAGGAGTGCAAAGAGTAAAGAAGAGTTCAGAGAATTTCAGACTTTACACAACACAGATGTCAGGAAAATTCTGAAGCATGTGCCTAATCGATTATCACTAAGAAGGTGTTTAGATAGGATATTGTTGCAGTTACTTTATTCAGGAGCAAAATTGTGAGTAAGGATTCTCAGATGGGAACTTTGAAGACTTACAAAATTCCTAAGCACAGTCTGAGTGCAGATGTGTCTTGTTTGTCTGAAAAGGTGAAGCATTGTCATAACATTTCACCACACTCCTCAGTTAACAGGAAAACCCAGTCATCAGTTTCACTAAAAAATATGAAATTACTGATGACACTAAGAACCATGCATTGTTACGTGAAGAATGACTGTTCATGTTCCTTTCATAAAATTTGCATAAATCTTTTTGCCTTTTTCTCTCAAGTTTTATGGATATCTTTGAGAATCCAAACGTAGCTCTTCAGTCAAGTATGCCGCACATCCACTTATTGAGGTCAGTTTTGGAGGAACTATTGAAGAATGGGATGGCAAGGTTTGTGAAACCACATGTTATTAAAAGCACCTCCTCTCTCCTTGATGTAGATTTGATTATCATACTCCAGCAAGTCAAAAGGATGATTGTGGTCTGATGATAGAGAAATCTGCATTTGTTTTGGTGAACAGTTTAAAGTCTGAGGAAAAGTGCATATTCTTTAAGTCTGTTAGAAATTGTTTCTCTTCATCATGTGACTACATGATACACAAATTTCCGTTCAAAGATGAAGTTTTAATTAATGCAGAAGTTGCAAATATTTCTGCTATAAGTAAGGCATCATTTTCTAGTCTTAGAGTTTTCATTAACAAGTTTCTGAATATTCTGACTAGTGATATGGAACATTTAGATAAAGAAACTGATATTCTGCACTCCCAGTTCTGTAACTTTCAGCTCGAAGAAACAGACCTGGCAGAAGGAAGAATTGATGTTCAGTGGGCATTGTTAGGTCGGATGAAATCAGCTGATGGTGTACTTAAATATGACAGGCTCTCTAAGGTGATGCTTGCTATTTTATCAATTCCACATAGTAATGCAGAATGTGAAAGGATTTTTAGCAGAGTCACAAAGACAAAAACACAGTTCAGATCCTTGCTGTCTGAACAAGCTTTGGAGAAACTTGTAAGCTTAAAATCAGTTCAGCAAGGCAAGTGCTTTGAGCAAAAATTTGGTTCTGAGTTTCTGAAGAGGGCTAAGTCAGGTACGGGTGTGTTGAACAACAAATAGTCGTAATGTGATCAGCATGTTGAAGGATGAGAAGTCATGTTCCTGAAGTTCAGGTATGTCCAGTATTTAGTATTCACATATAAATAATGAAAAAAAAAAAAAAAAAAAAAATGTAGGCCAAATAGAGTTGTTAATGTATTGAATTATAATGAATTAGTACATGTGCCAAATTTCTCCTGATTTTTTACTTTTGAAAGTTGGTATGTCTGGCTTTGTCTCTCTTCCTTATCATGATTTAATTTTTTCCTTTAAGGATGTGACCTCATTTTTAATTCTTTCTACGTCTATGTTTACTAGACACTGAAATTCCACAATTTTGTAATATATTTGATGTAACTGTCTGAAGCTTGCTCTGCATGTCCTCCTGACTGGCTATGATTGAGTCAGTGACCCCTGAGCAAGTTTTTCTCCTTGTACTAGAGTTAAATTTACTCCAATGATATTATCTTCTTCCCTTATCGAGTACATTTCTTGTTTAATGGTCTGCATGGCCTCTCTCAGCTCTCCTCCAGATTTTTCTTGTGAATCTCTTTTCTCTTATTTCTCTGGGCAAAATCTCTTGAGCTTCCATCATCTCCTTCTGGGTGATTTCATGAGCTTCTCATAACTCTCTTCAGAAAGTCTCTTGCGTTTCTGGCCATTTTAGTACGTTTTAGTGCAATTCTTGACAAGAACTTTCTTGACTTTCTTGTTGAGTCTGCAGTGACAGAACACCTTCCTGAATTTCATGTTTCGCCTTCTCTTGTGCTTTCTTCATTTCAGTCTTACTCTAAGTAATTTCTCCTCTAATGGATTGTATACCCTTGCCTAACTCTTCCCTTAATATCTCAAATAGAGCTTTAACTTTCTTAATTGTACTCATAATTGTACATACATACATACATACATACATACATACATACATACATACATACATACATACATACATACATACATACATACATGCATCATCATTATAGACCGTTATGCCTTTCAGCGTTCAGTATGCAAGCCTCTGTGAATTTACTAAACGTCGCCACAATCCTCTGTTTGCAACAAGTGCTGTGGCCTCATTTAGTCCTATACCTCTTATCTTTAAATCGTTAGAAACTGTGTCTGACCATTGTCGTCTTGGTCTCCCTCTACTTCTCTTACCCTCCATAACAGAGTCCATATTCTCCTAGGTAACCTATCCTCCTCCATTTGCCTCACATGATCCCACCACTGAAGCCAGTTTATGCGTACAGCTTCATCCACAATTGTAATTGTGATTGAATCTAACCTCATTATTTATATAATAAATGATAGTTAAACTTTAAGTAAGATATATCAACGATATAACAATAATATTCCACGTTTATTAGCGATTCCCCCACGCAGTAATCCCATGACCATTCCAAGGAGAACTATGTTTAACAAAAACAAATGTGACCGAGCTCGATAGCTGCAGTCGCTTAAGTGCGGCCAGTATCCAGTAATCGAGAGATAGTGGGTTCGAAACCCACTGTCGGCAGCCTTGAAGATGGTTTTTCGTGGTTTCCCATTTTCACTCCAGGCAACTGCTGGGGCTGCACCTCAATTAAGGCCACGGCCGCTTCCTTCATATTCCTAGGCTTTTCACATCCCATCGTCGCCAGAAGACCTATCTGTGTCGGTGTGACGTAATGCAAAAAGCAAATAAATAAAAATAAAACAAATAGGAATTCCAATACCGTGTTTGTTTGGTATATCATCATATAAACTATAGTTAACTATTCATTATACCACTGCCTTACATTGTATTCCTATTTTACACTGTTCCAGAATAATCTCAAACCTAACCATATGCCATCCATATAGAACCATCGTAATCTCAATCAGCAACATTGATGTATCACCTACAATAGTGACTTCCTTGTGGTAGCTAGTTTGTCGCATTGGTCGCAGCTTATGAATGAAATAATTCTCTAATGGTAGCTAGGTCTCGATGTTGCTTGTCTTATATAAATTATATTTGTCTCATGGTAGTTATGCTTTCGCATTGGGCGCCACATATAAACTATACGTGTTATGCACCCGTACAGTTGGAGGCATGGGTCTCGGCACTCAGGGCCTTTCCCAGGTCCTTTTACCAACGAGAACAGTCTGAAAGTTATGTAAGCCACAGCTAGTCAAAGGTGCAACCATGCTGATTAATAAGTGAGATCGCATATGATGTAAAGTTGATCAACATCCAAGATAACATGAAAACATGGTTGTGGTTGGTGTCGTATTGGGCGATCATTGTTCAAAATGAAGGATTTAATCTAATAGAATGGATAATTCCGGTGATTTTACATCTGATGGCCTATTGTGAACTTATTCTTGTACCATTCTAGTATACCAAATAGTTGTATCTAAGCATGACTGTAATTCCCATTTTTACATATTCATGATATTCAGAACATATTGTATACTAATAGATGAAATATTATACATGGTCATGGATGGTTGGATATACCTACTCTACACAGAAAACGATTGAGATATTCATGTCGTTTTTTAATTCAATAAATCCCTATGCTATTACCTCAACAAAACTAAAGAATATAATTAGGTTGAAGGCTAAAAGAGAAAAATGATAAGAATAAGAATTAATTACTCTGACAGTGTCCAAGCCACTAATTGAAATTATCATTTAAGTTACTCGTGCAAAATAAGGGGGTAATGATTATTAAAATTAGCCCTTTACAACATAATGCAGTGGAAAATCAATTGCATTGTTTGGCAAGTATCATTGTCCTGTTACACGAACACTAGTTTACATCAATCTTTAATTTGCTTTCTTTCAGCTTCTAAAATGTAACAATGTCCATATGTCGGTTAATATTTGTTGAATTTCGGATATATAGGTATAGCCATTTTATCATGAAATGGCGTATGGCTTTTAGTGCCGGGAGTGTCAGAGGACAAGTTCGGCTCGCCAGATGCAGGTCTTTTGATTTGACGCCTGTAGGCGACCTGCGCGTTGTGATGAGGAGCTGCTGTGCCAGTGAAATTAACCAGTGATGGTTAAAATTCCCGACCCTGCCGGGAATCGAACCCGGGACCCCTGTGACCAAAGGCCAGCACGCTAACCATTTAGCCATGGAGCCGGACGTTTTATCATATAAATATAGGCTACTTCAAGATTTTGAAATTATTCTGTTATATATCCCATTTACCAATACTAATTTCGAAGTCAGATTTTATAAACTTTCCATTACTCAGATTTGTTTCCATAACAAGATCCTACCTAATAACGTTCGTCCCATGGTAAAATAAATGAAATTGAAGTTTAATCTAACCTACTACAAACATACATTTGCCTTGAGGATGTCTACACACATGGAAGACATAACACAATGGTATAAACATATACATCTGAGGATATATCTCCTTAATGAAATGACAAAATAACACAAAAGGCAATAAAATCACATTGGGCAAATGAAACAAATAAAACAACAAAACAACACACCTCTGAGGCACACTACAACTTAACCTAGAATTAATTACTATTAAATAAGTGGCTGATGTCCTCACAGTTGTATGTGCTGTTTGATTAATTAGCAATGGTGTCATTTAAATCTCATCTCAGTATTAAATAATATGGCCCAAACGTAGCGGTAATAATCAAATAATATGCCATCTTCAGCAAAAACATGTGATTAACAGGTAAATGACCATGCAGTTGGGCTGGTGGTGGCTTATAAATGATAATTCTTGACCTCGGTTCTGTCAACATGTCATTCAACTTGTCCAGAATTGTGGAATATAGGTGTTCAAGACCTCTGTTATGTGGGACATGAACGTGGCATATTGGGTAACTCGTCTGTTAGGGGCAAGTGTACATGTCAAAATACATATAACGTAACATTGGGACTGGAATGAGGAACATCAGACACTCAGGCTTAAACTAAAATATGCCATAAACTCAAGAACATCTCGCATATCGTACTTCATTTACTAAATGCTCACAGTTCAAGTTTAAATATAATCTACACCTTTGGTGTGTCTCGAAGAATCTGCTGCTACCAACATAATAATAATAATAATAATATAATCGTTGTTTCCATCGATACCGGTACTCATTAGCACATTACCGCGCCCAATAAATCATTCAAACGAAAACCAACAAATATCTACTGTATGTCATAGGATATAAACTTCATGGTATTGATCCGTATTGAATTGTGATCACAATAATAATTGAACTTATATTTTAATGGTCCACCTTTTCAGTACTATATTATGCAATGTTTACAAGGCTGAAACTAGTTCCAAGATTAAAAATGTAATGTAAACATTGCATAATATAGTATTGAAAAGGTGGACCATTAAAACATAAGTTTAAATATATATGTGCCAAACACCAATCATAAATTTATATATTCTGAAAAAAATTCAACGAGGAATACACAACTATGATTTACTGCTACTAGTTATCGCCAATCTTTCCATTCAGTTCCAACTTACCGGGCGAGTTGGCCGTGCGCGTAGAGGCGCGCGGCTGTGAGCTTGCATCCGGGAGATAGTAGGTTCGAATCCCACTATCGGCAGCCCTGAAGATGGTTTTCCGTGGTTTCCCATTTTCACACCAGGCAAATGCTGGGGCTGTACCTTAATTAAGGCCACGGCCGCTTCCTTCCAACTCCTAGGCCTTTCCTATCCCATCGTCGCCATAAGACCTATCTGTGTCGGTGCGACGTAAAGCCCCTAGCAAAAAAAAAAGTTCCAACTTGGAGTTTTAACACCGAAAGCTTTAGTTTTTAACAACAACAACAACTGATTAATCCTCTACTTTTCAACACAGCCAAATAATCGAATAAAAGAATCTGCCTTTAATACGCCTTCTCTAATACCTTCAGAGAGTATAGTTTTAATAATTTTGACATGTGACACCACCAGCATACTGTCGCGGCTTAGATATTTTCCTCTTCCATGGCCTTCATCACTTACTTTCGTTGGTTTCGTCTAATATAATATGCTAATTACAACGTACTTAATATTCAGATTAATACTAAATGGTTATTATGCACATGATTAAACTGCTCTGATAGCTTTAGCGTCCAAATCTCATTGTTAAAATTTTCTCTTCGGTAGTATTTATATTACTGCCGTCGCGTATAACTGTACCAAACAAGGAGCCTTTTAAGTCCGGCGCCATGTTGGAGGGAACTCTGCCGCGCTCAATTCCTCGCATGTGCATTCTCACTATTTCAGTTCGTATTTCTAATTTACATCACGGGAAATTGGCACATTATCTCTATTCCATTCTTGCCATGCTTTCTCCTTTAACAACCTTCTTCACATTTTCATTCCACCAAAGTACTTACATCCTATAGGCGTTAAAATCGATTTTGTTTTTAAAATGTGTTTCTTAGAGTCTTTGGAATTTTTAGTTTTCAATTATGGCTATTTTGTTTTCAAATGTGCCCCACTTAGTGCAAGGAACCATCAAGATACGCACTTTCTCAGCAGTTTACACAATATTTAAAGATGAGCCTAAATAGAAGGATGGTTTATTACTTGGAAAACCTATTATATTGTCCATATCGTTTGCCTCCGTAGCATAACTGTTAGTGTTATCAGCTGCCATCTTCGGAGGCCCGGGTTCGATTTCTGGTACTACCACAAATTTAAGAATGGCGGGAGGGCTGGTATATTGTTGAAATGGTACATGCAGCTCACCTCCATTGGGGGTGTTCCTGAAAAAGAACTGCATCTCCTCGGGGTGAGGACACAAGTTTACTTTTATTTGTCGTGCAAATCAAGAGTTTGTAACTATATGACCATACTAGGTTCTAATGAAGATATTATTTATCATTTAATGTTCTCCTAAACAAAGGTTATACAAATGGAGCAATACGTACAGTTACTCTGATGTAAGCAGAAGGAAGTTGACATTTGTGTATTGTTGCAGGTTTCTGCCACTTTCGCAGCAAGCATGGTTATCAGTCCCGCACTAGGCGCTTACATGATGGATGCATACAGTGTTAACTTAGTAGTTGCTCTGGCTACTGCAATTGCCATTTTGGATGTCTTCTTCATCCTGGTGGCTGTGCCAGAATCGCTGCCAGAGAAAGTAAGACCTTCTTCATGGGGTGCACCTATTTCGTGGGAGCAAGCTGATCCATTTGCTGTGAGTACTTTAATTGAATTCCACACATCTTGTTGAAAACAGTTTTCATTTTTGTGGCATGTTGTAATGTTATTGGTTTGCATTGTTTCAGGCTCTCCGTAAAGTAGGAAAGGATCATACAATCCTGATGTTGTGTGTTACAGTATTTCTATCATATTTACCTGAAGCCGGACAGTATTCTTGTATATTTGTGTACCTTAAGTTGGTAAGTTTTGCTAAAAACTTAGAAAAGTACTATTTTTAATGTATTTACGCTAAAAATCTCTCATTTCATATTTGGAAGAGGTGAATACAGATTTTTTAATGTTTATATTTTTGATCAGTCATTTATGTGATGCTGTAGACAGAGTAGTAATTGATAACTTCTAACATACAGTACTTGATTTTTTTCTTTTTAGTCCATTTGTCCTCTTCCACATCATACATGTTATCAGATGCATTAGTTTATACTTCCACTACCACGAGACACAATATTGTAATCTCTGATTCCTTACGTTGCACATATCTGATCATTCAAATTTATGAAATCATCTATATCTACCTTAGCGTTAAGCTTTTTGCAAATCTTCTAATACGTATCAGAGACTAACACCTCCTGCCCACATTTCAGGAGCAGTTACCCACTTTTCGGGAACAGTGTACAATGCAACCATTACTGCATGTATGATCTTCCAGGTTGTATTGAAAGATGCAAAATTTATGATAGCACTATAACACACCTGTTAGAGAACACATTTAAAACGAGAATGGCACATTTTATTCTACAAGAACGTTCTCATATTCTATTAAATTACTTTTAAAACGTGTGTACATGTACAGTTGAACAACCAAACATTGACGCATGAAAATTTTTGATATCTTATATCGGGTATCATCGGGCAGTACAGCTACAACAAAAGGTTATGCAACTCGATTATTGTTAAACGACACATTCCTGAACAAATGCAACTGTCAGTCCTTGGTTATCAGTAGAGCTCTTATTTGTATGTACTATCAGAGTGTGAAATATGTACATAACAGTGTAATAAATACCAGTGAAATATGTAATATTTATAAAATATGTAGTAGTATTAGTGCATTATATTTGCAAAAATTTTTGTGCATTTCTTTTATTATGACTTACGGTTATGATATGAGAATACCTCCATACTTCATGACAAAGTTATCGTTGTTGCTTTAGATAATTTATATAGTCTACTACTTTCTAATTTTGACAGTAAGTATATTTACTTATTAAATAATAAAATTAAAAGTACTTCAGATATATAAAAAGAATGTCATGTACTGTACATCACTGAGTGTGTGTCCAACTCTTGTCCTGTTTCTCCACAGGGTTGGGTATGAAGTGAGATGAATATTCGTAGAGAGTTTTTATAACCAAATGACCCTCCTGACCTCAACCTTATCAGAGGAGTTAATGAGATGAAATGAATGACGTGATATATAACAGTAGAAAGGGAAGGAGTTCAACTGGATGGCGGCATTTAGGCCAATCCTGTCGAATAGCACCAAGGGGTCTGTTCAAGGCTTAATGTCCCCATCCGATATACAAATCACCATTAACAGCATCATATGCCCTCACCCCATACAAACACTGCGGTGAGGTTTTTTGTAAATCAATCCAGGATTTTGACACACAATCTAGTGATTAGAAATTGTATACCACCACCTCTCCTGCCGGCCAACATTCTGATTCAAACTTAAGAACTTCATTATGTATCTGTATTGAACCGAGAATAGAATAGGAACACTGGGACCGATGACCATAGGTGTTGGATCCACCTTTTCAATACAAAACAATACTATAATATTTAAATTTAAACATTTAATTAGTAAATGGAACTAGTTTCAATGTTTTTAAAATATTATAGCATTGTTTTGTATTGAAAATGTGGACCCATTAGTTTGTTCCTATTCAGCATTCTGATGGTGAGACTTTTTTTTGACCAACGGGACTTAGACCAGCTAAGCATGGTGTCAGTCCATATGCTTTATGTCTTAACGATCATGGCCATCAGGTTTATTTTAATAACTAATTTTCTGTTCTCGCCCTGAAAATGAATGTTACAAAATATAGTTAATATTGTTTATCCGTCTTACTAATAAAAAGACCTTATACAGTTGTTTAACTCTTGTTTAGTTAAACAGTGAATAAACCCTGTATAAGCGTTTTACATTTTTCTTACTAATAAACTAGGTATACGCATTGTATTACTATACAGCACGTATATACTCATTCCATGGCGTAGGAATCTCTTCCTGCAGTTCACTGACGTATTTCGCACGTTCACCGCCTTTATGATCGCTTCTGCTGGTTATCTACGAGCAAAACTTTCCGGAAAGTCACACAGTAGCACGACATATCGAAAAGGCAGTTTGCAACACTAAGTGAGACAGCTGGAAATTGGCTTATACTAATATCAACATTTCTTCAGCTTGCTTGTGTAATGAACGCCAAAAAAAGAAATGGAGAGGCTTAAGAAAAGATCAATAGCTCCTAACTGGGATAGTACGGAAAACGCAAGCAAATGTAATTGAATCGGCGAGTTGAAAAGGGTACACATTCCGAAATCCTTACTTTTCAGGAGAAAGGAAAACCTGTTTTGTAGCTAAACGAAAGGTTTGATCAAAAAAGTTTCTATTAGGCATTTATACATCATATTTCTGCGTATTCAACTACAAAGTATGGAAATCAAAATCCGTATGGTTTTCATGTTATGCCATTTTTTTATCTCGAGGAATATGTCCCATTTTATAGGTACTCAAATTTGAGAAAGATCTTTGTTGGGTCAGATAATGTATAATAAACTCGCAATATCAAAAGTCTATTAAGCAGTAACACATTTTTACACAAAAATACGCCCAACCATAATTTATTTTATAGTTATTCATTGCCATTCCGTCTCTTTAAAGTGTTTTACTTTACGAAGATGTCTAGCGTCCATAACCTCTGAACGGTGTATGTCTTCTATGTTTAAAATATCGTGAAGATCATCAACGTTATCATCCATTCTTTCGATGTTAAATGGATAAGTCGAATATTTCACCTCGATTATATTACTGTAGACAATAAATACCACAAAAATAAACTGCTCACTCGTTTCTTTTTCCGGTACTCGCTGCTATACAATGCTTATACAAGGGTCCTGGTCTGTATAAGCAATCCAATGAATAACTATAACAGATGTATACACAGGAGGCTTATACACGATTTATTAGTAACGAATTTCACATAAACGGTGTATAAACCTTGTATAAAAGTTATACACCGTTTATTAGTAAGACGGATACAAACATGTTATATTCTTTGCATAATATGTAAAATATGTAATATTACTAAGAATATGTACAAATATATAAAATGGAACCCAAGTATAACCGTATCAGTAGCACAATTGAAGCACGCCACCGAACAACGCTATATAGTATATTTTTGGACAAATTGAGTTCATGGCGGAACACTGATTCTTCCTGTTCTGAGGCACGAAACATGGTAGGATGTTATTTACAAGCACCTAGTTGTTAGTCTGTAAGTTTTACGCTAGGTGGAATAACGCTGTATGGCACAATGGAATCTACAACATGGCGAGTGAGGGAGATATTGTTTTGTGTCCTAGTGGTGTAAACCGACTGAACAGATGAAGAAACCGTAAAGTGAACGTGAGTGAGTGGAAGGATATTAAGTGTAAGACATTGAGGGATCAGGGGAAAGCATATATAAGTTGACAAGGAACAGTCTCCATAACAGAGACAGTGACTTAAAAATCATGAAGATTATGTGGTCAAAAATTGTCCAGTGGTGATCCAACTGCATTGATTGCTTGCTTGCTTGCGAGTCCCATAACATTCTTTGTCCAAGGGTAAGATACACTATATTAAACAAAAACCAGGCGACATCAATGAACAGTGTTTCGGCAGGTACTCTGCCACAGAATCTTCCTTCCTTGTATGTAAGCCCACTTTCCTTCAGCAAAGAAAAGAAAAATGATTTATTAGACATGTGCAAGTATCTGAGCGCAGAATAGAGGAATTTTAATGACAATCTCCTCTCTGAAGACTAGCATGCTGTTTTCACTTCATGGAGTATTGTATACATTGATATGGTTGCATTCTTTGGTTTTTATTTGGTTTTCTTGTCAATTCTTAATTATTGTTTAATGGTTTAATAGTCCATGTCTGTCTTAATTTTTCCATGTTAGTCAGACTATCTGTTTGGAGTATTGATGAAGATATCAATTATTTTCAAAGTAATATCAGTAATTATACCAGATATATTTAATATTAACTGATAAATATAGTGTAAGGTGCATTGTGTTGGTGTAATAAATGTACTCTCTGTGTAATGAAGTACACCTCTTCAGTGATGCCTAGGCCATCTATGACAGCTGACGGTGGAGCTGTTGAGGATCCGGCCAGCCTTAGGGCTGAAGACTGAACATACACACACATGTTAACATACTGTATGTTGTGTTTGCTTTGGAACAACGCTGTACTGGCAGCCGTGTGCAGCATTGCTCCACTATATTGAGATTTCAAGCAGGTGTTGGACTGTCATTGGAGCAGCATTGGCTGGCTATTGAACCAAGAATTATATTTAATTGTTTTAAAGCCAAAAATTAATATATGTGCGATGAAAAATAGTTTTCTTTGTATCTATTCATTCTGATAAAAGCATTGTTCTGTGGTGTGCTTCAGTTCAACATTTTTCATTTTCAGTTGTGTACAAGTTAAGGAATGGAATATGCAATTACATAAGAATCTGGGCCCTAGTGTTCATTGAGGAGGTACGGGGTTTGAGTGTGGGTATAGGCAATTAAAAAAAAAAAAACTGGATTCTGTTGCTCTACTGTGTAACTAACCATTCTAACAGTCATTGCATTTCCACTCTGAATGCTTGCAATGAGCATGTAGTTTATCATCACTGGCTCCTCAAAGCACTGTTATAGAGGTGTAAATATGCTACATGCCATGCACCACAGGGAATAGCCTTACAATATTAAGCATGTTTATGCGACTGGCGGTTAGCTTTGAGGAAGCATATCCACCTGTCAAGGTGAAAACCAGGGTTCGAGTCCTGTTTTATGTATTACTTTTTTTTTTTTAACTTCTAGAGTGGTGTGTTTCTTGTGTTTATTTCTAGTCATTGCAAAATCTGGCATTGTGCTTTTAATTAGGTCATTCATAAAAAGGACTGTTTCAGACATGATGTAATATCTTGTCCAGTATCCATTGGTTTTAAGAACTTCTCGGAGCTGACATGGCATTGATTCAACAACTTTCCTAAAGAATTCCTCTTCGAGGGCGATCTCATCCCACACAACCACTCATATGGATTTTCTTGCACAAACTATATTATGTCATCTGGATAGTTCTCACACTCGGAACCACAATATTCTGCAGAATGTCCAAATATTGGTTTAATGTGAGACACTCATCTATCTGATGAAACACTCCAGCCCCATCAAACAGTATTCAACCCCCCAGCATGACACAAATATGCGACCACTGTGTGATCACTGGGAAAATATCTTTTGTGGTATTGGGCTCCCTGTGGCCTGTAAGCATGAACTGTCCAGTCCTCGGCTGAACTGAAAAAAAAAATCTTGTCAGAGAAGAACACATGATCCCAATAACTATTACATTCCTTCTCAGCAAAGCCGCACTGATTGAACATCTGTTCATCGAGAGGGACTCTTTGGCACCAACTTTCCTTCAAACGAGTCCAGCTTCTTGTAATTGTTCATGGACCGTGTATGGACATTGGTCACCTGCATGAGCTCTGCAGAGTTTCAGAATGGGTTCTCCTGTGAAGTTTCAAATAACCTGTTGTCTTCTTCCCTAGTAGAAACATCAGTGCCTGGTAGACATCCAATGTCCCCAAACACCCGTGACTGCTGTATCAATCTTTGAGCTGCCCTATGCAAAACACCATACTAAATCATTGCTTCATGAATGCTAAAATTGTCGTGTTGGACGAGAACGACCACTTGCTCTCTTTCTGCGTACAAATAATGTGCCATATCAGAATGGAGTGAAACATTTAGCATCAAAGTTAACTTGGTCAAAACAAAAAGAAAGAAAGATCATTCACGTTGATATTTGAACTTTAGTTGTTATGGTAGGCACAAATTTTGTAGCCTACAGCTGACCTACTGCACTACTTGAGAGCATGCCTTGTGCTTATAATTTCATCATGCTGTATGCAAGTGCATGTCATGAGAAGAGAGAAAGGAGAGGGTAGAGTGAGAGCGACTGACACATTAACTAAGAACTACAGGCCATGTTGCGGAACGAATCCAGCTGACCTTACAAAGCTGAAGTGGACTTTGTAATATATCACATCTCCAGAGATGCAACCATTTTTTTAATTGTTCAACTGTATAATATTGTTTACTTTGCATAAATTTGTCAATAGTTATGAATGGGTGATATTATGAACAAATGTGAAAAACTGTTCGTGAGTCCCTATTCGACACTTCAATAGAATCAGAAATATTTTCTGAACTTATCCTGTTGTACACATCTATTCTCTCCAGTCTCTGTGTCGGGACTAAGCTCAAGTTATTGGCTTTACTGGTTTTGTCCATAGCTTGCTGGTTGCTAACATAAACTAGTTGATTGGGGTGTGATGTTATGTGATTATAGTCGATATGTCTTTACATGTATAAGAACAAATTTTTAATGACCTATTGTTCAGTAATGAATTAAGAGTACTTTGTATAACTTTATTTTCAGTGATAAAATAATAGCCTAATATGAGGCCCTGAGTTTCCCTGAACTTCAAGGAGTAATTTCTATGTGCTGCAAGACCCATCTCTTGGCAATAACTTGAACTACTAGCATTTAGAAGTTAGTACAGTACAGTTCTGTATGTCTGCTTTCGGTCCAAAATAGCCTCATATGGAACAGTTTCATAAGTCGTGCCAGTGAATAAAGAGCTAAAGATTAAGGTAGTGTGAAATATGTTTGAACAAAATTTGAATAACCATATTTAGTAGCTTGTAGGACCCACTTCTCAGTAATTACTTCCAAAATTTGGGTCATCTGTAGGTGCAAACTTAATAAAAATTCATTATTATGGGGAAGGGAGTGGTGTCAAAATAAGCTGTTTAATTTTGATGCTGCATACCTGGCAAGAGCTGGATGAGGGAAATGAAGGATGATATGAGATACTTCATTAAAATAAATGAAGTTTACATCTGCTATCAATAATTAATCGCCACTAACATCCCACGCTGCGATAATTTCCACTTAGACCAAAGGCGTTACCATATTGTGATGTATCGTTGTGGCCAATAGAACAAGGAGAGCATGCAGCTAGAATACAAACCCCTTTTCTGTAATGCAAAAATCCTTGTTCAGTCATCAATCAATCATCAATGATCTGCATTTAGGGCTGTCAGCCAGGTGGCAGATTCTCTGTCAGTTGTTCACCTAGCTTTTTCTTAAAAGTTTTCAAAGAACTTGGAAATTTATTGACTATTTGTTCCAATTCTTCCCTTTGAAGTCCAGCATTATATGATGATCATTGCTACTTTTAAAAGCTCTGCTTAAGCTTATTCATCTACTAATTTCATTCCACACCATCTCTCCACTGACAGCTCAGAACATATCATATAGTTGAACATCTTGTGGCCTTACTCCCAAGTCCTCCCAGCCCAAAGTTTGCAACATTTTCTTAATACTACTCCTTTGTCGGAAATCACTCAGAAAAAATTGTGCTTCTTTGCTTTTGATCTCTTGCAGTTCTCGTATAAAGTAGTCCTGGTCCTGTTATAAGAATATTTATTCACCATTGATCATTTACATGAAATAGGTTTTGTCATCCAATACTACAGTATTATTTATATTATCTATATACAGTTATTAAAAGTCAATATAAACAGTTTTCATTTCTAAGAATTCCTTTGTCATAAAATGGATTTTCCAACATCCAGTTATACAGTTTTCTCTTAAAATTATTGATGGACACATCCTGTGCAGAGAATGGTAATTTACTAAAAAATATTATACTATTTACTTTATATGAGTTACCTGTTTTCACAAGTCTATGTCTTGGGACATCAATATTACCCTTATTACGAGTATTGTGTTGATGGATGTTTTCCCTGATGGTAAATTCATTCAGATGGTTTTTATCATACAATAATGAGATAAAAATATATAGATTCATAACTGTTAATATTTTAAGCCTGATAAAAAGGGGACGACAGTGCTCAGAAGAACCAGCTTTACACATTACACGAACAAGCTTCTTCTGTATTAGCAATACATTATGGACATATGATGAATGTCCCCACAATAGCAGCCCATATGAAATATGGGACTGGGAAAGTCCAAAATATGCCATTCTCAAATAGTCTGCTGTTACTAATTCCCTCAATTTCCACATAAAATATGAGACCCGTGATACATTTTTACAGACATGATTGACATGTACTTCCCAGCTTAATTTGGTATCAATATGAATACCCAGTAGCTTGACTGACTGAATTTCTATATTATTGGACAATCCTAACAGAATATGTTAGGTTTTATTCTCGTTGCAGAGTAGTTTATTAGATGAAAACCATTTCACTGCAGTCCTAAGAGCTTCTTGTTACATCTGTATTAGCAATACATTATGGACATAAGATGAATGTCCCCACAATAGCAGCCCATATGAGGGAGGGTGTATCATAGAGATAGGATAGGAATGGTAGGAGGGGGAATATTCATTCTCGAGAAAGAAGAATTTGTAAGCTACGAAAAAGTTAAAGATGACAAGCACGAAATTCTAGGGGTAAGGCAAATTTCTAAAGAGAAAAGACAACTTGATGTCTTTGGAGTGTACAGACCAAGAAAGGGTAGCGCAGATACTGATTCCGAATTATTTGATAAGTTAATCAGCTATGTGGGAAACGATAAGGAAAGGAACGTGATCGTAGCGGGTGATCTCAATTTACCAAATGTCAGTTGGGAAGGTAATGCGAACGACAGGAAGCATGACCAACAAATGGCAAATAAGTTAATATGGGAAGGGCACCTGATTCAGAAATTGATGGAACCAACTAGAGGGAAGAATATTCTGGTTGTGGTGCTGGTAAAGCCAGATGAGCTCTATAGAGAAACCGAAGTAATAGATGGTATTAGTGATCACGAAGCTGTTTTTGTGGTAATTAAAAATAAATGTGAAAGGAAGGAAGGTCTTAAAAGTAGGACTGTTAGGCAGTACCATATGGCTGATAAAACAGGCATGAGGGAGTTTTTAATAAGTAACTATGATCGGTGGAAAACGGTAAATAAAAATGTAAACAGACTCTGGGATGGGTTTAAAGTAATTGTTGAGGAATGTGAAAATAGGTTTGTACCTTTAAAGGTGGTAAGGAATGTTGAAGATCCACTATATTATAACAGGGAATAAAGAGACTAAGAAGGAGGTGCAGGTTGGAAAGAAATAGAGTTAGAAATGGCTGTGGAAGTAAGGAGAAATTGAAGGAACTTACTAGGAAATTGAATCTAGCAAAGAAGTCAGCTAATGATAACATGATGGCAAGCATAATTGGTGGCCACACTAATTTTAGTGAAAAATGGAAGAGTATGTATAGGTACTTTAAGGCAGAAACAGGTTCCAAGAAGGACATTACAGGAATAATTAATGAACAAGGGGAGTGTGTATGCGAGGATCTTCGGAAGGCAGAAGTATTCAGTCAGCAGTATGTAAAGATTGTTGGTTACAAGGATAATGTCCAGATAGAGGAGGTGACTAATACTAAAGAAGTATTATGAGCAATGACATTTACAGTAAGATACAAAAGTTGAATACTAGAAAAGCAGCTGGAATTGATAAGGTTTCGGGGGTTATACTAAAGACAATGGGTTGGGATATATTACCATATCTGAAGTACTTGTTTGATTATTGTTTGCATATAAGTCTCTGGTGAGACCCCAACTAGAGTATGGTTCCAGTGTATGGGACCCTTACCAGGATTACTTGATTCAGGAACTGGAAAAAATTCAAAGAAAAGCAGCTTGATTTGTTCTGGGTGATTTCCGACAAAAGAGTAGCGTTACAAAAATGTTGCAAAGTTTGGGCTGGGAAGACTTGGGACAAAGGAGATGAGCTGCTCGACTAAGTGGTATGTTACATGTAACTAATCTCATTATTAGACCCGTATTGAACTATGCTATGATATACTAACAATTTGTTGGTTATTTTGATCCACCTTTTCAATACAAATTACAGTTTGTGTTGCTAAGTTGTAATGTTACAACACTAATTTACTGGGACATGTTTCGCTTTTTATTCACAAGCATCATCAGCCTATACAATTGCCTCAGGGTTTGTCATATTTGGATTGTTGTTACAAATTTCATTACATTGAATGTAAATCTAATTTCAGTGATAACAATATTTAAAACACAAGAATAATATACACATTAAAAATTATGACAATATGATTTGCAATGTTAAAATGGAGTAACTCTTAATTCTAAAACACATTGACGTCCAAAACACAGTTTTTACAATTTGAAAATTTGGCTAAAAATTGTTTGCAATGTTAAAATAAAATTGATTCAACTATAATTTGGCATTAAAATTTGAGTCATAAATATAAATATTGGATGTTAATATATAGGAGCCATAGTTTCTGAAGTGTGTTGGTTTCTAGAATACAGCAACATTTCAGTATTGAGAATTTTAGTTAAGAATTGTGCTCTCTAAATATCAACTTCCAACGGAGAGTCTGGTCGCTACAAACAAGAATTAAATATGTCAATACTTCCTCTGATCAAATTGCCAAACTGCAGCAGCATGCCTCATCAAATCTAGAAGCCATTTTCCAACGAACCCAAGACTTCAATTCTAGATTATCATCATGACTAATCACGCATAATGCAAAATTACAGTATTTTTAAATAACATTATTTAGAGAGCACAATTCTTAACTAAAATTCTCAATACTGAAATGTCACTGTATTCTAGAAACCAACGCACTTCAGAAACTATGGCTCCTATATATTAACATCCAATATTTATATTTATATTTATGACTCAAATTTTAATGCCAAATTATAGTTGAATCAATTTTATTTTAACATTGCAAACAATTTTTAGCCAAATTTTCAAATTGTAAAAACTGTGTTTTGGACGTCAATATGTTTTAGAATTAAGAGTTACTCCATTTTAACATTGCAAATCATATTGTCATAATTTTTAATGTGTATATTATTCTTGTGTTTTAAATATTATCACTGAAATTAGATTTACATTCAATGTAATGAAATTTGTAACAACAATCCAAATATGACAAACCCTGAGGCAATTGTATATGCTGATGATGCTTGTGAATAAAAAGCGAAACATGTCCCAGTAAATTAGTGTTGTAACATTACAACTTAGCAACACAAACTGTAATTTGTATTGAAAAGGTGGATCAAAATAACCAACAAATTGTTAGTATACCATAAGTGGTATGTTCCGAGCTGTCAGTGGAGAGATGGCGTGGGAGGACATCAGTAGACGAATAAGTTTGGATGGTGTCTTTAAAAGTAGGAAAGATCACAATATGAAGATAAAGTTGGAATTCAAGAGGACAAATTGGGGCAAATATTCGTTTATAGGAAGGGGAGTTAGGGATTGGAATAACTTACCAAGGGAGATGTTCAATAAATTTCCAATTTCTTTGCAATCGTTTAAGAAAAGGCTAGGAAAACAACAGATAGGGAATCTGCCACCTGGGCGACTGCCCTAAATGCAGATTAGTAGTGATTGATTGATTGATTGATTGATTGATTGATTGATTGATTGATTGATTGATTGATTGACCTCTTGCAGATTTAATACATCCTGATGCATGTTGATTAGTGTTTTGTCATCTGCATATGAAACAACTGATTGTGACATAACATTTTGTTGTAGGTCATTAACAGCAACATAGAGAGAAATGGGCCAAGTACAGATCCTTGTAGAGTGCCTGTAATAACATCTTTCAATGTGGAATGTCTATTTCTAATTGCAACAAACTGGCATCTGTTACTTAAATACATCTTAATTACTTCCAAAGTGGGACTATTTATGCCATAATACTGAAGTTTTCCCAACAAAATGTCATGATCTCTACAGTCAAATGTTTTACTCAAATCACATAAAACCAGAGAAACCAATTTCCTATTTTCAAAGGCTGTTAAAGTTTGATTGACAATTTCCAGAACTGCAGAGGTAGTACTTTTACCCTGTAGGAATCCATATTGATTGCTAGACAACAGGGCGTGATTTTCAAAGTAGTTACTAAGTTGGCTATGAATAACTGATTCAATTATTTTAGATAATATGGGAACAATTGAGACTGCACAGTAATTTTGGGGAAGATGTTTGTCACCACTCTTGAAGACCGGAATAACTTTTGAAATTTTAAGCATATTCGGGAAAAACCCAATCTTTAAACATTTATTGATACTAAACGCTAGTGGTTCATAAATCAGATGTATTGTTTGTTTAATAATGTAATTGGACAGCCAATAACAGTCCATACTTTTAGAATTAGATAATTTTGAGACTGTCTTTATGATTTCATTTGATGTAATGTCAACCCATTGGAAAGTATGTCCGCCTAATTGATGTGGACCAGGCCCAATGATAGCAGATGTACCTGTTGGATTAACTTTATCACCTATTTCTTTCACTGTGTTCAAAAAGTAATAATTCATAGTATCTGGATTCAGTAATATATCATGTGTATGATTAGGAGTATTCTCTTGCGTTATAATATCCCAAGCTGCCTTGCATTTGTTGGATGCACATTCAATGTATGTTTCACACGCCAATTTTTTTTCATGTGCAAGCTTAGTTCTGTAGAACTTTTTACACTCAAGATATACTTCATACGTATCTTTCTGCACACGCCCTTCCACCCAAGAATTTTTATAAACTCTGTACAGAATCAACATCCTTTCCCTTATTTGGGTCAATTCATCAGAATACCAGTTAAGTTTTTTATTCCTAACTGTGCGCTCATTATTGACCTTTACCATGGGGGAGCAAGAATGCCACAATTCAACATAAGTTTTAAAGAATGTTTCAATAGCAATTTCAGCGTTTGCTTTGTCAGTCTGATTTTCGTATAAAAAATTCCAGTTTACTTTCTTCAATCTTTCTCTGAATAAGTTAATATAACAATGTTTCTGAGTTCTTATCCATGAAATGTCAGGCTCCCTATTTGTTCCTTTGTCTGTGTAAGACAAATTCTTCTGGCAAAAAGAAAGTACCAATGGTTCGTGATCAGCAAAAGACCCTCCAACGAGCTTGACATTATACATACTTCTTGAGAAATTGACAATATTATCAGTGCATGCATTATTGCGTGTGGGTGTTTTGTTTGTACAGGTTAAATTTAACGATCTTAAAAGGTTAAGAAATATTCTTGAAGACTGTTTGTCTGATTTTGCCATTTCTATATTAAAATCACCATCAATACTTTAGTATTAAACTTTAACAATTTTCTCATAACTATTTCAAAATTCTCAAGAAATACTTTCACACTGCCCTTTGGGGATCTATACAAACTTACAATTATTAGATTCTGATGTATTACTTTAACACAACTAAACTCTCCATCTAATTCTGCACAGTATTGTCCTAAGTCAACCTTAACAAATTTCAAACAGTCTCTGACTAAAATTTCAGCACCCCCATTCTTCTTATTACTTCTACACATAATATCTGCCATAATATACCCACTAGGCACAAAGAATTCAACTTGATCTTCTACGAGCCAATGTTCTGACATGCCTACCACATCAATTTTTTCAGCTTTACAGAAAAGTTCTAGTTCTAACACTTTATTTCTGACGCATTGAATATTAACCTGCAGGATAGTCAGTAAACTATTGTCGATTTCTGTTTCCTGGACACTGTCAGTATCTTGGATGTCATTTCCACAATAGGCCTACTATTAGATATTTTTGTTTCTACAGGTTCATTGATTTTAGTGATCTGATAAGAATCTAACCTAGTCTGTCTACCTTGCACATTAACACTATTCCTCAATACAGTCTTAAAAGAACCTAACCTATATAGACTACCATGAGTATTAATATTGTTCCTCGACTCTAGCATGACAGACCGATCTACATCGGTCACTTTATCTAGTTTTTTAGAGGAATGAGATCAGTTACATATTCTACATTTTGAATTGAATTAGCAAACTCTATTATACTGTTTAAAACATACCTTTTTCCCAACCTATTTAGGTGCAGACCATGCCAGGTATAAAATCTTCTTCCCAAATTACTTATATCTACATATTTTACATTCTTGAAGTGCCTACATATTTTCAAAAGTTCTTCATTAACCTTGTTTACCTCCTTGTTAACACAAGACCATGCCGGAAGATCATGTCTGTGAGGAACAGAAAATACCATAACAGTGGTGTGATGTAACTCCTGTAGTCTCGATCTGAGGGAAGAGATCATTCCTCTTGTATTATTTCTTCCCATGTCGTTAGTCCCTGCTAGATAAACTGCAACCCCTGTAGCGCCTAGATGTTCATAGTATTTTCGACTTTCAGAGGTTATGTCATTAAAATTTGCACCAGGCTTAATCACAGCAGAAACATCATGCTTACTGTTTCTAATTAGTTTTGTAGCAATATTCCTCCCCTGCTATCGGCAAAATGTCTTATCTTCACAGATTTCCGCGAGGTTTTACAACTTGGTTTTACAAGATTCTTATTACTTTCACTTCGACATTCCAAAAAATTTACTTCAGAGCTGTTACCTACAGATTCATGAGTACCACTTGCAAAGGGTTCAAACCTATTCTCTAAAACAGGAAAGTGACAATCGTCCAGTATCTGCTTTCTGAAACCCGCGTATTTTACCGGTACTGATTCCCATTGTCTACAGTTTTTAGGCCCAATTGTTTCACTTTGCACAGGTTCATAAATCAAATCCAACTCGAGCTCTAATCCACCGTTCAAATACTTACTCTCCATCACATTATTCTTCTCTTTAAGTACGTCATTTTCAGCTTTAAGTTCCTCAATGTCATTCGCAGAATATTTATAATTTCCAACGCATTTTCATACTCTCTATCTTTAGATTTCGAGCTGCCATCACCGATAACATTTGCAACGCATTGTTCACAAAACCAGTCTTCATTTGCATTCTTTTCTTTCCTGGGCCTGTTTCCGCACTTAAAATGCCACCAATGATCACACAAATCACAGAGGATGCCGTTTTTAA
The DNA here is from genome assembly GCF_040414725.1 of Anabrus simplex. Lineage (NCBI taxonomy): Eukaryota > Metazoa > Arthropoda > Insecta > Orthoptera > Tettigoniidae > Anabrus > Anabrus simplex. The sequence continues at coordinate 700,841,654 of NC_090266.1, read as the reverse complement.
CTATTTTACTGCATTTACCGCACTTAACATCAAGTTTTACACTTACTTTCTCGGGAGTAGACATAACCTTGTTCACATTACCAGTGTATGGATCCCCTACACTGGAACCATACTCTAATTGTTGTCTTACCAAAAAGACTTATATGCCCTCTCCTTTACATCCTTACTGCAACCTCTCTACCGGGCGAGTTGGCCGTGCGGTTAGGGGCGCGCGGCTGTGAGCTTGCATCCCGGAGATAGTGGGTTCAAATCACACTGTCGGCAACCCTGAAGATGATTTTCCGTGGTTTCCCCATTTTCACGCCAGGCAAATGCTGGGGTTGTACCTTAATTAAGGTCACAGCCGCTTCCTTCCAATTCCTAGGCCTTTCCTATCCCATCATCGCCATAAGACCTATCTGTGTCGGTGCAACGTAAAGCCACTACCAACCTCTAAATACTCCCATAACCATGTGAAGTAATCTGTGAACTTTCTTAACAACCATTGAAGATCATTCATTCACTCACTGTCTTGCAACTCATTTACTACCGGTACTCTACTGTATACAGTATAACATCGTCCTGTGATTCCAGTTATTTATGCATATCATGTATATATGTAAGAAAACATGAAGGTCCAATAATACCACCCTGGGCACCCTCCTCCTCTTAATCATTACAGAATTAGATAACACCTACTTTAATTCTCTGTGTTCTGTTTTCTCAAACTGTAGCCACCCATTTAATCACTTTTGTCTAGTCCAGTAGCCCTCATTTTCGTCATTAATCTCCCATAATCTACCCTATGAAAAGCCTTGGATACGTCAATAGCGATACAGTCCATTTGAACACCTGATTCTAAAATATCTGCTATATCGTGCTGGAATCCTACAAGTTGACCATGACTGGAATGACCTTTCCTAAACCCGAACTGTCTCCTATCAAACCCCAATTACTAATTTCTCAAACATGTGTAATATAATCACAGAGAATACTTTCCCAGAGCTTGGAAAGAGCACCTGAAGCCGACTGGCCTGTAATTATCCGCTTTATGTTTGTTGCTCTTTCTCATGTACACTGGTGCTACTATTGCAACTCTCCATTCATTTGTGTCGCTTCTTTATGCAAGCTGTAATCAAATAAGTATTTCAGATACGGTACTATATCCCAACCCTTAGATTTTAATGTATCCCCAGAAATCTTATCAATCTCAGCTGCCTTTCTAGCTTTCAGCTTTTGTATCTCTTTATGTAAATGTCATTGTTATAATAAAGATATTATCATAGGTAAATGTCAGCATTTTGCCAAAATAAGTCACCACCTCTATCTGGATGATATCCCTATGTCCAAATACCTTTACATACTACCGACTGACTACTTCTGCCTTCTGTAAGTCCTCGCATATACACACTCCACTTGATCATGGCATCAACCATATGGTATTGCAATATTTCTTTCTATCACAATTCTTTAACTGCAACAAAAACAGCTTCATAATCACTTACACCATCTATCCTTTCATGTTTCTCCATAGAGCTCATGTGGTTTTATCAGCACCATGTCTAGAATATTTTTTCCTCTGGTTGGTTCCATCACTTTCTGATTCAGCTGTCTTTCTCATATTCACTTATTCACCATTTTTTGGTCTTGCTTTCCACCATTCAAATTCCCTCTCCAGTTAACATTGGTAAGTTGAGATCACCTGCTACAATAACATTTCTTTCTGTTTTGTTCCCTGCATAGCCAATTATCTTATCAAATAGCCGGGCTGAGTGGCTCAGACAGTTGAGGCGCTGGCCTTCTGAACTCAACTTGGCAAGTTCGATCCTGGCTCAGTCCGGTGGTATTTGAATGTGCTAAAAAATGTCAGCCTCATGTCTGTAGGTTTACTGGCACGTAAAAGAACTCCTGCAGGGCTAAAATTTGGCACCTTAGCGTCTCCGAAAACTGTAAAAGTAGCTAGTGGAATGTAGAGCAAATATTATTATTATTATCATTATTATTATTATTATTATTATTATTATTATTATTATTATTATTATTATTATTATTATTATTATTATTATTACTGTATTATTATTATTATTATTATTATCATCATCATCATCATCATCATCATCATCACCACATAATTCTGCATCAGCCTTGCCAGGTCTGTACACCCCAAAATTATCAAGTTGCCTGTTATCTTTAGAGATAAGATTTTCACCTAGAATTTCATTTTCCTCCTTCTTAAATTTTCCTTACTTTACAAATTCTTCTTTCGCCAGTATGACCCACCCCCAATTCTATCGTTCCTAATTTGTCTACCCGTTGAACACTTCAGTTGCATGAGAAAATGTCCACTTCCATAATATCACTTATCAGCCATGATTCAATTCTTATTACAATATCTGGTATATGTATATCAAATTATTTAAATTTTGCTTCTTTACATTACTTCTACAGTTGAACACTAAAAATTTTGTCATCCTTACTTGACTTTGTTTCCTATACTGTCATTACTGGTTCCTAGTCCACCCTGTCTCCTTGCATGTACCTCCCTATAACTCCTCTAAATAAACTCCCTCCCTTTGATATTCTTCAACATCTGCCTTAAACTAATTCCTGGATAACACTCTAGCCTGGTTCTCTTTCCTCCACACACTTTCCCCACTTGTCTAACTATGGAGTCATCCATGACCAGAGCCTCATCTCCACCCTCCTCATTAGATCCCCTCCTCTCCTTGTCTCCCTTAACATCCCTGATCCACGAACCTCCTACGCTGGCGTAGCAGGGCGAGAGGTGATACTCCCATGTGTGTGCATCCCAGGTGGCGGATTGGGGGGGTCCTGACCGGCTAACCGGCGGACTTGAGCGACATAAAATAGCTCTCGCAGACCAGACACGCATCCCCCTGTGGGTGGGGGATGCAGGCAAAGAATACACCCTCAGTATCCCCTGCCTGTCGTAAGAGGCGGCTAAAAGGGGTGACCAAGCAATGATCGAATTAGAACCATGAGACTACTTGTAATTAGTACCACCGTGCGGGGAACACCATGAGTCGCTTTTACTTGCGCATGGTACCACTATGTTAGGTACACAATAGGTTTGTGATTAGTAGCAACATTGTGTGAATCAGGGGGAGTTTTAGAGTACCTGTGCTTGGTACCACCCTATGAGCGACACTGTGGGTCTACCTTACCTATGATTAGTATCCACTATGTGAGGAACACCATGGGATAGTACGAGTCCCTGTGATTAGTACACCTATGTGAGGAACACCATAGGTTTGTGTTGCCTGTAAATGGCACCGGAGTATGAGAACACCATAGGTCTGTGTTACATGTGCACATTACATTACCTGTGAGTAGTACCATAATGTGTGGATTACTGCGAGTTTAACCCACTTTCGATTAGTACTGCAACATGACAAATACCCTGTTTCTACTTTTCTAGCGATAAGTACCATTATGAGGGGCCAATGACCTGGATTTTGCTGGACCCCCTTAGACTTCATGCATCATCGATTCAGGATTGTGCTTTAGAAGCAGTCTCCTGGTCAGTAATACTATTGTTTAATTCTAGTTTCTGGGAATGTGGGGCATTGCGGGTCAGATCCACTGATTGTTTTAAATTCATATCCATCCATTCACTCTTCATCGTCACGTTTTGAATTCTGGTCAGTGGATGATTTTGGACTTTTAAATAGTCATGACATTTCATCTCATTTCGTACCATTAGGGGCCGATGACCTAGACATTAGGCCCCTTTAAACAACAAGCATCATCATCATCATCATCATCATCATCAACTTCCCTGATGCCTGCAGAACGCATTTCCTCCTTTATCTCCCTTTCACTACCCTGTTCCACCTCCCTGTTCCTATCATCCTCTACTCTACATTTCCCTTTCCCACCAGTCTCTTTCCTCTTGCCCTGCCCCACCTCTGAACATTTCCCTGATCTTCCCTCTTCTGATCTACCTGCAGGGACTCGTACAGATTCCTCACCATTACCTCTCCTATGTGATACCTCTACTGGTGTATGTTCATGGTTCACAAAAATATGTAGGTCTAAGAAATGGGAAAATAAACGATAATGTTGAAATTAGGCATACTTTTTTTGAATGGCAGGCTATCCTCATTGCTGTCATCAATGCTCAAGTCTGGGTCTTCTTTTTCTTTGTGTTTCCATAGAAGATAATCTTCAGAGCCATTTAATACAGATGCAATTCCATTCTTTTTTTTAAACTCTTTTCAACAAATTCAGGAGTGATCAGTCACAAAGCTCTTACTATGCAGTTGCAAACACATTGAAGCAAAGGCAGCTTGAATTTTCTAGCTTTTGTTGTCGCTTGCATGTTTTCCACCATGCAGTTGGTATAAAACCTCATACGGTCCTTGAAAGGACTGTCTATGGAGAAATCTAATAGCTCCGCAAGTTCTCCTGGATAATCGCTGGATAGGTTTTAGTTAGTGCCATTTGCCTTTTCACACAGTCAGCTAAGCTGTCTGGTACAAGCATCTATTTTTTTTTCTTAAGTTCGGCACCTGGACGTTGTTCCCATACAGTTCTTAGCCATTCTTTCAACAGATCCTCCTCCATCGCCCTTTGGGGTACCTTGATATGAATTCCTTTCAGAAAGTTTCTTTTGGGCAGAGTTTTTCATTTGAAAATGCAGTATGGTGGGAGTTTCCTACTATCTGCAGTCAGAAGTAGCATTACTGTACATCGTAGCTTCTCAGCTCCCGAGGTTTTCACTAAAATACTTGATGTACGTGCTGTGTTTATCATTGCTCTTGTTGGCATGTCAAAGCAAACTGATGTCTGATCAGCATTGCCAATTTGGGATAGAAGTAAGTTATGTTGTTCTCCTCCAAGTCTTATCACAAAATGATGAAATTCTATCACTTTATCTGTGTAGTCAGCAGGAAAGCTTTGACATACTGAAGTATTCCTTCTCAAACTTAAATTATTTCGATTTATAAATAATTCTGCCTAGCCTCTTAAATTCTAAAGCTGAGATCCCCTGATTTTTCACCATCTTACACGCTTCAAATTGTAGCATGTCATACGACACAGTGTGATTACTGTTTCTTGTTTCAACAATTCACTCTTAACACTTTTTCTTCAACTTCTTTGTACTTTCCTTCCCGTGTTCCACAAAAAGATTTACGGTCCTTATTCACTAACTTTAGTTGGTCATTCTGATTATGCCAATACCGAATCATTTTAGGCTGTACTTCGAATTCACAACATGCCGCTCTTCTGTCATATTTTAATGCAAACTCGACAGTACTTCATTTAAAAGAGGCCGTAAAACTCATTATGTCATCGCTGGCATTCATCATCTATTATGTCATCGCTGGCATTCATCATCTAAGTTTACAATATGCATCTAAGGTAAAAGACTGGACACAGGAAGAAAGGTATGATACGGGACAGGCAGCTGAATAAGTGGGTGGCTGTGTGGGAGGAGTTTGTGAAGCAAGTTTGAAGCCAAAGCCACATTCCAATGGACTCTAGCCATGCTGGAGCCAGGGAGGGATGGGTCTTACGATTTTTGAAGCCTAGACAGACATTGTTGTCAGATGTAACAGAACGATAGTGATGAATTTGTCAGTTTTTAAGAATTTTGTATTTTGACACTCAGAAATTAAGGGGGTTGTATAGCTGATTTAGGGCCGGTTCTACCATCTGCTGGTAAAGTGGCTGGCAGCTGCCCGGGAGGTAAACTACCTGGAGGTGTAAATCGGCTGGTACTTTGGCTTGCGTCCAACCACCTCCGCGCAAGCGCTAGGTAGCTACCCGGAGCTAGACACCGATATACGAAGTTGGCTAGACTGGTTTTCAGCGATTTCTCGCTTTCGAGTGTGGTGCTATCTATCGTTAGATGCATGAAACCCATTTCGATTGTCTTATTTCCCTGTGCTTGCGTCTGCTGATTATCACCAAAAAGCCTAATAAGGGGAGTCTTAAGAGTTATGGACAACGATTCATGTCAAGCTTTCGTGATTTTAATCTATGATCTTCAATATCAATACCTAATTGGGATTAAAATCTCGAGATTACATTTTCTTACGCCAGTTAAAACCTGTCATGTAAGGCAGCGTTTTTGAAAAGTATTCTCGTAGTAGATTGGTCAAGTCGCTCGCTCCGTAATAGAAGGTACGCAGGTTTTCATCGTATTTCTAATTTACATTTTAAAATGTATTTTCGTTCCCTGCCGTTGTTCTTAACTCTCTTTTACGCGCTTCCATATACGTATATACACACACATCTTCTTTACGGACTTATTACCTTTGAGCATTCTATCTGCAGGCTTCTATGAATTGATTAAGTGTCTCCGCGATGCTCTATTTGCAACTAGTTCTGTGACCTCGTGTACTTCCAGATGCTTCCATTTATTGATAAAGCATTTCATTTTAATTTTTAATTTTATGAAGATAAAGTTGGAAGGTACTGTAAATGTAAAGAACTAATCGGGATAAATATCCATTCATAGGAAGAGGAATTCGGGAATGGAATAGTTTCCAATTTCTTCGAAATAATTTACAAGATTATGTAAACAAGTAATAGGGAATCTGCTACCTGGGCGACAGTCCTATGTGCTATTAATCATAACATCACATAGCATACATACAAAACAATTTTCCTATTAGACATAATATTGTGATAAGAACGTATGAAAAGAGGCATACAGATTAACACAACGCTAATAATGGAAATAAAAAAGATTCGTCATAATACAGATTCGAACCTGCACACTTCGTATTACGAAGTGAGCGTGTTAACCATTACGCTAGGAAAACACTTCTGTTAGGTAGGATACATACAGTAATGTATATCTCGTGTCCGAAAACTAAAAAGTAGAAAATTAAAGCCCATTTGAAATGATTTCCAAATAGATTTTGATTTTATATCCTTTTAGAGTTTCTTTACGAAAGCTTGACGTATAAAATGTGTTCCCTGCGCTACCGATGCGAGAGGCTGGTGTGACCGTTGCAACTAAAGGGAAGCATTAATGTTCAAAATCCTGCAATACAATATCGATCACTGTTACAGTATACTGCTTTGTTCAGTATACTAAGCTAATTTGAGTTGCATATCACCGGAAATACAGCTAATAATGTTCAGCTCTCAGAACTTGCCCGGCAGGTAAAGTCTTATCGGGCCCTCGAAGTGGCCGATAAATTATGCGCCGGGTAACGACGATTTATGCTGCCGATAGCGCTACCTGAGAGTGGTCGGACGGAAACATCCTTTTACGCGGAGGGCAAATTACGCGCTACTTTACCAGTAGGTGGTAGAACCGGCCCTAAATAGAGTAAATTAGACCGGACGAGTTAGCCGTGCAGTTAGGGGCGCGAAACTGTGAGCTTGCATTCAGGAGATAGGGATTCTAACCCCACTATCGGCAGCGCTGAAGATGGTTTTCCGTTGTTTTCCGTTACCACACAAGGCAAATGCTGTGTCTGTACCTTAATTTTTTTTCAAACCAGGAAAATGCTGAGGCTGTGTCTTAATTAAGGCCACGGATGCTTCCTTCCCACTCCTAGGCCTCATTAATGAGTTTGCGGCGAGTATAGTCTTTATTCAGGAGACCAACTTCAGACCAGGTCATCATACGGTCTTGAGAAATTCTGACTATACTTGACAGAATGATATTATACTTGCTGGGCGTCCAGTGGCGTGGGTATTTTTGTTCATTCTGATACCTATAGCGAAGAGGTTCCTCTAAGTACCCCACTGGAAGCAGTTGCGGTGCAGTTATCGCTGCCTGTCATAGCAACAATGTGCAACATTTATTTTCCACCAGGCCACCCTCTTATCATAAATGATGTCACTGATCTTATACTGTAGATCAGCTTCCTCCTTTCTTCCTCTTATTGGGCGATTTTAATGCCCGTCACCCCATATGGGGCTCTGAAACGCCTTGTCCCAGGGGAAGGGAGTTGGAAACATTAGTAACAGAGCTTAAGTCTATGCAGCCGAACGTTGGTTCTGCTGTTTCGGTGGATTACACACGATGATCTCTGTGACAGTGACCATTTTCCCATTATTCTTACTTTGTTGAAACAAAAATCTGTCGAGGCTCCTCCTCGATGGATTCTTAAACATGCTGATTGGTCGAAGTTCACGTCACTAGCTGTCTTTAATGACGAGACCAGGCGGACCGTAAATGGTGATATAAATTGCATAACACAAGTTATCCTTGCTGCTGCCGAGGAGTCCATTCCCTCCTTCTCAGGGACTCCTCGCCGAAAACTCATCCTTGGTGGAACAAAGAAATTTGCTGCAGCTATCCAAGAACGCTGTTGCGCTAAGCGCAGGTTCTTTCTCGCCAAAGTAAGAAAGCTTTGTAGGAGAGATGCGTCGTCCATGACGTCACATACTCCATCATCTCAAGTGTGGACTAAACTTCGATGTATTTCAGGTATCCAAGGATCATCTTCTGTATTGGGAATTTCCATTGCAGGCAGTATCATCACTGAACCACTTTAGATTGCTAACCATCTTGCCATTTCACGGATGTGTCTGGTTCCGGGAATTACCATCGTGATTTCTTCACTCTGAAGCGGGAAGCAGTACGTCATCAGATTAGTTTTGCCACTCAAGTTTGAGGACTATAATGTGCCCCTTACGGAGTGGGAACTCCGCAGCACCTTCGCGCTTTGCGAGGACATGTCCCCTGGGCCGGACAATGTCCATAATCAGATGTTGAAACACCTTAGTGAGGATAGGCTATTATATCTCCATGTTTTCAACCGAATCTGGATATAGGTTGAGTTTCTGTCTCAGTGGTGAGAGTTAGTCATTCCTGTCCTCGAGCCTGACAAAAATCCTAAGTATGCAGGAAGCTATAGACCTGTTTGTCTTACTAACAGCTTGTGTAAGCTATTTGAGAGGATGGTAATTTGCCGACTTATGTGGTGTCTGGAGAAACAAGGACTTTTGTCCGAGCTAATAAGGGATATAGAAAATTATCACTATAAAAAAATAATGTTATGACGGCAGTAAACAAACTGATAACAAAACCAAGTCAAATATAGCATGTACTATCGATTATACCAGCGTGGATCTCGGGCCGCTCGCTCGACCGCTGACCACCTGGTACGCCTGGAGAGTTCTATCCAGGATGCATTTCTCCGGAAACAGCATTTGGTGGCTGTTTTGTTTGACTTCGAAAAGGCCTGTGACACCGCATGGCGATATGGTATCCTTTCAGTCCTGCATCAATGGAGATTCTGATGTAACTTGCCGGTATTTATTGCAAATTTTTTTACCCTCCGTCTATTCTGTGTCTGAGTTGAGAGGGCATATTCGCAATACCACCTTCAAGAAAATACAACCCCACAGGGATTGATTCTTAGTGTCACTCTGTTTGCGATTGCCATGAACAGTATTGAGGTTGCTGCTGGTTCAGCAGTAATACCGTCGCTTTATGTGTACTATTTTGCTCTGCACTATAGGTCGCGTAATATGGCAGTCGCAGAGCGACAATTACAACAAGCCATCAGGAGAGTGGAACAGTGGACCTTAGAACACGGCTTTCGGTTTTCCACCGCATAGACCTCTGTTGTCCACTTTTGTCGGCAACGCACTTTTCACCCGCCACCTGAGCTTTATTTGGGGAATGTCACTCTTCCCGTAATTGACACCGATTTCTTGGGCTCCTTTTCGATATCAATTTATCGTGTGAGTCACACATGCGGCAGTTAAAAGTGCAATGCACCAAGAAGCTGAATATCATGAAGTTTCTTAGCAGCACTACTTGGGGAGCTGACCGCACGGTCCTCCTACGATTCTATAAGACACATATTTTATCCAGGCTAGACTGCAGCAGTGCACCATTTGGCTCAGCAAGACCAAGCGTCCTTGCGACACTGAACAGCATCCACCACAGCAGGGTTAGGTTGGCGACGAGAGCTTTTTGAACAAGCCATTACTAGCCTGCTCGCTGAATCTGGTGTGCCACCTTTACACCTGAGGCGCCAGCAAGTGCTTCTCTCGTATGCTGCAAATTTGCGACAGATGCCACTTCACCTGAGCTATCCTTGTGTATTCAACAATGGACACCATCGGCTGTACGCTGCTTGTCCTCGAGCAACGTAGCCAGTTGGAATACGCTTGGATAGCAGTCACGGATTGTTTGATGTACCTTCGGTTCCTTGCCTTGTCAGACAACCAAGTGGGGTACCTCCATGGATAATACACACCCTGAAATAATCCTAGATCTGCACACTGGCCCAAAGGAAAACACGCACCCTTCGATTTATGGGAGGCTCTTCTTGTCCATTGTTGGCCGGTATCCAGGGTCAGTCGTCGTTTACACGGATGGTTCGAGAACAGACACGAAAGTGGGCTGTGCGTTCGTTGTCGGCACTGATAGGATTCTTTTTGTTCTCCCAGAAACCTGTAGTGTGTACACAGCAGAGCTCTATGCTATCTGTGAAGCTCTGCGGTACGCACTGACCAATGAGCACCGTCACTTTCTTCTGTGTACTGACTCCTTGAGCTCGGTACAGTCTATTGATACCTGTTTCTCTCGGCATCCTCTGGTGCAGCGGATCCAGGACCTGCTGGCCGGGTGTTCAAATGCTGGCACCAGAATCACGTTTATGTGGCTCCCAGGCCACATGGGTGTAGAGGGAAACAAGTTAGCAGAGAAGGCTGCCAAGGAGGCAGTTACACTCCCCCCCGTTACCTTATAAGGTTCCAGCAAGTGATATTCACTCTCAGCTGAGACATTTGGTTATGTCCCATTGGGAGATGAAATGGCTGGCCACTCCAATTCCCAATAAGCTGAGAGCAATAAAAGGTACAACAAAGGTATGGAGGACATCCCTTCGGGCTTTTCAGAGGGAAGCAGTGGTATTATTATTAATAATCTTTACCATAGTGGCCGGTATTTGATTCGTATTGACTTGATCACAACAAATATGTAGGTGGATGGTCTGCCTAGTCAATACTAAATATTAATTATTTATATTTATGTAAGTCTAGTACATGTTTTGAGAATCTTAATACATTCCATTCATCAGGTAGTCAAATTAAAATTAAAATTCCTGTACACAAAAAGACCTAATTAAAAGGGGGGCCCCCATTAAGAAATCCAAAACTATTGCCAATACAATTTGACATTTTAAAAATCGAAGAGTGAATGCATGGAATTTAATTCTATCCAGTTGAATACAATAAAACACAATAGAATAAAGTCTGTATGAATTAAAATATTGAGCACTATGTTCTTTAGATCACTGTGTACTTAATGATCTGATGATTTCTTGTACAATTCAATTGGAGTTAGGAATAAAATAAAATAGTGCAAAAACTTTTTGTCATGCCGAAACCATCCATTAATGGGTGTGTTATGCAGCCAGGTGATATGAGCTTAAAATGATCAATAAAATGATACAAGAAGTACGTGAGGCTGTCATGTAACTATTAAGGATATATAAAAGCGGCTGAAGTTGTTCGGCGACTGATTCTATATATCGTTAATAGTTACATGACAGCCTCACGTACTTCTTGTATCATTTTATTGATCATTGATATCACCTGGCTGCATAACACACCCATTAATGGATGGTTTTGGCATGACAAAAAGTTTTTGCACTATTTTATTTTATTCTTTACTCTAATTGAATTTTACAAGAAATCATCGGATCATCAAGTACACAGTGATCTAACGCCACAACAAGAACATAGTGCTCAATATTTTAATTCATACAGACTTTATTCTACTGTGTTTTATCGTATTCGACTGGATGGAATTCAATTCCATGCATCCACTCTTCGATTTTTAAAATGTCAAATTGTATTGGCAATAGTTTTGGATTTCTTAATGCCCCCCCCCCTTTTAATTAGGGCTTTTTGTGTACAGGAATTTTAATTTGACTAGCTGATGAAGGGAATGTATTAAGATTCTCGAAACAATGTACTAGACTTATGTAAATAAATATAAATAATTAATATTTAGTATTGACTAGGTGGACCATCCACCTACATATTTGCAGTGGTATTATGTCGTCTTCAGATCGACCACGATATACTAACGCACTCCAATTTATTGAAAGGCTTGCGGCAATCATCTTACCGTGGTACACGTCCTTACGGAGTGCGTGGACCTGGTCGATCTACGCCATAGGCTAACACTCCCGAGTACCATCTCCCTCATCCTGCGAGATGACGAGCGGTCAGCAGACCTCGTCATCTGTTTTATGAGGGATAGTGTCTTTTTTATCGCGTGTAATAATGTCCTTTGTGTATTTGTGTTAACTGCGCTTTTAATCCCTTTGACTCTATTTTAATTCGTGTTTTTGTATTTTAATGTGTTATTTTAACTTCTAACATGAATTATATATATCTGTACTTCCAGCCAATGCCTTATTCCATTATTACCTCTATTTTCTATATTTTTATTAGAAAATAGGGCATTGCAAATTAGTTCCACTGATTGTTGTAATTTCATAATCATTTTTCATCACCATTTATTTTAAATTCTAGTCAGTGGATACATTTTAATATTTTAATTATCATCTCATGTTGTCCATCTCGTACCATTAGGGGCCGATGACCTTAGATGTTAGGCCCCTTTAAACAACAAGCATCATCATCCATGGTATGACTATTATGGTAGAGTTGGCTGAGGACAATGATGGCAGAGCAGTCACGATGCCTTTGATATGGTAGATTTCATTACTGTGATGTGAAGTGAGACTAGTTAAATATTGTCTACTTGATGAATATTACATGTCTTGTATGAATTCTGGTTATAATGGAAGAAGCCACAGGTCAGTAGAATAGGGTAGGATTGGTGGATAAAAACGTCCTTTGAACATAAGTAGGCCATTGTAGGCCAGGTTTGTGTGGAGATTCTTTGGCAAGGAAGGAAGAGAGAATCTGATAAGAGAAGATGGTTATGGTGTAAACCGGAATGATACTGGGTGACAAATTGTGTGTGTCTTCAATGTCCTTGTCTAAATAAGTTGCTCTTTCACTGTGTTATTTTCTTATTCAGTCACATGAATTTGAGATATGTTTATTAAATGTTGTAATACTGCACAGTGAATATTGCTTATTAGTACTGTGTAGATGCATGCAGTTACTTTGATTTTAATGTATCAGGAATTGTTCCTAGTTCATTCTGGGTTATGTCAGCAATTAATTATTTTATGAAATATTTCATAGTATCCATATTGTTGTACATTTTTTGGATGTTATGTCACTAGGGTTGCTACCTGTCCTGTATTGTATGGAAGGTCCCCATAGTTTAGGCAAAAATGATGTGTTGTAAATTATCTGTTGTTGCCCTTTATTTTTGGTGAATAAATGTAAGGAAGTAGGGGAGAAATGTTAGAGGGAAGTTAGTTTTAAGATTCTCTAAAATATCTCCTCTGGTCATATGATATCTTTGAAGACCATATTGCTGCAAAGTTACTAGTGTTCAATTTGAAGAAAAGCATTCATTTGTCTTATCTGAAAGGTGCAATTGGATGTGTTCATTTAACCAAGGTGATTGACGCTCCTGTGGACATCCTGGAATCTGGTGAAGATCCATCGCAGAAGTGGGTAAAATTGTTTACAAAGCATAATGAAGTGTATAAACTTAAGAAACTTGAACAAATGGGGTGTTTTGTGATTAGTGTTTCTGGTTTGAATGCATTTCTTGAAGTATATTCTCCTTGATGGCAAACAAGTGGACTGAAGCAGGAAATCAATGTTAGCATCACTAATAAGGAGTGAACTTCTGATTTCACCAAATATGAAAACATCATGTCAAGAATTCCATACCATGATAAAATCTGATGATTTTAAGACAGAAGAGTCAAATAGCAAATACAACTGGAAGAAATATGTCAATTTAATCCTGGTCTCAGATCAGTGTCCGTTACTTCCAAAATATGTTCCATATTTTCAGTGACGTACTGTGTTATGTTTGGTAAATGGTGGCAACCCTATGCCACATTACATAATGTTGCTTAATATTTTGAAAATGCCTGCTGTTACAATGACAGTAGCTACAAAAGTCTCTGATGTTTGGTCGTCTGTTTATTTTTATTAGTTTTGTAATTATTGCTGAGAATTATTCGATGAGAGTAAATTACTTTTCCTGTCGTTTTCAGGTTATGGATTTCAGTGTGGTCATGGTGGCTGTTTTCATTGCCACAGTGGGAATATTATCTGTGGGAGCTCAGATTGTTCTTGGCTTCTTGATGCGTTCGCTTGGTAGTAAACATACTATTATGGTTGGACTTGTGTTTGAGATGCTGCAACTTATGTGGTATGGCTTTGGCTCCCAGACCTGGTGAGTTCATATTTCATCAAAACAGTAGTAGTTCATTTTAACAACTATCAACGCTTCAAATTCTGACATTTTGGACAGAGTTCTTTCTCAGTATTATGTCCTGATAAAAGGAACAGCAGCTTCTTACTATGAAATATTTCGGAATTGTTTCTTTTGACATATTGCAGGAATATGGATTCTTTATTTCAGTTGACATATTGTATCTTCTTTTCTTTTAATTATTTTTCATGCATTAAATTTTAAAGATTGGGCTTAAGTATGACAGTATTTTAAGTAAAACCAATCAGTTTTGAATATGCTATCAAGACATAAGTTAGTGAGTAGAAAAACAAAATTGCTGCTGAAATTCAAAACTTGTACAACAATTACAACAATGACTTTACAGTGTCAAAGTTTCAACCAAAGTGTATCAGTTAAAAGGTCACTGCTAATGGAAGTTGGAATTAAAATTTTCAAGGTTAGTTGGGATTCTTACAACATACGGTGTGGAAAGTAATTCATTATCTGCTATATACTACCATGCTACATATTTTTGATTACAGACCATAAACTTCATTTCATCGAAAGGGCGGTAGCAGCCTTTCGGTAGTTGCAAGGGCGGCAGTCTGGATGATTGACTGATACGGCCTTGTAATAATACTCAACATGGCTTAGCTGTGTTGATACTGCTACACGGCTGAAAGCAACGGGAAACTACAGCCGTAACTAACTCCCGAGGACATGCAGCTCTCTCTGTATGAATGATGTACTGATGATGGCTTCCTCCCGGGTAAAATATTCCGGAGGTAAACTAGTCCCCCATTCGGATCTCCGGGTGGGGACTACACGAGAGGGGGCGATCATCAGGAAGATGGATACTGACATTCTGCGAGTCGGAGCGTGGAATGTTAGAAGTTTGAATCGTTGTGGTAGGTTAGAGAATCTGAAAAGGGAGATGGATAGGCTAAAGTTAGATGTAGTTGGCATAAGTGAAGTACGTTGGCAGGAAGAACAAGATTTTTGGTCAGGCGACTACCGAATTATCAACACAAAATCAAACAGAGGAAATGCAGGAGTTGGTTTAATAATGAATAAGAAAATAGGGCAGCGGGTAAGCTACTACGACCAGCATAGTGAAAGAATTATTGTCGTCAAGATAGACACCAAACCAATGCCCACCACAATAGTGCAGGTCTATATGCCTACTAGTTCAGCAGATGATGAAGAAATCGAAAGAATATATGAGGAGATAGAAGATTTAATACAATATGTAAAAGGTGACGAGAATCTAATTGTGATGGGAGACTGGAATGCAGTGGTAGGCCAAGGAAGAGAAGGTAGTACAGTAGGAGAATTTGGATTGGGATGAAGGAACGAAAGAGGAAGTCGTCTGGTTGAATTCTGCACTGACCATAATTTAGTCCTTGCCAATACTTGGTTCAAACACCACAAACGACGGCTGTATACGTGGACGAGACCTGGAGACACTGGAAGGTATCAAATAGACTTCATTATGATTAGGCAGAGATTAAGAAACCAGGTGTTGGATTGCAAAACTTTCCCAGGAGCAGACGTGGACTCTGACCACAACTTGTTGGTCATGAAATGCCATCTGAAGTTGAAGAAATTGAAGAGAGGAAAGAATGCAAAAAGATGGGATCTAGACAAGTTGAAAGAAAAGAATGTGAGGGATTGTTTCAAGGAACATGTTGCACAAGGACTAAATGAAAAGGCTGAAGGAAACACCATAGAGGAAGAGTGGAGAGTCATGAAAAATGAAGTCAGTAGGGCTGCTGAAGAAATGTTAGGAAGGAAGAAAAGATCAACTAAGAATCAGTGGATAACTCAGGAGATACTAGACCTGATTGATGAACGACGAAAATACAAGAATGCTAGAAATGAAGAGGGCAGAAAAGAATACAGGCGATTAAAGAATGAAGTGGATAGAAAGTGCAAGGCAGCTAAGGAAGAATGGCTGAAGGAGAAATGCAAGGATGTCGAAGGCTGTATGGTCCTGGGAAAGGTAGATGCTGCATACAGGAAAATCAAGGAAACCTTTGGAGAAAGGAAATATAGGTGTATGAATATTAAGAGCTCAGATGGAAAACCACTTCTAGGGAAAGAAGACAAAGCAGAAAGATGGCAGGAGCATATCCAACAGTTGTATCAAGGTAAAGATGTAGATAATTTGGTTCTGGAACATGAAGAGTCTGTTGATGCTGATGAAAAGGGAGACCCAGTTTTGAGGTCAGAGTTTGACAGAGCTGTGAGTGACCTCAATAGGAACAAGGCACCTGGAATTGATGACATTCCCTCTGAATTACTGACTGGCTTAGGAGAAACCAGCATGGCAAGGTTATTTCATTTAGTGTGCAAGATGTATGAGACAGGAGAAGTCCCATCCGATTTTCAGCAGAATGTTGTTATACCTATTCCCAAGAAAGCCGGTGCTGACAGGTGTGAAAACTACCGCACCATTAGTTTAGTATCTCATGCCTGCAAAATTTTAACACGTATTATTTACAGAAGAATGGAAAAACAAGTTGAAGCTGAGTTGGGAGAAGATCACTTTGGCTTCAGAAGAAATGTAGGAACACGTGAAGCTATCCTGACTTTACGTCTGATCTTAGAGGATCGAATCAAGAAGGACAAGCCCACGTACATGGCATTCGTAGATCTAGAAAAGGCATTCGATAATGTTGATTGGACCAAGCTATTTATGATTCTGAAGGTGATAGGGATCAGATACCGAGAACGAAGAATTATCTACAATCTGTATAAAAATCAGTCTGCAGTGATAAGAATCGAGGGCTTTGAAAAAGAAGCAGCAATCCAGAAAGGAGTGAGGCAAGGCTGCAGTTTGTCCCCTCTCCTTTTCAATGTTTACATGGAACAGGCAGTAAAGGAAATCAAAGAGAAATTTGGAAAGGGAATCACAGTCCAAGGAGAGGAAATCAAAACCTTGAGATTTGCCGATGATGTTATTTTATCTGAGACTGCAGAAGATCTCGAGAAGTTGCTGAATGGTATGGATGAAGTCTTGGGTAAGGAGTACAAGATGAAAATAAATAAGTCCAAAACAAAAGTAATGGAGTGCAGTCGAACGAAGGCAGGTGATGCAGGAAATATTAGGTTAGGAAATGAAGTCTTAAAGGAAGTAGATGAATATTGTTACTTGGGTAGTAAAATAACTAACGATGGCAGAAGTAAGGAGGACATAAAATGCAGACTAGCACAAGCAAGGAAGAGCTTTCTTAAGAAAAGAAATTTGCTCACTTCAAACATTGATATCGGAATTAGAAAGATGTTTTTGAAGACTTTCGTGTGGAGCGTGGCATTGTATGGAAGTGAAACATGGATGATAACTAGCTCAGAAAGAAAGAGAATAGAAGCTTTTGAAATGTGGTGTTACAGAAGAATGCTGAAGGTGAGATGGATAGATCGAATCACGAATGAAGAGATACTGAATCGAATTGGTGAGAGGAGATCGATTTGGCTAAATTTGACAAGAAGAAGAGATAGAATGATAGGACACATCTTAAGACACCCAGGACTTGTTCAGTTGGTTTTTGAAGGAAGTGTAGGGGGTAAGAACGGTAGGGGTAGACCAAGATATGAATGTGACAAGCAGATTAGAGCAGATGTAGGATGCAGTAGTTACGTAGAAATGAAAAGGTTAGCACAGGATAGGGTGGCATGGAGGGCTGCATCAAACCAGTCTATGGACTGATGACTCAAACAACACAAACTTCATTTTATCCGTATTGATGGTAGAACTCTTACATTAATACCACAATAGTATTTATTATCCTCCTAAGTCATTCAATACATTAGTATCATCTTATAAAATCACAATTGGAATAAGCCCCACCCACAGCACACAAGTCCAGGAACCGGGCGAGTTGGCCGTGCGGTTAGGGGCGCGCGGCTGTGAGCTTGCATCCGGGAGATAGTGGGTTCGAATCCCACTGTCGGCAGCCCTGAAGATGGTTTTCCGTGGTTTCCCATTTTCACACCAGGCAAATGCTGGGGTGTACCTTAATTAAGACCATGGCGCTTCATCCAACTCCTAGGCCTTGTCTATCCCATCGTCGCCATAAGACCTTATCTGTGTCGGTGTGATGTAAAGCCACTAGCAAAAAAAAATACATGTCCAGGAACTTCCACCAGACTCCCACAAGTCACACCCTCCCCCTCCACACCACTCCCCCTCCACACCACTCCCTTCCAACAGTCCTACCTGTACCTCACTTCTAAGAACATAGCAGTCAGAAGTGAAACTCCGTAATCAGCGGACGCAGGACGGTCAAGTGGGCAACAGATCGTAAGTTAAACGCAGTTAGCTGAGACATCTAGCTTTATTCACATTCATTTCTAAGTAATTTAAAAATTCCATTACAGATTATAGTTAATTGATGGTTCCTCTCATGAGAACACATAATGTATAATTGAAACCTCTGACCTACTATAGAGACATCTGGACAGAAAGTATTCAAATTTTTTATTTATGGACAAGACTAAGCCTCGCTACATTGCGAATCAGAACATACGAGATAACATGCCCATTTATACCTTCCATTTTACCTTATGAACTTTTGCAGTATTTTAATGTACATTCCATAATTTTATTCTTAATGTCGTTTTAATTCAAGGTGTTTTACTGAAGATGACTCGTAGCGACTGAAACATGTCTAATTAACACTCGTCTTATAAGATGATACTAATGTATTGACTTAGGAGGATAATAAGTACTGTTTTCGTATTAATGTAAGAGACTTATTCCTGGTGCATACAATGAGCGAGTTGGCCATGCAGTTATGGGTTGCGCAGCTGTGAGCTTGCATTTGGGAGATAGTGGGTTTGAACCCCACTGTTGACAGTCCTGAAGATGGTTTTCCATAGTTACCCTATTTTCATATCAGGCAAATTGTGGGACTGTACCTTAATTAAGGACAGGCTGCTTCCTTCCCACTCCCAGCCCTTTCCTATCCCATCGTCGCCATAAGACGTATTTGTGTTGGTTTAACATAAAGCAACTTGAAAAAAAAAAAAAAAACCCTGATGAATGCAAAGATTAAATGTACAAGTTTCATTGACGTATGATCTCTGTGTAACAGGCATTTACTGTCAGTTTTAAATTGGCGTAGACTTACTGGATTTATGGTCTGCTGTTACCATAGCAAGACTTCTAATGACTGGTCAGATATGACTTTTTTTTAACCACACGGCACATAATCTACAGTGAAACAAAGATATACAGTAGTGGAGGCCAAAGAAATAATGTACGAGGCGCATTCAAGACAGAGAGATTGATTGATTGATTGATTGATTGATTGATTGATTGATTGATTGATTGATTGATTGATTGATTGATTGATTTTACAATATACAGAAATAAAGTTTGACACATTAAGTGATAAATGGGAGAAGAAATGGACTGAAGTGATCTAGACATATCAGAATAATAAATGAAGGAAAATAAGAAACTGGGGAAGGTGGATTTAATAAGAACAGCATACAGTTAGGCAGCTGGACCTAGACAGGTGCACATGTTTGATGAGGGGCAGTGGGGAGACCAGGTAAAATAGGGAGGAATTATATTTGTTCTGACCCAGATAAATCTGGATAAGGGGAGATGATGATGATGATATTATTATTATTATTATTATTATTATTATTATTATTATTATTATTATTATTATTATTATTATTATTATTATTATTATTATTATTATTATTATTATTATTATTATTATTTCTTCATCTTCACACAAAAAGCCCAAGTCTGTCATCACAGGCATTGCTGTTTGTGTTGTCGGTGTGATATGAACTTCGGAGCCATTCATTGTTTCCTATCCCTGTACTTTGTGGTGATTATTTCTGCTGTTGGAGCTCATGCTTTGAAAATACAGGTACTGACTGCTGTATTACAAGTTGCTTGATGTTTCCTTTCTCAGAGTGATGGTCCTTAACAGTTTATTAAAGAGAGATCTAATATTTTGAAATTTAAAACAAAATGTAAGTTTTTAAACTTCAAACAAACAAACAAACAAACAAATACTAAACAAGCAAGCAAGAAATCAGGAAGTCATTCTCTTATACAAACTTGTTTCATGCAAAATTGAGTTTGGCACTGTTAAATGATGCCAGTAATCGTTAAGAAGCATTTTTCAAAGCAGAGCTCGATAGTGATGACTAGAGCCCGGATTATATGTAATTATATGTTCTGTTCCCATATATGTAGGTACAAGAAAAGCTTAAATGTCGGCAAATCACACTAAAAGGACCATTATTTCAGGAGTTTAAAGATACGTATTTTTACATATTTCGATGCATAATAAATATTTTGATAAGTATTACATATTTTAAATATTTTGAGGGATATTGCGCATACGAAAGAAAACAATAGGGATGTATAGAACTAGCACCGATAGAGCGCACTGCTGTTATACTGGGTAAGCGCAATGCGCTCTTCATTTGTCTCCTCTGTACTCATGCTGCTACAGTAAATATCCACGAATTTAAGTTGCTTAAATTGTTATTTTCGTGACTATGCCGAGCTGTTGCAGTGTTCCTCTTTGAAAAAAAAATCAGGGAAGCCCATTCTTTTTCGTTTCACCAGTTTCCACAAAATAAAGAAATGAGGACGAAATGGTACATGCTATTAGAAGGAAAAATTTCGGTGAGAAGAATCTGACTGAAAATATTAAAGTGTGTTCCCATTATTTTAAACCCGGTGATTTCATGAAAACTTTGTTGGGTAAGTGCGATTTACGAAGGGAAATAATTCCTATTTTCGACCCACAAACTGATTTAGGCATTTTGATAACCAGCGAATTTATGCGTTTGTATTTAAAGGTGAGGGAGCAAGATTAAAACCGGGCGCTGTTCCATCGCTTTTTCCGTGGACCATGAACATAACAAAAACAAGGAAGAGGCCATACACCAGAAAATTGCCGGATTACCACGATAAACCTACAATATCGGAATATGCAGAAATAACCTCCTTTGAAGTATGGGAAGAAATCGTGAATATACCTGAAGAAGTGAATGTTACATTTGTGACTCTCATTTTCAAAGACATCAGCAATCAAAAACTACTACAGGTAATTTGTTTTTTGAGCAAACAATGCGTAATCGTGATGCCATATTGCTTTATACAGGGTTTGTAGACGTCCAACATTGTAAGCTGGCGTTTGCTGTTCTGGAAGAAAACAGATACAATTTACTGATATTCCCTCTTGAACCCAGACTTTGTTTCTTCTTGACAGTTATGAAGCTAAGGACCAACAAATCTGACAAGGAACCAGGCCTTAACTTCGGAATCCATAAAACTACTGTTTGGAGAATATTTAATGTTTGGATTAATTTCATGTGCTGCCAATTTAAAGGGTTGCTTTTAGACAGAAATACCCCTGGACTAGAGTTATAACTGGTGCAACTGAGATTATACATAGCAAACTTGTTCCAAGGGCATACATTCCACTTTCATAGGGCTAACTGGCCTCAACCGTTTGGTAGAGGGATGCTGAATAGTTTATACATTTTAGCTGCATGTTTCTGAACACTGAATAATACCAGTCATGGGGAAGTGCTCTAATGCGTAGCTTACAGCAGCAATATGCTTACAACATGCCTTGGGGCCTGCTCCAGCAAAACTTTCACATTCCCCTCCTACAATGTCACCAGGTAATCCTAAAATAACCTTCACATTATAGGTCTTATGTTTTGTGTACTTGGATTTCACAGCACTGCATTTTAGAATTTCACCCGATTGAAATTAACCTTTTATAAACAAAACACTTTTCACTGAAAAGTCTGTATCTAGCATAACACAATGATTTGTAGTTGGAAACAGGTGCTCCATCTATTTTCGATTTTCTAAATACGAAGTAATCCATCATGTGAAAATTTGTGATCGTGATCTTCACCTTATGGTTGATGGCCAAAATATTCAAAAGAACCGGCTCTGGGAAACTCAAGAATATTCACATGCCTTTGGTGGTGGACAAAGGCTGTATCTTCAGTTTCATGTAAGCCATCAACCTAAAAAGAATACATGAATCGAAGTCCATAAGCAAGGGGAGCAAGTGCTTGTTTAAATATATATATTTATGATTTAAGTCTTGTGGAGGTACATTTATATATTTATCAATGCACAATACTCAAGTAATTGTAATCTTCAGGAAAAGGCATGCTGAATCCTATTCATTATTTGGATAATAAAGCGTGTTATAATTTTCTAATTACCGCTGTAGTTATTCTTCCTTCCTCCCGCTAGTTTTAGCTTTTCTGGTCCGTAGCTCATTTTGCAGCTGTTTAAGGCTTAAACGCTGAAAATCATCCATAATATGCTAGGGAATATACCTATACAATTAATTAATATAGTCTTGGAGTAAAATTAGAGAAGATACAATCGGCTTTAGCTCAGAACACTCGGTCACATTCTATACATTACTCGCAGCTGACTGGGGGAAACATAAGACGATCGCCTTGCGCTTACCCAGTAGTACACGAGCGCTATCTGGCGCGAACTTTCTCTGCCTACATCCCTATTCTTTTTCACTAATTTTATGATGGTTTAAGTTTTTTAATTAAACACTTGAAAATAGTTTAAAAAGCCTGTACACCTGTAACATCTGAATATAATTAATAATTTAAAGTGAAGTATTCTGTCAAAGAATCGCATCCCTTAGCTATGTTGATGGTTTGTACATCCCTTAAGAAATAATGGTACAGTGTGAAGGATGGGTCAATGATATGTCGCTGCTACTACAGAGAAAGACGCAAAGTATGACAGATGTATTGGGTACAATTCGCTGAGAAGAATGAGAACGTATCTTCCAGTATCATTCCTTATTTGAAATACGTGCCAGTGGCTTCATGTGAACTAAAAGGTTTATATATATATATATATATATATATATATATATATATAAGAACATCCTAACAGACAGAAGGCATTTGATGACTGCAGAAAATTTGGAGAAAAAATCTTATTTGCTCCCCCAAATGAAAATTAGAGGTTGAATAACATCTGCACCTTTAACTATTTTCAGGTTTGTTTCATTTTCTGTGTACAAGATTACATCAAATAAAGCTTGGGTGTACCGGGCGAGTTGGCCGTGCGCGTAGAGGCGCGCGGCTGTGAGTTTGCATCCGGGAGATAGTAGGTTCGAATCCCACTATCGGCAGCCCTGAAGATGGTTTTCCGTGGTTTCCCATTTTCACACCAGGCAAAGGCTGGGGCTGTACCTTAATTAAGGCCACGGCCGCTTCCTTCCAACTCCTAGGCCTTTCCTATCCCATCGTCGCCATAAGACCTATCTGTGTCGGTGCGACGTAAAAAAGCCCCTAGCAAAAAAAAAAAGCTTGGGTGTTAAGTTATATATTTTTGATTTATTACATATTTAACCACATATTTTGTCAATTTTAGCTACATATTTATGTACATATTTCTTATTTTTATATTACATATAATCTGCGCTCTAGTGATGACCGCACACAACTTTCAGCTATGCTTAGAAGAAATTTACTAACATCTGACCTTCCATATAAAGTCCGACATCAGTGCCAATGGGAAGAAATGAAAGGTGGCAGTTTTCTACCTTCTGCTTTAAGCGGCAACCTTCTCATAAAGTTGCTCCTCACTATCTACTTTAATTCGCTTGACACACACTTTATGTGATCTGTTGTACCTCATTGCATGGTCAGTCAGTAAACAGAGATGTTTGATCTACATTTCCAGTTTGAGAGTGCAGACAATTAACCGATCATCTTTGATGTGCATTTATGGCTGTCACCCAGGTGGCAGATCCCGTATCAATTATCTTTCCTTTTCTTTAAAAATTTAAAAGAACTTGGAAATTTATCGAACATATCCTGTGATAAATTATTCCAATCCCTAATGCCTCTTCGTATAAATGAATATTTGCCTCAATTAGTCCTCTTGAATTCCAACTTTATCATCATATTATGATTTTTACTACCCAGCCAGGCTGAGTGGCTCAGACGGTTGAGGCGCTGGCCTTCTGACCCCAACTCGGCAGGTTCGATCTTGGCTTAGCCTCATGATAGTTGAAGGTGCTCAAATACATCAGCCTCATATCGGCAGATTTATGGGCACGTTAAAGAACTCCTGCAGGACAAACGTCTGGCACCTTGGTGTCTCCAAAAACAGTTCCCATACCTATCCTTTGATTTTCTTCCTGAAGTTCATATGAGTGCAAATTATGTTTACCATAGCTTACTTTTTTTGCTAAATTAAATTTCTTTTTAAGTTCCTTCTATCTTTCCTTACTTCCACAACCATCCCTAACTCGGTTTCTTTCTAACCTGCACCTCCTTCTTTATATCATTATTTCTCTGTTATAATATAGAGCAGGGCCTCTCAGGGTGCATGCGCCTGGTGCATGCACTGTGCAGAAGACGACTTTGCTTGGTTGACCAGAGTGCAGACCCCCACTCCTCGATTTGGAGCAATAGCGCTGTCTCTCTCTTTCCCCACACCTGTCTCACTTGCTCCCCCTGTCTTCCTCTTCGTCACTTGCTCTGTACCGCTCCAAATCCGAGCCGAGTTGAGGCGAGCTTAGCCGAGTAGCCCAGAGATGAAGCGTTGAGCCGAGCGGGGCCAAGGCACAGTGCACGGAGCTCTTGCGCCTCGATTTGCACGCGCGAGATTTTTGGCGTTTGAGAGGCCCTGGTATAGAGGGTCTGGTCCTTACAATTCCTTTTCACATCTGGTTTCACACTTCTCAAACATTGCTTTAAACCAATCCCATAGGCTGTTTTACATTTTTATTTACTATTTTCCACTAATCATAATTACTTTCGAAAAACTCCCCCGTGCCTTTCTTATCAACCATATGGTCTTGTCTAATAGTCTTTGTTTTTACAACATCCTTTACTATAGCATTTATTTTTAACTACAACAAAACAGCTTTGAGATCACTTATACCATACTTATACTTACAGAAGAATGCTGAAGGTGAGATGGATAGATTGAATCACAAATGAAGAGATTCTGAATCAAATTGGTGAGAGGAGATCGATTTGGCTAAATTTGACTAGAAGAAAAGATAGAATGATAGGACACATCTTAAGACACCCAGGACTTGTGCTGTTGGTTTTTGAGGGAAGTGTGGGAGTAAGAATGATAGGGGTAGACCGAGGTTTGAATATGACAAGCAGATTATAGCAGATGTAGGATGTAGCAGTTGTAGAAATGGAAAGTTTAGCACAGAATATGGTGGCATGGGGAGCTGCATCAAACCAGTCTGTGGTGTGATTACTCAACATACCATCTATCACTTCAGTTTTTCTATAGACCTCATCTGGTTTTATCAGCACAATGTCTAGGAGATTTTTCCCTCTAGTTGATTCCATTGTTTTCTGATTCAGCTGTCATTTCCAGATTAACTTGCCATTTGTTGGTGATGCTTCCTGTCGTTTGCATTACCTTTCCAGTTAACATTTGGTAAATTTAGATAACCTGCTGCATTAATGTTCATTTCTGTGTCATTTGCCACATAACTGATTATCTTACAAAATAATTCTGCATAAAAGCATCAGTCATCCTTTCAGGTCTGTACACCCCAAAAACATCAAGTTGCCTATTATCTTTAGAGATGAGCCTCACACCTAGAATTTCATGTTTCTCATCCTTAACTTCTTTTGTAGCTTAAAAATTATTCTTTCACCAGTATGAGTACTACCCCTCTTTCCATTCCTATTCTGTCTACGATGAACACTCCAGTTCCGGGAGAAAGTTTCTACATCCCTAATATTACTTCTCAGCCATGAGTCAAGCCGAGCGAGTTGGCCGTGCGTTTAGGGGTGCACAGATGTGAGCTTGTGTTCAGGAGATAGTGGGTTTGAACCTCACTGTCGGCAGTCCTAAAGATGGTTTTCCGTGGTTTCCCATTTTCAAACCAGGCGAATGCTGGGGCTGTACCTTATTTAGGGCCATCACTGTTTCCTTCCCACTCTTAGCCCTTTCCCATCCCTTTGTTGCCATAAGGCCCACCTGTGTCAGTGCGAAGTACAACAAATTGAAGAAAGCCTGTGATTCAGCTCCTGTTACAATATCTGGTCACTATATATCTATTAAATGACTTCATTCTGTTCCTTTCTTTGCACTACTGCTATTACTGCTGCTGCTTCTTCTATTTCTACCACTTTTTCTCACACCTTTGGGGTCGCGGGTGCGAACTCATCACATACATGGATTTGACCCTGTTTTACGGCCAGATGCCCTCCCTCACGCCAACCCTATATTCAGGGATGTAATCACTATTACGTGTTACTGTGGTAGTTTGTAGTATGGTGTGTTGTCTGAATATGAAGAGGAGAGTGTTGGGACATACTTAAACACCCAGTCCCTGAGCCAGAAGAATTAATCAGAGGCAATTAAAATCCTCGACCAGGCCGGGAATCGAACCCCGGACCCTCTGAACCGAAGGGCAGTACGCTGACCATTCAGCCAACGAGTCGGACACTTCTAATGTTTAACACTAACAATTTTATGTCATCCCTACTTGACTTCCACTGAGCGAGTTGGCTGTGCAGTTAGGGTCATGTAGCTGTGAGATAGCATTCGGAAGATGGTGGATTCGAATCCTACCATCAGCAGCCCTGTTTTCCATAGTTTCCCATTTTCACACTATGCAAATGCTGGGCTCTATCTTAATTAAGGCCACAGCTGCTTCCCTCCCAATACTAATCCTTTCCTCTATCTGTGCATTGCTGAAAACCTTTGATGTATTCGTGCGACATTAATCCGCTAGGAAAAAAACTCAACCTTCCAGCTCCCTATTCTCTTATGACCGTTCCTTAGTCCACCCCATTTCCCTGAATGTACAGTACCTCCCTATAACTCTTCTAAACAATCAGACCTCGCTTGTTGCAGTTCACTTATTGCACCATTGCAGTTCAAGTGAAGGCCATCTGAGCATAGATCCCTATCTTGTACCCACCCACTAGGACAGGCCTTTCCAACTTGAGCACTTAGTGCTGGGGCGCACCAGCGCTGCACTCAGCAGCACCGTTCCCCTCCTTCCCCACCTACCTCACGCAGTGGTTGGTGCATGTGTACGTAAGAGACAGTACATTCATTCTCATACCGTCTATGTGTGTGTCATTCTCAGTGGAATCTATTCGATAGAACAGACAGCGGAGCAGTTGATTTCTCTTTCGTTGAAAATGTTGTATAATCCTTCAAGGGTGGATTCATATTTTGTTCTCAGTACTGAAGGGAAAGCTCAATGTTTAATTTGTCATGCCATTTTAAGTGTAAAGTCTTCAACTGTTCGACGACACTACCACAATAAACATGTTTCCACCTATGATGACATTGTTGGTGCAGCAAGAACCGAACAAATTGCTAAGTTAAAATCGGAATTGCCACGTTCTTCAGAGATAAGTAATCACTTACTCATTAGGAATTGTTTTAACCATGCAGTCTAGGAGATCTGTTTTCGTTTTTGGTTTTGTATTATTAAGAACTGTTTAGAATTAGACTTAAATGTGCTGCTAAGAAAACACACCGGGTGAGTTGGCGGCGCGGTTAGGGGAGCTCAGCTGTGAGCTTGCATCTGGGAGATAGTGGGTTCGAACCCCACTGTCGGCAACGCTGAAGATGGTTTTCCGTGATTTCCCATTTTGAAACCAAGAAAATGCTGGGGCTGTTCCTTAATTAATGCCATGGCTTCTTCCTTCCCATTCCTAGCCTTTTCCTTTCCCATCGTTGCCATAAAACCTATTGCAAAAGCAAAAAACCACAAAGTTAATTATTTTATCTCCCTGTCACACAGATACTTGAACCCAACACTTTACAGTAGAAGGCGCAGTTCGAGCACGTTATGGGCTATTGTTGCTCTGAAAGTTGCAAAAAGTGGGCGACCCTTTAGTGATAGTGAATTTGTAAAAGAATGTTTAATAGAGTGCTTGGAAGTACTGTGTCCACGCTCTGTGGCTCACTTTTAGGCGATAAGCTTGTCATAACAAACCATCTCTCGTCACATACAGGAACTTACGTTTGTCTACTTATGAAAATCTTGGAGACTATCAGAAGTCGTTACAGACTTTGCACTCTGAACTCGATGCCCGATTCAAAGAAATGAATGATATGGCACCTCAACTTGAAGTATTTATGACCCCATTTACAGCACGTCTTGAAAAATCACCATCATATTTCCAAACAGAGCTTATAAGACTAGAGGGCGACGCAATCCTAAAGGACAGGTACTACCACTACAGCGGTGGTTTAATATCCTTTTACAAAGGTGTTCAACCACAAGAATTTCCAAAACTTCAAGCAGTTGCCTTAAAATTTTTGTCCATGTACGAGAATTTCTCATTGTACCCTTTGTAACCATTATTGGTAAATTAGTTGCCGCAAAACGATGTCAACAATCTACTTAAACTCTAAATGTAGGATACAAACATTACAACTGATGTTATGAGTTGAGATATGTTTCGCTTAACTGTTAAGAAGGGTAAAATTACCTCAGACCCTGTTTATTATACAAGGGAAATACGAAAATTAAAAAGAAAATGTAGAATAGTAAACAGGAAAATCAAAGAGGGTAGGGAGAATAGAGAAACTAGAAAACAGCTCATGAGGGAACTGAATAGAGTGAAAAAGGAAGCAAAAGAGAATTATATGAATGGGATACTTCAAGAGGGTAATGACCACAAAGGGAAATGGAAAAAGCTGTATTCATATATTAGGAATCAAAAAGGGAAAGGAATCCAAATTCCTACAATGGTGGGAGAAGGGGGCGAACACTTTTTAACAGATACTGAGAAAGCAAATTTATTTAGTACGGAATTCAGAGATTCAGTAGAAGATTGTCAGGACTTGGAAACCGTAACAGAAAATAAAAAGGGAGAGACACAGAGGGAAACAAGAAGCTTCTCATTCACAAATGAAGACATTTTCAGAGAAATCCAACTGCTTCAGCAAGGAAAAGCAGCAGGAAGTGATAAAATTACTGGGGAGGTATTAAAGACAATGGGGTTTTACATAATGCCTTATTTAAAATTTCTCTTTGACAATGTCATAAATAATAGTGTAATACCAAAGGAATGGAAGGAATCTGTAATAATACCAATTTATAAAGGAAAGGGTGATAAAAGGAAACCAGAGAACTACAGACCAATCAGCCTGACCAGTATAGTTTGTAAAATACTGGAGAGTTTAATATCAAAGGACATCAGAGGGATATGTGATGATAAAAATTGGTTCATGAGGAGCCAGTATGGATTTAGAAAGAAATTTTCTTGTGAGACACAACTGATGGGATTTCAGCAGGGCATATCAGATCAATTGGATTCAGGTGGCCAGTTAAATTGCATAGCCATAGATCTTTCCAAAGCCTTTGATAGAGTGGAATATGGAATATGGAATATTATTAAAGAAATTGGAGGGAATAGGATTGGACGTAAGGGTTATACGTTGGATAAGAACATTTCTAAGCTCAAGGGTTCAGAAAGTCAAAGTAGGAAATAATATATCACAGGAAGAGAAAGTTTGGAAGGGAATTGCACGGGGTAGTATAATCGGTCCGTTACTTTTCGTAATATACGCAAATGATTTAGGGAACAATATAACATCAAAAATAAGATTGTATGCAGATGACATAATTTTTTATAGGGAAATAAATAATATTGAGGATTGTTCAGAATTACAAAGTGACCTTGAGAGTATCCAACAGTGGGTTGAAGAAAGTAATATGAAGGTTAATGAAGGCAAATCAACTGTTACAACATTTACAAACAGGAGCTTTAAAACTGAATTTGAATATACTTTGGATGAGGTAGTTATCCCAAAAGATGGCAAGTGCAAATACTTAGGTGTGAGATTTAAAAGTAATTTGCACTGGGAGGGTCATGTTGATGACATTGTTGGGAAAGCATACAGATCGTTACTTGTCATAATGAGGCTACTTAAAGGATGCAACAAAGAATTAAAAGGAAAAAGTTACTTAAGTATGGTTCGTCCATTATTGGAATATGCAAACAGTGTTTGGGATCCTCACCAAGAATACCTAATAAAAGAACTAGATGGTGTGCAGAGGAAAGCAGCAAGATTTGTAACAGGGGATTTCAGGAGAAAAAGTAATGTATCAGAAATTTTAGAGGAACTTGGGTGGGAAACTTTTAAGTAAGAGAAGGGAGAAAACTAGATTTATAGGATTATATAGAGCCTATACAGGAGAAGAAGCATGGAGAGAAATCCGTGAGAGGCTTCGGTTGGAAAATAATTATATCGGCAGAACTGACCACAAGTATAAAGTTAGAAGGAATTTTAGCAGAAGCGATTGGGCTAAATTTTCATTCATTGGGAAGGGCGTGAAGGAGTGGAACAGTTTACCAGGGGTAATGTTTGATCCTTTTCCAAAATCTGTACAGATATTCAAGAAGAGAATAAACAGCAACAGAGAAAATAAATGTAATATTACCGAGCTCGATAGCTGCAGTCGCTTACGTGCGGCCAGTATCCAGTAATCGGGAGATAGTGGGTTCGAGCCCCACTGTCGGCAGCCCTGAAGATGGCTTTCCGTGGTTTCCCATTTTCACACCAGGCAAATGCCGGGGCTGTACCTTAATTAAGGCCACGGCCGCATCCTTCCACTTCCTAGGCATTTCCCATCCCATCGTCGCCATAAGACCTATCTGTGTCGGTGCGATGTAAAGCAAAAAAAAAAAAAGGTAATGTTAGAGGGCATTCGACTAGTGCAGGTTATTGTAAATAAAAAATGTGTGTGAATAAATTAATTCCATCCCCTGGTCTATGGAGTTTGGACAGCCCAAGTAGGGGACTGCCTGTCAGGGGTGAAGTACAGTGGGGACTTCGAGGGCCTTGGGACCGCTACGGTAGCTGTGAATGTCCTTCAGGAACTTTGAAAAGTGGTGGCAAAAGGGGCTCTGTCTAAGACGCCGCAGGTCGTTACGCTACTTAGGTTCCAAAATGAGTAAAAAATAAATAAATGCAATGTAAATTTTAATCTTATACCAGTTGTATAGTATTATTTGAAGTAATTCCACATACTGTATACGAGTTGACTATGTAAGTACAGGATATATTATAAGTGGAATTTTGTAACAATATAAATTTATTAAGGATGAGCTGTGTGTTTATTAGAAAAAATTGTTTGCGTAAATTGTATAATATTGTATTCTAGGTAAATTTTCTTCTTCTCTTGTTAATTTAAAATTTAGTGCTTGACAATAATGTATTTTAGTGTACCATTTGCCACCGAGATTTTGATTTTTGAAGCATCTTCAGCCAAAATATACCTTAGCCTGAAGTTTCGTCAGGGCCCCGAACCTAGTGACCTTAAAGTATGTGGTTCCCTAAGATCCGACGTTTACATTAGAGACAATCAATAGCCTTAAAACTAGTGTGAAATCTTCTAACAATGTTCTACATAGATAAGAATAAAAACACTACAGTCGTATTGACAGAGGTTAAAACATAAAACACAACATAGTGAAGTAAATAAAATCATACAGGATATCATATTGCTATCAGTCAATCAATAAAAATGTTTATACATAAAAGTGATTATTTTTTTAATGTTCGTTGGAATGAAGAAGGTAATTAGAATAGTCACTAGTTAAATCTCATTCCATTGCTTAGACATGAGTCAGGTGTAAAAAATCACATATAGTAGTTGACTAATGGAGTAGTAACACATCACAGGATTGATCACGCCTGAAACAGCATGTATGTCGAGGCAAATATCCAGTTCCTTTAAACATAGGTTTACCAAGCTCGATAGCTGCAGTCGTTTAAGTGCAGCCAGTATCCAGTATTCGGGAGATAGTAGGTTCGAACCCCACTGTCGGCAGCCCTGAAAATGGTTTCCCTTGGTTTCCCATTTTCACACCAGGCAAATGCTGGGGCTGTACCTTAAGGCCACGGCCGTTTCCTTCCCACTCCTAGCCCTTTCCTGTCCCATCGTCACCGTAAGACTATCTGTGTCGGTGCGACGCAAAGCAACTAGGAATTTAAAAAAAAAACATAGGTTAAGGCCGAAAACAGGTGTCCTCGAATTTTAAATTTTGTAAGTTCCGTTATTTAATTGAATTCTTTTTTCCAGTTAGAAGGAGATAGTGGAACATTTAATGCTCGATAAACTAAACTGTAGAAATTTGCATGTTTTAGAGTTTGAGGATGTAAGGACTCGTTCTTTATTGTCAAAGGAGCAGCAGAGGGCTTTCTGTAAAATTGGAAAATAAAATTATCATTGGCTCTGGTCAAGTTTAAGTCCAAGAAGTTTAAAGACTTGTTGATTTCGTCCTCCTTAGTGAACCTAATATTGCACTCAAGGTCATTAAGGGTCATTAATATGTTATCACTATTATTATGGTGTGTGATGATAGCAAATGTGTCATCGACGTATCTTAGCCAAAGCTGTAAACCATTGATTTTATTGATTATCTTATTAGTCTCAGGTGATCCATAAAAATGTTCGCTATAATTCCAGATATCGGGTCGCCCATTGCTAGTCCCTTCTGTTGGACATACTGGACATAAAGAAATGAAATTTTGAGGATACATTTACACTGACAGAGCAAATGCAACACCAAGAAGGAGTGGTCAGAACTTTATGCCAATTGCAGGGTAGACTGACGTCGCTGAGGTATGCTCATGATGTGAAATGCGCCGCTGTGCTGCGCACGTAGCGAACGATAAATGGGACACGGCGTTGGCGAATGGCCCACTTCGTACCGTGATTTCTCAGCCGACAGTCATTGTAGAACGTGTTGTCGTGTGCGACAGGACACGTGTATAGCTAAGAATGCCAGGCCGCCGTCAACGGAGGCATTTCCAGCAGACAGACGACTTTACGAGGGGTATGGTGATCGGGCTGAGAAGGGCAGGTTGGTCGCTTCGTCAAATCGCAGCCGATACCCATAGGGATGTGTCCACGGTGCAGCGCCTGTGGCGAAGATGGTTGGCGCAGGGACATGTGGCACGTGCGAGGGGTCCAGGCGCAGCCCGAGTGACGTCAGCACGCGAGGATCGGCGCATCCGCCGCCAAGCGGTGGCAGCCCCGCACGCTACGTCAACCGCCATTCTTCAGCATGTGCAAGACACCCTGGCTGTTCCAATATCGACCAGAACAATTTCCCGTCGAATGGTTGAAGGAGGCCTGCACTCCCGGCGTCCGCTCAGAAGACTACCATTGACTCCACAGCATAGACGTGCACGCCTGGCATGGTGCCGGGCTAGAGCGACTTGGATGAGGGAATGGTGGAACGTCGTGTTCTCCGATGAGTCACGCTTCTGTTCTGTCAGTGATAGTCACCACAGACGAGTGTGGCGTCGGCGTGGAGAAAGGTCAAATCCGGCAGTAACTGTGGAGCGCCCTACCGCTAGACAACGCGGCATCATGGTTTGGGGCGCTATTGCGTATGATTCCACGTCACCTCTAGTGCGTATTCAAGGCACGTTAAATGCCCACCGCTACGTGCAGCATGTGCTGCGGCTGGTGGCACTCCCGTACCTTCAGGGGCTGCCCAATGCTCTGTTTCAGCAGGATAATGCCTGCCCACACACTGCTCGCATCTCCCAACAGGCTCTACGAGGTGTACAGATGCTTCCGTGGCCAGCGTACTCTCCGGATCTCTCACCAATCGAACACGTGTGGGATCTCATTGGACGCCGTTTGCAAACTCTGCCCCAGCCTCGTACGGACGACCAACTGTGGCAAATGGTTGACAGAGAATGGAGAACCATCCCTCAGGACACCATCCGCACTCTTATTGACTCTGTACCGTGACGTGTTTCTGCGTGCATCGCCGCTCGCGGTGGTCCTACATCCTACTGAGTCGATGCCGTGCGCATTGTGTAACCTGCATATCGGTTTGAAATGAACATCAATTATTCATCCGTGCCGTCTCTGTGTTTTCCCCAACTTTCATCCCTTTCGAACCACTCCTCCTTGGTGTTGCATTGTCACTGTCAGTCAGTGTATATTACAATGTAGGTGCTCGCTAAGGGAGGATTTTGGGATATTCCTTCGCTAAGGGGTGAAAAGGGGGGGTGAATTTTTAAAATGAGTGTATCTATATCTCAAAACTTTAAAAGTGTACAGATGTAAAAATTGGTATTGAGATTCTCCTTTAAAAATAAAGAAACACGTATTTTTTTGTTTTCGGATAATCCCACTAGGAGGGATGAAAAAGGGTGAAAAATGGGTTGATGCCTTTAATGAGGATACTTATATCTCAGAAACTGAATATGTTACAGACCTGAAAATTTGTATTTTGAATCTCCTTGAAAAATAAAGAAACACTTTTTTTTTCTTTTTTTTTTTTCTTTTGAAAAATCCAATGAAGAGGGGGTGAATGGGACTGACAAACGGGGTGGAAATTTAAAAAAATACCTAGGCCTACAATGTATCTCAGACACCGAACATGTTACAGACTTGAAAACTGGTACTTGGAATCTCCTGTAAAAGTAAAGGGACATGGATAAATTTTTCAGAAAATCCACTTAAGGGGAACAAAAAAGGGGGTGAATTTTTAGAATGAGCATATCTGCAGTATATCTCAAAAACTTAACATGTTACAGAAGTGTAAATTGGTATTTTTAATCCCTTTCAAAAATAAGAAACACGATTTTTTTTGGTTTTGGAGAAACCACTTAGGCAGGGGTGAAAAAATAGAAAAATTAGTATTATTTGTATTGGTTCTACTTATATCTCAAAAACTATAGATGTTGCAGACATGAAAATTGGTGTTTGGAATCGTCTTTGAAAGTAAAGTAACACGTATTCCTTTGATTTCGGAAAATCCGATTAGGGGGGTGAAAGAATTGAAAAATTTATTGAATTATTTGTATGAGGATACTTATATCTTATGAAAACTAAAGTTAATACAGACGTGAAAATAGGTATTTGGAATCTCCTTTAAGATAAAGAAACACGCATTTTAGGGGAAAATAAACTTGTGGGGAGGGTGTGAAAAGGAATTAAATTCCTTTTATGAGGACACATCTCAAAAACTGAACAGGTTACAGATGTGATAATTAGTATTTAGAAGCTCCGTTATAAATAAACACGTATCTTTTGTTTTCGGAAAATTCACTTGAGGGAGGGTGAAAGGAAGTGAAAAATTTTAATTCTCTTTATGTGGATACTTATATCTCAAAAACTGATGGTTTCAGAAGTGAAAATTGGTGTTTGGAATCTCCTTTAAAAATAAGGAAACACATATTTTGGGGGGGGGACAACTTAACGGGGGTGGGGTGAGAAAGGAGTTGAATTCTTTTTGTGAGGATACTTATATCTCAAAAAAAAAAAAGAAAAAAAGATGTTACAGACGTGAAAGTTGGTATTTAGAATCTCCTTTAAAAATAAACATGTATTTTTTTGTTTTCGGAAAATGGGAAGGACTGATGAAGGGGTTTTCGGAGGAGTGAAAATAAGTAAAGGAGGAGTTGAATTCTGTTTAAGAGGATACTTATATCTCAAAAACTGAAGATGTTACAGATGTGAAAGTTGGTATTTTGAATCTCCTTTAAAAATAAAGGAACACATATTTTTTGTTTTCGGAAAGTCCATTAAAGAGAGCATGGGTGGAAATAAAAGGGAAAAAGAAGTTGAATTCATTTTATGAGGATACTCCTATCTCAAAAACTGGAGATGTTACAGATCTGAAAGTTGGTATTGTATTTTGAATCTCCTTTAAAAGTAAAGAAACGCGTACTTTTTTGTTTTCGGAAAAATCTACTTTAAGGGGTTGAAAAGAATTTGAAACATGGATGAATTTTGAAAATGAGTACCAGTATATCTACAGTATATGTCAAAAACTTAAGATGTTACAGACATGAAACTTGGTATTTGGAAAGTCCTTTAAAGATACAGGAACAAAGAGTTTCCGGGGTAAATGAAACTCAATTTGTCGGTAAATGTTTATACTTAAGGATTTTCAGATTATGTCCGAGTACAGTACCGAGGAAGATTACTTTTGTTATTTTACGAAATCCACGCGAGCGAAGCTGCGGTTAACTGCTAGTTTTTTTAGATAAAATATCTACACCACAGTTCTAAGTACTTTATACTACACAAGGATTTTATGACAAGGAAGCGAGCAAGGTAGTAACTGGTAAAATAACTTCAATTTTCTTTAGGAGTGTCCTAATTATAAAATAATAGGAATAACAGGCTAACAATAGAAATAAGTAGAAATATGTAGTTATACAAGGGGGGGGGGGTCAAATATAAACAGGATTTTTTAAATTATTTAAATTCATGTATTGAAAAACACAATGCAATTACAATTTATTTTCCCACATAATTTCCTGCTTTGGAAATGCATTTGTCCCAGCGTATGGGCAGCTTTTTGATGCCCTCATCGTAAAATGAACAGGGTCATGTCACCAGCCAGTTGCGCACGAAGTCTTCCACACTCTCATCATCTTCAAATCATTGCCCTCCTAGAGCTTCTGTAAGCAGTCTGAACAAATGGAAATTGCAGGGCGATAAGTCCAGGCTGTAAGGAGGATGATCAAGTGTAGTCCAGTGCATTTCCTGTAGCTTGGAGACAGAGCTGCAGTATGGGGCCGTGCATTGTCGAATCGGTTGATCTCTTCTCTTGCGGTGATATGCAACCCTTGCCTTGTTCAACAGCTCACAGTAGTAAGCAGCATTGATTGTGTGTTGCTCGTGCAAAAAATCAATCAGCAAAATACCTCGCCGATCGAAAAAACAGTTGAAAGAACCTTGCCGGCTGACTGTCGAGTCGTGGCTTTCACTGGTGCTGCCTCCCCTTTTCCTCCGCCACTCCTTACACACATGCGTCCTTGACAATGTCTGATCACTGAACTGTGCAGTCAATCTCTGGCAAATTTCTGCCGCTGTAACTCCTTCACGAACAGGAAATTTTATAATTATGCGTTGCGCAGTGGAGGGGTGCACCTGTTGCTTGGATATTGTGAGCGTTACTGACGAAACGGCGGGAAATATCTAACAGCACGCTCTCCCCACTCCTAACGATCCTGCCTAAGCATAGCAGAAGCGCGGGGCCAGTCGTACCAACTGTTGATGTTCAGGAACAAAAATCCCGTTTATATTTCATTGACCTTTGTATTAAATACATTGACAGATTATTAACAAAATTTCTACACCACAATTCTAAACTACACTTAAGCCTATCGTAATTACAATAGGTTAACTGAAATAACAGAAATGTTGTAAAAGCTAAATAGTTATTAGAGAGATTTTCTATTTTTTTTATTCCTACAAGCTAACAGAAATTAAAACTGCTTTTAAATCATTGTCCCAGCTAAGTTTATTTCCTGGAAAATTGATAACTTGAAATTTACTGTAAACTACTTGTTCTCTCCATCTTGTACTGGACTAAATAGAATGTGATTTTTGAGATCTCTGAAAAAGTGAGCTCTGCCTCTCATGTTCTTATTTAATCTGTAATGTGGATATCAGTTCTCAGTTTTCAGTAATGGGATGGATCGTGGATTTTGCATGTGTATTTGTATATTATACATTGAGTTTTTATGAAATCCAGACACTGCTATTTACTGTAGAAGAGATGGATAATGACTTACGGGTTCAGTGCTAATTGTTTGGTTCTTAGACTCCATCTGAAAGAGACTCTTGTAGGGAAGGTTTTCTAATTTGTTTATGGAAGAGGGTAAAAAATTATCTGAGGATAATAGTTTTCTTAGGAATTATCCTAATAATCTTGGTGCGGAGTATATAACTGGTACTTCACACCTTTTCCCTAGTATTGTGATACACTGTTTTGCCATTGGATGTTCACCGTGTATTTACTTCTTACCTATGGGTAGTGTCTCGTTATAAGTTCCTACTATTTTTCATAGTAAACAAAATAAACATATTTAAGAACACGTAATGAACTGCATACTCTTGTGGGTCCAAATAATAACTTGTCTCATACGTCTGCTCCACTATTGGCTGAGAGTTTCATACATTTTAATGAAAGTGGGTTTGAATTTGTGAGTGGAAACTTGTTATTGACTAGGTAGCACTTTTGTTGTGCTTTGTATAGGGTATATAATGATTCAAGGTCTTATACTAGTGCCAAATTTATACTGTTATATATTTTCTGAGTTATGGATTTCCTGTAAAATACTGACTTGACTTCAGGATGATGTGGGCTGCTGGAGTTCTCGCTTCAGTATCAAGCATCACATATCCAGCCATCAGTGCCTTTGTGTCCATGCATTCTGATGCTGATAAGCAAGGTAAGATAATACATAAATTTTATAGCCATTATATACTTCTAATATCCAAGTGAGATGGATATTTACCTTTGGTATTCTATATGTACAGGCCTGGTGCAAGGGATGGTTACGGGTATGCGGGGGCTGTGTAATGGACTAGGCCCTGCAATGTTTGGTGTGATCTTCTACTTGTTCCATGTTGACTTAAATGAAGAATCGAAACCAAAGGTTGAGCGAACTACTGCAACAGGGGATAATGGCACTGCTGGTCAGATTGTCGATTCCATGCACCCGGTAAGTGTTCTGTTCTTTCTGTGTGAATCAGTTCCAGTATAGTTTCTAATGTTAACTTTTAATGTAAATTATTAACAGAGAATCAAAGGTTGCCTTATTATTCTTCCTCCCTTCATCCCCTCATCAAAATTCAGCAATCACATGTATAAAGAGAAAGAAGAAAAAGATATGTTGGTCATAAATAGAAAGATAGCATCAAGAGGAACACTTAATAGGATGAACACGACGACTGGTCAGTGTGGGAAGAGGGAGAAATAGAAAAAACAAAAGGACAGTGACAATCTACACATCTTCATACACTGCTGTCTTTTAGTGTGTTTTTCTCCTCCTCATTCCAGTTCTGTGCCCTGTGGGTGGGAGACTCAGATGAAGAATACACCCACGGTATCCCCTGCCTGTCGTAAGAGGTGACTAAAAGGGTCGGCCAAGGGATGATTGAATTAGAACGATGAAACTACTTGTGATTAGTACCATCACACGGTTTGAATTAGAACGATGAAACTACTTGTGATTAGTACCATCACGTGGGGAACACCATGGGTTGTCTTTACAGAGTAGTACCACTATGTTACATACACAATAGGTTTGTGATTAGTAGCAGCAGAGCGCGTTTCACTGTGGGTTTCCAATACCTGTGATGAGTACCACTACGTGCAGAACATCACAGGCTTACGTTGCCTGTGATTAGTACCACTATATGAGCTACACCGTTGGTCTGTGTTGCCTCTAATTTGTACCCACTGTGAGGAACATCACGGGATAGTATGAGTCCCTGTGATTAGTAACACTATGTGAGAAACATCATGGGTTTGCGTTGCCTATGTGTGGCACCATTATGTGAGGAATACCATAGGTCTGCATTACCTGTGCGACGTACAATATGTGTGAGTAGTACCATAATGTTTGGAACACCGTGAGTTTGTGCTACTTTTGATTAGTACCGTAACTTAGAAATACCATGGTTCTACTTTACTAGTGATAAGCACCAAATGAGGGGCCGTTGACCTGGATTTCGGACCCCTTTAGACAACAAACATCATTGATTCAGGATTGTTCTTTTTTGGAAGCAGCCCCTTGGTCAGTAATATAGTTTCTGGGAAGGTGAGGCACTGGGGGTCAGATCCACTTAATGTCTTAAATTCATATTCATCCATTCATTTTTCATAATCACTTTTTGAATTTTGGTCATTGGATGAATTTTGGACTTTTAAATTATCATTGCATTTCGTCTCATTTTGTACCATTAGGGGCCGATGACCTAGATGTATTTTAGTAAACTATGCTTTTATCCCATTGACTCAGTTGTAGTTCGTGTTTGCATATTTTAATGTGTTATTTTAACTTCTAACATGAATGATATATTTATATCTCTACATATTCCATTGTAATTTGTATTTCTATCATTTTATCAGAAGGTACGGCATTGCATATTACATCCACTGATTATTTTAATTTCATTATAATTTGTTTTAAATTCTAGTCAGGGGATGTATTTTAAAATTTTAATTATCATGTCTTTTGATTTCATCTCGTACCATTAGGGGCCGATGATCTAGCTATTAGGCCCGTTTAAAAACAAACCATCATCATCATCATCATCATCATCATTCCAGTTCTTCTTCATGAATTTCTTCTCAGCCCCCAATGAGTTCGTTTCTGCTTCCCAGCTTCATCAGAAGGGCAGGCTTGAATATTCATTTAGAGGCCATGTTAACCCTTACACTGCTACACCCGAGATATCTCTAGTGGGGTAGTACGTCACGTCCTTGCTGCTTCCAAGATATCTCGTCGGTAACTTCAGCTAAATTTCTGAAAAGGAAATTCTTTGTTTTTCAAACTTGAGTGACAACAAGGTACATCTTTTAGTAGCATAATGTACCATCAGTCAAAACGGAGACTGCATTTTAACGCTATCTGTGGTCAAACATCTGAAATGATGCACTCAGCTCAGTGCGCAACCTAGGTTGGCAGTCCTGCAAAGCACCTGTGTCCAGGGTTTGTAAAACTGGCTTCAAGTAGCAGACTGCGCGTTCTTTCTGAGTTCAAACGTATAGAAGCTGTGAACACTCTTGAATCCAAAGATAAGTATTTTGATATCAGTGATTTGAGTAGTGATTATAGTCCTAGTGACAATGGTGACGGTGATAGTGCTGAGCCTCAAGTACCAGCTCCACAAACCAGGAAAAGAATTCGTTCCGAACCTGATTTATTTCAGTGGCGCACGGGTAATATGTTTAGTCCTGTAATACACAGTTTTGATGACAGTTCATCAGGTAAATCACTCGGTGTGATTCATGATGAACCAGCGGCTTTAGACGTATTTCAGTGCTTCTTTTCATGAGAAATTATGGAGCATATAGCATTTGAAACAAACTAGTTTTTGGTATTTGTTACGCAGACAATGCCACCGTCTCCAAGTTCAAGGCTACAGAAATGGAGGGAAATCGCACCTGAAGAACTATACCTCTTTTTTGCTGTGACAATGCTTATGGCAAGAATGAAGAAACTTACAATTCTTGAATACTGGTCAACTGATCCTCTAATAATGACCCCGCAGTTCTCGGATTTCATGTCTAGAGACAGGTATCTCTTATTATTGCGGTTGTTACATTTCAATGACAACAACAGTCAGCCTGAAGATGACTGGCTGTACAAAATAAAGCCTGTAATTATTGACCATCACAGAAACAAGTTCAGGGAAACGTTCACCCCATTCGAAAACATTTGCATTGATGAAAGTTTGATGCTTTTCAAGGGCAGGCTTTCATTCGTTCAGTTTATCCCATCAAAGAGACACAGATTTGGAATAAAGACATTTGTTATCTGTGATTGTGAGACCGAATATAAGCTGGAATTTATTGTTTACACAGGGTCAACTACAGAAATAATTCATGAACGTGAATTTGGGGTATCAGGTGCAGTTGTCTTGACGCTAATTGAAAGGTACTTGCAGAAAGGACATATATAGTGGATAGATAACTGGTATTCAAGCCCTCAACTGTACGAATACCTACACAAAACCAAACCCAACACATGTGGTACCGTCAGGAAAAACAGGAGGGGTATGCTGAAATTTACTACAAAATTGAAGAAAGGACAAACTGAATCAAAAGCGACAGATAACATGATTTCCATCAGGTGGCTCGATCGTAGGGAAGTTTGTATGCCGACCACGCGACATACTGACATCATGAGACCTACAGGGAAGACGGACTGACAGACAGACAAGACTACCTGTAGAGAAACCCCATTGCGTTATTGACTATAACAAGTATATGGGTCCTGTTGACCGGTCGGACATGATGATCAGTTCTATCGAGTGTGTGCGGAAGTCAATGAAATGGTACCGAAAGTTCTTTTTCCACCAGCTGGACACTGTTCTAAATTCTCATGTCCTCTTCAATGTTAAAACTGGACAGAACATATCTCTAGCAGATTTCTAGTTACAGCTTATAAGGGAACTCATCCAGAAGTACCATGTTTCCAGACAAACTAGTAAAAGAGGATGTCCTACATCTGGTGACCAACCACTCAAGCTGACGGAGAGACACTTCCCATCCCCTGTACAACCTACTCCAAAGAAGAAATTTTCTATAAGATGCTGACATGTCTGCTCCAAAACAACTGGCTAAAAAAAGGCGAGAAACTCGGTACATGTGCATCAAATGTGACGTGGCTCTCTGTGTTCACCCCTGCTTCGAAATATACCACACATTATTGAAGTTTTGAAGACGGACACATTGGAGTATCTGCTATGAATAATGAAACAATTTGGTGTAAATTATGTGAGTTGATATTTTAGTGCTTAGTGTTTTCTCTACATTTCTTATTTTGGCCAACCCTGACTTAAATTTAATTTTTGTCACATTATTAAATAATGAAATGTTCTTTGATTGCTTTTTATTAGGAAATAGTCATATCCGATATATTCAGGGTGATGACCAGTCAGTACTTTGGCTGCTATGGACAACTCTGATTTGAAAAAATAGCTAAAATGTCTCTCATTCGTAATTGTTGAAAGAGGGATATCGAACTTTTTATATGAAAGAGTAGTTTTAGTTCCTATGGATAACCCTGATTTTCTCTGTTCTTAATTTTTGTGGGGAAAATATAAAACTGAAAACTGTTCTGGAATTATTTTGCCAGTTCATATGAAATTTCTTATTTTCGCACCCTTTTCATATATTTCATATGTTTTGAGGCATTATATTTTTTAAGAATAATTCAGCACGGAGGGTTCTGATAGTCGCTCACAATATTAGGAGCGAAAAGGTTAACAGACCTTCAGTCTTGGTGTGGGAAGGGTAAGAGAAGAAGGAAGATGGATAAACCCAGGAAATGGGAAGCAGAAACGAGCTCATCGTGGGCCAAGAAGAAATGGATGTAGAAGAACTTGAAGTGCGGATTATAGTTAACTCTTTGCTTGACGCAGTCACAACTGTCATGCCTTTCCCTAGCGTGGCTTGTTTCAGCGCTCTGGCGTCCTCTCTCCTTCCTTGCAGCTTATAATGTTGTCAGCGAAAGCACATGTTAATGGTTCCTGTGAGACTCCAAAGGTGTGTTCTTCACTGTGTATCTGTTACAACCCTTGAGCAAGGAAGATACCAATCAAGTATATCACTTTCAGTTCAGTCCGCCATGGCTATTCTGTAACAAGTGTTAACAAATTCTGGCCGATCATCTTGAAAGTGTAGTAAATGGAATTTATGCTGATGATGAAAGTGGCTATGAAACGATTTTGGAATCTGATGAGCTTGACTGCATTGCAGTGTACTGTGGTGGCAAGAGAGTGATCTCCATGATAGCAATAGCGACAGTGAAAACATCGCAACTAGTCCACAGCTGCATGGGCAGACATTTAAATTTTATCAGCAATATTTACATTTACTGGTAATTCCTGAATAAGAATTGATATGACTCACTGACCCATTCTTTTTTTTTTTTTTCCTTCAAAATTTTCTTAGACAAAGATTTAGTGAATTCAGTCTTGATAGTAACAAATTCCTATGCATGTCAGTTCCTCAGTACACGTGCATTATCTTCTCATAAGATTTTAACCACAGGGATGTTTACATTAGATGTAATGAGGACACACCTGGGAGCTGTCATAAATGACAGGAATGTACGAATACCCTGATATTGAAGAATATTGCTCCACAAGACCCTTCTTTCATATCCCATTTTTCGAAAGAAAAAAAAAGGACTTATTTGCGGTGACTCCATCTGCTATCAAAATGTCATTTTTTGGATAATCAAGAACAGCCAGCTAAAAAACTACTGATAAGGTATGAAAATATGTTTAATGTATGAAATATTTATTAATAATTAAACATTTTGTTTTAAAATACTGATAAGCACTGAAGTTATTTAAAGGTGAAAGTTTCCATATAGCTTGAGAATTGAAGTTTTGAACGGCGTACAAGATGCAGAAGTAATTTAAATACCATTTAGGTTAATTACAGGTGCTGCACCCATTTGTTACAATGGAATTTCAATTGTTCAGGTGATGTCGGCTATAAAGGTATTTTGGCAATTGATGCCATATGATATTTTCCCAAAAAGGTAATTTTTATATTTTGAAATGACATGAAATTCAAAAATACTGAAATAATTTACTATGCACTTCTTCACTCATAAGTAATTTAAATAAATTAAATCTTGATGTTTCTGAAAATCTATTATAGTTTTCTGTTTGAAGTCTCATGTGAGAGACCAGTATTTTTTATTTACAATTTTCTTTTTTTGAATTTTATTGGGCCAAGCATGTAATTGATGCAGTCCAATTTACAGTTCGTAATTTTCATGAAAACTGTATTGTTGAAGTGAAAGTTGTAAGAAAACGAATTATTACAACCTGTGACAATAAAGTTCGGTGAATGAAGTCAGAATGGTCGATCCGGCAAGACTGGCAACACGCAATGCTGCACCTGCATAGCAGCAGTTTTTGACCACCTGGTCCCAACGTTGTTCAGTTGAGCATCGTGTGTGTGCTGTGTAAGACCTGTTTGACACAGTGCGTGTTTAGCGCGTTGGTTCTGAACTGCGAACAGAAACGTGAACGACCAAAATATCAATGTACAGTTTTGTTTTAAGCTTGGCAAGACACCGAAAGAAATGCATGCGTTGCTGGTACGTGTTTATGAAGATCAAGCACTGTCCTTGAAGTGTGTG
Organism: Anabrus simplex; assembly: GCF_040414725.1. Lineage (NCBI taxonomy): Eukaryota > Metazoa > Arthropoda > Insecta > Orthoptera > Tettigoniidae > Anabrus > Anabrus simplex. Next base: position 700,796,718 of record NC_090266.1, on the reverse strand, counting down.
TACGAGTGGTTTGCCCGTTTTCGAGGAGGCCGGGAAAGTGTTTCTGGCAATTCCCGCAGCGGAAGATCGGCGACCGCCGTCAGTGACGAAAACATAGAGAAGGTGAGAACATTAATCACGAACGATTGGCGATTAACTGTGCACATGATAGCAGATGAACTGCAGAACCGTGAATCTGTGCAACAAATCGTTACCCAGAAGTTAGGGAAGAAGGAAACGTATTCTCGTCTTGTGCCACATGACTTGACTGACGATCAGAAGCAGGCACGTTTAGAGGCTTCACAGAATTTTGTCGAAGCGGCGGATTCGAAACCAAGTTTCTTGAACTGTATTGACACTGAGGATGAAACCTGGTGTTTCAGGTACGGCCCTGAAATGAAACGACAAAGCATGGAATGGCGTTCTCCGGGATCCCTTCATCGGAAAAAGGTCAGAGCCGAAAAGTCACGCATCAAAACAATGCTCATCACCTTTTTCGATAGTCAAGACATTATCCCCAAGGAATTTCTACTTGAGGGAACGACGTTGAATGCTGCACGTTACATTGAAATTTTGATCCGTTTCATGAAACGTCTATGCAGGGTACGACCCCAGTGCACACAAGGTTCATGGTTTTTTGTCCATGACAACGCTCACGCACGCGCGCACACACACACACACACACACACACACAGCTGATATCGTCAAACAGTTCACGGGGAAAAAAGGGGGTGGTGCAACTTGAACATCCCCCATACTCACCAGATCTCAATCCTCCAGACCTCTTCCTATTCCCACGACTCAAACTCTCTTTGAAAGGAAAGGCATTTGGCTGTATTCCTGACATCCAACGAAACGTGACGAGGCTTTTGAACACCATCCCAAAGGAAGCCTTCTTGCAAAGTTTCCAGGACATGTATCGCCGATCTCAGCAGTGCATAGTTATGGGAGGGGACTATTTTGAAGGACAGTAAGGTCACTGTCATGCATTGTTCATCTATGTTGATAGTACAGGACTATTCACCGAACTTTATTATCACAGGTTGTATTATTCTGTGTGCTACATAATCCCAATTGAAGAAACATTTTTTTAGTGGGGGAGTGAGGATATGTTTCTTTGTTATAAGAAAATGTCCAAGCTCCTGCATGATTTAATGAAGTCAGGCTGAATTTTGTCATTTGTGATACTTGCTTTTATTTCAGTTTTCCTTTTGCATAATGCTTTTCTCATTACAAAGAGTAGTCTTCTGAAGACAAAATTGACTTTCACTTTGTTTCTATACATTTAACTGATTCAAAATATTGTCAAGATTAACTGAAAATGAATTATAATTTTGTAATATCCTTCATTATTGTAACATTACCAAAACTAGCATTTTAAATATCGATGTAGGGTACAGTTTGTATAATCATGTAATATACTGTATTGTATTTGAAAGGGAAGATAAGTGAACAGTAATTGAGAAGTTTTCTGTAACAGCACCTTAACTCTGAAAACTTGAACATTTCATAGAGGTATTGACAGTTTAAGTTTTTCTGACCAAGTGAGTTGGTTGTGCGTTTAGGGGCGCACAGCTGTGAGCTTGCATTTGGGAGATAGTGAGTTTGAATCCTACTGTCAACAGCCCTGAAGATGGTTTTCCTTTTCCACACCAGGCAAATCCTGGGGCTGTACTTTAATTAAGGCCACTGCCATTTCCTTTCCACTAGTCCTTTCCTAAACCATTGTTGCCAAAGGACCTATCTGTTTGTGTGTGATGTGAAGCCATTTGTTAAAAAAAACAGTTTTCCGATACTTCTGTTATATAGAGGCATGTGTTTGCACCAAAAAAATAACATTAAGAATGTAAGAGAGAAGATAACACAAAGTCTGTAGCCTGGTAAGGTATTTGGAAACTGCCCTCGAGTCATATCAGATATGTCATATACCAGTTGTCAGCCCTTTATTAGAGAAACATTTGTGCCAATTTTCAAACTACTATCCAAACCCTAAGATGAAGTAGCAGCTTGAATGTGTGAGTAGGGCCTAAGTACATCTTTGTGAAACCCGAGCTTGAAAACTTCTGCAAAATATTTGGGATGTTTGGGACATCAAAACAAACTTCCTACAATGTTTGCAAAGTTCAAAATTAAATAAGACAATTTTTATAGCATTCTATAATTTGGAATTTTTATAGGATTCTATAATTTGGTAAGAACAGATAGAAATATTTGAGTGGCTAATGTCCTTTGCATGGTAGGTATATGGTATCAATTGCAACCCCCTGTCGGGTGTGTCACAGTGAAAACAATTAAAAACTGTCCATGCAGCACATGTTGCTTACCCTTCAGCAAAGCCGTAGAGTAGCACTGTTTCCTGTTTACTCCAACAGGAATCGTTTACTGCGGAGCACTCTGCTTCTGAACTGGAACATACCATTCAACTTGCATTATGGCATAGACAAGCTCTGGTAGCTGTTACGGTGAGTGTTGACACATTTAAACAGATATGTACTTTCGAGTGCTTGCAGCAATCACTAAGCATAAACCGACCAAGTTCGACGTAAAGTAAGCAAAGGGACTCAAGAAATACTTGCCGGTGCGGGGAGGAAGAGGACTCAGCAGAGCAATGCGCAGGGAAGGGCGTAAAGTGAGGTAACACCAATATCTAAATGTCGTGTCTAGAATAACCAGATAGCAGTGATCACATCCCAAATCAAGTGGTGATTTCAATTATGGGGCCTTTCCCCAGAGGAACTATCGCGGTAGGGACACGTGGAAGGGGGGGGGGGGGGGAAGGAGAACACTCAAGAAAACTCCCACAAGCACAGGTTTCAAAAAAAATGAACACATATATTAAAACAACTCCAAGAAATAACAATTGTTTACACTATAAGAATGAGAATTTCGACCATTTGATACACCATTAAAGTGGGAAATTGTACAAATTATCAACAGGTTTTCTCTCCTTTTTTTTTTTGTTTAGTGTACGTATCTTAAAGGGGTAATCACCAAACCACAATAGAGCTTGGGGGGGGGGGGGGTCGCCAAGCACGAAACCAGAATAAAATTTTATACCAATGTTCACGCGAATGCCACAAAGTAGCAAGGAATTATGGAAATAGGAACAAGAAAATTAACATTAGTTAAAAGGAATTTTTCCAGTGCTCACAAAGGCACGTGATAAAAGAACAGGCTATCCCCCTAAAACTAAGCCACACCTTTTTTTCTTTTTAAAGCAAGTAGACACCAGAATAATCGAAAGGCATACGCCAGATGAAGTATAAAAATTTAGCAGAGCACCAAGCTACAAATTTATTAATATGTTACTAGAGGAACAAAAGGTAGACGAAAAGAAGGAAAAATCGGGAAAGAGATTCGAGCAGGGAAAGGGGATTGACCAGGGTACGATGCCCGCTCCAAACGAGAGAAAAGGTTGCAGTACAACTGTTCAAAACTTGAAGCCCAGCACGCTTCCTCCTTCATATTTCCATCATAAAGTCAAAGTCAATAATTTGGCACCATGAAATTTCGCTGTGTCCTGAAGGGACGATAGTTCAATATCGAAGCGTTATTCAAGCCCATATGATGAATGAGAGGGCGAAATTAAAATGAATGGTAAAATAATTACAGTAAAAGTCTGCTCACCCAACACGTAACAGAGAACCAAGTAAAGTCCAAATGCACTCGGACCAGCCGGTGCAGGGCTTGAGCTCCCACTGCCGATTACAACACCAAGTCACACCTGATTGCCCGACAGGAGAAAGCGGCGAGTATATATATACGGAGCGAAGCGAGCTCGAGAACACACTAGAACTAGGTGACGTCACGGAGATTGCGCGTGGCGGTGTAGCAGATGAAGCAGTGGTGAGACAGCATAGCAAGCAGAAGGTTCATAGAGCAGCGCAATATAGTGTGCACTAAATCAAGACGGAGAAGCAGCCATAAGGTAGGCGAAGTTGAGCTCGTAACATAGCGTCATTTTGTTATGGTGTGAAAAAGATACGGGCAATATTTAATGAAGTGTGTGTGCAAAATATCATAATACACAACAAAATATAGACACGTACTCCGCATTCCATGTGATAGTTGCTTCACGTCATAGATTCAGTGTCGTGAATTCAACCTCAGTATCCCTGCTCTACGATTAATGATTCCTGTTGGAGTAAATGACAAATGGAGCTACTGTACATCTGTGTCGTAGGGTAGGCAAATCGTGCAGCAGCAACAGTTTTTGCAGTTAATTGTTTTCACTATGATACACCCCACAGAGAGGGTTATGAATGATGCCTTATTTACTTGGGTTTGAGGTTCCCTTTACAAAGGACGGTAATCACTCAAATATTTCTATCTGTTCTTACTAAAATTATTACATTATAAAAAAATAACAATGTCATAAACACTGTATAAATATACCATACTATACTAATGTCCTTTGTATATGGTAGTTACCTCACAAACCCTAGGACGAGGGCAAATCAAAAACTGTTACACTTCCATGTTATGGCATTTATGAAACGACCTACACATATTCAACACGGCTGTGACAACATACAGTGTAAGTTCATTTTTCCACATAGTCCCGAAGAGACTGTAAACATTTCTCGGAACGGTCAACCATCTTTTCGATTCTGGATGTGTAGAAATCACCTTCAGTGCTATGTAACCACCTGGAGATGGTAGCTTTCACCTCCTCATCATTTTGGAATCGTCGTCCACCGAGATCCTTTTTCAGCTTACCGAACACATGATAATCGCATGGCGGTAAGTCTGGACTGTATGGAGGATGTTGCCATACCCCCTGTTTGAATCACTGCAGCAGTTCGGATGTTCAGTGGGCCGTGTGAGGTGTTGTGTTATCATGCAACAAAATCACACCGGTGCTCAATTTTCCCCGCCGCTTTTCTTTAATTACCTTACACAGCCGGTTCAATGTTTGATAATATGAAGCCGAGGTGACTGTCGTGGCTTTCGGCATAAATTCCACGTGGACCACATTTTCCATGTCAAAGAACACTGTCGCCATTGCCCTTCCTGCTGAAATTGGACCTTGGCCTTCTTTCTTGGTGATGATGTGGTGTGCACCTTTCCATCAATGTTCTCTTTGTTTCGGGGGTGAAGTGGTGGACCCACGTTTCATCCCTTGTGATGATTCACAGCAGAAACACGTTGCCCTCCACAGAATACCTTTGCAGAAATGCCAGTGACGATTGGAAACTTCGTTCCTTGTGAAAATCGGTGAGCAGACGTGGGGCCCATCTTTGACACAATTAACAAAATCCAAGGTGCTGATGAACAATGGAGAACACACTGCCATACAAAATTGTCAGCACGCTGGCAATTTCCTGCAGTGTTGTGCGCCAATTCTCTCTATTGAGCCCATCCACACGGTCAACATTTGCAATGGTACTGCCTTCGTGATATTCATCCGTGAGATCCTTGTGTCTGGCGTCAAATTGCTTACACCACTTTACAATACCTGGGTGAGAAATTGCACGCTCACCATGTACAGCAGTGATTTCATGATGAATGTCTGTGTAATTGAGCCGTTTAGCCCACAGATATCTGATCGTTGCACACACCTTTAATTTGGAGTGAACATCCAGTTGACGCACCATTGAGCCTAGCCCACTCTGCACACACAACACGATGGAATACCACACCCACTTTCCTATTGGACGTGTCAGCAGGTGCTGTAGCTTGCTCCGCATTGGCCACGGTCACGAGACACAGCGTGCTCTCGCGGTGAGCTAGTGTAACTTAGTTTTTTATTCGCCCTCGTATACATTGTATTGGTCGCAACCATGATGAAATTCAAAACTTGATACAAAATTGTGTCTCGAAAAATAATCTGCAGAGTATATAAGTAAGTTACCGGCCGGCCGGCCAGCCAGCCATGCAGAGAAAGAAGTTCTTATCATCCAGTTCCTTGTACCCAGTAAAAGTAGACAGTCATCAATGGCATATTAATATTGTGAAGAATAAATGCTTTATCAGGAGTCAACAAATCCTGTACAAATATAAAATGTCACCGAAGGGATTTCAAAAAAGAAATGAGGTGGAATTGCAACAACCAAATCAGTTGTGGCATCTTCTTGCAATTTTGAAACATCACATTGCATCATGAGATAATTCATAACCTTTGCCTTTGAATTGGAGCAGTGACTCGTAGAGGCCAAGCTCGACTCTGAACTTCCAAAGATTAACATCGTGATGAAGAAATTCTAAATGTAATACAAAATCGTGTCTCGAAAAATAACTCTCAAAGTATTGAATTAAGCTGCAGGAAAATAGTGCAGTTTTCAGCAGTGAGCAAACATGTTTGTCCAGAAGATGCTATAGTTAATGAACAGATGTGATACCAGTCCTTTGCAAAGAATATGGATCAATTACAATTTGAAAAAATATCTGATAGGAGTTTGTACCTGGGACATGGCCAAATGTTCAGGAGTTTGAGATTAGTTTTCTTCTGTTAGATTCTGGGAAACCAGACATGGATAACCAACTGTTCAATTCAGCAATACCAAGAATTGTTAAAATGTGAAGCATTCTAAGGAAAGGAATAGAATGAAATAATTTAATGGATATATATTTACCCTATACTGTAACATTAGTTGAATCATGGCTGAGAAGTAGATGGGAAAATTTTCTCCATGACTTGGATTGTTTATCACAGAGATAGAATAGAATCGATAGGAGGGGTAGTATTCATACTCGCAAAAGAAAGAAGAATTTCTAAGCTATGAAAAAGTTGAGGATGAGAAATATGACATTTTAGGAGTAAGGCTCATATTTAAAGGTAATAGGCAGCTTGATGCTTTTGGAGTATACAGACCTGGAATGGGTGATTCTGATGCAGAATTATTTTATAAGATAATCAGCTATGTGGAATAACACAGAAAGGAAGGTGATTGTTGCAGTGATTTCAAGTTACCAAATGTTAACTGGGATAGTACAGTAATTGGAATGACAGAAAGCATGACCAAAACATGGTAAATAAGTTAACCTGGGAAGGACAGCTGAATCAAACAATGGTGGAATCAACTGAGGGAAAAATATTCTAGACATGGTGGTGATAAAACCAGATGAGATGTATAAAGGATCTGAAGTGACAGATTTGTTAAAGATCACGTGGCTCTTTTAGTTGTAGTTAAAAAAATTGTAGAAAGGGAGGTTATGAAAGTAGGGCTATTGAAGAGTATCATGTGGTTGATACTATGACTTCTGGCATCTGTGAACACGGTTATGTCTATTCCCGAGAAAGTAAGTGTAAAACTTGACGTTAATGTGGTAAATGCAGTTAAATAGTTTAAAATGGCATCCTGTGTGATTTGTGCTATTGTGGTGGCATTTTAAGTGCAGAAAGAGGCCCAGGGAGGAAAAAATGAATAAAAATGAAAACTGGTTTTGTGAACAGTGCATTGTGAATGATATCGGTGATGGCGGCTCAAAATCTAAAGATAGAGAGTATGGAAATGCGTTGAGAAATATTTTGCGAAATGGCATTGAGGATCTTAAAGCTGAAAATGACATAGTTAAAGGTAAGATTAACGTGATGGAGAGTAAATATTTGAACTGTGGATTAGAGCTTGAGTTGGATTCAAATTATGAACCTGTGCAAAGTGAAACAATTAGGCCAAAAAACTGTAGACAATGCGAATCGGTGCCGGTTAAATACCCGGGCTTCAGAAAGCAGATAAAGGACGATTGTCACTTTCCTGTTTAAAAGAATCATTGTTGCTGTATACATCCACCCAGGTCTGTTGACCATGATACCTTGCTGCAAAAACTAACATGTTATGGAGTTAATAGGACCCTCCTCCTTTCCTGGTTTGAATCGTATCTTACCGAGCTTGATAGCTGCAGTCGCTTAACTGCGGGCAGTATCCAGTATTCGGGAGATAGTAGGTTTGAATCCCACTGTCGGCAGCCCTGAAGATGGTTTTCCGTGGTTTCCCATTTTCACACCAGGCAAATGCTGGGGCTGTACCTTAATTAAGGCCGCGGCCGCTTCCTTCCCAGTCGTAGCCTTTTCCTGTCCCATCGTTGCAATAAGACCTACCTGTGTCGGTGCGACGTAAAGCCAATAGCAAAAAAGAAAAAAGAATCGTATCTTAAAAATCGCCTGCAGATTGTTAAAATAAGGAATTATTTCTCTGTGCCAATTATTGTTACCCGTGGAGTTCCTCAATGGTCTCGTCTTGCGCCCTTATTTTTTACTCGCTGCATAAATGACATTAAAATATACTTAAGAATTCTGAATTGCTTTTATTTGCCGACAATGCAAAAAAATTTATGCAAATTAATTGTCCAGGTAAAAATTCCTGACCTGGCCGGGAAGCAAACCCAGGGCCTCCGGGTAAGTGGCAAGCACACTACTCCTACACCACAGGGCCGGCTGTGAATAAGCTACAACTGAACGAAAATAAAACAGTTTATCTGACTTTCCAAAACTGAGGCAGAACAAAACAGAGCAACAAAATATTTTATAAAGGTGAGGCACTACAAAGTGTGAGACATTTCAAGCAACTAGGAATTACATTGTAGACCAGTGGAGTAAGTTTTAACTAGCATGTCAGAGAAAGAGCGGTCGCTGCAATTCCTGCTATGAGTGATCTGTCACATCACACTGCTCTCTCTAGACATAGTGATAAAGATTTTTAACAAAAAAAATCAGGCCTATTCTAAGCTATGGCATACATTTAATCTGGCATCACATTACAAAGACTGTGGGAAGCAGTAAAGGCTACATTCCTGAAAAGAGCACTAGGTATCTCTAATCTAACTCCTTCAAGACTGGCATACAAGCTTGCAAAGGAGCCAAAGGAGCTTTCCATACGACACCAGTAATCCATGCTTATTTGTTGAGTCAATTTTTCAGCATTAATATTGTGATTGTATTAGCCCATAGAACCTGTACCACAAATGGCAATTCTATACACATACTTACAGTATGACATTATAGTTTGTTGCATTCCTTCCATGGGCATCGAAATATCTCAGCCGGACTCTCTGCTTGGCCAAACAAAGGTATAACACACAGAATCACAATGCATATCATTATAATCAACATTCCTCAAGCTTCCGTCTTGTTCAAGTACAGAAAGGTGTTTATGAGATGAACCGTCTTAGCAGTTTCAAATAGTTCTGAAGTCCGACTCGTTGGCTGAATGGTCAGCGTACTGGCCTTCAGTTCAGAGGGTCCCGGGTTCGATTCCCGGCCGGGTCAGGGATTTTAACCTTCATTGGTTAATTCCAGTGGCCCGGGGGATGGGTGTTTGTGCTGTCCCCAACATCCCTGCAATTCACACACCACACAATACACTATCCTCCACCACATTAACACGCAGTTACCTACACATGGCAGATGCTGCCCACCCTCATCGGAGGGTCTGCCTTACAAGGGCTGCACTCGGCTAGAAATAGCCACACGAAATTATTATTATTATTATTATTATTATTATTATTATTATTATTATTATTATTATTATTTATTATTATTATTATTATTAACAGTTCTGAACATCTGGGGTCATAACATCTTGGATCCTAGGAAGGTTTGTGATAAAAACGCATCACAAACTCTATTTGAGGGCAGTTTTATTTTAGAGCTTTTCCCCTAAAAATTTTTGGGATTTTGTCAGTAATCATAAGCAAATGCTAAAATTTAGGGAGTATTGCATACAGGGAAGTTTTACTTTTTCATTGCTACTGCAGAAAGTATAGCGACCACTGTGTTTTTGTTTTGTTTTTCCATTTTACACAGCTGAGCTGTACTGACAAATGTTACACAAACTCTGTACAGACAAAGGCTCTACATCTGTAATAGTATTAAACACAGCACATCGATAAATGATTGTGACTAAGCGAGTTGGCTGTGCAGTTATGGACTTGCTGCTGGGAGCTTGCATTTGGGAGTTAGTGGGTTCGAACCCTACTGTTGGCAGCCCTGAAGATGGTTTTCCATAATTTTCCATTTTTGCACCAGGCCACAACTGTTTCTTTCACACTCCTAGCCCTTTCCTATCCCATCATTGCTATAAGACCTATCTCCGTCAGTCCAACGTAAAGCCAATTAAAAAAGATGATTGTGAATTACTTTTTGACTTTCTTTTCCTGATATCGAATTTTATTGCTTAGTGCTCATTTTTGTTTCTTGACATCTTTGTTTTTATCTCGTTTGTTCTAAGTTAGCACTGATTTTGAAGACATCATAATGCTTTTACACTAGTGAAATTACTGTGTTTCTAGATGCATCTTTGGTTTTCACACTATGCATTTCATGATCAGTAATCACGTTAATATTCATTTGTAAGCTATAGCAGTAACAGCAAAGTCAATGTGACCTTGAATTCCATAACAGCATGGCCTGTGCAGTGAGAGAGTACACAACCTGCAACATAAATGTGTTCAGTGGGCTGGCCGCCCACACCCTGTTGACCTGAAATGTGAAATGAAAGTCTCACCCTAACTTTGACCAATTGACCAAACCACATAAATTTTGGCTCATTCGATAATGTGTAATTCCTTGAATGCTTTAAGGCGACATTAGTTATTGTAGTTCCATTACTTCTCCAGGCATTTCAGTGTAAGTGAGAGGTAAACAGATTTTTGCCAGTTATGTAAATATATAGATCATCATCATCATCATCATAATCATCATCATCGTTAGTATATTTTATTCTATTTGGTTCCTTCTGTTCCTTTTCGTAATGATCCAGTATCTGCAAGGACAATAGCATTCCTTAAGAAGTGCAGTCTCGTATTTTGCCATTCCCAAACAAACCTGAATATAGAACTTCAAGGCATACGAGCAGAGCACAGAGAACTTGTCCTGTGTGTCTCGTACAATACCGGACCTCTGCCCAAAGCCTATGTGTTTAGAATAAACCTCATTGGTCTCACCTACATAACATACCTACGAAGCATTGGTGAAAAGGTACAAGTAATGAATCGAGCCGTGTATGAAAAGATTGGAACACACAATATGATTAATAAAACAAGAAGTTAGTTTGGGAAGTGGGATTAATAGAAAGAGGAGACAAGGACACACATGGAAACACAAAAGGATGTGGACAGTCTTCACATTTATGCACTGCTGTCTTCATATAGCCAGGTTCTCACTTCATCAATCGCAGTTCTTATACATCCATCGCTTCTCAGTCTCTAACGAGCTTGTTTCTGTAGGCATACCATACTCCTAATCCCTCAGCTGAGGAAATAGTTTCCTATCACCAACCAGCCAGTGGGATAATCATTCACTGCAACTGGCATTTGTGCCGTCTTGCAAGGTAGAGCCATGCAATGAGTGAGTTCGAACTCGTTCTGTTCCCACATCGGCTACCCAGATCGTTTGGTCAGAGAATGAGCCTGCTGCTAGAACAAACAGCCGCAGGCTCATAAATGAATGAGTCTGGACCAACTCGAGCGAGGTTCATTGCTGCTCGGTCAAAACGGGTAATATTTGAACAGGGAGCAGTGTGAGTCTACATAAACTCTAAACTCTATTACCGGCTTGGTATACCAGTCCACTCAGTTGTTCAGTCACTCAGTGGTGGATCAAACTGAGTTGTTGCCAAGTTTCTGCTTCATGTGTGTGCATTACAAGTGTTATATGCAGTGGCTATACAATAATGGTATTTAGAGAATCATTGCATGTGGCAGCAGTATGCCAATGAGTAAATCTGTTGAGCTTTTGAGTTTCCAAGCTGCTCGATCTGTCCAGACTCATTTCTGTTCATTTTGATCAGACAGCATGGACAGTTTGGTAGACACACTTGTAAATTTGAGCACCTTTTTGAGTTTGGTCCTTCTAAACACTTGTTGAAGAGAGTATTTGAACAGGGAGTTCTGAACAAGTCTAGACCTACTGGGACCCATTTCTTGTAAATGATTTTGAGTGAGTCGACAGGTAGTTTTGCACAGCTCTGGTGCAAAGTAGCTTGCAGCAGACGTAACTAGCTGATAAGAGGATGTAATTTGATTGAGTTATTTAAACTTCTTCTAATTGCCATAATTAATTTTGAAAAATAATTTTAAACGTATTAATAAATATTTAAATTAGAAGTAATATTTAAATGATTTCATTATAATATGAATAAAATCATAATAATTTACTGTTATCATTATTTTGAAGTACAAAAGATGAAGGGCTATTTAAAATATGTACAAATATCAAACTGCTGTGATAATAAAAGAATATAATAGAGAAGTAACTATACATACGTGAGTGGGACAGTATTTCAGTTTATATCTGCTTTAAGGTGATTTTCCATATGATTGAACATTCCAGATAGATGTGTTGTCACTATCTCTTAATAAATGTTTCACTATTTCAATTTTACTGATAGAATTCAGTGTCTTTCCAATCCAAGCCATGTTTGCAGTACCGTCAATAGTTTCTCAGCACCCACTGATATGAAACAGGACACACGTGTATACAGACAAGGAAATATTTTCAGGAAATGACCAATTTCACAAACAAAACACCACTTGCACACACAAAGCTGCAGAAAATACCTGACGATCTTGCATTCAGGAGATGGTGTATTTGAATCCTACCATCGGCAGCCATGGCAATGATTTTCCGTTGTTTCCCAATTTCACATAAGGAATATGCTGGAGCTGAACCTCGGTTATGGCCACAGCTGCTTCCTTCCCAATCCTAGCCCTTTCCCAGCCTTGCATCGCCAAAACCTTCAGTGTGTTAGTGTGACATTAAACCAATAGAAAAAAACCCTGGCGAGTATGCGTCATATGCAACAGTAATGTTGTTATTGGTTTTATGTCCTACTAACCGCTTTTACGGTTTTCAGAGATGCCAAGGTACCAGAATTTAGTCCTGCAGGAGTTCTTCTACGTGCCAGTAAATCTACCAACACGAGGCTGATGTATTTGATCGCCTTCAAATAACACTGGACTGAGCCAGGATCGAACCTGCCAAGTTGGGGTCAGAAGGCCAATGCCTCCACCGTCTGAGCCACTCAGTCCGGCCATACGGAACACGTGGTTGTAGTATTGGCATGCACTATTCACCTGGTGTGAGATGGAACATCTACTACAGAAAGTTGAGCAATATTCAACCTAATGTACTGGAAAGAGTTTTAAAAAACACCAATAGATGGCAGAAGTGATGAAAAATAGCCTGACACCTATAAGCAGTTAACCCAACTTACGAATTTCAAAAACACGTAAGTGTATCAGACCTGGTATATGTGTAAGTGTTGTTGCCCAGTCTTTCAAAAATTTGGTAGTTTAAATAAAAAAAAACATAGTGATAAAAATTCTATGGGAAGACTTTGTGTGCAAAATACTTCTCCCTCGTTTTTAAAATAAAGATATTCTGAAAAACTATATATTTCCTTTTCATCTCCTTAGACAGCATTTACACGCATTTGCATTCTTTGAAGATTTGAAGAGGATAGCTATTCTTTGTAGTTCAGTCATTCATACATTTACCCTCAGAAGATTTATGTATGTATGTATGTATTAAAAAGCTAAACTTCTGTGCTTCTTTCTCCCTAGTATTCATTTTCATAGTCCATGTACATTATCCATAATGCACGTAATAGAATATAACCAGCAATTCTGTACAAATATGCAAATTATTGCCTTCTGCTGGGCTGACTAGCTCAGATGCTGGCCGTCTGAGGTCAGCTCGTGACTTTGACCCCAGCTCAGTCCGGTAGTATGCAAGGATGCTTGTGTTGTTGATTTATTGGCATGTAAAAGAACTCCTGCAAGATGCTATACCGGCACTTGGAGTCTTAAAAACTGCAGAAGTAATTAGTGGGACATAAAACCAGTAACACTAATTTTTGTCTAGACTTCTGTCACCAAAGGAAGCAGGATGATTATGATTCCATGGTCTGTTGTATACCCTCATCCACTCCTCTCTTACTCGGATGATTCTGTTTGTTGTTTACTATTTCCGCGATATTGGCTGACATTCATTGTATAGTGAATGTAACAGTTAAAAAAGAATTACATCTACTTCACTAGAATCTTATTTAGGACAGAAAATGACAATCGAGAGCAATCTGACAGCCATAAGTCTCCATGGGGATTTTTGGCATCCACAAACTTTTAATTTGCTTTGATGTAAAATTTGAAAAATGCTAGTTACAATAGTATTGCACTGATCCATTGAAATGTAGATTTAACGGAAAATATAGGCTGCCTTTCTACGTAAAAAGTTGGTATCTTTATGTGCCAAAGTACTGTCATATAAAAATTGAGAATGTATGTTAAGAAGTAACTCATAAGGCAGCTTAAACTTGAATACTAAATTATGTATGAGAAATTTTAATAATGGAATGACATATTTTGGATTCATGTAAAACTAATTGCATTTGCTTATGAAATATGAAACTTGTATAGCCAGTCTGGGAATAAGAGGAGAGGTGTTTTCTCAGACATTTAGTGACAGCTTAGAAACTCGCCTTTAGTGCGCAAGTTTGTGGGATTGAATCCTGCCATGGTTGATTGACATTTTAGAGAGCTCAAATATGAGATACTATGTTATATTTACTTCTGGATTAAATAACCAATTCTTGATTGGTAAAATTCATGCACTCTGGCATCTCTCAAGACCTCCAGTGGTTGAGTGGACTTAAAAGGTCCACCACCACCACCACCACCACCACCACCACCACCACCACCATCATCATCATCATTATCATCATCATCTCCCTGACATTATTTGCTATGGTTTTCCGTGGTTTCCCATTTTCACACCAGGCAAATGCTGGGGCTGTACCTTAATTAAGGCCATGGCCGCTTCCTTCCAACTCCTAGGCCTTTCCTATCCCATCGTCGCCATAAGACCTATCTGTGTCGGTGCGACGTAAAGCCCCTAGCAAAAAAAAAAAAACCACATTATTTGCTGGTGTAGAAGTTCTAAATTTCATCCTGGTTTTCCTTAAAATACAATACAGAAAGCTCACACATTCTCCATGGATAGCATAGTGCAAAACAAGAAACACCGAAAAAAGTTTAGAGGGTGACAAGGTAATTCAGTTTTATACAATCCAAATTAGTACTAGTGCCAGATGTTTGGGAGAAGAAGGGCTCCCAGAGCGTCCTGATGATGGTGTTATGTCTGTAGTACGAGTGGATCTAGTGGGAAAAACTTTGTCATTTAGTGAAAGCGATACAAGTTCTTATAGCTGTATATGTTTTCTTTAATGTAATTTATGTTTGTTGTTTCTGGCAAACCAGGAGCCTTTATGGTCTGTCATCCGACAGGTATGTCAATTTACTTGAGAATCTTGTCATAGCTTTTTTATTTTAATGACAACGGTGTAATACTTACATGATAGCTAAAGTCTTTTTCATTTACTTCATCATTCCCAATGCCTTTTTTAAGATTAAATGTTAACTTTTTTCTTTTCCACCTTCAACACGTCACATTTTTATTTTATAATGTTTTCAGTTGCAGTAGAACCTTGTTAATCCATCATCTTTTGGACTGAGGGCATGGTTGGCACCAAAGAAAGGTCGGATTAGCAGAAGAGCAATAGTATTAACTGTAATATTCTACATACTAATAAGCCGGGCTGAGTGGCTCAGACGGTTGAGGCGCTGGCCTTCTGACCCCAACTTGGCATGTTCGATCTTGGCTCAGTCCGGTGGTATTTGAAGGTGCTCAAATACGTCAGCTTTGTGTCGGTAGATTTACTGGCACGTAATGTACTCCTCATCATAGTTTATAATTTTGATGATCCATTTTGATTTCCCTATTTCAGTAGGAAAAGACTTTTTATTAGGAATCCACCTAATCAACACTATATAACACTGCACTGTACACAATATCTTATCCTGTCACATAAGTAGTAGTACCACTTTCAGTCACTGTGTGACCATCTTCAGCTACATATATAAAAAGTGACTTAAAACTAAATAATTGACACACATAAACAATAATATGACATACAAAATCTAAAATTTTTGTGGACATTCTTTACATTATCATCTTTGGTATAGTCTCTGTTGATTTAGATTAGAAAAACATCCACATGTGCTATCGTTGAAGCTTCTTGAATTTGTCCTTTAAATTATGAATACACTTTAAAAATCTAAAAAGTTCTGATTGTATGAATAGACAAGTAATCTGACAGTTTTTCAAAATTTTCAGTCAATAAAAAAGTGGCACATTCGTGACTTAAAATCAAACAAACTTTTTTACAATTACATTGTTGGTGAGTTACCAAATAATGTATTACACTAGGTCAGTCAAATTTTCCTTGAAAAAACTATTGTTGACACCAATGACACTTGGTTATCATATTGAAGAAAAGTGTTGGTGGGGTCTTACAAGAGGGAGAGTATCCTTACGTCTGATGGAAACCGAGTGAAATTTGGATATCAAGGTGTTTGATCCAACAGTTCCGGGCTAATAGACAGAAAAGGAAATGGCTCCTGTGATGGAAAAATAGTCATAGAGCAGGATCTTCAAACCATTAATATTTTACAGAAAGGCTCTTTACTCAGTGCTGTGGAAGACCTCTTTGTTTTTTTAGATAGCCAGTTCAATTCAGACTTTAATTTGAATGAGCCCACAGAGAAACATAATGTTTTATTTGAGTTAGTCAAACCATTCTCAAAGAGTACTGTAAACCAGTTGCTAAACATGCCATTAAACATATACATTCCGCTACTCCCTCCCTCTCTTTAACGCCTTCACACTTGACTCTGCCTTTCCCCTCTGCCCGCTCTTATGACCCTCGAAGCGAATGTCACATAGCTGGCAACAGTCAATCTACACACAGGGCACTGGTTAGGTCATCATAGGGGTGAGGGTGTAAGTACGAATCTTAACATTTATGATAAGTTTTTTTCTGTTTTACAGTTAGTTTCAATCTACAGTACCTTGGATTCCTAATGAAAAGTCCTTTTCTACTAAAAGAACTCCTGCGGGAATAAATTCCGGCACCTTGGCGTATCCGAAAACTGTAAAAATGTAGTTAGTGGGACGTAAAGTAAATAACATTATTATTGTTATTATTATTATTGTTATTATTATTGTTGTTGTTATTATTATTATTATTATTATTATTATTATTATTATTATTATTATTATTCACACTAGTAAATGTATAATAAGTACATACAAAACAATAATAAATAGGCATACCTTAAACATTTAAGAATTAAAAAAGTGTGTAATGCTGTTTTATTTGGCAGATGTCATTTGAGATTTTGCTGCTATATCTGTCCTTTTCCTTATCCATAAATCTGTTCAATGTACAGAAGAGCTAAATCGAAAGCCTGCGTGGTGTGTGCATGGGATACTCAGTCGGGAAATTCGTAGTATTTATCGTCGTCTTTTGCAGTATCACCTGCACTCTGGATAACAGCTCCAGTGATCTGATTGTCATGTGGTTCTTTCTTGTGCTGCCACTCATCAATGTCGTCAGTTTGAACATCATCTTTTAAGATTTGTAAATGTCGGATGATTGCCTGTGTATCTTCATCTTCATTTTGATCAATTTCAACTGCCATTGTCTAGCAAAGTTAATGCCAGGAGTTTTCAGATGTCGATGCTGTAATTTCTTCCCAAGCCTCAGCAATAGTGTAGAATATATTAAAAATGCCATTGCCCCAAAGAGGTTGCTTCTGCCTTCTCTAAATGGATTCAGCATATTTCCTGTGATATCTCCTCTTTAGTCATTCAATTATCTCTTGATGCATGGGCCAGATGAGAGAAATGATGTTGGGTGATAGAAATACAACTTTTATTTCTTCCATTTTTTAGTTCCTGTTCAGATGGATGTAATGGAACGTTATCCAACACCAAGAGAGCTCATACAGGAGGTTGCTTTGGCTTCAGATATTGTTCAACTAACTGCAGGCACAAACTTGCTCAAAGAGCCATGATTTAAATAGGCAACTGTCCATCTGGGCCTTTTTCTTTTTTAGCGATAATGTGCCGGTAGGAATGGCAAATTAATATTCTTGAAAGCTCTCTGTGCTTTTGATTTAGTGATTATAAAGAGCAGTAATTTATGACTACTGTTGCCCACACCAACTTCATTTGCAATATTTTGTGGGGAGTCACCTTTATCTAACCTTTCAAGAACTTCTCTTCTAAAGTCAGCATAACGTGTTTACATTTTGTGGTTGCCATAATGTGACGAGTATAAAAATTGAAAGCAAATATTTATTGTACTGTAAAACACATAATCTGTTCGCCTTGTCAAGAAACACTGCGTTAACGATAAACACCCACTAAGCAAAGCATCAGAAGTTACTGTTTGGTTAAGTGTCACCAGCTAACTAACTCAACAATGTATTGTATGTAACATTTCAAGTGCCAACCTGCCTACATTGTACATACAACCTGTGACAAAGTCCGGTGAATAGTCCTGTACCATCAACATAGATGAACAATGCACGACAGTGATCTTACTGTCCTTCAAAATAGTCCCCTCCCATAACTATACACTTCTGAGATCGGCGATACATGTCCTGGAAACTTTGCAAGAAGGCTTCCTTTCGGATGGTGTTCGAAATCCTCGTCACGTTTCGTTGTATGTCGGGAATATCGTCAAATCTCTTTCCTTGCAAAGCGAGTTTGAGTCGTGGGAATAGGATGAAGTCTGGAGGATTGAGATATAATAGTATGGGGGATGTTCAAGTTGCACCACCCCCTTTTTTTGCTATGAACTGTTTGACGATATTGGCTGTGTGTGGGCGAGCGTTGTCATGGACAAAAACCATGAACCTTGTTGTGCGTACTGGGGTCGTACCCTGTGTAGACGTTTCATGAAACGGGTCAAAATTTCAATGTACCGTGCAGCATTCAACGTCGTTCCCTCAAGTAGAAATTCCTTGTGGATAATCCCTTGACTATCGAAAGAGGTGATGAGCATCGTTTTGATGTGCGACTTTTTGGCTCTGACCTTTTTCTGATGAGGGGATCTCGGAGAACGCCATTCCATGCTTTGCCGTTTCGTTTCAGGGTCTTACCCAAGACACCAGGTTTCATCCTCAGTGACAATAAAATCAACAAAATCCTGTGAAGCCTCTAAACGTGCCTTCTTCTGATCGTCAGTCAAGTCATGTGGCACAAGATGAGAACACGTTTTCCTCTTCCCTAACTTCTGGGTAACGATTTGTCGCATGGATTCACGGTTAATCTGCAGTTCATCCGCTATCATGTGCACAGTTAATTGGCGATCGTTCATGATTAATGTCCTCACCTTCTCAGTGTTTTCGTCACTGATGGCGGTCGCAGGTCTTCCGCTACGGGAGTTGTCAGAAGCACTTTCCCGGCCTCCTCGAAAACGGGCGAACCACTCGTACACACACTTCAAGGATAGTGCTTGATCTTCATAAACACGTACCAGCATCGCATGCATTTCTTTCGGTGTCTTGCCAAGCTTAAAACAAAACTGTACATTGATCATTTGGTCGTTCACGTTCCTGTTCGCAGTTCAGAACCAATGCACTAAACGCGCACTGTGTCAAAGAGGTCTTACACGGCACACACACGATTCTTAACTGAACAACGTTGGGAGCAGGTGGTCAAAACCTGCTGCTATGCAGGTGCAGCGTTGTGTGTCACCAATGTTGCCGGATCGACCATTCTGACTTCATTCACCAAACTTTATTGTCACAGGTTGTACGTACAGTACGTGTCTGGGTCTCTGTTATGGTCGGATTATGTGGAAAGTCGAATCATCAGAGGCCAGATTAACTGTGTTCTACTGTCTCTAAATATGTACTCATACCTCAAATAGGCCTAATGAGGCAGCTGTTTATTTCTTTATAAGTTTTAATCTTTGATGCACACATTTTAATCTTGGCACCTTGTCAGTTAAATATGAAAGGATTGAAACAGTATTACATTATTCAGGTTATTTATATGCTTCCTTGTAGTACTGCATGTAGTTAGCTGAAAATTACACAAGCTGTGTGTATAACATAATTAGAGTGACTTTCTGGTGTATAGCTTTGTTCTTGATATCATCACATTGTTCAAATAAATGTGATAGCTTGAGATGATTTCCGATTAGGTATTTACAGAAAATAATAACTCTACTTCTACATACAGTATATTAAATATTTATGAAGGTGCTACATCCTGTTTATTTATCTGAAATAAAGGGAAGTGAGCAAACTCATTTTGTAGTACTCTATTGACTTTCAGTTCAGTTCAATTAAATTCAGTTTAGTTCCTTTCTCTTTGGCTCATAGGAAAGAACAGGAGGTATTTTGTTAACCTTAAATTGATGATTGGGGCCGATGACCCAGCTGTTTGGCTGCTGTAAACAACAGTCGTCGTCATCATCATCATCAATTAATGATTAGCTGTATTGTTATGGTTTTCTGTACTAATCTGTCTGTCTTGATTTGCTGTAATTTACTAAGTATCTTATACATATTAAAAGTAATCTACTCTGTTTTGTTTTGTCATCATGGTGCACACTCTCTCACATTAAATTCTCCGTGTGAATCTGCTGGCAAAATAAAGAAAGATAAAATATTGAAATTCAAAACTAACAAGAATTTGTCACAGAAATCTAGTTGTGATCACAAGAAATTGAAACAATGTTTGTTGCATATATGTACATACAGTATGCTGCAATGCAAACAGTACAGAAATTACAAGCAAGGTCTGAACATTGAGATACATCATAACATGCAAGATGGTCACTGCAACTTTTATCTAATTGCATTGGTATGGCATGTGTTCAAAATGTGTACCCTCACATCTTGCATATTGTTCCTAAAGGTTCTGTAAATTGTTGAACATGTTGATGAACATAGATTGCTGCAAGGTAAAAATAAATTTTTAAGAATGACTATATCCTCTCATAATTTGAGGCATGCTGAAAAATTCAGTTCTCCGGTAAGATGACCCACATAGAAATGTTGGTCATTTTTTGTGTCCTTGCAGCAGCCTGAGTTCAACATGTTCAATGTAACTTAAAAGCTCTTCAGTCTGTCAACCACACAGGTTAAATATAGATATTATACTACTACATCATCATCAGTGTCCCACTCCATTGGCCCGAGTGTTGTTAACAAGCCTCCTCCACTCCTTTCTGTCCTTCCACTTTTCCTGCTCCATTACTTCCGCCACATCCAATACAGCTTCTCTAATATCCTTCCAGATCTGATCCATCCGTCTTCTTCTCAGTCTTCCAATGGGTCTGTTTCCCTTAACTTCTCTTTCCAATTCCCTTCTTGCTACCCGTTCCTTTCCCATTCTTTTTACATGTCCCAACCATCTCAGTCTTGCTTTCTGTATCTTCTGTACTGACGGTTCTGTATTTAGCTCTTCTCTGATTTTAATATTTTGAATTCTACCTCTTCTTGTCTTTTTAACTAATGTTCTTAAAAATTTCATTTCTAGTGCTTGGATCTTACTATCTTGTCTCTTATTAGTTACCAGCATTTCTAGTCCATATGTTACAATTGGTATGAAATACTGTTTACATAATGTTAATTTCGTTCTCTCATAGTGGGTTCGAATCCCACTGTCGGCAGCCTTGAAGATGGTTTTCCGTGGTTTCCCATTTTCACACCAGGCAAATGCTGGGGCTGTACCTTAATTAAGGCCACGGCTGCTTCCTTCCCATTCGTAAGCCTTTCCTGTCCCATCGTCGCCGTAAGACCTATCTGTGTCCGTGCGACGTAAAGCAAATAAATTTAAAAAAAATTGTTCTCTTGGGGTACTTTGTCATCCCATAAAAGCTCTCTGACTTGATGATAAAATGTTGTATCTTCACTTAGTCTGTTATTAATATCAGGGTTGATTTCATTACTTCCATTAATAATGCTACCCAGATGTGTAAACTGTTCTATATTCTCTAATCATTCTCTGTCTATATTCACTTGGCTTCTCTTTTTCTCTTTTCCACAGTGCAAATACTAAAGCATTCGCTTCATCACTACTGCTACTCTGTTTTACACGTTTTATGATATTATACTACAACATTCCTGTAAAAATAACTTATTAAACAAGGGATAAAAATACACACTACAATATTAAACAAAGAAATGCATGTTGCGTTCTTAAAAGAACATCAGATTCTATCAAGCCACACTCAAATATTTGGAAATAATATTTATGTTTATCTCTGTTTAATATAAATTCTAGAACATATCTTAATGTCCTGCTTTGTCTCCACTCCAGCATTAACTGTGAGGTGTTTGGATAACCGTTGCTCTGTCATTGGCATGGGTCCAGGCTGTATTACGTTGACCTACTTTCGCCACGTCACGCCCCTTCCCCCGCCACGTCATGCCCCTCTCCTTGACATGTCACTGACACGTTTATTATTTTTATTCCTGTTGTTGTTATTACTGTTGTTATTATTTCTCGTATTTCAATTCTTTATATAAACTATGCAAGGATTTCTTAATGAGCATCTTAATGATCATGCAGTTTACAATTACGAGAATGGCTTTCGTATTATTATTTTTTATTACCATCAATTTATTTATTTCATTGATTTATTTTGGGATAGTCTAATGAGCTTTTTTTTAATTGATTAGTTTTTCTTTAATTTTTGTTTTGTAATTTAGTCTAGGTTTACATGAATGGTTTTCATAGAGCTATATTAGTAGTGTTTGTTACCATTAAGGGATAGTCTAATGAACTTTTTAAGAGATTGTTTAGGTTTCCTTTAATTTTCTGTTGTGTAATTTACGTTTAGGCTCAGTGTTTGTGTCAATAAGAGTTGCCAACATTTCCGGCACAGTTCTTTCCCCTATTTTCCGGGAAAGTAAAGGTGGTTTGGTGTTTTGTAAGCAAGGTAATGGCAGAATGTTTATAAGCATGTTTTACCTCCTGCAGATAGCTTGAGGGGAAGGGTTCAACCTCCTTCATTTCATACTACACTTTTAACAACAGTAATTGATGAGTGGCAACATTCCCTGGACCAGTCTAATATATCCCAAGTGGACTGCGTAACTCTCGACTGGAGTAAGGCCTTTGATCAGGTACCTCATCAACGACTGTTGTTAAAACTTAACAAGTATGGTATTCAAGGCAACTTGCAGGCATGGTTTCGATCATTCCTGGTAGGTCGGACGCAGAGCGTTGTGTTCAGTGGGGCCAGGTCAAAACAAACCTCAGTCACCTCGGGTGTGATTCAAGGTAGTGTTATAGGGCCGCTGCTGTACACAATATTTGCGCTGGATCTGCCAGGTTGTGTATCGTCTTCTATGGCACAGTACGCTGATGACACCATCATTTACAGAGCCATTCGCAATGAGAACGACGTAAATAAGTTACAGTCAGATCTCGATAATGTGGTTCTGTGGTGCAAAATAAATAGAATGTGTATAAATGTACAGAAATGTAAATATATCCGCTTAACTAGAGCAAGATCACAGTTACAACACGAAATTTCACTGTGTGGTAAAAACCTGATGCCTTGTACCTCAGTAAAATTGCTTGGCATTCACATCTGCAGCAATTTAAAATGGAATAAGCATGTTGGGGAAATAAGGTGCAAAGCATACAGAGTCCTCGGATTCATCCGCAGATCTCTACTGGGAGCCAGGAAGAAAGCCGTTCAGACAGCCTATTTGTCATTAGTACGGCCAATACTGTTGTATGGGCTTCCTTCCTGGCACCCTACTACAGTGGAGAACATGATGAAACTAGAGGGAGTTCAACGCCGAGCAGAACGACTAATTACTCAACACGGTCACTTAAATACAGTCAGGTCACTGCCCTCCATAACAACCCTCTGTAAACAAATAGATATTGCTTTCCTGAGAAAATCCCTCGCAGGTAACATTCATATAAACCCTTTCAACCGCTTACAGCTGAACTATTGTTCCGCTCAAAGAGGTTGAGGTGTGTCCCTTTTCCCTCCATTTGCAAGAACAGCATCGTATCAAAGTGGCTTCTTTAGTCGTTCTGCTCGGTTGTGGAATGAACTCTCACCGCAGATAAAAGAACTACCTGCAGAAAATTTTTGTAAAGACGTAAAAAGGATGTATATATAACGAAACCCTCTGTACAAAACATAATTTATCTACTGTGTGAATGTTCAGTATGAGTGGGAGGATGGATGAAAGTTATGGGATCCCCAGTGATTGAGATGGTAAATGGGTACGAGTGAGCCGGCCTAGCTAAAATATATGAGAGAGAGAGAGAGAGAGTGAGTGTGTGTGTGGAATTTCTTGAATGTTGAACAGGTCTTGTGAGTATTATGTAAATACGGTAATTGTATATAAGAGCACTATGTAGAATGTAATTGTATATTTGTATATTATAATTTTAAGTGGTGATGGAGGCACTTTTGTGTATGTGGCGCTATGCCCTTTCTCCATTCACCATCCTTATATTGTAACTACAATTAGTGGAAAATAAATAATAATAATAATAATAATAATAATAATAATAATAATAATACGTTAACTGCTTTTGTGGAACTATATTTGTAGTTTTATTACTATTTATTTTAAATTTTTTAGGAGAGTACTTGTGAGATTTTTATTTTAGTGAGACATGATAATCTGTTTAAAGATCATCTCGAGTGGCGAGGATGGTGTGTATGTTTAAGTCAGATATTACCTCGTGTGGGATTCATTAAGCACTAATGTAAAAAGTGCAAATGTTATCCACATGTTAATTAAGTAGGCTGAATGGTGGGAGGGGTGGGGGTAGTTTTTAAATTTGTGTGCTCATTCAGATGGAACTATATTCATATCTGTTGTTGTTGTTGTTATTATTATTATTATTATTATTTTAAATTATTGAGTCCTTGAAAGATGTTATTTTTTGTAACAAATGATAATCTATTTAAAGACCATCTCGAGTGGAGAGGACGGTGCATAAGTTTTGGAATTCAGGTTGTTTTCGTTGGTTTTTTTTTTTTTTTGTGATGTAAATTAAATTTTGAATGCTTCTTTATATTCAAAGATTTACTTTTTATTTTTAATGTGCAATATTTTTAGATCTATGTTGATGCCTGTGAAATGTCATATGTGCTCTTCGAAGGCTGTATGTCTATTGTATCACATTTTTGTTTTCTTTGTATATTGTGTACAAATTACATCTTGTTTGCCCAATATAAGTGTCATTGAAGTTAGGTTCCTGGCACTTGAGTCTACAGACTTCTGACTTGGTGAAAGGGCCTTTTTTGTTCTGGTTGCATTTGCTGATGTGTTTCTGTAGTAAGTTGTTCTTCCCAAAGGTTACTTTTAGATCTTGTTTTTCGAAAATGTTAGCTATTTTGTGTGTGTTCTTCTTAACGTAGTGGAGAACAAATTATTTATCCCTTTCCTGTGTGTTTTTTCTGGTGCTTTTCTTTTGTTTATTTAATAGTTTCTCTGCCGTGCCTGGAGGGTGGATGTTTTCTTTCGCGATGTGTTTAATTACAGTATTTTTATCTCTTCTTTGAAATCCGTTGTGCTCATTGGTATAGTAACAGCTCTGTATACCGTTGTATTCAGTCCTGCTACTTTGTGTGTGTTGAGGGTGATTCGATTCATTGTCAGTGTTGTGTGACATCTGAATGGGATTTCATTGTACACTTTGTATGACGGTTGTCATTATTCCTGCTGATTGTGATGTCTAAAATGTTTATTTTCCTGTTAATTTCTGGTTCCATTATGAACTTGATCGACTTGTGTAAATAATTGCTAGTTAGTTTAATAATTGCTGCGCATTTGTGATGTCGTCGTCTATACATAATACGTCGTCTACAAATTTGCTCCAGTGTAAGATTCCTTTAGAATGCTGGTCGTTTAAGAAAATGTTTTCTCATTTATTTAGAAGAATGTTTGCTATAATAACCTGATAATGGTGAGCCCATAGCCAGCCCTTCTTGTTTTACAGTAGATTTTGTCGTTGAATGTACGGCAATTTTGGTTTAATGCTGTTCTAAGAAGGTTAAATATTTTTGTTTCTTATAGAATAGTTTTTTCTTTTAGATGGTTTTTGCTATAATTTTAATGGATTAATTTATTGGTACATTGACGTATGTGTTGGTAATGTCAAAGGATATCATTCGTGTGTTCTCATTTATTTTAAGTTTATTTAGTTATTTAATTAGTTCCATGCTGTTTTTAATTAACTTATTTTCTTTAAGTGAGAATTTTTCTTTTAGAATTTGGTGCTTGCATCTGGCAGATAGTGGGTTCGAATTCCACTGTCGGCAGCCCTGAAGATGGTTTTCCATGGTTTTCCGTTTTTACACCAGGCTGTACCTTAATTAAGTCCATGGCCGCTTCCTTCCTACTCCTAGGCCTTCCCTATCCCATCCTCGCCATAAGACCTATCTGTGTCGGTGCGACGTAAAAGGCACTAGCCAAAAAATTTGGTGTAGTTGTTTGCTTAAATTGTAACTTGGTGCATTTTTTAAAATTTGCTATTGGTCTTATGATCTGTGTATTTTGGGGAGGGCTCTTACTGTGGGAAGTTTGGAATTTTTTATTGTGAGGCTTTCTTTTCTTGTTTTGTGAGAATAAAGTCTGTTTTCTTGATCGCTTGTTTTATTTTGTTTTGAAATTTATATATTGGGTCACGTTGTTATTCTTGAATGGCATTGTTGTTGATTTCTATTGTTTTCTCTATGTACTCATCTTTCTTCGTTATAACTGTTGTTCCCTTCATCTGCTTTTGTGATTATTAAGTTGTAGTTTTTTATTTTTCTGAACTGTTTTCAATGTTTAGTATTGAGTTGCATAATTTGGATGTTTGGTGGAATTATCTTGTGTGACATTTTTTAGGCTTTGTTGCTGGCTAGGTCTTTTTAGTATTTCTTTTCATTGTATGGGTATGTTGTCACAAGCAATGTCTATATCAGTAGTTGTTTTATGTTGTTTTTTTGCTATGACATTCCTGACTGTTGAACTTGAGTCCCTTTTCCAGTGGATTTCTTTCTTTCTCTGAAAAGGTAGTGTTTGTCCTATTATTTAATCTATGGTGAAATATAGTGAGTTTGTCGCAGTTATAATTTTCTGATTTTTTTTTTTTTTTCTGTTGATTAGGTTATATATTTTATTGTCAATGACTTGTTGTTTCTTGGTAGCTCCTTTTTTAAAGTAATTGTGTAAAAAAAAATTATTAGTGTAGAATGTCCACTGAAGGCAGTGCCAATAGTTGCTTAGGTTTAAATGGAAGCGTAGAATTTGTTTGTTAATTTTCTGTTTATTTATGTATGTGAATTTCATTTCATTTCTAATCCATAATATCTGTGTTTGGGATGTTGATATTTCAGCCGAAGTTATTGTGGGTTTAGCTTTTATGGGTATGTACATGGGAAGGAGCTTTAATTCTAGACATCTCTTCTTTAATGAAATTGATTTGTCACTGTTATTGATTTTGATTTTAAGTGACTGGAGTTTGTTTGCTTCATAATTTGCCTGACTGGCAGAATAATTTGTTAAGAAGGAAGCCATACCATCTAAAAGGAAACACTTCACTTCAAGAAAGAAAAGAAATAGTTAACCTTCTTAGAACAGCATTAAACCAAAATTGCTTTACATTCAACATAATCTGTTGTCAAAAGGAAGGGTTTGCCATGGGCTCGCCATTATCAGGTATTATAGCAAGTATTTTTTTAACCGACCAGTGTTCTAAAGGAATCTTACACTGGAGCAAGGAAGTGTACTGGCTCCATTGCTATTTAATATTTATACCAATGACCAAGCACTCCCTAACAAAACAAGAAGTTTCATATATGCAGATGACCTTGCACTACCCTGCCAGAGTGCAATTTTTGAAGAGGTAGAACTCACTCTTGAAGCGCTCTGAAGGAATTAAGCACATATTACAAGGTTAACCACCTAAAGCCGAATCCATCAAAATCTCTGCTTTGTGCTTTCCACCTCAAGAACAGAGAGGCATCAAGGAAATTACATGTCTCCTGGAATGGAACCCGTTTAAAAACATTCTTTCACCCCAAACTACCTAGGGGTAATGCTGGACCGTTCCCTCACTTTCAGAGAAGACTGTTCCAACATCAAACACAGTCAGTGCCAGAAACATCATCCTGAGGAAGCTGAGAGGTACGAACTGGGGTGCAAAGCCACAAGTTCTTAGAACCACAGCATTGGCTCTGTGTTACTCTGCTGCAGAATACGCATCCTCTGTGTGGTATAGATCATCCCACGCCAAGACTGTGGACCCTGCCCTGAATGAAGCTTGTAGATTAATCACAGGATGCCTGAAACCTACCCCTGTTGAGAAGCTATACTCTCTTGCTGGCGTTGCACCTCCCAAGTATTCGTCGAGAATTCGCTGCCGATCTTGAACGACTGAAGGTTGAGAACGTTGAAGCTCACCCGCTGTTTGCTCATCAACAATCTCAATCTAGGCTGAAATCCAGGAAAAGCTTCCTCCAGACATCAAAGCCCTTGAAAGGACCGCCAGAGAAGGCGAAACTTTCCTTGTGGAAATCTAAGCAGCAAGAATAGATGGAGCCGCGTGAACAACTTCCGGCTGGCTACAATGAAGATTGGAGTGTTTGGAGGTCCCTTAACCGATTAAGAACTGGTGTCGGCAGGGCCAAGTCCTCACTTAAGTTGTGGGGCTTCACATCAGAGGACAGCAAGTGTAACTGCGGTGAAGAACAAACAGTGAACCATATGTATCAATGTCCTCTCTGCCCATTTTCATGCTCAGAGCAAGATTTACTGCTTGCTGATGACAATGCCCTACGTGTGGCTCAGTTTTGGATAAACACCATCTAAATGTACAATAAATTTGGTCAATTTCCTTTGTCTGTTAATTTTTGTTAATTTTTGTAAAAAGTTTAATTATTATTTTATTTTTAACTGTATGATTAAGCTTCTGACATGAGTAAATAAATAAAACTGGAGCAGATTTGTAGATTACGTATTATGTATAATAGACAATGTCACAAATGCACAGCAATTATTAAACAAACTAAATTCTTTACACAAGTCAATCAGGTTCACACTGGAACTAGAAATTAACAGGTAAATAAATATTTTAGACATTACAATCAGTAGGAATAATGACAACCTGTCTTACAAGGTATACAGAAAGCCCACTCAGATGTTAACACACCATTGACAGTGAATCAAACCACCCTTACACACACACACGCACGCACGCACACACACACACACACACACACACACAGAGTAGCAGGACTGAATACAGTGATACACTGAGCTACTTCTATACCAATGAGCACAACGGATTTCAAAGAAGAGATAAAAATAATTAAACAAATCATTAAAGAAAACAACCAGCCTCCGAGCACAGTAGAGAAACTATTAAATAAAGAAAAGAAAAGCACCAGAAAAACCACATCAAAAAGGGATAAATACGTTATTCTCAACTACGGTAAGAAGAACGCAAACAAAATAGCTAACATTTTTTAAAAACAAGGTCTAAAAGTAACCTTTAGAAGGAGCAATGCACTACAGGAAGACTGCAATGCCACTTATATTGGGCAAACAAGACGTAATTTGAACACAAGATACAAAGAACACAAAAACTCAATAAGGTACAATAAATATTCAGCCTTCGAAGAGCACATATATGACAGTTCACACCATTTCACCACAGACATAAACATACATCTAAAAATCTTGCACATTGAAAATAAAAAGTAAATCATTGAATATAAAAGAAGCAATCGAAATTTACATAGCAAAAAAGTAACAAAAACAACTTGAACGAACATACTTTTTTAAAAATTCCTGCGTATTCACCCTACTTATCATCTGGACAACATTTACACTTTTTACATTAGTGGTTAATGAATCCCATAGGAGGTAACCTCTGACTTAAACGTATGCACCATCCTCGCCCCTCAAGATGATCTTTAAATAGATTATCATCTGTCACAAAAAATAACAATTTACAAGGACTCTATAATTTAAAAATAATGATGATAACAAAAAATATGAATATAGTTCCATCCGAATGAACACACAAATTTAACCCCCCCTCTCATTCACTCTACTTAATTAACATCTGGACAACATTTGCACTTTTTACATTAGCACATAATGAATCCTGCAGTAGGTAATATCTGACTTTAACGTACGCACCACTCGAGGTGATCTTTAAACAGATTATCATATACAGTATCACTAAAATAAAAAATCTTGCAAGGACTCTCCTAAATAATAATAATAATAATAATAATAATAATATCTACAAATATAGTTCCACAAAAACAGCTCACAATAATGTAAATTACACAACAGAAAATTAAAGAAAAACTAAGCAATCTGTTAAAAAAAGCTGGTTAGACAATCTCTGAATAATAATAAAAACTATGAATACAGTTCTACGAAAGCTGTTCATATAAACGTAGCCTAAATTACAAAACAAAAATTAAAGAAAACTAACCTACCCATTAAAAAAAGCTCATTAGACTATCCCAAAATAAATCAATAAAATAAATAAATTGATGGTAATAAAAGAATAATAGCAAATACAACAACCATTCACGTAAACGTAAATTGCATGATCATTAACATGCTTATTAAGAAATCCTTGCATATTTTGTATATAAGAATTAAAATACAAGAAATAATAGTAATAACAACAACAGGAATAAAAATAATAAACAACGTGTCAGTGACATGTCAAGGAGAGGGGCATGACGTGGCAGGGGAAGGGACATAATGTGGCGAAAGTAGGTGAAAGGACTACAGCTTGGACCCACGCCAATGACAGAGCAACGGTTATACTGGTTTGATGCAGCTGTCCATGCCACTCTATCCTGTGCTAACCTTTTAATTTCTACGTAACTGCTGCATCCTACATCTGCTCTAATCTACCTGTCATATTCATACCTTGGTCTCCCCCTACTGTTTTTACTGCTTACACTACCCTCAAAAATCAACTGCACAAGTCCTGGGTGTCTTTAAGATGTGTCCTATCATTCTATCTCTTCTTCTGGTCATATTTAGCCAAATCGATCTCCTCTCACCAATTCGATTCAGTATCTCTTCATTCGTGATTCGATCTATCCATCTCACACTCAACATTCTTCTGTAAAACCACATTTCAAAAGCTTCTATTCTCTTTCTTTCTGAGCTAGTTATCGTCCATGTTTCACTTCCATACAATGCCACACTCCAGCCAAACGTCTTCAAAAAACATCTTTCTAATTCCTATACCAATGTTCGAAGTGAACAAATTTCTTTACAAAGGTCTTCCTTGCTTGTGCTAGTCTGCATTTTATGTCCTCCTTACTTCTGCCATTGCTAGTTATTTTACTACCCAAGTAACAATACTCATCTACTTCCTTTAAGACTTCAAATCCTAATCTAAGGTTTCCTGCATCACCTGACTTTGTTCGACTGCACTCCATTACTTTCATTTTGGACTTATTTATTTCCATCTGTCCACACCACTCAGCAATTTCTCCAGATCTTCTGCAGTCTCAGATAAAATAATATCGGCAGCAAATCTCAGGGTTTTGATTTCCTCTCCTTGGATCATGATTACCTTGCCACATTCATCTTCGATTTCATTCACTGCCTGTTCTATATAAACATTGAAAGGAGGGGGGACAAACTGCAATCTTGCCTCACTTCTTTCTGCATTGCTGCTTCTTTTTCAAAGCCCTCAATTCTTATCACCGCAGACTAATTTTTATACAGATTGCAGATAATTCTTGGTTCTCGGTATCTGATCTCAATCCCCTTTAGAATCTCAAATAGCTTGGTCCAATCAACATTATCAAATGCCTTTTCTAGATCTACGATCGCCATGTATGTAGGCTTGTCCTTCTTAATTCGATCCTTCAAGATCATGTAGATGTTGATTTCCATAGGGAACCTAAAATATTTGTCCTGAATGAGTAAATTTATAATACCAATATAATGGTCCGTTATTGGACATTATAAATTTTCCAGCTAACTCATTCTTGGTTGCCTGCGTTTCGCCCTCGTGTGCTAAGTTAGGCTCGTCAGTTGGGACTTAGCACACCACCCAAGACGTAAGGCTAGTGCATACCGTGGAGGCCACTGCATAGGCTATTTGAAGCCACCAGCAGTGCCAATGCACTAAGAGAGCTATGTCTCATTTCCAAAAATAGATGCCTGCTTGGCCATCAAATGATGTAGATGTTGATTCCCATAGGGAACCTAAAATATTTGTCCTGAATGAGT
Source organism: Anabrus simplex (assembly GCF_040414725.1). NCBI lineage: Eukaryota > Metazoa > Arthropoda > Insecta > Orthoptera > Tettigoniidae > Anabrus > Anabrus simplex. Next base: position 700,764,684 of record NC_090266.1, on the reverse strand, counting down.
AAATTTATAATACCAATATAATGGTCCGTTATTGGACATTATAAATTTTCCAACTAACTCATTCTTGGTTGCCTGCGTTTCGCCCTCGTGTGCTAAGTTAGGCTCGTCAGTTGGGACTTAGCACACGAGGGCGAAACGCAGGCAACCAAGAATGAGTTAGCTGGAAAATTTATAATGTCCAATAACGGACCATTATATTGGTATTATAAATTTACTCATTCAGGACAAATATTTTAGTTTCCCTATGGGAATAAAAATCTACATCATTTGATGGCCAAGCAGGCATCTATTTTTGGAAATGAGACATAGCTCTCTTAGTGCCTTGGCACTGCTGGTGGCTTCAAATAGCCTATGCAGTGGCCTCCACGGTATGCACTAGCCTTGCGTCTTGGGTGGTGTGCTAAGTCCCAACTGACGAGCCTAACTTAGCACACGAGGGCGAAACGCAGGCAACCAAGAATGAGTTAGCTGGAAAATTTATAATGTCCAATAACGGACCACTATATTAGTATTATAAATTTACTTATTCAGGACAAATATTTTAGGTTCCCTATGGGAATCAACATCTACATCATTTGATGGCCAAGCAGGCATCTATTTTTGGAAATGAGACATAGCTCTCTTAGTGCATTGGCACTGCTGGTGGCTTCAAATAGCCTATGCAGTGGCCTCCACGGTATGCACTAGCCTTGCGTCTTGGGTGGTGTGCTAAGTCCCAACTGACGAGCCTAACTTAGCACACGAGGGCGAAACGCAGGCAACCAAGAATGAGTTAGCTGGAAAATTTATAATGTCCAATAACGGACCATTATATTGGTATTACCTTTAAGATCAGTCGTAAAGTCAGGATTGCTTCGCGTGCTCCTACATTTCTTCTGAAGCCTAACTGAAATTCTCCCAGCTCAATTTCAACTTGTCTTTCCATTCTTCTGTAAATAATAAATGTTAAAATTTTGCAGGCATGAGATACTAAAACTATGGTGCAGTAGTTTTTACACTTGTCAGCACTGGCTTTTTTGGGAATAAGTATAATGACATTCGGCCAAAAATCGGATGGCACTTCTCCTGTCTCGTACATCTTACACCCTAAATGGAATAATCTCGCCATGCTGGTTTCTTCCAAGGCAGTCAGTGATTCAGAGGGAATGTTATCAATTCCAGGTGTTTTGTTCTATTTAGGTCTCTTAAAGCTCTGCCGAATTCTGACCTCAAAATTGGGTCTTACATTTCATCAGCATCAACAGCCTCTTCTTGTTCCAGAGCCATATCATACGTCTTTACCTTGATACAACTGTTGGATATGTTCCTGCTATCTTTCTGATTTGTCTTCTCTCCCTAGAAGTGGTTTTCCAGCAGAGCTCACAGAGATAAACATAAATATTATTTCTAAATATTTCATTGTGACTTGATAGAGAAGCTGATGATGTTTTTTAAGAACAAATCATGCCATTCTTTTTTTAATAGTGTGTTTTTATCCCTTGATTAATCATGTTTTCTACAGGTATGTTGTAGTATAATATTTAACCTGTGTGTTTGACAGACTGAAGAGCTTTTAAGTTACATTTAATTGTGTCAACACTGGAAAGTATGGCTTCCCTCTTAACAACATGTTTGACTATCTACTGGCTTGTCATGAACAATGTGTGAGACATGAGGTTGCACATTTTGAACACATGCTGTTCTGACACAGGTAGATCAAATCAAAATCTCTTTATTTGCAAATGAGGTGTCTACCTCGGTGGCAAATGGTACACTAAAATACATTATTGTCAAGCAATAAATTTTAAATTAACAAGAGACGAAGAAAATTTTCCTAGAATACAATATTTTACAATTTACGCTAATAATTTTTTCTATTAAACACACACATCATCTGTAATAAATTTATATTGTTTAAAAAATTCTACTTATAATATCTCCTGTACTTACAAACATAGTCAACTCATATACAGTATGTGAAATTACTTCTAATAATACTATACAACTGGTATAAGATTAAAATTAACATTGTATTTATTTACATATGTATATTTTACCCATTTTGGAACCTAAATAGCATAACAACCTGCTGCATCTTAAACAGAGCCCCTTTTGCCACCACTTTTCAGAGTTCCTGAAGGGCCTTCACAGGTACCGTAGAGGTCCCAGGCCCCTCGAAGTCCCCACTGTACTTCACCCCTACAGGCAGTCCCCTACTTGGGCTGTCCAAACTCCATAGACCAGGGGATGGAATTAATTTAATCACACACATTTTTTATTTACAATATCCTGCACTGGTCGAATGTCCTCTTAACATTTCATTTATTTTCTCTGTTGCTGTTTATTCTCTTCTTGAATATCTGTACAGATATTGGAAAAGGATCAAACACTGCCCCTGGTAAACTGTTCCACTCCTTCACGCCCTTCCCAATGAATGAAAATTTACCCCTATCGCTTCGGCTAAAATTCCTTCTAATTTTGTACTTGTGGTCAGTTCTGCCAATATAATTATTTTCCAACCGAAGCATCTCATGGATTTCTCTCCATGCTTCTTCTCCTGTATAGGCTCTATATAATCCTATAAGTCTAGTTTTCTCCCTTCTCTTACTTAAAGTTTCCCACCCAAGTTCCTTTAACATTTCTGATACATTACTCTTCTCCTGAAATCCCCTGTTACAAATCTTGCTGCTTTCCTCTGCACACCATCTAGTTCTTTTATTAGATATTCTTGGTGAGGATCCCAAACACTGTTTGCATATTCCAATAATGGACGAACCATACTTAAGTAACTTTTTCCTTTTAATTCTTTGTTGCATCCTTTAAGTAGCCTCGTTATGACATGTAAACGATCTGTATGTTTCCCCAACAATGTCATCAACATGACCCTTCCAGTGCAAATTACTTTCAAATCTCACACCTAAGTATATGCACTTGCCATCTTTTGGGATAACTACCTCATCCAAAGTATATTCAAATTCAGTTTTAAAGCTCCTGTTTGTAAATGTTGTAACAGTTGATTTGCCTTCATTAACCTTCATATTATTTTCTTCAACCCATTGTTGGATACTCTCAAGGTCCCTTAATTCTGAACAATCCTCAATGTTATTTATTTCCCTATAAACAATTATGTCATCTGCTTACAATCTTATTTTCGATGTTATATTGCTCCCTAAATCATTTGCGTATATTAAGAAAAATAACGGACCGATTATACTACCCCGTGCAATTCCCTTCCAAACTTTCTCTTCCTGTGATATATTATTTCCTACTTTGACTTTCTGAACCCTTGAATTTAGAAATGTTCTTATCTAACGTATAACCCTTACGTCCAATCCTATTCTCTCCAGTTTCTTTAATAATATTCCATGTTCCACTCTATCAAAGGCTTTGGAAAGATCTATGGCTATGCAATCTAACTGGCCTCCTGAATCCAACTGATCTGATATGTCCTCCTGAAATCTCACCAGTTGTGCCTGACAAGAAAATTTCTTTCTAAATCCATACTGGCTCCTCATGAACCAATTTTTATCATCACATATCCCTCTGATGTCCTTTGATATTAAACTCTCCAGTATTTTACAAACTATACTGGTCAGGCTGATTGGTCTGTAGTTCTCTGGTTTCCTTTTATCACCCTTTCCTTTATAAATTGGTATTATTACAGATTCCTTCCATTCCTTTGGTATTACACTATTATTTATGACATAGTCAAAGAGAATTTTTAAATAAGACCCTATGTACCACCCCATTGTCTTTAATACCTCCCCAGTAATTTTATCACTTCCTGCTGCTTTTCCTTGCTGAAGCAGTTGGATTTCTCTGAAAATATCTTCATTTGTGAATGAGAAACTTCTTGTTTCCCTATGTGTCTCACCCTCTCTACCTTCTCTTACGGTTTCCAACTCCTGACAATCTTCTACTGAATCTCTGAATTCCCTACTAAATAGATTTGCTTTCTCAGTATCTGTTAAATAGTGTTCACCCCCTTCTCCCACCATTGTAGGAATTTGGATTCCTTTTCCTTTTTGATTCCTAATATATGAATACAGCTTTTTCCATTTCCATTTGTGGTCATTACCCTGTGTTACCATCACCTTGCATGTTATACTGACATATTGATTTTAAGAATATGTTTGTAGTAGTTTGCTTCAGTTATACACCACAGTTTACAGTTTAAGATTTCATACATAATATCTGTTCACCAGTTTTTTTCTTCTATCCATTTTCACAGCCAAGCACAATCCATCAAAAAACAAATAGACTCGTGGTTTGAATCCTGGCATTGACTGCGGCTAATCTGTGTTTTTTCATATGGTTTTGTTAGGGTCAGTATGGAGAATAGTGCAGTGTTGATGGGTGATTTCAAATCAAGGATCAGTTTCATGATGTATATTTTTGGGCTTATGCCGTGTAATTAATTATAAAAACACACTCAACGCGTTTCGAAAGGAACCTTGCCTTTCTTCATCAGGAGACACAGAGGAAATGAAACGACGCATAACAGGTTGCTAGGAGAAAGCAACAAGGAATTTGAAATGGTGCCCTAAGATGTAAACGGGATGCCATTTTAGCCCCAGATAGAGACAACGAATGGCAACAGTAAAGCATTACACTCTAATGGTTCTGATAATAGGTAGCCATGATTCACTAAGGTGGTAGCCTGTATCGCGGTTGAAATTATCTGCGTGTTTACGTATTTCAACCGCCTCCCTGATAATTCTTGGGCGATATTGCTTTATACGGGCAAGAACATCCATTTCTTCGAACAAAACATCATGACCAGGTGTTAAGGCATGATCAGCAACAGCTGATTTATCAGGTTGGTTGAGTCTGATACATCTGGTATGTTCTTTGATGCGAGTACATACCGTTCTTGAAGTCTGCCCAATATAAACCTTGCCACAAGTACGGGGAACTCTGTAGATACCAGGTTGTTGCAATTTAGGCAAACTATCCTTAGTTAGTCACAGGAGTTGCCTAATCTTAATTGATGTTCCAAAAACAGTTCATACATGGTACCTACGTAAGATTTTAGCAATGCGATCCGTCGTGTTATGTATGTAAGGTAGGTAAGCAGTTCCTTTTACATCTTTTTTCTTAACAGACGTCCGATTATGTGTCGATTTAAGAGCCGCTGAAATCAAAGCTCTGCTGTAACCGTTGCTCTCAAAGGTGGTTCTCAAGGTGTGATGTAAAAGGAACTGCTTACCTACCTTACATACATAACACGACGGATCGTATTGCTAAAATCTTACGTAGGTACCATGTACGAACTGTTTTTGGAACATCAATTAACATTAGGCAACTTCTGCGACTAACTAAGGAGAGTTTGCCTAAATTGCAACAACCTGGTATCTACAGAGTTCCCTATACTTGTGGCAAGGTTTATATTGGGCAGACTTCAAGAACAGTATGTACTCGCATCAAAGAACATACCAGATGTGTCAGACTCAACCATCCTGATAAATCACCTGTTGCTGATCATGCCTTAACACCTGGTCATGATGGTTTGTTTGAAGAAGTGGATGTTCTTGCCTGTATAAAGCAATATCGCCCAAGAATTATCAGGGAGGCGGTTGAAATACGTAAACATGCAGATAATTTCAACCGCGATACAGGCTACAGCCTTAGTGAATCATGGCTACCTATTATCAGAACCATTAGAGAGTAATGCTTTACTGTTGCCATTCGTTGTCTCTATTTGTTGCTTTCTCCTAGCAACCTGTTATGCGTCGTTTCATTTTCTCTGTGTCTCCTGATGAAGAAAGGCAAGGTTCCTTTCGAAACGCATTGAGTGTGTTTTTATAATTAATTACACAGCATAAGCCCAAAAATATACCTCATGAATAGTTATACGGGCCGTGAAAGTCTAAATGATAAGGATCAGTTTGCTGATGATATAGTAGCTGATTTGAATGGAAGATACTCTTGAGTCTTTGTACTCATATTACAGTAGATTATCCAAGAATTCATTTTCCAAAGCATTAGGCCACTCACTGCAAACTAGTGAGGACAGGTACATCAGATTGATGAACAAAACAACAAGCTGTAAAGATGTGGAAATGTGTATGTCCTGGTGAAGTGCTATAATCATGGCATAATGTACAGTAAACGTAAATGGAGAACATTCCGGTACTAAAGAAAAGAAGTTCAAAGAACCCTGCAGAGAGTGAGCATTATGTACACTCTACCGCACAAAAATTGCCCATCGCAGTAGGTGACTTTCTTTCAAAATCCTCTTTGAAATAGGATGAACATATTGTGCAGGTGATAGGATTCCACGTATCATCTCTTCGGCCATCGGCTGTCCACAGTTCACGAATATCCTCACATTTTGAGAATGTATGAAATTAAATATTTTACTGCTGGCAAATTTTTGTGCAACTGAGTGAACAGGAAGGGGGAAAAGAACAATTGATGTTGTGAAAGGACTGTGGAAATAAATTGTCAAGCAGCAGAGATTGTGTTTTGGGCTTAATAAGGACTCTTTAAGAATTAAGGGCACATTATTATATTACTGTGTGTGTTTTAACATTCTTTCAACTGTTATTGATCTTTAGAATTTTGTACTTCAAAAGGACTCTAAAATGCTAATAAACTGCATCAGGATTTGATCCCACAACAATGCGCATAGAAGATAGCAAAAAGGTAAATGCGTAGGGTATGGGAAATGGGTTGTGATTTCAGTAAAGTAGATGAGCTCCTAGTAGATCTTAAGGAAATACTGATAGCTGAAAGGAATATTGTGAAATCTTTCTCTGTAAAAAAGGAAAACAACAACAGGCAATGTCCTGTATTTCAGAATTCTGTGGCAGGAGAATGAAAATTAAAGAACCACAGTTAAGGAAGTGGAGGGAGTGGTGTATAACCTACAACGTTATTGCATGTAATGAGGCTTTTTCAGATCAGATGAAAGCAGTAAATGCACTGATCTACAAGCAAGAAAAAAAGGAATGGTTGCAGCGGTTGTCGAGATATTTCTGCGATTAATATTCCAGGCATTCTAATTGTAGAGGCATGGTTTTAGACCAGAAATGAGTTGTCAAGGCCTTTTTTTTATTATGTGAGGATATGCTTTAAAAGGAGGTTTACATTTAGGTTTTGTAAATCTTGAAATTCTTTTTTTTTTTTTTTTATTTCAACACGAAGGAAGTTGCCTATCTTGAGGGATAATACTATCAAGGGAAGAATTTTAGGCACACCAGGCAAATGCTGGGGCTGTACCTTAATTAAGGCCACGGCCGCTTCCTTCCCACTCCTAGCCCTTCCATACCCATCGTCGCCATAAGACATATCTGTGTCGGTGCGACGTAAAACAACTAGCAAAAAAAAAAAAAAGAGAATTTTAGGGGTAATCATAGGTAGTTTTATTGATAATTACGGTCAGGTCATGTTATAACCACCATCTATCTTTGACGTTAGTAGCTTGTAGCACATGATGTATGTCGTGTCATGAGCTGACATAATGGGTATGTAAGGTGTGTGATAGATTGTTTGCACACACATTGCTCATTGTTGTCATGGTAAAAAGGGGTGATGTATCCATGTTACATAAAGGGACAATTATTGGCTTTTGGGCCAACAGCGCTGTTTGTGAGCTGTTCACTTGTGCAGTGGTGGAAGAGTGATGCGAGTGTACAAACGGCACCATTGTGAATAACAGGCACAATATTGTATCTCTGCTGATTGGTGAAGGGTATCCTTCTCTCCTGAGTCTCATTTTGTGCTTTATTGAATGGAATTGAATATGTCAAGTCCAGACAAGGCAACCGTTCTTTTTTTTTTCTTCCCCCCCCCCCATAAATCCTGTTCTAAAAGGAACAAATTGTCAGAGTACACTATATTTACTTGCTGAATAACTAGTTATTATTTGATATCATCTGTAGGTAGAAATTTCTAGAATCTTGTCATATATAGTGGTTATTTTAGTCTGTAGTTTAGATTTGATATTGTTCACTTACCGTATATATTTCTGAAGGATGAAATCATGGAAATAAATTGCTGAAATATTATTCCTTTCAGTTAGATATTACTGGCCCTTGTTGTACTGATTATTTAAACAGTTGTACATGAAAACCTGTCTTTTCGCATATATGTACATGTCACAGGGCAATTAGGACTTCATCAAAATTGCAGACTGAAGACTCATAGTATAGAGTGAATAATGAAAATAGATGTCATGGTCTGTCCATTCCAAGACATTTCACTGTAAAAGGGGAAAAATAAAAAGTGATCTGTTTGGGAAGTTCAGAGAGAAATTTGTTTTGTTTGGAGCTTGAGCTATAGAGAAATTGAGTTCAGGATTACTCGATGAAGAACATGGTACAGTGGCTAATAAATATTGATTTTATGTGGTGTTGAAGTAAAAATAGTTTATTTAATAAACAATTAACAATGAAGATTACCTTCAGTTATGGTGACTGAAGTACGAAAGAATTATTTTTAATGTGGTGGAAGTTAAAGGGTTTATTAACAGGCATGATGTGGACATTAAATTCTTTTCAGTGCATACAAGATTTTTGAAATGGAGCCTTTGCCTTGTGGTTCAGATTCCACATAAAGGGAGCATTTTGGTCCTGTTTCCTCTGTCTCAAAGCCTCAGTAATGAAGTTTTGATTTAAATATTTAAGTATTGACAAAATTTAGAGTGAAGAAGGTAATTGTGTTCATCATGACTTATTGGGGATTGTTCTATGGAAAACTTAGTTGATGAGAATTGGTTTCTGATCCACTTTGTTTTTCTTATTCTTATCTATCCTTTGAATGCATGTATTTTTGGAAAGTGCCTGGCAGGTATTTATTTGTAAATAAATGATGATGGCAGTAATGCTCGTTTTAGCAGCCCATACTGACTCGTTTGCTACATATAAGCAGTTAGATGTAATCTGTGTGTGCAGCAGCATAGTGTTGTGGCAGTGCATTAGGACACTATTCTGTCTGACTCCAAAGTATTGTTTTTGTTTGTAATTGTATACTGTGATCTCTACCTGATAAAAGTTCTGTTTTTTTTTTTTTGAGATTATGATTAGAGTGCAAGAACAAGGTTTAATTTCAACCATGAGGCAAGTTGGCCGTGCGGTTAGGGGCGCGCAGCTGTGAGCTTGCATCTGGGAGATAGTGGATTCAAACCCCATTGTCGGCAGCCCTGTAGATGATTTTCCGTGGTTTCCCATTTTCACACCAGAAAAATGCTGGGGCTGCACTGTAATTAAGGCCACAGCTCTATAGGCCTTTCCTATCCCATCGTAGCTGTAAGACCTATCTGTGTTGGTGCAACGTAAAGCAATTGGCCCATTGACAGGTCCCTCTTGACAGGTTAGGGACCACCAGTTGATTGTATAGTCATAGCTGCCGAAGCACATGGAGATTCATGACTCAGAATATGTCAGAGATGCTCGCTCCCATTCCATAGCAACTGGTATCCCGGCTCTCAGGACCACTTGCTAGGCAACTCAAACGTTGCCTATGGTTTACGAACTAGGACATGACTACAGTAACCTACACCACAAACCATCCTTTTTATTTTATGTTTGAAGAATTCTATTGTCAAAGTTGGCTTGTCAGCTGATTCCCTGATAGATCTGCACAACATTCTGTGTTCAAGTACCATTCAAAGAGGTTTAAATTAACAAATAAATGTTGTTGACTTCTCATTATAGTATTACTAGTGGTACTTGCACATTTAGCTACACGTACAAATTACTGCGAGTTTCAAGGAGAAAATATAAATACAGTAGAATCTTGATTATTAGAGCCTTGATTAATCTAGGCTCTGTATTATCTAAGGCTTATCCTTAAGTGTGATACACTACTTTTCTTACAATTCATAAAATATTTTCCACAGTTGCTATATTGTACACTACCTCGGATAAATCAGGGTTCTACTTTACATATTACCAATGGAGGTGATTGTATTACATAATATCAATAAACAGGTGAACCAAGTCCATTGCTTTCTTCAAATTATAGGGCCTCCCAAAGCCATTGCTCCTCAGTTGATCTCATGGGACTGAGAAAATGACACCAAATTCCAATTTTTGTGGAATGGTCAAGTTTTGAGGGTCACTATTTACAAATAGTCCATATGTTAATGTCAGGAGAATTAGTTGGCTACTCTAGGACAAGAATATTGTCATCACTAAACAATTTCTTCACTTTCTTTGAAGTGTGGCACTGTGCCAGGTCTTGCTAAAAAAATTATATTGCATCACCACCTAGAATCCTTTTCTTTAGCTCACAAAGAACGCTCCTTTCCAGCATTTCAATGTACTGGTCACTTTTTACTGTGCCATCGACTGGCCCTAAGATTCCCTGACCTTAATGCATGAAACACCCCCAAAACATCTTCATTGGGTGTTTTACATTCTGTTGGAAAAGGTGCTGAATTTGATGACTCATTCTTTGTTGGTACACATATTGAACCCACTGCTCCTGCATTTTGATGTAACTTTCATCAGAGAAATGTCATAATTGATTGTTAAGGAGCTTCAATATATTCTTATGCTTGAAGTATAGTAAAGTAGATCCTAAAAAATATTGTGAAGAATAGGCTCTGGGTCACTTGTCTGTAGGTACTCTGTATTAAATTATTAAACTATTGTCCATTTTCGATTACTACCGAGCTCGATAGCTGCAGTCGCTTAAGTGCGGCCAGTATCCATTATTCAGGAGATCGTGGGTTCGAACCCCACTGTCGGCAGCCCTGAAGATGGTTTTCCGTGGTTTCCCATTTTCACGCCAGGCAAATGTCGGGGCTGTACCTTAATTAAGGCCACGGCTGCTTCCTTCCCACTTCTAGCCCCTTCCTCCCTCATCGTCGCCATAAGACCTATCCGTGTCGGTGCTACGTAAAACAAATAACAAAAAAAATCTTGTTTACTACTTGCTCACAAGAGATGTTTCCTGTGCATTTCTCGTGTTAGAATATGTTTCTTTGGAGGTATGGTGGCTTTCCTTCCATCTGCTAGAAGTCTGTGATGAACATAAGTCACCTTTAGATTCAGTCCTGTCACTTATTTCACGAGCCTAGTCCACAGTGATGTGCCTAGAGTTTAATTTGCTTCTTCTTAGGAGAAAACAGTCATCAGTTGGTGTAGTTTCTTTTTACTGCCATGGTTTTTTTTTGTGTGTAAAATTGAGCTAGTCTGCTTGTTATAATGTTATTGGTTTTTACATCCCTCTAACTACTTTTAATACAGTTTTTGGATATGCCGAGGTGTCAGAATTTATTTTTTTATTTATTTATTTGTCTTTAATAATGGCGAAGTTAGGACTCATGGTCCTCTCTTACACTTAACCTCGTCATTGTACAGAAAAACCGTAGAGAATATTAAATATTTTAAAAGAAACTAATTTGTATCATAAATTCAAAATAAATGCAACATCATAATTATACCAATATGAACATATCATTTCTCGAACTACTAAATTAAATTTAATGATCCCAAGTTCAACAGCAACTTTACTCCGATGCACCGCTTTGGGACTTGTGTTCTCGGCTGCTGAGTACTGCGCTCCTGTTCGGCTGACTAGCCCTCACACCAACCTCAACACCACGATGCGTCTCGTCACTGGCACAATAAGGTCTACACCCACATATTGTCTACCTATTCTCAGCCATATCTCCCCACCAGATCTTCGACGTAAAAACACTCTCCTCAGGGAATTTAAGAAATTAATAAATAATCCCCAATTACCAATACATGACGACATCACCGATGTTCATCTGAATCGTCTAAGGTCCCGAAATCCACCAATAAGAACTGCAATAGAACTGAAGAATACCAACTTCAACATTACTAAGGAATGGCAGGGAAGACAAGATACTAGACCTGGTCTACTCTTAACAAGATACGATCGGGCCATGCTAACTGCGCAGATTTCCACTACAAGTGGAAAAGAATTCCTATGCCTAACTGTGACTGTGGTACCTCTAAGCAGACCATCCTGCACATTATCAGTGAATGTCCAAAAAGAAAGTACAGTGGCGATATCAGTGACTTTGCTCATGCGCTTCCAGAGACAGTTAGCTATATAAATAACCTGGATATAAATATATAGTTTGTTCTTCAAAATCATTGTGTTTTGTATTTTTAAAGCCATATGCTAAAATAAATAAATTTAATGATAAATAAGTTTAAATTAATTTAAAGGAAAATTAACTAAATTATACACACATCCATACACCACCATTCACTCATCAAGATTCACACTGTGGGCTTATTCATCTAAGAGATACCTTCTGTAGGAAGACTTGAAAGACTCTAGTGAGCTACTACTTTGGATGTTATTTGGAACAGAGTTCCATAATCTACTTCCCGTTGCAATAAATGAGCGATTATAGCAGCTGACCTGCTAAAGGGAATGGCAAGTGTAGTAACAGAGTGTCCCGCAGGATTTCTTTTATGTGCTAGCAAATCTACTGACATGAAGCTGACGTATTTGAGCACCTTCAAATACTACCGACTAAGCCAGGATCGAACCTGCCAAGTTGGGGTCAGAAGGCCAGCACCTCAACCGTCTGAGCCACTCAGCCTGGTGCCAGTCTGTTTGTCCCACTGAATAATTAAATTTACAATTTCAACACAAACACAAAATTTACTAGTAATCTCTTTTTGTTCCATAGATGTATTCTGCAATAATGCAACAATCACACTATGCTTCCTGTGAGTCGTATCCAATTCGAATCTCACAAGGTAACCTCGGAATTCCTCAAAAGTGTAACACATGCAAGTAAATCCACTTTTAACCTAAAACAGTCGTCACACAGAGAAGTTGCTATGCAGTCAATGAAGAAAGAATGCATCGAAAGTTCAGGGTGTATGAATAAGCAGTTTGTAACCCACTGTTGCCAACTACTGGGAAAATTATGACAAAGGTACCTTCTTCTGATTCATTCATGGAGGATTGTATGGTTGAGAATGTCACGCTGGCTGTGTGACACACAATATCTGGAAGTCATCTGGTCATGTAATTTGTATTTGTTATTTTAAAATTATTTTTTTAATCTGATTAATTGTAATCATATCATTATGAAGAGTAAGACACATATTTAGTTAGTTTATTTTTCTTCTCTCTCCACATTTACTCAGCATACTTTGCAGTGATAAACACTCACTCACTGGGATTTGACTAGTTGGTTCAAGTTCTATGTTTAAGGCTGCTGGATTGAATATTTGCTCTGTTGGTTGGTATCTCAGAGTGCTTAAATCCGAGACCCATGTTAATAGCTTTAGTGGCACCAATTTCGAGGGGAAAATTTGTAATCTGGTATCTCTTATAATCCATAACAGATTGAAGGGACTTCAGAATATCAGTTATAACCTCAATAATCTTCCCCTTTTACGGCGATTTCCAGTTTCATCTCCATGCACATTCAGTTCTGAAGATCACTGTCGCTTTCTCCCCAACCTGAGTTTCGGTTACTGACAGGAGTGTGTCAGACGGATGCTACTCTGTCATAGGTTTTCTTATATAATTCAAATGTCAGAAGTACTCAGGACTGTGATGTCCTCGACTGACAAAATGAAATAGCGGTAATAATAAAATTGGGAAAGGAAATTTACAATCTATCTTTGTTTTTGCTAGGGGCTTTACGTCGCACCGACACAGATAGGTCTTATGGCGACGAAACAATCTATCTAGCCTCCTCCATAGGTGAATATGTGAAGTCACTTTAAATATAATGACCAAGGAACCAAAGTTGAGCATTTTGATATCTTAAGAGCATGGTCCAGCTTGGATGCAGAATGTAAAAGTAATTGAATCATTGATTGCAGAAAGGGCTTAAGTCCACATTTTTATGAAAATGAGTTAAGACTATTTTCAGAACCCCTAAAGATAGACGCATCAATGAGCACAGAAAGGAACCTGAGTCCGGCATGTCTAATGTATTACATGCTACACTCATTTTCCTGTTGAGTGCAGAAAGGTCTGTAGTCCAAGACTGGAGTATTTTTCTGGAGTCAATTGTTGGCATCCATGTAAATTAAATTATTTCCTCTCTTATAATAATACTCTGTTTCATTTTGGTATTTCTTACTTTGTAATTTCATTGATAGTTATAATTCTATTTCAGTAGGTAATCCATACACAACAGTGCTAACATTACCATATCTCACTTTCACTAGTTCGAATTCTGTTCTGATAAGAAGGGTATTGTCATGGCATCTCAATACATCATACATTCATACTTCATACATTCTTGCTACGATTATCAGAGCAACCCATCAAACTACCTACTTAGTTTGCCTATCCTGAAAACTATGTTACCCATTAATACCAAAACGTTGCCAGATATAAAGACATCAGTCCAATATATTCCAGAAGAAGAAGAACTCCAAGAATTCTTGCACTCTATTCTTCAATGGCCAACAGTAGAATAAACTGTATGCGGGTAAATAATGTTTGGCTGCTGTAGATTTGTTCTTTTTGTACTAGCGATTTATATTGGTGTTTTTATATACGTAATCGTAATCTATGATCTTCATATCCATATTGACGAACTACACAATTAGAAATAGGAAAGGACTTCCACCTATCAATACTTATTTATAGCACTTGTTATGCTACAGTACCAGTTTCGAACCCCTACATAGGGTCATCTTCAGCTGAACAATACATTCACATATAGATCATGAAGCTATGATTAAGATTCCCCAGACAATGTAACAAGTGCAGTAAATAAGTATTGATAGGTGGAAGTCCTTTGCTATTTCTAATTGTTTTTATATACCTCGAATTTTGTAGGAGATATTCAACATTGGACATTCCTGCGTCAGAGTGTTTGTGTTCAAGATAATACATGGTATTAGCATTGCATTTTGTGTCCATTTTGATTTAAAGTTGGTATCAGTATTGAAAAATAAATATTTATTCTGTGTGTTGTGGACAAAAGTGACTATTAACGTTAGGGAACAATGTGTTGAATTAGCTACCGGTACATTGTTAGAAAAGGATTTATTATGGTTGAATACAATTCATTGGATATTTTATGACACTTAATATCTTACATAATTAATTAACTGAGTGTTTTAAACTGTAGACGGCTGTTGATTTCAGAAAGGACATAAGTCCAGCAGTTTTAAAAATTAATAGCACTTATATTACGCATGAAATTACTATGATTTCATGTTTATTCACTGAGTATATATATATATATATATAATACTAATAACAAAGTTATTTTAATGTTACCCAGAAATTTCTAAACAGTTATTTCTAGTTTTCTCAAAAGTAGGTTTTCTGGACTTAAGTCCTTTCTGCACCGAGCTCGATAGCTGCAGTCGCTTAAGTGCGGCCAGTATCCAGTATTCGGGAGATAGTAGGTTCGAACCCCACTGTCGGCAGCCCTGAGGATGGTTTTCCCTGGTTTCCCATTTTCACACCAGGCAAATGCTGGGGCTCTACCTTACTTAAGGCCACGGCCGCTTCCTTCCCACGCCTAGCCCTTCCCTGTCCCATCATCGCCATAAGACCTATCCGTGTCGGTGCGACGTAAAGCAACTAACAAAAAAAAAAAAAAAGTCCTTTCTGCAATCAACAATTCAATTGAGCAATTTGAGTTCACTCCATGCAATTTGTCAACTATCCCAAAATTGGTTTGTGCTGAGAATTTTACTTGCTCATTCATTGTAAAATGGTGGAGAGGGAGTGAGTTTGTGGACACGCATGCAGCAAGCTTTCTGTCATAATTCACGGCTTGTAAAGGCAGAAACTAAATACTTTGTTCTTATTTTTTTTCAGCTTGTTCCAGGACCTCCATTTGTATTTGGATCATTCCTTGTTATCTGTGCTCTGCTAGTAGCCTTCTTCATCCCTGATGGTAACTCTATGGGGTCAAATCTACGTACTAGTTCACGGCGGCAGTCGGGTAATTTAAAAACCTACATATGCATGTTTTTATGTGTGTGGGTGTATGATCGTATTGTATGCAGTGAACTTTTTTTTTTTTTTTTTTTTTTACCATTTATAGGTTTGTCGATGGAGGTTCATTATGAAGTGGAACGCAGCAAGAAACATGATGGCATAAGCCCCCTGTCCCCATTGGTGGATAACTCAGCTGTCTTATAGTGATATGGTGGCTCTGTTTCTTAAAACACATTTCCTTCCATTTGAATGAGGAGGGCTTTGATGACCTCACAGCAGCAGCAGCAGCAGCAGCAGCATCATAAAAGAGTGTAAATTCTTGGATATCTGGTAAATTAGTCCAGCAAAATATCCAATAGTTTTAGTGAAATGCAGAGGATGATTTTTATTTTATTTATTATTATTTTGTTATATGCAGTTTGTATTTATGTTGTCGGTCCTTATTTTGCTGATGAAGCGGCTGTAACTTTCACACCTGTCCAGGGTCCAGAAGATAATGCACAGATATGTGTCCATTTACTGCATTTTTTATTGTGTACATAACTGAGGATAATGAAAGCAGTTTTTGTACAGTTTTGTCTTCATATTGACTGGTGGATAATAGACAATTCGCGAGGCTATTGGCAGTGGCATGATTGTGAAACATTCTTGACTGAGCAAGCTTATTGCAATCTATTTATGTTGTGAATTTTATAGGAAAGTAGATAATGAACTGGGTTGGGTGTTGTAAAATTATTAGGTTATATGTTTTAATGAAGTGCTGTCCAAGAGTGTTTATAAACAACTGTGACAGAATGCAGTATTCTTTCTTGCCTCTATGAATTAAATATTATGGCCATGGAGGAGCAGATATAAATTCTTGTTTTTTTTGTTTTTTTTAATTCGTCCTCTTTATAGCTCTCTTCAGATTTTTGTTCCTCGCTACAAAAATAATAAATAATTTCTATCAATTTTCCATCAAAGTTCTTTTTCAACAGATTTGGCTTTCTGCTGTCTGTTGAATGCATTCTTGTCTACTTCATTATATGGGGTTCATGAACTCTGTACTTCTTGCATTTATCAGTCAGTCTTCTTCATCAGAAGATTGTGTGAAAAGGGAAAGGTGTTGATGATTTTTAAGGCGTTCTTTTTAGTGTGCACATGAGTTTTTGGTTATTTTCTAGAAGTTTTTCCCTTTAAAGGTTTCTGATGTAAAATATGCATTCATTCCTGTATATATATTGTTGATTTGTTTAGTATTCATATCACCTTATCAATAAACAAAGCAGGAACTTTGTTGTTATATTGAGTTGTACATAAATTTATTTCACAATAACATCCTGTGATGATCGTCAATCAAATTAAAAATTAAATCTGGAAGTTAATATTCTTCTTAGTTTGGGATTACTGAAACTTTCTGTTACTGATGATGATTTGTTGTTTTGAGGGGTCTAACTTATCGACTACAGTGTTTTAAATTGCTGATACAGTATTCACAATATTTCTGAATGAAATGTACTGAGTAAAATAGGGTATTTTTATTGTTGGATTAGGATCGTTTTTGAACTGCGGTCTATTTAGTTCAAGAAGTTGTAAGATATTTTCATAACTTTTCTTTTTGAGCATCATATCATGCTACTAAGATGTGAGTTTGTTTACATAGCATTGTTTCTATAGTGCAATGTTTATATTTCCTCATATTACCAAACGTTCTTCCACGAGCTGGTCCCTGGTACTGTAATTGGCCCCCTAATTTCATTCTTCCCCCCAAGTAACACTCACTATTATTGTCTGCATACCTAGTGACCATTTGTTACTTCTTGAATAGCTCTGAGGTGTTTCTCACCTTATTACTAGTTACAGACTTTTTTTTTAAATCACTTTGAAAAGTCTATCATTGTTATGTTGTCATCTTGCTCTGTTTTAGTACACCTTATATGGAGTATAGATACTTCCCTGATGAATCAAAAGTGTGTTGTTGTTGTTGTTATTATTATTATTATTATTATTATTATTATTATTATTATTATTATTATTATTATTATTATTATTATTGACATCTTCTGTAAAATACAATGGTCCGAAATTTATGGAGGATTTGATTTACTTTAATTATATTTGTAATAAATGTGTATAAAATATTTCTCTTTTTGGAGCATCATGTCATTGGCTGTTTCTTTTTAAAAAAATTCTATGGCGATGAATAATATTCATATACATCTTTGTTATTTTCTTTGTCTATAAAAATTCAACTCATAAAGGTTAGGAAAATCTGTCATATGACATCAGTTCTTTTATTTGATATATCGTCATCGCCGGGACAAAACCTCCTATGTGATTATATTTTTGGAGATATACTGACCCGCAGCACATACATTATGAAGAGCGAGAATGCCTTGACAATATTCACACAATATTGCACCTTAGATGACAGAACCTTACCGGCCAAAGTTCTAAGATAAAATATTTCACATGCGAGGTTTTGTCCCGGCAGCGACAATGTGTAACAAGTTTAATTTTTTCATTATTTATTGCCCTTTATCATACAAATAGTAGAACATGACTGAGTATTGATCTTGTGACCAAATGGTTTCCTTATGTGTGTGTATCTGCTAATTCTGTCACATGTACATGCATATGAATGTAATTTTTTAAATGATTTAATTACTTATTCTCTGAGATATTTTGATGGAAACCTTTGTCCTTTGATATTTACTCAATCATGTTTTTGTATTAGCATATACAGCAGAATTTTTATGGCCATGAATAATGAAATTTATATTTTTGTGTACTTCATAATTTCGATTTAAGGCTCGTTATAATATTATGAAATGTATATTACTTAAAAAAGTGAGATGATTATTAATTTTTGTTTACATTTCTGCTCTTAATCTTGGTTCAAATTAAACATAATTTCACTGCTAAGTAGCACTCTTCAGCAGGTAGAAGCTATGTGGCCAGTCATGTCCATGAACACAAACATCATTGGCTCCTCACTTGCTACAAAGCTATAGCAACCATCACTATCAGTAATCACTCTCCTGATAGTATATCTTATGAGTTTTATCATACTGTTTTCCTATTTTATGTTAATGTTTTATATCAGCTCTCAATCCTGATTTGGTTATGATGTCCAAAGTAAGATAAATTAATGTTTTTGTAATTGTTTAAGTACTTTGGTGCATCATGCAGTTTGTTGTTTTAATGCGTGATATCTTGAAAATGTTACAATAAAAAGTATTTTGACCGGTATTTTGTGCAAATTTAATTTTAATTACACCTGATTGTTGATTAAACCTTGTGTGATGACTCTTCATCACTGCATGTCTTGGTTGAGAACGTGTGGGAAGTTAGGCATATATCTGTTACACTTCAAGGTGAGAATATAATGTACATTGTCTGGTATATTGGCTCTGTTATAGTTATTACTGTAATTGCATCCTATCATTGATACTCCCACTCTTAAAATGTTTATAGTTTTTTTGGAAAGTAGATTTTGGTCAAATAATCCTAGTAGCAGTTTGGTTATATGGACTAGAAAACAGACTTCTGTGATGAATTCTTTCTGAGCAATTGACATTCAGGAATAAACTGTTTATTGCTTCCTTTAATATTTAAAAGGATGTTTTATATACCATTACAAATTTGTTGATGGAAAATATCCTTGGCATAAACCTGGAAATTATAGACAAATTAAAAAATCATTTATTGTTAGGAATTTGTTTAATTAAGAACATACTGTCAAATAATTAGCTGCATCCCAAGGATATTATTACAGGAACTTGTGAGGCAAGAAAATCTAGAACCTTGAGAACAAAATGATAAAAAGAGGTACTTATTGTATTAATGTAAGGAACTGCTGTATCATGTGTCTCTTTGTTAATGCTGAAAAGATAAGTGCAAAGAGCTATAGTATCTTGAAGAAATGCATCCAGGTAGTCTGCACGGTAATTTATTATCTGAAAATATATATCTTTCTCACTGGGTTTTTAATGAGAATCGTGATTTGCATGCACTATCAAAATATAGTCAATATGCAACAAAGTATGCATTAGAAAAGAATCAAACAAATTAAAGCTTCCAGTTTGAGGGAGTTTTAGCACAAGAGTACAAGATACATAGTGTGTAGGCTGTGTAGTTCAAGCCATGTAGCTGCTAGCTTGCATTCGGAAGGTGATGGGTTTAAACCTCACTGTCGTCAATGCTGAAGATGGTTTCCCATTTTTCACGCCAGGCAAATGCTGGCGTGTACCTTTATTAAGATCACGGTCTTGCTTCCTTCCAAGTCCTAGCCCTGTCCCATCCCGTTGTCCCCATCAGACCTATCCAGTTCAATGCGCCATGAAATTAGTAGGAAAAATTAATAGTAAATTGTGAAAAATTGAGTTTTTAAAACTTTTTAAAATACATTATACAATGGGAATTACTGGGCAAATGGAAGGAATTTTTTTTAAAATCTTCTCAGCATTAAAGGTCAAAATCTTTCTGTTGAAGTCTCGAACAGTGGAGTTCATAGGAGAGGAGAACAATGATGACAGTGAAATTACCCTTAGGAAAGTAGAAAGGATTGTCATAAATCAGCTGAAATAGATTAAATTGGATCAAAACTGGTGAAATGTAGTAGGAAGCCAGGGATGAAATAGCTTCATTAAGTAATAGGATTAGCATGGAATGTAAGATGCTTTTTGTAGAAGAAAGCAGTAATTGCTTGTATTTATAAGCAAGAGAACGGAAAAGATAGCTACAACTATGAAAATTGATCAGTATACCATGCAGG
This sequence comes from Anabrus simplex, assembly GCF_040414725.1. Classification (NCBI taxonomy): domain Eukaryota; kingdom Metazoa; phylum Arthropoda; class Insecta; order Orthoptera; family Tettigoniidae; genus Anabrus; species Anabrus simplex. The sequence continues at coordinate 700,744,082 of NC_090266.1, read as the reverse complement.
GTGTTCTCTGGCATTTTATAAAAGAGGGTACGATCAGTGATGGAGAGTAAGTTGGTTTCAGGTCACAAAGGGACTTTCAGGACCAGATATTCAGTATGTGTCAAGTAATTTAAAAAATGCTATGAGAGGAATAGACAGTTATGTTTATTTTTTCTTGAGCTAGAGAAAGTGTATGACAGAGCACCATGGGAAAAGATGTTAGCCATAGAGAGGGATTCTGAGATTAGGGGTAGTTAATTACAGGCAATCAAAAGCATTTATGTTGACAGTTTTGTCTCAGTGCCGGGCTGAGTGGCTCTGGAAATTTTTTCTATTGTTTCTCATTGTCACACCAGACAAATACTTGGGTTGTACCTTAATTAAGGGCGTAGCTGCTACCTTCCCAATCCTAGCACTTTACCATCCTTGTCACCGAAAACCTTCAATGTGTTGGTTTGGCGTTAAACCACTAGCAAAAAGAGTTATTGACTCTTCCATGGAGGGTAAGAGAAGTAGAAGCAGACCAAGGTGATGATGGTTAGACTCACAAGAGAAGTGTTACACTCCAGTTCCGTTCAAAGTTTGCAAGCTGGTAGCCGAGCTAGTGTACACTACAAAAGTAAAATCTGTATGTGCCCGGATTAATACTGTATTTAATGTTGTCTAACTTTGAGGGCCGATTGTATAAACTGTTTGATCTTAGATCAGAGACGAAATTGATCTTGGTTCACGCAAAACTCGGACATTTGTATTGTATAAATGTTAATCTGAGATCAATTCGCACTGAACTAAGATCAACTTTGACTGGAGAAATTTATCCGATCAAACTCTTTGATCTTAGTGCAAGGAGTTGTTTTCTACTTGAGATACAAGAACAGCTGATTGTTAATAAAATATTACCTGTGTTATGATAAATGGTAAAAAAAAAAAAATTACTGAAGTCTAACCTCATACATTGCTAGGTATAGTTGTTGTCCGTATATAGGCAGTATTACGCTTCTCTTGCTGCAGTGTAATGTAATAATTCTATAACATAACCTTGATGAATTGCTTACGTTATTATCTTATCTCGTTCGTATTATACAGATGTCTGATTTCTCGGATATATCTTCTGATGATGAAAATGATTAATTTTGTCGGGCTCCCCGTGTGTTCTGTGAAAGAGAGAATTGAATGATAAGAAGTTTAAACTGAGGGATCGCTTGGGAAAAGATACCATGGAACAGCTAGAACTCAGGTTGCGTGATATTCTAGTTAAACCAACCAAGAGAAACAAACCTTTGTCTCCAATGCACATGTTATTACTAACTTTGAGAATCTTAGCCATGGGAAGTGTTCTGTTAGTCGTTGGTGATTTACTGCATGTAGATGCAGCGACAGTCTGCGGAGCCAATCATCGTGTATCTAATCTTATTGCTGCACTGAAACACGAGTTTATCAAAATGCCTTCCGAACAAATCGACATGAGGAAAATCAATGTAATAGACAAGAAAAATGTTCCACCGATCAATACATTTATTGTGAATGAATTATTGCACTAGTACCGGTTTCGGCCTATCTTGGCCATCATCAGCTAGCACACAAATTTACAGTCATTAGACAAAATTACAAAGCTGTTACGTAAGAGCATCTGGATGTCTAATGAAAAAATGGAAGTAAAATATATTGCAGTATGTTGCGTTAAAATATCTCTGATTAAAAGTGGTGATGGTTGGAATAAACTAAAACCTATTGATTGAGCATGGACATGAGTACATAAACACATTAAAATATATATGCCACATCATAAGACATTAAACACATTAAAACATGGTATATTTTAAAAACGTCTATTAAAATTTGAGTTCATGTTGTGTTGCATTCATTCTTCAATCCTCTTGTAGTTCTTGTGTTGATTAAGTTGTATTAGGTGAATATCGAGAATGTTCTAGGCTGATATACTTTGTATTAGTATGTTATAAGAACTCTTGTCATTAAAATTTGAAAATTGAGTACTGTGCAATTCAACTGTTGATGTAGTCAGGTAAGATTTATATATACAGCAAGATAGGGTTTAATTTTAGAGCAGTTGGTGGTGACACTTCTCTCGTCTATGCACGTTATATGGTTGTTATCTGTAAAGAAAAGCTAATGTGAGTATAGCGTATGTATGAAGGAATGCCTGGATGTATGTGTGAAATGAAAAGAGTACTTACTGTTGTTGCTGTGGAGGTTGTGTACCGATATGTTTGGAGATTTGTTGTGTTCTGCTACGAGTACGTCTGGGGCTCATGTTAGCTGTGTGGAGGGTTGTTGGTGGAGGGGATGGAGGAGTGGCTATTGTGAAGGTAGGGGCGGGGTTAGGTTTGTGATTCGTCGGTTTGTTATGACGTGTGTTTACTAATTTGAGATAGTCATTTTTTATTGCAGGAATGACTGTCAAAGATGATAATGGTTTTCTCTGTAATATCGTTAATGTTATGATTGGGGTTAGCGTATTGATCCAAAGAAATATAGAAATCTTCAGTTATGTTGAGCAGGGGGCCCTTAGAGTTTATGTTTAATATCATCATGTCATTATTGATGTCTGTGAAGTTGTGCTTAGATTCTTCTACATGTTGGCCTATTGATGAGAAATGGTTGTGCTTTACTGCATTTATATGTTCATTATAACGGACGGTGAAGTTTCTGCCTGTACGTCCAATGTAGCTTGTGTCACAGTTGTTACATTTGATGCGGTAGACACCTGATTGGTTGTATTTATTATTATTGTTATTGACTGTTTTGGTGTTGTGTATAGTGTTGGTGCTGTTGTGTGTGGTTTTGAATGCTATTTTCAGGTTGTGCTTCTTAAAGATATTAGTTATAGTATATATATTGGTGTTGTTGAAGGTAAATAGGACATAATCTTTTTTCAGTTTGGCTGTTTTGATTAATTTAGTTTTAGGTTGGGATTTTATTTTGTGGATGATTTTGTTGACCATTTCTTTGCTGTATCCATTGTATTTGGCTATGTCGTGGATTAATTTTAATTCATTATATCGATCTTCTATTGTCATTGGGATATTGAAAGCTCTATGTATCATACTATAATAGGCTGCTCTTTTATGTGTGTTAGGATGAACGGAGTCATTTTTTATGGTATTTAAAGTGTGTGTGGGTTTCCTATAGATCTTGTAAGATAAGTGAGTGTCATGCCTGGTTATTGTTAAGTCCAAGTAATTTAAGGTACGGTTATTTTCTGTTTCTTTAGTGAATTTAATTTGGGGGTCTAAATTGTTAAGTTTGTCTAGTATAGTATCCGCATCAGTGAATCTATTATCTATAATTACGAAGATATCGTCGACAAATCTACACCAAAAATATATATTATCTATTTTATTAATTGACATGTGTTCTAGGTGGTCGATATATATTTCTGCTAATATTCCGGAAGCAGGAGATCCCATAGGTAATCCTTGTTGCTGATATATGGTATCATGAAATTTGAAGTAGTTATTGTTTAAGGCGAATTTAAGCAGAATCATGAATTCTTCTATTTCTAAGGTGCCCAAGTTACTATGGTTTTTTAGGTTAGATTCAATTATTTTGACTGTTTGTTTAATAGGAATGTTAGGGTACATGTTTGTTATATCAAATGAAGTAAGGGTATGATGTTTATCGATCTTTAGTTCTTTGGTTCTGTTGCAAAAATCTATTGAGTTTTGTATTGTTTTGTTTGCTAAAAATGAATAATGCTTTTTCAAAAATTTCTGAATGAATTGTGATAACTTATAGGTTGGACTGGCTTTATAGTTTATAATCGGTCTCATGGGTACATTTTCTTTGTGTATTTTAGGGTAGGCCCTTGCGGATGGTAATTGGGGGTTCATAGTTATAAGTTTAGCAGATTCTGTTTCGGTGAGAATAAAGTGTGTGTTCTTGAGTAGGTTTTTTAAATTCCTTTGTATATTATTGGTTGGATCTCGGCGTTTAATTGAAAAAGTGTTGTCCTGGAAACATTCTTTAGTCTTTGTTATGTATTCATTCTTATCCATAATGACCGTAGTGTTGCCTTTGTCGGCATTTGTTATTAGTAGATTGTTCTGTTTTATTTTGTTTTTGAGTTTGTTTAGGTTTGATTTATTGGTGGTATTCATGTTTAGGTTATTATTGTGAACATTATTGATATATTGCGGGATCTTTCTACTGATTTCGTGTCTAACTTCGTCTCGTATATCGTACAGAATTTTCTGTAAAGAGAGTTCTGTTTCGGTGACGGCAGTTATAATATTCTGATAGGATGATGCATTACCCCAGTTATGTTTGTCATTAAAATTTGAAAATTGAGTACTGTGCAATTCAACTGTTGATGTAGTCAGGTAAGATTTATATACACAGATTTCTATATTTCTTTGGATCAATACGCTAACCCCAATCATAACATAAAGGATATTACAGAGAAAACCAGTATCATCTTTGACAAAGTCATTCCTGCAATAAAAAATGACTATCTCAAATTAGTAAACACATGTCATAACAAACCGACGAATCACAAACCTAACTCCGCCCCTACCTTCACAATAGCCACTCCTCCATCCCCTCCAACAACAACCCTCCACACAGCTAACATGAGCCCCTGATGTACTCGTAGCAGAACACAACAAATCTCCAAACATATCGGTACACAACCTCCACAGCAACAACAGTAAGTACTCTTTTCATTTCACACATACATCCAGGCATTCCTTCATACATACGCTATACTCATATTAGCTTTTCTTTACAGATAACAACCATATAACGTGCATAAACAAGAGAAGTGTCACCACCAACTGCTCTAAAATTAAACCCTATCTTGCTGTATATATAAATCTTACCTGACTACATCAACAGTTGAATTGCACAGTACTCAATTTTCAAATTTTAATGACAAGAGTTCTTATAATATACTAATACAAAGTATATCAGCCTAGAACATTCTCGATATTCACCTAATACAACTTAATCAACACAAGAACTACAAGAGGATTGAAGAATGAATGCAACGCAACATGAACTCAAATTTTAATAGACGTTTTTAAAATATACCATGTTTTAATGTGTTTACTGTGCTATATTTTTAATGTCTTATGATGTGGCATATATATTTTAATGTGTTTATGTACTCATGTCCACGCTCAATCAATAGGTTTTAGTTTATTCCAACCATCACCACTTTTAATCAGAGATATTTTAACGCAACATACTGCAATATATTTTACTTCCATTTTTTCATTAGACATCCAGATGCTCTTACGTAACAGCTTTGTAATTTTGTCTAATGACTGCAAATTTGTGTGCTAGCTGATGATGGCCAAGATAGGCCGAAACCGGTACTAGTGCAATAATTCATTCACAATAAATGTATTGATCGGTGGAACATTTTTCTTGTCTATTACATTGAATCCAATCAATACGGAATATGAAACTTATAAATAATAAAATGAGGAAAATCATGCATGATTTTTTTTTTAAATGTACAATATTTCCCTGGTGTTCTAGGTGCTATTCATTGTACCCATATACCTGTAATATCTCCTGGGGGCGATAACACGGAAGTTTATAGGAATTGTCATGGGTGGTTTTCGTTAAATGTTAAAGTTATTTGTGATGCTCGGCTGAGGTCCCTAAATATCGTAGCAAGATGGCTAGGATCTGCTCACTATAGCAATATCTTCATTAATTTACGAGTGCATGCTCATTTCGAAAGAGGAGACATTCCAGAAGGCATAGGCCTACTCCTGGGAGACAATGGCTATCAGTGTTGTCGTTACCTTACTTCATGGAAATTCTAAGTTCCCAAGGATGGAATTAGATATTTTTCCACCAATAGAGCATGTCATAAAACAGATCAGATGTAAGGCTTTTCAGGCGTTTGCCCTATTAACCAGCGTTTCGTCTTAGGTCTGACACTAGACTCGTCAGAGTGGGATGTGTCAGACCCTACCCAATGACGCTGGGGTGTAGGCAGGTGAACTTATCAGAAGCCCTATATAAGAGGCACAGTCTGATAACTGTGTACGGGAGATAAGTCTCCACAATGGAATTATTGCCCGCCTGACGCATCCTACTCTGATGAGTCTAGTGTCAGACCTAAGACGAAAGGCTGGTTAATAGAGCAAACGCCTGAAAAGCCTTACATCTGACCTTACTTCATGCCGAAACAGCTGCAGAGCGAGCTTATAATCGAGCCCATAAAGCAACCAGGTCAGCAATAGAAAGAACATTTGGGGATGTGTAAAGACAGTTCCCTTGTCTCAGTATGGGGCTAAGAGTTAAATTACCTCGTGTTTTTTTTAGAATTGGCTTTACTTCGCACTGACACGGATAGGCCTTATGCCGACGAAGGGATAGGAAAGGCCTAGGAGTGGGAAGGAAGCAGCAATGGCCTTAATTAAGGTACAGCACCAGCATTTGCCTGTTGTGAAAATGGGAAACAACAGAAAACCACCTTCTGGGCTGTCAACATTGGGGCTCGAACCCACTATCTCCCAGATTCAAGCTCACATCTGCGCGCCCCTAACCGCACGGCCAACTCGTCCAGTACGATTTCAACTATGGCATCCTTGTTCTCCTTGGAAAAATTAGAATGGTCCTTTTTCTGCTTCATTTCAGTCATTTATTCTTTCTTTCTTTCTTTTTTTCTTTCTTTCTTTCGCTCGGCACACGGAATACGAAGGAAAAGAGATTCACACTGCTCAACGCGACTCGCAATACTCAGCTGTTTCTGCGCTGTTGCCAAGTGCTCATATATGAACTGGGATCAAAATTGAACTTCGATTAGTTGATCTTAGATCAGTGCTATACAACACGACACCGGTCTGATCTTAGATCATTTTCTGAACTTTGATTAAAACTGATCTCCAGTTAGTGATGTTTATACAATCTGCCCTGAAAGTGGTGAAAATATGTGCCGAGATGTGCCATGGAGTAGTGCGGGCAAGGTAAGGCTTGAGTCAAGGTCATACAGTGGGATTGTTGGCTGGATTTGATCACAAGAAGAGCATTCCCCAATGAGCAACACATAATGGCTGGCATTATTGCATGACCATGTGTGAATATGTATTAGTATAAAACTAGAAGTTTTATATTTGTAACAGCATGTGTTTATTCCTTGCAGACATGGCATTCCAGGAGGTGACTGTTAAATCCATGAAACGTTGTTCTCTGTTTACAACACTATTTCCTAGAAAGTGTCTCGAAGGAAAGACCTATCACAACTATTGAAAGGAATTTGGCTTTTAATGTACACAATGTGTAAGTTATCTATTCAGGATGAATGTATAAATCGTCTGTTGGAGTTCACTGATTGAGGTGGGTGTAATTGTGAACCTTACCTTGGCTGCTTCGCATGTATTTTCACCACATTCAAAATTAAAAATTAAGAACATTAAATATTAATCCGGGCACATACAGTTTTCACTTCCGGAATGTACACTAGCTCAGCCACGCACCATGAACAAGATCGGAGTGCAACGCCTGTATGACTGCCCTTGTCAGTATTTAGTGATGTAATGATAAGAGGTGTGGAATGAAATGATGCCACAAACCTTGCAAATGGAGGTTATCGGAGATGCTTAGATGCTTAGTGAATTCACAGTGACTTTAGTCTGAACGCTGAAACAACATGGTTCCCATAACATAATTCTGACAATCATTTTTATGTGTGAAAAATATTGTTAATAAAAGGAAACATTGATCACTATTTATAAGTGTAAGTTACATTCTGATAGTTCTTTTAAGTTTCTGCTAGAGTATTTTTATATATCACTGTTTGAAACTATTTTTGATTTTGATAAGGACAACGGTTGCAAGCTGTGATATTCTTCACTGCAAGTTTCTTCAGAAAAATATTCTGGCTCCATGGCTAAATAGTTAGCATGCTGGTATTTGGTCCAAGGAATCCCGGATTGGTGACTTAAACCTTCATCGGTTAATTCCGCTGGCTTGGGGAATTCTTGTTTGTGCCATCTTCACCATTAGATTTCATCCTAGGTAGGAGCCCATCCTCATAGACGTGCAGGTTGCTTAATGGGAGTCTGCTTGAAAGACCTGCACCAGTGCCTCTCTGGAGGCTGCACACCATTATTATTATTATTATTATTTTAAAATGGAAAAGTATGTTGCTGTTCAGTTCCTTGTTCATGGTGTAAAATCTGCGAAGGTAGTGTATCTGTCTCCTAGTGCTACACAAAAACAGCAGCCTGCCGGCTCAGGTGCGATGATGAGGAATGACTGAAAATGTGCTATAGCCAGGAGGAACAAAGAAGTTATTGACCTGTCATTGATATGAAGCACTTGAATACCATTCACAGTCTGGAAATGTGAACTTGTTAAGACTGACACAGTTGCAAATTTCGTTGGGAAAATATGGGCTGCTTCATCTTCTTGTAGTGCTGTATTTGTCATCAGATGTTTGTGATCATTCTTGTTGTTGGTGGTTGTGCAGAATAGCAAGATGGTTGTTTGTCTGAACCACCATCTCAGGCTCTCAGCCAAGATTTGGATAGAGGGGAATGGACAAATGAAGAGGAAATCTAAGGTAACAGGCAATGAAGAATTCAATGAGTTAGTGCGGGAATGGTTCGCCAGTGCCGGTTCAAGAAATTTTCCGGTTAGTGGACCTATGCTACAGAATGAGGCTCTTGCCGTTGCTAAATCACTTAGCAACACCGCCTTTATAGCATCAACTGGGTGGCTGGAGTGTTTCAAAACAAGACACATTATCGTATGGAATGAAGTCTGTGGTGAGTCCAAAGACGTGGATGGAAATGTAGTAGCTGAGTGGAAATTGAAGCAAAATTTAATTTCTGGCTATGAACGTAAAGATATTTTCAACGCCGATGAAACAGGATTGTTTTCTCGAGCCTTGCCTTCAAAGTCACTTGCGCTTTGTGGTGGGGGTAAAATGTTGAAAGAAAGACTTACAGTATTGTTGTGCAGTAACATGGAGGGGGAAATGGAAAAGTCCCAGATAATTGGGAAATCAGCAAAACCAAGGTGTTTTAAAAACTTGGACTTGTGCAAGCTTCTGATAACTTGTAAGCAGTTGGGAAGTCTGGATGACCAGTGCTCTAATGGAAGAATGGCTGAACGAATTAACTGTAGGATGAAGAAGGAAAATCGCAAAGTTATTCTTTTTCTCGACAGTGCCACTTGTATTCCAATATAAACGGTCCATTATTGGACCCACATGTGTTGCTTTCCAATGTCAAGCTAGCCTGGTTTCCACCTAACACAACCAGCGTTGTTCAACCTATGGACCAAGGCATTATTTACACTTTTAAATCTCACTGCAGGCATTTATTGATGCCGTCACTGACAACATCTACTCCCTTGCATGTTCAATTTCCATATTGGATGCTGTCAACTGGATCAGTTTGGCTATGAAGCAGATCAAACCTCAAACAGTTGTAAAGTGTTTTGCAAAAGTGGAATTTGCAGAAAATGATGACATCGGCACGCCTGAGGAAGTGACTGATAATGCTGCACTGATATCTGCGCTGAGCCAACAACAGAATTTTGCATGTAATGTAGATGAATAAATTTGCAGCGACAACCAGCTTGCTACTTTCTACAGTTTCCAGTCTGCTATACAGCTTCTGAAGGTCCGTGTACAGAGAATGAAGAAGATGATAATTCGAGGGACTAAGAGCAGGAAGAGGAGGAGGAGGAAAGAGAATGTCAGGAAAACATACGCACTCATGAACAAGCTATTAAGTGTGTCAGGGACATTATGAAATTTGTTGTCAAGTCAAATTCACTGTGACTTCTTGAGCTACTGTACAGCACTAAAGACTCCATTGAGAAAGACATCAATCAATCACTACTAATCTGCATTTAGGGCAGTCGCCCAGGTGGCAGATTCCCTATCTGTTGTTTTCCTAGCATTTTCTTAAATGATTGCAAAGAAATTGGAAATTTATTGAACATCTCCCTTGGTAAGTTATTCCAATCCCTAACTCCCCTTCCTATAAACGAATATTTGCCCCAATTTGTCCTCTTGAATTCCAACTTTATCTTCATATTGTGATCTTTCCTACTTTTAAAGACACCATCCAAACTTATTCGTCTACTGATGTCCTCCCACGCCATCTCTCCACTGACAGCTCGGAACATACCACTTATGATATACTAACAATTTGCTGGTTATCCTGATCCACCCTTTCAATACAAATTACAGTTTGTGTTGCTAAGTTGCAATGTTACGACATGGCATCAAGGAAAGTGAAACAGGTTTCTTTGTTAGACATGTAGAAGAAGGAATTTAAATACATTTTAAGCTCTATTTATAAGCAAGTTTCTCCAATTAAAATGAACAAGTTCTCAACTAATATTGCTATTAGCCATTATAATTGTTCTCTCTTTTTGTTGAGACTAAGGCTCATTTCTTTGTCCTGTTATTGTTCAAGGATTAGCTGTTTTTAATCTTATTGAATTTGCATACCTTGATAAGTTTTACGTTAGATAACAGAAGTAGGGTTGCAAACCCCATATGCTCAGCACTGTCCTATTAGATTGCATTGAATTATTCTAATGCGGTAGGAGTATACCGACTGTTGAATGTTTCACAATACTGCTGTGTTTGTGTGGGTTCTGGAGTCTAGAAGGATTTTGGGGACTACTAAATAGGGACTGAGAGATCTGCCCCAACAGAGCTTTGTTTACGGGGGTGGCCGATCTGTGGGTTGAGTGAGGCTTTTGAAGTAGTGGATTGGGGTGAGGATGTACTACAGGGGTTTCTTGAGTTGAGTCTGGAAGAGTTGGGTAATGAGGGGGTTTTCCACTGTCGACAAAACGTTGTAATAGGATGGAGGAATAGGTGTCTAATTTCGGGAAGGGAAATATTTCGTAAAGGTCTTTGGTATGGTGTGTGGGAGATAGGCGGAGGGCTGTACGGACTAGTCTGCATTCTAATGGAAGTAGGTGTTGGAAGAGGTGAGGGTTGGAGCTAGCTGCAGCGGACCAGGCGGGGTAACCATAGGTAATTGCTGCGCAAATTAATTATTTGGATGTGATGAGGAGTCGGGAGTTGAGACCCCAGCTGGTTCCAGCGAGCCAGCGGAGCAGCTGGGATCTTTGGTTCGCACGGGATTTAAGGTTGAGGAAGTGTGGTATGAAAGTGAGTTGTTGATCATTGGTCACCTCTAGATACTTCAAGGTGGGATTAGGTTGAATGATTGTTTGTCGAATGGAGAGGTGGAGCTGGTCAGGATCACTGGAGGAAATGAAGTGACCTTTGCGAGGTCGAATTAGAATGGATTTTGTTTTTGACGGGTTCATTTTGAGATGACAGCGATCGCAACAGTTGACAAAGAAGTCAAGGAAGGGTTGTAATTTTTTTTTATTCATGCTTTGAACAGAAGGGAAAGGGGCTACAATGGCGGTATCATCAGCATATTGTAACAATTGGACAGGAGCGGGTGGTTGGGGAATGTCGGCTACAAGTAGGATAATTAGCAGGGGGAAATTGGGGAGCCTTCGGGAGCACCGAAGGTCATGAAGAAGGGTCTGGATAGAAGGCCTTGGATGGAGATCTGGGCGAATCGGTTGGTGAGGTAGGATGAGAAGTGTCGGTTGCTGGACGAGGGGAGGGTGAATTGGTGCAGGTTGAACACGAGGGCAGGGTGCCAATCGGAGCCAAATGCTTGATTAAAATCGAAGGTGACGAGGATGGTAGGGCGGCCCAGGTTGAAGTTGGCAGTAGAGATTAGAATGAGACAGAAGAGCTGGTGTTGAGTGGAAAAGCCAGGGCGGAAACCACTTTGGGATGAAGGGATTAGATGGTTGGAGAGTAGGTAAGGGTAGGGGTGGTGGACGAGGAATTTGTCAATGACTGAAATGAGGGAAACCGGACGGTAGGAATCCAGATCTGCGGGGTTCTTGCCAGGTTTGGGAAGGAGGAGCATTATGCTTTTCTTCCAGGATGCGGGGTAGTATCCTGAGGTAAGGATAAAGGTGAACAGTCTGGCTCTTAGGTGAAGTAGGACAGGTTGGGCTTCCTTCAGGTGTCTAAATTTGATTTTGTCAGGGCCGGGAGCTGTGGCTCGTGTCTTGTGAAGAGCGTGTGTAATGTCTTTGTCAGTGATAGGGTTACCTAGGGCGTGGGTAGTGAGAGTGTGGGTGGGGTAGGGAATGAGTGTTGGTGAATTTCATAGTGTATGGAATAGTTCAGTGTCAGTATAGTCGGTCTTTTTTTTTTTTGCTTTACGTCGTACTGACACAGATAGGTCTTATGGCGACGATGGGATAGGAAAGGCTAGGAGTTGGAAGGAAGTGGCCGTGGCCTTAATTATAGTACAGCCCCGGCATTTGCCTGGTGTGAAAATGGGAAACCACGGAAAACCGTCTTCAAGGCTGCCGACAGTGGGACTCGAACCCACTATCTCCCGATTACTGGATACTGGCCGCACTTAAGCGACTGCAGCTATCGAGCTCGGTTAGTCGAAGTCTTGGTCACAGTTAATCATAAATCGTCTCTCGTAATGATCAGCTGATATTTCCACCTTCTCCGTGGTTTTGCTTGGATATTTTCCGAGATGGGGAATGGGATGCTTAGGTGTGTGTGTCTGACCCATTAATTATGATAGACGCCTCCAAAATTGGGATGGGGTGGCGTGAAGGGAGTTCAGGGTCGTACAGGTTGTGGTTCATGAGCATCTCTGGTAGGCCTTCAAGTAATTCTGCACTGTTCGTATCGTCTGTTGGTTTAATCGAAGGAAGTATTTGTCCCTCGTTCGGGAATATTCCCATAGGTAGGACTGGGAGAGCTTTTGGAGTTGGAGGAACCTGGGTGGTAATCGTGGTTTGGATGGGCTGTAGGAAGTGGTGGGGATATGAGTGTTGGTTGCTGTGGATATGGTGGTTTGAATTAATGCTGCGAAGGTCTATGAATGCGGCGTCTGTGGAAAAGTGAGGGGTTTGTGATAGGGAGGATTTTATATGTGGAAGTATCGAACTATCGAGCCTCGAAATACGATATCGATTCTGTACTGTACTCCCAAGTCATTACGCTGCAGAAATGGCGTAACATCTGACATACCAAAGTAAAACTCGTAGCAATTGTTCAAAGTGATCACCCTGGGCTTCTCTGCAGGCTTCACTTCTCCGAACCCAGTTGCGACGCATTCGAGCCAAGACACCAGGATTGTTCAGAATATCTTCTGCTGCTTAAAAATACGTTCACGGAGGTCATCCGAAGTCGTTACTTCAGTTCGATATACTTTGTTTTCATGTTCCCCAGACATAAAAATCCATTGGAATAAGGTCTGGAGATCTGGCTGGCCAATTGATAGTTTCACATCGTCCTGTCCACCGTTGAGGAAATGTCCGCACCATCGTGTAAAATCCACGTGGTTCTGCGTAGTCGAAGCGACACATCCTCTGAAAGCTCCAGTAACATACTGTATCTACAGGAGCAAGGTAACATTAATATAAAAAATGATTAGTCCACGTAACCGACCTACTACACCCATCCAGGTATTAATTCAGAACCGGTGCTGGAAATGTGCTTGTTCTAGTGAATGGGGATGTTCCACTGTCTATGAGTGGGATATAGTGGGTTCGAACCCCTCCGTCGGCAGCCCTAAAGATGTTTTTCCGTGGTTTGCCATGTTCACACCAGGCAAATGCTGGGGCGGTACCTTAATTAAGGCCACGGTTGCGTCTTCCCGATCCTAGCACTTTCCTGTCCCGTCGTCGCCGTAAGACCTATCAGTGTCGTGGGGACGTACATCAACTTATAAAAAAATGGTAATCAGCTGGTGAAAGACACTGCACCCGTTGAATGTAGTCAGGATGCATTCGCTCTTCATGCAGTGTTCTACATATGGTCCAAGTTGGTACACCAACGGCACGTGTTATACTACACGTACGGCGCCCGGGATCATCGTTTACTATTGTCAGGATGTCTTCTTCCGCGTCTAGAATTACACGTGGCCGTTCAGGCCCTCCATTTTCATAGCGTAATGTAACACAACCTGTATCGCGAATACGCTGCAGTACAGCAAGTAGCGTTGCTGGATTTGGCACCCGCCTGTTGGGAAGCCTTTCCCGATAGATTCATGGAGTGCGACCCGTATTCTGTTCTGCCTCACGATACACTAGCAGCATATCATGGTATTCGTGGTTTTCATACACTAGCATTATTCAAATACTACTACTACTCAGTCTAGCTCGAGCGGTCGAGGAGAGAGGTTGCGTAGTGAAGTGCGTGCTGTAAACATGGTCGGCATTGAACAGTACCGGGCCGCTATTGGGAAATGGCAGGCAAGACAGAAGAAGGAGACCAGGAATGGATTGGTGATAAGTACGGACGGATTAAAAATTAGTGAAGCGGTGCTGGTAGTGACAGTGATAGCGGTGCTACTGGTTATTTGGGGGGGGGGGGGGTGGAAGTAAACCCAGGCCCAAATACCAGTGGAAAATTTAGTACGGAGGATTTGGCCGCACTCAGGGTGGTTGTAAGTGAAGTTATGCAGGAAAAGTGTCAATGGGATAAGGTGCAGGAAATAAAGGACATGATGGAGGAGCAGAGAAAGGAGATAGGGAACATGAAGAAATGGCTTGAAACGAAGACAGAGGAATCGAGCAGGAGAGTGGACAATAATGAGAAAGAAATCGAGTTATTGAGAGGGGAAGTGAAACATCTGAAAGAGGAGGTGATGAAGATGAAGAAAGAAGCGGAGGGGTACAGGCAGGAGAGATTGGAGAAAGCCATATTTATATATGGAGTTGAGGAAGGGGCGAGGGAGAGTAAGATTGAACTGATATATAAGGTGGTGGAAGTTATACGTGATTCAATGAAGATAAACTTTAGTCAGATGGACATAGACGATGTAGAGAGAATTGGTAAGACTAAAGGTAGGAGGCCAATTAGGGTAAATTTTTTTATCTACCCTAATGGCAGAAATTGTGGTAGGTAACAGTAAGAATTTACAGGGACAGAAAATAAGGGTGAAAAGAGACATGGGAAGAGAAGGAAGTGAAAATATGAAGATCTTGAATAGGCACCTATGGAGAGCGAGGAACCAGGGGCTAAAGGCCCGAATAAGAGGTCTGAGGTTGGAGGTGACAAACGGGCGATGGGTTAGAGTACATTCAGTGACGAAGCTAAAGGAGATGGACGAAAACGAGAGGGTTGAGGGTGGTGAGAGGACAAGGCAAGATGGGAAGAAGAAAGAAGAAAAGAAGAGGAGGAGGGACGTGGCAGGAGAGGAGAGCATCTCACAAGAGAATGGGCAGTGCAGCCGGGAGACAGAAGATCAAGATAGTGAAGTGGACGGTGAGAGTGAGCAGCAAGAAACTGGGAGAGTAGAGTGTAGTGTTGCAGTGAGCAAGAAAGGACAAGGGAAGGTGGATTCAGAAGTCCAAAATAGTGAGGGGGTGAGTGGGGGTGAGCAGCAAGAAGCGGTGAGAGCAGGGTGCAGTGGTGTAGTGAACAAGAAAGGTCAAGAGGAGACAGATCGACAGGAAGGTAAAAAAAATTATGAGTAAAGTCAGAAGTAAGAGCTTAAAAGACATATGGGGAAAAGTACGTAAAGGGATGGAGGATACAGAGGACGAGAGGTCGATAACTACTAGAAGTAAGAATAGAGGGGGAGACCTAGAAGGGAGGGAGGGAAAGTTATAACTATATTGGAAAATAGGATGTGTGAATATTGAGGGACTAAGGAACAAATTAGGAAACAAGAAAGTTCGGGAAGTAATTGAAAGTATTGATGTTGTGGCACTCTTGGAGACGTGGTTGGAAACAGGGAGGGAGATTTCATGGAAGGGGTTTGAGATAAAATATAAATATAGAAGAAAAGAGAGGAATAAGGGACGGGCACCAGGAGGGATGATAGTTCTAATTAGGGAAGAAATTAGTGAAAGAGTAGAGGATATAGAGACCGATATGATGGGAACCATATGGCTGAGATTGAATTTGGGAGGGGTGAGGGAAGGAGGAAGAAAATAAATCTAGCTTTTGTTTACTGCCACCCTAGTAATTCAGCATATGCAAATAAATATTTTTTGAAGAGTTATTGGTGGATATTGGTAGGATAAGGGGAATGTATCCAGGTGAGGAGGATATGCTGTTATTTGGGGATTGGAACGCGAGAATAGGGGAACAGAGCCCAGTTTATAGTAGGGAGGATGGAATGTGTTTGGTGGAAAGTAGAAGGAATGAGGACAAAATTACAAATAGTTATGGAGAGAAGCTCCTAGAGATGTGTGCTGTGGGAAATTTGTATATTCTGAATGGGTGGATAGAGGGTGACAGGACGGGGAAATTGACATATGTTACTGAGAAGGGTGGTAGTGTGATAGATATGGTTTTAAGTTCGGAAGGGATGATTGAGGAAGTTGTAAGAATGGAAATAAGAGACTGGATTGAATCACACCATTTCCCGGTGAGGGTTATGCTGAAAAGGGAGGAAGAGAAGTGTACAATGAAGGAAGATGAGACAAATGATAAACGAGGGAGTGGTTATAATAAGTATAAATGGACAGAGAAGGTGGGCCGGGATTGGAATAGGGTAGTAAAAGAGGAGTTACATCTTCTGAAATATGGGTGGGAAGGGGCGTTAGAAGAGAATAATACTGATAAAGCCTTGGAATTGTTGCTACATCCAATAAAGATGATAGCGCAGAAGGCGAAAGCTAGAAAGGGAAATAAGAAAGAGGGAGAAGAATGGTTTAATAGGGAGTGTGAAGGAATGCGGAGGAAGGTGATGGACGCGTTAGGAGAATATAGAAGGAAAGGTGGGAGCCAAGAAAGGGAGTTTTTCTGTAGATTGAGGAAGGAGTATAAAAAGAAAATTTGTGAGACAAAAAAGACGTGGTTAGAGGAACAAATGGAAGCCATAAATAATGACTGCAAGACAAATAATTTTGAGAGAGTTTGGGATAAGATTAATAAAATTATTAAGGGTGGAAGGAATATAGAGAGAACGAGTATTGAGGAAGTGCAATGGGTCAAGCACTTTGATGAATTACTAGGGAAAAAGGGGGATGAAAGATGGAGAGGTTCGGGAGAAGAAGTAATTTGGAGGAATAGGAGAGTGGCAATTTATGACCTGGATAAAGAAATCACAAGAGAGGAAATCCTGAGAGTGATAAGCAGAGCCAGAGCGAAGTCGGCCGGGGGGTGTAATGGTATAAATAACAACTTTTGGAAGGAAATTAGTAAAAATGAGATAATGATAGAGGGCATGGTTAAACTATTCAATAGGATTTTTGAGGGAGGTAATTACCCTAAGGAATGGGAAACAGGAATTATATGCCCTATATACAAGGGGAAGGGTAGTAGGAACAATGTGAACAGTTATAGAGGTATATCTCTGTTGGATTCTTTGAGTAAAATATATACTGGTGTGTTAGCGAACAGAATAAGCGGGTGGGCGGAAGAAAATGAAATTTTGACAGATTACCAAGGAGGATTTAGGAAAAAGAAAAGAACAGTGGATAATATAATGATAGTAAAGACTATTTTAGAAAAGTATAAGAATATGGCTAGAAGTACGGTTTATGTAGCAGCAATAGATTTTGAGAAAGCTTTTGACAAGGTGAATAGAGAGGCCCTGTTAGAGAAATTAGGCAGGCTAGGGATTTCGGAGAAGATGTTGAGGGCAGTGGAAGGAATATATAGGGTTGTCAGGTTTTGTGTAAAATTGGGAGAAGGGAGACTGAGTGGACCATTAGAGTCCAAGGTGGGTTTAAAACAAGGATGCAAGTTATCGCCAATACTGTTTATTTTATTTATCAACGATATTTTAGAGGGGTTTGGGGCAGAAAATTGGGCTGTACCAGTAATTAATGGTTTTGAAGTACCAGGACTGATATTTGCGGATGATGTGTTATTGATGACGCTAACCTCAGGGGCGATGAATAGGGCCTTAAAGTCAGTGACGCTATTTGCGAGGAAATGGGGATTGAGAATTAATGGAAATAAGTCTAAAATATTAGTAGTACAGGTGGACAAAAGAAGAAAGATAGAAGGTAATTGGGTAATTCAGGGAGAAAGATTGGAACAGGTAAGGAAGTTGGAATATCTAGGAGTTATTTTTAATGATAAAGGAACTTGGAGTGACCAGATCAAAAGGGTGAAATATAGAGGATTGGCAGCCTTAGCCTCAGTCAGAAATTTGCTAGTCAAGTACCCGGGGATCAGTTATAAAACACTGAGACTTGTGTTCAGGTCGGTAATCGTTGGGAGGGTATTATACGGCTCAGAAGTTTGGGGGCTGGATGAGAAAAGAGAGGAACTAAGAAGGATTGTTAGTAGTTTTGCTAAGTTAGTAATGGGCTTACCGAGGTGTACAGCAAATGTAGGGGTGGAATTAATGTGTGGGGAGGATTTGGAATCAGAGGGTGTGAAAAGAATAGTTAGATACTGGATGAATTTAAAAAGACAGGAAGGTGGGAGAGTATTACAGCAGCGTATGCACAGCAATTTAAGAGCATGTATAAGGGTGGATGGTTAGAAAAAATAAAGGGATATTTGGAGAGGATAGGATTAGGACACCTGTGGGAGGAGGTTTGGTCGAAGACAGAAGTGAGAGGGATGAATATACTGGAAAGGAGAATTAGAGATATCCATAGGCAGAAATTATTGGGGGAAAGCAGACTAAGAAATTCGCTGACGGTTTTGACGAAAATAGAGGAGATAGCAGGGTTGAATTTTAGATACGTCGATAGGTCAAAACGGTATGGGATGATGTGGTGGCTTTTAGGTTTGCAAAGGATTACAGGGTGGATACAGGGGAGGGATAAGACAAGATGTGTACTTTGCGGAGATGTGAATGATGATTTTCACTTGCTAAGAGACTGTGAGGTAACGAGGGGGCTAAGACATGGATTATTGAGTGCCGAGCATCGGGAAATATTGGGTAGAGGGGATGAGAACGCAATCCTGAGATGGATTATTAAACAATGGGAAAAAGGGGGTGAATTGAACAGGTATTTATGTGCGACAAAAAAGGCATGCGAGAGCAAAATGAAGGAGAGTGAGTTAGAGGGTAGGCAGGGGAATAGGGGGGTGGAATAGTTATGTATATAAGGGAAGGGGATAGTATGATAAAATTCTAATGGATTAGGGACTATAGGGATAGAGTACTTAGTTATGTGGAGTTGGGTAATGATACAGGATTGCATGGTCTGTTTGTTTTAAAGTTAGCTGGAATGCAAGTGCTGAAATGCTGAGTGGTGTTGTTTGATTTATTGATTAGGTGTAGGTCAGGAACAATAATGTGACGCAAGTACAGAGCACAATAAGGACACTGGATGAATATGTTTGAACATTGAGTGAGGGACTGCTGCAGCTAATGACTGCTAGATATTATTCTTATTATTATTATCCTTATTATTATTATCCTTATTATTATTATTATTATTATTATTATTATTATTATTCTTTATTATTTATTTTACTTTGCATGTGAACATGTATGGGGGCGAAGTCGCCTGTTATGTTCAATAAATGTATGTATGTATTAAATAAACTGATAAATACTACTACTACTACTACTACTACTACTACTACTACTACTACTACTACTACTACTACTAAGTAACTCGCGTACTAGCACGGACGATAATTCGCCTCTCTGACGGCTGTTATTCAGGTGAAAGTCAGACAGGCAGCTCATACCTCTAGTCCGGTTTTATGTACGGGGTGGGAACACGTCCAACCATATCCCCGACGCTAGGAACAGCAGACAACCGAATCAGCTCGTGACACGTCTAGTGCTTTTATCGAACTGCCTACGTTGAATATTCTCCCACAGTGTGATTTCATTATCATGGATTTTTGGGAGACCAACTCGCCGTATGCAGAAACACCCTGGACTTGAAGCACAAAACCTATAGGATGTCCGGTTAGTCTGCTAGGCAACAGCGTGTTGACGCGTACGTAAATAGAGTTTCTTACGTCAACGAAAGAATGCATGGGATAGGATGTCCAGATAAGTAGTATCGGAATTGAATTGTCAAAGCACATCGAACGTTTTGCTTCATACCAATAAGGGACATGTAAAAATAAATAAATTAAGCGTACCTTCCTTTCGTGCTTGCAAACGTAAAGAATATAATTGATGGTAAATTAAAGCATTCTAGCTTACTGCTGCTTTTGCAGTGCCTATTAAAAGTATCAAAATAAACATTGCCAGGCTGAGTGGCTCCGACGGTTCAAGCACTGGTTTCATGAACTTAGCAGGCTCGATCCTGCGTCAGTCCGGTGGTATTTGAAGGTGCTCAAATACGTCCGTTTCTGATCGGTAGATTTACAGGCACGTTAAGGAATATCTGTGGGCAAAATTCTGACACTACGCGTCTTCATTGGGACGTGAACATTATTATTATTATTAATATTATTATTATTATTACGGGGATACCCGTGGAGCAGAAAGAGGTTAAAGAAGGTGCTGGGTTGAATGGGCCTATCTACAATATCAAAATCAATTTACAACTTGAACTGAAGGTTGTATTTCTTCAAAAACAATAAGCTTAATAAACTTTAGAATTTTTCACTTAATAAATTTTCACTTGGATAGCAATAATACATCAGGTACAATGCCAAATAAGGGTGGAACTAACACCTAGATAATAAGGCCTCACTACTGTTCCGGATGTCTACCGTGACGTCAGCACCGGGAGGCAAGCTTGAACCTTCTCAGTGTTAAAAAAACAATGAGTGTGGCCATGTGTCGGTGCAATTATGTAGAAGTGTTTTAATTATTTTAACTGTACCAGTTGCGATTCGTTGTGTACAATGGTACTAAAGTGTTGTGTGCCCAACTGCAAGGGAAATTACGATAATGATAACAAAGTGCATGTGTTTAAGTTCCCGAAGATGAGGTTATGCAGCAGAGATGGTTACGTGCAATTCAAGACAAGATTACCGAGTTTCTAATTACTCAGTGGTGAGTAACTGTTACTTTCACATTCTCACGTAATCATAATGCACATAGGCCTATTAGGTATTGAATTACACGCAACAACTGGTGATATGTAGGTACTATCTGCGCAGTTTTTAGCGATAGATTTGTGTACTGGCTTGAGGAGTAAGGAGGAAGCGCTTCCGGTTCCGTTAGTACTGCCAACTGAAGGGAAATTAAATCTGGTATGAATCGATAATATGATCGATCGATATGAATTTTCTAAATCTTTGTTATTGTAAGCCAACAACTGTGTCGCACACACATTATATAACATTTCTCGATGCGAATCTTATTCCTAGAGTGAATTCTATAGTTTGGCTTTGCTGTGTAAATGACAACAGTACTAGTACGTAAAGTGTACACCAGACGTCGCACAGCGATGCATAAGCATAACCGACTACAGTTACAAGCCGGAGTCATGTATGTTTGGCAGTGGAGGCCAAAGTGAAAGCGCCGGATCTATCCGTGTATGTTAATGTCTAGTGAACTTCGTCTCGAATTTCGTTTAATTTTTCACGAATATGTTCGGAGTACCTATATATAAAAAAGATAAGTGATAAAGTAAGCATACATAGAGCCTGTTATCGAAATAATGTGAACGCTAACCAGGGCTGAATAGCTTGGACTGTAGAGCTGGCTTTCTAAGCCCAGTTCAGTCCGGTGGTATTTGAAGGTGCTCAAATACGTCAGCCTCGTGTCGGTAGATTTACTGGCACGTTAAAGAACTCCTTCGGTACAAAATTCCGGCATCTCGGCGTCTCCCAAAAACCGTTAAAGTAGTTAGTGGGACGTTAAATCAAAAACGTTATTATTTGTGATGGTGCGGACTGAATTTGGCTTATTAATAAAATGTTTCGTGTATTTCCAAATGCCCAGAAAATGTTGTGTTCCCATGTATCGTAACAACTATATCATTAGAAAGTGTTTTTGTTACCTCGTTTAGTTTTCCTTCAAACGAGGAATTAAAATAAAAAAGATTTGTCATTTTAAACGGGATAATTGGGAACCTGGGAAGGATTCAGTCGTATGCATAAAACATGTCACACACGAAAGTTTTCAACAGGGGATAAAATTTGTGATAGTAAAGTCAACGTAACTGTACTACCACCTAAACCTAATGAGCTTCTCCCCGATGCATGCCCAATTATTTTCCCAAATTTGCCAAAATATTTATCATCGAAAAGTGTTAAAAGAAAAGATCCTGAAAGTAGGAGCCTGGAAATGTAGAGTAGGGTAAACAAGAAGATGGATAATATGCCAAATGTAACCCATTTACTCAAAATTCTCCAAGATATGAATGTAACTGTATATGTTAAGTTATCAGAAATGACATGTTTAGCAAATGGTAAAATATCAAAGTGATCTCAACTAAATGCATATTTATTAAATTATATAGGAACCACTTCTTATAGTGTTAGTGTTATATGTGTACAAATAAATCTATTAAAATGCTTCACAATCTCATAGAGTATCGTGAGGTAAGCAGTCTTGCCTCATATGTTTAAGAGAACAATTCGAACTTTGCACTTAAAGGGCCGGGCTGAGTGGCTCAGACGGTTAAGGTGCTAGGCTTCTGACCCCAACGTGGCAGGTTCGATCCTAGCTCAGTCCGGTAGTATTTGAAGGTGCTCAAATACGTCAGTCTCGTGTCGGTAGATTTTACTGGCGCGTAAAAACTCCTGAGGGGCTAACTTCCGGCACCTTGGCGTCTCCATAAACCGTAAATGTAGTTAGTGGGACGTAAAGAAAATAACATTATTATTATTATTATTATTATTATTAATATTATTATTATTATTATTATTATTATTATTATTATTATTATTATTATTATTTGCACTAAAAGGAAAGGAGTTAGGCCCTACTCAAAGAGTTAAGTTTGGAACTGTGAAAGCAAATTATTTACTTTCAAGAAACTTTTAAAGTGATAACTTAGAAAAAAGGTTTAGTATAGCTTATTGGTTGTAACTACAATGTCACTGCACTTCAAGTCCTAGAAAGTGAGATGAAAATTATGATGAAGTGTGTTCTAGGGTTGCGGTCGTGGTGGTGATGGTATGGAAAAGTGAGGGTTGGCTGTAGCCAATTAGAAATGTCTGATTCCATCTGTTATTGGGCTCAATATGGAAATAATAAACAAGTTAGACTCACATTTATCATGTGAACTTTCTGGTGGGCATTTTGAGATGTCAGGGGTAATATGCTATACATTTCTGGGTATACAATCAGGACAATATCGCCCCTCCTCTGTCAAACTAACGAATCTGCAAATTGTCAAAAATTAGGAGAGCTGAAAGAAGTTGTGATTACACATGTCAAATCAATTTTTATATTTAATGATTGGTTTAATGTGTTAGCCATACAGAATGAGTAGCACGTGTGAGATTTTGCCAGAAGGTGGATTATATAAGTAATAAAATATAGATCAAAATGTTAGAACTACAGGTTCCCGTATTTGTCACTTTCGCTAGTTTGCCATAGTGGGGACGATATCAAGGATAAGCTATGACACTTGTTTAGGTCTCCTGCAGAGTAATGAAAAGGTGATCCCTATTTTGAAGAACTTCAGAAAGGGGGGTTAGGGGTCCCATCACGTTGTATTGTGTGTGTCTGCGGAACAATGGTATACGGTAGACCATCTGGGTGTGAAAATTATAAAGAATTTCTGTTTTCTCTATCCTGAGCTGCTTTAGGAAGAGATGACAATCAACAGTTCTGGTTTGATTGTCGTCATTATGGGCGTGACAATAATGGTGCGATAGATTGTTTATTGTCTTCATTTTCCATTGTCGTATTAAATAAGTGCTGAAAGCAGATGAAGAATACGAGTTATGTCAGCAGTGAGGATAAAAACTCTTAGCGGAGGAAGCTGTCAACGCTCCACAAGAATCGAGCTTGCGAGTACTGTTCTTAAAGTGTTTTGTTTTTATTCATGTAAAATGTGTATTTCTAACTTCAGTGAGTGCATTTGCTGATGCGTGTGTTTCTTAGTACCATTGTACGAAGAGTGTGCATTTATCACAATCATCGTGTTGGTCTAAATGTAATGAATATGGGTGAAGTCATTCAAAATTGGACACGCCCCCTTTACTCTCGGCCTCCACTTGACAGATAGATACAGCGTTGCCAAACGTACCTTCCGGCTTTAACTGTAGATGGCTCTGTGCATAAGCGATTAACAGTTTTGTGTTTCAAAAGTTGCCAGTACGAATCTCAAAGATTGCCGAGGTCGACTGCTTCAGCACTAGGGTGTAAATCTATCGCTAAAAAGTGCGCAGATAGTATGTTTACTCTCGTAAGATATGAGGTTATGTTAGCTTACAATCAAGGGATGCATTATTATTATTATTACTCGAATTAGATTTATTATACACATTAAACTACATGCCTACATGTGTAGGCCTATTCACTCTGTAAATGCATGAAGTTGGCTCACAGTGGTATCTTATTTTATAGGTACGCCACAGACATTTCAAAGCCAGTGATGTTTTGTGGGAAGTAACTGCTACTGATTCAAAGACAGGAAAAACTTTAACTGCTCCTCTTCCAAGACCACGACTGTCAGAGAATGCAGTCCCCTATATCTTTCCCAACTGTCCATCATATTTATCTTCACATTCTGCCAGTTCAAGAGAAGAACCGGACAAAAAGAGAAGTAGAATAGAGAGGGAATCAATAAACAGAGCAATTGAAGATAGTATCAACAGTCATGCCTCATACACAGACAGAATTTCAGTCCGCAATCTTAACACAACTGAAAAGTAAAATAAACATGTTGATGTTACCTGATGGTTGGTTTACTGTGGTGAAGGAAATGCAAGTAATTTTTCTGTACATGGATACATTAAAGCAACCACATTGCATAGCATATATAATAATTGAAGAGGACATTACCTCAAAAGTGTATTCTAAATGGGTTTTATTGCAGTGTAAATTGTCTAATGTAGACAAAATTACCAACACAAATGAAGTTCATTCTTTAGTTACAAAATGCCTTAGCTACATTACAGGGAATGAGTGTAACAGTGTGCAGAAAGATACAACGAATAAGTTGATTCTAGGCCTAGTGGGTGAATTGATCACTGAGGAAGATGACCCCACGTTTAATTTAATAAAATCACAGTTAAAACTTTCCTTAGTTCCTAAACACAAAAGGGAGTATGATAATGATTTTCTAGTTATTTGTTCAATCTTGCAACTGATTTCTCCCCATGCTTAAAAATTTATGAGACATAGAAGTAATTTAATTTTGCCACATGTTAATACTTTGAAAAGAGTATGTTCCAGTCTGAATGGTAGCCCAATATTACAACAGGACCCTACATATTTTCTGGAATACATAAAACAAAAAGTTCAAGGTTTTCAACAGAATGACAAATTTGTAACATTGATGGTAGAGGAAATTCACATTAAACCATACATGGACTTCAAGGGAGGGAACATTGTAGGCTCATGTGCTAACACTACCAATGTTGCTACATCAGCCCATGTATTTATGATCCAGAGCATTTTATCATCAAAGAAGGAAGTACGGTAGTTCATATTCTCCCTGTGTCCAAGTTAACAGGTGATGATTTACACAGTATCATGTCAAAGGTTAGCCTATTGTTGGTTTGGAATCTATGGGATTTAATGTTCTGGCTGTTGTGACTGATAATAATGCTCTCAACACCAAAGCAGTGTCAAAATTTTCAAATCCACCTCAACTTAAAACTGAGTATTGTAATCCTGGAAATCCTAACAAGTCTCTTTTTTTTTATCTCATTCCACGAACCTACTACGCTGGCGTAGCAGGGGGAGAGGTGATACTCCCACGTGGCGCGTCCTAGGTGGTGGATAGGGGGGTCCTAACCGGCTTGCCGGCGGACTTGAGGGAAATAAAATACCTCTCGCGGACCAAACACACTACCCCCTGTGGGTGGGGGAGGCAGACGAATAATACACCCACGATATCCCCTGCCTGTCGTGAGAGGCGACTAAAAGGGGCGACCAAGGGATGATTGTATTAGAACTATGAAACTACTTGTGATCAGTACCACCACGCGGAGAACACCAAGGATCTTTTACTTGTGCGTAGTACCACTATATTAGGTACGAAATAGGTTTGTGATTAGTAGCACACAGGAGCACCGTGCGGTCGGCTTTTGCAGTACCTGTGATTAGTACCACCATATGAGCAGCACCATGGGATGATAGCTACCATGGTTCTGCCTTGCTTATGATTAGTACCCACTATATGAGGAACACCACGGGATAGCGGAAGGTCCCTGTGGTTAGTACTCATGTGATAAACACCATAGGGTTGCGTTGCCTGTAAATGGCGCCGCAATGTGAGAAAAACCATAGGTCTATATTATATGTCGAATTTCATAACCTGTGTGTAGTACCAAAATGTGTGGAATACCGCGAGTCTCTGCTACTTTTGATTAGTACCGCAACATAGCGATAAGTACCGTTATGAGGGGCCGATAACTTGGATTTTGGACCCCCTTTAGACTGCAAGCCAACGGCCGTAGCCGTGTTGAAACATCGGATCCCGTGAGATCTCCGAAGTTATGCAACATTGGGCGTGGTCAGGAGTTGGATGGGTTGCCACGCGCTGTTGGTGGGAGGTAAGGGAATGGAGGAGAGGAAAGGAACTGGCCACCCTACCGCACGTATACTCCGGCTCAGGAACACCTCTGCGGAGGTTCGGACCTGCCTTCGGGCAGAATAACCCTTACCTACCTACCTTAGACTGCAAGCATTCTCGATTCAGTATTATGCTCTAGCAGCAGTCCCTTGGTCAGTAATCCTATTGTTTTTCCTTCAGTTGCTATGAATGTAAGGTATTGCGGGTGGCATCCACTGATTGTTTTAAATTCATATCCATCCATTCATTCTCCGTCCTCATGTTTTGAATTCTGGTCAGTTGAGAACTTTGGGCTTTTAATTTGTCATTCCATTTCGTCTCATTTCGTACCATTAGGGGCCGATGACCTCGATGTTAGGCCCCGTTAAACAACAAGCATCATCATCATTTTTATCTCATTGACACTGTGCATTTATTTAAATGCATCAGAAATAATTGGCTCAACCAGAAGACTAATGGTTTGGAATTTGTGTATCCTGACTTTGATGATTTTTCTAAAGTTACATCTTTCAAAGCTATAAGGAACTTGTTTGAGGCTGAAGGGAATGACCTTGTAAAGCATGGGTATGGTTTGACTGTCAAAGCTCTATGGCCTTCAAGTTTTGAAAGACAAAATGTGAAATATGTGTGTCAGTTGTTTAATGACCATATAGTAAATGCTTTACTAGTTGTAGGAGAAAAGCACAATTTAACATCATATGAGGGCGCAGCTGAATTTGTAAAAGTAATCACTACCTGGTGGCATATTGTTAATGTAAAGACCCCTTTCAAAGGTGTAAGACTTAATGATAAATTTTAACAGCCTCTCGCCAACAAACCTGGTGATGAACGGAAGGGTTTTTTAATGAAGTTTGTACAGTGGTTAGATCACTGGGATAATCTAGGTCGGAAATGTGGCAAATTGTCTAGTCAAACGCATAGGGCTCTTACTCAAACAACTCGCTGCCTTATACAGCTAACAGAGTTTTGTTCTGAAGTACTGAAATGGTCATATTTTCTTCCTGGAAAGTGTCAGACAGATGCATTGGAAACCACGATTTGGTGAATACAGGCAAGTTGCAGGTGGCCAATACCATGTTTCTGTTAGACAGGTGTTTGAAATTGAGAAAAGAAATCAGAATCTTGAATTCAATTGAGCTGCCCATTTCTAGTGGTAGGAAAATTGTCTTAAATTATATTGTCTTAAATTATACTGTTTAGATCATGATTATTGTGCAGTTTCCTCATTTCAAACATTTACCGGTGAGCTGAATGTAACAGACTCAGATCTTGACAGCGCATCTGGTGTTGCAAGTGTTTTAACATACATAGCAGGTTATTGTTGTCATTCTCTTCTTCTTCTTCTTCTTCTTCTTCTTCTTCTTCTTCTTAATCTGGTTATCCTCCAGGTTCGGCTTTTCCCTCGAACTCGGCAAGCGATCCCACCTCTACCGCCTCAAGGGCAGTGTCCTGGAGCTTCAGACTCTGGGTAGGGGATACAACTGGGGAGGATGACCAACGCCTCGCCCAGGCGGCCTCACCTGCTATGCTGAACAGGGGCCTTGCGGGGGGATGGGAAGATTGGAAGGGATAGACAAGGAAGAGGGAAGGAAGCGGCCGTGGCCTTGAATTAGGTACCATCCCGGCATTTGCCTGGAGGAGAAATAGGAAACCACGGAAAACCACTTCCAGGATGGCTGAGTTGGGAATCGAACCTGCCTCTACTCAGTTGACCTCCCGAGGCTGAATGGACCTCGTTCCAGCCCTCGTACCACTTTTTCAAATTTCGTGGCAGAGCCGGGAATCGAACCCGGGCCTCCAGGGGTGGCAGCTAATCACACTAACCACTACACCACAGAGGCGGCTGTCATTCTCTTCTCAAGAAATTAATTGTAGTTACTGTCCAGATTTCTTAGTTTTGAAAGATGTTACTGTAAGAAATAGTCATCATAATGTTATTGACAGCCTCAATAGGGGCAATTTGAAATATCCTGCAGAAAAACAGCTGTACACTTAGTGACATACAGATATGTCATCATAAAAAGGATGTTGAGGCCAGAAAGTGAGAGAAAATTTCTTAGCTTAAGTAACCATAAGAAGTATGTAAGTGATGTGACCCTGCAAATTGTTCTCTCAGCAGATTAATGTATAGACCACAGGAATAAATGTAGGGAGCACACTTCAGAATATTTGTATTACATTATTTGGAAGTGTACAACTATTCTAATAAATAACTACCGTACTGCAGGAACAAAACTAATGAATCCATAAAACATTGTACAAATTCAAGAAAGTCAGTAATTTTCTCAAAATAGGTATGTACAATACTCATGTAATAGGCAAAAGTATTGAAGTCTGTTTGCATTACTAGCATGCTTGATATTAGTTATGATGATGTATATCTTATTAACTTTAATGCCAATGTGTTATAATTTGGACCTAGGCCTACCTACAGACCAGGTGAATGTTATGCTCCTCTTCCTTAATATTATTAACTCAGTGTCTTTCTAAATTTACTACTATTATAAACTTACTTTAATTCAAAATAAAAATAGTTATTGCATGCACAAAGACGATACAAGTTAAGAAAATTTGTTATTTTCACAAAATGAAAGTCTGTAAATAAATGTTAAGTTAGTGTGTCATATTTTTGTAGTACAGTCTACATGTTAGGCTTAAACTAATTTTATGCATTCTCTTTTTCTTTTAAAATCATTCACTGTCTATTCAGTGCCTATTTAAATTGAAACATGTTTGTGAATTTCAGTTCTGTGTGTTAGCAAGTCAGCCTGGAGTAAGTTATCATTGTAAAATGCTGCCGTGATTTAAAACAGTGTGTTGTTTATCTTTAATGACAGGGTCTCTAAGATACGGTAATAACGGCAATATAATTCAATGTCCTTTAAAATTTAAACTTTATTTCTTGGTAAATAAGTTATTCTACAAGCTAAAAGTATTAAAATCATGTTTGTGTGTGACCATGCTTTGCGTTTGTTTGGATTGCGATCGCTTCCTTAGTGTGACGTCACAGCGCTGTTGCGAGGCCTTGTTATCTAGGAGGTGGAACACCCCAAGAATAGGGAATTTAACAAGTTTGGGCTTCAAGCCCTCGATTTACATATGTCATCATAAAAAAGATGTTGATGCCAGAAAGTGAGAGAAAATTTCTTAGCTTAAGTAACCATGAATAGTATGTAAGTGATGTGACCCTGCAAATTGTTCTCTCAGCAGTATTTTAGAAATGGTTGTTACATAGTTAAAAATTCGGACCTTCCCCTCGGATAAATTTGCGGAGGCAGCAAGAAAGATAGAGTTTACATGGCCGTTAGCTGGTCGATATTCTGCCGGCCGATCAATTGCAAAGGTAGCCAGAAAAAGGCGCAGTTTATATACCCTCAGGGAAGGTCCGAGAGAATTCAGGACTAATCCAAACACACCCTCCCAGTTTTTATTGGTAAATTCAAAGTGAACAAGAAATGCGGTATTGGTTGAAAATTAATTACAAAAATTCATGATTGGCCAGATTCAAAACTGGCGGAATGAAAAAGAAGTGTTGCCAACCCAAAAATTATTGAACATAGATTCAGTTATGAAAACCTAGAAATACGAAACTTCTTTAAGTTATATAAGTTCTTGCACCTTGCACCAGAGTGCATGATCAGAGTTTTTGGTAGTGTCATCTGTGGAAAAATGTCCAAATTTCTTGATGTATCGCGAAACAAAACAAGGCGAAATTCAATGTTTAGGAAACTTTACAATAACACAATTACTTAATATTTCAGTAGTGACATCTTCTGATTAAAGTTCCAAGTTCATGTAGTATCAGTTGCACTTTTTGGTCGATAGAGGAGTTCATTAAGGCGCTTATTTTGAATGAGCGAAGTTGAGGTGTACCTCCCGGTACAATTATTATTATTATTATTATTATTATTATTATTATTATTATTATTATTATTATAACTGTGTTAGTCTATTATTACTAACTATTATGAAAACAAAAGTTAATCGCCCCACTCAGACTTCGTAGCTCGTAATCTGCCAGAAAACACTAAAGAAAATAGTGAACTGTCAACAAGTCCGAATTATTATTAATCTTATAATTGTGAATATGTCTCCGAAATTACTGAAACACGTACTTACAAATTGTTTTACGTCGCACCGACACAAATAGGTCTTACGGCGACGATGGGAGAGAAAAAGGATGTAACTGGGAAGGAAGCGTTCGAGGCCTTAACAAAGGTACAGTCCCAGCATTTCCCTGGTGTGAAAATGGGACACCACGGAAAACCATCTTGCCGGCTGCCGACAGTGGAGTTCGAACCCACTATCTTCAGAATTCAGTCTCACAGCTGCGTGCTCCTAACCGCACGAACAACTTACTCTAAACTCTAATGCCGGGCTGAGTAGCTCGGACGATAGAGCTCTGGTCTTCTGATCCCACCTTAGCAGATTCGATGGCGGCTCAGTTCGGCGGTATTTGAAGGTGCTCAAATACGCCAGTCTCGTGTCTGTAGATTTACTTGCATTAAAAATACTGCGGTACAAAATTCTGGTACCTCAACGTCTCCGAAAACCGTGAAAATTAGTTAGTGGAACGTAAAGACATTATTATTATTATTAGTAGTAGTAGCAGTAGTAGTAGTAGTAGTAGTGGTGGTAGTAGCAGTAGTAACATTATTATTACGGAAGTTCTATTAAACGAGTCAATTACAGTCATCATTTCACCTATCGGCACTTACTGTCCAGTAATAAGACTTCTATTACAAATACACGGCGGCAATTCCACAGTAGCTCTTTTTCCTTCGAGCGATGTTCACGCATGGATGCAACTACGGTTTTTGAAATTTGTCTCATTAGTAACAATTTCACTGAATACTTTCGGTGTCTACCGTCCTTTCATTGACCTGAAAATTTTATGAATAAGCATAGACTACTCGCATTGTCTATTGTCGGAAATTCATCGTATACTGTCGCAATAACAGCACAGAAATGTTGCACCCATTTTCATTTACTCATTAACTATTTCCTTTCATTTTGTCAGCTTGGATCACTGAGTAATGCCATTGACGTCTTATAAATTACACACAATGACACAACACTTGATTCGCATGTATGTGCTGGTACGGATCTTCGACGTCACTGTAAGGATTCTGTGTACTTTTCACACAGAGTACCCTAGACCGGTTTTCGAGCACAGCAAGTGGCCTGGCAACTGAGTCAACCTCCCCTATTTGCCACGCCTTTAGGGGAAGTGCACAACATGTGTTGGCCTGCGAGAAGAAACAGTTTCAACAATCCCTATACTCTGCTGCTGTACTTCCACTACACGAGGACAGAATGACATAACCGGCGTATCCTGCTACGGCCGTCCAAAACACATTAAGTGCTGAAATATTTCGCTTAGTTATGGTAAAACTAATAGGACAAGATAAAACGTATATAGCATATATTGTGAAATGTATTTTTCTTTGCCGACTAGCAACATACACTGACTGACAGAGCAAATGCAACACCAAGAAGGAGTGGTCAGAACTTTATGCCAATTGCAGGGTAGACTGACGTCACTGAGGTATGCTCATGATGTGAAATGCGCCGCTGTGCTGCGCACGTAGCGAACGATAAATGGGACACGGCGTTGGCGAATGGCCCACTTCGTACCGTGCTTTCTCAGCCGACAGTCATTGTAGAACGTATTGTCGTGTGCCAC
The DNA here is from genome assembly GCF_040414725.1 of Anabrus simplex. Taxonomy (NCBI): domain Eukaryota; kingdom Metazoa; phylum Arthropoda; class Insecta; order Orthoptera; family Tettigoniidae; genus Anabrus; species Anabrus simplex. Next base: position 700,711,864 of record NC_090266.1, on the reverse strand, counting down.
AGGACACGTGTATAGCTAAGAATGCCAGGCCGCCGTCAACGGAGGCATTTCCAGCAGACAGACGACTTTACGAGGGGTATGGTGATCGGGCTGAGAAGGGCAGGTTGGTCGCTTCGTCAAATCGCAGCCGATACCCATAGGGATGTGTCCACGGTGCAGCGCCTGTGGCGAAGATGGTTGGCGCAGGGACATGTGGCACGTGCGAGGGGTCCAGGCGCAGCCCGAGTGACGTCAGCACGCGAGGATCGGCACATCCGCCGCCAAGCGGTGGCAGCCCCGCACGCCACGTCAACCGCCATTCTTCAGCATGTGCAAGACACCCTGGCTGTTCCAATATCGACCAGAACAATTTCCCGTCGATTGGTTGAAGGAGGATTGCACTCCCGGCGTCCGCTCAGAAGACTACCATTGACTCCACAGCATAGACGTGCACGCCTGGCATGGTGCCGGGCTAGAGCGACTTGGATGAGGGAATGGCGGAACGTCGTGTTCTCCGATGAGTCACGCTTCTGTTCTGTCAGTGATAGTCACCGCAGACGAGTGTGGCGTCGGCGTGGAGAAAGGTCAAATCCGGCAGTAATTGTGGAGCGCCCTACCGCTAGACAACGCGGCATCATGGTTTGGGGCGCTATTGCGTATGATTCCACGTCACCTCTAGTGCGTATTCAAGGCACGTTAAATGCCCACCGCTACGTGCAGCATGTGCTGCGGCCGGTGGCACTCCCGTACCTTCAGGGGCTGCCCAATGCTCTGTTTCAGCAGGATAATGCCCGCCCACACACTGCTCGCATCTCCCAACAGGCTCTACGAGGTGTACAGATGCTTCCGTGGCCAGCGTACTCTCCGGATCTCTCACCAATCGAACACGTGTGGGATCTCATTGGACGCCGTTTGCAAACTCTGCCCCAGCCTCGTACGGACGACCAACTGTGGCAAATGGTTGACAGAGAATGGAGAACCATCCCTCAGGACACCATCCGCACTCTTATTGACTCTGTACCTCGACGTGTTTCTGCGTGCATCGCCGCTCGCGGTGGTCCTATATCCTACTGAGTCGATGCCGTGCGCATTGTGTAACCTGCATATCGGTTTGAAATAAACATCAATTATTCATCCGTGCCGTCTCTGTTTTTCCCCCAACTTTCATCCCTTTCGAACCACTCCTCCTTGGTGTTGCATTGTCACTGTCAGTCAGTGTATCTGCACGTATACTCCTAACATCTTGTATACCAAACTCATCGCAGCGGGAGAGCACACGTGTACTCCAGTAGCTGGGTACGCAGCGGGAGAGCGCACCTGCAAGTTCTCATGCCGAGTGCGCACACGTGTCACCTACCACGAGTGCACCTGCGAGGAGTCAACGCCACCCACCACGAGCGCACCTGAGGGGGTTCAAGGCCACCAGCGAGAGAGCTCAAAGGTGGTCACACGCCACACGTGTACCTGCAAGGCCTCACGCAGAGAGCGCAAGTGTCACCCGCCACGAGCGTACCTGCCAGGGGTCAACGCCATCCGCGAGAGAGCAGTACGTGTCGCTCGCCCCACCCTACCTTCCCACCGTGCTCTCCCCAACGCACGCGCACGTGGTCAGAACTCCCCGCTCCACCCCCACGCACGCGCTAGCCAATCCGAACCTCGACCACACCTCCCAGTCCCCCACGTGACCACGCCTCCCCACCAATCCGAGCACAGACCACATCCCCTACACACCCCGCCCTCCACAATCAGAGCACAAACCACGTCCCCGACCACCCCACTCCCCACCATCCCCACCTGAAACTGGATTAGAACCGGTGTCTCTCTACTACTGGTAATTGTAGGTGATGTGTAGTCACCGAGATATTGCTCCTCTTACGGTTTTTCAATTTTGGGTCTGTGAAAGCGTGTGCGTGTGTGATCGCGGTTTTACAAAGACGTATACCGCTGTTTGGATCCCCTAGATTTTATTTGAAAGTTACGTTAATTCTTATTGCTGGCACATATCGCCATTTTATTGGTTTGCTCTTAGATTTATTTATTCTTTTCCTTTAATTCTTCTTTACTTCAGGAAACTATGGCAACGTGCTTGTTTATCCTAGTAAGACTTCCATTTTCTCCGCATTCTGCGCATGCTTACTTTTTTGAGTTTTTAGGTCATACCTTTACATCAGCTATGTGATTAATTCTATAGTTCCTGGAGATTTCCTGGGGGATTGTTAGCAAGAAAATAACGTTCTTCCGTGTTTTTTGGAAAAGATAAGAAAGGAGATATTTCTCTTTGACTAAGTGTCAAGTCTATAGGACAGGAAAAGGTCCGCGGTTTTTGGTTCAAACCTGTCAAACATCCCTTATAAACTAAATTTCCACGAACCTAAAACATATCATGTAACGTGTTACATATGCATTTAAACCAGTATGGTTGTTCGGTTTTGGCTAGAGGTCTACAGAGCTGTTTGCGTGGAAATTGCTGTGAGTAATCTCCATTAATTTCCATTTAGTTTTTCTTACGAGGGTCATAAATTCATTTTATTTCTATGATTATTAATAAACCATTTATTTAATTTTAATTATTGTTGATGTTATTGACCTAATGCCTCATTTGTTTGTTCTCTTTGGCTTATGGGGCTCAGGTTCAGTTCCAGACTATTACTCAATATCATTGATACCCCGATTGTTCAAGATGACAACAGCAAAGTTCAACGGGCTGGACTCATATGTGATTGGTTTTATGAAAACTCCACCCTATTACATCTCGATTGGGCTGCAAAATCACCTGACTTGAACCCATTGCAAATATTTTGGGACAAGTTGGAACAGCGGGTAAAACGCCGCGACGCAGAAGAACAATTCAAAAGTATTCACACGGAGTAGCTACGCAGTTCCACGATCCAAGAATTTGGAGAAGTCATGCAAGGGAATTAATTTACAGAAACAATGATGCATCATGTGTACTGGGTGATTTAAGCCATGTATTTTCACCATGGTTAACTACTATTTCAAAACTCCCTGCAACGATGCAGAAAGGCACTTCAATTTAACATACGCTTAAAAAAGCTTATATTTGAATTATATTTTGCACAGCTGAAAATAAGATTTCCATTTCTCGGAAAATCTGTGAGGGTGTGCTTAGATAACATACTGTGCCGTTTCAAAGGCACGAACCAGTGACCCAGCACATACATTTCGTATTTAATTTAATACATTTGGTTTTTGGCGCGCGCTGTAATGAAAGGACTCGTGAAACCAGATGGGATGGAGAGTTCCACTGAATGAGTGAGTGAGATAGAAAATAACAGAGTCGTAGATGGGCCACGTGACTTTGTCGCGAGAGGCATGGACGCAGTGACACAATATCCCGGGCAATACATTTCCAGGCTTAAATAAATTAAATGAGTTCCTAGGTCTCCATTTTAGTTAGAAAAATACAACCACTTTAGGCATGTGTACAATTTAGAAGAAAAATTGACCGAAAAACATGTGCTATTTCCGATTTATAACAGTTACGCAGTAAGGGTCTCGGTCTACAAAGCAAACTTGACTGGAACGTCTGGCAGCCAGATGGCTCACCAGGGGATTCGCTCACTTGCCTGATATACAGAAATAATTCTGAACCAATTATCGGATTCGCTTCCGCGTACAATTAAAATTCATCAAATAAATCTAGCTACCTCTGAACCGTACTGTTTCACTGATCTTCGTGATATCAGTGGAATGAACTGGTCGAAACTATACGGTATCCGGCCAGCCATATTGAACTGAAGCTGATAAAAGAAGCAGTGATACCCAACTCCAGGTTCAATCTTCTCATAGACATGAGGCTGTCAGCACGTTGTGCTGCGCGAGATATTTACATTGTCTGTGATATAAACTTTGGGACACAGAAAGATGCGAACGTGGCTAGTAGTATAAGTTACGGGTTCGGCGGCCTCCACCTCCACAGGCCCTCCGCAAAAGCCTCCTCGACACTGACTGCGCTGGCTAAGACTGCATGCTTAACCTCACATCCGCCATCTTGGATGGGCTTAACCTAACGTTTGACGCGTAAGAGTGCAAGCCTAACCTCATGGAAGGGCCTAACCTCAGTTTTACGGCAGGATGCCCTTCCCGATGCCAATTGCACAAGATGGCGGCTATACACAGCTCCTTATGAGACGACTTAAGGGCGCTTGCGCAAGATGGTGGCTATCTAATTGCACAAGATGGCTGCTATACAAAGGCTCTTATGTGACGCCCTAGGGACGCTTGCGCAAGATAGCGGCTACCTAATTCTACAGGATGAGGGCTATACACAGCTCCTTATGAGACGGCCTAGGGGTGCTTGCTTGCCCAAGACGGCCGCTATACATAAGCTTTTATGAGACTCCCTAGGGACGCTTGCGCAAGATGGCGGCTATACACGGCTTCTTATAGAGAATGATGACGGCTATAGGCGCTCGTGCAAGATGGCTGGTAACATTAGAAAGTGAACTACTAACGTGATTATAGTTAAGAGTGCTGGGTTAACCCACGCATTTGTCGCTAAAGGGCGTTACAGTCTCAAGTTTTTTAGGTTCAACCTAACTAGACACGATCAAGGGACTTTGGTGCTTGGAGATTGAGTCTGAACTACTGCGGTGCTAAATTTAGGACGTACACAGAGATTACATCGGGTCTCGATGGGGGCACTTGTCAAGTTGTAACAGGAAAAATGTGGAGACATGAAATTGCGAGTAAATTGTTGTTTTTACCTAGCATGCTAAGACTGCACAGGTCATTTGGAAGTATTTTGCTGACACAAGGAATACAAAGTTCACTGTTCGTACAAGTTTGCGACATGAGTACATACATGCAGGAACTTATCTTCATACCGAATACCTAATGTGGTGCTGGAATTTTAGCTCTTTACGTGCGATTCTCCTGCAGGCCTAACGTTGCGCTGACTACGCATTAACCTCCCAGGACTTGCTCAGCTGGATTTCGCGTATTATCAGAATTCCCCGAATACGGAATAAAATCCCTCCTACACTTCACTACACAGGCTTAACGTTGCGCTGACCACGCATGCATCGGCTATCGTACTAAACTTATTCCGCTAGAATGTACAACGTTAGCATGTGTGTATGTGCTGCTATCTTAGCATGGCTTATGTGCACTAACTTAACGACGTAGGCGCGAAATTTAAAATCAACGTGCTTTTAGACGAGTTCTAAACACGTGAGCATGGATTTTGAACTTCGCGTGCTGGTGTAGCATACCGCATGACCATGACGTCACGACCACGTGCTCTTGTTTGTAAACAAAGCCACGTGCTTTTTGACAGGTGTCATCCTGACGAATCCTAACTTCACTTTTAAGGACAATAGAGCATCGCTAACCTCACTGCTCTCATCTTCACGGCGCTAAACCTCATAAGCACATCATAGCGCGGAATTTAAAATCCAACAACAACAGAACATAGCTAACCTCACTGCTGCCACCTTGAAAAGTTCAGTGTTCCGAACACTAAAAAACTATCAAGCAGGGACTGATTTCTGTTAGAAAAACGCAACTCACTGCACTACTAATAGGTCGGGGATTTCATTCTTTATAAGGCAATTCTAATAAGACGTGACCCGTAGGTTCCATTCCCTGTTATGTGTAGCATGAACTTCTTCGGTTCTGAACACAAAGTTTTAACTCATGATCATTAGCACGGTAACATTTTTTTCTTTAAGATGAGACAGTAATATCAGTTTTCCGCGAACTTGTAGTAAGAATAATACAAATGTTCAGCAGTTTAACTTGTAACTACTCATAGTAGAAGGACTGTAACAAACCATAAGTCTGATAGATCATTCAATGCAGTTGTTTATTGAAGAATAACCACAGATATAAACAACACGAATAGATTATATTACTGTAAGATACATTGTAAACAGTCATTAATAATAAACAATAGAAGTTACACATCGTCGCGAATATAATGTTAGAAGAGACAAACAATTTACTAATATAGATTAATTTGCTACATCGAACAAAGTAGAAGCGTTCTTGCAGATAACAATCGATGAGCGTGTTGGTGCTGTCAAAAATGTACCAACTTCAGCTATCTCCTTCTGGGAGGAGGAGGTCGCGGTAAGGTAGAGGAGAAGAAGCCCTTTAGCCCATTAGCCCTTTTGCCCATTAGCCCTTTAGCCCATTAGCCTATTAGCCCTTTATCCTTAGGAGGAAGAGTCCTTTCATCCTTTTGCCCTTCTGATAAGACGTGACCCCTGGGTTCCATTCCCTATCATGTGCGTAGAACGATTATTTTTCGGTTCAGCATTTTACAATCATCTTGCATAGTAGCCCTCTACTGCACAAGCTACATGCTTGTAACCCATACCAACAGATTGAAATATGTTTCCGAACTAAAATTTCAAGTTACATGTTTATCCGATAATTTGTTCTACTGCTAGGGACTTAAATGTAAGCAGTGTATTTCTTATAGCACTACGTGTTCTGTTTAATTTCACTTTCCGCATGAGCTAAATGCTTGCAACCCATGCCAACAGATTGAAATAATATGTTTCCGAACCGATATTTCATGTTACATGTTTATGCGATAACTTGTTCGACTGCTAGGGGCTTAAAGGTAAGCAGTGTATTTCTTATAGCACTAGAGTTCTGTTCAATTTCACTTTCCGTGTTTGCGGTAAGAGAACAGGGTTTGAATCTATGTTTTTTTCTATTGTAACTAAATCAGATTTCGAAATCTATACAGATTTTTTCTAATGCATGAGTTCGAATACCGCAAAATTTATCTCCTTAAGACAACTGTATCCCCCTGCAAAGTAGTAAAATCATTTTATCTGGCGTGATTAGTAAGAAGTATGTCGGATGGATATATGCAACATTTGCAATTCTATGTGTGCGCGTTGATTGCATAAGAGTGCGATTGTATCAACAGAGAGATTAATCTTATAATGTTTTGCGTTTTAAGTTTTTCTGTTCTGAACGCTGATAGCCAACATGTTTCGTTTTGTTCTACAATCAATTCTAGTGTGTGCAATTTGTAACTTGTCTTGATAAATCAAAGTTTCAAGCGGTATTACAATTTTGGAAGCATGCTACCTCTTCGCAGAAAGCTGTTAAGATGGATAGCAACCTTTTCAGCAGCAAAACGAAAACTGTTGTAGTACATTGTAAATAAATATTTTATTGCATTCAAAATGTTGTACTTATTGCATTCGTTTGCCTCCTTACACCTACTCATTCAATCTAATAAGGCTTGAGAAAACGAACGAGGCTAAACATGTATAACTATGATGACGTCATCGCTGGTTAATAGCACGTGCTCACTCTAGCCTTCGCGATGCATGTTTAAACTTGTTCGATAGAGATATAAAGCTATGCCTTGATAAAGGAGGAAGAGGAGAAAGTCATAACAGCTTATGTGTAGCGCTATCTTGTGCTGTAGCTTCTAAGCTAGGTTTCTTCATAAGAGCCTGTGTATAACTGCCATCTTGCGCAGTAGAATGCATGTTTAAACTTATTTGATAGACATATGCCTTGACAGAGGAGGAAGAGGAAGTCATAATAGCCTTTGTATAGCCGCCATCTTGTGCAGTAGCCTCTAAGCTACCTTTCTTCAAAAGAGCCTGTGTATAGCCACCATCTTGTGCAGTAGACCTCTTCAGCCAGCTTTCTCCATCAGATCAGTTGCCATCTGGTCTATATGAATAGAGTATAGCTGTTATCTTGCATAATATTCCTTGCCTCATTTCTCGAATTTCAGACTGATCAAACTAATATGTTATAAGTTACAAGGTTGTGAGCCCCTGAGGCGACCCTCTAGTTAAGGTCTGTACGAACAGAGTATAGCAGTTATCTTGGATAGTAATCCTTACCTCAGTCCCTCGAAAGTTAGGCTGTAAAACTAATAGGTCATAGGCTGAGGCAGCCCTCTAGTTAAGGCCTATACGAATACAGTATAGCAGTCATCTTGCATAGTAGCCCTTGTCTCATTTCTCGAATGTTAAGCTGATTAAACTAATAGGTCATAAGTTACAAGTTATGAGCCTCTGAGGCAGCTCTGTAGAGTTAGGCCTATAAAAACAATGTATCGCTATTAGCTCCTAGTCCAAAATTAGTCCCATATAACCAATGTATAGCGAGGATCTTGCTTCGGGGTCCCTAGCACTAGGAAGTTGTACGCGGCCGACATCTTGCGCAATCAGCCTTAGGCCGTCACCTTAATTCCTATGTTACCACTGTGGCAGGTTTCTCCATAAGAGCCTAATATAGCCCCGATCTTGTTCTGACCCACGTTCTAGGAGTTAGCCTCATAAGAGCCTGTGTATAGCCGCCATCTTGCGCAGTAGCCTCTAAGCTAGCTTTCTCCATATAAGTCTGTGTATAGCCACCATCTTGCGCAAGCGCTCTTTGCTGTCTCATGAGAGCCTGTGTATAGCCGCCATCTTGCGCAAGTGCCCTTAAGCCGTCTCATAAGAGCAGCCGCCATCTTGTGCAGAAGCCTCTAAGCTAGCTTTCTTCATAAGAGCCTGTGTATAGCCGCCATCTTGTACACCTTTACGCATTACACCACCTTCCTAGTACCATGTCATGTCCTGGGAGGTTAATGCGTGTTCAGCGCAACGTTAGGCCTGTGTAGTGAAGTGTAGGAGGGATTTTATTCCGTATTCGGGGAATTCTGATAATACGCGAAATCCAGCTGAGCAAGTCCTGGGAGGTTAATGCGTAGTCAGCGCAACGTTAGGCCTGCAGGAGTATCGAACGTAAAGAGCTAAAATTCCAGCACCACATTAGGTATTCGGTATGAAGATAAGTTCCTGCATGTATGTACTGAAGTCGCAAACTTGTACGAACAATGAACTTTGTATTCCTTGTGTCAGCAAAATTCTTCCAACTGACCTGTGCAGTCTTCGCATGCTAGGTAAAAACAACAATTTACTCACTATTTCATGTCTCCACACTTTTCCTGTTACAACTTGACAAGTGCCCCTAACGAGACCCGATGTAATCTCTGTGTACGTCATAAATTTAGCACCGCAGTAGTTCAGAGTCAATCTCGCAGCACCAAAGTCCCTGGATCATGTCTAGTTAGGTTGAACCTAAAAAACTTGAGACTGTAACGCCCTTTAGCGACAAATGCGTGGGTTAACCCAGCACTCTTAACTATAATTACGTTAGTAGTTAGCTTTCTAATGTTAGCAGCCATCTTGCACAAGCGACTATAGCCGTCATCATACTCTATAAGAAGCCGTGTATATCCGCCATCTTGCGCAAGCGTCCCTAGGGGTCTCATAAAAGCTTATGTATAGCGGCCGTCTTGGGCAAGCAAGCACCCCTAGGCCGTCTCATAAGGAGCTGTGCATAGCCCTCATCTTGTAGAATTAGATAGCCGCCATCTTGCGCAAGCGTCCCTAGGGTGTCTCATAAGAGCCTACATATAGCTGCCATCGTGTGCAATTAGATAGCCACCATCTTGCGCAAGCGCCCTTAAGCCGTCTCATAAGGAGCTGTGTATAGCCGCCATCTTGTGCAATTAGCGTCGGGAAGGGTATCCGGCCGTAAAACTGTGGTTCTCCATGAGGTTAGGTGTACTCTCTTATACTAATCTCCATTACCCTACTACTCAAATATCGTCTCGAGAATACCCATTTCCCTACTACTCAATATAGCGTCGGGAAGGCCATCCAGCCGTACAACTGAGGTTAGGCCCTTCCACGATAGCGGCTCTGAGGTTAGGCTTGCTGTCTTTCGCTTAAAAGTTAGGTTAAGCCCCTCCAAGGTAGCGTCTGTAAGGTTAAACTAGCTCTCTTAGGTGTCAGGTAGGGCATCCGGCCGTAAAACGGAGGTTAGGCTCCTCCATTAGGTTAGGCTTGCACTCTTACGCGTCAACAGTTAGGTTAAGCCCATCCAAGATGGCGGATGTGAGGTTAAGCATGCAGTCTTAGCCAGCGCAGTCAGTGTGGAGGAGGCCTCTGCGGAGGGCCTGTGGAGGTGGAGGCCGCCGAACCCGTAACTTATACTACTGTGGCTAATATATGCTAAGCCGCTAGTATTAAAGGTGTGAAGTATACATTTAAATCGAGAATCGGGATTAAAAATACGCTGAGTTGCGAGTGCCCGGGTTCGGTAGTTAATGGCCCCAATCTAGACCAGTGTGCGATTATATGTTTTTCTTTGACACGCTAACCGTTTTTGTCTCTGTGCAGTCGTCAATCAAGGACTCGTCCAGGAGGAGAATGAAAGTAGCTGTCGCCAGAACTAATCAGGACCCAGCACCCCTGAGACTGACGTGCTAAAGCCATAGTCAGGTTGTGAGTTTTGCAAAGAAAAATTCCTCTCAGCTTTAATTACTGATTTGATAGGGTGAAAGTTCTTGATGTGCATCACTGTAAGTACCTAGGTGTTAATATAAGGGCAGTTTTTTTTTTTTTTTTATTGGGGTGATCACTTAAACGGGATTGTAAATAAAGTTTACAGATCTCTTTAGCCAGTGGCGAAGCTTGGGGGGAATCTAAGAGTCTCAGATTCCCCAGACGAAATACGAATAATAAATTATTGATATAAGGCACGAAAATTATGTCTAATAAACTTAATAGACTTCACGGCTCTCCGATCTGCCGCGCTACTCGCAGAGCACTGAGCCTAGCCGTTGAGTCTGGCTGAAGCCAGACTCGTACCTTTCTGCTAGCGGGCGGGGCTTGTACTGGTTGCTATGACAACGTATGACGTCATGCAGCGGTAAGTGCTCGCTTTGAAACCTAGCTGGGAGTCTAGTCTCCAAGTCTCGAGTTACGAGTTAATGTTTACGTTCTGATCTGTTGATCTGTGAAGTTTACAACTTATTGTTAGTGGTCTGTGTTTTGTGAAGAGTTGCCAGTATTTTTTAAATCCGTGTATAATGAATGAAAATAATGATCTTATTACATACTTGCTTCGAACTCCATGAAAAATGTGCCCTGAAAGACAAGCGGCCACAGCCATTATTGAAAATTATGCAAAAGGATGGAAACCAAATAAGAACTTTCCAGTCCCAATGGTATAAGGATTATACATGGCTTACAGCAACTGTGACAGATTGTAAGTTTTATTGTTACATTGGCATATTATTTGGAGGTGATAGTGAATGGAATGAGGGTGGCATCAGTACCCTAAAAAAATTCATAGAAGAGCACGTAAACACCAGATTTCAAAAATACATATTCAGAACAGTGAGCGTTTTCTTCTTCTCGGCAGGAGTAGAATAGATCATGCGATATCAGAAGCGGCTCGTCTTGCAGCTCTAAAGCATAATGAGTTAGTAAATCATAATAGACGGGTTCTTGGCAGGTTAGTTCAAGTGGTGTTTTTTCTCGGAAAACAAGAACTTCCATTCCGTGGGCATGACGAGAGTAGTGACTCCGTAAATAAAGGTAACTACCTCGAGACCTTGGAATTGCTAGCACAAGAAGAACAGTTCATGAGAGAGCATCTGGTAGCAACTTCAGGATTTAAAGGAACTTCGAGTGACATTCAGAATGAACTTATTGACTGTGTAACTCAAGTGATGAATGAAGAGATTCAGAAAGAAATTTCTATTTGTGAATTTGTATCAGTTCAGGTGGATGAAACATTAGATATATCTTGTCAGAATCATATGAACATTATATTTCGGTATTGTGTTGGTTATAACGTTCACGAGAGGTTTGTGGGGTTCTACGACGTCTCAAAAGATAAAAGTGCCACTGGACTGTCAGCCGTAATATTGGATGTCTTACGAAAATGGGGCGTAGAAAAGAAGTTAATATGTCAGACTTACGACGGGGCTTCCGTAATGACGGGTTCTACAGGGGGTGTTCAAACTATCGTAAAGCAAGTTTGCCCACATGCAATGTTTATACATTGCTATGCACATAAGCTTAATTTGGTACTCTTGTATGGAGCAAAAGCTATAAAGAAAGTGCGTCTCTTTACTTATGATTTGACTGCCTTCCATACATATTTCAGCAAGTCATCAAATAGAACTCAAGTCCTAAGAGATAAAGGCTTTAAACTTCCCCAGGCATGTACGACACGTTGAAACTTCCACTCCAGAGCAACACTAACAATAGCATCCCATTTCAAGGACTTGAAAGAAGCTCTTACACACATTGTTGATAAAGATGAAGAATGGGATGGCGAATCTGTTAATGGTGCTATGGGACTGGTTAAGAGATTAGATGACCCTAATTTCCTCTTCCTGTTGTGCGTCTTCAACAAGATATTTTGCTACACGGATCATTTATTCAAGGTGCTGCAAGCAAAATGCACATCTAATGTAAATATCTGCAACCATGCTATAAAGCAAACCACAAATAACTTAAAAAATCTGAAAAATGAAGAAACAGTGAATGAATGCATAGATACCAGCAAAGCTCTCAATACCGCAATGGCAACAGAATCATTTGTAGTGCCAACCCTCACAGCATTAGCATATGAAATAATTGATACCACCGTGGTACAGATGGAAATACGGTTCTGTGACTTCGAAAACTTTCATTTTGCAGAATTATTGGATGAGGATCAATTTAAGGCTTACAACACAAGTTTTCCCTCAATGAAAATGAAACAACTCCCGAGGATATACCCTTTTTTCGAAAGTGAACAACTGACAAATGAACTTGTGAATGTGTACTCTGATGAAGCTAAACATCTACCCCCACAAATACTGCTAAAATATATGTTGGATAATGGTATGGACAAGGTTTACGAACAAACAACACGTTTGGCTCGTTTAGTTCCCACATTTCCAGTGACAACATGTTCGAGTGAAAGAAGTATGAGTGCGCTAAAACGCGCAAAAGCCATCCTGAGGAATTCAATGACAAACAGTAGACTATGTAATTTAAGTACACTTGCGATAGAGAAATCTCTATTGCACGAACTGTCAAATAATCAGAGCTTCAGGGACCGTGTCATTGATGCATTTGCAGAGAGAAAGGAGCGCCGCATACACTTGCTGTATAAAAGAATTTAAGGTAAGCTTGAACAATATTCTTAGACTCCCCAAGTAATATAGCTAGCTTCGCCACTGCTCTTTACATGGTTCTGTTGTGTTTAGGGGTTGTAATAAGGATGTAGGCCTAAAGCTTAGGGCATCTAAGTCTCAGGTAAGACTTGCAATTAGAGTATGGTTCCACTATATGGAACCGTCACCTGGATTACTTGATTCGAGAATTGGAAAATATCCAAAGAAAAGACAAAGGAATAACATTACGAAAATGTTGCAAAGGTTTGGATGACTTGGGAGAAAGGAGATGAGCTGCTCAAATGGGCAGTATATTTCGAGTTGTCAGTGGAGAGATGGCGTGGATTGGCATTACTAGACGAATAAGGTTGAGAGGAACTTTAAAAAAATAGGAAAGTTCATAATATGAAGATACAGTTGGAATTTCAGAGGACAAACTGGGGCAAATATTTGTTTATAGGAAGAGGAGTTAGGGATTAGAATAATTTACCGAGGGAGATGTTTGGTAAATTTCCAAATTCGATGAAATTATTTAAGAAAAGACTAGTTAAAGAAGTGATAGGGAATCTGCCACCTGCGCGATTGCACTAAATGCAGATCGGTGGTGATTGATTGACTCCAAATGGTTTGATGATGCTTGTTGTTTTAAAGGGCCTAACATCGAAGGTCATCGGCCCCCGAATGTTTTGACCCGCCATGATAAGTTAAGTTGGCCTACTCACTTAAATTATAGATATTCTATTTATGATCACCGAAATAATATTAGAATCCAAGATGAGCTGGGCGCAGGTCAAATGCAGGTACGTTCACGAATTGATTAGAAAATAACCTTCAAGTAGATATTAAAATGCTTGAATAATAAGTAATTTCTTTTGGAATTTCAATATATGTGTATTTTTATCTAAGGGATGAGGTAATTCAAGTAGACTTGCTAGTTTAAGGAGTGTCGCAGGTGCGAAAGAGATTTTCGAACGGTACCAAAGGTTTAATTTTGGGGGTAGGCCTATGTATGAAGATTTTTCATGGATGAAATGGTAGAATCTTCTCATTTCTTACCTGAGTGCCCAGGGCTAATATTGTGATAGGCTGATTAAGGCGACACTTGCTATTAATTAACGTAGTTTCCTTTATGCATGACCTAAGTTTAAGGCAGTCATTATTGCATCCGAGTTGTATGAAGATCAGCCGACGAGATTCGAAGCCATGCCCACCAGACAATAGGTATTCTTTGTGAGAGCTAGGCAGTTTCCCCAGATGACTAGAAATCCTCAAGACTTTAGCCCTTTTAAGGGAATCAAGTGTTAAAATGAGTGCTTTTAAGAACCGAGATATTGCTGTCGAACTATGCAGTAAGTGAGTATAGAGATAAAGTGACTGATAATTATGCAGAATAGGTACGGAATTTTGCCGTGTATTATAAGAATTGAAAGAAGCAAAGACAGCTGGTGACAGAAAAGGCTGTGAAGGAACGCTCTTTATACATGGTGTGTCAGTTGACGGGCAGTCAATTTTAGGCCTCTGGTGAAAGGAAGAAAGTGGGCCAGTGCGATGTCCCTTTTAAATGAGATACAAGAAAACAGAGGGTTCAAAAATACGAGATTACGTTAACTAGCAAGCGATTGCCACTAGAGATGTCCAGTGTAAAATCTAAATAAGTGGAATGTTAATGAGACCCTTATCAGGGTAGAAAGGGAATTAACCAGTAGTCAGGGATTTCAGCGATTAGCGATTAGGAGGTCACGTTTTGAGAGTCTCGCCTGTGTATAAGCGTCGGCTGTGAATTCACGCTCCCAGGAAGGTGTGTGGTGATTTCTTCAAGGGTTGTACAGTCTTTATTGGGTTTCAGATTTATGTCATGGTTGTATTTTCGCTTTGTTTGAACTTCTGTGTGTCGTTGAACACTGGAAAGTTCTTTCTAATCAATTCGGGCGTATATTATTTCCCATTGTTTTCTAATCCCACTGTTGTCGGAATTTTTCATGTTAATAATAATCAATCCAATCAATCAATCAATCAATCAATCAATCAATCAATCAATCAATCAATCAATCAATCAATCAATCAATCAATCAATCAATCAATCAATACTGATCTGCATTTAGGGCAGTCGCCCAGGTGGCAGATTCCCTATCTGTTGCTTTCCTAGCCTTTTCCTAAATGATTTCAAAGAAATTGGAAATTTATTGAACATCTCCCTTGGTAAGTTATTCCAATCCCTTACTCCCCTTCCTATAAATGAATATTTGCCCCAGTTTGTCCTCTTGAATTCCAACTTTATCTTCATATTGTGATCTTTCCTACTTTTATAAACGCCATTCAAACTTATTCGTCTACTAATGTCATTCCACGCCATCTCTCCGCTGACAGCTCGGAACATACCACTTAGTCGAGCAGCTCTTCTTCTTTCTCTCAGTTCTTCCCAACCCAAACATTGCAACATTTTTGTAACGCTACTCTTTTGTCGGAAATCACCCAGAACAAATCGAGCTGCTTTTCTTTGGATTTTCTCCAGTTCTTGAATCAGGTAATCCTGGTGAGGGTCCCATACACTGGAACCATACTCTAGTTGGGGTCTTACCAGAGACTTATATGCACTCTCCTTTACATCCTTACTACAACCCCTAAACACCCTCATAATTATGTGCAGAGATCTGTACCCTTTATTTACAATCTCATTTATGTGATTACCCCAATGAAGATCTCTCCTTATATTAACACCTAGATACTTACAATGATCCCCAAAAGGAACTTTCACCCCATCAACGCAGTAATTAAAACTGAGAGGACTTTTCCTATTTGTGAAACTCACAACCTGACTTTTAACCCCGTTTATCAACATACCATTGCCTGCTGTCCATCTCACAATATTTTCGAGGTCACGTTGCAGTTGCTCACAATCTTGTAACTTATTTATCACTCTATAGAGAATAACATCATCCGTAAAAAGCCTTACCTCCGATTCCACTCCTTTACTCATATCATTTATATATATAAGAAAACATAAAGGTCCAATAATACTGCCTTGAGGAATTCCCTTCTTAATTATTACAGGGTCAGATAAAGCTTTGCCTACTCTAATTCTCTGAGATCTATTTTCTAGAAATATAGCAACCCATTAAGTCACTCTTTTGTCTAGTCCAATTGCACTCATTTTTGCCAGTAGTCTCCCATGATCCACCCTATCAAATGCTTTAGACAGGTCAATCGCGATACAGTCCATTTGACCTCCAGAATCCAAGATATCTGCTATATCTTGCTGGAATCCTACAAGTTGAGCTTCAGTGGAATAACCCTTCCTAAAACCGAATTGCCTTCTATCGAACCAGTTATTAATTTCACAAACATGTCTAATATAATCAGAAAGAATGCCTTCCCAAAGCTTACATACAATGCATGTCAAACTTACTGGCCTGTAATTTTCAGCTTTATGTCTATCACCCTTTCCTTTATACACCGGGGCTACTATAGCAACTCTCCATTCATCTGGTATAGCTCTTCCGACCAAACAATAATCAAATAAGTACTTCAGATATGGTACTATATCCCAACCCATTGTCTTTAGTATATCACCAGAAATCTGATCAATTCCAGCCGCTTTTCTAGTTTTCAACTTTTGTATCTTATTGTAAATGTCATTGTTATCATATGTAAATTTTATTACTTCTTTGGCCTTAGTCTCCTCCTCTATCTCGACATCATCCTTGTAACCAACGATCTTTACATACTGCTGACTGAAAACTTCTGCCTTTTGAAGATCATCACATACACACTCCCCTTGTTCATTAATAATTATAATTAATAATAATAATAATAATAATAATAATAATAATCGTATGGCCTCAGCTACCGTGTACAGACATTTCAATTTGACGCCATCTGGCTGTCTGCTCGTCAATTTCTACATTCCGTTTTACTTGGGCGTCTATGGCTGAGATTTAATTAATTTTGTCAGTTAAACTCCAAATGTGTCATCCGAGATCTTTTAGATGCCGACATCGTACGACATGGAGTGTCGAATGCACTTTCTTCCGTCCTTGAAAAGTCCGACTACCTCTGCCGGGTTTGAACCCGCTATCTTGGGATCCGGAGGCCGACACTCTACCACTGATCGACAGAGGCAACTATTTCTCATGTTAAAGTGTCTGCATAGAATATCATGCTGTTAATATCGTCTTCGCGAATGTTTAAAGGGGAGTGTCTTAATCGAAACTTAAACGACCCACAAAATATGAACGTCAAAATATATTGAGATCTTAATTTACTGTTCAGGGGGTCGACTCTGAGGCATAACTATGTAAAATATGAGAATTGTAAATATAATTTTGATTTTACCATTTTAGCATCCGAAAGGCGTACAATAAAGGCCCTTTTTACCAGGCTTAGTTGTTCACTTCTTATTCGTAGTGTTTTGTGTTCCCTGTTCCCTCCCCTTCGTGTTTAATTAATTTTATATTGCTCTTTAAACCGCAAACCACTGATGAAATGCCGGAGCACCGAAAAGGGGGGCATAGGGTGCAGTACCACGAGTAGTAGTTACGTTATTCTTCAGAATATTTCAAAACACTTGAATGATGTGTTAGTATATGAGGATACCAGCAGGTACCCGCGGTCCCTCGGTACTGTACTAAGACATTATCTGAAAATCCATAAAGTATAAAAACTCACCGAAATATGGAGTTTCATTTACTCCAGAAACTCTTTGTGAACCACGTTTGTGGTATTGCCTTTTTAGGACTAAGATGGCAATGCGACATAGATCTAACTGTACATGCGAGAACTACTCTTCTATCAAGTCAAAAACAAAAAGCACTTGTTTCTTTATTTTTACAGGAGATTCAAAATACCTATTTCTACGTCTGTAACATCTTCAGTTCTTGACAAAAAAGTATCCCCATAGAAAGAACTCATCCCCTTTATCAGACTTTCCCCCACGCCACCCCCACCTAAGTGGATTTTCCGAAAACAAAAAATACTTGTTTCTTTATTTTTTAAGGAGATTCCAAATACCAATTTTCATGTGTGTAACATCTTCGGATACTGAGATATAAGTTTCCTCATAAAAAATAATTTAACTCATTTTTCACTTCTTACTTCCCCTTCCCCGTTAAGTGTCTTTTACGAAACAAAAAAGAATACATTTTCCTGTAATTTTAAAGGACTTTTTAAATACCAAGTTTCACGTCCGTAACATGTTAATTCTTTTACATATACTGTAGATATACCAGTACTCATTTGAAAAATTCACCCGCTTTTTCAATTGTTTCTACCCCCTTAAGTGGATTTTCGAAAAAAAAAGTGTTTCTTTATTTTTAAAGGAGATTCCAAATACCAGTTTTCACGTCTGTAACATCTTCAGTTTTTGAGATATACGTGAAAATGAAAATCCACAGCCTGTTTCCAGTCATTCGACCGGGACAGGAATGGAATGAATGAAGCCCCCATATAGCGGCGAGGATATGAATTGTGCCGACTGCCGAAGCCTGTCGCACTCCTCTGGGGCAATGATTAATGAATGGCAGATGAAAATAAATTATATTGGAGAGTTTTGCTGGAATAAAATATGACAGGGAAAACCGGAGTACCTGGAGAAAAACCTGTCCCGAAAACAAATTATCTATGTTTCTTTACCTTTAAGGGATATTCTAAATACCAATTTTCACGTCTGTGACATGATACGTTCTGTTATATACTGTAGATATAGTCCTTAAAAATTAACCCCATTTGTCACTCTTTTTCACCCCCCATTAATTGGATTTTCTAGTAACAAAAATTAGTGGTTCCTTCTCTTTAAAGGAGATTCATAATACCAATTTTCATGTCCAGCACAAATCTCACATCGAGTGACCGGGATTTGAACCACGTAACCCAGCGGTGTGAAGCCGGCGCTCTGCCGCCTGGGCCGCGGAGGCTTTTGATATATACGTATCCTCATAAATATAATTCAACTTCTTTCCACCCCCTCTCCCTTTAAGTGGACATCCCGAAAACAAAAATACAGTGTTTCTTTATTGTGAAAGGAGATTCAAAATACCAACCTTCACGTCTGTAACATCTTTATATTTTTTAGATGTAAGTGTCCTCATACAAATAATTCTACTAATTTCTCAATTCTTTCACCCCCTTAAGTGAATTACCGAAAACAAAAGAATACGTTTCTCTTTCTTTTCAAAGGAGATTCCAAATACCAATTTTCACGTCTGTAAAACTTTAGATTTTTTAAGATACAAGTATCCTTATACAAATAATTCAACTAATTTTTCAATTCCTTCACCCCCCCCCCTTTTAAGCGGATATTCCGAAAACAAAAAATACCTAACTCTTTATTTTTAAAGGAGACTCCAAATACCAATGTTTACGTGTGTGACATCTTCAGTTTTTGAGATATCAGTATCATAATCAAAATATTTCAACCCCCTTTTTAGTCCTTTTTACCCCCTCCCTCCCTTTAATGGATTTTCTAACAACAAAAATGCATGTTTCTTTATTCTTGAATGAGATTACAAATACCAATTTTCACGTTTCTAACATGTTAAGTTTTTGACATGTACTGTAGAAAATATCATTTTACAAATTCACTCCCTTTTTCAATTCCCCTTAAGTGGATTTTCCGAAAACAAATTATCTATGTTTCTTTACTTTAAGGGATATTCTAAATACCAATTTTCTCGTCTGTAACATGATACGTTCTGTTATATACTGTAGATATAGTCCTTAAAAATTAACCCCATTTGTCACTCCTTTTCACCCCCCAGTAGATTTTAACCTTCATTGGTTAATTCCAGTGGCCCGGGGGTTGGGTGTTTGTGCTGTCCCCAACATCCCTGCAACTCACACACCACACATAACACTATCCTCCACCACAATAACACGCAGTTACCTACACATGGCAGATGCCGCCCACCCTCATCGGAGGGTCTGCCTTACAAGGGCTGCACTCGGCTAGAAATAGCCACACGAAATTATTATACCCCCCAGTAACAAGAAATTCGTGGTTCGTTATCTTTAAAGGAGATTCGTAACACCAATTTTCATGTCTGTAACATCTTCAGTTTTTGAGATATAAGTATTCTCTAAAAGGTATCTCACCCCCTTTTCACCCTTTTCTCACCCCACTTAAGGGGATTTTCCGAAAAAAATGTGTTTCTTTATTTTTAAAGGGATTCCAAATGCCAAATTTTACGTCTGTTAACTTTTAAGTTTTTGAGATATAGATATAATTTAAAAATTCACCCCCCTTTTCACCCCATTAGCAAAGAAATATCCAACAAATCCTCCCTTAATGAGCTCCTACACTCAAATATAAATGTACCCCCAAAATTTAATTTCTTTATATCCGGTAGTTTTGGCTCAGCGATGATGAATCAGTCAGTCAGGACATGTCATTTTATGTAGGGCCCTATATAGATTAAAGGAAATCCTAACCTCTCTCTCTCTCTCTTTTCCCCTCGCTCTCTCACTTCCCTTTATACCGTCGGTAGTGTGTCGTAATATGTCAGGAGTGATTGTCCGCCAGTTGTGAAGACTCGTACATGGATTTCCCAGCAAGCATCCATCTTGCGGATGTTTGTCTTTGGGGTCCTTTTCCTTGCACCTTTGCTTCTACTACCAGCGTCTCCATGGCTTTCGTTCTTCTTGAAATGTGGCCGAAGTATCTCAGGAAGGCTCGATTGATCTTTATAAGCTATCCTTCATTCCAAGCCCATCGAGAACCGATTTGTTGATCCGATATTCCGTCCAAGATATTCGATCAATGTCAAAAGTTTCACAGCGAATGGTATGTTCGGTTTACAACAATCTAAAATCCAATTTTCGAGGCTTCTTAGGAAATCAATTTAACAGATCTGTTAGTTCTGCAATTATGCATCTTCATGTTTATTTGTAATATTATCAGTTTCTGTTCTTTTTGAGCAAAAATTCCATGGGGTGGGGTTCTAATCCCCAGTACCCACCCCCCTCCCAGCCAAACTACGCCTCTGTGGTCTTGCCACCTTCCTAATCATCCAGGACCTTCCTCACTATGTGCTCGGATTAGATGCTGAATAGCATTTGTGACTAGATACATCCATCTCTGACTTCCGCCCCGTTCTTGAAGTTGCCTGAAAGAGTTCGTTGACACGTTCATCGGTATATTGAACTCGAAAGCCTTTTCTACAGTCTGTCGAACGGTAATAATCTGCCCCGATGTGCCTTTCTCTTGCGCGAACCGGCTCGGTTGTTCATATATTTTCCACAGTAGGGCGGTCTTCAGCCTTGATGTGAAAAGGGACCTTACTAGCATGAGGTACTAGGCCCACAGTCCTCTAGTTGCCGAAGTTGGTGGGATCTCCTTTCTTTTAGATAGGCATGAATATGGAGTCGCACAATTAATCCGGCCAATTCTCTGTATCTCCGCAGGTGTCTGATGCCTCCCTTTACTTCTGACTTTAATACTCCATGTTCATTTTCTTCCATAGAATCGTCATGGTTTGGAGAGTTTCATGCTGGATCTCCCTTGAATACTGTTTCACAATAGCACTTTCACACTTCCGCAGCGGTTTTATTCTCCCTATTTTGGTTGCAGACTACTTGCTTCTTGACTGTGAATTCCCTTGCTAGGTACCGTACTTGAATTTGCTGAAAAGCTCTCGGGAGTTACGGTGTTCTGCATGTCGTTCCAATTCTAAGTAGATGTTTTTAAATTGTGCATTCTTATCCCTCTCAGACTCTGTTTTCATCGCCTTAGTCACTGCCCTCAGCCTTTCCTTGTTGTCTTCACTATCCTCAGCTCTCCTCTCTTCAACTAAGGCCAACGTGGCATCTGCCATCTAGTGCTTATTCTTTATACTTTAACCAGTGCATTTATTGAATGCCCTTTCAATCCAGCTCTTAATTACTATCAATGTTTCATTAGTGTCGTGTATCGTCTGTGGTCTGACTTCTTCCTGCAAGATGTGTTGCAGCTTTATGGAATACGTAATGCATATCCGTGGTCTCCGCTCTCTCTCCCCCCGATGGAATGTAGTTCAAGTGCACAGTTGCCTTTGAGCATCTTGTGATCTGAGACGCAGTCAGCTCCTGGCTTCGACTTTACATTGCTCACAGATGTTTGCCATCTTCTTTTCACGAGTACGAAGCCAATTTTATTCTTTATACAAGTTGTTGCGACTTATCGGGATTGACAGTCGGGGCGGGTCGAGCTGTAACAGGGTGCTTGTAATCACCGGGATGTGGTCTACGGTAAACTGCAGCAAACGTTCTCCTCTCCAATCGAACGGGCCATGTCTCTCAGGTGTAAGTCACCTGCGGTGCATCCAACTGTAGCGTTGCCTTCTGCAAGATTTTGTCGAGTTGTTCTCGTATCTTATAATAATAATAATAATAATAATAATAATAATAATAATAATAATAATAATAATAATAATAATAATAATAATAATAATAATAATAATAATAATAATTGTTACCGTGTTTTCCGTGGTAGGTAGAGGTGAAAGAAGGTGCGGGTGTGAATGGGTTTCAAGCTACGAAATTATAGTGCAATGTAAAATTAATTTAAAAGTTAACAAGGTTATATTTTCTTTTCGAAAACAAAGAAATAACAAGCATGGCAGGTACAAAGTAGCAATTCAAAAGGGGTTAGTTACAATATTTACAGAATTTGGGCTTCGCGCCCTGACTTCACAATGCTTGGGCAATCAGCTCAGTTTTACCTCAAACACAAGTTTTAACAGAGGGGGAGAAAACCCCATTTATACCTAGGAGCCCTTGCTCCAAATTACACTGAAAAACCTCCATGAGGCATACAACCCAGAATTTTCAAAAGAGCCACACGCTCTCAAAATTTAAGCCTCTCCCAGGCCACACCAAACTCCACCTTCAAGTTGTCCTCAACGGACATAAACACAGGGGTAAAATACCCAATCTACTGAGGTCTATTAAAAGAAAAGCAGGTTAATTAAATGACCTCTAAAATAACAATTTGAGAGGAGGCGAACTTGCACTCCTAATACACTTTGATTAAGACCTACTTGGCACTAGGCCGTTAATACAAGGGCTAATCCCATGCTAAAGAGGTGACTTAAGAAAAGAACAAATTGTTTTACATTAACGAAGAATAGGTTGAGAAAATAAGTTCACCTCAAGACAATGTGAGTGGGAGCTCGAGAGGGTTAGCACTCTCTATCCCAATATGTCGTTTTAAAAGAGAATATATGAAAGGAGTAGTTACATTTTAGGAAAAGGTTACATGGCTGAACGCTTAGAACCCGCCCCGAAAGTTAAACTGCTGAGCTAGCGAAGAAAGAAGTTATTAATCGGCCATTACCTTGTGTTGAACGGCTGGAGAAGAAAGAGGCGCTTCCCGCCCCCTGCTATGTACTTAACACACTGAAAGATGGAACAGAAGTGGCCTAGAGACCCAAAAATCAGCAGTTTAAATACTCTCGCGGAAGTTTCTAGGCGTTAGGGGAAAGAAAACACCCTCCCACAAACTCTTTATTGGATAGGACCCCGCAACAGATTAAAGTTGGGGGAAGATACATCTGATTGGATAGAAATTAATTTAAGAAATTCGGGATTGGTTAGGTTCAACACAAGGGGAAGAAAGGGGTAAATATTGCCAACTTAAACAATGATAGAAAGAAATTTAACAAAGAACAAACTCTTGAAATTAAATTTTCTCCAAAAAAATAGTTCTTTGACTCCGCACTAGGTTGCACTATTGTAGATCTTCAGTAGTGTCCTCTAGAAGAGAAAGTTCACACTTCTTACTTCAAGCGAAACAAAAACACATCAACAATGACACAGTTCAAAAACTCAAAATTTTCCACGTGGTGACATCTTCTGAGACGGTAGAAAATTTATACTGTCAATAAAGTTCAGACTTCCTCCAGCAGAGGAGTTTCAACAGGCGCACATTTTAAATTAGCGGAGTGGAGGTGTACCGCCCGGTACAGACCTCCCCCCCCCCAAAAGTTCCTCCAGGGATGACACATGAAATCAGTTTGAAACAAGGTCCAAGTTATGCTGTGGGTATGAAAATTGATTGCCAAAAAATTTATAAGGTTTTCTTAATTTGGGGTTGATTTGGTTTCAAAATTTGTTGTTGCAGATGAAGTAAAGTCTTTATATTTGTAGAAGTTGAATTTCTGAAGATAACTTTTTATGCTTGAAAGTGAAGAAAAAAAAATTTCAAGGTCCACCAAATATTGCAGTTGAATTCCCAAGTGTAGTCATTACTTATGGTATCTGTTCATGTAGTAGATGGTGATGAAGTGGGATTGCCAGACCGGCCGTTGCGGCTTGCGTCCAAAGGAGGCCGCTCGGACCCCTCAAGTACCCTGAGATACCGCTCGCCCGCACTATGAGGGGAGCAGAGGTGTTGAAGCACGCCGCCCCCGCGGTGAACATATATAGGCTGCGGGCAAGTAGCAGGTCGTGCGCCGCACATCAGCCTTGGCCGGGAGGAGAGCTCCGGCTCGCCGTGCACACGTCGTCCTCGCTGGGGCCGAGGGGGCCCGTCCTCAGCTCCAGTTGCTGCACGGCGCCGCGCGGCTGCGGGGGCACTGAAACATTAAAGCTTGGCGGCAGAATTGTGTTGGACCATCATCTTTTTTGAGGGTACAGGCTTGTGGAGAGGTTGAGGGGCCAGCGGCGTGCGGATATCCATGGCATTTACTCAAATCAAGCCACAGTGTGTATGGAAGCAGGAGACGGGAGCGTGGTAATGGCCGAGGTAAGGACAGGAAGGCAGTTTAACAATCGGGGAGGTTTACAAGAAATGCTTACATATAAAATAAAATAGAAGGAGCAGAATGCCTTAAGAGTGGAACTCAAAAAAAAATATAACCTTCATATTCCTATCAAATTATATGAAGCAAGTTGACACAAAATTTACACTGGTTTCACCTGTGACAGGTGAACCCTAAATATCCTCTCGGTGGCTGGATTGCTTACTAACAAGGTAACCGGGGTGAGGAAATCGAGAATTATACAAGGCCCATGAAATCTGGGGGCAAGCTTGCCCGCGGGAACAAAATTCTTGACCATAACCTGGTCACCTACCTTCAAAGGGGTGGGTCTCCGTCCACGATCATACCTTTCCCTAACCTTTTCATGAGACACTTTAAGATTGGCTTTAGCCTTCTTCCAAAGATCTTTAATGTTATCCGGATCTATTGTCTCGGGTAGAATGTCATTCAGAGACCAGAGGTTAGAGAGCGGCGAGTTGGGAACAAACTTGAACATCAAAGAAGCTGGAGTAAACTTGTGAGATTCATGAACCGCCGAATTCAAAGCAAAAGCTATCCAATGCAGGGACGTGTCCCACTTGGAATGATCTTCATGATGATAGGCAATAAGTGCTGACCTGAGATTACGGTTAACCCTTTCAGCCAGAGATGGTTGAGGATAATAAGCAGAAGTAGTTACATGAGAGATTGATAAGTCAAAACAGAATTTACGAAATAAATTAGATGTAAAAGCCTTAGCATTATCAGATACAATATATTGACACGGACCAAAAGAAGCAAAAATAGAATTTAAGCAGGTAATGGTAGACTGAGCAGTAGCTAGCTTAGTCGGAAATAACCAAGAAAATCTGGTAAAACCATCTACGCACACAAAGATGAACTTGTTAGCATTACCCTTTGACTGGGGGAAGGGTCCTACATAATCGATATACAGACGTTCCATGGGGCGCGACGCTTGATGCGAAGACAAAAGGCCTACCTTGGTGGACATGGTGGGTTTACTGAGCAAACAAGATTTACAAGCTTTTACAAGTTCACGGATTTCACCGTCCATACCTTTCCAGATGAACATTTCACGAATCTTTTCACGAGTTTTAAAGATACCCAGATGCCCTCCTAGTGGGGTCTCATGATAATACTTGAAGATCATAGGTACCAGAACAGCTGGAACGACAACTTTCATCATCTTGTCATGCCTCGAAGGGCAACATAAAACACCATTCCTCAGAACATAAGGGACAACATGTTCCCCAGAAGAAAGGGTTTCCATTATCGGAGCCAGCGTCGGATCTTCACGTTGGTATTTCTCAATATCCCTAAAAAGCATGGGAGCATCTGTTAAGATGGCATTAACACCAGATAGTATGGACTCGGGAGGTGATGAACTGTCGACCGGTTCGTGGGTCTCGACGTCGTTATGAAACATACGGCTGAGTCCATCAGCAACAACATTTTCGGTACCTCTGATATGTCTAACATCAAACTGGAAGGCGGAAATACGAATAGCCCAGCGGGCTATACGACCAGTACGACGCGGCCTACCTAAGACCCAGCTTAATGCTTGATTATCTGTCTCCAGGTCGAATTTGACGTGTTCCAGATAGAGACGGAACTTTCCTACGGCGAATAAGACTGCCAAACCTTCGAGCTCATAGATGGAATACTTGGCTTCTTGAGCCGACAAGGTCCTAGAGGCATAGGCGATAGGTCGCCTCCCTAGTTCAGTCTCTTGAAGAAGGACTGCAGCTACTGCTGACGACGACGCGTCGGTTTGGACGATGAATTTCTTCGAGAAATCAGGCATAGCAAGTACAGGGGCATTACAAAGTGCTAATTTAAGGTCTTCAAAAGCGGCTTGTTGAGAAGGTCCCCACTCGAATTTGATGCCTTTCCTACGAAGAAGGTTTAAGGGCGCCGCTCTATTAGCAAAGTTAGGAATGAACTTCCTGAAGAAATTCACCATACCAATGAACCTGGCGATACCTTTAATGTCCTTGGGAGGTTTAAAATCACGGATGGCCTGTGTTCTAGAATGATCGACTGCTACACCATCGGGTGACACAATATGCCCTAGGAATGACATAGAGGGCTTAGCAAAGGCAACCTTGGACAACTTAACAGTTAACCCAGCCTTACGAAGGCGATCGAGAACTTCTCGCAGATGATCTAGATGTTCTTCAAAAGTCTCTGAAAATACGACGACATCATCTAAATAGTGATATAAGTACTCGAATTTGATGTCGGAGAAGACCCTATCTAGTAGCCTAGTGAGCACAGCTGCCCCCGTGGGGAGCACGAAAGGCACGCGGTTGTATTCATATAAATTCCAGTCCGTGGCAAACGCTGTAAGGTGTTTAGACTCTTCGGCAAGGGGAATTTGATTATAGGCCTGATTCAAGTCCAAGATAGTGAAGAACTTGGCCTTACGAAACCATGAAAAACAAGAATGAAGGTCAGGAAGGGGCACAGATTGCAACACCACCTTCCGATTGAGAGCCCTGTAATCAATGACAGGCCTGAAGCCTCCTTGGGGTTTCGGGACTAGAAAAATAGGCGATGAATACGCCGACTTAGAGGGCCTAATAATACCATCCTTCAACATCTGATCGATAATTTCTTTCAGAGCCTTCATTTTAGGTGGAGATAGCCTATAAGGTGGAAAACGGACAGGAATCGAATCCGTGACCTCAATTTTGTATTCAATAAGGTCAGTAACACCAAGAGTATCAGAGAACACCTCTGGAAATGACTGACATAATTTACGAATACTATCAGCCTGCTCCTCAGGTAGATGTCTAAGGTCTAACAACATCTCATCCTGGGTAGGCGAAATAGATGAACACGACACAGAATTACACTTTAACAAGGGAATTTTACAATTGGACACAAATTTGAATGTGCACGACTTACTCTGAAGATCGAGCACAAGACCAGTGTGAGAAATAAAGTCAGCTCCCAATATAATGGGGCAAGACAATTGCTTAGCCACAAACAATTTAATTTTCCAAGTAAACTTAAAAATACGAATTTTGACCAGTACGGAACCTAGAATTTCTAATGGAGATGAATTAGCCGAAACATATTGAATAGAAGATGAGACGTAGTCAGGTAGTTTACAAACAGCTTTCAATTTAGAATACCATTCAGCCGAAATAATCGAACAAACACTGCCTGAATCTAAGAGAGCTGTTATAGGCTCGTTATTTAACTCAATCTTAAGAAAAGGAACAGGTGCGGGGGTATCCGCCGCGATCCTAAGGCACTCTTTGGGGCATTCAAGAGATGTATTCGAAGACTTATCGTTCCCTGAATTCTCGACCTTTTTGCCAGGGGCTGAGCCTTGGGAAGCTGAATTAGTTGACTCAGCCGCAGCCACTAGTCACTTTTGATTGTTGTTGGAAGTTACACCAGAAGTTGAGCAGGAGGGGGTGCTATTCGAATTGGGACAATTCTTTGCGATATGTGAGAAAGCCCCACATTTAAAACAGCCTTGTGATGAACCAGCTCCATTATTTGCCCTACTAGTTTTGATCAGAGGACACTTATTGCGCAGATGGTCAGGCGACCCGCAAGCATAACATTTACGGGGGGTGACTGATCGGCGAGGTGGAGGCCGAGTATTACTAATGGAAGGCGGGGGTTCTTTCGCGACACGCAAAGAATCGGCGTATCTAACTCCTTCCGCTGAGACGGCCAATGCTTCAAGTTCCGAGAAAGTTTGCGGGCACGCCGCGAAACACAAATATGACCTATAGGGAGGTGAAATTCCCTCTACAATAGCCTGTACAATCTGATCTTCAGGAAAATGAAGGGCAAACACCCTAGTATAAAACTTAATGTCCTGTATGAAATCAGCCAAGTTTTCATCCAAGCGCTGTACACGATAATAGTACTTCTGAATAAGGGAGGACCTGGCCCTAGCAGGGATGAAGTTAGCTAGCAAATGGGCATGGAAATCCTCAATAGATGATTGCTCGGCAATGGCTCTTACGATTTTATCAGAGAGAATACCAATAGCATACGGATAGATAATTTGCAAGATTTGACATGGAGAAAGAGAAAAAAAAAGGGCATGATCCTGAAATTCCACTAGAAATCTTAAAAATGAAATTACGTCACTGGTGGTATTAACGGAAAACTTAGATATACCTCTGAGCAACATTGCCAATGGATGAGGCAAGCTACTAAACCCGGGTGACATAGTAGGTAAAGGTTTCAATGGTAAGGAAGTTAATTCAGAACGGATGTTACTCAGCGATGCACGGCGTTCCGACTCGTTGTCCAATGGGGCAGGGATAGTTTGAGCAGCAACGGTTATTCTATTAACTTCTCCCTTGGGAGGCGCTTCCTCACTACCTGCATTTACTATGGTGGGTTGATCAGATTTGGGAGGAACTTCCCCAGTTAACAATTGAGTGACCTTACTAGATAATTCGGAAATATTTTCCAGGAGCGTACTAGCTTCCTTCCTCTGAACATCATTCAGTTTTAGAGACAACAGATCGTTAACCCTATTCGAAAAATGATATAGCCTGCCTTGCACACGCTTAATTTGATTAGGAGACGGATCATTTTCATCAAAAAAACTAACTACAGAAGCTAGCCCAGTAATATTCTCCGTGATCGTGGAAAGAGAGTCGTCAATTTCTTTCTCTCCCAAATTGGGGATGGAAATGGGCAAATCAAGGGACTCTCTAAGTTTGTTAGTGTCTATTGCAACCGTGCCTCCAGATTGCACATTTCTGATAGTTAATTCATAGATCAACTCCTCCTTGCGCAAATAGTTAAGAAGGAGAACATCGCGAGGGCCGGGCATGATGACAGACCAATTTTGAAAAACTCAAAAAATTCCAGCAACTGGGAAAATAGTTAGAGTTCGGAACAAACAATATTTAGGCGTCAAAAGGGGCTAAATTGAGACCCATTCAACCACGCTCTGCTACCACTTGTTACCGTGTTTTCCGTGGTAGGTAGAGGTGAAAGAAGGTGCGGGTGTGAATGGGTTTCAAGCTACGAAATTATAGTGCAATGTAAAATTAATTTAAAAGTTAACAAGGCTATATTTTCTTTTCGAAAACAAAGAAATAACAAGCATGGCAGGTACAAAGTAGCAATTCAAAAGGGGTTAGTTACAATATTTACAGAATTTGGGCTTCGCGCCCTGACTTCACAATGCTTGGGCAATCAGCTCAGTTTTACCTCAAACACAAGTTTTAACAGAGGGGGAGAAAACCCCATTTATACCTAGGAGCCCTTGCTCCAAATTACACTGAAAAACCTCCATGAGGCATACAACCCAGAATTTTCAAAAGAGCCACACGCTCTCAAAATTTAAGCCTCTCCCAGGCCACACCAAACTCCACCTTCAAGTTGTCCTCAACGGACATAAACACAGGGGTAAAATACCCAATCTACTGAGGTCTATTAAAAGAAAAGCAGGTTAATTAAATGACCTCTAAAATAACAATTTGAGAGGAGGCGAACTTGCACTCCTAATACACTTTGATTAAGACCTACTTGGCACTAGGCCGTTAATACAAGGGCTAATCCCATGCTAAAGAGGTGACTTAAGAAAAGAACAAATTGTTTTACATTAACGAAGAATAGGTTGAGAAAATAAGTTCACCTCAAGACAATGTGAGTGGGAGCTCGAGAGGGTTAGCACTCTCTATCCCAATATGTCGTTTTAAAAGAGAATATATGAAAGGAGTAGTTACATTTTAGGAAAAGGTTACATGGCTGAACGCTTAGAACCCGCCCCGAAAGTTAAACTGCTGAGCTAGCGAAGAAAGAAGTTATTAATCGGCCATTACCTTGTGTTGAACGGCTGGAGAAGAAAGAGGCGCTTCCCGCCCCCTGCTATGTACTTAACACACTGAAAGATGGAACAGAAGTGGCCTAGAGACCCAAAAATCAGCAGTTTAAATACTCTCGCGGAAGTTTCTAGGCGTTAGGGGAAAGAAAACACCCTCCCACAAACTCTTTATTGGATAGGACCCCGCAACAGATTAAAGTTGGGGGAAGATACATCTGATTGGATAGAAATTAATTTAAGAAATTCGGGATTGGTTAGGTTCAACACAAGGGGAAGAAAGGGGTAAATATTGCCAACTTAAACAATGATAGAAAGAAATTTAACAAAGAACAAACTCTTGAAATTAAATTTTCTCCAAAAAAATAGTTCTTTGACTCCGCACTAGGTTGCACTATTGTAGATCTTCAGTAGTGTCCTCTAGAAGAGAAAGTTCACACTTCTTACTTCAAGCGAAACAAAAACACATCAAAAATGACACAGTTCAAAAACTCAAAATTTTCCACGTGGTGACATCTTCTGAGACGGTAGAAAATTTATACTGTCAATAAAGTTCAGACTTCCTCCAGCAGAGGAGTTTCAACAGGCGCACATTTTAAATTAGCGGAGTGGAGGTGTACCGCCCGGTACAATAATAATAATAATAATACGTCCCGCTAACTACCTTTTTGACGGTTTTTGGAGACGCTGAAATGCCGGAATTTTGTCCCGTAGGAGATCTCTTACGTGCCAGTAAATATACTGACACAAGGCTGACGTATTTGAGCACCTTCAAATACCACCAGACTAAGCCAGGATCGAACCTGCCAAGCTGGGGTCAGAAGGCCAGCGCCTTAACAGTCTGAGCCACTCAGCCCGGCCCTACCTTATATAACTCTTCTGTCTCTTCGTCTGATGCATTCTTAGTGGACATACAGTATATACCTGCAGTATGTGGAAGTTCTCTGGTTTGGTTCTCATGGTCAGCCTGTAATTTATGGGCTCATGGGATAAGATTTTACGATTTTCTTCTTGACTGAGATCGCTACTCTACTTATGCCAGCCTTTTGCCTAAGATGTACACCGTGAGATTATCTGTGGTGAAATGCTCTAGGTCCTTCCAGTGGGTTTCAGCAATGCCACATATGCCAACCTTCTCTCTCATTATCTCTCCTTCCAGAATATGGAGGAATCCTCTCACACTCCAAGTTCCGATATGGAAGCTTCTTCGAGCATGAAAAATTACTCTCTTTCCAGTAGCAGACTTCGAGGGTACCTGGCCACCTGCACCGATACGCAAGTGGCTGGTGGATCACCGGATATAATGTCTGAATAGGAAGTACGAAGTACAAAGTGTCTGGCCCCTTTCACTGTACATTCATTTTACACGTTTCTGAATCTTCAGTATCCTACACGTATATCGAGGGAACGGTACAAAGTCGGACGACGAATTGCTATTTGATTTTTACACATTCGTGAATGTCCTTTTAAAGGGGCCATTTGGGAGCTCAAAGCTGGCGGTGCGCGCAATGAATTGTATAGCACATGCCGGCACACGTCAGCTCTCACAGCCCGCGGCTGTCTTGCTTCGCCTTCCCTCTCCACTCCTTCGGTTCTCCTCTGTCCCCCACCACATAAGGCTGCCTACATTTGTGTACACGAGATTGCGGGTGAATACTGACGTTAGTTGGGACATTTTATTTACAAAGATGAATTTATTATGGAATAAATAAACAATGTCCGCCTCTGTGGTGTAGTGGTTAGCGTGATTAGCTGCCACCCCCGGAGGTCCGGGTTCGATTCCCGGCTCTGCCACGAAATTTGAAAAGTGGTACGAGGGCTGGAACGGGGTCCACTCAGCCTCGGGAGGTCAACTGAGTAGAGGTGGGTTCGATTCCCACCTCATCCATCCTGGAAGTGGTTTTCCGTGGTTTCCCACTTCTCCTCCAGGCGAATGCCGGGATGGTACCTCACTTCAGGCCACGGCCGCTTCCTTCCCTCTTCCTTGCCTATCCCTTCCAATCTTCCCATCCCTCCACAAGGCCCCTGTTCAGCATAGCAGGTGAGGCCGCCTGGGCGAGGTACTGGTCATTCTCCCCAGTTGTATCCCCCGACCGAGCGTCTGAAGCTCCAGGGCACTGCCCTTGAGGCGGTAGAGGTGGGATCCCTCGCTGAGTCCGAGGGAAAAACCGACCCTGGAGGGTTAACAGATGATGATGATGATGATAAATAAACAATGAAAATTGTTTACAAATCACTACTTAACATACAAATAATACATAATCAAATATCATCTGCATCATCATGACATTCAAAGTGTTCAAGAAATGACTTTATTCTAACACAGTCTGGCATTGGTCCATTGTTCATGGCATGATAGTGAAAATCTAACACAAAATGTGAATAACAAAACACAAGACAACAATGTGCACACCTTATGAACGAAAAATTGGTACAATCATTTCCAGCACACTTTCTATCAGTTAAATCACGAAAATTCGTTTGCGAGACAATATGAAATTGTAGTATATTGTCATTAATGGAATAACTACCCGCTTTCCAACCATATTTCAGCATTGGTACAAAACGATCAGCTTGTAATTGGTTATGAGCTAGTATTTGACTAGTTATAATGTTTTGGGGTTTTAATTTTGATTGGCCGTGTAAATTCCTTACCGGTAAATGTTTTCCATTCGACGGACTAAACATTTTAGTTTTCGAAAGAGTCCAAAATCACATGGCTGGAAAAGATACATAGTTTGTTTCGGTATGTATTCAATGTGTACATGTTTGTTCGTCAGGGATTCAAGTTGTGCGTTTTTACCGTGGCCACTGAATGAATCTATGAGAAGAAGATTTCTTCCGTCTTCCTGTAATTGCGGATAGAAAACGTTTTGAAACCAGTCACGTACATGCCCTTTCCCCATTTTCCCGGAAGATGAACAATCAATTACGACATATTTAAAGGCATCCATGTAGGCTTTGATACTTTCTTGTACTCTAGGTCCAAACTTTCCATTAATTTGAAAACGATCAAGAACAACTGTCCCATATCTCCGGCTTTAGAAATGTGATATTGCATTGTGTGGGAGTGCGTACAACCATTTCGACAAATAAGCGTAGCAAGAACGTCTTTCACACCACGAAAATCATAACTTCTCTGTGTTGCCATTTCGTACTCAAATCGGGACTGGTCCGAATTCCAGATATTGGCATCCGGGATCTCTTTATTTTCTTGTAATTCATTAATGAATGTTACTAACTTTTAGCCACTTCGTGTCGTACTTCTTCGTCTGTTTTAAACGTTTTACTGACTAGTTTGGTTACTTTTCGGAACCGAATTTTCAAACGCCTTTTAATTTTGTCATGTATGAGGCGCTTTGGAGAGAGTGTTTGGGGCAATACAACTCCCTACCCTCACCAATCCAACGCTCAATGTCCAATTTTGTGACATACAAATAACGCATCCTTGCCTTGGTGAACTCTTCTTTCACATAAGCTCGAACTATTGCACATTTCCTAATTTCTCCATTGTGTTCAACGTGGTTGACGATTCCATAAATTTGTCTCCAAGTCTTCGTATACTTCCGTACAACGTACATAGGTCCTCGTTCCTTTATTTTTTGATACATTTCCAACAATGATTCGGAATCATAATCTTCCACTGACTTACAGGGTCTTCCTCGGCCATCACAAGACCTGTTATCTTCGTTAAACACATCTCCGTGTTTGCGTTTTTTCGGTGTTGTTGTCCCCTCCTCAACGCCATCTTCGTCTTCTGAATCAACGGAAACGGCTTCTTCCCCCTGAATAAATTCGAATTTTCCCTCTAAAATTGCATCAAATGTTGTCTTTATTTGTGTGTACATGATTTGCTCTTCATCAGAAAGCTCTGTAGCTTCCTGAATATTAACGCCGCAGGCATTAATAAGAGCTGAAATAATGTTGCAAGCGGCCATGACAAAGTAAAGAATCCAATGCGATCTCCTGTATGTGGAATAGCCATCAGAACTTGAACGAATAGAATAGGACTCGCCGTCTCATATACACAACTGTTGGCAGCCGTATGTGGTGGGGGACAGAAGAGAACCGAAGGAGTGGAGAGGGAAGGCGAGGCAGGGCAGCCGCTGGCCGTGAGCGCTGACGTGTGCCAGCATGTACTGTAGGTACCATTCTGGACGCGCACCGCCAACTTTGAGTAACCAAATGCCCCCTTAAAGAAGACCAGCGAAAAATTATACTTCCACTACGTGTTTCAGCTTAAAAAGTCCTTCACGAATATGTAGAAATCAAATCGAAATTCACCGTCCGACTTCGTACCGTTCCCTCGTCGGTTTATATCTCTACTGTCATCACCTAAGGAACTTCACACACTAGAAAACGTACATTTCAGAAAATAATCAATATCTCTGCAATTATTCGACAGATTTTTTTTGAAAATTGGTCGAGTTCTTCGTCTTCCTGGACGTTCCCTCAATTTTCTGGAGTCGGCGCTTGCGTGGATTTGGTTAATTTTTATGACCGGATGCCCTTCCCGGTGACATAAAAATTGGCCCATATGTATCAATCAATCAATCAATCAATCAATCAATCAATCAATCAATCAATCAATCAATCAATCAATCAATCAATACTGATCTGCATTTAGGGCAGTCGCCCAGGTGGCAGATTCCCTATCTGTTGCTTTCCTAGCCTTTTCCGAAATGATTTCAAAGAAATTGGAAATTTATTGAACATCTCCCTTGGTAAGTTATTCCAATACCTAACTCCCCTTCCTATAAATGAATATTTGCCCCAGTTTGTCCCCTTGAATTCCAACTTTATCTTCATATTGTGATCTTTCCTACTTTTATAAACGCCATTCAAACTTATTCGTCTACTAATGTCATTCCACGCCATCTCTCCGCTGACAGCTCGGAACATACCACTTAGTCGAGCAGCTCTTCTTCTTTCTCTCAATTCTTCCCAACCCAAACATTGCAACATTTTTGTAACGCTACTCTTTTGTCGGAAATCACCCAGAACAAATCGAGCTGCTTTTCTTTGGATTTTTTCCATTTCTTGATTCAGGTAATCCTGGTGAGGGTCCCATACACTGGAACCATACTCTAGTTGGGGTCTTACCAGAGACTTATATGCCCTCTCCTTTACATCCTTACTACAACCCCTAAACACCCTCATAACCATGTGCAGAGATCGGTACCCTTTATTTACAATCCCTTTTTATGTGATTACCCCAATGAAGATCTTTCCTTATATTAACACCTAGATACGTACAATGATCCCCAAAAGGAACTTTCACCCCATCAACGCAGTAATTAAAACTGAGAGGACTTTTCCTATTTGTGAAACTCACAACCTGACTTTTAACCCCGTTTATCAACATACCATTGCCTGCTGTCCATCTCACAATATTTTCGAGATCACGTTGCAGTTGCTCACAATCTTGTAACTTATTTATCACTCTATAGAGAATAACATCATCCGCAAAAAGCCTTACCTCCGATTCCACTCCTTTACTTATATCATTTATATATATAAGAAAACATAAAGGTCCGATAACACTGCCCTGAGGAACTCCCCTCTCAACTATTACAGGGTCAGACAAAACTTCACCTACTCTAACTCTCTGAGATCTATTTTCTAGAAATATAGCAACCCATTAAGTCACTCTTTTGTCTAGTCCAATTGCACTCATTTTTGCCAGTAGTCTCCCATGATCCACCCTATCAAATGCTTTAGACATGTCAATCGCGATACAGTCCATTTGGCCTCCAGAATCCAAGATATCTGCTATATCTTGCTGGAATCCTACAAGTTGAGCTTCAGTGGAATAATCTTTCCTAAAACCGAATTGCCTTCTATCGAACCAGTTATTAATTTCACAAACATGTCTAATATAATCAGAAAGAATGCCTTCCCAAAGCTTACATACAATGCATGTCAAACTTACTGGCCTGTAATTTTCAGCTTTATGTCTATCACCCTTTCCTTTATACACAGGGGCTACTATAGCAACTCTCCAGTCATCTGGTATAGCTCCTCCGACCAAACAATAATCAAATAAGTACTTCAGATATGGTACTATATCCCAACCCATTGTCTTTAGTATATCACCAGAAATCTGATCAATTCCAGCCGCTTTTCTAGTTTTCAACTTTTGTATCTTATTGTAAATGTCATTGTTATCATATGTAAATTTTATTACTTCTTTGGCCTTAGTCTCCTCCTCTATCTCGACATTATCCTTGAAACCAACAATCTTTACATACTGCTGACTGAATACTTCTGCCTTTTGAAGATCTTTTAATAAGTCCCCGCAACTCCTGGGCTTACAAAATCAAATATCAACATTGAAACAAATGTTCAACATTACATTTTGCAAATTATGTTCAAATGGAACAATCCCTTTTACTTTAAATTACTGAATTTAATTCCCCACAATAGCAAAATCTAAAACTTGCAGGTTAATACTCAAGATCCGATTTATCAATCAAATCGCGATTTATCTAATTAATTGAAATATTTAAAACTACCTGCATCTATTACACGTAGATTAAAACAAATATTATATATAGGAGAAATGGTTTTTCCATTAATCTAGTTATCTCACTCTTTATTAACTTTAAAAATATTTATTACCACATTTCTTATTAAATTGGTTTCAATCATAAGAACGATTGTATGGTTCTTGAAGTACCTGTAAGAAAACAACTTCTGTGCATGACTACCAGGTACTATCTTTGCTACGTCACTGTTCACATATTAAATCTAAGCAACAACACTAAACAAATTATAAAATGAAGCGTCGTTTTGGGTAACCTCTAACTCAAATTTTCATGAAATCGCTTTATGTAGAATTAAAACCATAATAAGCTAATAGTCTAACTCCACATTAAAATACAGTGGCTCACATAATTGAACGTACACGAATCGGGTAGGGATATACACTGACTGACAGAGCAAATGCAACACCAAGAAGGAGTGGTCAGAACTTTATGCCAATTGCAGGGTAGACTGACGTCACTAAGGTATGCTCATGATGTGAAATGCGCCGCTGTGCTGCGCACGTAGCGAACGATAAATGGGACACGGCGTTGGCGAATGGCCCACTTCGTACCGTGATTTCTCAGCCGACAGTCATTGTAGAACGTGTTGTCGTGTGCCACAGGACACGTGTATAGCTAAGAATGCCAGGTCGCCGTCAACGGAGGCATTTCCAGCAGACAGACGACTTTACGAGGGGTATGGTGATCGGGCTGAGAAGGGCAGGTTGGTCGCTTCGTCAAATCGCAGCCGATACCCATCGGGATGTGTCCACGGTGCAGCGCCTGTGGCGAAGATGGTTGGCGCAGGGACATGTGGCACGTGCGAGGGGTCCAGGCGCAGCCCGAGTGACGTCAGCACGCGAGGATCGGCGGGTGCATCCGCCGCCAAGCGGTGGCAGCCCCGCACGCCACGTCAACCGCCATTCTTCAGCATGTGCAAGACACCCTGGCTGTTCCAATATCGACCAGAACAATTTTCCGTCGATTGGTTGAAGGAGGCCTGCACTCCCGGCGTCCGCTCAGAAGACTACCATTGACTCCACAGCATAGACGTGCACGCCTGGCATGGTGCCGGGCTAGAGCGACTTGGATGAGGGAATGGCGGAACGTCGTGTTCTCCGATGAGTCACGCTTCTGTTTTGTCAGTGATAGTCACCGCAGACGAGTGTGGCGTCGGCGTTGAGAAAGGTCAAATCCGGCAGTAACTGTGGAGCGCCCTACCGCTAGACAACGCGGCATCATGGTTTGGAGCGCTATTGCGTATGATTCCACGTCACCTCTAGTGTGTATTCAAGGCACGTTAAATGCCCACCGCTACGTGCAGCATGTGCTGCGGCCGGTGGCACTCCCGTACCTTCAGGGGCTGCCCAATGCTCTGTTTCAGCAGGATAATGCCCGCCCACACACTGCTCGCATCTCCCAACAGGCTCTACGAGGTGTACAGATGCTTCCGTGGCCAGCGTACTCTCCGGATCTCTCACCAATCGAACACGTGTGGGATCTCATTGGACGCCGTTTGCAAACTCTGCCCCAGCCTCGTACGGACGACCAACTGTGGCAAATGGTTGACAGAGAATGGAGAACCATCCCTCAGGACACCATCCGCACTCTTATTGACTCTGTACCTCGACGTGTTTCTGCGTGCATCGCCGCTCGCGGTGGTCCTACATCCTACTGAGTCGATGCCGTGCGCATTGTGTAACCTGCATATCGGTTTGAAATAAACATCAATTATTCGTCCGTGCCGTCTCTGTTTTTTCCCCAACTTTCATCCCTTTCGAACCACTCCTTCTTGGTGTTGCATTTGCTCTGTCAGTCAGTGTATTAACGCAAAATATATACTTCTTCCCCATTATGTATCGTGAAAAATAAATACATTGCATGACCATCGGGGTACAAAATATAATAACTGTTCAACTCATGTACTCCCTGGCTATACAAAAACAAACGAGAATGTTTTCTATCGGTCACACAAAATTGAACGTACCCAAACATAGAGTGTATAATGATATAATTTCAGCAGATGTCCATATATTCAATACTTGGATACACTTCCTTTACATCGCAGCACTGCCTTCAGTCTGTTTGGCATAGAGTCCACGATTTTATTCGTAAACGACGGTTAAATCTTGATCCTTTCTTCCTGTAGGACCCTCTTGAGTTGTTCCTTGCTGGTCACATTATGTGCTTGCACTTTTTGCTCGAAGTGCCACTTCAAATTCTCAATTGTATTGAGGTCCGGGGATTGTAGGGGTTTTTCCAGTCTTTTCGGTACTTTACACTGACTTAGTAAATGTTATGGGGTAGTCACCTAATAGCGTGTGGGGCCTCCTCTGGCCCTGCGAACTGCAGTGAGACGCCGTGGAAGTGAGTCGACAAGTCCCTGGTAGTCCTCTGGACGCAGCTGACACCAAATCGTTTGCAGAGCGGCCGCAAGATCTATGGCAGGAAGCCTGCGTTCCAGGACATCCCAGATATGCTCGATAGGGTTCATATCGGGGCTCCTGGGTGGCCATGGCAGTCGTTGGACCTCCGCTGCATGTTCCTGGAACCATTTCCGGGTGACGTGGGAGCGATGTGGTGGTGCATTATCATCTTGAAACACTGCAGAACCGCCTGGGCGCTGGAAGGCAAAAAATGGGTGGAGATGGTCTCCGAGCAGCTCAACATACCGCGTACCATTCAAAGTCTCTTCCAGAACAATTAGGGGGCCCATTCCATATCAAGAAAATGCACCCCAGACCATAACAGAAACACCAGCGCCCTGGACCACACCTTCGAGGCAGGCGAGATCCATCGCTTCATGTGGTCTGCGCCATACACGGTGCCTCCCATCGGCATTGTGCAGTTGAAATCGTGATTCGTCTGACCATATCACGTTACGCCATTATTCCAGTGTCCATCCCTGGTGACTGGCGACAAATGCGCGTCGTTGTGCTCGATGACGTTGGGTTAACAGTGGCACCCGTGTGCGGCGCCGGCTCCCATACCCCATTGTCCCCTTCAAATTTGGTGATCTTGAGAATATTTGCAACAAGTTAATATTAAAAGTTTTATTGTCTGCTGGGAGCTGTAATTTGTCATTTGGAAAGCGGTCGGCGAGCTCCGAACGGGTTTTCTTCATTCAGAGGGGCGATGTATTGATCCAACTTCGACCAAGGGTAAGGTAAATCACGTGACGAGCCCGTGCGCTATCCTGCCACGCGCAAGCGACCTGACTGCCAGCCAGCTCCTCGAACAGTCAGAGCCAATTATGAGAGACCTCGGTAGCCAATTATCGTCTTCGAAAAGTACACGCCTCCCAAGCCAAGGATATAAAAAGCCATGTTCCGAGCAAATCACTCTCTATGCTGCGCTACTCTACGCTACTTGACGCTGATCTACGTCACTTTGGTGTTCATCGTGACCACGTGGGAGAGAACTTTGTCGTATTTGCAGACGCCCGTTCTGCCAAATTTAGTGGAAATTATTTCCTAACTCTTATGGAGTAAAATTCAACTTAGAGAAACCAAGTTAAGTGTAACTATCCAGGAGAACATTCAGTAATTCTGCGTGTGTGTGTGCATATCTTAACATTTATCGTCTCAGTTACAGCCTACACGTCTGAACGCGACATAAGTCTTCCCGGAGATCGCAGTATATCAAGATGAATAATTCTTCGACAATCTACACCTCAGCTTCATCGTGGGACGTCTACTGCCGTGTCTCCACGAGTTTCTAAAATGTGAGGCGTATCTGGTCAAGAGGATTTGACTGACCGGGAAAATGTTGGAATGATTGACTACAACCTGGGATCGAACCTCATCTAAAACTTGAGTACCATTTAAATATTTATTTATTTCTCATCTTTGTAAAACTAGAGGTCTTTCTTCTTTAAATCGTAGATCTATTAGTTTTGTTGTAGATACAAGCATTTCATTTTTCCAATTCTTGACGTGTCATGGTAGACGAGTGTCATGTGTGTGACTGAAATTTGGAACCTATTAGAGTAGATGAGTAGTCTGTCTTTGAGTGAGTTCCCATGCATATGAGTTAGAGATATCTAATAATCACTGACCACGCGATAAACTTTATTTATTTGCCTGTGATATTGAAATTAATCGGACTTGAATGTACGTGTACAATTTGTGAGATAGGGTCGAACCTAGTGTCATTTTTAGATCACTTGCATTCTTTAGGATCGAGTCATCTAATTTTACGATATTTCATGAGGAATGAAAGATTTAATAATCACTTGAGTAGTAATAAAATAAAATAAAGATCGGGTAAAATTGGAATTAAACGGTCGTGAGCTATAATTTATCTTAGATTCCTTATATGTGAGATTTATTGTGCTCTGTTCATGGAGTGCCTGGAATACGGCAAATCCTGCGGGATGTTAATTATGTAATTGAGTAATTGGAGATTTATTTGTGATGATTGACTTGTTCTTGTGTCTTTGGGAGCACAGTGGAACTTACCGTAAGTGAGCACATGTTGTGTGTGTATTTCACGGATAGGGAATAATAATTATGCAGTTGAGGCTCACGAACGCGATAGTTGCGACTTGTAACCCACGTGATGGTGGTGATTATGGATTTTATTGGAATCTTCAATTATATATCCGAAATTTAGATGAATCTCCATCGTTGTGAGAAGAATATTTCAACTCAAGTGATATCCCTAATTTCGATCACTAGCCACTATTGACGAAAGAGTATTTTCCGTACACGAATTTATCTTTTACTGAATGTTGACGTGACCATGCTTAAAATTAAAGAATAAACTTATAAGGGCGGGATTCGCTGTAAATAATGTA
Source organism: Anabrus simplex (assembly GCF_040414725.1). NCBI lineage: Eukaryota > Metazoa > Arthropoda > Insecta > Orthoptera > Tettigoniidae > Anabrus > Anabrus simplex. The sequence continues at coordinate 700,670,064 of NC_090266.1, read as the reverse complement.
TATAAAAGTACGTGTTTCCTTGTATGAATGTGATGTGTGTGTGTGTAAATATGAGTATTTTCCATGTCTTTTGATTGTTCCATTTGATTTAATCTGGTCGTGCGTCTATGGCGACACAGATTATGTTCATCGTTGTATGCCACCTTGAGAAGTTATTTTTGCACACCTTGAGGAAAATTTAATGAGTTTTATGTCGAGGAAGACTAGAATAGGATTTTATTTTGTTGATTAATATGATTTAAAGGAAAGATCATCTCGTTAGTTTCGCAAAGGCAAGCGATTTGTAAATTATCATTTAATTAGCTCACACGTGGATAAGAAAATTTCCAACACATTTATATTTAAATTTCGAAATATTTTAAATTAATCTGAAAATATGAATGCTATGCAAATGTCAGAATTAAATGTTCACAAACGGCATAATTAACTTGAATTCTAGTAATAATGAGTCATAGTAATTAATTGAAGAATAATTATTTAAAGCGTGAATTATAATTGCCATGTGGATAATTCAGTCGTGTGATGATAAGGAACATGTTACACAAACAAGGCTAGAGATTATTGCTAATAATAATAATTCATTATGAAAATTTGAAATTAATTTTGATTTTTACTAAAGCTTCTACTGGTGTAATTGATAAATATTATACACTTTAAATGTTGAGATTTATCAAAATTCAGCTTAAACCACGTGTTGAGACTACTGTAAATTAATGGAACCTTTAGCAACTTTTATTGTGGAACCATAAGCGAGACAGCTGTCTAATAATTTTGTGAAACTTTTGTTAAAATCTTTGAACTCTTTCAGCTAAATATTTTCATTTTAAAGGTAGTAAAGGCCTAATTTTTCTTTGATTTTCATTCCAGAACAGTAAGGCTGGAGTTCATTGTAAAACAAAAACCATCAAGGATATTTTTTTTGTTGTGATATGCTTATGTCAATAAATGTCAGTGTGTTGTTTTAAAAATTTTATTTGCCTGGTCATCAACCCCTTTACCCTTAAATGCCTCTAGAAAACGATAGCCATGAACGAACGGTCCACCTCGGGATCTCTCGCTCACAGGCTGGGCTTAGCTAGGAAATAATGGGGGCACCATAGAACCCATGTTCCTACGGATTGTCCACTGGGAGACGTGTCTAGCACGGCCTATGTTGAATCGACCCGTGATTTGTTGCATGGTTGCCCGTCTGTCATTATTGACAATCCGTCTCAGATGTCGCCAGTCACGGTCATCGAGGGTGGTTGGACGACCGGTCGTTAGTCTATTGTGGACGGTGACACCCGCATTCAACCATTCGCGATACACCCTGGACACGGTTGATCGTGTGAAGCCGAATTCCCGCACCACTTCCGAAATCGCACTTCCCATCCGTCAGGCACCGACCACCATACCCCATTCGAACGGTGTCAGCTCACGACGACGTTCCATGTTTCACCTGTAACATGCACAGCCACTGCTCACAAGGTCTCCTGTACAACTGCCGCTGGCACAGGGGGCGTGTGGTGCGCAGACAACACACCTGCGCATCAGTGCTCCGCTATCCCATGACATTTGTTCAGTCAGTGTATATAACAACCATAACCGCACATTGTGAGCGGTGTGCTTGGTGTCGTTATCCTGTTGGAAATAATAGGGGGCTCCCAGTCCCAGTTTGGCTGCACTTTGTTTGACGTTCTTGTTCAGTATGGATATGTACACACACTGGTCCATTTTCGTGTCAATAAAGTGCAGATTACCCACTCGAGAGGCAGACATGCAGCCCCATACCATTACCCATGTTTCACCGTCGGACGTAGGCCTACCTTGCCTTATTCATAGGCTGTATTAGGTTGCCGCCAGACGTACCGACGGCCATCTGATCCGAAGATGTTAAATTTATTCTTATCGCTAAAAATCACAGAGTTCCAGAAGCCACTTGAACAATTTCTGTATTCTTTGGTGAACCTTAGTCTTTTCCGCCGGTTCGTCTCACTAATCCATGGATTCTTCCTTGACACTCGTCCATGGAAGTTTGCCGATCTTAGTGTCCTTCTAACGGTTTCACATGACACCGATCGATGAATCGTGGACACCACCTCAGACGTCAATTTGGCGATACTTGGAATTGGGTCTTTGCGGATTTGTCGGATGATGATACGCTTGTCTCTGTCCTGTAACACTAGTTTCCGTCCTCTTCCTACTTTATTGTGTACCCTTCCTACGCGTTTATATCTGTCGACAATACCTTGGATTGTTGATCGCGGTCTTCCTATTGTATGCGCGATTTCGGCTAAAGATATACCCTCCTTCGTCCATTTCACTATTAGGTGCCGTTCTTGTACAGACGTTTCTTTTCTCCGACCCATTATCACCTGATGTTGACTCAACGAACACTGAGGAGTATCTGTAGCGTCCAACACGTTCCTTGCTTCTGTATAACTGGATATAGTTGGAAAGCAGTCTGTCGTATACGTTCAATTTTGTGGTGTGTGGGGCAGCGATGTTCATATGCAGGATGGGACATGGACAGAGGAATGGGATTTATGTTGAGACAGATAGTACGGCAGAGCCTCCTACTCGATTTCCTGGTACGTCAGTAATAGCCCACTTGTCAAGCTTGGTCGTTATCTTTGATATTACTGTTTACTTCCCAGTGTACGCTCAATTCTGTGAGCCACTCTATGTACAATCGCCTCGGTGCTCCCTTAGACTAGCGTATGGCACCCTCAGTCCATGTAGGCCGATCAAGTCACTTAAGCATGCCAGATAACCCTCCACAAATGTAGGGTGAGCGTACCGGCTGCATCATTCTTCTGCCCTGCCATGACGTATCTACTACCGGAACCAAACATTCGTGCCCCTATCTAACAACTAGTCTACTGCCGTAACAACTGACAAACACCTACACCACTAAGCTCACAAAAGAATAGATTAAATCTCTAAGACAAAATTGAACATAAATATCATACTTGGACATCCATCTAATTATAGGCCTACGAAAACGTCATAGACTCGACAAATCGTCACTGCTTTTATCCCCCCAGCACCACCGAAAGAACGAACATTGGACCGTTGAATTCTACGAACTCCCGTGAAATATTAACAAACTACCTACCACTTTATGAATGAAATATTTAGAAGTGATCACAAATCATGTTTCCCTTGAAATACAATACATATTGTGGAGTCGACAAATTACCTCTAAATCTCTCAGCGGTAATAAATGCACTATCGGCTGACAGATGTTTCTCTGCTTGAGACACTTTCCTCCCATTACCTCTGTCTTTCTGAATGCAAATTTAGACACACCATCATTTTTTAAATATATCAACTGCGATTCTTGCCATAGTTACAACATATGATAATGAGATCTATCGTATTATCAGATATAAAAAACGCTTCACTTCGAACTATTAAAAGGAATTACTGCCATGAATTTGACAACATGACCTATAGTCTCACGTGGAATCCGAATTACAACTACCTCACGAGAAATTGTCCCAATACTGTTCGACACAAAATCATCGGGTCTTTTAAAACAAGACCCCGGCAACACTACTACAACGACAACTTCAAGATTCACCACCTCGAAAACAAATACTACCAATAAGCTTACAGGGCATAGCTGCCTGAGCCTAACTTGCCAAGTCTCCTCACTATCAAAAGAATATCCCTCATACTCTCGATCTGAGTGACGAATCGAATCCTGGATCTAGCACTCCCTTGACATGAATTTCTATTGTACATCATTAACCAACAATTCTGACACTACCAAATTAGGCTGCATCATTTAATATGCGATGATAATACGCTATAACATTATGTTTTACAGAAAGAAACATCAAAACCTTCTTTCACGTCTTCAGAACACTTGAACATACGAGAAAACAAAGCACAGGGCGCTATGCAAAACAACCATGTTCTCTGAGGCATTTAATATTACAGAATTTCACAAATACAGACGTAGGAAATGACCAGGCCCCGATTTACAAATTGGCGAACTGGGTATTTGCCCAGGTCGACAGTTTTTGACGGGCGACGGCGGCAGATAGAGTAATTATGGCCCGCGTGAATCACGTCTTAAATTCATTACACTCAAATTACTTTTACTTTCCACAAATTATTCCAATTATTTTATTAGTCTATATAAAACACATTAAACTATTCTAACTTTAAAACCTGAATTTAATCTATATATTTAAATTTTATGAAGAAAATTAAATAACTGCAAACAATAAGAGAGGTATTATTTAACTCGTGCCGGTGTTGGGTGGGCAATTGTAGTTGGTGGCTTGGCAACCCTGTTAGTCTAGACAGCCACTGCCCTGTCTGTCATTGGCTCGTGATGGTTCGTGTGCGTATTGTTGTTTACATCTGCTGACCATCAACCTGATAACCTCACCTAGCCAACTCATTGTCTCGTATGATTCTTACATGTTTTTCAGTATTTAACCGTGAGTAAAAAGTTAAGTGGTGCTGAATACAAAAAAACACGCTGCTAAAAAGCGGAGTGATGAACTTGAACTACTTAAGAAGTGCCTAAAATGGAAAAGTTCTTTACTTTGACTCGTTCAACTCCAACCTCGGAATCGGAATGCCAAGATGACTTAACAAAACCTCGACTTCATCATCGGTCCCATTTAACTTTACACAAGAAGACTTAGAAGGCCTGGATTTACAGGCTGATCAGCCCTGTATTAGTATTAAATTGAACGATGAGCCTGAAGTTGTCCAGGAGCCCTTTGGAACTATTTCACAATCACAACCTGAGGTAACCTTACCTAATTCATTTTCTATAGATGATTCTGCTACTTGGAATGTCAAGTTAAATTCAGTAGTTGAGAACGTTATTAAACACTGTCCAAAACAAAACATAATGGTGGATTTTTCTAAATCTCTGCGAACTTACAATGATTGTAAAAGAACATTGTCTCAAAACATGTTTAAGATTACTCTTCCTAATGGTGACGTTGTTTTAAGAGATTGGTTAGTGTATTTATAGTCAACTGGGGAAGTATTTTGTATTCAGTGCTGTTTATTTCAACCAGACAATGCAAAGACACATTTTTCTACCGGTTTTAGTGACTGGAAGCACAGCTACGAACTACTGAAACATCATGAACATTCTCATGACCACAAGCGTAATGTTCTTACGTACATCACCAGACAAAAACAGTTAATGCAGGTTGATAAAACTGTTTACACAGTATTAAGAAGAGGTAAACTACTGGCGAAGTATAATCTCAAGAATAATTTCTGTAGTATGATTTTTGGTAGTAGGGGTTTATCTTTCCAAGGAGACAATGAGGGTTTTGGATCAACTTCAAATGGTTTATATTTTGGATGCCTCAAGTTAATCAGTGAATATGACCCTTTCCTTGCCCAGCACATCGGAAAATATGATAATAAAGGTCAAGGGCACACCTCATACCTGTCTTCTCAAACGTGTAATGAATTTATTGAAGTTATGGAGAATTGTGTGCTTAAAGGTGTAGTTGATGAAGTAAAAGAAGCTAGATACTACTCTCTCATTGTAGATTCGATGCCTGATTGCTCTCACACTGACCAGTTGGCTATTGTTTTACGATATGTGCCTCAAACAGAGCCAAAGCCTATAGAACGACTCATTAAGCTTCTGCCTGGAATATCACATACATTTGCTGGACTAGAAAAAGCTGTAGTTGACTGTCTTGAGAGTTTCGAAATCAACATCAAGAATTGTAGGGGCCAAAGTTATGATAATGCTTCCAATATGTCAGCAGCTTACTCAGGTCCTCAGGTCCGAATAAAGCAGCAAAGCCCCCTTGCCGAATACATACCGTGTGCAGCACATTCATTAAATCTTGTCGGCTCGGCTACCGCAGAATGCTGCACTACCACAGTAGTTTTCTTAGGCTTCATCCAGGAGTTGTATAATTACTTTTCTGTGTCAACATACAGGTGGAATATTTTGAAGCAATTCTTGGCAAAAAACGGTATGGCAGTGGTAAAATCTTTATCAGAAACCAAATGGTCTGCAAGAGCAGAAGCTGTCGGAGGCAGCTATTTGAAGACTCCAGTGTAAAACCTGCTTGTAAACTTGAGGCACAAAACCTTGAAACTAAATTTCAGAATTTCGAGACCACTTTTCTGTTAGTTGTGTGGAATGACATTTTGGAAAGAGTTGACAAATGTTCTAAAAACTTGCAGTATGAAAATCTTAATCTTGAGGGAGGAGTAAAACATTTGAAAACCCTGGAAGGATTAATCAAAGCGAAAAGGGATGAATTTGACATACATGAGCAATCTGGTTTGGAAATAGGTGGATGTGATGTTCCAAGCTACTCAAGAGTAAGAAAATGGAAAATATTTGCAGATGAAACACATGGGATTGAAGGAGACCTAGATGCAAGAACAAATCTAAAAAATAATGTGTTCCTTGAAATAATGGATACACTTATCGGAAACTTAGCAAGAAGGAAAGAAGCATATGAAGTCGTAGATTCCAGATTTCAAGTGTTACCTCTACTGTTGACTTGCTCATCCGAATCATCAGAAGTGAAGAATGCTGCTTTGAAACTTGTTCACTGTACCCTGAAGACATCAGTCAAGATTTTGTAAATGAGTGTGTACACTTTCAAATGTATGTTGAACTCGAGAGATTCCAAAACTTGCCTAAAGTGTATTCTTACATTAAGCAAAACAATTTGTCAAGTACTTTTCCCAACCTTGAAATTGCAATTAGGATGTTTTTGACCTTACCTATCACCAACTGTACTGCAGAAAGGGATTCTTCAGTTTTAAGCAGAGTAAAAAATGCTAAGAGGGCAACTCTTCTTAATGAAAAGTTAAGCTCATTAGTCCTTATGTGCAATGAAAAAGATTTAACTTTGAAAACCAACTTTGATGAAATTGTTGAAGAGTTTGCTAGGAAAAAGTCAAGGAAAAAATCTTTTATGTAAACTAGTATTTTTAAATGTGATGGAAATAAATTACAATAAATTAACGATAATTTATGTGTGTCGTATTTCTAAAATTATATACTTACACACAAACTATCAAACTGAACCAACGGTTTTTTAAATAAAAATAAAAACAGCTTAATTCTTATTTGGCTGCTACCATTATTTGGCTTGATAAATGTAATTATGAGAATTAACTTTATTTGAATAATGTACTGTTTTAAAACTCATAACCTTGAAAACTGTAATCTTTAATTTGTAAACAATTATTTTTAGATGAACAGAAAAACGAACAGTTGGTGGTGGTTGGGGGGGGGGGGCGCCTAAATATTGTTTGCCCAGGGCGCTAACTACTTGAAATCGGGGCCTGGAAATGACTCTACACAAATAAGGTATCAAAATGTAGCGAATTTAATTTCAGAAACAAACTCTCCCGGGAAAAGAACTATTGACTTCCGATTTTACACCTGGTCCACAAGTAAACTTTTCCCCTGGCAATTCGGGCGTAATCAAAATGGTGCTCCCTTTCTTAGCCTGCATTTAAAATATTAGGCGTTTTGCTCTTTTTCAGTCTGCACCAAAGCTTATAGAAGGGCTTAATGATTTACTTTCTTACTTAACCTTACTGGTTTTGGTATCTGTATTTTCATTTTTTTAAAAGTTTCTTGTTTAGTTTAATACTTTAATATTATAAAAATGTAGTTACTGTTTTCATAAATCTGCATTGTATTATAAGAAGACGCTGCATAAAGGGACTTTTCAGTCTCAGTGGCATGTAAATCATGATCAATAAATTCAATTCAATTCAATTCAATTCAATTCAATTCAATTCAATTCAATTCAATTCAATTCAATTCAATTCAATTCAATTCATTACAAGTCAGTTTGTTGAAGTGCCTGAGTACAAATATACACTGACTGACAGAGCAAATGCAACACCAAGAAGGAGTGGTCAGAACTTTATGCCAATTGCAGGGTAGACTGACGTCACTGAGGTATGCTCATGATGTGAAATGCGCCGCTGTGCTGCGCACGTAGCGAACGATAAATGGGACACGGCGTTGGCGAATGGCCCACTTCGTACCGTGATTTCTCAGCCGACAGTCATTGTAGAACGTGTTGTCGTGTGCCACAGGACACGTGTATAGCTAAGAATGCCAGGCCACCGTCAACGGAGGCATTTCCAGCAGACAGACGACTTTACGAGGGGTATGGTGATCGGGCTGAGAAGGGCAGGTTGGTCGCTTCGTCAAATCGCAGCCGATACCCATAGGGATGTGTCCACGGTGCAGCGCCTGTGGCGAAGATGGTTGGCGCAGGGACATGTGGCACGTGCGAGGGGTCCAGGAGCAGCCCGAGTGACGTCAGCACGCGAGGATCGGCGCATCCGCCGCCAAGCGGTGGCAGCCCCGCACGCCACGTCAACCGCCATTCTTCAGCATGTGCAAGACACCCTGGCTGTTCCAATATCGACCAGAACAATTTCCCGTCGATTGGTTGAAGGAGGCCTGCACTCCCGGCGTCCGCTCAGAAAACTACCATTGACTCCACAGCATAGACGTGCACGCCTGGCATGGTGCCGGGCTAGAGCGACTTGGATGAGGGATGGCGGAACGTCGTGTTCTCCGATGAGTCACGCTTCTGTTCTGTCAGTGATAGTCACGGCAGACGAGTGTGGCGTCGGCGTGGAGAAAGGTCAAATCCGGCAGTAACTGTGGAGCGCCCTACCGCTAGACAACGCGGCATCATGGTTTGGGGCGCTATTGCGTATGATTCCACGTCACCTCTAGTGCGTATTCAAGGCACGTTAAATGCCCACCGCTACGTGCAGCATGTGCTGCGGCCGGTGGCACTCCCGTACCTTCAGGGGCTGCCCAATGCTCTGTTTCAGCAGGATAATGCCCGCCCACACACTGCTCGCATCTCCCAACAGGCTCTACGAGGTGTACAGATGCTTCCGTGGCCAGCGTACTCTCCGGATCTCTCACCAATCGAACACGTGTGGGATCTCATTGGACGCCGTTTGCAAACTCTGCCCCAGCCTCGTACGGACGACCAACTGTGGCAAATGGTTGACAGAGAATGGAGAACCATCCCTCAGGACACCATCCGCACTCTTATTGACTCTGTACCTCGACGTGTTTCTGCGTGCATCGCCGCTCGCGGTGGTCCTACATCCTACTGAGTCGATGCCGTGCGCATTGTGTAACCTGCATATCGGTTTGAAATAAACATCAATTATTCGTCCGTGCCGTCTCTGTTTTTTCCCCAACTTTCATCCCTTTCGAACCACTCCTTCTTGGTGTTGCATTTGCTCTGTCAGTCAGTGTAAAAGGAATACTCCAACATACTACGTTATGATGGTAAGTGTTGATATTCCTTCATCCATCGTGATCCGTTGGCGTCCTCCTTTAGTTTAGACTGTCATCTTGACAACCGTACAATAATGTAAATACATTATTCATCTTTGATAATATTTCTTGCTTTGACAAACTTTCAGCAACGTGAAAATAGCGACAAAAATATTCACACGGGATATTGTTCTTTCTTGAAGTACTCACTCGTAACACTGTAACCTGATACAGAATGCCTCCTGTGTTCTGCGGGTCCCGCCTACAAAAGCGCCTACTAGGCTTGTCTTTGCTCTAGTTATCCACCGGAGTGTTAAAGCATTAAATGAAATAAACGAAGTCTTTTTGACTAACAGCGAAATCTTTCAATGGTCTTCTCTATCTAAGATGATGCATTGAGTCGAGAAAAATGGACTTCAAAGTGTTGTAAAGTCAACGTTAGATGCAGCTATTCTCTGTGTAGAAACATTCGTAGCTAAACTGCTTTTATTTCAAGGTACACATTTTATGTTACTGATAACTTCGTAGAGTTTTTTTTTTTTGCTAGTGGCTTTACGTCGCACCGACACAAATAGGTCTTATGGCGACGAAACTTCGTAGAGTTAGAGTCTTACATTGTCTCAACAGTCTAAAACTAGTCTCAAGGCGTCCTGCGGCTATGTCCATTTTACCGGCTACCTCGTTCAATCTAAGTCCCAAATCGGACTCTGCCTGAAAAATCGCCCTTTTTCTCCGTGTGCTGAAAATATTTTGGAACACTTCTCAATTCAGCATAGCCTTCCTAGTTGTATGGGTTCGGATACCCTCTCTAGGCTTTTCTGTCGATGTAAAAAATGGCAACGGGACAGTTTGCTCTCTCGGAAATTTTCACGCATAAATGATATCCAACTGGTGTGGTAACATCTGCCTATCACGAATCTATTAATGAAATAATTTTGGTTGCCTGATTCTGGCATGTAAGCCTAAATGCATTGTGTTAATTCACTATTTTCTGTCCCGCTGTGACGATGTCATGGAATCGTTTTCGATTTGAGCGCATCTCCTCAAGTCATCCTTCTGAAATTTTAGACAGGAAATTTTGCTAGTGATCTGGTAACAATATCTTCTTCAATCCCAGAAGTGGTCCGACTCATTGGATGAATGGTCAGCGGTTAAATAGGAGTGACTAATTGGGGTGAATTTTTTGAAAGACTATATCTACAGAATATCTGAGAAACGTAAAATGTTACAGACGTAAAAAGTGGGTATTTGGAATCTTCTGTAAATGTAAAGAAACATAGGTGATTTGTTTTTGGAAACCCCACTTAAAGGGAACTAAAATGGGGTGAAATTTTAAAATGAGAATTTCTACAGTATATCTCAAAAACTTAACATGTTACAGAAGTGAAAAATGGTATTTTTTATCTCTATTAAAAATAAAGAAAGGTGTAGTTTTAGTTTTCGGATATACCACTTGGGTCGAAAATGGTGTTGAATTATTTTAATTAGGCTACTAACATCTCAAAAATGAAGATGTTACAGACGTGAAATTTGATATTTAGAATCTACTTTAAAAGTAAAGAAACACGTATTCTCGGAATATCCATGAAGGAGTGGGGGGGGGGGGGGGTTGAAAGAATTGAAAAAGTATTGACTTAAAAACAGACGTGAAAATTGGTATTTTGATCTCCTTTTAAAACAAAGAAAAGCGCGTTTTGGGGGGAAACCATCTTGGGGGGGGGGGCGGGAGTGAAAAGGAGTTGAATTCCTTTCATGAGGACACATAAATCAAAAACTTAAGAAGTTAGAGTCGTGATAATTCGTATTTAGAAGGTCCTTTACTCTTGAAGAAACAAGAATTATTTGCTGGAAAATTCACTGGGGGGGGGGGGGGGTGTGAAAGGAACTGAAAAAAAGTTAATTATTTTTATGGGGATACTTATATCTGAAAACTGAAGGTAATAGACGTGAACATTGGTGTTTGGAATCTCCTTTAAACATAAAGAAACACGCCTTTTAATTTTTTTTTGGGGGGGGGGGTAAATAAACTTAACGGCGGTGGGGTGTAAAAGGAGGTGAGACCAATTGATTTTACTGTTCATAATGTAATTATAAGGAGCCTCCGTTGCTCAGGTGGCAGCGCGCCGGCCTCTCACAGCTTGGTTCCGTGGTTCAAATCCCGGTCACTCCATGTGACATTCGTGCTGGACAAAACGGAGGCGGGACAGACTTTTCTCCGGATGCTCCGATTTTCCCTGTCATCATTCATTCCAGCAACACTGACCAATATTTCATTTCATTTGTCATTCATCGATCACTGCCCCAGAGGAGTGCTTCGGCAGCCGGCACAATTCCTATTCCAACAGCACTGTCGGCCAGATGGGGCTTTATTCATTCCATTCCTGACCCTATCGAATGACTGGAAACAGACTGCAGATTTTCGATGTACTTATTCTGATCACAAACCGATCATTTTCAATCTTTCCTGGGTTCGTTTTCAACAACCATCTTTTCCTTCGGAGAATGTTCTTAGATTCTTCCTGGCATATAAATAAAAATTTAAACACATTTGAAATAAACGATAGGAATGAGATTGACCGTCAAATTGTTCACCTCTATAATAAGGTAAATAATGCACGGAAGTATGTCATTCGTATCGCCAGAAATCCCGCACACTTGCCTATGCGCGACAATGGTGCTGGTCACATTGTCAACAATGACAATGGCAGCAGATGTAATTTACCGCCAAGTAGCGGTCTTGCATCTTGCTACGGGGTCCCAAACATCTATAACAATAATAATAATAATAATAATAATAATAATAATAATAATAATAATAATAATAATAATAATAATAATAATAATAATAATAATAATAATAATAACAATAATAATAACAATAATAAGAATAATAATAATAATAATAATAATAATGTTCTGGACCGTCGTCAAATGTGCGGACCGCGCTGGAAACGGGTCCTGGACGGGTAATGACTAAGAATGCAGTCCGGCCGCGGGTTCATTACCGCCAAGGCACCCAAGACGACACCACGCCGTATCTCCTGAAGGATTTGATCCATATTAAAATGCCTATAAGAAAAGATGGCAAAGATTTAGTGACCCAACTGACCGAGTGGAATACCTGGACCTAGCCCGGGAAGTACGAAATCAATTGCTGGAAAGAATGATTGAAAACTGGGAGGAAACTTGCCGTAATCTATTAGAAAACGAGTCAGATCGCGAATGTTGGCGGATTCTCGCAGAAAACGAGTCAGATCGCGAATTTTGGCGGATTATATATGTAAAATAATAAACATTCAATTATGAATTTCAGTATAATACCGTAGCGAAGCACGGGTATCTTGCTAGTTCTAAAATATGTGTCAGTTTGTACCTCCCATTGACTAGGTACGTAAAAATGCTTACTTATGCTCCCTTGCTCTTGTTTATTTTTTGTTAGTGGCTTTACGTCCCACTGACACAGACAGGTCTTATGGCGACGATGGGATAGGAAAGGCCTAGGAGTTGGAAGGAAGCGGCCGTGGCCTTAATTAAGGTACAGCCTCAGCATTTGCCTGGTGTGAAAGTGAGAAACACGGAAAAGCATCTTCAGGGCTGCCGACAGTGGTGGGATTCGAACCCACTATCTGCCAGATGCAAGCTCACAGCCGCGTGCTCCTAACCGCATGGCCAACTCGTCCGGTAAACTCTTGTTTTAATCTTTTCTTTTGAAATACACCCATTCACTTCAATTTTTCAGAGTACACCAGTAATAGTTGCATTCATAATACTCATATCGTTGTTAGGCAATGAAAATCTCGTAATCTCATCTACGTTTCTCCATCTGCAATGTGAAGGCTTGCCGCGTTGCCTGAGAAGGGAACAGAAGACTCAATGGTCGAATAATGGGCTATCGTTAAGAAATGAACATGCCATTGCCGACCGCTCAGTGCTGGGCTTCTGTAAACTTTACTCTGGCCATTGCTGACCGCTAAGTGCTGGGCTTCTTCTGTAAACTTTACTCCGGCCATTGCTGACCGCTCAGTACTGGACTTCTTCTGTAAACTTTACTCCGGCCATTGCTGACCGCTCAGGGCTGGGCTTCTTCTGTAAACTTTACTCTGGCCATTGCTGACCGCTCAGTGCTGGGCTTCTTCTGTAAACTTTGCTCCGAAGGAGTTACGAGGTTTCCCTTGCCCAGGGACTATTGTATACAATACATTATTGCTATTATTGGGGAACAGGGTAGTGTAGCGGTTTGGCTGCTTGCCTGTCATACCGGCGACCGGGTTTTGATTTTCGGGTGTTGCTGGGAAATCCCATGGTGTAAGGAAGGAAATGCGACCTTCAATCCCCGCCCACAACTCTTTCAATCTGGCGAGTTGGCCGTGCGGTTAGGGGCACGCAGCTGTGAGCTCGCATCCGGTAGATAGTGGGCTTGAATCCCACTGTCGGCAGCCTTTAGGATGGTTTTCCGTGGTCTCCCATTTTCAAACAGGTAATTTTGGCACATAATGAGTTATTTTAATTTTCTTCTCATTTCATTATGGGACGCGGTGGTGAGGTCCATTCACACCCGGGACCTTACACTTACAAATATCAGAAAGCTGTGGGAAGCTGGGGGTTACTACACAAACGGCATGGGTTGGAATATCACCACATGTGCTTCTTCCGCTTCTGGAATAGGTACCACGACAAGCTGCTGCACTTGGACGAGCTACAGTAGGACCTACACGATATTAGACCCATGTCCCATGACTTTTGACATGCCAAGTGTATACAGGCCTACCATTTATAATTTGGCAAAATAGATAGACAGATAAATGCCGAATGCGTATACGTATAGATGCAGTGAAACGTTTGTGATATTTGAAGCCATTTCTTTTCACTTTCGACTTAGTTAATTTAAAACTGTTAGGTTCTTCAGTCAGTTGAAACTTATTTATGAATAAATACACTTAGAAACTTCTTTGTGAGGTATAATTCTGCTGCGTGGTTTGGGTCACGTTGCTGTCAGCTTGCATTCGAGAAGTAGTGGGTTCGATTCCCACTGTCGGCAGCCCTGAAGATGGTATTCCGTGGTCTCCCATTTTCAAACAGGTACATTTTTGCACATAATAAGTTATTATAATTTTCTTCACATTTCATTTTTTTCTGTAAAGGAAGGCTAAGGAGTGCAAGTGTAAGAACTGTGGATGTGGCCAAACATTAAGGAATATGAGGGAGAAGTTGGGGAGTTTGAGGGAGATAATTCGGATTTTCTCAGGAGACAGGAAGGAAGGTAGGCCTCCCGCAAACAATGTACAGGGTACAGTAGGTGTAAAAGAGGGATGGGAAGGAAAGGGAGGAATTGTAGAAGACAGGTGGTCTAATGTTCTAAAGGGAAGGAGATGGTAGGCTAAGGGCTTTATTCAGGATCAGAATTCAGGACAGGTGTCTGTGAGAAATCGGTACGAGTCACTGCAGGTAGAACACCAGAGGGAAGATTAGGACCAGGAAACTTTTGCTGAGAAGTGTGGAAGTAGGAGGAAGGGAAAAGGGTAGGAAAGGGGAATTTAGAGTATAGGATAGGAAAGACAATGGGAACATGGTAATTGGAGAGAGAAATGGGAGGAGGAAGTAGCTTCTGCGGCTGTCAGGAAAGGGCTGACAAGGAGGGAAGGGGATCAAATGAGGTGAGTAGGGTTGAGGATCTAGTCATGGGGGATTCCATTGTTAGACATGCGAGGAAAGTGTGTGGACGGAAGGGTAACAGGGTAGAGTTATCCAGGAATTAAGCTGAGCCAGATGTTGAGTAAAGTAGAAGAGAAGGAGGAGGGGAAGGAGAAAATGGTAGTGTTTCACATTGGTACCAACAATGTAAGGCAAGCAGGTATAAGTACCAACATAGTTGGGGATGTGTGGGATCTGGTAAATGCAGCACGGGTGAAGTTTAAGGAAGCGGAGATTGTTATCAATGGAATACTCTGTAGGAAGGATTCTGACTGGAAGGTGATTGCGGATTTAAATGAGACTATGGAGTGGGTATGTGGGAAAGTGGGAGTGAGATTTCTAGATGTTAATGGGTGGGTAGGAGATGGAGATATGCGCTCAGATGGCCTTCACTTAAACCGCAGTGGTACGTATAAGTTAGGAAATTTGTTTGGAAGGGTTATAGGGAGGTTCATTAAGGGAAACGGGCTGGTCTAGGGAGCGGTGATAGAGGTACAGGGATCTGGAAGTCAAGCAGAGGAGACAAAAATGTTAGTGTTGAACTGTAGGGGTATTATATGGAAAGGAATAGAACTAAGTATTTTAATAGATACATACTTACCAGATATTGTAATAGGAGTTGAATCATGGCTGAGAAATGATATAATGAATACAGAAATTTTCTTACGGAACCGGAGTGTGTATCGTAGAGATAGGATAGGAATGGGTGGGAGGGGGAGTATTCATTCTGGTGAAGGAAGAATTTGTAAGCTACGAAAAATTAAAGATATCAAACATGAAATTATTGGTGTAAGGCTCATTTCTAAAGATAATAGGCAACTTGATATCCTTGCAGCGTACAGACCGGGAAAGGGTAGCACTGACGCTGATTCAGAATTATTTGATAAGATAATCCGCTATGTGAGAAACGACATGGAATGGAATGTGATTGTAGCGGGAGAAGGAGGAGGGAAGGCGAAGGTGTAGAATGATAAAGAAGTGCAATTTTTTGCTAGGGGCTTTACGTCGCACAGACACAGAAAGGTCTTATGGCGACGATGGGATAGGAAAGGCCTGGGATTTGGAAGGAAGCGGCCGTGGCCTTAATTAAGGTACAGCCCCAGCATTTGCCTAGTGTGAAAATGGGAAAATACGGAAAACCATTTTTAGGGCTGCCGACAGTGGGATTCGAACCCACTATCTCCCGGATGCAAGCTCACAGCCGCGCGGCTCTACGCGCACGGCCAACTCGCCCGGTAGAAGTGCAATTGGGAAGGTAATGCGAACGACAGGAAGCATGACCAACAAATAGCAAATAAGTTAATATGGGAAGGACAGCTGATTCAGAACATGATGGAACCCACTAGAGGGAAGAATATCCTAGACGTGGTGCTCTTATAACCAGATGAGCTCTATAGAGAAACCGAAGTAATAGATGGTATTAGTGTTCATGATGCTGTTTTTGTCGTAGTTAAAAATAAATGTGATAGAAAGAAAGGTCCTAAAAGTAGGACTATTAGTAAGTACCGTATGGCTGATAAACCAGGCATGAGATAAAGGGACTAAGAAGGAGATGCAGGCTGGAAACAAACAGAGATAGGAATGGCTCTGTAAATAAGGAGAAACGGAAGGAAATTACCAGGAAATTGAATCTAGCAAGGAAGTCAGCTAAGGATAACCAGATGTCAAGCATAATTGGCAATCATACACATTTTAGTAAAAATGGATGGGTATGTATAGGTACTTTAAGGCAGAAACAGGTTCGAAGGAGGACATTCAAGGAATCATTAATGAACAAGGGGAGTGTGTATGTGAGGATCTTCAAAAGGCAGAAGTATTCAGTCAGCAGTACGTAAAGATTGTAGGTTATAAGTATAATGTCCAGATAGAGGAGGTGACTAATACTAAAGAAGTATTAAAATTTACGTGTGATGACAATGACATTTACAATAAGATACAAAAGTTGAAAACTAGAAAAATGGCTGGAATTGATAAGATTTCTAGGGATATACTAAAGACAATGGATTGGGATATAGTACCATATCTAAAGTACTTATTGAACCCATGACCTTTGTGCCCTAAGAACATTATGCATAATGTAACAATTAAACTAAAAGTTGGATTCTTGATAGCATGGATTTGACACGTGACGAGGGGGTGATTACCTTCGGTCCCACGCTCTGGGGTACGTGACGTCAACCACACGTGTCGACGGCGGAAGAATCTCAAGTCATTTTTATGAACTATTTCAAAGCGCGTGTACATGGCGTGACCACGCCAAGTCCAAAAAATATAGTGCCTATCAAAGGAGGTCAATCATCTCACAAATCGAACCCGTAAAAATTTTAAATGTCCATGAACACTACCGCCAGAAATGTAGCAAGCATGTAGTCACTTTCAAAACTCTTGAAATTGCAGTTTAGGTAAGTCAGAAAATTTATAGAAATTTTCTTGGCGGCAAAGGGAGTGATCCGAGGAGAGGGGGTAACTGCTATAAATATGAAGGGACGCCATGACGAAGTCTCCTTCTCCGGCATTTGTGATACAAAGCGGACGAAAAATTGTTGAGCTGCTCTGCGAAATCAAACCAACGAAAGTAGACTGAGTTCAACTGCAGATTTTAGCCATTGCGGCTAAGTCTTGACTCCATGAGGAGATAGTTTTCTTGAGTGAAATAATTGTACCAGATAGGACGGTCAAAGTACTGAATAAATTCTAATGTGATTAAGTAATTCGTGTGCGTAAATAACTATAGTCCATCGTGTGCACTCAACAAACAAGGGTATTTGCTTTTTTTTATGCTTTATTCCAGGAAACCTGAAGAAAATTAATAATGAACTGTGAAGCCATGAATGTAAAAATGGCTAAATAAAATGCCAGGGTCACAGGTGAGCCCTATGACGAATAATGGCGTGACGACATGAGGTAGGTGACTTTCCATCTTACTACCTCTTATATCTTGTCTCGTGATTTCTTGTATTTGAATGGGGATATACGACGCAGTGGTCACCCCTACTAAGTTTTGTAAATGTGAGAGTACGACTAAAAGAGTCATTTGTTTTATTTTCCACTTGGATAAAAGTTTGAAGTCTTGCGAGTGCCGTATAATGTTGTAAAAAGTTATTGAATAGGGTTCCGAAGTGATATCACGTCCAATGTAGATCGTCATCCGTGTGAGTGTACTGCCTATATTTTGTGATGTCAAATTAAGATGTTCATTCGACGTAAAATTCTTCTGTCTGCAATTTGACGTTAATAATAATAATCCATGGTCACTCATTTTCAATCGAGTGGAAGCGCGCTGTCGGGTGAGAACCTAGGGTGATGAATTTGGTCACGCAGAGAAACATTTTTTTAATGCCCATTTTAAACTGTGTCTGACTGACAATAGAAAATCTAGTAGAATGCTTCAGTCATTTCTCGTAAAAATCAAGTTATTAAATACGATATCATTTATGCGAAGTTATTCATGATTAATGCATTGTGCGATATTAGACGTCGGGATTTCTAGTGAGGATTTTATTCCAGTTCTTTGTCGATGATAATTGTGGAGCTGGGAAACAGAGGTTAGTTTTGTGAATCAGGTTGGACCTGTCATTGAAGCCGGGACACGGAAGCCCGAGGAATGTTTTATATTTGTTGAGATGAGATGTGCGAATCAGGTTAGAGTCCTGTCATTGAAGCCGGGACATGATAGCCCGAGGAATATTTTATAATGTTTGGAATGGAAAGAAATTCATAGAAATCCATAGCGGTATCAATTGGCGACGCGTATAATTAGTGTGGGCATCTTGAAGCATAATCTGTGCATTTTGTTGGTTAGAATATCGTATTTGTTTAATTATGTCGGCAGAGTTTAAAGAGAGCATTTTGAGAAGCCAGTCAACTGTGAATAAACCAGGTGTTTCCTGTAACTGCCAAGCGAGCTTGGGGGGATGAGAGGCCTCAGCTGACAGCGGGGATATAACGGGACCCGTGTGGAATTGAGATTGTAATTCTCGGCCAGGGAAAACGTTAAAATGCTGGATTTAGTTGAAATTCATAGCCGGTAATGATCTAAGTATTGTGAAATACTGTAATTGGGGACGTAATGAACATTTGAAATCACGAACTTTGAGTATAAGGAACAGAGTAACCCCATTTCAGGGTTGTCCAAAATATAGAGCGATGGTCGTGATGATCGGTTTGTCTGTGAGGGGTGTGCAAAATTCATAATGGTATGACGAGATATGACATCGTAATTATATGGCGAGTTGTTTGGTTTGTACGTAGATTATTAGGATATCCAAGTGTTGATAACGGTTAGGACTAGATTAGATTTTTAAGCGTGATATCACGAGACAGGATATATATAGCTGGACATGAATGATGTAACAAATTCTTTTCCAGCCAGATAAACATCGCAATATTGAATTTTCATCACAGCTGCGTAGGAATTTGTGAAGAAACCAGAGTCCGCGGAGATAAAATTTACTGATCTTTAACATTTCGTTAAATCATTTAAATTTATTTAATTATTAAATTCAGTGAAACCGCATTTTGAAATAACTTTAATCAAGCGAATAACTTGGAGATGCATTCTGGAAATTTTAGTTTGTTTTCTGGGGAATATTAACATGTAAAGTAACGATTAAGGGGACATAACCGAAGGAAATGGATTTTACTGCCACAAAGTTTGTGAGCATTGCTATTGTTGTAATTATTGAACTTTGATTGATTGAGCAGTGAATATGCTGGGGATAGTAAAGTGGAACTTTGGTCATCAACCGATGTAACTTAATTGTGTTTAGCCTTCAGCCTATAAACTTGGGTGGTCAGGGGGTCATCAACCTCAGTGACTTAGATTAGGGCCATATGCCATTGTAGCATCATTTCCTTGCGGTCATCATCCACAATGACTTTAAAGTAACTTAGAAGAGTAGATGTCGGTCCATGACATAGACGCAGGTCACATCGATTCAATTAAGGATCCATGCCGTAGGACCATTGTGTGGCACACACCGATTGGACGGCCTTAATTATTCCCAGAGTCCAGAGTTCGTGTTACGAGGGCTGGACCATAACGAATCACTATGATGGTACATGTGGTCTCACATGGAAGCCGAATTTAAGGATTTCCAGACTTTCCTTTCTTAAATGATTAATAATTGAGATAATGGTTTCTAGTAAGAATGCCCATCAGGCAGTTACGTTAAAGTCTCACACCAGTGTTCTGACATTTATGTAAAAATGATTGTGGTGTCCAGTGGACACAATTGACTATGACAACGTTGACATCGTAAATTACTTCAGAATTTCCTGAATAAATAGGAATCTTTTAAACAGACCTTTCATTCCAGTAGATAGATTAGAATTACTGAACCCTACCTTTACCTCAGCAAGTGACGAAGAACCCGAAACGACCCAAGAGACAGATCTCATGAACTTTGCTGATAGGTAAGGAAGGTAGGTATCCCTCAATATGGACCAAAGGGTTCATTATATGATTATTATTTGCATGAAGGAGCTGTACCAAATGGATGGAGAGTTGCTATAGTAGTCCCTGTGTATAAGGGAAACTGTGATAGACATAAAGCTGAAATTACAAACCAGTAAGTTTGACATGCATTGCATGTAAGCTTTGGGAAGGCATCCTTTCTGATTATATTAGACATGTTTGCGAAATCTATAACTGGTTCGATAGAAGGCAGTTCGGGTTTAGAAAAGGTTATTCTACTGAAGCTCAACTTGTAGGATTCCAGCAAGATACAGCAGATATCTTGGATTCAGGAGGTCAAATGAACTGTATCGCGATTGACCTGTCTAATGCATTTGACACGGTGGATCAGGAGAGACTACCGGCAAATGTGAGTGAAAATGGACTAGAAAAAAGAGTGACTGAATGTGTTGCTATATTTATAGAAAATAGATGTCAGAGAATTAGAGTAGGCGAACCTTTATCTGAACCTGTAGCAATTAAGTGGGGAATTCCTCAAGGCAGTATTATTGGACCTTTATGTTTTCTCATATATGTCAATGATATGTGTAAAGAAGTGGAATCAGAGATAAGGCTTTTTGCAGATGATGTTATTTTGTATAGTGTAATACATAAGTTACAAGATTGTGAGCAACTACAAAATGACCTCGATAATGTTGTGAGATGGACAGCAAGCAATTTTATGATGATAAACGGGGTCAAAAGTCAGGTTGTGGGTTTCACAAATAGGAAAAGTCCTCTCAGTTTTACTTACTGCGTTGATGGGGTGAAAGTTCCTT
This sequence comes from Anabrus simplex, assembly GCF_040414725.1. Lineage (NCBI taxonomy): Eukaryota > Metazoa > Arthropoda > Insecta > Orthoptera > Tettigoniidae > Anabrus > Anabrus simplex. The sequence continues at coordinate 700,648,865 of NC_090266.1, read as the reverse complement.
ATGGGGAACACTAAGTATTTAGGTGTTAATATAACGAGAGATCTTCATTGGAGTAATCACATAAATGGGATTGTAAATAAAGGGTACAGATCTCTGCACATGGTAATGAGGGTATTTAGGAGTTGTAGTAAGGATGTGAAGGAGAGGGCATATACAGCCGCTCGCAAAATTATTCGTCCGCGCTCTTCATGTGAGGACAATAGCCCATAGCACCAATATAATAAAGAAGTTAATTGAAAACAAGTAATCTCATGTTTTATTTGCCATCTGAACATCTGAGGACATAATTTATAGCACCCTAAGCACTGGCATTTGGAACAAATAAAAAACAATCACACTGCTTGCAGAAAAGTCACGTTGCAAAAGTATTCGTCTACAATAAGAAGTCCAGGAATGTTCAGTCGTTTCCTAAGTATCATTAGTGTGTCGAACGTCCTTTGGAACCAATCACGGGTTGAAGGTGTTTCGGCATGGATGTCACCAGTTTTTCTGTCATTCCGGGCCTATTTCGTGCCATTCTTCCATGAAGTATTGCTTCAGAGCTTTCTTATTTGGCATACGCTGCTTGCTAAGTGTACATTTTAATTCCGCCCATAAATGATATCTGGGGTTTAAGTCTGGGGAGTGGTGGGTGCCTGGAGCACAAGAGGTGAATTGTAGAGTAGCCATTCCCTAACAACACGAGCAGTGGGTATCTTGCTGGAAGAAGTACCCACAACTGTGACCTAATTTTGCCACGCTGGGTGTTAAGTGTTGTTTTAATATACTCAAATATACCATCTTATCTATCCGTTCAGTTATTATATGGCAGTTGGCTACCCCAGCCGCCGACATACACCTGCATACCATTATTGAACCTCCTCTATATTTTGCGGTTGGTTGCAGATTTTGTCTTTGGAGCTCGGCGTTCTTCTTTCTCCATACACGTCGCTTTCCAGAGCAAATGAATAAACAGAATTTGCTCTCGTCCGCAAAAAACAAGCGTTTCCATAATGCTGGTGACTTCATAACGTACTGTTTGGCGAACGCCAGCCTCTTCTTATGGTTCACCTCACTTATCCAGGGCTTCTTCCGGCTTGTACGCCCCTGCAAAACAGCTCTGTATAACACACGTCGTACGGTGTCGGTGCTGATGTTCTTCCCAGTGGAGGTTGTACTTCTGTTCGAAGCACAGGTCCAGACACATGGGGATTTTTCTGGACGGTACGTATTATGCTTCGCTCTTCGCGTGTTGTCAGCTTCCTCGACCGCCCAGTTCTTGCTCTGTTGATTAAGTTACACTGGTCTTGTATCGTTGAATGATACTTGAGACTGTAGTTCGCGGTATTCCTGTTTTTCAGCAATTACCCTTCACGAATTACCAAGTATGTGGAGTTGGATAATTCGTTGGCGTTCAACAACAGTTCGTTTCCTTATCTTTCCCATCGTATTCGGGTCATGCACTAGATGTTGTCTCACCGACACTATCCGTATCACTGATGGACTGAGCTTGGTGATCGTTACACAAGATAATGCACAATGCTGACGAATACTTTTGCGTTGCCATTTCCTAGCCCAACCACACTCATTCTTTATTATTAAAGAGTACTGACGTGCAAGAGGTATATTCTGCCGGTATTATAGTACATATATATATAACGCATATTCACTGCATATTTGTTTCTGAACGTATCCGAAGCCTTGTAATGCAGTTTTCGAGTTCAGTATATGAAAAGGACACGTGGACAAATACTTATGCGAGCGACTGTAAGTCTCTGGTAAGACCCCAACTAGAGTATGGTTCTAGTGTATGGGACCCTCACCAGTATGACTTGATTCAAGAATTGGAAAAAATCCAAAGAAAAGCAGCTCGATTTGTTCTGGGTGATTTCCGACAAAAGAGTAGCGTTACAAAAATGTTGTAAAGTTTGGGCTGGGAAGACTTGGGTGAAAGAAGACTAGCAGTTCGACTATGTGGTATGTTCCGAGCTGTCAGCGGAGAGATGGTGTCGAATGACATTAGTAGGCGAATAAGTTTGAGTGGTGTCTTTAAAAGTAGGAAACATCACAATATGGAGATATAGTTGGAATTGGTGCAAATATTCGTTTATGGGAAGGGGAGTTAGGGATTGGAATAACTTACCGAGGGAGATGTTCAATAATTTTCCAGTTTCTTTGGAATCAGTTAAGAAAGTGCTAGGAAAACAGCAGATAGGGAATCTGCCACCCGGGCGACTGCCCTAAATGCAGTTCAGTATTGATTGATTGATTGATTGATTGATTGATTGATTGATTGATTGATTGATTGATTGATTGATTGATTGATTGATTGATTGGTGCTGGGGCTGTGCCTTACTTAAGGCCATGGTCACTTCCTACCCAGTCTTAGCCCTTTCATATCCCATCATCCCTGTAAGAACTATCTGTGTCGGTGCGACGTAAAACAAATAGTACAAACAAGGTTTTCTTTTTCAGGTATTTCTAAATTCATTTACTTAGCTCTTAGTTTCGATAGAGTGAAAAACCTAACAGTTACAAACTAAAATGCAGTGAAAAGTGTAGTAGCTCTTTCTGGCGTAGTGAGAAAAGCAATATCTTTTCTTTGCCTAGTGTGCCTCACCGCTGCTGAGCCTGGAAAACTGGCAGCATCCTTTAGAGTTACTGATTTGAAGAAGGTATTTTTTCTCAGCTGTACTAACCTAATTTCCAAACTGCCTTACTGAGAAGTAAGTATTCTTTTTAAATATGTCCCCATGTCTCTTGCTCTCGCCACAGTTTGGGAGCCGTGAGGTTGAACATTGTATACGACTGCTGCTTCACGACTGTAAACCTCCCCCCTCCCTCCCACACACACACACACACACACACACACACTGGACCTGAGCGTGTGCTCACTTTCTCTATGAGCTTGTGTGTAATAGGACATCATCCGTAGGAGTTCTTTCGTGTAGCATCGTAAGGTGTGTCGTATAATAGGGACGTTCGGCGCATTTCGACTCTATTCGTGGTCCGCTGTCAACGTATAAACAGTAACAGCTGAGTAAAAATATTCAAGCTAGGCAGGGCTCCAACAGCTGACGATTCATGCTGCACGTACTATGGCTCACGACGTTTGCAAGACGCCGGCAGAATTCGTACGAATTGCACATTTAAATGATCTGTCCAGATTTAGAATTGCGTGCTCCGTAACTGGGGTGTGCTGTGTTTTCGCTTTGTTCCATACATGCTTCCAAAAATTGCGAAAGTAGGGCTTGAACAGGTTTCAGTTCTTTAAGATATCAAACGTTTGCGATTCCCCGGCTTGAAATAGGTTTAAACACACACACACACACACACACACACACACACACACACACATACATGCATATACACATACTGACGTATGAGAACTAATTTAAGCCATTTTCGAAAATTGGATATACTTGGTTTCAGTTTATCTTGCAATGTGGTTTCACCCTCGTGCTGAGCAAAATATCATTCCTCTATCGCCCAAACGGGCGGTGTATTAGAGTCTGCGATCATTTCTTCTTCTCCTTTTAATTCTTATTCTTTCTCCTTTTTCATAAGTTTCTCTCGGTCACGTGTGTGGATTTGGCCCAGTTTTACGACCGGATGTCCTCCCTTACGCCAACCCATTTGTGGAGGCTTGTAATGACTATTGCGTGTTTCTGAGGTAGTGTAGATGAAGAGAATTAGAGGAATTAACAATACGCAGTTAAAACATATGACCGGGACAGTAATCGAACCCGTGGGTTCTTAAATAAAAACAATGCGTTGACAATTCAGTCAAAGGGTAATCGAACCCGTGCCCCTTTAAATGGAAACAGTACGCTGACGATTCAGCCAAGGGACCGCTATATAAATCGGTACGGTATAAGGCCTCTCGTCCTGACTACGTCGAACTTGATCTCTCTGAAAATTTACGTTTGCTTAGTAAACTTATAAAATTTGTTATGCTTTGAACGGTTCCTCAATAGTACCAATTTCTTGTAGATCTCCATTTATTTCTACTAACCAATTGTTGCGGTTTTTCAGGGACCGTGCTAGGTTTATTAGTTTCTTTGTCAGCCTGTTATTATCCATTCTGTGTAGCTGCCCGTATAATTTTAATCCACTGTTTCTAATTGTATCTGTGATATTTTCTGTGACTTGATAAATTTCTTGTGTTTTTCATCCAAATTCCATTTTCGTATTTTGGTCCTAGGATTTTTCTGAGAATTGTCTTCTCTTGCTTGTCAATGCTTTTCAGTTTGTGACCTGCTGCCAGTTATCACAGTTTCGAATGCATAAAGTGCCTCTGATTTAATGTAGCGTCGTAATTTTGCATTTTTAATATATATTTATCGTTGTATCTCTTCCAGGTGATTTTAGAGTTTAGCGCATCTTTCATTATTTGCTCCCTGATTTATCCCCGTTGGTTAAATAATTTCACCTATATACTTGAATTTATCTACTTGGAGGATTTTTTTACGAATTTGATGATTAATGGATGATTTTCAAATCTTGATTAAGTTCCTTCTATATACTTCGTATTTTCAAGCGAAATTTGGAGTTCGATTTTTGACGCTGTTTCATGAAGTTTTTCTATGGATTGCTTCTTATCTCTTGCTGGAAAGGATTACAAGGTCATCTGCAAAAGCTAAGCCATTAAGGAGAATTTTTGTTTTTAAGAAGTCTGCCAATATTTATCACTTTAATTTCTTTCTTTCCCCATTCAAGAATAACTTTTTCCAAAAAGAGATTGAATTGTAGTTGGATAATCCATCTCCTTGTCGGACACCGGTTCTGATTTCGAGCGGTTCAGAAAGTTCCCCCAGAAATGCAACTTTTGATATTGTGTTGGTTAGAGTTTGTTTGATTAATTCCCTTGTTATCCTGTCATTTTGGAATTTCTCTAGTGTGTTGAACAGTGCCCGTCTATCTATGGAGTCATACGCCTTTTTTAAGTCAACAAAAAGTATTACTGTCTGTTTGGTTTTGCGAATTTGTAGGATGGTTTTTAGGTTTACGATTTGTTCTATATGGGATCTTCCTTTTCGGAATTCTGCCTATTAATCTAAAATTAGATGGTCTCTTTGTTTTCTAATGTATTTAGTGGGCTTTAGAGAAGATTTTATAGATGACTGAGAGAAAAGGAATTTCTCTATACGGTAGTTATTAATATCTGATTTGTACCCTTTCTTATAAAGTGTGTGAATTAATGAACATTTCCAATCCTTGGGAATTTCCTCAGTATGCCACATGTCCTGTTAGATTTATTGAATCATATGGGCTACTTTGTCACTGTCTATCTTCAACATTTTGGCAGTTATTCCATATTTTCCTGGTGCTTTGTTGTATTTTAGTTCGCTGATTATGTGTTTCACTTCTTCCAATGTGGGGGGGGGGGGCTGTTTCTGAGTCTGGATCTAGTGTCGGTTTTTGATATGTGAGTTATTCTCTCAGGCATTCACAGTTTAAAAGGTCTTTAAAATAATTTCCTGTGAGTTAACAATGTTTCCTTATTATTTGTTTCCAGACTACAGTATATGCGTGGTAATTTGGGAATTATTTGCTGAATGTTCTGTAAAAGTTCCACGTGTTGTTTTTTCTTAAAATCTTGTTCGATTTCTGCCAGTCTGTTGTGATCATATTTTCTTTTTCGGATCTGATGAAAGTTGAAGCTTGTTTCTGGATTTTGATGAAATCGTGCTGATTTTGTTCTGTTATATGGGAATTCCAATTTTGACAGCCATAATTCTATGTTCTGTGGCCTTGAAACGGTTGTCACTACAACACCTGTGCTATTTTTTTGCAAGTTGGTTTACGTCGCACCGACATAGACAGGTCTTATGGCGACGATCGGACAGGGAAGGACTAGGAGTAGGAAGGAAGCGGCCGTGGCCTTAATTAGGTACATCCCCAGCATTTGCCTGGTGTGAAAATTGGAAACCACGGAAAACCATCTTCAGGGTTGCCGACAGTGGGGTTCGAACCCTATCTTCCGAATACTGGATACTGGCAGAAATTAAGCGACTGCAGCTCTCGAGTTCGGCAACACCTGTGTTAACGTTCCCTTGATGGAGGGGAAGGGGTTTGGTTATGTTGATGTTTTTGGAAGCTTTTAAGTATGTCTCTTTCAGTTGTAGCCAGTTGGAAGGAGAATCGTTGGGGAGTATTTTCAAGGAAAGCGTCTGAGTTTTGTTGAAGACATTCCGGTCGATTCGTGGGTTTCTGATTGTTTGCGTTTGTGCTTGCTCAGTTGAAACTTTAGTTCGATAAGAGATAGGAGGTGGTCGGTGTCAGAGATTCATTTTTAGACTAACATTCATAATGTATTTTTGGTGTTTCTTGGAAATGGGCACATGGTCTTGTTGACATTCTCCTAAGGGTATTGTACCCGGTTTGCGTGGTCTGAAGCGAGCTCTCGTCAATTGTAGTCCGGTTACCTCGGCTGAAGCTCTGTAGGCACGAAATGTTTACCTCTTTCTTCGCACATCATCGTGAGCTTTCTCATTTCTTCTTCAGACGTCTATCTCATACCTGCAGGTTGTAGATTTCTAGTAACTCAGAATACGCGTGAACTGAGTTGGTCTGAGAAGCATTTGTATAGATGATACATGTAACTTATACAAAGTAAAAGAAAATGGTATGCCTAACTAAATAACACCGTGGGGAACGCTGTAAGGCCCTCTCTTCTTGCTTTTCCCAGGTGAAACCGAAGAATTCCCATCTCATTTCTATCTTCAATTACCAATTCTCTCTGGATCCAAACTTCCGCCTTTTTAAAATTCTTATCATTCCGGAGAATTTTATAGGCTTTCATCCCGGATACCATTTGCACCTTAATCGGCCTATTCCCTTCAGTCCTTCCTATTCTCTGCACGTCATCCGCATCGGATTTCGCGCAATTCACTTTCACTCCTGTCGTAAACACTTCTAACACAGAAGATAATAATGCGAATTTACTCTCGCCCCTATTCTCTTTAATTATATATATTGTCAGACATCTGCTACGTTGGGCAAGTGTTGATCTCCGGACCGGCATATCCAGCTCTCGTGTGCGCTGTTCCAACACCATGCGATGTTCGTTTGAAATTTTCACTTCCTCCTGATATTTATTTAGGCATTCTCTTATACCTGTCATATCACCTCCCAGGCTATATTTCAAGTCCCGAATATCCTTATTCTGTTCCGTGATTGTGTCTGTTTGGCTGACCTCTTTTACCATTTCCTTAATTTTTTCAGTATCATCCCAACTCAACGGTCCAGGATTGCTTTCCACTCCTCCAGTTACCAAAAGCACCGTGATCACTGTCGCTGCCAACACCGTTTGAAAGTAATTAATACCGTTTTTACTCCGCATACCTGGTACTTTATGCGGTTATTCCATCAGCCGATGACCGCTCGGTAGAGTTCTATGCCTCTCCTCATTTCGCTTGCACAACTTAGGGCCGGTATTATAATGAGGGTTTAACACTAGAACGGCCGAACTTTCCTCATACCTATAAAGGCCGCAGGCGGTCATTTTGACCGCTGCTGGCTACTGACATGTATCTAGCATCCGGGGTCTGGAAAACATGCGAATGTTCAATAATTAAATTTAAAACAACATAGTTAACCATTGGGATGTATCGTATACAGACCAATCCATTGTTATATATTAGTAGCTGATTGAGGGGTTCTACAGCATGATTTCTGAAACAGAAGGAAGCTACTTTATTCTAAAATGTATACTTATGACATTCAAACAGATCAATAAGTCATGTTTACATTCTTACCTTTTCGTTGCATGTCTTATTCTAGCACCAGTTTGCTGAAATAGGGTTATGACAGTCTGTTTTGTAAGCCTAAACCTATTTAAAACTATTTTTCACTGCATATATGAAAGTGACGTCCCCTTGCTCGGAAAACTCGCAGTGCCCGTGGTCGTTCAATAATTTGAACCACTTCGTCGTCATGGCTTAGTAGGCCTACTTCTTCAAACACCTCAAAAATATCTTCGACATCCATTCGTTCTGCCATGTTGTAACGTTATGTATTCTTAATCTTCAGTTTAAACGGTAGATGATTGACAGTAAAATTAATCTCTAGTAAAACTTAAGATTAAGTTTTATAATACACGACTAACAGATAAACCGAAGTTTAAACTGAACCAACAGTTTAAACCTCTATTATAATACCGGCCCTTAGAACTCAGCACTCCCGCACAAGCGTCTGCTTCGCTTTCAGGCCTCCAATTGACTGAAATTTTGGTTCTCAATAAGATTTTAATGCTTAAACATACCAATTCTTACGTTTTGATGTCATTTTTGAGAATAAGCTGTTTTCACCCCCTCTCACCCCTCATTTGAAACAACTCCTCGAGACTTAATTATAGGTAAAAGAATCGTGTTCTTACGTTAATCGATTTAAGAGCTATGGTTATTTTTGTGTAAGGGTGGAAAAATATACTATCGCTAAAAATCATCAAATTTTGATTCTAAACAAAATGCTTAAGCATACATATTCTAACGCTTTGATGTAATTTTTCAAAATGAGTGGTTTTACCCCCTCGTACCCCTCACACTTCTTCATCTGAAAGGGCTCCTTGAGACTTAATTTTAGGTGAAAGAAACATGTTCGTACGTTAAGCGGTTTAAGCGTTATACATATGTACAAACGATAGATATATCGGAAATAATATGAGTCGGTTAGTTCCAAAACTCAACATGTCCACAAATTAAAACGTGAGATATTTTATCTATCATAATCTTTGGGGCTCTCCTTTTGATATGTGATGTTTTTTCATAACTCTTCTTATTCCTTTGACATTAAACCTTAAATTTTCAGTTCTGTTCCAAAACTGAGTATGTCAACAACATGTTTTGTTCCATGACTTAACATGTCCCAAGTAACCTGGTGACTGAAGGAAACTTATTATTGTAAGAAAGGATTGTTGTTATAGAGCATCCAGCGCTAAGAAAAGACTACAGCCCTTATGGGCTTTTACTTCTATTGGTGTTACCCACTTTAGTTCTACATGTACATAAACATTATAATGAATTCCTATCAAAAATGTATAATTTTTCTTATGAAGCAAGCATTGGTTGTGCCATACAATACTAAAGAAGACGTAAAATCGTTTTGATATCTTTGAGTTTATCCTTTTAAATATCGTATATGCGGTTCAGTACACGGAAGAGCCGGCCATGCTTGTCGCATTGCGCGCCACATTTCAGCGTGTAGTGCGGAAGTGTGTACAGTAGTCAACACGTGTAATAACTCAGCTTAACCACTGCGAATCACCATTGGTGAGGTCAGTGCGGCATGTTTCCCTTTCTGTGTGTGTCACTCATTACAGTGATTGCTTATGTAAGGGAGATATTCGGCAGAGTGAAGTGATCGTCTTCCTGGGGCACATAGTATTTTGTTATAAATACAGTATACTGTGTTTCATTTTTCGTGTATTGCATTGCTTTTGGTTGTGTGTATCGTGTATTGTTTTTGTCTGTTTAGTATTTTATATAATCGATCAGCGAGTAATACATTTAAATTATAGCTGAACATGTGAAAAGGAGAAGTAGTGAAGTTGTCAGAAGAAAGGAACGGCAAATGGTGCTTAATTCATTTTCATATTTGGAAACAAAGCATCCAGGACGAAGTGTAAACTGGGTAGTAGATAAAGCCGCGAAGTTTTTAGGAATTTCGAGGTCTTCCGTCTTCAAAATAAGGAAGGAAGCCAGCGAAGGGCCACTTCAGAGTCCCAGCAAGAAGCAGGAAAGGAAAAAGTTAATTCGCAGTAATTCCAGACTCATTAAATACGATGATTTTGTCAGAAGTGGAATACGGCGCATTGTTCATGAATTCTATTTTAGAGATGAACCGCCAACTCTGAACACAATCCTCACTTCCGTATACAGCAACCCCGAACTACCTGATTTTAAGAAATCATACGAATAGGTCATTCAGGATTCTGTATTTTATGTTGCGGAAGAATATTTAAGTTATCGTATTTTGTGATAAACATGAAGCCCTTGCATCTGTTGTCACTTACGAGTAAATTGATCTGAAATGAGCTGAAGGATACATCACCGAGATAGAGATATCTCGCCGTCAGCTTCCTGTGTTGTAACCACACAGTATTTGCCTTAATAATGAAATGTTTCTGGGGGCTAATAGACTCAGCACTGCGCTCCTTTAAAGCAACAACGATCATGAAACTTTCTCAGATATAAGAAACAAGACAATCATTTCTGTTTTTGGACATGCATGTTATTATTATTATTATTATTATTATTATTATTATTATTATTATTATTATTATTATTATTATTATTATTATTATTATTATTATTATTTAGTTCGCATCCCTGCATGTTCAAAATCTTACTCTATTTCGAATGTTACAGTCAGTGGGCTATTATCCTTAGAAACGTTATGGCAAAACGAAATTTCATGACTGTAATTTCATTAATGACCGGAGACAATCTGGCATTTATATTATTAGTAGTCTTGCAACAGCTGTACCAAGCGATGTATAATTTTATGTCATCACTGTATTTCACAAGCAGTGTCCGAGCCGTGGTGAGGGAGCGAGTATGGCAACAGTGGAAAGCAGCAGGCCCATAAGGCCTGTAGTCTTTTCTTAACTCTGGATGCTCTATAGTAATCCACAGCTCAATATATTGACAGTGACTTCTTTCATTATAGAGAAGCCAGTGTGCACAATCACGTAGCTTTTATAACTAGTGAAATGGATGGTGAAAAAGAGATTTAGAGTCTGTGAAAACAGCATTATAGTTACCGAGCCAGGGCGTTGTAAGAACAGATCAAGAGATGTCTGTACATCAGCGTAGATGTAACTGGCTGACGGCAAACAAGATCAAATTATGATGGGCATGCAAGGGTTTGAAAATGGACTCTCCAAATAACATAAAAACAGCACTTGTAGTTTATTCGGTGCGAGGACATTATTTTATACCCCAGAAAGAGCATTTGGTTGAGGGCCGGTTCAACCATCTGCTGGTAAACTAGATGGCAGCTAAGCGGGAGGCAAAATACCCGGTGTGTAAATCAGCTGGTACTTTTGCTTGCGTGCTACCACCTCCGCTTAAGCGTTAGGTAACTACCCGGGTTTTTTCGGGGGGGGGGGGGGGAGGGGCGAAGCCCGCTCTTCCCGCGCGACCATCGACTCAATGTACATGGCCTCCGACATGCTATTAATTTCTAAGGAGAAAGAGATAGCAGGGAAAGAGTGGGAAGTGATACAAGGAGTATCTGCCGGTTTCCGAGTCAGACTCGCTACCACGGCAAAGTTTGTATTGGCTGGATAGTTTTAAGGTGTGGTATTGAAGGGTCAGGGAAAAACCACATAGGCAGAAAGAGAAAGAGCCTACATGTAAAACCTGACATCTTGTGATAGCACGTGCAAGGATGTGGGCTGGAAAGGTCCAGTGGTAGTGTTAGTTGAGAAGAGGTATCATGCACCAGCTATGATCCATTGTCTCGCCGTTCCTTCTGCCAGGGGATCAGTCCGTCTGGGCACTGCCGTGACTAGCGCGGGCCTTGCCGGCTGCGGAGCCATGCGTCGAGTACCACTAGGGCCCGCCGCACAGCACCACCTCCTTGGGGTCCCTCGTACCCAGTCTCCGATCCCGGAGAATGAGGCCAAGCCCGCCGAGGCGGGGGCTTCCTGGAAGGGGGTGGGTTATGACGCCGGGCCTCCTTCCACTCTGCCCGCGCCATGGCCCGGTAGACTGGGCAACTGCGATAGGAGGCTGGGTGGCCCCCTGCGCAGTTGGCGCACACCGGCGCATCCTTAAGCATTGCGCAGACCGTGTAATGGTAATCACCCCCACAACGGTTGCACCTTACTTGGAGCCCTCACCTCTCCCGCCGGTGGCCCCACCTCAGACATCGGAAACAATGCAAGAGCTGCTGAAGGGGACGTTTTACTCTCACCTGACTGCCGCTACCCGTTGAAGTCCTCTCCTGATTGGCTCCTCGCTCGGCTGCTGTCCTTGGAGCAGTCCTGGGTTGCGGCTGGGCGGCCCTCTCCTGGTGGGCCGGCGTCGCCTTCTGCTTCCTGGTCCGGCGTCGTCTTCTTCCCGGGGGTTTCTTCTCGGCAGGGGAAGAGGCCTCGTCCTGGTGGTCCTCCTCCCGGCCTGGTGACCCCGGGGTAGCTGGTGGCTCCGCTGCGTCGCCGTCTTCTTCCTTCCCTTGGCTGGCGGCGGCGGCGGCGTCGGTCGGTACCAGCAATCGACTGCGTTCCCTGTCCTGTGGGGCGCACATCGAGGTCTGCATCTCGATAGACATGCTGGCAGGCAGAGTCTGGACAGCGGCTTCAGCACGCCAGGGGGCGTCCTTCTCCACTGCCGTGCTGCCATCCACTATCGCGGGCGCTTTCCTGGTTTGCGCCCGGGTTACAGGCCCCTCCTGGTAGGCCTGCATCTGCGTCCACTTTGTCCTGGCAGGTGGTCGACGATCCTGGTTGGCGGTCTTGTTGGTCTGCGTGTACTTCGTAAAGTGCAGCTTTCCAACTGGGGTCGCGCCGTCGCGGCGCTCGGGAGCGCCGCCGTCGTCCTCGGTCCTCGGATCCGTCTGTGTGGCAGTCTCCTGGTAGCCTGAGACGTCCAGGTGCTCCCTGAGTCCTGGTAGCCGGGCAACCTGGAACTGCTGGGACGCGCGCTGCTCGTAGACCTTGAAGCTAGTTGCGTCGTTAGGGCGAATGATGATCGCCCAGGCAGGGATCATATAGCTGATGATGTAGCTACCCGGAGCTAGGCACCGCTATATATTGGGTTGGCTAGACTGATTTTCAGCAACTTGTCGCTTTCGACTGAGGTACTATCTATCGTTAGGTGTATGAAGCTCATTTCGATTGTCTTATTTCCTGTGCTCGCATCTGCTGTCACCAACAAGCCTAATAAGGGGAATCTGTAGAGTTATGGACAAAGGTTTATATCAAGCTTTCGTGAGGTTAGTCTGAGGTTCAAAATGAATACCTAATTGGGCTTAAATGTCGAGATTTTAATATTTACATTTTCTTACGCCAGTTATATTCTGTCTTGTAAGGCAGCAAGTATTCTCGTAGTAGAATGGTCAAGGCGGTCGCTCTGAAATATAAGGTATGCAGATTCTCTTTGTCTTTTTAATTTCAATTCAAATTTATTTTCGTTCCCTGCTGTTGCTCCTAACACCCTTTTACGTGCTTCTATGGACTTATTGCAGGCTTCTGTGAATTAATTAAGGATATCCAGATCCTCTACTTGTGACCTCGTTCAGTTCCACATGCTTCCTTTTACTGATAATGCGTTTCATTCTAATGTTTAAGTTTTTGAAGATAAAGTTGGAAAATAAGGGACAAATTGGGGTAAATATCCATTTATAGGAATAGGAATTCGGGAATGGATAGTTTATCAATAGTTTACCAATAGCTCGAAATATTTCCAAGTTCTTGGAAATCATTTACGAGAAGAGTAGTAAACAACTGATAGGGATGCAGATCAGTCATGAATGGAATTAATCATACTATCACTTTATATAAGTTGCACACATATAAAAAAAAATCCTAGTAGACATAATATTGTGATTAAACATTTCAATGAAATATATTATTAACAAAAGAGCGTATGAAGAGAAGCATGCAGATAAAAACAACAGCAAATTATGAAAATAAAATGTCGGCATAATGAGAACTCGAAAGTACGTATCTCGTATTCTGAAGCGAGCACTTTAGACACTACGCTACGGGAGCGCTTGGAGTGACTCCGATATATATTGCGCCCTGTGGAGATCGGCTGATGGGTGCAATATAATAACTTATACCTGGTGTATGAAAACTGAAAAGTTAAATTTGGAAAATTAAAGCCCAAATGAGATGATTTCCAAATAGGTTTTGATTTTGTATCCTTGTAAATTTTCTTCGTTCGCCTCTGTGGTGTAGTGGTTAGTGTGATTAGCTGCCACCCCCGGAGGCCCGGGTTCGATTCCCGGCTCTGCCGCGAATTTTGAAAAGTGGTAAGAGGGCTGAAACGGGGTCCACTTAGCCTCGGGAGGTCAACTGAGTAGAGGTAGGTTCGATTCCCACCTCAGCCATCCTGGAAGTGGTTTTCTGTGGTTTCCTACTTCTCCTTCAGGCAAATGCCCAGATGGTATCTAACTTAAGGCCGCGGCCGCTACCTTCCCTCTTCCTTGTCAATCCCCTCCAATCTTCCCATCCCCCGGCAAGGCCCCTGTTCAGCATAGAAGGTGAGGCCGCCTGGGCGAGGTACTGGTCATCCTCCCCAGTTGTTTCCCCGACCCAGAGTCTGAAGCTCCAGGACACTGCCCTTGAGGTGGTGGAGATGGGATCCCTCGCTGAGTCCGAGGGAAAAACCAACCCTGGAGGGTAATCAGATAAAGAAGAAGAAGAAGAAGAAGTAAATTTTCTTCGCGAAAGCTTGGCATATAATGTGTCTCCGACGCTGTAGATGCGGGAGGCGGGTATGACAGTTGCAACTCACGGGAAGCATTTATGTTCAAAATTCTGCCATACATTGCCAATCACTGCATTTATGAACGTACTAAACTTGTTGTGTAATACCATTACACGCAGGAACACATTTAAGGAAGTCTTACAATTGGTTTGCACTGAATTTAATGTTAAAAAACATTTCTTTATACAGCTCACATCACTTTACAAAATCATAGCGGCCATTACTCGCTTCCACTGTTTTTTTTTCTTCGTTTGTCCAGCATGTGACACTGCCAGCAAAATGGCTGACAGTATTGACAGCAAAGCCTGATGCAACATACTCCCACCTTGAGTAGCAGAAGGCTACTCAACAATACCAACAAATACAAACCTGCTGCTTACAAATCAAGTCTGTCAGGAACTCTCACCGCTCGACCACTTCGAGTAACAACTGGATCACCACTGTTGTCATCCTTTGGTACACCTGAAGAATCACCGTTTCTAGAGAGTACAATAGGGTCATCAGCAGACACTTCCAAGGGATAAATCCTTTGTATTGGACGTAATAACTCGCCCTGACCAGTTCTGAGCTTCACTGTTCGGATGACACCATCCTTACCTGGTATAACTTCAACTATGTATCCCAATGGCCAGTCTATACGCTTGAGATTGTCACACCCAATCAACACAACGTCCCCCACTGCTACAGTACAGGTGCCCTCTTTTTCACGATGTAACACCAACTGCCCCAAATATTCACTTCTGAATCTTTTCCTCAAATCCCTTTTCAAAGTTTGTCGATACCTATACCTCCTTTTGAGGCTCTGAGTGTCTATCGTATCGAGATCAGGAACACCAATCTCCCTTATATCTTGCAGGAATAAAGAAGGGGAGAGAGGCACTAGCTCAGAACCTTCTTCCATGATATAAGTCAAAGGTCGAGTATTCATCAAACTCTCACAATCACATAATGTAGTCATCATCTCCTCGTAAGTAAGACATGACCTACCCAATATCCTCTTCAATAAATCTTTGAGGAGGCGTATCAAGCGCTCCCACCATCCACCCCAGCAAGGTGCAATGGGGGGATTAAAACGCCATTCAATACACCTAGCAGTGCTGTACTTAGATATATCCTCCCAGTTCAGAGTTTGAAGCAAATTAGAAGCCCCAGTGAAGTTCGTCCCATTGTCACTGTAGATAACAGAACATCTTCCTCTGCGAGCCACAAATCGACGGAGTGCTTGCAAGAATGCTTCTGTCGAGACTGATGATACCAATTCCAGATGGACAGCTCTAAACACTGCGCAAGTAAAGAGGCACACCCACATTTTAATCCCACCTTGTAGATATAAGGGCCCGGTTAAATCCAGTCCAACAATCTCGAACACGGCAGCATCCCGTACTCGACTGGATGGAAGTGGAGGTGAAATAACTTCAAGATGTCTTTCACTGTGTCTCTTGCATATGACGCACTTGGACAAAACCGACCTGATAGCTTTCCGACCGTTTAAAATCCAATAGCGTTCCCTGAGGTTATTTAGCAGCATTTGCAATCCTACATGTCCTTGAATCTTGTGTTCCGTCATGATTAACCTCTTCACTACCTCGTGTTGTGATGGAAGTACTGCAGGCTGACGAAAGTCTTCATGGTCATCTCGGTAGGTGATCTTAGTTTTCAGCCGAATTATTCCTTCATGGTCTTGAAACACTCTGAGCGTTCGCAGTCTGCCGTCCCTTAACCCAGAAAAGGAGTCCTCTTGAATAAACCGAACAACTCTTCTTTCTGCAGTGGCATACTCTTCCACAGTTAATTCACTTCTCTGACGCAGATCTGTAGGTAAGCGGCTAATGCATATAAACCTTAGCAACCACCCCAACATGCGGACAATTCTTGTAAAATTAGAGAAGTATTTGAAATACCAGTCCTTTTGCTCCTGTGAAACCAAACAGTTAACATTCACAACAGCTGGGAATCTAACCTTTTCCATGTTGATCTCATCTTCTTTGGGATCATCATTGCAAGCAAATCACTTTCCTGGTGATTCCTTCAACCATGCAGGTCCCTCCCACCATCTAGAAGCAACTAATTGTTTAGCTTTGCAGCCCCTGGAAGGTAAATCTGCAGGGTTAAGTTCCCCTGGGACATACTTCCAAGATTCAGAGCAAGTGATTTTCCTTATTTCATCAACTCGATTTCTGACAAAGACTGCCCATTTGTCTCCCCTGGTAATCCATGCAATTACTGTAGTAGAATCACTCCAAAACAAAGTCTTCACATTTTTCCATCCCAATCCGTCCAGAACAGACTTCGCAAGCCTTGCTCCTATAGTTGCAGCCATAAGCTCCAAACGAGGCATAGAAATCTTCTTTATAGGTGAGACTCGTGTCTTGGCCGCCAACAGATGAAGCTGAACGTTGTCGCTTGTCTCTACCCTGAGGAAAACTACTGCAGCATATGCCTTTTGACTGGCATCACAAAAGGTGTGTAAAGTGTATTCCTCTATATTCACAGGTTTCTGTACCCATCGGGGATGCCAATTTCTTCTAATTGAGGGAGTTCTTCATACCATGACAGAAATTCTTTCTTGATAGCATCGTCAACTTCTGTATCCCAATCAAATTCCGTCTTCCACATTTTCTGCAGGAGCAATTTAGGACACAACATAACAGGGCAACTAAAACCTATAGGGTCAAACACTTTGTGAGAGATCGACAGGATTGTTCTCTTGGTAATGGTGTCAAAAAGAAAATCTCTAATCCAACTCATGTTAACTTTGAGTTCATCACTTTCTCGATTCCACAACAAACCCAGCACTGCAGAATAAGAGTTATCATGAGCACTCTGACACTTGTCACTTGTCCATTCCCAACCCCAAAGCTCGAATTTGGCCTTTGACATGACTTTGACCGATTCTGACATAAATGCATTGAGCTCAGCTTCAGTGTCCACACTAGAAACAACATTATCAACATAAAAACTGTGCAGTAACTTTTCTTTAAGAGAATGATTTGAATCCTCTTCTCTCAATAAGTGGTGTTCGATTACAGATCCTAAGAGGAAAGGACTACACTTTACACCAAAAACCACTCTTGCGTGCCGGAATATCCTAACCTCCAGTTTTTCATAACAGTTCCACCATAAAAAACATAGAAAGTTCCTATCTTCAGGGTGGATACCAATCTGTAAAAATGCACGTTTAATATTAGCAACCACTCCTATCTTCTTTTCTCTAAATCTTAACAGAACATTTGGGATGAGTTCAATCAGATTCGGACCAGTTTCAAGACATTGATTTAAAGATGGAGAACTGCCTAGTTTTGCTGAAGCATCAAAAACAGGTCTGATTCTGGTAGTTGCACTATTTTCCTTTACAACTGGTCTATGCGGTAAGTAGTGATAACAATGAACACGTTCAGATTCAGGCACTTCTCCTATAATTCCCTCAGCCAACCAATCTCCGAACACTTCATTGTAATCTCCAAAAAGGTCTTCAGATAATTTCTTCCTCATCGAACCCAGTCTTCTTTCAGCAAGATTCAGGTTTGATGGCAAGGCGGGATGCCCCTCAGTCCAAGGTAGTCGAACTTGGTATCGGCCTTCTTCTGTGCGATGAACACTTTGGAGGAAATGATCTTTCACTGCAATTTCTCGTTCCTTCTTCGTAACTTTCTCGACAGGGTCCGAAATGCCTATTACATCCAACCTCCACAAATCAGTAATACTTGCCTCTTTAATAAACATGGAAGTTACAAGCAAGCCTTCATTTTCTACACTTCTCTTGGTATTAGGAATCTTTCCCATCAAAGTCCAGCCTAACAATGTCTCTACTGCAACTAAACCACACGACAGCACTTCTCTTCTTCCTGTTAAAAGTTTGCCAGCCACGTCCGCCCCAATAAGTATTTCTATAGGCCCCAAACTTTCCTCATTATCGGTGATATCTATCTTCAATTTCTTTAGCTCGTTCATCCATTCCCCTTCCGTAACATGTGAAATGTCTCCACAGATCACTTCTTGGTCTAAAGCCTCAAAATTACACCGAAATTCATCGCTCAGGTCTCCTGCACGCACCCTGTAAACTTCATGCTCATTCCGTTGCGTTGTTACACCACCAAAAAGAGAATGTGAGATGATCTCCTTTCGTAGTGAAGTGTAACCCATCTTTAAAGCCGTCTTTCGCAAAATATATGACTTCTGGGAGCCTGTATCCATCAAAGCACGAACACATTCAGTCTTTTTATCAGATCTTACATTTACACGAAGAGCTTGTAACAACACCTTGGGCGAAGCGGAAACATTTGCCAATGTGATTTCCTGAGTTGCATTTTCTTCACTGTTGCTAACTGCTTTGATGACATGTTTTTCTAACAACTGTCTGCACATTAAAACAACATGCTTCCCACCACATATTATGCATTTTATGTTTTTTGCCTTGCAATTCTTTACCATATGCCCTGACTTCAGACACATATAACAACACCCCTTTTCCCTTAACAGTTTCTGTTTACTTTCCATTGACATTTTTCTAGCGGAAAAGCAATCTGCACTGGTATGATGACCCTCACAAAACACACATTTGTCATCCTTACGTTGATTTGATGTTAATAACCCCATAGCTGTAGGAATGTTGTCGTCTGAATCCTTCCCCTTGTGCTTCAGTTTTTCTTTTGCCCCTTCACACTTTAAGTCAAACCCAGATGTAGCAAGGTTTATTCTCTGTTCACCCTCCACCTCCGACTTCAGGAATTTCATTAACCCCTCCAGACGGTCTTTCGCATTTGTAGCGGAGGTGAATGGAATACTGCGTTGCCAAATTCTTAATAAGTCTTCGGGGAGACACGATTCAACAAGGGGAAATAACATAGAGGCACAGTTGTCCGTTGTGACACCAAGGGATTCTAGTGACCTCAACTGTGTTTCCAACTGATCATAAAGTTGAGACAATGCAATTCTGGATTTGGATTGCGAGGCCTTGTGTAAAACTAACCTCAACAGTTCACGTACATAAACCTCCACAAGAAGATCTTCTTGGCCAAAACGAGATTTTAGGCTTTCTATTGCTTTGCTGTAATTTATTCGTGTTGGGGGCAAGCTCTCGACCACCTGCCTAGCACGTGATCCTTTTACTGTTGCCTGTATTAAATATTGGAATTTATCCTCCACAGCTATTTCGGGATCTTCATCTATTTTTGAGAACTGACTCCAGAATGGCAACCACTCCTTTAAATCCCCTCCAAAAGTGCGGAATTCTAACTTCGGCAACTTGAATTTCTTCGTTTGTTGATTGCTAGACTTACTAGCAACACTACCTGCTTCATATTCGGTTTGTTGAACCTGTATTCCCGAAATACGCAATTTAAGGTCCAGATCCTTTTTCTGATACTCATCAGCCTCTTCCATTTCCTTGTCAATATCAGCCTCGTCATCGTCTAATAACAAATCGAGCACTTTCGAATCTAGTTCGTTCAAAATCGCTATCTTACTTTCTAAGAAGGTGGATAATGATTGAAGTTCCGTAATATTAACATTTTCCTGTTCAGTCAAATCACTAACCTGTTTAGCAATTTTCGTAAACGAAGTCCTTGTCGCTCTCCTATGCTTCAGTAATTTATCGAGGCTTCCGCGCTCCATGTTCCTCGTGGGTACGATGATTCTTCCTTCTTCAAGTCGTAAATGTCCTGTCACGGTCGCCACTAAATGTTGTGTAATAACATTACACGCAGGAACACATTTAAGGAAGTCTTACAATTGGTTTGCACTGAATTTAATGTTAAAAAACATTTCTTTATACAGCTCATATCACTTTACAAAAACATAGCGGCCATTACTCGCTTCCACTGTTTTTTTTTTTCTTTTGTCCAGCATGTGACACTGCCAGCAAAATGGCTGACAGTATTGACAGCAAAGCCTGATGCAACAAAACTAATTTAAGCTGTATGTGACCAAAAGTACAGCTAATAATATTCAGCTCTCAAAACTTGCCCGGCAGGTGAAGTTTTATCGGACCCTCGAGGTGGCCGATAAACTAGGCGCCGGGTAACTATGATTTATGCTGCCGATAGCGCTACGCGGGCGTGGTCTAACGGAAATATACTTTTACGCGGAGGACAAGTTACGTGCTACTTTGCCCGTAGGTGGTAGAACCGGCCCTGAATTTAAAAATAAATCCGAAGAAAGGAAATCATTCTAAAGCCAAGGGGTTTAAGAGACTTTCTGAAATTTGGAAATGTAATCTGTCCCGATAATTTTTAAATTGGAATAAAGCAGTTGGTGAAGTTTTGAAACTACCTGCTAATTGGCATTTCAAATTTGCTCCCCTGAAACGATTCATGTCCGCCTCTGTAGTGTAGTGGTTAGTGTGACTAGCTGCCACCCCGGAAGCCCGGGTTCGATTCCCGGTTCTGCTACGAAATTTGCAAAGTTGTCCGAGGGCTGGAACGGGGTCCACTCAGCCTCGGGAGGTCAAATGAGTAGAGGGTTCGATTCCCTCCTGAGCCACACTCGAAGTGGTTTTCCGTGGTTTCCCACTTCTCCTCCAGGCAAATGCCGGGATGGTACCTAACTTAAGGCCACGGCCGATTCCTTCCCTCATACTTGCCTATCCTTTCCAATCTTCCCATCCCCCGACAATGCCCCTATTCAGCAGAGCAGGTGAGGCCTCCTGGGCGAGGTACTGGTCACACTCCCCAGTTGTATCCCTCGACCCAAAGTATCACGCTCCAGGACACTACCCTTGAGGCGGTAGAGGTTGGATCCCTCGCTGATTCCGAGGGAAAACCAACCCTGAAGGGTAAACAGTTTAAGAAAGAAAGAAAGAAAGAAAGAAAGAAAGAAAGAAAGAAAGAAATGATTCATCATACAAAGGAACAAGACCACATTAACTATTCGGGGCGAAGCTACATATTTCACAAATCTGTAGGGAGTCTAGAGGTGTTTGCAGAAGTGGCAAGAACATTAACCAAATATTTAATGAACCAACACAGCTTGGTGTTGTATATTGAGTTACAAAAATCAATAACGTTCTAAATCTACTCAAAACGCATTATGGAGGTGAATGGGAATTTAATCCACATGTCAGCTTCTACAACGGGCTGGCAAATTCTAGACAACTGAACTTGCAAGTGCAGGAAGAAGAACAGGAGGAAGATGCGCCAATGATTGACAGCGATGCTATTTGAAAGCGTTCTCCAAGAATTTTTTTTTTGCCAGGGGCTTTACGTCGCACCGACACAGAGAGGTCTTATGGCGACGATGGGATAGGAAAGGCCTAGGAGTTGGAAGGAAGCGGCCGTGGCCTTAATTAAGGTACAGCCCCAGCATTTGCCTGGTGTGAAAATGGGAAACCACGGAAAACCATCTTCAGGGCTGCCGATAGTGGGATTCGAACCTACTATCTCCCGGATGCAAGCTCACAGCCGCGCGCCTCCAAGAATTTACTCTTAATGCAATGATAAGAAGGCTTCCATCTAATCAATACTTATTATTATTATTAAATTAAAATTAGGACCGGTTTCGACCTTTCTAGGTCATCATCAGCTGGTCACACAATCACATATAACACATATAACACATATAACCAGCTGATGATGGCCTAGAAAGGTCGAAACTGGTCCTAATTTTACTTTAATAATAATAAGTATTGATTAGGTGGAAGCCTTCCTCTCATTGCATTTGTGTACAATATCAATGCGGAATGAAACTTATAGATTACGATTTACTCTTAATATTGAAGTAATCTTTGAAAAAGAAAAATTTTCCCATCGTAAAATATATCATTGTCATCAAATAATAAATATATAAAACTTAACGTGAAAACACAAATGTTTAGTTGTATTAAGTCTGTATCTTCCCTCAGAAAATATTTCAAAACACATTGTGTCCATTTTTGTTTCTTCGAAAACTGAACATGCCCACGTGTACTTTCCGAAACTCAATATGTCCAAACAACTTTCATTACTATTTAACTCTTGTGAAATCCTACTTTATTTCAATCATAACAATTGCCTTTATCACATTATACATTCCCAGCGGTTTAATCCCGATATTAACATTGATAACAGTTTCTTCATTTTTTCACAATTCACTTTAACATCGACGTGTTGAGTTTTGGAACTAACCGACTCATATGTTCTGGGGCTTTTTGTCGCCTCTCTGTACAGAATTATTTTTCATGAACCCAAACAGAGAACGGCAGCCAACCATCAAAGTGCTCAGCATCCATGAATCCAAACAGAGAAGTGCAGCAACCGTCAAACTAAGCAGCTTACATGATTTGAAAAAAAGGGAAGGGCAGCAGACCACATAGTTAGACTTCGTTCTTAAAATCAAACAGGGAAGGGCAGCCCACTGTACAACTAAAGATCAACCATGAAATCAAATAGGGAAGGGCATCCCATTATATAACTTGGCGTCATCATTGAACCCAAACAGGTAAGGGCAATCAGCTGTATTCAATTCAACGAACTCAAGCAGAGATGGCATTCAGGCGTAAAATTAGGCATCATACAAATAGAGAAGGGCAGTTAGCCGTAAAACTGTGTTTCATCCACCTCGGAGCATAGCACGTTTACCATGAGGAGAGGGTTAGGTGAGAGGAGTAGGGGGGGGGGTGCACCGAGCTCGATAGCTGCAGTCGCTAAGTGTGGCCAGTATCCAGTATTTGGCAGATAATGGGTTCGCACCCCACTCTCGGCAACCCTGAGGATGGTTTTCAATTTTCACACCAGGCAAATGCTGGGCCTGTACATTAATTAAGGCCACGGTCGCTTTCTTCCCACTCCTACTCCTTTTCCGTCCCATCGTCGCCGAGACCTATCTTTGTCCGTGCGACGTAAAGCTACTTGTAAGAGAAAGAGAAAAGGGTCATGCCCCGAGGGGTAGGGGGTACGACTGTCACTATCTTGTGGTTTAGAACCCGCACTGCATTGGTGCCGCACCATGCTGCTACGTGCCAGCACCATCGCCAACTTGGCAGGGAAATGTTATTTCCATGCGAGGGAATTTTCATCTCGTCACATTGGCAGCACCGCGCCACCACGAAGCGGTGTGGACAGGACGGCTGAGATCGCCGCGACATCTTGCGGTCAACATTTTTATCTTCACATTCTTCAGCTCTGCAATGGCGGTAAGACACATGTCTTTGAACAGCTAGCCTGTGATGAAATGGCGTATGGCTTTTAGTGCTGGGAGTGTCCGAGGACACGTTCGGCTCTCCAGATGCAGGTCTTTTGATTTGACACCTGTAGGCGACCTGCACATCGTGATGAGTATGAAATGATGATAAAGACGACATATACACCCAGTCCCCGTGCCAGAGGAATTAACCAATTATGGTTAATATTCCCGACCCTGCTGGGAATCGAACCCGGGACCCCTGCGATCAAAGGCATGTTCACGCTCTTCATGGTCCTTGTCTTTCTTTGGCTGATACCTTCATTTATCGAAGTTTCGGATCCCTTCCATTTTCCCTCTGATTAGTTTTAATAGAGGATAATTGCCTAGTTGTACTTCATCCTGAAACAATAATCACAACCAGCACCTGTGCAGGTAAATGTCTATGTAGGCTGTACGTACAATATTGAATAACTTTCATTGAAATCAGTACATTGTACTAAAAAGTCAACACATTAATTGAAATCACCGCACTGTACAGGAAATTGTCAATGTAATCTATCACAAGTGGGTGGAAGCAATGCCGGGATTCGGCTAGGGGCCCGTGGTCACCAACCCAGGCTCCCAAGTTATGAGACACTGGTGCTCCGTTTAGTGGCCTCTTACGACTAGCAGCAGATACTGTGGGTGTTAATTCTACCATCCCCACTCACAGAGGGTATTTATCTGCACAGTGTGATTATTTCAGTGAATGTTATTAAATACTGTACATCTATATAATTATATAAAATACGAGTTTTGTCTGTACATTGCTCAGAATTTTAAAAAATATTTCCGTATCGTTCATGACCACAGCAACAAGGAAGTGCACTTTTTATTTTCCAAAAAGTCTGTATGTACGCGCATCACTAGGAAACGGCTGAAGAGAATTTAATGAAAATCGGTATGTAAAGTCGGGAAATGAGTCACTACAATCTAGGCTATAAATAATTCATTTCCGCTGGTAGTTTAGGGGAAGGCCTAAAATTTAATTCTAAAATATTTATGTTATTAGTAGTCCTATCGATAAATACTACATAACTAAAGTTACAGTACATAGAATTAAATTTTCGATCATTTATGTCTTATACATTTTACCGTACCGCCTATGATACCAGAGATATTCATGGATTTGTATCTTTGTTACTAAGTCCATATCAACGCCGAGCCACGAGAAAATGGGTAAACAGAATTTAGTGAAAATCGGTATATAAAGTCGAGGAATAAGGAACTACAGTCGAAGCTATAAACAATTGTATTCACCCTAGAAGAAATCGTAGTTTAGGGGAAGGCGCCTAAAATTTAATTTTTAAATACCCATGTTATTGGTCCTATCGAAAAGTACTACATAACAGAAGTTATAGAGAATACAATTTTCGATCATTTATGTTTTATTCAGTTTTACCGTACCGACTATGATAAGAGGGTATTTCAGAGTCGGAAGAAAACTAGATGTGAAGACCTACAATATGGAAAGCTCATAAAATTGATCAATAATAACATTACCTTGACCATTGTTTGTTGTGATATTCTTTGTCTCTTATGCTGCCACTCATCTTCGATAGATGGGATTACTGCTGCGTACCGAGTATAACAGCCAGCCTGAATATTGGCGGGAAATAGCTGAGAAGTAGGATAACTTTAGCATGCTATTCATACATTTTCTGTTACTGCGGGTACGGAACACACTGGTTTACCATAGTATTCCAGCTATTCGATCCCTACTCTGACGCGCTGATTGGAATAATTAGTGTGCATAGTTAGCGGAATAATAGCAGAGGACCTGGTCTATAATTGCAATTTCGGCCTCTCCCAAATTATAGCACCGCAATTCAGTAAATAACTCAGAATTCAACCCTGAAAAGAGCCGTTTCTTAAGAAAAGCTTCTTTCTCTTCAGTTTTATTAAATTCTACATTCATTTCATTCTAAATTAGCAGCGAAGAGGAGGTTTCTCCTTTGGCTTGGAAGAAAAATTTGCCTCCAAGTTCGATAGTTTTTCCCCCGCCAGTGTAGTGAATTGAGATTTTCCGACTCATCGGGTACTCCTATTAAACAGATGAGTAAAAGGGCACAGTATTAGCCTTAGGACTCTACAGTATTCACCCCCTCCCCCTTCAGAAATGAAAGAGTGTTCACGGCTGTCTGCGGCCTGGTCATCCAGTTCTGGAACTTTGGGCTGTTAGATCGGATGCGTAGTACTGTTCGTTAAAAGTGAGAAAATGTGTGGTTTTTCATTTGATGGAGTATTTCATATGATAGCATTGCTTTTAATCGCGACATTCCTACTGGCGTCATTGTAAGAACCTATGTTGATTTCAGTTGGGAAAACTACTAAGACAATTTTCCTGAGGATGTAAAAAGGAATGTGGAGAGTGAGTGTCTGCCATTATAATGAAAACTCAGCAACTCGATTGTGACTGATGGTAGACAAGAGGGCCTATCATTACAATGAAAATTCCCTAACCCAGTCTTCACGTAAGAAAATACGTTTGGTGACTTCCCCATCGCGTTTCTAGGGTAACGTTAAAAGCTATGGAATTTAATACAATCTTACTCACAACGTGTACACTACCTGACCTATAATTCTGTATACAATGTAGAATCCTGTGGCGAAGCACGGGTAGATCAGCTAGTCTAGCTTAAATTGGCAGGTTTCTGTGCAGTGTGCTGATTTCATGAATGGGGCCAATGACCTAAATGTTAGACCGCTTTAAACAACAAGCCTGATTCAATGAATGTCTGGCTCCATGGTTAGCGTGCTGGCCTTTTGTTCAAGGGGTCCTGGGGTCAATTCCCGGTCGGGTTGGCGGTTTAACCTTCATCGGTTAATTCCAATGGTTCGGGGTCTGGGTGTGTGAGCATTAGAATTCATGATAGGTAGGGCTCCATTCTCATAGACGAGCAGGTCGCCTATCAGGCATCAAATCGAAAGACCTGCACCTCTCCGGAGGCCATACGCTATTTATTTATTTATTTATTTATTTATTTATTTATTTATTTATTTATTTATTTATTTATTTATTTATTTATTTATTTATTTATTTATTTATTTATTTATTTATTTATTTCAATGAATTCTATTATGGAATATATTATTAAATATTGTGCATCTAGCTTACAATCGAGCTTCAATGAATGTTACTAATACTCTATTGGTACAAAGAAACAAACATTAGTTATATCCCATTTATCCTAATCTCCTCCCCTCACACAAAATGCGTGCACTAATTAAGAAGAAGCTATAAACAATATATTTTGTACAATCAAGTGTTCCGAACACGGTTTTTTATAAAATTTGATTGCCGTACATAATTTAGACCAATTTTGTTGTATAAATCAAGGAAATATGTGATTACTCGTCTTTATCACGGTGAGTTTTATAAGCACGCGGCGAGAAAATATCTGTTCAAAGACACGTCCCTTACCGCCATTACACAGCTGAAGATGAAAAAGTTGACCGCAAGGTGTCGCGGCGATCGCAGCCGTCCTGTCCACACCGCTTCGTCGCGCCACCATCTTGGCCACCATATTGTGAGTTAGAACCCGCTCTGGGTAAGTCGCCGCGGTATAGGACTACTACTGAAATGCATGAAATGTACAAGGACTTCTCCCTGTGAAATATCTGTCAAGTGTCACATATAAGAATATGGAAGCAAAGTCAAAGTTTTTGGGAACAGGTGACCATCCAATGACGTAACCGGGACGCCACAATGCAAGCTACGTGGCCTAGTTGAAGAAAATAGCCCAGGTGAGGCCGAGGGCATGTGAGGCATTTAAACTTATTTGTAATTTATTCTGGAAGTGAAGACATGACGGCTTGAATTTCTGGATTATTTCGATTGTAAATTTTGGAAGATCCCCATAAATTTAGAAGATGATAGTCCAGAGGCGTTGGTATTGCACCATATCTCAACATAGGGTAGCGTGCCTGTAAAACCAGGGAGTTGGGTAGAATTTGCGTCATTTTCTCCGATAGATTGGAGCAGGCTCCATGGTGAATTTTGGGAGCGATATACGGGCCGCGATAAATTTGTGCAAGTCCGGTAGTGAGGACTATAGCCTACATATTTTAGCAAGATTTCGATAGGAAATTTGGACTCAAATTATTTAATGAGGAGTTATTGAAAGACATGTTACAAGCTTCGAAGTGTCGGAACCCTATTTCTTCAAAAATTAGGACACGAAATTGTATATTCCTGTGAACATTTCAAAGGACTTACACAATTCAGTCTCGTGGTATTCTACGCAGTAGCGGCGATTGGGGATTAGAAGGGGGGCGGGACACATAAATGTATAGATAACAAAAAGTACCCGGGTCCAAAGGATGTAGTGGGAGGGGGGTAGATATAAAATATTTGTCTACAGTGTTACGCCATATGTTAACTTCAGACTGAGCTATCAACATAATAATATTATAGTTTATAATGAATTTTAAATCTTTTAAAATGTGTTTAAAAATAGTAATCAGCACGAATAATAATAATAATAATAATAATAATAATAATAATAATAATAATAATAATAATAATAATAATAATAATAATAACAAATTTTAATTGTAAATTTCAACCTATTAAAATGTGGAGTGTGGAAGTTTGAGTGTATTAACAAATTAGTTGGTGTAAATTATCGGATAATATTAAGTCCCAATTTAAGTGTGGAATGTCAGAAGCTGCAGGTATCATTTAGGACTGAAGTGATGATACTGTCGAACAGAAATTTATTCAGGCAGTGTTTTAATTGATGTTGAATACAAACTGCGTAGCAGGGTGTATCTGGAGATGAACCGCTGCGTATTACTGTATGTGAAGTTGAGATATTGTCCATGGATAACTCTGAGACCCTGTGGATTTTGTGAATTGTGATATTCAAATATATTCAGAAAGAGCCATAAGTGTCACCTGTAGATTTTGGAGAGTTGCTTTAAGAATGATTTATGAAGCAGTGCTAGTTGAAATAATTTGGTTCGGATATTAAGTATAACCGTAGATCCATGCGGGTTTAGTCGTCCCATGATTTCGAGTATTGAATATCAAATGTATATTTACTTAGGCCTCAAGTTTGGAAGTATTGAAAGTAAGAAAGAAGATTTAATTTTGAACGTCACACTGGAATTTGTTCACGGTAACATAATGTCAATTTATTATTTCATTTGAGAATATCTTGGATAGTTGGAAGTGTTTGTTTGGGAACGATAAGACAGATTTGGCAGAAAGTTAGAAAGCCGGGCTGAGTGGCTCAGACGGTTAAGGCGCTGGCCTTCTGGCCCCAACTTGACAGGTTCGATCCTGGCTCAGTCCGGTGGTATTTGAAGGTGCTCAAATACGTCAGCCTCGTGTCGGTAGATTTACTGGCACGTAAAAGAACTCCTGCGGGACTAAATTCCGGCACCTCGGCGTCTCCGAAAACCTTAAAAAGAGTAGTTAGTGGGACGTAAAACAAATAACATTAATTAATTATTAGAAAGTTAGAACATTCGGTGTACATGTGCTTAGTCGATGCGGGTTGGAAATGTACATTCTTTTGGAATTAGAACATTGTTCTCACTACTACAGTATAATTTTGAAGTTATTCTTCATCACTGCCATGGGACTTGAAAGCTATTCTTTTGGTGTTAGAAACATTATTGTTCGTCATTGCGATACGCCTTGGAAGTCATTATTTTGGTGTTAGAATATTACCAGTTACCACTACGGCAGGACTTGGAATTTATACTGTACCCGACGAGGACATGAACCAAGGACTAGGGATCAAGTGGACGCGAATTTCTTTGTCTGGGAGCGAGTTCGCGTGATCTCGAAGCGTGGAACGCCAAGGGCGAGCGTAGGAAGTATTTCCTACAAGCAAAGCTAGGGAATCCCTGGATGGAAAGAAGGGAGAAGTTTTCCCCACCACAAGTCGGTGGTGAGCGGGAGAGTAAACTTTTTAGCATCGTAATTTAGGAACCATCTTTATAACAGCTTGGCCAACTTCGTTTTCTATATCAAAGGAATTAACGATTTTAATAATACTGCACTGTACAAGGATTCAAAAGAACTGTTCGTCATCTGTGAATTTATTTAGAGTATGTGGCGTCTTTTATGGTGATAATATCTCGTTAAAAGAAGGAATATATGATTATATAACAATGGAAAGTTACAGAGGCCATGTGTTAAATGTCTTGACACCCACTTGACAGGGGGAATCCCGTGAATGAGCTGCAGTATTATTGAAATCGTTAATTCCTTTGATATAGAAAACGAAGTTGGCCAAGCTTTTTTAAAGATGGTTCCTAAATTACGATGCTAAAAAGTTTACCTCTGTGAATACTGGGGATTCTGCGATAAGATTTCGTCCCGGCGAGTCTTAAACATATTATAAGGTCACTGGTCACCTGATAGTTGCACTTTTGCGCCTCGAATACACCAAGAATACGGTGTGCGGGAAATTTGAGAGGGGGGAAATTTCTCAGCTAATATTAAGGTGTGGCAAGCGTCACTGCTGGGCAGTCTGCGTTTTTGTCTCGTGAGAAACAGTTCCGAGTAACAGTTTCCTTTGTATGTGAACTTTTATTTTAAAGAAGGTGGTAATGTCCTAAACAATTGATGCATGAGGAGTGATATCGGTGATATATGATAATGCGCGTTCGGGTTATTTGGTCGTAATTCAGAGCACGAACTTGAACTGAGATTATTATTTTCAGTACCGTCATCACTTAAAACAAAGAAGGGACGATTGGAACCATCATAATAATAGTTATAGTGATTAGAGACACAGAGTTTGACACTAAGACATAACTACTAAACTAAATGTGGGCGTTTAATTGATAACCTTGTGTTAGTATTTCTGATCCCGGGACCTTGGATCAAGAATCGGGCCGTAAAGTGCGCGTTTGAAACAGCCGTACGTAACGGGCCTAACTGTGTGTGTTTTGTGCCGTAGTAACTGAGGAGATTCCAGTGTCAAGGATTATGGAGTTTCATCCTAGCAGTTCCAGTTCGGACGTGGTCATCAAAGCAGTCTACATGGAAGCTATGAAGGAGTAAATATGGACGTCCGTAGTTATAGACGTTATAGTTATAAACTGGTTGTATGCCATAATATACGACGTTGGTACAGGAAAGGCCTAGGAATGGGAAGGAAGCGGCCGTGGCTTTAATTACGGTACAGCCCCAGCCGACACACAAGCATAACATTTGAGGCCGAAAGTTACTCGAAGACGGATGGGGGCTCCTTAGCGACTCGTAAGGTGTCGGCATACCTAACTCCTTCGGCTGAGACCGCCATAGCCTCTAATTCTACAAAGGTTTGAGGACGCGACGCGAAACACAGATATGACCGATAGGGCGGGGATATGCCTTCAATAATCGTCTGCACAATTTGATCTTCTGGGAAATGAAGAGCAAATACCCTTGTGTAAAACTTAATATCTTGGATGAAATCTGCCAGGTTTTCATCCAGTCGCTGTACTCTGAAATAGTACCTTTGAATTAATGATGACATTGCCCGAGCCGGAATGAAGTTAGCTAAGAGATGGGCGTGGAAGTCTTCTATAGAAGATTGCTCAGCTATTGCTCAGCTATTGCTTTGACTATTTTGTCCGAGAGGACGCCGATGGAGTAAGGGTAAATTATTTGAAGAATTTGAGAGTGAGAAAGGGAAAACACTTGAGCGTGATCCTTAAATTCAACTAAGAATCTCAAAAAAGAAATGACATCGTTAGTGGAAATAATAGAAAACTTAGAGATTCCCCTAAGCAACATAGTCAAAGGGTAAGGCAAACTACTGAACACAGGTGACATAGTAGGTAACGGCCTAGGGGGTAAAGAAGCTTCAGAGACAGCATTTCAAAAGAATGGTGGAGTGGATGTACGACGATCAGACTCATTTCCTAATGGGACAGAAGTTTGTTGCGCTGCTAAAGATTTTCAGCTTTCTTCGCCCTTGGAAGGATCTTCCTCAGTTACGATATTTACCACAGGGGGTTGGTCGGTTTTGGGAGCAGCTGCCCCAGTCAACAATTGAAGAACTTTATTTGACATTTCAGAAAGGCGTTCAACCAGGTTACTAGCTTCCTTAGCATGGTCTTCTTTTAACTTGAGAGACAATAGGTCCCTAATTCTATTGTATAAGTGAAACAATCTTGCCTGTACTCTTTTAAGTTGGTTAGGAGATGGATCACTCACTTCAAAAAAACTTACTACAGAAGCTAGCTCGGTGGTGTTGTCAGTGATAGTGGATAGAGCCTCATCAATATCCTTCTCTCCCAAAGTTGGGATACTAATAGGCAATTCTAGGGACTCCTTCAGTTTGGTTGTATCTGTCGTGCCTCCAGATTGAACACTTCTAATAAGTAATTCGTAAATCAATTCCTCCTTGCGCAAGTAGCCGGGATGGAAGACTTCGCGAGGGCCGGACATGACGACAGAAGTTTACAAATCTAGAAAAGAGAAAAAAAACAGCGACTGAGAAAATACTTAGAGTTCGAAACGGATACAATGATTAGCCGTCAAAAGGGGCTTAATTAAGACCCATTCAACCACGCTCTGCTACCACTTGTTCCGGGGTTTCCCGTGGACGCAGAGGTGAAAGATGGTGCTGGGGTGAATGGGTCTAACTACAATGTCAAGAATGGAATTTAAAACTTAAAGTGAAGGTTATATCTTCAGACATCAAAATTGGCAATGTTTACAAGTAGCAAATGTTAAATAAGGTTGGTAAAAAATCCAAGATTCAGAATCTTAACACCTTGGGCTTTAAGCTCCTAGCTTTACTTTTCCTGTGTTACACGCTCAAGTTTACAAAAATCACACACTTACTCAAGGGCAGAAATCCCACTAATTCATGGAGCACTTGCTCCCATAATACAATATCTAGCCTTCCAGAGGCACTCGTTACAATCACAAAATTGAAAGAAGAGCTAACAGGCTCCCAGTTTTCCAAGCCTACTCAAGGCAACATTGCATGAAAATATAAAAATCTCTGGCCTTACAAGGCACTCTTTACAAATAGAAATCACATTACACAGAGGTAGCTAGTACCCAACCTACAGGGC
Organism: Anabrus simplex; assembly: GCF_040414725.1. Taxonomy (NCBI): domain Eukaryota; kingdom Metazoa; phylum Arthropoda; class Insecta; order Orthoptera; family Tettigoniidae; genus Anabrus; species Anabrus simplex. The sequence continues at coordinate 700,616,280 of NC_090266.1, read as the reverse complement.
CTTAGTGAAAAAGAACAGGTTAAATAAGCGGCCCGAGTACAATTTGAATGGAGTCGAAGACTGCGCTTCCCCCCCCCCCCAAATTTTTAAAACCTATAGGGCGCTTGGCCGACGAAACAGGGGCTATTCCCAACCTATTGAGGTAGCACGAATGGAAATAACTTTAATACATTGCAGAAACGAAAGGTTACAAAAACGTGGCACCTCAAACCAAGATGAAGGGGAGCTCGAGAGGGTACATCACTCTCTATCCCCGATTTACAGTTAAAGTTTTATGAAGTTTTTACATTAGCCGGCTGAAAGTTATATTTTTAGGAAAACTAGGTTACATAGTTAATGATTCGGACCTTTCCCTCAGGTTAAACTGCGGAGCTAGCAAGAAATAAAGATGTTATGTGGCCATTACCTTGTCGATGTACTGCTGCCTGATGAAAGAGACCTCCCGCCTCCTGATTTGACACACACACTTAGTAAGCTGACGATCAATTGGCCAAGAAACGTGAAAATCCGCAGTTTATTAACCCTCGGGGAAAGTTCGAGACCATTCCAGATAAAACTAGCCACACGCTCACAATTTTATTGGTTAACTTAAAAGTTACACTCAAAATAGAAGAAGAAGACTGTAATTGGTAGAAAATTAATTACAGAAATTATGGATTGGCTGGATTCAAAACTGGCGGAAAGAAAAGATAAATATTGCCAACCCAAAAATAAATGAACATCAATTAGTAAAAAAAAACTTATGAATACAAAACTTCTTTAAATCAAAAGTTCTTTCACTTCACACCAGGGTGCATGATCATAGTTTTTAGCAGTGACATCTACGGAAGAATGTCCAAACTTCTTGATGAATGGCAAACAAAACAAGTTGAGATGCACACAGTTCAGGAAACTTCACAATAGCAAAATTACATCAGATTTCTGTGGTGACATCTTCTGAGTAATGTTTTATCTAGGTATAGTTTCAATTTCACTGTTTCACCAGTAGAGGAGTTCTTTTAGGTGCTAGATTTAAATGCGCGACGTTGGGGTGTACCTCCCGGTACAATAAGCATGAATGGTGACAGTTACTGAGGACAAGGTCTTATAGGACTCTGAAATGTTAGAGACTAAAATCTGAATATTCTGTTAACGAAAACGAATAGGTTACTTGAATTACTTGTTATAAGGTATCGAAAATTCTCGTAAGAATGTTTATATCAGATCCTTATGTATATCTGGAAGTCCGGATCCCATGATGAATGGTCAGCGTACGGGTGTATGGCTCCGGATTAATTTCAAGGACGGACCGGGGATATTAACCACGTTGTGTTACTTCTTCTAGCTCGGAGACTGGGTACTTTTGATCCTCCTAATACACGTTTTCACCTACACAAAATACATCACACTACTAACCACCACAGAAGTACACAGCAGTGAATACAACTCCCCACACAGGGTTGGCATTAGGAAGGACATCCGGCATCCGTTAAATAGGGATTAATCTACATTAGAGCTGATCCCAGATAACAGGTAAAAAGGGAAGGAAAGTAGGAGCATCTCCTAAGTATATCTGAAGCATGACCCATATCGAATGGTAACGTAAGTGTCAAAACTGAAAACAAACTGCATCATACGTTATAGGCTTGCACCCATTCAAATATACAGTAACGTGTAGGTATTTCAACACGTAAATTAGGAATTATTTTTCAAGTTTTCTGATAATTTTTTAAATGTTTTGATTGCTTTTTAGCTTTTAACTTTACTAATAGTGTTTTAGAATTGTTTAAATTTGTAGTTGTAACTTCACAATAGCTTTTAATTTTTGCAGATCTTTACAAACTATTTCTTTTTTAATAAATATTCACTGTATTGTGTTTTACTTGCCTTCGGGCATCCTTTAGATGGAGGAAGAACTTACAATAATATTAAGACAATATCCTTTATGTGTTCCGTCTTCTGTATCATATATATCACTAATTAAAGACCAAAGCAAAACATTTTAGGAGAGAATAACTTGGTCTGTGGTGTAAGTAACTAAGTGATAGTACAAAATCTATTTACAAAAATTAAAATTAAACAAATCACACCAAAATTAAGTATTCAGTTTTTCAGTAAATTTGTTTACTCATACCGTTTTATACATTAAATTCAATTGTTTTCAAATTCTCGATTTCGTAATAGTTTCAGTTTAATGGGTTGAATTTTAGAAAACCCGTATTTACTGCTTAAACTTGTCAAGTTTATTTCGAGGCGTTTTGAAAACCCACTACCCCCTGCCCCCTCTTGACCGACAGCTTAACACACTGAACTACCAAGACTGATGCTATTCTCACGAGCATTTCATCTCTATTTGTCAGTGCTTCCCTCCTTCTAGTCATTGTCTTTGTAATTTCATTAATTTCTCTCCTTTTGAAAAATCTGTCCTTGCTTGGGCTAGTGTATTATTTTACTGTACATACATACATACGTACACACATCTGCATTATCAGTAAAGCTCGGATGTTTATGCAATAACAGGTTAGATTGCAAACGAATGTGGTTATAAGAAAGTTCGGCCACCCGCTTTTGCATAATGTAGCGAGAGTAACATACATTATGTTCTACTGCAAGTTGAAACTGGTCTGCCTCGGGCGCAACTGGGGTTCTTATGGGCTGGAGGGGTGGGGGGCTTACTCCTAACGTTTATGCAAACCTCATAGCATAATCGTTATGAAGGTAGACTATTCTTGGTACTCGCTTTAGTAAGTTTGCATTCTAACCTATGCATAAAAATCCGAGCTCTAATAATATTATCAGCGTGCCTCTGTGAATGAACTAACCTCCTCCACAATACTCAGTTCGCAGCTAACACTATGGCCTCGTATAGTTCTACACATCTTACATTAAAATAATTAAAAACTGATTCTAACTATCACTGCCTTAGTCTCCATCTGTTTGTCTTACCCTCCATTATTATCCTAGGTAATCCATCTTATTCATTCGCCTCACATAACCGCACCACGGAAGTCAGTTCATACGCGCTGCTTCATCTATTGAATTCATTCATAACCTAACCGTTTTCCCCTAATTGCGATCACCAAGCGAGTTGACTTCGCGGTTTGGGTCACGTAGGTGTGCACATACATTCGGTAGACGGTGGGTTCGAACCCCGCTGTCGGCAGCCCTGAAGATGATTTTTCGTGTTTTCCCATTTTCACACCAGTAATTTACATGCACACAATACACGCATTAAAGATATGGTTGTACACTAATTAAAGGCCACGGTTGCTTTCTCTGCAGTCCTTTCCCTGTCCTATCCCATCGTCGCCATTAGACCTGTCAGCGTTCATGACGCGTGAAAGAAGTTGAGAAAAGGAACTATTATTGTGAGCTTCCTCCTGCAAGTGCCTGCGCCTTCTTGTACTAGAACACATTCCCGCAACTTTCATGTTTGTTACTTCCTGCTTATGAATAAGGTATCCTGGGTCGGGCTGAGATGGTAGAGCGCTGTCCTTCTAAGCTCACGTTGGCAGGTTTGATCCTGGCTCAGTACGGCGGTATTTGAAAGTGTTCAGTCTCGTGTCGGTAGATTTATTGACACGTCAAAAAAAGTGGGACAAAATTCCGCAACGTCGGTGTCTCTGAAAACCGTAAACGTAGTTATCATTAATAACAATAATTTTATTTATTTTACGTCCCACTAACTACTTTTACGGTTTTCGGAGACGCCGAGGTACCGCATGCCAGTAAATCTACCGGCACGAGGCCGACGTATTTGAGCACCTTCAAATACCACCGGACTAACCCAGGATCAAACCTACCAAGTTGGGGTCATAAGGCCAGCGCCTCAATCGTCTGAGCCACTCAGCTCAGATTATTATTATTATTATTATTATTATTATTATTATTATTATTATTATTAAATATCCTGATCCTACTCCACTTTTACCTTTGTACATATGATAATAATAGTAATAATATTCTTCAGATGTTCACGTAAATGACACATAAACCTGTTGGGTTATGCATTACAGATATTCTGTCCAGATCCATCTCTGGTGAGATAGCCCTACAGTGTGCAGAACGCGCTGGGCCTCTTTGTATGGACTACATCAAGTTTGTTACTTTCATTTATCTGTCTCTTCTCCTTGATTTGATGATATGAAACTGACTGATGTATGAGTATTACTAGTAACACCATTCTTTATGCAGCCAGTCCCTGTAATGAATGGTGTGAAAGTGTTGCTCATGAGATTGGTTGGTGTATGTAATTTCAATAGTCTTGGGAGTCTGATACTACTGTGTCTGTAACGGACTGGCTCTGTGAGGAAAACAATGGGAAACTATCTCACTCTTCATTTTCGTAGTACCGAGCTCGATAGCTGCAGTCGCTTAAGTGTGGCCAGTATCCAGTATTCGGGAGATAGTGGATTCGAGCCCCATCGTCGGCAGCCCTGAAGATGGTTTTCCGTGGTTTCCCATTTTCACACCAGGAATATGCTGGGCTGTATCTTAGCTAAGGCCACGGCTGCTTCCTTCCACTCCAAGCCCTTTCCTGTCCCATCGTCGCCATAAGACCTATCTGTGTCGGTGCGACGTAAAGCAACTTGTAAAAAAAGATGCATTTTCGTAGTACGCATTTTCACTGATGTCTAGGCTGTCTTTGGCAGCAGATGGTGGATCTGCCTTCGGGCCGAGGACTCAACATACCTACACATTACAGGTATAGTGTCTCTGTGCCTGTTCAGTGAGCATCTGGAACGTGGGCAAGAAAGACAACAAACAGTTTTCATTGAATACAATAGCAGTTTATGTCCGTGATTATGAACAGCCTTAAATACAACTCCGAGTCACTGGCTTTCAGCACATTAAAGAACTCGTGCGGGACAAAAGTACAACCCAGCGTCTGTTAAAAATCTATAGCAGTGAAAGGGGCACTAAATAAATTATTATCTTTCTTTCCATTATTATCTGCCTTTTATCTTTCTGATCCAACCTCCGCTTGGGTTGAAAACACCTCTGGACCAAACAGAGGTGTTGAATTTATGCAGTCTGTGATCAGAACTTTTAATTCCTAGCCTTGACCCTGCTGTATTCCAGTTGCTCGTCAGTAACGTCCTGATGCTACCCCTCCATGCATCTTCGCATGACCCTGTATCTAAAGATAGCCGCGTTGAGCGCAAGGGGGAGGGGAGATGGCTGCCAGCCGGTAAGTCTAATATTCATTGGGTGAACCCAAGACAGTTGGATTAGGAAATGTGGTGGTGCTCGTGGAAGCAAATAAGTGTTGTGAAGAAAGCGAGTGTAACCATACGAGTTTAGACTGATATCAGTACTCTTGGGATCGAAACGGATGAGACATGTACGTATATTTGTTCTATCATCAGAGAACAGTTTTTAGGTTTAGATAAAGATGTGAACACTTTTATTTATAGTGCAGATTAAGACTTGCGGCATGATGTGGCAAATGGAATACGACTGTTTATATAATGCCTTAATTTTTATTCGGTCTTCCAATTTCTGAGGAATTTCAACGGAGCTTGTCCTCTAACCTGATCGTAATTAAAAATAATACCAGAGGCTTTAGCGCGCACTTTTATCTGATAACAATATACATACATTTTTACAAAAATAATACTGAGACAGAGGATGCAACCGCTCTTATTTGGGCTACCTTCCAGAGGTCCATGCATATAGAGGTGCACCACATATACATGGGACTTAGTCTTTGTTAAAATAGAGCTTTCTGACTTGAATGTAATAGGACACTGATAATATCAACAACATATGGAACGTAGGAAGAAAATGTAATTTTAGAGTTTCACTTAGACATGGTTTGGTAGAGTCGTGCTGTCTCAAAAACGATACACAAAATAATAGGTCTAGTATTAGACATAAATCATTTAAAATTAAGAATAATTTAGAAGCGGCAAACATGATGCTCTCCCCATATTGGTACAGTAGCCTGTGTGAGTCTTTTTATACATCACATAGACTACTCCAGACAGATAACCGTTAACATGGCTCAGCTGATAAGAATATCCGTTACTGCACTGTAGATGGTCATTAGTTCGAGTCCTCTCTTCAACCTTCGGAAAAAACCTTTCTTCGTTCCTGGATAATTTCGAAATGGTAGTGTGTCCAAACATTTGGAGCATATATATGGGATATTCTCTCTATCAAGCACACACACACAAACACACGCGCGCGCGTCAGTGATGTGTTTTACCTTTGAGACGGTTTTTTAAAAAAGTGGAAATTAAAAATAATACTGGAAAAATAAAATGCGACAATGGTAGAAATATAGGAGAAGTCAAACTTCGAACTTCTAGGAGATGTAAAACTCAGAAATCAGTGATGAATGAAACCAAGGGTCCGTTGGGTAACTGGGGACGAGTGAAATTGGTTCTGGATCTTTTTAACCTAGTTTTTGCTTCAGAAGTAAGTTAAAAACTTCTTTCTTTCTTAATCTGTTTACCCTCCAGGGTTGGTTTTTCCCTCGGACTCAGCGAGGGATCCCACCTTTACCGCCTCAAGGGCAGTGTCCTGGTGCGTGAGACATTGGTTCGGAGGATACAACTGGGGAAGATGACCAGTACCTCGCCCAGGCGGCCTCACCTGCTATGCTGAACACTGGCCTTAGTGGGGAATGGGACGATTGGAAGGGATAGACAAGGAAGAGGAAAGGAAGCGGCCGTGGCCTTAAGTTAGGTACCATCTCCGCATTTGCCTGGAGGAGAAGTGGGAAACGACGGAAAACCACTTCGAGGATGGCTGAGGTGGGAATCGAACCCACCTCTACTCAGTTGACCTCCCGAGGCTGAGTGGACCCGTTCCAGCCCTCGTGCCACTTTTCAAATTTCGTGGCAGAGCCGGGAATCGAACCCGGGCCTCCGGGGGTGGCAGCTAATCACACTAACCACTACACCACAGAGGTGGAAGTTGAAAACTTAAAGAGACTAAGAACTTCTTATGCCAATATCAGCTACTCTAATGGTAAATGAAATGACGTATGGCTTTTAGTGCCGGGAGTGTCTGAGGATATGTTCGGCTCGCCAAGTGCAGGTCTTTTGATTTGACACCCGTAGGCGACCTGCGCGTCGTGATGAGAATGAAATTGGTGATGAAGACGACACATACACCCAGTCCCTGTGCCAGCGAAATTAACCAATGATGGTTAAGATTCCCGAATCTGCCGGGAATCGAACCCGGGACCGCTGTGGCCAAAGGCCAGCACGCAAACCATTTAACCATGGAGCCGGATACTCTAATGGTAGGTTGCCTTTATATACTGTTGAAGTCAAGGCTAGGAAAGGGAAGTAAATTAGGCAGCTTTGGACACCTAGGAGCCGACCCCGAAGTGTAGGGGTAGCGTGCCTGCCTCTTATCCAGAGACGCCGGGTTCGATTGCCGGCCAGGTCAGGGAATTTTACCTGGATGTGAGGGCTGGTCCTAAGTCCACTCAGCCTACGTGATTACAATTCAGGAGCTATCTGACGGTGAGATGGCGGCCCCGGCCTAGAAAGCCAAGAATAATGGCCGAGAGGATTCGTCGTGCTGACCACACGACACCTCATAATCTGCAGGCCTTCAGGCTGAGCAGCGAACACTTGGTAGGCCAAGGCCCTTCGGAGCTGTTGCGCCATGGGCTTCGGTTTGGTTTGATTTGGACAGCTAGGAGAATGTTTCCGGTAAACACTAATGGAATACCCCAGTCAATCCCAAAATATCCTATAACTTCAGGATAACCATCCTAATCTGTAAATAACATCAAAATGCATTCAGGCACGAAGCTGATGATCAGGATGTCCAAACCCCTTACACGAGGCAACAAACAATTATCACGTAGCTGTTAAGCTCCTTAATACTGACAAATACGTTCAGATTCGAGCCCCGCCCCCCAATTGGAACTTCAACCGAAAATGACCCTTGGCCACGATTACCGCAGCCGCCATCACAACTGTTGTTGCTGTCTCATTTATCAATAGGTACTTTCGTTTCCTTAGGATACGTCATTGGGATAGACAATTTCTACACTCTGTAATTTGAATTTCCTTTAGAAAGGCTAACACATATAATACAAGCAGGCTTGCTAACCCTACCGTATTTCACCGTAATATTCAGTGATCATCCGCGCACCTTATTTGGAGAGATTTTCAGATGTTTTACGTTAATTTACCAATGTATAAACAATGATAGGCACGAAGACATCCATTACTTACAACTAACGATAGAGTTTTAACGAAATTTTAATCGCAGCTATTTTACAACCGCGCATGGTGATGCATCTTCCGATATCTTAATTTTCCTTCCCAAATTGTATTTTCTTTTTAAGCTGTTCAGTGGAGTATTTCAATTATAACTGTGATTCTAATAATGGTGCAGGTCTTTCGAGTTGACGCCTTATAGGCGACCTGCGCGTCTGTGAAGATGGAACCCTACTATGATGAATTCTAATATTGAGGACGGCTCACACACCCAGGCCCCGAGCCATCGGAATTAACCAATGCAGTTTAAAATCCCCGACTTGACCGGGAATCGAACCCGTGGCCTTGTGGACCAAAGGCCAGCAACATCATCAGTTATAGAAAATATTATCTACAGTTACCAGCCAAAACAGTAAGGGAACTATTATAGAATAATGCGAGGAAAATGAGCATTTGCAAGCATATTCAAGTACTGACAACTTATCTCTAAAATTATACCAAAGACAAAAGCAAATTGGTGAAAAATGAAACGTTATTTTTATTTCATAATTCTTGTGATAATACACTAAAATAATAATGTTATTGGCTTTACGTACCACTAATAGGGTGTGGATTTCTTTAGCCAGTGATTGATTAGATTTCGACGAATAGCAAGGGGCGTCCAGGCCATTATAACATTACATTTTAGGGCCACTACACTTTTTAACCCCTCGTATTCATAGCAGTTCTCCCCAAAAACAGTAATTGCGGGCTTGAGGACCAATCATTTGCAATATATCCTATTACTACATGGAAGTCTGCTCTCTGTATTAGTCTTGTGTTATGAATATTAGGGTTTTACCAAATTGGCTCTCCGCAGAATAGAATACACTCAGTTTCGAGCCCCGCCTTCAATTGGAACTTCAACCGAAAATGACCCTTGGTCACGATTACCGATGCCGCCAACACAGCTGTTGTCGCTGTCTCACTTACCAATGGGGTGAACTCGATGTTTGGTCTCTTAAAACAAGAACAATCATTCTAAGTGCAGGGAAGGAAGTCAACATGCTTATTCAGAATGACCAACTGCCTTGAGTGCTACGGTTTACTGCAGCATGCAAGAATATCACACTCGCGAACTTCATATAAGTAAACCCGTGAGGAACGGTACGCACATCTTTGTTACTCACTTACTATCAAATTTTAAATTGAATTTCTAGAGCAGGAAACATGTACCACTTTCTTATCCTAGTAAAATGTTATCACTACATTGAGATATTTAAGAATATTGTTATTCAATACTTTGTCATTTTTCCATTGTGTCTAGTTGTCTAGAAAGTTCTGAGAACTTTCGGAGGTTAACAAGAAGGAAATGTGTATAAACGCTGTAGCCGGGTAGAACAGTGAAAATTGCCCTTGAGTCAAATCAGACAAGTCATATACCAGTCGTTAGCCCTTCGTTAGAGAAACATTAGAACCATTTTGTAAACTTCATAAACGCTGGCATCGATCGCAATCCTCTCCGGCGGGTGCGTCATAGCGAAATAAATAAAAACCGCATCTACAGCACGGGCTCAGCACCAGCGTATCCTGTGCTCATTCACGGAGCACCGCTTAAATAATGTACTATTTCTAAGCTATAACAAAGTGTTTATTTTGCACAAAGGCGTCGAAGTACACAGTTTTAGACGTCGATGCAAAAACAGGTCAAGTCCAAAATGTAACATTTTACAGGAGAAATTAAAATCAAAACTTCGAAATTAATGTACATGAATATCAAATCAAATTGTTCACCCAAAATGTAGGGAAACTATCGGGAATATTGTGTACATAGCCACGTTTTAGGATGAAGAATTTAACTGAGTGTTTCTTGACCCGAATATTTCCAGCGCAGTGTTTAATCATGCTAAAATGGAATTTATTTGTTAATTATTTGAAAATAAAACCATAAAACCCGTTTCCCTCTCATTTTACTTTCCAAATAAGAAAACTGGCCCGTTAATCATTGCAAATGTGGAAGTCTTGTACATATTTGCATACGCATGTATACACACACAATTAATTTGTATTTCCATGTTAAAGGTAATACAGACAAAAGACTGATTTAAACGACATAAAGATGACAAATGCAAAATGGTTAGGATTCTACATATTGCAGTTGTTATCGCCTTTAGTCTGATTCAATTAGATCATTATATTCTTGTTCCGCAGTGCTGCATTACTTAGGGCTAATGTTTATAATATACCCTGTTAACACGTTTTCACATATTGTTGCGAAAGCTTTTAAACATCTTTTGCATATTTGAACATTTTCTTTTTGTTAGAATTTGTCGCACCGACACAGATAGGTCTTATGGCGATGATGGGATAGGATAGGTCTAGGAGAGGGAAGGAAGCGGCCGTGGTTTCAGTTTAAGTACAGCGCCAACATTTGCCTGGTATGAAAATAGGAAACCACGGAAAACCATCTTCAGGGCTGCCGACAGTAGAGGTTCGAACCCACTATCTCCCGGATTTGCACATTTAGTTATCTTGTTTGTGGCAGCAATTTCACACGTGCAACACGGAGGTTTATTCGTACTGTCCTTCATCACAGCTGACCCAGGGTTATTTTCGGAGTTTAGGATTTGGTAGGGATGGGGGGTGTCCGAAAAAAAAACCTTTTGTAACAAATATTTCTACTTTCAATACATTTTACAGAAAGAAAAGTTTGAAATAGTTTTATAGTAGTACCTCTTACAACTCAGCGGGTTAAGTGGAAAGGTAAATTCATAGCAGTTTGGTGGGCAGTGCACTCCTTAATAGGCGCGCGCTGTCCGAGACAAAGATTTCTGTCATTTGTTAGAAATGGAGGCAACAGTATGTTTCACTGTAAGTATTCAAATGTTTAGAGGTGTGATTAATATTTTAAAAATCCTCTAGCGGCTCGATAACATGAAAATATTTCTGTATGTTTACTTAAATTGATTAATATTTACATTTAAAAAATTGCCATCTAAGTATCATATTTAATAGTTGGTTTTTGTGTATATCCGCCTCTGTGGTGTAGTCGTTAGTGTGATTAGCTGCCATCCCCGGAGGCCCGGGTTCGATTCCCGACTCTGCCACGAAATTTGAAAAGAGGTACGAGGGCTGGAACGGGGTCTACTTAGCCTCGGGAGGTCAACTGAGTAGAGATGGGTTCGATTCCTATCTCAGCCATCCTGGAAGTGGTTTTACGTGGTTTCCCACTTCTTCTCCAGGCAAATGCCGGGTGGGTACCTAACTTAAGGCCACGGTCGCGTCCTTCCCTCTTCCTTGTCTATCCCTTCCAATCTTCCCATCCCCCCGCAAGGCCCCTGTTTAGCATAGCAGGTTAAGCCACCTGGGCGAGGCACTGGTCACCCTCCCCAGTTGTATCCCGGACCTAGAGTCTGAAGCTTCAGGACACTGCCCTTGAGGCGGTAGAGGTGGGATCCCTCGCTGAGTCCGAGGGAAAAACCGACCCTGGAGGCTAAACATATAAAGAAGAAGAAGAAGAAGAAGAAGAAGAAGAAGTTCTTGTGTATATATTATACACGAATTTAATTAATATATAACTTACATTTATAGAGTAAGACTCATTAAACACTGCATAAAAGTTCCTTTTATTCTACTTCTTTCGAATAGAACAATACTTGGGACCACTCTTGTTCAATCATTGGGCTTGAATCTTTGCCCAGTATTGTCGCATCCTTTTCGAGTGCACTTACCTTCTTTCCTCTGAAATGCATAGGTTTTCCTTGAAAACCACGGACTTTTTTAAGGATCTGCTTCACAGCCTGTCTGTTTTGTAAGTCTGTTAGCCCCGGTTCTTTTATATCCTTCTCTATCCCCCTTAGCAGTATAGTACGAGCTTTCTTATTTTGCCAGAAGGTGAATAGGTTGCTGATCAGTCTATTGGGAGAAGGTCTTGCCACATGATCTCAGGAAACTACCCTGTTTTCCTGGCATAGTCAGGGAGCCTCTCTATCACGGAGTAGAGCTCTGAATTTTGACGTCTCCAATATTCCCCATCTTTCAGCCTCGGAACATTCCAAGAACTCTTAGATTATGATTTCCAGGTTCTCAATCAGGCCTTTTATTTTTAGTGATAGATACTCCATGGCATACAGGGCTTCCGGGTCGATGCCTATTGTACTTCAGCTTCAGATTAGGTGACTTGCATTCCTTTCCTTTTAGGTGTTTTGAGTCCCTCGAGAAATCAATTTCAGTTATTAACTCACAGATTCCAAATTTTTTATAACATTTTTAATTTTGCGAGGTTGCTTATAGTCAAAATACATTTAATTTTTTTTTTTTTTGCTATTTGCTTTACGTCGCGCCGACAGATAGGTCTTATGGCGACGATGGGATAGGATAGGCCTAGGAATTGGAAGGAAACGGCCGTGGCCATAATTAAGGTACAGCCCCGGCATTTGCCTGGTATGAAAATTGGAAACCACGGAAAAGCATATTCAGGGCTGCCGACAGTGGGGCTCGAACCCACTGTCTGCCGATTCCTGGATACTGGCCGCACTTCAGCGACTGCAGCTATCGAGCTCGATGTTTATACATTTAATTAAGTACTATTAAGGTATAATATCATTTTCATAAAATTTACGGGTGTGTTAGTGATGTTAGAATAAGTAACTCATGAGATCACGATCAATGTATACCGAGCGGAATGAAATGAAATGGCGTGTGGCTTTTAGTACCGGGAGATCCCAGGACGGGTTCGGCTCGCCAGGTGCAGGTCTTTTGATTTGACTCCCGTAGGCGACCTGCGCGTCGTAATGAGGATGAAATGATGATGAAGACAACACATACACCCAGCCCCCGTGCCAGGGAAATTAACCAAGGGTGATTAAAATTCCCGGCCCTGCCGGGAATCGAACTCGGGTCCCCTTTGACCAAAGGCTAGCACGCTAACCATTTACCCATGGAGCCGGACACCGAGCGGAATGACTCCACGTGTTAACACGATACAGCCTTGGAGCCCAGCTCTGCATTGGGAAAACGAATGAGTTTAAACCCTCAGTCGGCTGTCCTGATTGGTTTTCTATGGATTCCCATCTTCATTTCCAGGCAGTTCCTATTCATAAACCAGAGCCCAGTCTTTTCAATTTCTCATCCAATTTCATTCACCATCATTCACTTCATCTTCATTAGCTCCTTAACTAAGGTGGACATCTCTACATAGAGTTGGTATTACGATGAATATTCTACCGTAAACCGGGGCTTAATCCACATCAGCGCTGACTCGAGATAGCTGGAGAAACGGTCAGGAAACAGAGGAATCTCTTAAGTGTACCTGAAACATGAACCACATGAACTGATAACAAATGCGTCGAAAACTGAAGAAAAACATTATTTAAAGAAATGTAGGCTTGTAACTACTTAATTTTATAACTAGGCTATTGCCTGCCGCCATTTCTTGATGGATACATTACTTTTGTATCCATCTCTTGGCACAGTCCAGAGTAAAGTGTAGCTTTCACCGAAGTCCCAGTCTCATCCATGGCTGTGACAATATGGAAGCTGCTGGGGTATGGGTGGTGCTGAGTATTGACATTCAAAGCACAACTAGTGTATCTGAGTGTTATGAAAGGTGTTGATCATAGGGTCAGTCGTGCTGCAATAGCACTTTCTGACCCAGTGAGAAAAGCAATGGCAAACTACCTCACTCCTCGTCTTGCCTAGTACGCCTCATTTCGGTGCTGCCATTGGTTTTTGCGGTTTCCTTACAACCGCATAACCTTTGGTGGTGCTATTTGAGGATCCAATCAGCCTCTGGGCTGATGACCTAACAGACATATTACGTATTAAGACAATCCATGTTCACATAAATAGGAACATGTTTTCACGTTTGTCCTCGTGCCCTCTTTTTGTTGCTCCCTCTTATACTGACCTGCCATTAAGTCCTTCCAACTGTATGTTCCTTCTTGTTACATGACTTAGAATTGGACACTGATTTGTTCCTTTCTAATAACATTAAGACAATTGACTTCGTTTTCCGTTTTCTGTATTTGAACGACGCTAATAAAATGTCCAAGGAAAATCTTTTATAATGAATAACTTGGTATGGAGTGAAAATAATTGAATGACGGAGAAAATATATTAAGAACAAATAGTCCGTATATCTCACCAAAATTAACATTTCCATTTATGACTTCAGTATTTTTTAAACTATATTCATAGAGAAACATTTAAAGGTGGCACAGATTTTATAGGTTACATTCAATTATTTATTCTGCTTGTATTCATAATATCTCTAATGTATTGCAGGGCGAAGAAGTGTTCCAATTTCTTATAGACAATCGTGAAACACTCGAACAGTAAACAGAAGGCAGACAGTAGAGCAGGTTCAGTCCGGCAGTGTTAAAAAGTGCTCAAATATGCCAGTCACATATCGATAGATATACCGGTACGTAAAAGAACTCCTGCGGGACAACTTCCGACAACTCGGCTTCTCCGACTGGGGTATAAAACTATTATTATTGCTATTCATAATAAATGAGTTAACATTTTAAAAGTATCTTCCTGATGGTCTAGCTCTTTACCTGAATGGTCAGAGTAATGGCCGTCGGTATAGGAGGCACCGGGTTAGATTCCTTTAGCTCGAGGAATGGATGTTAGTGTTCGTCTTAATACACTTCTCTTCATCTTCGCTCAACATGCCACGTTACCAACCATCACAGAATCACGCAATAGTGAATATATTCGACCCCATAGGGTTGGCGTCAGGAAGGGCTTTCGACCGTAACACAGGGTCAGTTTGTGTGGTGTAGCCGAGGATTGTGAGGATTTTGAGTCTTATAATAATAATAATAATAATAATAATAATAATAATAATAATAATAATAATAATAATAATAATAATAATAATAATAATAATAATAAATGCTTAACATTACCTCAATTACTATAGATTTTAAAAGACTCCGGGTTACTGGAATTTTGTCTTGGAAAGAAGTTTCTTCGGTGCTGGTAAATCTAATGACGTGAATCTCTCGCCATTAAGTTCTCTTAAACACCGATTGATAGCACATGGATTTAATCCCGCAACGCTGAACGTGCAGAAGTAGGCGAGCACGCACTAAGCTGTACAAAGCTAAGTCTACCGTGAATACAGTAGACTTCAGGAAAGTGGACTGAGACCTGAAGTGTTCAGAGAATGTACTGCGGAAGAACGACTCCACAAACTACTGTACGTTTCTTTTGGTACTTCGCCGGTTTTCTGTGAATTTTGGAGATGCAAGACTGTGAAGTCATCATCTACATTCAGAACGAATTCTTATAAAGTTGTTTTAAGTATTAAGAAATGAATCACCCCTAAAGAAAAATGGAAAGTTGCGTATTTTCCTATTTTACCGACGTAGCAATTGTAATACCACTCTGCATTCTTCTTCTTCCTCCTCCTCTGATCCCTAGATTCCTCCACCCCCCCCCCCCCCCGATTACTTGGAGTCGGCACTGTATGTGAATTAAGCTCGGTTTTACGGTGGATGCCTTTCTTGACGCCAACCCTACATGTAGGGATGTAATCACTGCTACGTATTTCTGCGGTAATTTTGTAGTGTTATGTGATGTGTTCTGTGTAAAGGAAATATGAGATAGCTCTCTGTATTATATATATTAATAAATACATAACATATACGAGAAAACATTTCTTGAATATACGGCGTACCAGTAGGTGAATTCACACTATTACTGAAAGCCTGAAATGCGGTCGAAAGAGAACGTATCACCAGATAAGCGTCCAGCTCCATGGCTAAATGGTTAGCGTGCTGGTCTTTGGTCGTAGGGGTTCCGGGTTCGATTCCAGGCAGGGTCGGGAAATTTAACCTTAATTGGTTAATTTCGCTGGCACGGGGGCTGGGTGTATGTGTCGCCTCCATCATTTCGTCCTCATCACGACGCGCAGGTCGCCAACGGGAGTCAGATCAAAAGACCTGCATCCGGCGACCCGAACTTGTCCTCGAACACTCCCGGCACTAAAAGCCATACGCCATTTTTTCACCGGATAAGCTTATTATCGGGTGGGCATTTATTTATTTACTGTATATATTATTCACAAGGTGCACATGTTCATATAAGAGAAAACTGTACTATGACTCTGTATGTTCATTGTATTGTACGAATTTTAAAACTTAGAGTTTCTAAATCCTCCAGATTGATGGATATTCGTAATAAAATTCTTGGCACGACTGGTGGGATTTTTACTGTCCATATGAGACAGTTATGTACTATAATTGAATGTACGTCTGAAAGGAATATAAAATCTTTTAATATTTTATTGGAAATTTAGGTGTTACATTTAGCTGGCCATTTCGCCAACCTTAAAGTTTACTGTTGTTTCTTAGTGTTACTTCTAGACATGATCAGATAAACGTAGTATGTATTAAAGACAATAAACCAAGACTCACACCGGAGTCAGTTTTAAAGTGCCAGGCACTAATCCAGACCTGTGGCTGCTGAAGAGTTGACAATCTCATTCGTTCAGAAGATAGGATGAGTCTAAAACTAAAATTTTGTGATAATATCTAATAAATGAAACATTTATTGTTGCCAATGGCCATAGTATACACAGAATAAATAAATGATATACGACATCACAGTGCAGTTTATTACTCGTCACAACAGAGTTTCGTTTTAAAGATTCACCTCTGAGCTGACAGTACATTGCATGGTGACGGTCACAGTGATTCCTCCAGCGATCGCATACAATATCAGGGCTGTCCAACGTTCGTTTTTGCTCGGGCACATTCACACGATAACCTAGGGTACGCGGGCGCCAGGTTACGATTCCATTAATTCAACAATACTGCTATAGGTACTACAACGAATAATAATAATAATAATAATAATAATAATAATAATAATAATAATAATAATAATAATAATAATAATAATAATAATAATATTAATAATAAATAAATTAAATTACACAGTATTTACTTGCATAATTATTGTGAAATTTGGCACTGCATGCTCGTGGCAAGTTGGGGAAAATCTGGTGGGTAAATGGAACAGGCTGCTCTTAACGCGTCATCCAGGTGTGAGTGTCAGGCAGAATCGGTATTTGTTTGTATTATGTTCGTAGTCGAAAACGCAACTTCACAAAGATATGTTGAACAAAACAAGAGTACATTTTCAGAGCAACACTGCGCACAATGGGATATATTTTACCGTCCACCAGAGTCCAGAAATTTCCACATGTTGCGTAGAGGATTTCAAAGAAAGGTCTGTCTGAAGAATTAAAATCTCCATTTATAATTCTTCAGGATTATTATTTTTGAAGATTTCATACACCTTACCTCCAAACTCACAAACGTCAACAGAAGCGAAGGGATTATTAACAAACGTGATCACTGGCTTAGGCATTGAAAACTGGCTAAATCTACTACCAAATTAGGACCCAGGAGTTTCAGGATATTTGGTAAGAGATGTAAACTCGCGCTTGCCGCTATTTAGTGTTTCTGCAATACATTTCAGATTTGGAAAATGTGAAAGGGAATTTATATTTATATGGACAATCCACAACTTTAGTTTCTTTTCAAATGCATTAACAATACTTATCATACCTAAAATATTATGATCTTTTCCTTGCAATTCGAGATTTAACTCCCTTAATTTTGGGATGATATCTGCCAAGAAAACTAAATCCATTTCCCATGATATATCATCAAGTTCGTGATAATGTTGCCCAGGAGATGATTTCATAAAGTCTTGTATCTCATCGAACAGTCAGCAGAACCGTTCGAGTGTTTTCACCCTACTAAGCCACCTTACGTTTGCATGAAGAATAACGTCACAACACTCAGAATCTGATATACTTAACATGTTTCTGAACAATCGATGACGAGTAGAAGACGATCTCGGTTTCGCATAAAGCTTATTGATGGATAATGCAATGATAAGAAATACGTTTTGGAAATGATTCATCTTTAGAACAAAGAGAAAGAAATCCATTATTTCTACCAGTCATATACGGCGCCCCATCTGTTAGTTTAGCAACAAGCTTTGCAGGTGACAAATTACTGTCTTTGACAAATTTAAGGAACGCTTTAAATGTGTCTTCTTCCCTAGTACGTCCAAGAAGTGGCAATAGTTTAACAAACTCTTCCTTTACTGTAAAATCACTAAAGACCATTCTAGCAAATACACACAACTCAGCAATGTCAGATATATTAGCACTTCCATCAAACTGGAGTGAAAAATATTCAGACGTTTGCAAATTCTGATGCAATTGTCGTTCCATATTATCAGAAATCTGTTTAACCCGCTTAGCAACAGTTTGGTGAGACAACTGAAGTCCTTTGATTGAATATTTAAGTGCATGTTTAGCACAATGAGAATCAAACAGGGATTCAGCGGCATTTAACATCGCTTCTTTTACTACTTCCCCATTACTGAAAGCTTTTTTAAAAAAATGTATTTGGCTTTAGATCAGCTACAGACCAAACAGCCACCTGGATATTACAGTACGCTAGTTTGAACTTTACAATACATTACAAGTCATTGTCACAGTGTAAAATATATATACATATAAAAGACATAGATGTTGCACATCATTACATTAAAATCATATACATTTCCATAGAAAATCAATCAAATTTGTAGACAAGTTGTTTTTAAATAGTTCCCAATAATAGTATACACTTTTTTGTTTTTGGTCGCCAGTAGTGTATTTACACAGGTTGGTAACTGTTGCTTAGCATGAAGTAGAGCTGTAATAAACACATTTTGCTGTTGGTGGGAAAGCTTTTCTTCTTTTAGCTAGAACGTAACAAACTTTGTAGGAGGCTGTTGTCACGTTGCGCGTTTGTTGGACTGGCCTCTTAAACGTATATTCTAGCAATGATAATTTAGATTTTACTGTAGGTCTCTCGCTTTGTTTCTTCTTAGTCTAGAATTTACAGGAAAGTCACTTATAGTTTTTGTGATTAGCCAAAACATGCCGCTCTACATTACTCACACAGATTTTCCTTTGTTGTAAGTAAAGCAATGCTGATCCTCCCATTCACTTTTAAAGTTATAATTTCTTTGCCTTTTATCCACATTAAAAAGATTAGTGGTTAACTGTAGCAGATTAATAACTGAATAATTTAAAGTTTATACAATAATGATCTGCCTGCTGTCATTTCTTGATGGATACAGTACTTTTGCATCCATCTCTTGGCACAGGCCAGAGTAAAGTGTAGCTTCCACCGAAGTCCCAATCAACATCCATGGCTGTAACAATATGGAAGCTGCTGGGGTATGGGTAGTGCTGAGTAATGACATTCAGAGCACGACTAGTGCTTCTGAGTGTTATGAAAGGTGCTGCTCATAGGGTCAGTCGTGCTGCAATAGTACTTTCTGACCCAGTGAGGAAAGCAATGGCAAACTACCTCACTCCTCATCTTGCCTAGTACGCCTCATTTTGGTGCTGCCATTGGTTTGTGGGGTTTCCTTTTAACCGCATAACCTTTGGTGGTGCTATTTGAGGATCCAACCAGCTTCTGGGCTGATGACCTAACAGACAGTAATGATGAAAGCACATAAAACATGTTGAAGGTACAATATGTCCATCGCCGTCGATGACTTATCAAAACACAAGGCACTCAAAGCGTATTCCATAATCTCACAAGTAATACTGAATGTTCGCCTGAAAGTTAGAAACTTGGAACATTACATTTGCAAGATTGTTACAAATCGTTCGTTCATGGGTCGCGGTACAGCTTTGTTGGGATTAAAGTTACTTTGTAGGCTGATTGGGTGTCCCATTTTCGTCCTGGTGAAACTCTGTTATGGTACGTAGTTTATGGCACTGCAATAAAGTGAATCATAAGGAAGATGTCCTGTTGTGCAGAATAAAAATCCCGCTAAATTTGGCTCCGTCGCTACCCCCCCCCCCTCGAGTGAGAGATTTATGAGGGATTTGCCCTTGTCGCAACTACAAACATGTCGAGTGGTTATTTTTCTGAACCTTTCTTCCGTCTTTTCAATAATTGCGGGCACGAGTTTATCAGACCTTCATTACATTTATGGCTTTCTTGAAGCTCTTTATACTTGGACGCAAGGATATGAGAAATTTCCTGAGCTTGAGGACGGAAGCTCAATTCTATGGACAGAATTATGAATCGATAAAGACAAAAAAATATTGTGCTATATTTGTGTACCTTAAGGGCCACAATAAACATATTTTGATAAGAAATCATGTAAGTCATGTTTATATAATATATTTTGTAGTGTTACATATTTGTCACAGTAGGCATTTAAGGGCACAGACGAATTAAATGTTGGTCTGTGAATAATTATATCATTTTCTTATATAAAAATGAAAATGTATTAATGGGAATTTTTGACCTGTACAGTTCTTATTCTTTGTGAAAGTCCAGAAAACAATTCCTTTCTTTTCCGATGCACAAATGAACATATTTCTCACAGATAATTGAGGGAATTCCCTTACAGTTCAGCATTTTGCATCTGCCTAGTTCTTATTCTTTGTGAAAGCCCAGAAAACAGTTCCTTTTCTTCTCGATGGACAAATGAACATTACACTTCTGACACACAATTGAGGGACTTCCTTTGCAATTTGGCGTTTTGCATCTGCCTCTCTTCTCAGACATTATTAGTCAATGTTCAACATTATCCTGACGGACAGTCTTTTGGGGAATTGGCTTAGATGCATGCCCTGTTTTCTTCTTCTTTGCATATTGATAAATCACACTTGAAGGTCTTCCCCTCTTTCTCCCATTTACGTCCTTGTTCATTTTGCACAGAGCATCAGCTATTTCAGCCTTGAACCGACAGAGTGGGATCTGCTTACTTTGGAGCCAAGCAGTTACGATCACCATATCAAGGAAGTGAAAAAATAACCGATGGTAGTACTTCTTCGATCTGATGTTAATTCTGTACAAGGCAATACGTGAATCTAAAATATCCACTCCTCCATTTGTTGTAGAGAAGAATCATTGATGGACAGTCAACATCAACCCTTTCTTTTGATTTTTTTATCCCATCGTTTCACCTTACTCAGTGGTTGTGCAGCAGAAAATGTAGATTCAAATCTACGGATCTGTTGTCAAACCATTTGACAACTCGCACACTTTGATCATCAATATCTGCCTCCCGTTCTTCATAGGAACCCCTCCCCTTTTTTTCAAATCTTTGTCAGTCACCAACGTACATCCTGACAATCTGTTGGCTTCAACGGTATCCAAACAAATCTTTTTGCGTGCAAGCCCCGAAAGGAGTGGAATTGTCGTAAAACCAATTGTCAAAGTACAATAAGTGGTTCAATTGTTTAGGAATGACCTGTCAAAGGTACAAAACAACATTTGCATTAGCCCCTAAATCTTGCATTCCTGGCAAAGGGTCACTTTTGCCGCAGTACACTTCAAAATTGTACACAATTCCTTTTGAATCACATAAGACATATATTTTGTACTCCCATTTGTATGGTTTTTTTGGCATGTATTGCTTCAAGGTAGACATACATTTGAAAGGCACCACCTGTTCATCAATACAAAGCATCCTATCAATAGGTAGCTCGTTGAATTTTCCAAGAAGATTGTTTATCAGTGGCCCTAGTTTGAAAATATCTCTGTTAGCACCTTCTAAATCAGGCATTGCTGTGTTGTCATTGAAGTGGAGATTGGACTTTATATCTTCCCACCTGTCTCGACTCATCACATCTGATACACAAGAAATACCAAATAAAGTAGGCCAATATAATCTAGTACGTGGTACACTAATAAGTGACATATAAAGCACTGTTCCAATAAATTGTTCCAATTCACTGACAGTCAGTTGGAGAGCTTTGGCTGGATTTTTCTGAAGAGGAGAAAAGTTTGACTGTTATGTTATATGTTCAGAGAAGACGACTATCAAAGAAGTGTGAAATACTCAACAGGTTCCTTGATTGCAGTGGAGTCTGGAATTGAACCTCGCCCCTGGTATATCACGAGCACTGTTGTCTTTACTAACATTTCTCCACGTGATGGTGAAGCAGCTGAAGTGTTGTCTACGTCAGGGATACTGGTATCATGTTTATCACTTGGCTCTGAAAGTCACAGAAACAGTCTACAGATCAGTGGCGGCTGGTGGTATCTGAAGCTGAGTGTTGCACCAAAATTTTCAGTGTCACATTTTTATAGCTTACGGAAATAACAAGAGACTCTATTATTGTTCAGTAATTAACTACATTCCTACTAAAACTGAGTCCATCTCCGTAGCGTAACGGCCAGTGCTATTAGCTGTCGTCCTCGGGGGACCGGGTTCGATTCCCGGTACTGCCAGAAATTTGAGAATGACAGGAGGGCTGGTATGTAGTTGAAATGGTACATGCAGTTCGCCACCACTGGGGGTGTGCGTGAAAAGAGCTGCACTACCGCGGGAAGAAAACACGAGTTTACTTTACTAAAACTGAAATATAGCTGGCAATTTCAACCCAGGAAACAAGAGACTAAATATACACTATAACTACAATTTGTGTTTGTGTTTCACACAACCTGTCAGAGAAAACCAATGGTAACTGTTGCTGGAATGTGGTGGAAAATATCTTCATATACTTCAAGCGTGTGGAACATGTTTCCTGACATACGTGATTTTGGTATATACACCTGTATGCATATTTGCAAATAACTGGGACTAGGATTGGAAAGGAAGTGCCTTCCTCTTACCCGGAGGCCTCGGGTTCGATTCCAGTCCAGGTCAGGGACTTTTACCTGGATCTGAGGACTGATTCGAGGTCCAGCCAGCCTATCTGACGGTAAGATGCCGGCCCCTGTCTAGGAAGCCAAGAATAACGGCCGAGAGGATTTGCCGTACTGACAACACACCTCATATTCCGCAGGCCTTCGGGCTGAGCAGCGGTCGATTGGTAGGCCAAGGCCCTCGGGGCTGTTGCGCCAGGGGGTTTGTTTGACCGAGCTCGATAGCTGCAGTCGCTAAAGTGCGGCCAGTATCCAGTAATCGGGAGATAGAGGGTTCGAGCCCCACTGTCGGCAGCCCTGAAGATGGTTTTTCGTGGTTTCCCATTTTCACACCAGGCAAATGCCGGGGCTGTACCTTAATTAAGGCCACGGCCGCTTCCTTCCAATTCCTAGGCCTTCCCTATCCCATCGTCGCCATAAGACCTATCTGTGTCGGTGCGACGTAAAGCAAATAGCAAAAAAATAAGGGTTTGTTTGTTTTTTAGAGTCTCGACATTCCCTGAAGTTGGGGAGATTAACCATGAATAATCACTTCTGCTGGCACCGAGAGTGAAGTTTCAACCTCCTGAAAATGAATGAAAACCTACAACCTGTTTTCCAGTCCATGGCCGGGTCAGGGATGGAATGAATGAGCCCCCATCTTGCGGCAAGGATGGAAATTGTGCCGGGTACCGAGGCCTATCCCACTCCTCTGGGGCAATGATTAATGACTGTCAGATGAAATGAAATGATAATGGAGAGTGTTGCTGGAATGAAAGATGACAGGGAAAACCGGAGTACCCGGAGAAAAACCTGTCCCGCCTCCGCTTTGGCTGGCACAAATCTCACATGGAGTGACCGGGATTTGAACCACGGAACCCAGCGGGGAGAGGCCGACGCGCTGCCGCCTGAGCCACAGATGCTCCCAAGTTTCGACCTACTCTTCCTCCCAATTGTGTTTTCTGGGCGGCGTGATAACCATGTGACACTGCCACTGGCTTCTAATCAAGGGGGCCGCTTTTCGCTTCCCGGCCATTGCGGTGGGGGGGTGTTGAAGTCATGATACTGAAGTTCGGAGTCCACGTAAAACAGGAGGTATCGCGGCTATCATCACATCAAAAGCCAAAAACTGCAAGATTGCTTTTAATTATGTTTCTTGGCAAGCACTCTGGCAAATGTGTGTACATACTAATGAAATAAATATTGTAGTAAAAGCAAAGTCATCCCCGTACAGGCTATTGCTAAATTCACGCAGGTTCAAGAACCGAAGTCGTATATGCAGGATATTGCACCCGGCTTACTTCCTCATCTTTCGGCCCCTTCAGAAAACTTTGATCGCCGCGCTGAGTGGCTCAGACAGTTGTGGCGCTGGCCTTCTGACCCCAATTTGACAGGTTCGATCCTGACTACAAGCAAAGGAATCTTCTCTCTCTCACACAGACCCCTTGGGAGAAAAGACTTCCACTCTGTAAACTCGGTCTATCATTCTTTCTTTCTTAATTCGTTTGCCCTCCAGGGTTGGGTTTTCCCTACGGACTCAGCGAGGGACCCCACCTCTACCACATCAAGGGCCGTGTCCTGGAGCGTGTGATTTTGGGTCGGGGGTACAACTGGGGAGGAGGACAAGTTCCTCGCCCAGGCGGCCTCACCTGCTATACGAGACAGGGGCTTTGTGGGGGGTGGGAAGATCGGAAGGGATAGACAAGGAAGAGGGATTGAAGCGCTCGTGACCTTTTGTTATGTATCATCCCGACATTTGCCTGGAGGAGAAGTGGGAAACCACGGAAGACCACTTCGAGGATGGCTGAGGTGGGAATCGAACCCCCTCTACTCAGATGACCTCCCGTGGCTGAGTTCCAGCCCTCGTACCACTTTTCAAATTTCGTGGCAGAGTCGGGAACTGAACCCGGGCATCTGGGTGTGGCAGCTAATCACACTTACTACTACACCACAGAGGTGGAAACTCGGTACTAACAGGAGAAAACGTATACATGCAAACCGCCGGTTCAGTTGAAACTGTGCAGACACGTTCGACTATTCGTCTTGAGTACGCATACTGAATGCTAGTGGCTGATACCCAAAGGTGGAGATCAGTATTGCTGAGATAGTAGGTTCGAACCCCACTGTCGGCAGCCCTGAAAATAGTATTCCGTGGTTTCCCATTTTCTCACCAGGCGAATGCTGGGGCTGTACCTTAATTAAGGCCACGGCCGCTTCTTTTCCACTCCTAGCCCTTTCCTGTCCCGTCGTCGCCATAAGACCAATCTGTGTCGGTGCGACGTAAAGCAACTAGAAAAAAAGGAGATAATGGTATGTAAAATTAAGTGTTTTTAGCTATTCGCATCAACGATCAAGCAAATCGGGTCGCATTGTGGCGGAGCACTGCCCGTGCTGCTAAGGTGATGAGGCTCACAACAATCAGCATGAGTTTACAGTTAGATAGCAACGTAGAAGAACTGTTAGTGCTGAATATGAAGGCAAGAAACCCGAGAATACCCGAAACAAACAAATGCTCCTTATTCTTCTTCTTTCTTTCTTCTTTCACTCATTCGCCACACCCTGATGGAATAGCGGATATGAACTGTGTAGCACATGCGGACTTGTTCCCTTTTACGGTCGGGTGCCCTTCCTGGTGACAATCATGTTTGGAGGAATGTATTTACTATTGCATGTTCCTGTGACGGTTGGTGGTTTGATATGCTGTGTCTCTATGACGAGATGTGCATTGAGATGGAAGAAGTAACCGTACGCGGCTAAAATCTCCGACCCGCCATGGAATAGAGCCCGGGACCCGCCAAACTGAAGGCCGCGACGTTGATCATTCATCCAAGAAACCAGCCATTAAATCATCTGAAATATATGTTCTTAATTCTCACTGAGGCTCGCTGTGTTCTTCCTGAGGTCCATCAATATTTTTTTCTGCTATTTGCTTTTCGTCGCACCGACACAGATACGTCTTATGGCGACGATGGGATAGGAAAGGCTTAGGAATGGGAAGGAAGCGGCCGTGGCCTTAATTGAGGTACAGCCCCAGCATTTGCCTGGTGTGAAAATGTGAAACAACGGAAAACCATCTTCAGGGCTGCCGACAGTGGGGTTCGAACCCACTATTTCCCGATTACTGGATACTGGCCGCACTTAAGCGACTGCAGCTATCGAGCTCGGTCCATAAATATTTAGGCTATCTTCTGTTCTAATGGACTATATTTTACACATACAGTTTACTAACGCTGGAGCTGAAATGTCATCCTATTTCATTACAGTATGATGTTCATTTATTTGCGGTGATTTGTTGTGTATTTTGTGCATTTATCGATTTTACGTCATACTCCATTTTTGCAAATAATTATACCATATGAATCAATGTGCCTTATTTAATTTTTCACTGTTGCTCTTTCAGTAATATACTGCACTAGCGAAGAAAAGAAGGAAACATGCGACATCCTCAGGACAACGCCATTTTATTCACAAGCGATGTGACAGGTAGTTCATTATTGCAGGAGTGTATGATTACAAATTCAGACCGTTTTGGTACACACGTCACAATGAAGTGTGACATCAATACGCAGTGTACTCCCTCTGGTGGCAATGCAGGCGTGTATTCGCGCATGCAGACGATCATGAAGGTGCTGAATGGCATCCTGCGATAGATAGTCCCAAGCATCTTGCACCTCTTGATGCAATTCGGCATTGGTTCTTGCATACTCTGGATAATGCTTAAGTTCCCTCTTCATCATGTCCCATACGTGTTCAATTGGCGAGAGATCCGGTGATCTTGCTGGTCAGGACAGTTGTTGAACACCACGTAGAGTACGTTGCGTCCCAGCACCTGTGAGTAGACGTGCATCGTCCTTCAGAAAACGCACATGCCTTCCTGTTGAAGAGATGGCAGTAGCACGGGGACAACAACCTGTGCAATGTAGCGGGCACTTCTTATGTTACCTAGCAGAAACACCAACTGTGACGACGAGTTGTAACTGATGGCCACCCACACCGTCAAGCCTGGGATGGGACCTGGGTGTCGTGGGCGAACGCACTCTGGAATAGGCCACTCACCAGGTCTACGCCGTACACGTGTACGTCCACCAGTTGCATACAAACAGAACCTCCCCTCGTCACTGAAGACAACAGAGCGCCATTCCCCTCTCCTGCAAACTCATTCACGACACCAGAGTAGCCGTGCTTGGCGGTGTCGTGGTGTGAGTAGTAGCGTGACCAGAGGCACACGTGATCATAATCCTGCTGCAAGCAGACGGTTCCCAATGGTCCTTGATGACACAGCAGGTGCAACATGTGACAGGATTTCGTTCCTGGATGATGTTTGGTCGGCCACCGCTGCTCGCACAATGCGTCAATCTTGACGCGCGTCTGTATTACGCACACGTTAGGCACCTGCTCTACGGGTGTGGGAATGTTCCACAGGCCACTGCTGAAAGCAACGTCACACCACCGATACATTGTGACCAACATGTGCAGCAATCCGTCGATACGTCCATCCAGCTTCCCGCAGGCCCAGAATGCGACTCCGTTCAAAAGGCTGCAGTTGTTCAACAGGAGCACGTAATCGTCGGCGGGGCATAGTTGTACCTTAAAATGAATGTTGCAAACACTTCTAACCTCAGCACAGTTACTGCCTGCAAAGTCAAAACAGAGTGCGCACAGACAGGCCTCCTGTGCGCCATCTGATCGCCGGTGTCAGTGATAAATGAATCATTAACACAACAACCCCTCAGTATACACATATTATACACTGGTGCCACTGAACACAGTCCGATTCGTTGGCTGAATGGTCAGCGCACTAGCCTTTGGCTCAAAGGGTACCGGGTTCGATTCCCGGCCAGGTCGGGGATTTTAACCTTCAATCTTTAATTCCAATGGCCCGGGGGCTGGGTGTTTGTGCTGTCCCCAACATCCCTGCAACTCATACATCACACATAACACTATCCTCCACCACAATAACACGCAGTTACCTACTCATGGCAGATGCCGCCCACCCTTATCGGAGGGTCTGCCTTACAAGGGCTGCACTCGGCTAGAAATAGCCACACGAAGTTAAATTTAACTGAACACAGTCCTTGAGGATGTTACATGCTTCTTCCGGCAGTGTATTTTAGAACAGTTTATTTTCATTAGGTACCATATCACTTTTGGCGTGAGGTTTGATATGGGAAAGAAATTAATTTCATTTTTACCAATTCAATTTCCATGATGCCGTTAATTAAAATGCTCAGCAACAAAGCTACATAACACTGAAATTATGTTCATCATCCTTGTTTTCTTCTTGAAAGGCGTGTTCCTTGTAAGATTACACATGGAAACATATTGTATAATTTGAATTATTTTAAAGATAATTCTTCTTCCTGGTCTTTAACCAAATCTGAGGTCAGTACTTTGTATGAATTTAGCCCATTTTTATTCCCGGATGCTCTTCCCAAAACTAACCCTCTGTGGAAATATGTATTGACTCCTGTGTGTTTCAATCGTGGTCTGTAGTGAGGTGTGTTGCATGCAAATAGAGGTGCGTACTAGGACGAACGCAAAAGCTCAGCCCCTGAGCTTCAGGAATTAATTACACAAAGTTAAAATCCTCGACTCAGCCTGGAATTTTACCTACGACTCTCCGAACCGAAGGCCACTACGCGACCATTCACTCAAGGAGTCGGACTTTAAAATGCTATTTTTTTGCTATTTGCTTTACGTCGCACCGACACAGATATGTCTTATGGCGACGATTGGATGGGAAAGGCCTAGAAAGTGGAAGGAAGCGGCCGTGGCCTTAATTAAGGTACAGCCCCGGCATTTGCCTGTTGTGAAAATGGGAAACCACGGAAAACCATCTTCAGGGCTGCCGACAGTGGGGCTCGAACCCGAATACTGGATACTGGCCGCACTTAAGCGACTGCAGCTATCGAGCTCGGTGACTTTAAAATGAGCTATTCTTTTTTTTCTTAATCTTTTTACCCTCCAGGGTTGGTTTTTCCCTTCGACTCGGCGAGATCCCACCTGTACCGCCTCAAGGGCAGTGTCCTGAAGCGTGAGACTTTGGGTCGGGGATAAAACTGGAGAGGAGGACCAGTACCTCGCCCAGGTGGCCTCACCTGGTGTGCTGAACAGGAGCCTTGGGAGGGGGTGGGAAGATGGGAAGGGATAGACAAGGAAGAGGGAAGGAAGAGGCCTTGGCCTTAAGTTAGGAACGTGAAAAGCCCTCTTCTTCTCTAGTAAATACAACAACAGATTCCTGCAATTATTTATTTAAGACATTATCTTACTATGTGTGTATGCTCAGTCTTCAGCCTTAATGCTGGTGGGATCCTCAACAGGTCTGCCATCAGCTGTCATAGATGGCCTAGGCATCACTGAAGAGGCGTACTAGGGAAATGAGGAGTGAGGTAGTTTTCCGTTGCTTTCCTCACCGAGCCAGAAGTTGCTTTTACATATCAGTCTGCCAAGCCCACTGAAATGCATGCACCAACCGACCTAGGAGCAACGGATTCACACCATTCATAGCAGGGACTGGCTGCACAAGGAATCGCATTACTAGCATCGCTCATACCTCAGTCACTTTCATATTGTCAAAGCCAAAGATATGACAGAGACAGATCAATGAAAGTAACAAAATTGCTCTAGCCCATACCAGAAGACATAGTGCACTAGGTCCTGCCAGCAAAAGCATTGTCTTACTATATTTATAGACATATTGCTGACAAAACTAAGTTTGGAAATATTGCATTAGGTTTTAATTTCTCGAATGTTGAATGAAAAATCCATATAGTCTTCGTTGTTAATGACATGTCCATTAAGCGGATTGACGTCAGTATACAGAGTGAGATAAAAATAGCTCTCCTCAAAAATTCTCCCTCTAACTGGGAATCGTTGTTCTTTAGTAGCCTGTTCTACTATCCGAGATAAAGATCATATCAACGAAAGCCTTTGCAAAAACTATAGGAAGATCATTCGGGCCGTCCTTTGGAGCTCTGCGAATGGTTTTTCATTCGACATGAAGCTGATTCCGTCTTTTAGAAAACTGTTCGATGGGCCGACGGAACCTCATTTAAGTTGAACGGTCGAGTAAACCAGCATAATCGTGTTTACTACGCTCGTGTAACTGTTTGAGGTGGAAATGTCATACTCCCACTCTTCATTGAGGGAACGGTTATCAGCAACCGATATCTTGAGATGTTACACGAGGTTGTTATTCCAGAACTTGAAACTTCACTCGTTCTACCGAAATGCAGTTGATATGACATCGGGATGGAGCATCTCCTCACTTTGGAGTAGGGGAAAGGGACTTCTTGAACCAGCAATTCCATGATCGTATTGTCCGTCGCGGGACGACAGAATGGTCAACCAGGTCGTCCGATCTAATACCATGTGATTTTTCACTTTGAGGTATCGTGAAAGATGAATATCCTTCTTAGAAACCAGAGGATTTGCAACAGCTGAAACAATTGTAGTTTGAGAAAATCGATAAGTTAGAGATAATCAAATTTGTTCCGCCATCTGTAAATCGGTGCCTAACGATAAAAATGGTGTATCATGAAGTAAGGTCTCCATCTTGAATATATTTCGTAATTAAATATTTTGGAAAATCGATTTTAATCCCACCTTATAGTTACGAAGGAGCGGTAGCCGTAACGAGCGAAGCTAATGTAGGTGGGGGGGGGGGGAGGGCGAAGGGGACGGAGCCTCCTTCTCTTAATAATAATAATAATAATAATAATAATAATAATAATAATAATAATAATAATAATAATAATAATTTTGCCGGGTTGAATGGCTCAGACGGTTGAGGCGCTGGCCTTCTGACCCCAACTTGTCAGGTTCGATCCTGGCTCAGTCCAATGGTATTTGACGGTGCTCAAATACGTCAGCCTCATGACAGTAGATTTACTGGCACGTAAAAGAACTGTTGCGGGACAAATTTCCGGGACCTCGACGTCTGCGAAAGCCACAAAAGTAGTTAGTGGGACGTAAATCAATTATTATTATTATTATTAATTAAACAATAATAATAATAATAATAATAATAATAATAATAATAATAATAATAATAATAATAAAATAATAATCATAGTTTTACGTCCTTTCGACTGCTGTAGATTTTTAAAAAATTTGGAATTTTGTCATGTAGATGTTCTTTAAAATGCCAGAAGCCAACGAAATGAAGCTGTCAAATTTAAACACCGTTAAGTACCATCGAACTCAGCCACGACAGAATCCACTTAGGAACAGAAGGTACGGTGTCATCTGGGATTCATATTTCACATCCACCTGTAATATCAAGGAATATCAATTACAGTTATGAAGGAAGTAATTTGGAAAGAATAAAACGAAGTACATCGTCGTCGCGCCCAGAAAACCGCTATGTGAAATATTTCAGCTTAGAACACTTGCCATAAATTTTATGTTGCCTAAAGTTCAATATTGTACAAGTTATATATAAAAATATTCTCGTTCTTTATAAGTCCGGCAGGTAAATATTTCTCCTAATACATCGTTACGTAGCGGTCTTTTCAAGCACATCGACAATATACAGTATATTGATTAGTTGGGATACGTGGCTGAGACCGAAGAAGCGCTGGCCTTCTGAGCTCAAGTTGGGAGATTCGATACCTTCTTAGTCCATTGGTACTGGTACTTGAAAGTGATTAAATGCACCAGCTTCGTGTCGATAGATCTACCAATACGTAAGATAATTCATGCGAGACAAAATTGCGGCACCTCGATGTCTCCAAAGCTGTAAAGTGTTTAATGGGATGTAAAACCAAGAACATTACCGTATATTATGTTAACCCATTATTTACCAATTTTTTCCCTTAGTAGAATTGTGAAAATCGATGTTATACTGCGACTGAAGAATATTAAAAATATTCATACAATTTATAACAGTGTTTATGTTTCAGTGTCCACCTCTGTGGTGTAGTGGTTAGTGTGATTAGCTGCCACCCCCGGAGGCCATGGTTCGATTCCCGGCTCTGCCATGAAATTTGAAAAGTGGTACGAGGAATAGGGTCCACTCAGCCTCGGGAGGTCAACTGAGTAGAGGTGGGTTCGATTCCCACCTCAGCGATCCTGGTAATGGTTTTCCGTGGTTTCCCACTTTTCCTCCAGGCAAATGCCGGGATGGTACCTAACTTAAGGACACGGCCGCTCCCTTCTCTCTTCCTTGTCTATCCCTTCCAATCTTTCCATCCCCCAGCAAGACCCCTGTTCAGCATAGCAGGTGAGGCCACCTGGGCGATGTACTGGTCATCCTCCCCAGTTGTATCCACGACCCAGGGTCTGAAGCTCCAGGACACTGCCCTGAAGGCGGTGGAGGTGGTATCCCTCACCGAGTCCGAGGGAAAAACCGATCCTGGGGGGTAAACAGATAATAATAATAATAATAATAATAATAATAATAATAATAATAATAATAATAATAATAATAACTGTTCCGAGGTATCTGTGGAACAGCAGAGGTGAAAGAAAGTGCGGGGGTGAACGGGCCTCAAAATACGAAATTAAAGTTAAGATAAAATTTAACAAGGTTATATTTTCTTTTCAAAATCAAGAAATAACAAGCATGGCAGGTACAGAGTAGCAAGGCAACAAAAGTACAATTACAGTATTTACGGGATTTGGGCTTCGAGCCACGAACTCACAATTCTTGAGCAATTAGCCCAGCTTTACCCCAAAACACGTTTCAACAAAGGGGCAGAAAACCCCATTCATGCCCAGGAGCACTTGCTCCAAATTACACAGTAAAGCCTCCTTGAGGCACGCAGAAAACAAAATTTTCAAGAAAGAGCAACTCGCTCTCAAAATTTAAGCCTGTCAAAGGCCACACCAAATTCCACCTTCAAGCTGTCCTCTAAGGACATAAACACAGGGGTAAAATACCCAACCTACTGAGGCCTATTAAATGAGAAAAGGTTAATTACATGGCCTCTAAAATACCAATTTGAGAGGAGGCGATCTGCACTCCTAATACATTTGTTTAAAACCTACTTGGCACTAGGCCGCTAATGCAAGGGCTAATCCCATACTAAAGAGGTGACTTATAGAAGGAACAATTTACATTACGTTAAGGACGAAACGGTTGAGAAAATAAGTTCACCTCAATGCAATATGAGTGGGAGCTCGAGAGGGTTAAGCACTCTCTATCCCAATTTATAGTTAAACAGATAGAATAGATACCGAGTGTCTTTACATTTTAAGGGAAAGTTACATGGTAAAAGGCTTCGGACCTGCCCCGAGAGTTAAACTGCTGAGCTAGCAAGAAAAGAAGTTATAAAACGGCCATTACCTTGTGGATGAACTGCTGCCCGAAGAAAGAGGCGCTTCCCGCCCCCTGCTACGTACTTTACACACTGAAAGATGTTACTGAAGTGGCGCGGAGACCCGAAAATCAGCAGTTTATATACTCTCGCGGAAAGTTCGAGGCGTTTCAGGAATGAGAACACCCTCCCACAAGAATTTTATTGGCTAGGGTTAAGCAACATATCCCCGTTGAGGAAGATACACCTGATTGGTCATAAATTAATTAAAGAAATTCGGGATTGGCTAAATTCAAAACAAGGGGAAAGAAAGGGTTATACAGCCAACTTAAACAATAACAGAAAGAAATTTAACAAGGAACAAACTTTTGAAATAAAAATTTCTCAAAAAAACAGTTCTTTCACTTCGCACTAGGGTGCACCATTGTAGTTCTTCAGTAGTGTCCTCTAGAAGAGAATGTTCACACTTCTTACTACAGGTAAAACAAAAAATACATCGAAAACGACCCAGTTCAGAAACTTCAAAATTTCCAAGTAGTGACATCTTCTGAGAAACTTGAAAATTAACACATTAGATAAGGTTCAGACTTCCTCCAGTAGGGGAGTTTCAACTGGCGCAAAGTTTGAATTAGCGGCGTGGAGGTGTACCGCCCGGTACAGACCTCCCCCCCCCCCAAAAGTCCCTCCAGGGGTGACACATGAAATTTGTTTGAAAACAAGGTCCAAGTTATGATGTTGATATGGAGATTAATTGCAGAAGTATTTACCAACAAATTTTCTTAAAATGATTGGATCCAGTTTCAAAATTCTCGTAGGAACTGTTGAAGTAATGTCTTTATGTTTGTAGAAGTTGAATTCAGAAGGAAACTTTTAGTTTTTAAAGTTGAGGAAAAATTTTCTAAGTCCCCCAGATATTGCAGTAAACTCCAAAAAAAGGTAGTAATGTTGAACTGGAATGTCCATATAGCTGGATATGTACTTTAAACGTTGATCAGTTTGACGGCCAGACTAGCCGCCGCTGCTTGAGTTCAGAGGAGGCCGCTCGGACCCCTCAAGTACCCTGACATACCGCTCGCCCGCACTATGAGAGGAGTAGTGGAGTTGAAGCACGCCGCGCCCGCGGCGAACATGCAGGTCGCGGGACAGTTACAGGTTTTGCGTCGCACATCAGCCTTGGCCGGGAGGAGGACTCCGGCTCGCCGTACACAG
Organism: Anabrus simplex; assembly: GCF_040414725.1. Lineage (NCBI taxonomy): Eukaryota > Metazoa > Arthropoda > Insecta > Orthoptera > Tettigoniidae > Anabrus > Anabrus simplex. The sequence continues at coordinate 700,581,984 of NC_090266.1, read as the reverse complement.
GTTGGCCTCACTGGGGAAGGGCGGGCCCGTACCCTGCCTCAGGAGCGGTACTGCGCCGCGCTGCTGCGGGGGCACTGAAACATTAAAGCTCGGCGGCAGAATTTTGTTGGACCATCATCAGTTTTTGAGGGCACAGGCATTGTGGAGAGTTTGAGGGGCCAACGGCGTGAAGATATTCCTGGCATATATAAGCCACTGTGTGTTATGTTAGCAGGAGACGGGAGCGTGGTAATGGCCATGGTAAGGACAGGATGGCAGTTTAACTGATCGGGGGAGGTTTACAAAAAATAATTACACACAAAGGAAACAGATTCCAAGGGCAGAAGGCCTTAAAAGTGAAACCACTCAAACAAAATATAACCTTCATATTTCTTTCCAAATTATATGAAGCAAGTTAACACAGAAATTACACCGGTTTCACCTGTGACAGGTGAGCCCTAAATATCCTCTCGGTGGCTGGATTACTTAAAAACAACGTAACCGGCGTAAGGAAATCTAGAATAGTACACGGCCCATGAAATCTGGGGGCAAGCTTGCCCGCAGGAACAAAATTCTTGACCATCACCTGGTCCCCTACCTTCAAATGGGTGGGTCTCCGTCCACGATCATATCTTTCCCTAACCTTTTCATGAGACACTTTAAGGTTGGCTTTAGCCTTCTTCCAAAGATCTTTAATGTTATCTGGGTCTATTGTCTCAGGTAGAATGTCACTCAGAGACCAGAGGTTAGAGAGCGGCGTGTTGGGAACAAACTTGAACATCAGCGAAGCTGGCGTAAACTTATGAGATTCATGAACCGCCGAGTTCAAAGCAAAAGCTAACCAATGCAGGGACGTGTCCCACCTGGAATGATCTTCATGATGATAGGCAATAAGCGCGGACCTGAGATTACGATTAACCCGTTCAGCCAGAGATGGTTGAGGGTAATAAGCAGAAGTTGTCACATGAGAGATGGACAGGTCAAAGCAGAATTTACGAAATAGATTAGATGTAAAAGCCTTAGCATTATCAGACACAATATATTGACACGGACCAAAAGAAGCAAAAATAGAATTTACGCAAGTAATGGTGGACTGAGCGGTAGCCAGCTTAGTCGGAAATAACCAGGAAAATCTTGTAAAACCATCTACACATACAAAGATGAACTTGTTGGCATTTCCCTTCGACTGGGGGAAGGGTCCTACATAATCAATATACAGACGTTCCATAGGGCGCGACGCTTGATGAGAAGACAAAAAGCCTACCTTGGTGGACATGGTTGGTTTACTAAGCAAACAGGATTTACAAGCCCTTACTAGTTCACGGATTTCACCGTCCATACCTTTCCAGATGAACCTTTCACGAATCTTTTCACGAGTTTTAAAGATGCCTAGATGCCCCCCTAATGGGGTCTCATGATAGTACTTGAAGATCATAGGTACAAGAACAGCTGGAACGACAACTTTCATCATCTTATCATGCCTCGAAGGGCAACATAAAACACCATTCCTCAGTACGTAAGGGACAACATGTTCCCCAGAAGAAAGAGTTTCCATAATCGGAGCCAGCGTCGGATCTTCACGTTGGTATTTCTCGATATCCCTAAAGAGCATGGGGGCATCTGTTAAGATGGCATTAACATCAGATAGTATGGACTCGGGAGGTGATGAACTGTCGACCGGTTCATGGGTCTCGACGTCGTTGGAAAACATACGGCTGAGTCCATCAGCAACAACATTTTCGGTACCTCTGATATGCCTGACATCGAATTGGAAGGCAGAAATACGGATGGCCCAACGGGCTATACGACCACTACGACGCGGCCTACCTAAGACCCAGCTTAAGGCTTGATTATCCATCTCCAGGTCGAACTTGACATGTTCCAGATAGAGACGGAACTTTTCTAAGGCAAATAAGACTGCCAAACCTTCGAGCTCATAGATAGAATACTTGGCTTCTTGAGCCGATAGAGTCCTAAATGCATAGGCGATGGGTCGCCTCCCTAGTTCAGTCTCTTGAAGAAGGACTGCAGCTACCGCCGACGACGACGCGTCGGTTTGGACGATGAATTTCTTCGAGAAATCAGGCATAGCAAGGACAGGGGCATTACAGAGAGCTAATTTAAGATCTTCAAAAGCGGCTTGTTGAGAAGGACCCCACTCAAATTTGATGCCTTTCCTACGAAGAAGGTTTAAGGGCGCCGCTCTAAGCGAAGTTAGGAATAAACTTCCTGAAGAAATTCACCATACCAATGAACCTGGCGATACCTTTGATGTCCTTGGGAGGTTTAAAATCACGGATGGCCTGTGTTCTAGAATGATCGACTGCAACACCATCAGGTGACACAATATGCCCTAGGAATGACATAGAGGGCTTAGCAAAGGCAACCTTGGACAACTTGACAGTTAACCCAGCCTTGCGAAGGCGATTGAGAACTTCTCGCAGATGATCTAGATGTTCTTCGAAAGTCTCCGAAAATACGACGACATCATCCAGATAGTGATACAAGTACTCAAATTTGATGTCGGAGAAGACCCTATCTAGCAGTCTAGTGAGTACAGCTGCTCCCGTGGGGAGCCCAAAAGGCACGCGGTTGTATTCATACAAATTCCAATCCGTGGCAAACGCTGTAAGATGTTTAGAATCTTCGGCTAAGGGAATTTGATTGTAGGCCTGATTCAGGTCCAAGATAGTAAAGAACTTGGACTTACGAAACCATGAAAAGCAAGAATGAAGGTCGGGAAGGGGCACAGATTGTAACACCACCTTCCGATTGAGAGCCCTATAATCAATGACAGGCCTGAAGCCCCCTTGGGGTTTCGGGACTAGAAAAATAGGTGAAGAATACGCCGACTTAGAGGGCCGAATAATACCATCCTTCAACATTTGATAAATGATTTCCTTCAGAGCCTTCATTTTAGGTGGAGACAGCCTATATGGTGGAAAACGGACAGGCATCGAATCCGTGACCTCAATTTTGTATTCGATAAGGTCAGTAACACCAAGAGTATCAGAGAACACCTCTGGAAACGACTGACACAACTTACGAATACTATCAGCCTGCTCCTCAGGTAGATGTCTAAGGTCTAACAACATCTCATCCTGGGTAGGCGAAATAGATGAGCATGATGCAGAATTACATTTCAATAATGGGATTTTACAATTAGACGCAAATTTGAAAGTGCACGACCTACTCTGATGATCGAGCACAAGAGCAGTGTGAGAAATGAAGTCAGCTCCCAATATAATGGGGCAAGACAAGTGCTTGGCCACAAACAATTTAATTTTCCAAGTAAATTTAAAAATACGAATTTTGACATTTACAGAACCTAGAATTTCTAATGGAGATGAATTAGCCGAAACATATTGGACCGAAGACGAACAATAGTCAGGAAGCTTACAAACAGATTTCAATTTTGAATGACATTCAGCCGAAATAATAGAACAAACACTGCCTGAATCTAATAGAGCTGTTATAGGCTCATTATTTAACTCAATTTTGAGAAAAGGTACGGGTGCGGGGGTATCCGCCGCAATCCTAAGACATTCTTTGGGGTGTTCAAAAGATGAATTTGAGGACTGAATTTTCCCTGAATTTTCGACCTGTTTACCAGGGGCTGAGCCTCGGGAAGATGGATTAGTCGACTCAGCCGAAGCCACTAGTCACTTTATATTATTGGCATTGGTGGAATTTGCATCAGAAGTTGAGCAGGAGGGGGTGCTATTCGAATTTGGGCAATTCTTGGCAATATGTGAAAAAGCCCCACATTTAAAACAGCCTTGTGATGAGCCAGCTCGATTATTTGTCCTACTTGATTTGATCAATGGGCACTTGTTCCGAAGATGGTCAGGCGACCCGCAAGCATAACATTTACGAGGTGTGACTGGTCGGCGAGGTGGAGGCCGAGGATTACTAAAAGAAGGAGGGGGTTCTTTCGCGACACGCAAGGAATCGGCGTATCTAACTCCTTCCGCTGAGACGGCCAATGCTTCAAGTTCAGAGAAGGTTTGCGGGCACGCCGCGAAACACAAATATGACCTATAGGATGGTGAGATACCTTCCACAATAGCTTGTACAATCTGATCCTCAGGGAAGTGAAGAGCAAACACCCTAGTATAGAACTTAATATCTTGGATGAAATCTGCCAAGTTTTCATCCAAGCGCTGTACACGATAATAGTACTTCTGAATAAGGGAGGACCTTGCCCTAGCCGGGATGAAGTTAGCTAGCAAGTGGGTGTGGAAGTCTTCAATAGATGATTGCTCGGTAATGGCTCTTACTATTTTGTCTGAGAGAATACCAATTGCATAGGGATAGATGATTTGCAAAATCTGACATGGAGAAAGAGAAAAAACAAGGGCATGATCCTGAAATTCAAATAAAAACCTTAAGAAAGAAATAACTTCACTGGTAGTGTTAACAGAAAACTTAGAGATACCTCTGAGCAACATTGCTAATGGATGAGGCAAGCTGCTGAACCCAGGCAACATAGTAGGTAAAGGTTTAAGTGGCAAAGATGTCAATTCAGAACGTACATTATTCAACGAGGTTCGGCGTTCAGACTCGTTGTCCAATGGGGCAGAGGTTGCTTGAGCTGCAACAGTTTTCCTATTGACTTCTCTCTTAGGATGCTCTTTCTCGCTACCTACATTCACCGTGGCGAGTTGATCAGTTTTGGGAGGAACATTCCCAGTTAACAACTGGGTAACCTTACTGGAGAATTCAGAAAGATTTTCAAAAACCATACTAGCTTCCTTCCTCTGAACGTCATTCAACTTCAGAGACAACAGATCGTTAACTCTATTTGAAAACTGAAATAGCCTGGCTTGCACACGCTTAATTTGATTAGGAGAAGGATCATTTTCTTCAAAAAAACTAACTACAGATGCTAGCTCAGTAGTATTGTCGGTGATCGTGGAAAGAGAGTCGTCAATTTCTTTCTCTCCCAAAGTGGGGATGGAAATGGGCAAATCAAGGGACTCTCTAAGCTTGTTTGTGTCTACCGCAACCGTGCCTCCAGATTGCACATTTCTGATAGTTAATTCATAGATCAACTCCTCCTTGCGCAAATAGTTAAGATGGAGAACATCGCGAGGGCCGGGCATGATGACAGAACAATTTTGAAAAAGAAAAATCAAAAATTTCCAGCAACAGAGAAAATTGTTAGAGTTTGGATCAAAACAATGTTTAGCCGTCAAAAGGGGCTAAATTGAGACCCATTCAACCACGCTCTGCTACCACTTGTTCCGAGGTATCTGTGGAACAGCAGAGGTGAAAGAAGGTGCGGGGGTGAACGGGCCTCAAAATACGAAATTAAAGTTAAGATAAAATTTAACAAGGTTATATTTTCTTTTCAAAATCAAGAATTAACAAGCATGGCAGGTACAGAGTAGCAAGGCAACAAATGTACAATTACAGTATTTACGGGATTTGGGCTTCGAGCCACGAACTCACAATTCTTGAGCAATTAGCCCAGCTTTACCCCAAAACAAGTTTCAACAGAGGGGCAGAAAACCCCATTCATGCCCAGGAGCACTTGCTCCAAATTACACAGTAAAGCCTCCTTGAGGCGCGCAGAAAACAAAATTTTCAAGAAAGAGCAACTCGCTCTCAAAATTTAAGCCTGTCAAAGGCCACACCAAATTCCACCTTCAAGCTGTCCTCTAAGGACATGAACACAGGGGTAAAATACCCAACCTACTGAGGCCTATTAAATGAGAAAAGGTTAATTACATGGCCTCTAAAATACCAATTTGAGAGGAGGTGATCTGCACTCCTAATACATTTGTTTAAAACCTACTTGGCACTAGGCCGCTAATGCAGTATCCTCATGCAAGGTATTCAACAAATTTTCCCCTACCTGATTACTATTTAAATGAGTGTTTTTACTTCCAACTATGCAGGGCGTACATAATGGACTTGGCACCATTGAACTGTAACAATCCCCGTGACATACTCCTTTTCACAAATTGTGCTGTATAAAAGTGTCTTTAAAAATCCTCTCTATATACCCCTATTATTAACGAATAACTGGTGTATACGAGCTGTTATCGTCCATTGCTCGACCTTTTTTGACCACTATAAATAATTTCATGTTTCAGTGTCACTATATGCCTGCCCGACGCATTGACTGAATGGTCAGCGTTGAGACCTTCGGTTCAGAGGGTCCTGGGTTCAATTTCCGGCCGGATCGGGGATTTCAATTGCGTCTGATTAATTATTGTGGCTCTGGGACTGGATGTTTATGTTTGTCCCAACACTCTCCTCTTCATATTCACACAACATACAACACAACCAACCAGCACAAAAGCACGCAATAGTGATTACATCCCTCCACATAGGGTTGACGTCAAGAAGAGCATCCGGCCATAAAACAGCGCCAAATCCACATGTGTGACACAGTTAGCACCCACGACTCCACAGGCGTGGGAAAAGCGGTAGTGGAAGAAGAAGACGACGAAGTTTCATTACATGCCTGTTTCACAGTAACACTGCCTGCATTACTGACATACCAGTGAGTTCAACATGCTTAAGGGATATTCACGTTTCTTAATGGTAATCAGCTGGCCAAGTAACTTCTAGGATATTGACCAAATATCACACATTCAATCGAACTACTTTCAATGGTTTCCGAACGTTAATGTCTTCTCGATATTAAACATGTCACCGGGAATGGAAGCGTTTGGCACCCGTTTAAACAAGAACATGGAGGGTTACCACTGCTACCACTTGATATTCCTAGTGCTTTCCACACAAAAAACGCAAGTGAACCTAGCGCCATTCATACATCGTACTCCATGGTATATAACACCTTCGTAGGTAAAACGGCGTTTTTTTGCGATTTTGGCACTTTTCACCGTTCTAACTTAAGGCATCCAATTGACGCAAAGGTTGAAATAATATTTCAATTTCAGTACGTCTTTCTATATACTTTGAAGACGATGGATGATTAAGTCAGTTAACATACTCAGTTGGTACTTCTCTGCGCACATTTTATGTATAGGTAAAGCACACATTTCTTGTATTTTTGGGGGGTGGAAACTCAAATTAATGAAATAGAACAAGTGTACTTATAATGATTTGCGGGTCTCTAAGTACCGCGTTACGAGTATTTCCACTTTATGGACACACCTCTGTGGTGTAGTGGTTAGGGTGATTAGCTGCCACCCCCGGAGGCCCGGGTTCGATTCCTGGCTATGCTACGAAATTTGAAAAGTGGTACGAGGACTGGAACTGGGTCCACTCAGTCTCGGGAGGTCAAATGAGTAGAGGTGTGTTCGATTCCCACCTCAGCCATCCTGGAAGTGGTTTTCCGTGGTTTCCCACTTCTCTTCTAGGCAAATGCCTAACTTAAGACCACGGCCGCTTCCTTCCCTCTTCCTTGTCTATCCCTTCCAATATTCCCATCCCCCGCAAGGCCCCTGTTCAGCATAGCAGGTGAGGACGCCGGGGCAAGGTACTGGTCATACTCCCCAGTTGTATCCCCCGACCCAGAGTCTGAAGCTCCAGGACACTGCCCTTGAGACGGTAGAGGTGGGATCCCTCGCTGAGTCCGAGGGAAAACCGACCCTGGAGGGTTAACAGAGAAAGAAGAAGATGAAGAACACAGGTGTTACATGAGAGTGTTGTAAATTAATTTTCTGAGATGTTACACAAATCGGAATAACTGAACTGAAATAGGAAAATGATCGTCAGGCCCGCAGAATAACTTTTAATTTAATGATGAACTTCGTGGAGACATTCCTTGACCAGTTCTGGATATTGTTAACGGAAGACTATGCTTCATTTCACAATAAAAGGTCACGTTAATTTTGGAAAACCTAATACTTTGAATATCCCATCATTAAATATAAGTGGGTTTTCTTATTCCTAAGGTTTTTTAAATACTATTTGTTCGGGGCGTCGACCTATAGAGATCTTTTGCCCCTACTTACACCATGTGATATGAACCTGCGTGTATTTGGAATGGAGGAAGTGTAGAGTGTTGCATGTGAGGAAAGGAACGTTAAGGACGACACAAATACCCAGTCCCCAGGCCAGGGTATCTGAAAGCCCATGCCATTTAATGAGGTAATGAGTGTGGGTAATATATATTTCTTGCCGCATCCCGATGGCTCTGTAATAATACATCGAATAAAGAAGGAAACAATGCTCCATGACGTCTTTGTGTAGTTGTAACAGAACTAGGTAAGATAAGTGACACTTTGTCACTAACAGGTAGTGTGTCTTGCTGCTTTATAATCTTCATGCTGACTGAATAATGAAGTAGCACATAATAACATATAACAAATGATACAATAAGTAACTGTCAGTTCGTAAATCGCTCTTGACAAGTGAAGTCCTGCACTGAATGGAAAGCAACGATATCTTAACGTTATGAAGAAGAAAACTAAAACCGCGGATGGAAAGAAGTTGTAAAGGCTGAACAGAAAGCTAATCGTGGGGAATACAATCTGCGAATAGCCATCACTAAGGCACTACGCGCAGCATGAGCAAGAATTTCTTCTAAGAGTAGAGCAATGTTTTGCAAACGTGCTCGAATTATTCCTGTACCAAAACGAGGTGGATTTATTCCAGTGCTGTTTGCTGGACTAGCAGCTTTAGGATCTTTGCTGGGTGGCGCTAGTGCTGTAGCAAGAACTGTTAAGGCTTAACAAAAAGCGAAGCAACAGTTGAGTGTGAACGCCATGAAAATACAATGGAGGCAATTGCATTGCGAGGCAAAGACATACACATGAAGCCAGCGCCATACATAAAAGGGCTTGGTATCTCCATATTACAAAAAAGTCTACTAAATGCACTGCCACATCGAGCTGTAACACACAAAGAATTTGTTACGTTTGCTAAATAACTAGAGATTCACTTTTTCGCGGTGTATATATGCGTTATCAACTACCAAAATGCCCACGTGTACGTAAGAGCGCTGTAATTAACTTAGAAATAGTCGTGGACCTGAAACTCATTACGTTGCTTACGTAAACTTTGAATGTAAAGTATGGTATTCCGATAGTTATGGGGACTAAACCCCACCATTTGAGTTCATACGTTATTTCGGAAGCAGTGCAGGCATTGTATACATTAAAAACCGCGTGCAAAAATTGAATAGAGATGTGTGGGCGATTGTGTCTAATGTTCTTCTATCAAACCCAGACAGTAGACAAAGATCATCTGTGTACACGTGATGACCAACGGTGCAAGAACGTTCACCGTACGCGGAGAAGGACCTGAAACAACCGTCTACTTTAATCCGCCGATCGAACTCGGTCATCAGCCGCATAGTCTTGGACTGGTACCTTTGAAAGCTACAATACTATCTGTAAAGTGCGTGATGGCATAAACAAGTTCTATTACGATGAGTATGTGTAACGCTACCGTCAGGCACTTATTCAGTAGACGATATTCATGACTACATGAATTGAACAGTTTAGTGGTGAGAGTTTTAGTGAAAATGAAGTTCTCAATTACTGTGAGCAACCAAACCAAACCAAACCAAACCAAACCAAACCAAACCCCATGGCACTACAGCCCTTGAAGGGCCTTGGCCTACCAAGCGACCGCTGCTCAGCCCGAAGGCCTGCATATTACGAGGTGTCGGGTGGTCAGCACGACGAATCCTCTCTGCCGTTATTCTTGGCTTTCTAGACCGGGGCCGCTATCTCACCGTCAGATAGCTCCTCAATTCTAATCACATAGGCTGCGTGGACCTCGAACCAGCCCTCAGGTTCAGGTAAAAATCCCTGACCTGGCCGGGAATCGAACCCGGGGCCTCCGGGTAAGAGGCAAGCACGCTACCCCTACACCACAGGGCTGGCTACTGTGAGCAACACCACGCATAAATGTGTCATTGATTATTCATTTAAGATTGACTTTAAATCACAACCTTATTCGATTGGACCATTGCTTGGATTTTCATCAAGAGAACTCATACCTAACGTATGTCATGAGTCTAATCACACTATAACACACTTCGATGATCATTATATAAACATCACTTGTAATATCAATACAGTCTTGTATAGTAATTAACAACCTTTGCACCTCTTGCGCGACTTAAGCATTACAGAAAAACTGGTTATGGCATTCGTGAGAAACAGTCAGTAGTTATTTATCATCCTGTGACTGTAAAACACGTTAGTAACATCTCTCTTAGGCTTGTGAATAAACATAATCAGCTCATTAATTTAGATCGGCACACGTACGTAGCTTACAAACTTCATCTTAAACCAGTATGTAATCAATATATAAAATGCAGTGTACTTTGAGGAGACATACTACATATTTGCAAAGGGTCATCGAGTTTACAGATGCTCATAAACAGATTCTCCAAGATTTAGGTTATACGCTACTACAACAATATGGAAAAAATGCTAGACGAAGTGAGCAGAGTAGAAACTCATGAAGGTATAGTACTAAGTGAGTTTTATTCTTATCAACCTTTTAAGTTTGAACTCAATAATAATGATGAAATTCGCATTATCATCAATCGGCAAGATATATACAACCTTCCACACGAAAGCTACCTCTATATTGTAGGACGCATAGATAAGGAAGATGGAAGTGGACCAAGCACATCGCAACTAAACAACCATGGTCTAGCTTTCCTCTTTTCTGAAGCGCGTTATGACTTAAATAATGTAGAAATAGATAGACGAAGAATGTTGGTATTACAAGTGCAGCGAAACTCCACCCGTCTAATAATGATGAAGAAAGTAATATTTTATAGATGGCAGGATGGTGTCCAAAAACTAATAACAACTGGAAGATTAATCAGGACGGTACTTTTTCAGGTATGTTATCATTAAAACATATTCTCGGCTTTGCTGATGACTTAAGACGTATTATAACCGACCCAAAACAAGAGCTAGTTTTGATTCGTGATGGAAGTGATTACCTTTCTCTTAAGGCAGCAGAATCATCACTAGACTCGAAAATTACTCTTCAACGTATATTGTGGAGGATTCCACTTATAACATTATCTGACCAAGGGAAACTTCGATTGCTCAAGTTTGTAGAAAATGATACGACATTACGTATACCTTTTTCGAAGTTGGGAGCTGCATCGGTATCCTGTGTTACCGCCTACAGACAGGCATAGCTGGACTTCTTAAAACTTCACGTTTTACTGAATAGCCTTTGTATATTATTTTGGATTTCGAACTTATCGTAAATTCAGCCACGAAAAAGATAGCTCTGAATTTGATCAATGCAAATTAAGAATTATTAGACTATATCTCAACGGAATTGCTTATCTCTATAAAACATGGACATTTATTTTTAGAAAAATAAATTTAGGTTGTTCTAGGACATGTTTTGTAAATTATCATCGTATTACCAGAAAGAATATCGTTCGCTGTTTTCTTCTCATGAATTTAAAAATGAAGCAACGATTGTATTTATAAGCTGCTCTTATCATGAAGAATCTATAAAATAATTTCCTGTCGATATTCGTTTAGAATTTGAAACATCTGAAAATATTCTTGTCTTAATATTCACATGGCTGATGTCACTTAACATCCAGTATCCAATATCGTTACAAGACTATAAATAAGGATAGGCCTATATCATTATCATCAGTGTGTGCTTCTACACTGAACACGATGGAGCAAAAAGAAGAAAATGACTGCAAGGTTACAGACAATCGTCTTGATAACGAACAAAACTGTTAATACGCAACCTGTTTGCCTAGAAGCAAAACTAATAAGCTGCATCTTACATACCTCTCTCAATTAAGTGAGGCTATTAAGATGTTCTATAAATACAGAACATTATATCAGATGGCGAAACATATGTTTCAGTTTACCAGGAGGCTTTTTATCTACGTACGCTGCGCCTTTCGTAGATGCTTTTTGTGACATGCTACCCCTCCACAATAAGATGTGAATCATGTAGCTTCATGCAGACTCCGTCGACGATATGACAAGTACCGAAGTGAAAATCGTATCGATTGGGATGGACCTAATCCGAAGACTGTAAACTGTAGACAGTGTATGCGTGAAGTTTCGCCCTTCTTTACAGTAGCTGATGATGATTCTAAAAGGAATTAAACAAATGGATATCATCAAGGTAAGAACAGCAACAACTTCTTTGCAAAGCATAACATGCATAGTATATTTTGAAAACTTAATTTCGTAAAGAATAATTTAAAAAATGTATATATTGCAGGGGTTTCACAATTTTTCAAGCATGCTACCTCTTCACAGTAAGATGTTAAGGTTTATAGCAACCTCTTCGACAGCATTACAAGGATTGTAGTAAAACCGGTAATAGTTTATATAATTTTGTAATTAATTTCACAATAAGTATTTCATTAAATTCAAAATGTTGTACTTATTTCATTCCCTTCTCCTCCTCTCACCTATCACAAGATTTCCTAGTCGTCGGCACTTTATTTTTAAGAAAATTTTGGCTGAACAACTTCTAGTCCTCTCTTCATCACCTATCCATTGTTCGCCTCCACTCCCCTATCACAAGGTTTCCTAGGTGCTTTATTGTTAAGAAAATGTAGGCTGAAGAACTTTTAGTCCTCTCTTCATCACCTATTCGTTGTTCGCCTCCTCTCACCTATCACAAAGTTTCCTAGGCGCTTTATTGTTAAGAAAATGTAGGCTAAAGAACTTCTAGTCCTCGGTTCATCACCTACTGTATCTGTTGTTCGCCTCTAGGGCTCAAGTGGATATGAAGCAGTAATTAGTTACATCATGCACCCTGTATAAGATTTGAATCCCGAACTCAAAAAGCGAATATCTTATTTCTTGAAACACGATAGAAAAACCTGCACAAGGTAGTCTAGAGAGCCAACAGAAGGAGAGCCTGTTAGTGAACAAAAATCTAAGATTGATTGTTCCAAACACTAAAATACAGACTGTTATGCATCAGCTCAAACGCTAGTGTATTTAACGCAACAGTCGGTCGGGTCCGAGACCTTGAAGTGCCTCCTATAGAGTCGCTATCTTGTCTAGTTAAGACTGTTAGGTTATCTTCACACTTGGATATCAAGTATGAGGTCTGTAAGGTTAACGCCTTTGTACAGTTAAGCCTGAGAAAGGGATAGAACGCAGGGCCTGCAAGGCTACACCTGCACACGTTAGGTTATAACGTCATGCATCCTTAGCCAGCAGCCCGCATTTCAAGTCGCCCGGTCTGTGATGTCACAGCTTCGTCACTCCAAGGGGAGATGGCAAAGAGCCTGTGTGAGGTTAGGTTACCTTTCGCGGGCAAGGTTAGGTTCACACACGTATTAACCACACCTATAAGTCACCTCACTAGTTCGGCTCATCCAACGGGAGCCCGTAAATTGCCTGACTGAGGTTAGGTTAACATGTCATCATGGCGTCATGACCTCAACTACAAGTCACCTAACTGACTGGACGCCTCCAAGAGGAGCCGGTAAAATGCCTGTGTAAAGTTTGATTAACGTCCATGCGCAAGGTTAGGTTAATACGTCATATTGACGTCTTTACTTCATTTGCAGGTTACCTAACCAATTTGGCTCGACCGATTCGGGTCCGTGACCTGTCTGATCCAGCTCCTCCAAGGGGGAGTCCGATTAGGCTTTTCCTAAGCAGCCCGTGAGGTTAGCATTGCCCTCATACGTAAGGGTATGACGTCATAACCTCACCTACGGTCAAAACTACCCACGCTGGCCAGCGAGGTTAGCCTTGCCCTCGTACTTAAGGGTATGACGTCATAACCTCTCATAAGGGTCAAAAACACCCAGGTCATTCCCGACCGATTGATTTCCTCTAATGCAGCCTGTGAGGTTAGGATTGCTCTCGTACGTTATGTTATGACGATATTCCACGCCTTAACCTCGCCTAGCGCTCATCGAATCTGGCCAAGAGACCTCATAGGCATACCACTACGTCAATGACCTAGTATCCAAATAGTCCACCTACTCGAAAAAAGCGTGTGGAAAATGCTGACGCAGCGCCCATTATTTTGGAACATACTTTGGCCTTCTACTAAAGACATTTCGTCAGTATGTGCCACACCATTTGATGACTGAGATAAAAATCTATGGAAAATTCCCGGATAATCCGTCAATGGTCTACGGAGACGACTCCACTCACGATGTCGACCTGTGCGGTGCAAATCCGCAGTCTCATTCCGATCCACACGAAGCCCATCGTGCAACCTTTCTATACGGTAATGCATTCTCGCCGCAGGCTTCACGTAATCCTCGATAATATTCTGATGCATTTTTCCCACGGGGAACCACGATTTTACTCCACGAACACTGATCATATTTTGAAAAACTGCTTTGGAGCGGTGAAATCAACACTCTTCACTTCGCCACACAGCAACAACACTTCCAACTGGATGCCCGTCAAATACGCATTACACAGCGCCACCTGACCTCTCCCATATCCTACTTTCGCATGCCCGATCTCCCGCGAGTGTCTGGACTACGTTGCCACAACTATATTTACAGCCCTCGTATGCTGAGTACATTCAACACAGCTGTATGCCACTAAATACAGGTCAATTTTAGCAAGGACTTTTTTGCCGGAACACGTTGTGAATGTTAAACCTTTCACTTTGTTATTATGACGTTTAATTGTTACTTTCATTGACCTGCCTCAGTCTTATTCTTGGCTTTGACAGTATGAAAGTGACCGAGGTATGAGTGATGCTAGTAATACCGTTCCTTATGTAACCAGTCCCTGCTATGAATGGTGCGGAAATATTGCTCATGGGGTCGGTTGACGCATGTATTTCGGTGGGCTCGGCAGACTGATATGTATTAGCAAAGTCTGGCTCGGTGAGAAAAGCAACGGGAAACTACCTCATTCCTCATTTCCCTAGTACGCCTTTTCAGTGGTGCCTAGGCCATCTATGACAGCTGATGACGGAGCTGTTTAGGACCCAACCAGCCTTAAGGCTGAGGACAAAACATACAATCTTCTTAGATGGATGTTCACCGACAGCTTTCCCTGCACTATTACCCTTCAGTATTTCTATAGATTAAAGCAGTCGACCGAGCGGGTGGTTACGGGATTTGGGTCATGTAGCTGTGAACTTGCGTTCGGGAAAAAGTGGGTTCGAAACCCACTGTTTGCAGCCCTGAAGATGGTTTTGCGTGGTTTCTCATTTTCATATCAGGCAAATGCGGGGGCTGTACCTCAATTAAGGCTATGGACGCTTCCTTTCCACTCCTAGCCCTTTCCTATCCTATCGTCGCCATAAGACCTATCTGTGTCGGAGCGACGTAAAACACACTGTAAGGTAGTCGAACGTAGATACATGTGAGGAAACGAGAACGTGTCTAGACCTCACATGGCTCCCATAAAACGAGGGTACGTGTGATATACCTCAAACACCATCTGTCGGCATATGAACGAGTAACTTACAGTTGATTTACGACGGAGCCCTTTTAGTATGATATGCACATATTGAGTAGCCTCCGTGGCTCAGACGTCAGCGCGTCGGACTCTCACCGCTGGATCCCGTGGTTCAAATCGCGGTCACTCCATGTGAGATTTGTGCTGGATAAAGCGGAGGCGGGACAGGGTTTTCTCCGGGTACTCCGGTTTTCCCTGTCATCTTTCATTCCAGCAACACTGTCCATTATCATTTCATAGCATGTATCAGTCATTAATAAAATCACTTTGGGAGTGGTGACCCCATCATACTATTAGCCTATATATATGATTCTTTCATTACATCCCTGACCCGGTTATAGACCGGAAAACAGATTGCAGGTTTTCATTTTCATGCACATATGGATGTATCACCAATAGGCCCAATAAAATCAAATCTGAAAAACTGGCACTTAGACCCTTTAGAATTGTTACTCTAGGTCTACAATTGGGACATAGCAGCTCAAAATATTTAGTGAATATGAAATATTGTGAGAATTTTTGTGGCCTTTGTGTATTTTTAATTAATGGGAACTAGGATTGGGATTGAAGCGACTACGATTTGTACGTGTGCTACCTTCTCAACATCACTTGTAGTTGAGTGAAAAAAAATCAACTTTTAGGATAACTGGAAGTGTGATATTAGATCACTTCCCTTATCAGTTTGGCCACCTTAGACTGGGTGTACTCCGTTCTATTTCTTAAACTAATTTTGCATTCGCAGGAATTTGAGCGAGAAAATGAATCCATGAATCCGGGTTAGCTGGACCCGAAATTACCACACTACCCAAGCACTGGGCGTCATTTCCTGGAACAACTGTCTCTAGCAACATGGAGAGCGTCCATTTTCAAGAATGATATTTCTAACAATCTAATACATATCTCAATTTTCTTTCAGAAATTCAATTTTTGCTGTGTGAAGAAATGTACTGAAGGCTATTTTAAAGGTAAGGAATTTTATTTTTTCCTTCCAAATAATCAACTATTATTCCTTTCTTTGCTATTTCATTTTTGTTTAGTTACTAATGCTCATAAATAACCAAGCAAACGTGACAGTCGTCTGATTTTCAAAGAATTTGTTATTTGGTCGGTAGATGCAGAGTGGGTTTCGTCCCTTAAGAGGCCACGGCTTGCCCGTTGTCCAACAGCTCTGTACTCTGACCGGCCAACCGAGCAGAGGAAAGTTGGCCACGGCTCTACCGTGGCTCTACGCCTCTGCATTCGGGAGACGGGCCTGGGGCACAGAGCCGGACTTCACGCCTGGCCCCACCCGTCGGCTGTCCTGAGAATGGTTTTCCGTGGTTTTCCATTCTCCTGCACTAAGGCGAATGCTGGGACAGTTCGTAGTATAGGCCAAGGCCGCCCACCCCCTCACCTTCTCCGCACATCTCCTTCACCGTAACAAATCTCCCGGCCTGAGAGACGGCGTCACCGTCTAAGAGGCCCGCCTCCCCCTTCAGGGGAGGAATAAAAACCTTTAGTAGTAGTAGTAGTAGTAGTAGTAGTAGTAGTAGAATTTGTTATTTATACAGTACTGAAGAAATGATGAAGATTCCACTGCCTTACCTTTATATAAAATAAATTAAATATTAGTGTGGTAATCCCTTGTCCCGCGATGTAGGGGTAGGGTGCCTCCCTGTTACCCGGAGGCCCCGTGTTCGATTCCCGGCCAGGTCAAGGATTTTTACCTGCATCTGAGGGCTGGTTCGAGGTCCATTCTGTCTACGTGATTATAATTGAGGAGCTATCTGACGGTGAGATAGCGGCCCCGGTCTAGAAAGCAAAGAATATCGGCCGAGAGGATCCTTCGTGCTGATCACACGACACCTCGTAATCTGCAGGCCTTCGGCTGAGCAACGGTCGCTTGGTATGCCATGGCCCTTCGGAGCGGTTGCCCTATGAGGTTTGGCGTTTGGTTATGGTAATCCATTGCATTCTTATTGGTTCAGATACAGAAACTCTGGGCCATTCAGACAGCGCATGGTCACATGACGTAAAGTGGATGATAAATCGGTTAAATACATCGCGGTGTTGTATCAGTCTGTCAGTGTTTGTTTTCTAGTGGACTGTTAGAGCCATTGAATGTGCTGCATGAGGCCAGAAGAAGCGTATAATCGACTTAGTCGGTGCTACATAGTCCAGGTGAAGATGTGCTCGGTTCAGCTAGAAGGACGCGGGATCGATTCCCCGTCAGGAAGTCTAAATATTTAGAAATAAGTTTTCTAATTCTGGAGAGGTAAATGGCCCTAAGGTTCACTCAGCTTGCATAAAAATCAGTACCAGGTTGAGGACGAGGTGCCCAGGCATAGGGATAACCACTATATCCCACTTAATGCAGAGGTTAAAGTTACCTTCCACTCCTCCAAGGGCCTTCATGGCCTAAAAGGATATAGCTTTGCATTTTTCAACTGTCGACTTAGTGATTTTGAAAGAGGTTGTATCGTGGGCATTCGAGTGTGTAATGTGTCATTCCGACCGGTCATTGGGCTACTTTGTGCCGATGATATGAATATTGGAAGCTTTAAATTACCACACCTCCAAGGGCCTTCGTGGCCTGTACGAAGGTGGCTTTGCTTTCACTTACTATCTGATGTAACCTTGACATTTCTCTCTGAGCCGTACCCTTTCCTTTAATCCTCCTCCATACTGTACCCGTTCAAAACCTGAGTCCCAACCAGCATTTATCTCAGGGAGTGTTACGGTCCGAATCCATCGCAACTAATACTCAATAAAAAAATATTTTGAGATATAAGATCTCAAACTAAATGTAAGGGCGCCATCCAATCAGTACTACAGGGTTGAACGGGACACTCTAATCTTTATCTTTAAGACTCATCATAAAACACACAAATTATATATATTCAGATCAAAGGGAAATCATGAAGGCTCCGTCCTAGGAATGGGGACGGATATTTAAACGGTCACCAAGGGTTTACTATTCTACAAGAACAAGAACCTGGAACTGTTTCCTTGCAAATGCTAAGGGAGCATTTTATTTAAGTAAACAAATTAAACTTTACACACAATCAAAATCTGTTGACCCTTGATTTGCCGGTAATTTGGCAAATTATTCCTGAAAAATGATTACATAATATTTATCACTTTTGACCACCCTTCCATTTGGGTGGTGGAACCGTTGATATCTGAAGGTATCAGATTTACCTTCGTTAACACCATGACCATATTTGATCATGGACCAAATACCTGTTAGCTAAGTAGGCGCGATCACATGGACCATGTTATCGCCTCCACTTTGATTGAGATGAGACCAACTCGGGAAACTACAAACTCTCCCCGGGTTCCTAACCAAGATATGCTATCGTTAGTTGAAGGAATACGACAAAGGGACTCTAACCTAATGGTCCAGATGTAGGGATTTGCCTTCATTTTACACATATTAACTTAACTTATTATTTACAACCAATTGACATCATTACGTTAATTCGCCAGCTGACTTCCCTAGTATCATCCATCATCATCATCCGAAATAATAAGAAAAATAAAAAAAATATTTTATTAAATATTATTATTATTATTATTATTATTATTATTATTATTATTATTATTATTATTATTATTATTATTATTATTATCATTATGTTTCGTGTAGATCACGATTATCGTAACCCGTAATCATCCTCGGACTAATATTTCAACTTTTCGCAATTTTTTTTATTTTCATCTGAAATAAATAAAAGTACCTTCTTTGATTATTCTTCTTCTCCTTCTTCAAATATTCTCATTATTATTATTATTATTATTATTATTATTATTATTATTATTATTATTATTATTATTAGTTAAAATCTCAAATTTTTCATTTCAACTCCCAACATCATTATTATGTCCAAAATATAAAAAAAGTAAATTCTTCTTCTAAAAAAAGTATTTTTTTAATATTTATTATTATTATTATTAATTTTTTAAAAAATTTATTTCGCCTGTTACACGGTAGTCCACTCTTAATATGTTTAACGTATAACCCCTTTTACAATTCCGATTTATTTTGGCACTAATCAATCCAGCTATGATTTACTTGGAATATTATTATTATTATTACTTCTTTCGAGAATCTTTAATTTTATTCCCCATCTTTATAATTTGGTCACATACGTTCTCTCCCAAACAGAAATCACCAAGATCCGAATTCACATCGGTCGGGACATAATAGTTTTCGAACCCGCAACCTTATCTTCGTACTGCCGTTAATTCATGGAGACCATATGCTCCTAAGACAATTCTCAAATCCCATAACACCTCGCAGTTGGGCAAATACCTCCAATCTCTGCAAGTGTTAAATTATTCCTTCCTTTTCCATTTTGAAGTCCATTTATCCATTGGAACTCTTCAAAACATTTTCACAAATTAACCCTCGGTGTGTGGACTCTATTCTGCCACTCAATACACCGGTATATAAATACAACCTCTATGTGGTCCTTAAGATCCATCTATTTCTTCATCAACATCAGTACAATTCACTTTCATTTCGGGCCGGATTTCTGTCCCACAAAACTCCAAATCTCAACTTTTGGCTCAAATCCCTCTGGATCTCAAACATAGCGTGACCATATTATAAAAGTGCCTATCTCGTTTCTACCATATTTATTTATGATTATTATGGAGTCCAAAAACGTTAAATCAAAAATTGGTGTTAAAACCGGATTCACTGCACAAATTATAATTATTCACGGCACATGTGATCTCCACATTTAAATTACTTAATTTGCAATCATACTATCCAACTAAGCCCGTGCCTTTATTCTCAAAGATTATTATTAAACACGCCTTTACACATTACCAAATTTTAATGTATTACTTCGACACTTGTACATATTATTATTATTTTGTCCACTGGCGAACTTCGCGATATTTACAAACAAATCAATGGACTTCATTCCGTCCCACAACAATTTAAATCACTTGGCAATCCTACCTCTGGATTATCTTAACAACATGCCTTAATATCTATAAAAATTCCGATAACGGAAAAACACTTTGGAAGCACTCCTAAATGAATATTTACATTATCTTTACGCGAAACGTGCTCCATATCATATCAAACAACTCAAGCACTTGAATGAACAACTCAACCCTACTATACTCTATTTAATAATCAAAATTATGATGAGTGCTCGATCTAATCTACATATTAATTTGTCCCTTTGTCTATCTATCTTTGAATTTATACGAGCCGTAGACGGCTCGTTTCACAATCAAGTTACCATGATAAAATATGATTTCCTCCCCCTAACGATAGCACTCTATAAATATGTTAAAAGGTACTCAACTCTGCCATTGTAGTCTGCTAAAACCGGACGAGAAGCCATAGCCCCTCCGGTTTTTAGCAATGCATTCCACTGGTATTCATGCCAGCTTGAAGAATTAATCCTTGACCCTTTTCAACTTTACACATTTTGAATAAAAACAAATAAATTAGCTGTTGCACTTTGGAATAATTTCCACCCTAAATTCTATTCACAAATTTTACACTCTCGGCCTTGTATCTAGCCCACTTAATGTAAATATACATTCTTCATTCCTTTCCCGGACACTAGGAACATGGGATACCTCGGGATTCCCTTTTCAACGGCCCGTGCGCGCACTTGAATTTCCCGTCTCACGTTCGTGTAGCTGACCAGGTATCAGTTTAGAATGGACTGTTTACTAGGTGACATAAACACTCGTGACCGTTCTCATGTAACGCACTTCCTAATCTGTTGGTAGAATCTCACACTCCGTAAGTTATGCTTTACTGAGTCCTGTCTATTTGAAACACTTCATACTAGTAGACTGCTCAAGACTGTAATATGAGCTACATCACGTCATGAATCACTGTACTATGTAACAATATAATACTTCGAATCCTACTCCACGAGTAAGTACACACTCGCACCCCTGGCGTAGTCACGGCTCGAACACAATATCAGAAGTACTTTCGAGTCCTAGTATACGACCTCATATTTATACTTGTATCTCCTCTCTTCCGAGTTCAACGGAGGTCATCTTGGAACGCACAGTCCCGATATCTTCATACGACAGTTTGCGGTTTGGCCCGTGGCTTAAATATATGATCCAATGATGTAATTATGTTCTCAAATACTCTATACCAATTCTCAACTATTATCGTTCGCTGGTAATGGATATATTCGCGAATTTAGCTGCCGTATCCCGGCTCGGGATTTCGCGCTCTATTGTGGCGTCCTTTGCCTTCAGCCAATCAACGAATAGCGTCCATGAATTCTCAGAATTTCACCATGCAATCTCCCGCAATTATTAACTTTATATGAGTTTTATGGTATAGTAAGGCTCCTAAATTCCACTTTATTCTGAATCGATATTTCACTTCTTTCTATCAGTTTAATCCACGGAGTTAGCCTCGCTAGTGCTTCTTACAATACGAAGTTGTCGCCTTGCTTTGGTCAAGTGAATTTTTCCATTGGTCCACCTTAACCACGTGACCGGGAAGGCTCATATTTTTTTCTTCCAGTGCCAACCCCGTGTTCCACTCCCGCTAGTTACATGGAGATACCTCGCCATCATTTCTCAGAAATTTGCACCCGGCTCCCTGCGCTGTTGCTACTACCAAGACTGCCCGGGGCTAGGAAAACTTTGGCAACAAGTTACCCTCTCTCTTTCCTGGTTGTCACATTTTCTGAGAAACCTAATTCTGTCCCTCATTGTGTTTGTTAATCTCACTGGAGACAACATTCTGTGGTATGGTGAAACCTGCCATCTCGGCCTGGCCTGTTCTTACTGTACTTGACAGCAAGATACTATTTATTCTGAAAATGAAATATATACTCCTCAATAATTCATCATAATTACAATTGCATGACGCTTATCACACCCCCACCGGGGTGCAATACTGCACCACGGAGTTAAATATATTGTTCTGGGTCTTAAAGCTGACATTTGGGAATTTTGCCGATTTGTAGATCGTCCTCACCATTTTTTCTTCCTTCCAGAATATATCTCTGAGTCCTTTACTGCTCAACGACCCTATTATACTTTTCCTGATCTAAACATGGAAGCTGTACTCCTAATCTCCTCGAGAAATAAACCCTTTTATTTTGACAGTCTTTTTTTGGTGGGGGGTGGAGTCAGATGACGCCTTTTCCCCCCAAAGTCGGCGGCACTGAACGACATGTATTCTACGCATAAGGTAATTATTGGGGGGGGGGGGGAGGGCGACATGATTAACATGAAGAAGGGTGTGTGTAATGATGAACAACGACTAGCCTAATGCAAACATTCCTAGATATTAACAATATTCACAATCGAACAGTAAAACAGAACAATAATAGAAATTCTTTCTCAATAAATTTTCTGAACGAATCTTATGTACGGTGTTATAAAAAATGACCACATGTAAATAGAAAAGCAGAACTTGCTTCACAAATATATTGTCTGAATAAATGTCCTATGACTGTATATTGTTCATTTTATGAGATGACATGTGAAAAGCTCTACCACCAGATGTAACAGTCTCCATTAATGAGGAAGGAATGTCTGCTTTCTAATCTCAATTCTTGATATAAAATCATCTGCCACCTTCTCCAGATCTAACGCCTTAGCATCCTCCTTGTGGGTATGCCGAACTCCACGTTTCATTGTAAACGGACTTTACATCTAGGTGGAGAATTTCTTTGGGTGGGGGCAAAATGACACTTTGCCCCCTACGATTTTTTTTGGGGGGGGGGCAGAAAACGACCCCAAAAGTCGGCGCCACTGAACGACATGTATAAGGTAATCATTCTGAGTGAGGAATCGAATGGCCGAGAAAGAATGATCATATAATATAGGATGTATACAAAATGTCCTTTCAAAGTTGGGGGGATGTGTTAGCCATGGCCAGGTTTTCTTGTTACTAGCGATAAACGCGAAATGTAACGGAAAGATGCAGCAAGACACATTTACACGATTTATTATAAACGTTATTAATTCATGGCTCTAATTTTATCGTGAATTCTCGCAAACATTGACCGTTTCTGCGGAAATGTTCATTTTTACGATAAAAACGAAAAATTGCGTTTTTAAAATGTATATACGTCGCGCATTCCTATCTACGAAATGTCACTGTAAAATTTGTCACAAATGGAACATAATAATTGCTCTTACACAGTTGAAGTCTAAAATCTGCGGTAAATTAAGAAATATTTTAGTTTTGGTGAATATTATGTATACCTACTTTACTACTTTACAAGTACTTTTGGTGCTACGCTCACAGTAACATACTATGTCTTTTGTTTGTCTTACACTTTCAACAATTTCGCGTGTGATGTCTGTGTTCACTGAAGCGTTTTATTGCTTCAGGTGTCAATTACATCATTTCCTGAATTGTATCGCGATCTGCTAGATTTAATAGACGTCAAAAAGCTATGGCCAATGTACATAAGAAGAATTCTGTGGACTTGCGATTTATTGGTCCAGGGATCATGCTATTTTTGTCCGAACAAAAAAAATATTTATTGGTCCAGGGATTATGCTATTTTTCTTACCGTGAATGCTATTGACCTCCATTTTGCTGTTTCAACTGGCCGCTCTAGTCATATGGACAAAGATAATAAGAGTCCACAGACATAGCACTCCCATTTCTCGGTGCTAGCCCTGGACCTTAAGAAATTAACAAAAACGGCACCAGCAGCGAAATACGGCATAAAGGAGTCCTGTATACAAGCCTAAAGTATGTATTCATATTTCTCTAATAACGACGGTATTTCTTAATTTACCCGCAGATTTTTCACTTCATTTAAATAAAAGCAATTATTATGTTCCATTTGTGACAAATTTTACAGTGACATTTCATAGATAGGAATGCGCGATGTAACCCTGTTCAGAATTACCTACTGGCGAAATCTTCCGGCGATGTTATGCAACAGTAACTTCTCGGACCTGTGGCCAGCAGTAACAGGGGAAGTGGCGGACTCTTGTGGTCAACTGTAGTACTGTATGTGGTTTGAGGGCACATACCTTACCGTGCTCCTCGCTCATGGAGTTATCTGTGCATAAAGCATGACGTCATCTGCATGCGCATGCGTATAGTCTTCAGGCTCGTGGCACAACCTCCAGAGTGCTTCCTGCATTGTCAGTCGTAACGAATAACTGTCAAGTGTAACGGAGCTTCGATATAAGTCGAATGCTTGTAATCGATTGATGAAATCAGATCGATTTTTTAAATCATCCATGAATGCGTGAATATGCATTAGAATTGGATGTTCATGTGCTCCTGTGCTCCTGAGAGCCCACCGCCACTGATAACAGAAATTTACAAAAAAAAAGCTAATGGAGGTGTATTTCTACATTTCTTAGAAGGTGAGAACTACTTCAGGTAGGCCTACTTGGTCGAAATATTAGATCAGTTTGCTCCCGTCTTTCTGAGTGAGATGGGAAGAAATCGTGAAGTTAGTGTTACCTTTCGGGCAAATGAATTCAAGAACCAATGTTTCGTGGCAAGTGGTACTCATATATTATTGTGTAAACGTGGTAATACTAAGAGTTGAGTGGAAAAGGCGCGATTCATCTGAAAAACATATTCAAAGTAAAGGGCGTTTAAACCGTGTTCATCTAACGAGTCCATAGGATTCTGCTCCAAAAAGACAGTGCAATACTGAAGAAAGTCTTCAGGCACAGGAAAAGTGAAAGAAGAAAAATACGAGTTCGTTATGGGCACAACGAAAATGCTATTTAACAGTGTCGCACCGACACAGATATGTCTTATGGCGACGTTGGGTTAGGAAAGGCCTAGGAATGGGAAGGAAGCGGCTGTGGCCTTAATTAAGGTACAGCCCCAGCATTTTCCTGGTGTGAAAATGGGAAACCACGGAAATCCATCTTCAGGGCTGCCGACAATGGGGTTCCGAACTCACTATCTCCCGGATGCAAGATCACAGCTAAGTGCCCCTAACCACACGGCCAACTCGCCGGGTAAACATTAATTATTTAATGATCAATTATTCAATTTGTACAGACTGTACCGCTTACATGTTGAAATGTGTTAAAACTCTTGAAGTACTAATAAGAGATCATTTGATCGGTTTCACATGATGGTGTCATAAATTTAATCTCTTAGGAGAAATACGACAGGGAAATCTGAAAGATCTTAATTATGTTATTTCAGGTCTAAGCATTGTTTTTAGAAAT
Source organism: Anabrus simplex (assembly GCF_040414725.1). Lineage (NCBI taxonomy): Eukaryota > Metazoa > Arthropoda > Insecta > Orthoptera > Tettigoniidae > Anabrus > Anabrus simplex. Next base: position 700,556,506 of record NC_090266.1, on the reverse strand, counting down.
GCAAGGAAAATCAAATCAAAGTATAAAAGATTTGTTACGGAAATCTATCATGACCTCACACCAAGATTGTTTACAATTCCTGTTATGACAAGATAGCCAAGTTTGTTTAATTCCGTGGAATATCTGTGTGAATATTTTGAAGCAATTGTAGAATTTTTCATCCAGTACAATCCACTAACACCTCATGAAACCTTAGTTGAGGAATATTTTGTACAATTCTGAAAATGAAGGCTTCCTTCGTTGCTTTGAATTGGAAGGGGATAACAAAACCTATACTGAATTTCAGACCACGAGGAAGCTGTAGTACATTTATTAATTTCACTAAATGAATTTCTAAAAAACAAATGTGAACTAACACAGTGTGGCCAATTTGATTATAAAATTAATAAATTAATTGAAGATGTTGATTTTAAGAATAGAGCTGCAGTCCAGAATTCATTACAAGTATGTGCTGAATTAACACTTAAAATACTAGAAGCCATGCTATTGAATGATGAACGTAATATTTAAATATTTAAAGTAGTAGATTACATTTTTGAACTAACAGCATTGTTTTCCTAGGTCGAGGTGAGTTATTTTGATGGACTTAAAGCAATACTCAGTAAATTACCGGAGTTTGCAATTGTTGATGAGCAATGTGATTCGTTTTTAGGGTATGTAGAGCTATGTAGGTTAGCTATGAGTGTATTCGCTGATAATGATAAAACTTCGCTCAATGTATTTGACATACTGGAAACATTAAAATCAAAAAGTGATGCGTTTAAAGAGTTTTGTTGATAAGTGTATGCAGTTAAGTGTTTCAAATGCAGACAGTGAACGGTTTTCTTTTCAAAGTGCAATCTTGTAGTGTCAGATATTACAAGAAGTATGGAGGAGCAAACTGTAGCATGCTGATGTTCGATGAATGAACATTAATGGGAGACGGATTGTTTTGTGTACGACATTGTTTTACGCTCCACATTTTTAATATACAAATATAACCGAGTAATGTTGATTTTTCAGAAGGTACAATTTATTTACTATTTGTAACCGTTATCTTGCCATAAATGTTGCAAATGTCGTGTCTTGTAAACATCATTAATTGATTTAATAAAATAGTGATAAATGTATGGCATTAAAAATTATCACAGAATTTTCACGAAATATCAACACGATATTTTATATATTTTCCAAGAAATTTCTGAAAAATTAACACACACAAAAAAGAGGCCCTGTGCGTTACTACTGTACTAATATTAGGACAAAATTTGTAGCATATTAAATATACAAAAATATATACCAATTTATGAAATGTATTTAAGACGACGGTTGTCCATTCCCTTGGCTGAATGGAGAGCGTCGCAGCCTTCGGTTCAGAGGGTCCAGAGTTCGATTTCTGGCTGGGTCAGGGTTCATAGTCGCGTCTGGTTAATTCTATTGGCTTAGAGACTGGGTGTTTGTGTTTGTCTCAGTACATATCTACACATACTTAACACAATACCAGCTACCACAGAAACGTGCAATAGCGAATACATCCTTCCACATAGGGTTGGTATCAGCAAGGGCACCCAGCTGTAAAATAGGCTCAAGTCAACATGTGATTCACAGTTCGCATCCATTACCCCATCAGGGTGTCCGACTCGTTGGCTGAATGGTCAGCATACTGGCCTTCGGTTCAGAGGGTCCCGGGTTCGTTTCCCGGCCGGGTAGGGGATTTTAACCTTCATTGGTTAATTCTAATGGCTCGGGGGCCGGGTGTTTGTGCTGCCCCCAACATCCCTCCAACTCACACACCATAAAAACACTATCCTCCACCAAAATAACACGCAGTTTCTTACACATAGCAGATGCCGCCCATCCTGATCGGAGGGTCTGCCTTACAAGGGCTGCACCCGGCTAGAAATAGTCACACAAAATTAAAATTAAAACCCCATCAGGGTCTGGGAAAAGCAGTGGAAGAAGAAGAAGAAGAAGAAGAACGTTGTGTATCAGGCTTTGATGGAAGTGAAAATACTGGGATTAATAAACTGATTCTCTTGATAGTTCGTGGACTGTAGCACTTCTCTATTTATTTTTATTTTTAAAAGTTTGAACGTCGTTCACAAATTATTTGGCTTCGATCGTAGCTTGCATCGAGAAAATGACTGGCAATCTAGCTTATAGTTTTACGTGACTGCTTAAGTTGTACACTTATGTTCATAAAAACAGAACACCTTGAAAGACTAGAGATAGGGAATTCGTATTCACAGGACATGTGCATCAGTGTGTTCTGCAGAAACGATTAGCATTTCAGTCACCTAGGTTCAGCATGTGTCCTGTTGCCTAGTAGGCACTGGGTCCTCCATGGGCACTGATAACTTGTTCCATGCGTGATGACATCGACGCATATAAGGCGCGAGTGACGTCCTGGGGTATAGCCATCTATGCTGCATTCACCTGGTTCTACAGTTCATCTTTGGTGGTTGGTATTGTGTCACAGCGCCGCACCCACCATTTCACCATATCCCACATATTTTCGATTGACGACAAGTCCGGTGATCGGGCGGGCCAGGGCAACAGTCTGACGTCCCATGACAACAAGAAGGCACGTGTTCGTGCAGCAACATGTGGTCGCCCATTGTCCTGCTGAAATATGGCGTCTGGGTTGTCGTGCAGAATGGGTATGGCTACGGGTCGCAGGATGGCATTCACGTAGGTCAAACTGGTTACAGTGCTCTGGACACGCACCAACGGTGATTTTTTGTTGTATCCAATAACAGCCCACACCATAATGCCTTGAGTTGGCGCTGTATGTCTTGTGCGAATGCAATCAATGTGATGCCTCTCCCCCTGTCTGCGGGGAACCAAAATGCGGCCATCATTTTCATACAAACAGAACCTGGGTTCGTCTGAAAACACTATCTGCTACCATTCCTATCCCCAGTGACGTCGTTCCATACACCATTGCAGTCTAGCATGTTTATGCACATTAGTCAAAGGTAGGCGGAGAAGTAGACGACGTACCGGTAACCCAGACCGTAATAAACGGTGACGGACCGTCACTCCTTATAGTGTACGATGTGTTACAATCTTCCACTGTTCCACTTTCCCAGAGCCGAGGAGGACGCAGATCTGTCCTGCAATGCCGTTCGGATGAGGTGTCGATCTTCTCGGGAGGTGGTCTGGGTGGTGCGACCAGACCCATCTCGTCGTGTTCTACGGCCTTCTGTGAACCATTCTGTACACACCCGTTGCACTGCTGACACAGTTCGTCCCACACGAGCAGCAATTTCCCGGATGGATGCATCAAGTTCTCTCTTGCCTATAATGCGCCCTCTTTCAAACTCACTCATTGGACGGTACGGTTCTCGCATGCGTGTGCGAGGCATCTTGCACGTCTGCTCAAGTCATTCTGATCCATTACGTTTGGTTTATAGTGACAACGAGAGCCGCAGGCACATGTTACCAGTCGGCGCTGGTGCGCCGAGATATCGATGTGGACCTTGAACCTAAGGGCCGACATATTTCAAATGCTAATCATTTCTTCAGAACATACTAGTGCACACGTCCTGTGAATATGAAATTCCTATCTCTAGTATTTCAAGGTGTTCTGGTTTTTATGAACATGAGTGTATTTACAGCCATGGATCTCACGTTTTACGTGGAATTCGATCCACAGTTAGGGATAGATTTTAAAGGTTACAAAATCATAGTTACATCAATATCAAGTTGAAAGGGAATACGAGAGGGTTCCTCGCTATTTATTCAGTAAATTCGGTTGAGTTCTTTAGACTTGTTTGAAATGTACATTTAAAGTTTGAACTTTACATATGAGAAAATAAAAGTTACATTACAAAAGATTTGAAACATTCCCCTCGAGCTAGCTTTCAATGACTACCACATTGTTAATCAGAATCTGCCTTTACTTGAGTTGATGGACTTTCCGAAGATGGACGAGGCAGCCCCATCACTGTTACGAATGCACTGTAGACTGGAGCGATCACAAGGACAACATGGCCCAAGATGTGCCAGCTTTTATAGCGGAGAGGAAGGTTCTGGGTCCGAACCCTGGCACAACCCCAATTTTCATTGGACACTCAAATAAATATCTAAAACCGTGATTCGTTGCTTAAATAAATATACAAATGTTTTCATTGGCCAACATCTTAAGTTGGCGGGAAGAGATAGAAGGGTTGATAACTTTTGAACATTAAAAGTAATCGATAAACAATTCGGTTTAGAAAACTTCACATACAAAATTGCTCTGAAAATTAATAGTTCATCTTCACCCCAGAGGGCAGCACATATGTTGTTAGAAGCGACATCCGTTGAGAAATATTCAAACTATTTCCAAAATGAGTTTCAGATTTCCTGATCTAGATGGCCTTCTACAAGGCCCTAGTTTTAAATGCACGGGACGGGTGTACCTCCGGTACAGTATTCATTATTGCTTATTTCTGTGGTGGTTGGTTGCGTAGTGTTTTATGTATGTAAAGAGCAGTTTGCTGGATCGATCGATCAATCAATCAATCAATCAATCAATCAATCAATCAATCAATCAATCAATCAATCAATCAATCAATCAATCAATCAATCAATCAATCAATCAATCAATCAATCAATCAATCAAAACTTATCTGCATTTAGGGCTGCCGCCCAGGTGGTAGATTCTCTAAGAATTATTTACTTAATTTTGTTTTAAAATGTTTTCAAGGAAGTTGGAAATCTATCGAATATCTCCCTAGAAAAAATATTCCAACTTCTAATTCCTCTTCCTATAAATGAGTATTTGTCCTAACTTGTCCTCTTGAATTCCAAATTTGTCTTCGTATTATGATCCTTCCTACTTCCATTCAAGCTTATGCGTCTGTTAATATCAATCCACGCCGTCTCTCCAGTGACAGCTCGAAACATACATCTTAGTCAAGCACCTCTTCTCCTTACTCATAAGTCTTACCAGCCCAAAGTTTACAACATCTTTTTGTAACACTACTCTTTTGTCGGAAATCACTCGTAACAAATTATGCTGCTTTCCTTTGGATCTTTTCCTGTTTTCGAATCAAGTAATCCTGGAGAGGGTCCCATACACTGAAACCATACTCTAACTGGGGTCTTACCAGTGACTTATACGCCCTCTCCTTTCCAACTTTACTACTACCACCACAATACTCTCGTAACCATATGAGGAGAACTGTAACTTTTTTTACAACCTCGGTGATACGATCTCTCTTTATGTGACAAAGACGAACACCCAGTTCCCGGGTCAGAGGAATCAACCAGAAGCGATTGAAATCCCCACCGGGGTGGGAATCGTACCCAGGACCCTCTGAACCGAAGGCCTCGACGCTGAGCAGTTTTAATATTGGTGAGATAGGACATGCAACTACCCTGAAAGCCCAAACTATATCCAATGGGATACAGCCCTGGTGGACTTTGACTTACCAAGCGACCGCTGTTCAGCCGGAGGGTCTACAGAATATGAGGTGACGCATGGTCAGCGCGACGAACCCTCTCGGCCGCTATTCTTGGATTTCTAGCAAGGGTCCAGTATCTCATCGCCAGTTAGTTCTTCTGTTGTTCTCACGTGGGATGAGTGGACATTAAACCAGCCCTCGGATCCAGGTAAATGTCGCTGACCTGCCCGGGAATCAAACCCGGATCCTGCAGGCGCGCTATCTCTAGACTGTGGGGTCGGCTTAACTTCCCTTAACGATGCATTCATTCAGATAATTTTTCGGTGTTGGTTGGAGAGAAACGGGCTAGAATAGGGAATGTAGCGAGCCTTGGCGCTAATTTAGTTACATTCCGGGTACTGGCCTGGTGTGAAAATGGGAAGCCACCGAACGCTGTTTGCAGACGGTGGGGTTCTAACCCGTCATCTTCCCAATGAAAGCTTAAAGCTGCACGAGAGGACAGAGTAGCATACTCGCTCAGTCACCACGTCTAATGCCCTGATACGTTCAAACACATTGCGGTCATTTGTAGGACTGCTACTGTATGAAGTCACGAACTAATAACGGCACGACAACAAATACACGTACGATAAACTAACTTGGGACTGGCAGTAAATCGTCTCGTTTGCAGTATCCTTGCTCTCGTTGGTATAGACTTCCTAATAATAACTCCTCCGCTCAGTGACTATGTTGTCCACTATGAACTCTTGCTTCTACTACTAACAACAAGCAAACACTCCCTTACAGTCATTTGACCATCTTACATCGGGAACAGCTTCGCTAATCACAACCATCTTCCGTCTTCCACAGCTCTCCTTGCGATGAGCAGTTATAATCTATACATATAAAAGAACATGTCCTGACTGACTGACTGACTCATCACCGCCGAGCCAAAACTACTGGACGTAAAGAAATGAAATTTTGAGGATACATATATATTACAATGTAGGTGCTCGCTAAGGGAGAATTTTTTGGATGTTCCTTCGCTAAGGGGGTGAAAAGGGGGGTGAATTCTTAAAATGAGTGTATCTATATCTCAAAACTTTAAAAGTTTTCAGATGTAAAAATTTGTATTTAGAATCTCCTTTAAAAATAAAGAAACACGAATTTTTGTTTTCGGAAAATCCCACTAAGAGAGGTGAAAAAGGGGTTGAATGCCTTTAATTAGGACATTTATATCTCAGAAAATGAAGATATTACAGACATGCAAATTCGTATTTGGAATCTCTCTTAAAAAGAAACAAGCTCGTATTTTTTGTTTTTGGAAAATCCAATTAATGGGGGTTAAACAGGAGTGACAAATGGAGTGAATTTTTAGAAACACTATATCCACAGTACGGTATATCTCAGAAACGTAAAATGTTACAGATGTAAAAATTAGTACTGCATTTGGAATCTCCTGTAAAAGTAAAGAAACACAGGTGATTTGTTTTCGGAAATTCCATTTAAGCGGAACTAAAATGGGGGGTGAAATTTTAAAATGAGCATGTCTACAGTATATCTCAAAAACTTAACATGTTACAGAAGTGAAAAATGGTATTTTTAATCTCTATTAAAAATTAAAAAACACTTATTTTTAGTTTTTGGAAAAACCACTTGGGTTGGGGGGGTAAAAATTACTGAAAATGGGGTTGAATTCTTTTATATTTGGATACTGATATCTCAAAAACTGAAGATGTTAGATGTGAAAGTTGGTATTTGGAATCTTCTTTAAAAATAAAGAAATACGTATTTTTTGTTTTCGGAAATCCACTTAAAGGGGGAAGAGAAAATAGAAAAATTAGTTGAATTATTTGTATGAAGGTACTATTATCTCAAAAACGAATGATGTTGCAGACCTGAAAATTGTTTTTTGGAAACTGCTTTAAAAGCAAAAAAACCACGTATTCCTTCGATTTCGGAAAACCAATGAAGGGGGGGGGGGTGGCAGGTTGGTGAAAGAATTGAAAAATTAATTAAATGAATTTATGAGGATACATTCATCTAATAATAACTAAAGTTGTTACAGACGTGAAAATTGGCATTTAGGTCTCCTTTAAAAACAAAGAAAAAAGCATTTTTGGGGTGAAAATCATCTTGGGGGCAGGGGTGAAAAGGAGTTCAATTCCTTTTATGAGGACACATATCTCAAAAACTGAAGATGTTCCAGTCGTGGTAATTGGTATTTAGGAGATCCCTTACTAATAAAGAAACAAGTATTTTCCCCCGGAAAATTTACTTAACGGAGGGTAGTGTGAAAGGAAGTGAAAAAAGTGAATTCATTTTGTGGGGACACTTATATCTCGAAACTGAATGTAACAGACGTGAACATTGGTATTTGGAATATTCTTTAAACATAAAGAAACACACTTTCATTTTTAGATGGGGGGTGGGGGGTAAATCAACTTAACGGCGGTGGGGTGAAAAAGGAGTTGAGACCAATTGATTTTACTGTTCATAATGTACTTGATTCTGATCATAAACCGATCATTTTTAATCTTTCCTGGGTTCGGTTTCAAGAGTCATCTTTTCCATCGGAGAACTTAGAGTTAGAATACAGTAGATTCTCCTGGCATATAAATAAAAATTTATACACATTTGAAATAAACTATAGGAATGATATTGACTGTGCAAATGTTCACCTCTATAATAAGGTCAATAATGCACGGAAGTATGTCCTTCGTATCGCCAGAAATCCTGCGCACTTGCCTAAGCGCGAGAATGGTGCTGGTCACATTGTCAGCAATGACAATGGCAGCAGATGTAATTTACCGCCAAGTAGCGGTCTTGCATCTTGCAGAGGGGTCCAGAACAATAATAATAATAATAATAATAATAATAATAATAATAATAATAATAATAATAATAATAATAATAATAATAATAATAATAATAATAATGTTCTGGACCGTCGTCAAAATGTGCGGACCGAGCTGGAAACGGGTCCTGGCCGGGTAATGACCACGAATGCAGTCCGGCCGCGGGTTTAGTACCGCCAAGACACCCAAGACGACACCACGCCGGATCTCCTCAAGGATTTGATCCATATTTAAAATGCTTATAGGAAAATATGGCAAAGATTTAGGGACCCAACTGACCGGGCGGAGTACCTGGACCTAGCCCGGGAAGTACGAAATCGATTGCTGCAAACAAAGATTGAGAAATGGGAGGAACTTTGCCATAATCACTCAGAAAACGAGTCAGATCGCGAATTTCGGTGGATTATATAAAAAAGTTAAGCATTCAATTATAAACTTCAATATAATACCGTAGCGGAGCACGGGTATCTTGCTACTTTTATTATAATACTATGAAGGACAGCTGCCAATAAAATCTTTGTTATTGCTCTGAAGACGATCCTGGCCGCAGGTTCGAAACTCGTCAGCAATTGATAAGCATTACACTACCTAATATCCTTAAAATTAAGTATTATAATGGCATTTAGTGGTCGTGAACATCTACGCCTTAGGTTATGATTTTGTATAGACGGAATCCATCTCTGGTGAGACATAGTGTTTAGTATGTCTTCTGGTAGGCCTATGGGCTAGAGCAAGTTTATGACTTTCGTTGACCTGTCTGAATCTCATACTTGGCTTTGACAGTATGAAAAATTTTATTTTTACGTGTTGCTTGACGTCACACCGACACATATACGTCTTATGGCGACGATGGGATAGGAAAGTGCTAGGAATGGAAAAGAAGCAGCCGTGGCCTTAGTTAAGGAACAGCCTCAGCATTTGCCTGGTGTGAAAATGGGAAACCACGGAGAAACATCTTCAGGGCTGCCGACAGTAGGGTTCGAACCCAACTATCTCCCGAATGCAAGCTCACAGCTGCGCGCCCTAACCGTATGGCCAACTCGCTCGGTCAGTATGAAAGTGATTGAGGTATAAACCATGCTAGTAACTCCATTTCTTATACACGCAATTCCTGTTAAGGATGATGTGAAGATGTCACTCCATGAGGTCAGTTTGTGTGTGCCTTTCCGTGGGCATGGCAGACTGATATGAAATAGTAGCTTCTGGCTCAGTGAGGAAGGTAACAGGAAATCACCGCACTCCTCATTTTCTTAGTATGCCTTTTCAGTTACACCTAGGCTGTCTGTGGCAGTTGATGTTGGAGCTATTGGGGATCCAACCAGCCTTTGGGTTGAGGACTCAACATATAATACATAGCAGACGTGACTAGACTTATTTGGCAACCTGCTTCCTCATTTTGGATAGTTCCTTTGTTTGTGGTTCTGACTTTTAAGCAAATCTTTATTTACTTCATGAACTAATTCAGTGAATCAGAGGACTCATGACGGGTTCGATTCCAAGTAGAGTTTTTTTTCTAGGGGTTTTACGTCGCGCCGACACAGATAGGTCTTATGGCGACGATGGGATAGGAAAGGCCTAGGAGTTGGAAGGAAGCGGCCGTGGCCTGAATTAAGGTACAGCCCCAGCATTTGCCTGGTGTGAAAATGGGAAACCACGGAAAACCATCTTCAGGGCTGCCGATAGCGGGATTCGAACCTACTATCTCCCGGATGCAAAGTAGAGTTTTTAAGGTTGGACAATAATCTTGCTATTCTGTGTCATATCATAACAGTTTACAAAAATTAGATGTTGGCTTTTCAGGCGTTTGCTCTATTAACCAACGTTTCGTCTTAGGTCTGACACTAGACTCGTCAGAGTGGGATGTGTCAGACCATACCCACTGACGCTGGGTGTATGCAGGTGAACTTATCTGAAGCCTATTTAAGAGGCACAGTCTGATAACTGCATACGGGAGATAAAACTCCACAAAGGAATGAATGCCCGCCTAGCAATTCCAAATGGAAATTCTAAGTTTCCATGGAGGGAAGTAGATATTTTTCCACCAATAGAGCATATCAAAAATCTGATCAAAAATTAATCAAATCATTTTTGATCAGATTTTTGATATGCTCTATTGGTGGAAAAATATCTAATTCCCTCCATGGGAACTAGAATTTCCATTTTAACAGTTTACAAGTTAAATACCGTACATCTGGTGATGTGCACGGTAGAGTGCTTGAATCCGGTGTGACTTAATCTCTAGCTTTTCATTAAAGTTGTTGTGGCTCTGATTCTATGTAAAACTATAGGTCCCGTCAGCAAAATTTACTACAAATTGCTGTTACAGTATACAGTACGATACTGATTGAAAGATTTCTGTACGTGGCATTCTTTAAGTTAACTACAGCACCGATCACGCACATCTTACGTAACCAACACGTGACGCAAAACTACCACACTCCAGACTTGCAGCCAGTGATACCAACTCATGAACACAAAAAGTAGCTACAATGAATTGAAAATATACCTAAAACGGCTAAAATTAGACTAAAATAGCTTATTGAAAGGCTAGATGAACTCACATAATTATTGAAAAATGTAGTCTCCTCACCCTGCTCTTCGTCTGCAACTGCACCGGTAGAGGTAGCAAAAGATACACCAGCAAAATTAGAAGCCCCTGCGGAAGAGTGTGCTGCTGCGGTGCCAATTATTTTAAGCACACTTGTGGGAAGTTTATGTGAATGTTAGCAGCTATTGGTCCTTCTGAGGCCAAAACGTATAACCAGAATGACATCCAATGTTTGTATCATCATTCTGTTTCTTGATTTTCATTTTACAATATAAACTTGACTGAAGACACGTTCTACATCAGCATTTGAATATGGTAGTCTTAAATGCCAAGGGTACAAGTTCTTGAGAGGGATTTTCTGCACTAGCATTCCTGTATTTATCTCTCTCATCCCATAACTCTATTCTATTAGAAATGTTTTCCCATTTGGTGTAGCCGGGCTGAGTGGCTCAGACGGTTGAGGCGCTGCTCTTCTGACCCAAACTTAGCAGGTTCGATCCTGACTCAGTCCAGTGGTATTTGAAGGTGCTGAAATACGTCAGCCTCGTGTCGGTAGATTTACCTGCACGTAAAAGAACCCCTGCAGGACTAAATTCCGGTACCTCGGCCTCTCCGAAAACCGTTTAGAAGTAGTTAGTGGGACGTAAAGCAAATACCATTATTATTATTATTATTATTATTATTATTATTATTATTATTATTATTATTATTATTATTATTATTACCATTTAGTGTAAGCAATATTTTCTACTGGGTTACCAAGAAGTCCATGTTATCATAACCTACACCAAGATCAAGAGCGATATCAACAATTGATGGTTTCAGTACTTGCAGGGTTTCTCCAACAGAAGCATGCTTCTAATTTTCATAGTATTTAAATTGTGTGGAAGGCGTGACCGCAGTTCATCGGGCAATTTTATGGTAAAATGTGTACATCTTTCGCGAATGTTAAAGTCAGTGTCAGTTGTGATGCTATGCCTGTGTTCATTTACAGCCGACTCGAAATCTAAACCAAGGTATGGTTTTGGGTCCAAATAACCTTCAGCTATCAATCTCCGTTGTTTAACGGTTAGCATTATTATCAACCGTTCTCGGGGCGTGGGTTCGATTCCAGGTACTGCCAGAAATTTGAGATTGGCGGGAGGGCTGGTATGTGGTTCAAATGGTACTGCAGGTCACCTCAGTTGGAGGTATGCTTGAAAAGAGATAGACCACCTCGGGATGAGGACACGAGTTTAATTTACCTTCAACTGAGGTGAATAATGGGTCGGTTCTTTCTGTAAGAATCAAGACACACCTACTTAATGTCTCTACTAATTGAGTTAGGTCTTTTGTTTTTGCTATTTGCTTTATGTCGCACCGACACAGATAGGTCTTATGGCGACGATGGGATAGGAAAGGTTTAGGAATGGGAAGGAAGCAGCCGTGGACTTAATTAAGGTACAGCCCCAGCATTTGCCTGGTTTGAAAATGGAAAACCAAGGAAAACCATCTTCAGGGCTGCCGACAGTGGGGTTCGAACCCACTATCTCCCGGATGTAAGCTCACAGCTGCGCGCCCCTAACTGCACGTCCAACTCGTCCGGTATTTAGGTCATTTAGTAACTTAAATGGGCCAATACTCTCTCCCTCAAAGGCTTTATTGGTTTTCTGAATTTCCACCAAATTTGGTTTCAAATAAGGATAAAATATATTTTGTGGGTCATTGTACACGGCAGAGAGCATTTGGGCTGTGTAGCACATTTCTCCTTGTTTCGACACGTCAAAATGTTTCACAGATTTAAAATACGACTGTAGAAATCCAGCGAGTATAACTCATTTAGAGAACTACTAGGTTCATTACCACAATTTATTACGTTATACATTTATCTCTAGGCAATTTGCCTTGTAGTTGAATGTTCTTGCATTCCAGTCTCTTATTACTACAATCCCTCCCTCAAAGTCTGTAGCCGGGTAAGATAGTGAAAACTGCCCATGAGTCAAATCAAACAAGTCCTAAATCAGTCGTTATCCCTTCATTAGAGAAATATTCTTGCCAATTTATAGACCGCTATCGGTATCCTGAGGGGGGTATCGGCTTGAACGCGTAGGAAGTGCTCAAGTCCCTATGTGAGAAAACTGAGCTACAAAAATTCCACAGAATATACGGGACGTGTGGGACATCAATACAAACATCCGCTAATGCTTACAGAGTTCAAAATGAAGTATGTAATTTTCATGGTACAGTTATTGTTCATCTATATATATAAAATAACTTGTCCTGACTGACTGACTGACTGACTGATTCATCATCGCCGAGCCAAAACTACTGGACATAAAGAAATGACATTTTGGGGATACATTCATATTAACATGTAGGTGCCCGCTAAGGAAGGATTTTTGGATATTCCGTCGCTAAAGGGGTGAAAAGGGGGGGGGTGAATTTTTAAAATGAGGTTATCTATATCTCAAAAACTTAAATGTTTACAGACGTAAAAATTGGTATTTGGAATCCCCTTTAAAAATAAAGAAATACGTATTCCTTGTTTTCGGAAAATCTCATTAGGGGGGATGAAAAAGGGGGAAAAGGTATTGAACACCTATTGTGAGGAGACATATATCTCAAAAGCTGAAGATGTTACAGACCTGAAAATTGGTATTTGGAATCTCCTTTGAAAATAAAGAAATACGTATTATTGCTTTTTGGATAATCCGATGAATAAGGGGTGAACAGGAGTGACAAACGGGGTGAAATTTTAAAAAGACTATATCTGCAATTTTATCTCAGACATGTAACATATTACAGATTTGAAAACTGGTATTTAGAATTTACTGTAAAATAAAAGAAACATAACTTTTTTCGGAAAATGCACCTAAGGGGAACTAAAAAAGTTGGTGAGTTGTGAAAATTAGGGTATCTACAATATATCTCAAAAACTTAACATGTTGCAGACGTGAAAATTGGTATTTGGGATCTCCTTTAAAACAAGGAAACACGTATTCCTTGGTTTTCGGAAAAAACCCTTAACGGGGTGGGGTGAAAGAATTGAAAATTTAGTTGAATTATATGTATGAGAATGTATGTATATATATATATATACACCAAAAAATCTAAGGATGTTACAAACGTGAAAACTAGTATTTGGAATCTCCTTAAAAAAGGAACACGCATATAGGGGAAAATCAACTTGGAAGGGGGGGGGGATGAAAACGGAGATGAATTCCTTTTACGAGGATACATATATCTCAAAAACTGAAGATGTTACAGTTGTGATAATTGGTATTTGAAAGCTCTTTTAAAGAAACTGGTAGAGTTTGTTTTTGGAAAATTCACTTGAGTGGGGAGTGTGAAAGGAAGTAAAAAAAACGAATTTTTTTCTAGAGAAAGTTATACCTCAAAACTGAAGGTTACAGACGTGGAAACTGGTATTTGCAATCTCCTTTAAAAATAAAGAAACATGTAATTTTGTTTTCGGAAAATACACTTAGATGGGTGGGGGGAAATCAACTTAAAGGGCGGAGGTGGAGTGAAAAAGGAGTTGAATTCCTTTCATGAGGATACTTATATCTCAAAAACTGAAGATGTTACAGACATGCAAATTTGTATTTGGAATTTCCTTTCAAAGTAAAGAAACACGTAATCTTTTGTATTTGGAAAATCCTCTTAAGGGGGGTGAATTAATTTAAAAATTAGTTGAATACTTTGCATGAGGATACTTATATCTCAAAAACTAAAGAAATTACAGACGTAAAAATTAGTATTTGGAATCTCCTTTAAAAATAAATAAACACGCATTTTGGTTTGGGGGGGATTAACTTAGGGGCGGGGGCGGTGAAAATGGAGTTTAATTCCTTTTTATGAGGATACCTATATCTCAAAACTGAAGATGTTACAGTCGTGATAATGGGCATTTGGAAGCTCCATTATAAATAAAGAAACAAGTCTTTTTGGTTTTCGGAAAATTCACTTATCGGGGAGGGTGAAAGGAAGTGAGAAAAGTTAATTCTTTTTATGGAGAAACTTATATCTCAAAAACTTAAGATTACACACGTGAAAATTTGTATTTGGTATCACCTTAAAAAATAAAGAAACACACATTTTTTGGAGGGAGAATCAACTTAACGGGCTGGGGTGAAAAAGTAGTTGAATTCTTTTTATTAGGATTCTTATATCTCAAAAACTGAAGATGTTAGAGACATGAACATTTGTATTTGGAATCTTCTTTCAAAGAAAAGAAACACGTGTTCTTTTGTCTTCGGAAAATCCACTTAAGGGGGTGATTGAATTGAAAAATTAGTTGAATCTTTGTGAGAGGATACTTATATCTCAAAAATAAAGATGTTAAATACGTGAAAATTGGTATTTGGAATCTCCTTTAAAAATAAAAAACACGCACTTTTGGGGAGGGGTGAATCAACTTAACGGGTAGGAAGGTGGGTGAAAAAGGAGTTGAATTACTTTTATGAGGATACTTATATCTCAAAAACTGAAGATGTTACATACGTGAAAATTAGTATTTGGAGTCTCCTTTAAAAATAAAGAAACACTCACTTTTTTTTCTGAAAATTTACGAAGGGGTGTGGGGTTGAAAATAAGTAAGTAAGTAAGGAGTTGAACTATGTTTACATAGGTATGAGCAAACTGAAGCTGTTAGAGACGCGAAAGTTGGTATTTTGAATTCCCTTTCAAAATAAAGAAACACGTCTTTTTTGTTTTCGGAAAGTCCACTTAAGGCGGAGAGGGGTGAAAAGAAGTCAAGAAGAAGAAGAAGAAGAAGTTGAATTATTCTTATGAGTATACATTTATCTAAAAACTGACGGTGTTACAGACGTACCGACATGAAAACTGGTATTTGGAATCTCCTTTAGAAATAATGAAACACTTTTTTATTGTTTTCGGAAAATCCAGTTAAGGGGCTGAAAAGAATTAGGAAAGTGGGTGAATTTTTTAAATGAGTACCAGTATATCTACATTACATGTCAAAAACTTATCACGTTAGAGAGAACAAACTTGAAATTTGGGAAGTCCTTTAAAAATACAGGAACATGTAGGGCCTACCTTTTTTTGTTTTCGGAGAAGGCACTTAACGGGGGGTGAAAAGAAGTGAAAAGAAGTTTAATTATTTTTATGAGGATACTTACATCTTAAAAACTGAAGATGTAACAGACGTGAAAACTAGTATTTGGAACTCCCTCAAAAATAAATAAATATGTAATTTTGTTTTCGGAAAATAGACTTAGATGGGGGTGGGGTGGGGGAAGCACTGATCAAGGGGTTGAATTCTTTTTATGGAGATACTTATGTATATCTCAAAAACTGAAGTTGTTACAGATGTGGGAATAGGTATTTGTAATCTCCTTTAAAAATAAAGGAACATGTATTTATTTTTTCGACTTGAGAGAAGACTGTTTCTCATATGTACAGTTCTATGTCGCATGGTCGTGTTAGCCCCAATAGGTAATACCACAAACGTGGTTTACAAACAATTTCTGCGGTAAATGAAACTCAATTTTTGGGTGAGTTTTTATACTTTAGGAATTTTCAGGTAATGTCTTAGTACAGTGCCGAGGAACGATTACTTTGATCAACTTACGAAATCCACGCGAGTGAAGCTGCGGGTAATTGCTAGTAATATAATAATTTTGATAAGAACAAATATAAATATTGGTATGATTAACGTCATTTGTACATGATAGGCACCTCATATACCCTATGATATCCATCTCAACCGTGCCCGGTGGGGGATTCATAGTAAAAACAATTGAAAACCATCCCTGAGGTACGGGTGTGTTCTGTGTTATGTGTTTGCCTGCGCAGTACATAATCCATTCCTACCCGCAACCGCACGCTCCTGGAATTCCCTTCTGGTTTTAATTAAAGACATGCCTAGTAAAGAGGTATTTAGATAGAGATGTTGCCAGGGTACATGTACGTAAGAAGTTAGTATGTTATGTAACATATCCTTAACAGTCAGAAATTTATATTTCGTTTATAGCTATTATTTATGTTACATTTCATAATTAATTAGATACTGTGCCGGGAATTGATTATGGGGCCAGAGCATGGCAAAGATCTCAGGTTGTGTGCGGTTACTATTGGAGCAGGTACAGAGGAGGATAATTTCGCAGGGCGAATAATAGATGGTAACTAAAATTTTTGACAATATTTATTGATATTCTTAAGTAAATCACTCTGCTGTTGATTTATCAAAATTAAATTTCCAATCGATCTTTTCAGAATGCCAAAATGAAATATATGCGCTGTTACGTATATATTCTGAGACATCCACTTGATGTTAATAATGTCCAAAATTAATACCAATTTTCTGTGATCTCAAACACCCTACAGTTCATCTAGGATCTCTTATAAAGACTCCAATTCAAAATAACACTTCGTACATAGAACTTCATTTAACCACTTGTTGATTTACCAAATTACTAGATTGTATAGAAATTAAGTCCATCACTTGTGATGCGAACCTGAAGTTTTCTAAGATTATTAAACATAATATTAACTCGCACTTCCTTTAACAATCTGATAGATCAAATAAATATTTTCAATCACTTACTGAAAACTCCTACAGTCCATCTAAACCAATTATATAAGACGGTAAAATAGTGCACTTGTTTTATGGCAAGCCCTATAGTTCATCTAAGTGAAGTGACTTCAATTTACACAAACTTTGAAGAAAAACCTACTGTTCAAAGTAAGACCTGAAGTCTTCTTGAATAACCTCCTACAATTATTATAAACAGTAGGATTAGAATCCACACGAAGCACTTTTCCTTTGACGAATGTAGCACTGTGATTGAATGAGTGCTTTATTAAAAAGTCAGTTAGTGTTTAGGTGCAATTACTCACTCAAAAATATATGAAATACACTTATATCACCTGTAATCTGCTCATAAGGATTGATGAAGTCTGTCCTGCGGTTTGGTGACTGGAACTTTCTGCAGCGTGCTGCCCGAACTCGAACTCGGCATTAGCAGCGTAACACATTCCATCCCGTAAAGACACCACGTTATCAACCCTCGTAGAAAACACGGTCAATCCCTCGCTGGATACCACGAATATCCCACGAAGAAACCACAATTAATCCCACGCTGAAGATGACGTTCTACGTAGTGTAAAATCACGACACTTCGCCGAGATTTCCGATGTTCTTTTAAAGAGAAATGTTGAAACACGGAAAGTTCAATTGGAACAATATAACGAGCTGTAGGACTCTTAATTGTCATTAATGAGTTGTATTTTACACTGACATAAGTCTTAATGCACAGTTTGTACTCGCACTTTTGTTCTACGATATTAAATACGTGACTCAGAATATCACAATCTATGCTACAGTTTGAACCATAAGTCAAGTTAATGCAGTAATGACCTGAGGTCTTTTCAAAATGGAAAGCACAGTCTTTCACTCGCAGTTTATAAAACATGAATTGGACACTATCACAGTTCATAATAATCACTGATTATGTCTTAAATTCAATCGTAGAATAACTATTACGGTCCGTGAAACACCCAAGAAAATGCAATTAATATCACTCCTATAAGAGTCTCTTGAATACTAATGTTCACAGCTTAAGAGGTTTTTATGAATGAGTTTGTATGACACGAGTTCGTATGACCTAATTTTGCCATAAAATGTCTTTAACGTTCAGTTCATTTCTTATGGTAATAATCGAAAGTTCGACAAAATACGTGAAAAATAGTCATATTTAGTCCTATTAATTATTGAATATTCAAATGGAGTGGTATTTCGAACAGTTCACAATCGTAATTGTATACGAAAAATGCGTCTCAATATTAATGTTGTCATAAATTGAAAGTTCATTTTATCACGCACAATTTCCTAGTATGCTGTCACTGTCAATGATCACGACAATGTTCAAAAATATGAGAGATTAACGAAGTACACAATACCGTCGAATGGTAAATTAAACACTGGTATTCTCAATTATACTTCAATGCACAGTCTCTATCGTAAAATCACTTAGTTAAGATACTCGTAAAACGTATAATACGAAAACTCAGTTTGAGAAAACTTTACAACATCTCGCACGCCACGACGCGGTTGAAACTTCACTTACTACGATCTCGCACAAATTCGAAGTTCTAGAATATAACTTTCATATCTCTCGCGAAGCGCGACGGAGCGTAATGACGTCTAGTCATGATCGAGTTGTAGAGTTCAAGACACACTCTGACTATACCCTCGGGTCGTCGACCTCTTTATATCCGGCTGGAAGCAAGCTCTCTGAGTCAGGCGACAGACGGGTGTTAATACATTCCAAACTTCAATTCGTCATATCTTTCAAACCACTAGGTGGATTAATCTCAAATTTGCAACATCGTATATTTAAAATGTGAGCTACAAGTTGGTGTTAGTCTCATATTTATCGGTCAAGTCGTTGAGAAGTATAAAAATGATTTCGAGACGTTTCTACGTGGAGGTGAGATACATTTGGTGATGACGTCACTCGAACTTGCCCCCTCTCATGCTGTCTTCCTCACACAGTGCAGTAGATACGAGAACGTACTCTCGCACAGCTGTTTGGACATCGTAACTCAGCGGTTTTTTCATTAATAAAGGATTTTATAACACATATGTGCCAACGCCTATGCCTTCCTGGTACAATACATACTGTAATTAGCAGAGCTAGCCCCGCGGTGTAGGGGTAGCGTGCCTGCCTCTTACCTGGAGGCCCCGGGCTCGATTCCCGGCCAGGTCAGGGATTTTTACCTGCATCTGAGGGCTGGTTTGAAGTCCACTCAGCCTACGTGATTACAATTTTCTTTGCTAGGGGCTTTGCGTCGCACCGACACAGATAGGTCTTATGGCGACGATGGGATAGGAAAGGCCTAGGAGTTGGAAGGAAGCGGCCGTGGCCTTAATTAAGGTACAGCCCCAGAATTTGCCTGGTGTGAAAATGGGAAACCACGGAAAACCATTTTCAGGGCTGCCGATAGTGGGATTCGAACCTACTATCTCCCGCATGCAAGCTCACAGCCGCACGCCTCTACTCGCACGGCCAACTCGCCCGGTCGTGATTACAATTGAAGAGCTATTGACGATGAGATAGCGGCCCCTGTCTCGAAAGCCAAGAATAATGGCTGAGAGGATCCTTCGTGCTGACAACACGACACCTTGTAATCTGCAGGCTTTCGGGCTGAGCAGCGGTCGCTTGGTGGACCATGGTCCTTCGGGGCTGTTGCGCCATGGGGTTTGGTTTTTAATTAGGAACTTTAAGACTCTGTAGTTTGTACAATGTAGCATACTGTCGTTATGCCTCGAAATACCATTATGTGACAATGTTATCGGAGAGATACTGACTCGCAGCAAATGTATCACTTAGAACGAAAATTCGTTGATACAGTTCATGCAATACTGAACCTTAGATCACAGAACATGGTCAATGCAGAAATAAATCACACCGGGTTTCTCTAGGCGCAATGATGATATATATAGATGCCCTTGAAAAAGGTTCCAATATGTACAGAGGCAACACACAACAAACGTAGGAAAATGGGTAACGATGTTCCAATAATTTATGGCGGGTCGTATTGCAACAAAAGACGGAAATACGTTCCTACCTAAAACATTGGTCGTAAACCTAGTAGCGTGCTGCGTTATGGTCTTATTATGGTAGGGCATCAGCCAATGCTCATCTTTGAGCACGGCTCTCCCATGAGCGATGGATTGGTCGGGAAAGGCATGCCCATTCGTTTCACCATACCCTTGTCCGACTCGTTGGCTGAACGGTCAGCGTACTGGCCTTCAGTTCAGAGGGTCCCGGGTTCGATTCCCGGCCGGGTTGGGGATTTTAACCTTAATTGGTTAATTCCAATGGCACGGGGGCTGGGTGTATGTGCTGTCTTCATCATCATTTCATCCTCATCACGACGCGCAGGTCACCTAAGGGTGTCGAATAGAAAGACCTGTACCTGGCGAGCCGAACTTGTCTTCGGACACTCCCGGCACTAAAAGCCATACGCCATTTCATTTTTACCATACCCTTTACACTTTAAGCTTAGGAGACATGTATACACCATGGTGTATGCAATCCCCAAAAAGGATTTGGATATACTACGAGAACGCGTATTCAATGCCTCTGATGCAATTCGGCAGCGGCCAGGGGTTTCCAATGAATGCGTTATTTCGTGTGACGTAGAGTGGAAGGCTGGATTCCAACGGATGGCGATCACATCTAGCACATGTTGTGAAGAGTAGAACAAAAACATGGTGATCATTGATAGTAGTGGTAGCGGACCATAACTCCGATGATTCTGATTTCGCGACCAATGATAATAGGACCTTTCATCCTTCGTTTGTTGCGCGCTGCCTCCTCGGTTAATATTGGAACGTATTTTAAGGACAATCTGTGTAAGATGGTTTGTCATAACAGCAAGCTTCATAGCTCGAGCCATGCCATATAAAATAATTCAATTATTATAATAAATACTACTACTACTACTACTACGACTAATAATAATAATAATAATAATAATAATAATAATAATAATAATAATAATAATAATAATTGTAACGTGAAAAAGTGACACCCTATTTATTGGAACATATTTGACTTGTGTACCGGGATTAGGGTTACCAACCGTCCGGCTTTTGCCGGACATGTCCTGCTTTTCAATCATTTTGGTTATATCCGGCCGGCATTTCTAATTTATCGACATTGTCCGGCATTTTTCGTTACAAGATTGCTCACTTAGGTTTTAGGCTGAAGACAGCATGTTATTGTATCGTACATCAACTCCATGTGCTCAGGGCGCTACTTTCGAGGGTGGAAATAAGTAATACTAATATTCGATATATTGAACTCGAAGTCCAGGCATCGATCAACCAATCAACGCGCTTCATTTCCACATTTATGTTGAGAGAAACCGGAAGTGTCGAGAGCTACAGTTTACATGTGCTTGCCGTATGATTTGCAGCTACCGTGTTTGGTTATCTGGTTGTCGCCGTTAATTATAGTGCGAGTATGCAGCGAGTGGAGTGAAATATTAATCTCATTGCATCCTATTACGTACCGGTATGTCATCTTTGCAACCTGAAAGGAGTGAATCTAAAAAAAAACAGTGTAAATTTTCGGATAAACTAAAACATAAGTATCCTTGCTTTACTCACGGACGCAGTGAAAGTGAAGCGAAATGTGCAGTGTGTGATAGTTATGTTAATGTCGGATAAAAAGGTGTTGGTGACTTGGAAAGACACATTAACAGTGAAAAACACAAAAAGACGGTGAGAACTAGGTCAATATCATGTTCAATGTTATCATTCGTCACTCCCAAATATTCATCATCATCATCATCATCATCTGTTTACCCTCCAGGTTCGGTTCTTCCCTCGGACTTAGCGAGGGATCCCACCTCTACCGCCTCAAGGGCAGTGTCCTGGAGCTTCAGACTCTTGGTCGGGGGATACAACTGGGGAGTATGACCAGTACCTCGCCCAGGCGGCCTCACCTGCTATGCTGAACAGGGGCCTTGTGGAGGGATGGGAAGATTGGAAGGGATAGGCAAGGAAGAGGGAAGGAAGCGGCCGTGGCCTTAGGTTAGGTACCATCCCGGCATTCGCCTGGAGGAGAAGTGGGAAACCACGGAAAACCACTTCCAGGATGGCTGAGGTGGGAATCGAACCCACCTCTACTCAGTTGACCTCCCGAGGCTGAGTGGACCCCGTTCCAGCCCTCGTACCACTTTTCAAATTTCGTGGCAGAGCCGGGAATCGAACCCGGGCCTCCGGGGGTGGCAGCTAATCACGCTAACCACTACACCACAGAGGCGGACACTCCCAAATATTCACCAGATGATAAAAAAGTTCAAGCTGCAGAAGCTACAATGTCATTTCGTACAGTTTTCCATCACCAGTCGTACAAATCAATGGACTGCACAGCTAAATTGAATAAGAGTATGTTCTTAGGTTCTAAAGTAGCACAGAAAGTGACCTGTGCAAGAACTAAAACAGAAGCCATAATAAATAATGTTATTGCTCCCAGGATGGCTGAGGTGGGAATCGAACCGACCTCTACTCAGTTGACCTCCCGAGGTTGAGTGGACCCCGTTACATACATCATACCACTTTTCAAATTTCGTGGCAGAGCCGGGAATCAAACCCGGGCATACAGGGGTGGCAGCTAATCCAGGTTTTACTCCACCAGTGAAATAACCGACATTTTTCATACGAAAACGTTAACATCAGGAAACTAGCGAGAATTTACCGAGAGTTGAGTTGTACATTTTTCAGCAGAGTCTGAATATGATTTTACGAATAAGGTGTCTCCATAAATAAATATTAAGTGAAAAGTTCATGATTTTTACTTCCTTTAGCATCTAGCAATGTGTACGTCAAATATTTCACACAGGGTATCATAGGATTAAGCTACAGAGAAGTATACTTACTGTACAACAATAGACATCACGGAAAATTATCAACCCGCTTCTATTCATCACCAACTGCATAACTGACACATGCATTTCAATATACAGTATTCACTTTGAAAATTCAGAATGGAAAGATGAACTACAGGCTTGGCCGTGCAAAGTGACCGCTGTTCAGCCCAAAGAGGTCACGTAAGGTCAGTGCGACGAATCATCTGGGTCGTTATTCTTGGCTTTCTGGACTGGGGCCACTATCTCACCGTCAGATATCTTCTCAAGTGTTCTCACGTAGGCTGACTGGACCACCAGCCATCTTTCAGATCCCTTTTTCTGACCGGGAATTGAGCCCAGGGCCTTCGGGTGAAAGGGCAGTGGGGCCGGCTTACGAACTACAATCAGAAATGCAAATTCTTCCCTTCAATTCCTCTTCACAATTTGCTGGAAATAGAATTCAATTCAACATCTCCGGATTGAAGCACATCACCTGTTAAAACAGCTCTTTTTTTCCCACAGGGCGAGTTGTCCTTGCGGTTAGGGGCGCGCAGCTGTGAGCTTGCATCAGCAGATTGTGGGTTCGAACCCCACTGTCGGCAGCCCTGAAGATTGTTTTACATTTTCACACCAGGCAAAAGCTGGGGTTGTACCTTAATTAAGGCCTCGGCCGCTTCCTTCCCACTCGTAGGCCTTTCCTATCCCATCGTTTTCGTAAGACCTATCTGTGACGGTGCGACGTAAAGCGAACTGAAAAAACGGAACTTTATCTCCTTTCTTCGTGTTGCCAGTGACGGACGCTTTCTGCACAGCTGTTGGTTTGTTCGCTTCCAGTATTCAAAAGCGTTTGTGTATCGTGACTTGATTGTCTGACACGCCCACGGTTACCACTATCTATGGATCCGCGAGACACTCAACTTCGAATTATGCTGTCGGCCATTCTTGAAATTACTTACCGTGGTTCAGTTAACCAAGGGAGGGCATTTAGGAGTAGCCAGGCACAAGTAAGTTGAAGTAATGCCAGACTCTGCTCAGGGCCTGGCGTTGCCTTTTACGTTACACCCGTTGCTAGGTCCCGAGGGAAAGTGATGGTGGTGGCGAAATACGATGGATCCCCGTGTCAGTAAAAAGGACCTGTGTAAGACCTTACATAGTCCGGCCGCGTGGTGTAGGGGGCAACGCGTTCACCTGTCACCCGGCGGCGCCAGGTTCGACTTCCGGCCGGGTCAGTGGTTTTTAGTTGTAAATGATTAGTATCCCTGGCTTGGGTATTTGAGTCGTCCTTAATGTTCCTTTCCTCACATTCAACATTTACAGTTCCGCCATTTCCAAATACACGCAGGTTCACAAGATATGGTGCAAAATAGGGGCAAACGATCTTCTTAGGTCGACGCCCCGAATAAATAGCAAAAGGAAAAGACCTTACATAGGTATGTTCTTCAAAATAACATAAGTACCTTAAAATGCCCTATGATAATAAAATCAATTTCGATAAAATGTCCGAAAAACTTTCCGTGTTATCATAGAGAAATGTTATGTTACCAAAAATGCATTCATTTCACTACTCGAAACATGCGTTTCTGTGACCCGGAGATCATTGTGAGGTCCCTCAAGGTTCTTTGCCTTGTCGACAACAGGCGTGAATTTCGTGTATGTGGATTCTGTCTGATGACCGGTGTCGATCTGGAGTCTGCACTGGTGAGTAAATTGGGGTTTGACAAGGGAAATAAGCCAATGTTGATATTGTTGTTTATTGCTGCTAGTTGTTTTATGTCGTTCTCGCTCAAATGGGTTTTCGGCAATGATGGAATAGGAGACTACTATATTTTACAGTACGTCGCACGACACAGATAGGTCTTACGGCGACGATGGAATAGGAAAGGGTTAGGAATGGGAAAGAAGCGGCCTTGGCCTTAATTAAGGCACAGCCTCAGCATTTGGCTGGTGTGAAACTGGGAAACCACGGAAAACCATCTTCAGGGCTGCCGACAGTGGGGTTTGAATCCACTATCTCCGAATGCAATTTGAATGTTACGTGAACCATACCACGTGGTCACTTACTCTGGGATAGGAGAGAGAACTGAGAAGGAAGTGCCATACGCCTTAATTAAAATACAGCCCTCGAATTTGACTGGCGTGAAAACGGAGAAACCACGAAAACGATCTTCTGAGCTGCGGATGGTCGGGTTTGAACCCACCATCCCCAGAATGCACGCTTGTATGCTATATAGTTCGTGCCAGACAGCCAGCTCGCTCGGTGGAACAGAATTGCCCGTGGCCATTATGTCAGCCACAGTCTTTGCATTAGACTGAAGCTGAAGTGGGAAACAATGAAAATTTATATTCAGGATAGCTGAGAGTGGAATTTGACTCCCCTTTCCCCACAATGATGTTGCCTAACGCTGATTGCATCTCGCTTTTTAAATCAGTTTTAAATTAATTGGAATTCGGACCAAGAATCGAACCCGAGTCAATTAAGCAGGAAATCGTGAATGTTAATGCGATCTGGGAAAATTGCCGGTACTCACGTGATCTCACGAATCGAGCAAAGTTGGACATCCATATTTGTCCAGACCCACTATCATGGCCGATTCGGAACCTGATCGTTCTTGTGGGTTTAGCGTAAGCCATCTGGTCCATATTCAGTGCTACTCACGGAACATCGCCTCAGAACTAAGATGGGCATGGCCCCTTTCAACAGTGGGACTTTCTCGCAATTTACATCTTCCTAGCTAATGACTTTTAGTAATTGAAAGTGAAATTGATGTTTTCTTCTAGGCCTTTTCCCAGTTGTTGTGGCAAGGGGTTCGGTACTATTTGTGAAATTTGATCCGGTTTTACGGCCCGATATACTTCCTGACGCTAACCCTATGCGGACAGATTAATTCACAACCGCATGTTTATGTGGAGGTTGATACTGTAATGTGTTGTGTACAAATGAGAAGGTGTGTATTAAGACGAATTCAAACACCCTGTGCCCGAGCCAGGGGAACTAACCAGACCCGGCTAACATCCCCGGCCCGGCCAGGAATCGAACACGGGGACCTCTAAACCGAAGGCCACTACGCTGACCATTCAGCTGTGAGATCAGGCTTGAATATGAAACCAGTGTCTTCCTTATATTTTGCTGCTCCACGATAGGACACCGGTTTCGTAATTCTTCCCTCTTGTACTTGCTTCATGCTGACATATTTCTAGAAGGAATACGTTCTGAACACTTCTGATTTGAATTTTCGTTGATGTCGTTACTTTCTCACCTCTCAGCGGGAAGTCTAGAGCCACGAAAATGGTCAGCAAGAACTCGAAGCTCTTAGCTATTGTATCAATTCCCGCCTTATGTGCTATATGCTAGCCAGGAGTATTTAGGAAATCTGCAGTGGTGTTCTCTATCGCTTTCTTGCTCATGTTATGTGTCACCTTCCCTCAGGACTTAAGGGAAAAAGAATTCAAGACTGTAAAAGTCACACTTAGCACCTTCAGTGGCACTGAAAGTAAGCTTCATTCGGTCATGATCAAACCAAAGTACAGTCGACAGAGTACGTATATTGATCGTCGGGTTCAAAAAGTGCGACAACAAATAATTGTCGATTTTGTGTTATTTATATCAGTCTCTTCCATTCTTGAAGCTCTGCCTGTTTGAATACCGCAATAAGTCGTATTGTACCGTACGCAGGGGTAATGACCCTCTAGGACGATTTCTCCATTCCTGATCAAACATCTGTCTAACTCAGGTTTGGGCAGAGAAGTGGGTTGGTTATTGATAAGCAAGTCTAAAAGTCGAAGTTTATCACATAATTATAAATATATGACAGGAAATTGAGGTTTAACTCGAATGAGAAACAATAATATGGGGTAGGATGAGTTTATTCCATAAAATAACCCCGAATCATACTAACACAAATGAAATTCAAAATAGAAAAAGATTATAATATCTCAGAAATAAAATTTAAAAGGATATGGAAATCAAAACGTTAATTATTCAAATAATTAAATGCAAAAGGAAAGTTCAAACATAACATTATATACTTGTGAACTTCAAACGATTTCTCATCATTGTCCAATGTTAATGTTCATAATTGTATTCGTATGCGTATGCATATACGTATTTGATTCGTATGGAGTAACACGATGTTAAGTATCACAATGATACGGATTTAAATTCCGGAGAGTTGTCGCAAAAGTTAACATAAAAAGAAAATTAAGACGCAATGGTACATGATATGAATTATGAAAAATACTACTGGTATTTACCTACGCTATTTTTACAATGATCACAATATAAGCAAAGTCTCTCAAATATTTACATCGGATTAGGAAAGGGTAAACTTACATACTACACTGACTCGACGTGAAACGCGGTTCACCAAAAAGATCTAGTGAGAACTAGATTGACCACCAACATTCACTCAGGACTCGGGCTGTTCCCCATTAAACAACAAGACAACATATCAAAACCACCTGAAATTGCACAAAACACCATCCTGTAAGAGAAAACATATATTATACTTTATTAAACACGTGGAAAGCAATGGACAACATTGCGTTCCTCTGCTGCATTTGCGCACCAGAAAGTGCGTCCATCTGTCACCTACTTCCTGCTGTGCTGTAGGCTGAAAAGATATGTTAGAACTCAATACTGCACTGAGGGCTTGGTTGCTGTTCGACAATATTGTATTACGGTAATGACATCTCATTTCACACTGTCTACGTAAACATAGCCGATAAGTAAACCTGTAAGGCGAGATCGTGTTTTCTCAAATGCTCGGAAATTCACATACAATCGTGCTTCTTGTTAGCTTGCTATAATAATCTAACACACATATCAGACTTACTGGCCTGACATTAATTTCCCGTCAATTCTGATTCTCAATAATCTCTTAGAATACAATTGCAAGACTATTCTCACTGCACATCATTCTTATCACTTCATCAGGCATGCAATCGGCCTGCATAATCAACTTCGTAAATCAGCATGCATTAAATCCTCTTATATTTCTTACAATCTCATCAGCCTTTCTCATTATAAATCCAGGTTCGATTTTCACTCAAATCATTGTAAGAAACAGTTTCCAACCCACATTGGAAGAACCCTCTCTCATTCAATGTTGCGATACAGCTCCACACGTGTTACAACTCCTGAAATAACATGCTTCATGCAATCTGTTACTAACTTTCTAAATTAGTATTAAATTGAATTTACTCTCAACGCACCAAAGTGTTTAACTCGAAAAGTGGATGATCATGTCAATCTAATCCTCCTATCTCTAACATACAAGAATATTGGAATAATTCTAAGCTAATTAACATGCATAATGACACAAAAACAAAAAAAATCCTAACAACTCCTTCAGTATCCCATATAACTAATCGTGAAGTAAAATAAAAATATAAAAATCATGCATTCTCCTCCTATCCGTATCTACAGCATCACAAATGTAAAATAAAAACATCCCATCCGGCAAAAATTACGTTAAAGAAAAATCCCTACACTAAACTTCACTAGTATTTAAACATAGTTCATATAACATGCCATTTAATTTAAAAACATGCGTCTTATCTTTGACAACTCCCGGGACATTGGCAACGGCTCACATCCTTGCCCTGGTATTCTGTTACTCCATGTTCACCACAGCTTTAACACATGGAAACAATCTTCTTTCTTCTATGGGAGGTGCCATCTTCTTGAAGAAAGTTCCTGTACACTGCAACACAGAAGACTTCAGTTAAATGCCTCTTCACCGCTCCATTTGCACGTGCCGAATAAACCCTTGTTAGCTGTGAACTAAGCCAACATTAATCTGACAGAACAAGCACACGTAAAATTTATAAGACACATTTATGTCAGTTTGCTCGTCTGACATTAACCTACCAACACACACAAGTTGAGTCCGCCAAACACCAACGTCTGTGATACAAGAATATTGGAATAATTCTAAGCTAATTAACATGCATAATGACACAAAAACAAAATAAATCCTAACAACTCCTTCAGTATCCCATATAACGAATCGACGTTTGTGCCTGAAAAAGAACATTTGCGGCACGCATTGCTTTTCTTATTTAATCAAACGGAAAAGCTGTAGAAAGTCATCGTTTCCAGGTAGAAACAAATGGTGAAGACGCTCCATCGATTAAAACATGTGAGCCATGGTTTCGACAATTTAAACGTGGTGATTTCAGTGTGAAAAACAGTGCGCGCTCTGGACACAAATTCAACAGCATTGTGCACAAGCATTAAATGTGTCACAAGAAACCATCAGCAGACGTTTACGAGCAATGGGGAAAATCAATAAACTCGGTAAATGGGTCTCACACGTTTTGAATGAACGGCAAGCAGAAAATCGCAAAGTCACTTGTGGAATGTTGCTTCAACGCCACGAAAGAAAATCATATTTGTGCCGAATTGAGGTGAGTGACGAAAGATTGATTTGTTTTGAAAGCCCGAAGCGGAGAAAATCGTGGCTGTCACCTGGCGAAGCCGGTCCTTCAACACCAAGGCCAAATCGCTTAGGCAAGAAGACCATGCTGGTGTCTGGTGGGACCAAAGCGGTATTTTGTATGATGAAATCTTGAAGACCGGCGAAACCGTTAATGCACAACGCTTTTGCCAACAAATGATTAATTTAAATCACGCACTGATCGAAAGACGACCGGAATGGGCCAGAAGACATGGCAAAGTGATTTTGTTACACGACGATGCGCCGTCTCACACAGCCAAACCAATGAAAGACACCTTGAAATCGCTTGGATGGGACATCCTTCCGCACCCACCGTACTACCCCGACTTGCCGCCATCTGGCTATCACCTCTTCGCATCGATGGGGCTCGCGCTTGCAGAGCAGCAGTTCAGAAATTTCGAAGAAGTCGGAAAATGGCTCGACAAATGGTTTGCCGCAAAAGACAAGCAGTTTTTCTGACATGGTATTCATAACTTACCTGAAAGATGGGCGAAGTGTGTAGAAGCCGACGGTCAATATTTTTAAAAAAAATGAATTTCCCTTGAAAAGTAATTGTTTTCTGTATTAAAAAACGGCAAAATCTTAAGTATACACCTGGTAATAAGGAAGAGTGGGCTGATTATTTACAGAAATTATTAAGATGGAAAGAGGTGCGGAAAAGTAATACGAGGTGTCTGGATGTTGTGAGGGGTGTTGAGATAAGTATACCTTACTTATATGACGAGATAACAGAGTATGAGGTACTAGAGGTGATAGGCAAAGCCAAGTGTAGGAAAGCAGGGTGGTTAAACAAATGCTGGGGACTTTAGTGAAAGTATGTGATAAGATATTTGAGCTTGCAGAATTTCCGAAGGACTGGCGGAGGGATATAATCTGTCCAATTTATAAAAAAAAGTTGGGGATAGAGGCATTCTTAGTAATTAAAGCGGCATGGCACCATTAGATTCCATCACCAAAGTATACACAGGAATCTTGGCAAATAGATTGGTGATGTGGGCAGAAGAGTTTACCATCCTCGCAATATTCCAGAGTGCATTCAGAAAGGGGAGAAAAACAACGGATTGTCAAAACAATAATAGATACTGCGCCCTTCCCGCGTCCAGGTACGACTCAGTAGAATTTCCCGACAGTCAGATGTAATCTCAGGGCATTTCTTCTTAGAAGAAACATATATAATTTTTCTTTTTAGGCTTAGATAACGTGAGCTCCAAGAAGAAGATAGGGACTGCACGCGACAATTATCGATGAACGTCTCCATCCTATCGCATTCTTGAATAAATCATTCATTCACCGCAAAATTCGAAGAAAATCGTATGAAAATATCTCATCAACTAAGTCTATCTACAACCAAACCCTACAAATTATAACTCACTTAATTAAATAAATATAAAAGGAAAACATTTATTAAGTCGATCATGAATGAAAGAATAGAGAACTCGAATTATTATAAATTCCATCATCGACGTTTGAAATCAATCACTATTCACAATATCTTATATAAGTCACCGCTGGCTTAATAAAAAGTAATAAAATATATTCATTGGTTCTGAAATGAACTTGTGTCTTCTAACATTTCATCATGTCTGAGAATTAATTCAGTTATTCAATTGCCGTGTAAATAAATAGTTGACTTGAAAGAAGATTCATGATTCATATCAATAACACAATAACATTGAAGTTAAAACTCAAATATTTCCTTAAAAATTGATAAATTTTGAATATATGCAATCTGAATTTGTTATTTAATTCATTCACTGGCGTAGAAATGTTTTTTGATGATTGACGGGCTAAGATTACTATCCCTATTGCCTACCAAAATCTAGGCTCCTAACATCCTAGCCTCTCATCTAAAACATTAAGTAAATTATTAATCTCCACTCAAGAATATAGAAATAACTTACAACACATTTCTTACTAAATAATTCTTAATTCGCTACTGTCTGGCTCAATATGCATACACTCACTCACTAGGCTCATATTTTTTTATTATATCAAGCTTGTCCAAGTGACTCAGCAAATATTTTCATCATGATATCCTTATATATTTTATCTACGTTCTTCATGATGGCCATATCGACTTAATATATCTTTCACTGCATACATATTACGAGAATATGTCATATTTTACAAATGTTCTAACATCAACAGCTGTATTTGACATTATGGTAACCCTTTATTCTTAACTAAACACATATATCCACCATTCGTACCTTGCATTATATTATCCCCACGACGTGTATCCTTCATTGTGCTTGCATCGCTTATTTGATCCTTCTATGAATATCTCAACATTTACCGACTATATTTACGTCTTATTACCACCTAAATTCACATTACCTTTCTCAAATGATTTCACGTAACTTCTTCCATCAATTTAATATCATCATTATCAATACCATATTTCATATCTCATAACCTCTTCCTACATAAATACATTTATTAAGACGTTTTGTTCCTCTTTTGCATTAATACTTCCATATATGGATCAATTCTCTTCTTTTATATCGATGCTTAACCTTAATATTTGTCGTAATCTTAACCTGAATGGCTTCACGATATCCGTAAGTAATATTTAACATACGCAAGTACTCATATTAAGCTATTCGATAGTCTACCTTCCTTCTCCTAATCTTAATTACTATGATTATCCACTTGATTTATGCATAGCCATTTCCTTCGAGATATCGATCTAGTTACATGCTAACTTAATATAATATCAACAAACTATATGTATTCACATATCACTTCACTGTATCACTTGCACTTCTAAGTATCTCACACTTATAGTAATCTATATTATATGCATATGCCTAGTTAAATTAAGAACTAATGTGTTTGTAGTAAGACTTAGCTCATCATTCATCAAGTAAGCCGACTGTAGCTCTCTTTCTCCGTCACATCGCTGGTCACAACTGGCCACGGTCTGCGGTTTGGCTGGAGTCCTCCTCTCACATCAGGTCTGGTCTACTGGCTGGATCATATCTCCCTCCAGGTCGGTCCATCTCGAGTTTAGCAAGACATCTTCTTCATACTGCAGCTGTCAATATCATCAAACAAATTCGACAAGTAACCGTTCATTTTTGAAGATTTCTTAAAGTAATAATATCCTCTAAAGTATTCTATTATTTTTCTTTGTGCTATGGTCAATCAGTTATCTATATCTGCTTCGTATCTACGGTCTTGTC
Organism: Anabrus simplex; assembly: GCF_040414725.1. NCBI lineage: Eukaryota > Metazoa > Arthropoda > Insecta > Orthoptera > Tettigoniidae > Anabrus > Anabrus simplex. The sequence continues at coordinate 700,523,740 of NC_090266.1, read as the reverse complement.
TTCGATGTATCTCCTTATTTTAAATTATTTATCTTCTGAAAACTTAATTATTCCTTAATTCTTTTTCTCAAGGAATGATTTTTGCGTATCTTTCTCTTCTTTCAACACTTCTAGATAATGAGCTCCGATTGTGTTGCTATATTGCGTATCGGCTCTACTAGCGAACGTATTTAAATAAAATACTCGTATTTTACGCCGTCCTTATACTTTTTACTGTACTATAACAAGTATCTTGCCGTATTTTCTTATTTAGAAGCAGTAATACTTCTGAAATTCCGATATAATCGTAACTATTCCTCTTTCCCGATGTAGTAGTAACGACTTGCTTCCTATCGTCTTCAGCTCAATTTTGTAAGTGAGTTGGCCTATATTAATATTACATAATATTTTACTTGTTTTTTTAAACAATTCATCTGATATTTCTCTGTTATTCACAGCCTTTTGAAAGTATACGTCCCAAGTTAGTCATGGCCTCCTAATATACTTATATCTTGAGATTCTCTTGTATACAATTTTGGCCTGTATGGTCCAGACATTTACTTGACGCCATTTTGTAATACGTCTGAAAATGCAATGGGCACAATACATATTTAAAAAGGAAAGGAGGTAAATTATATATTGCCGCAGTTGACTTTGAGAAGGCCTTCGACACAGTCTGCAGTGGGGCATTGTTCGAGAAGTTGGGCCGGTTAGGGGTTTCGAGCAAGATGAGAAGAACGATAGAGGCTGTATATGAAAGGGTATATTGCAGATTAGATGATGGGGTAGTATGTGGACTGATAGAGTCAAATATGGAATTGAAACAGGGGTGTATGTTATCACCGATACTATTTTGGTTTATAAATCATATACCACGGGCTCATGGTGGAGAGAAGTGGGCTTGTGCAGTGTTAGGAAACCTAGAAATTCCAGGCTTGATTTTTGCGGACGATGTTCTGATGACACTAACGGCCGGAGGCACGAGAAAAAGTATATATGTAGGGGTAGAATTCTCTGAAAACTTGTAATTGAAAATTAACATTGGTAAAATGAAGGTGTTGATATGTAAGAAGGGTGAAAAAAGAGCGGTAAATAAGGAATGGATGGTAAACGAAGATAAAATTATGAGATGGATGAAGAATGAATGGAATGTAAGCAAGTATTTAGCTGTAGTTAGAAATATGTGTATACGAAAGTTACAGGAAAGGAGTAGTTATAGTAATGGAAGGAAGGAGGGAGATTTTAATACTAATTGATAAATTACTCAAGCACTAACAGAGACAGGGATGTGCCCACAGCTGGCGGTAATCCATAGCTGGGTGAGTAGGCTATTGTGCGTGCATGGACGCTCTTAGCTAATATAGCAGTTGCGTGTTCTCCTCAGCTGCCGGAAATCCGTGGCGGGGGGAGATAGGAGGCTCGCCCCCTGGTTGGTGGTTGTCCGTGTTTGGGGGTGGAGTTGTTATATGCGCCCTTGCACAAAATGATATTCTAAGTAGACTTATATTCTAGATATCGTAGTGTCTATATTCATATTCAAATTAAAACTCTGAGATTTGTCAATGATATTATTTTATCTGAGTCTGCAGAATATCTGGATAAATTACTGAATGGTATGAAGAGAATCTTGGAGATAGAGCACAAGATGAAAATAAATTATTACAGAATAGAAGTAATGAAGTGCAGTCGAACGAAGTCCGGTGATGCAGAAAATAGTAGACTAGGAAATGTTTCTTAAAGGAAGTAGATGAATATTGTTACTTGGGTAGTAGAATAACTAGCGATGGCAGAAGTAAGGAGGACGCAAAACGTAGACTAGCGCAAGCAAGGAAGGCCTTTCTCAAGAAAAGAAATTTTCTCACTTCGAACATTGATAAAGGAATTATAGAGTTAATTTCTGCAGACTTTCGTCTGGAGCGTGACATTGTGTTGAAGTGATACATGGATAATTGTAGTTCAGAACGAAAGAGAATAGAAGCTTTAAAGTGTTGTTACAGAAGAATGCTGAAAGTGAGATGGATAGATCGAGTCACGAATGAAGTGATACTGAATCGAATTGTTGAGATGAGAACGATTTGGAAAAAATTGACAAGAAGAAGATACAGAATGATAGGACATATCCTAACATACCCAGGACTCGTTCAGTTGGTTTTTAAGGGAAGTGTAGGCGGTAAGAACGGTAGGGGTAAATCAAGACATGAATATCACAAGCAGATGAGAGTAGATGAAAAATATAATCGTTACGCAGAAATGAAAAGGTTAGCACAGGATAGGCTGGTATGGAGGGCTGGACTAATGACCGATACAACAACATTGACAACTACAACAGCAACACTAAAATCTTCTTAGCTATAATTTTGAAATATTTAGGTCGGTTTCTGGCATTTGTTGTAAGTTTCAAAGTAATGCAGTGAGTTTTACTGACGCAATGAAGCGCGAAATTACAAAAGGAGCTCTTCACTCTAGGTAGCTAAATTCTCTGGCAATGCTGCCGTCATAAGCAATGAAGCAACTTGTGGTTCCTTTCATCTTTTGAATAGGTCCTCATATAAATCTCTGATTGGAGAAGGTGCGGCGCTACTCCCTAACCACGTAGCACTGCGAGCTGTCCAAGCTCGCTAAACTCTTCACCCTGAAAGCACAGTTTTAGAAATAGTTTACTAATTATGTAAGAAATATGAATAACACTATGAAATTACGACGTTAATAACTTTCTAACATCTCGTTAAATACTTCTCTTTGATATGTTTCACATACTCTACTTAACGGCCCCACCTTCCCGCTTCCCGAACTCAACAGCAAGTAGGCGACATGGGCATGCACATACAAGGCAAATGAGCATACAGTCGATGTATATTCGTGCATGCCAACGTTCGCGGAGTCAGCAGATGAGCGTACATTCGGTGCACACCTCTTTGTTTACATCAGGATATGTTCTAAAATTTAAATCTGTTTTATTGTAAATTATTGGTCCATCTCTGTGGTGTAGTGGTTAGCATGATTAGCTGCCACCCTCGGAGGTCCGGGTGCGATTCCCGGCTCTGCTACGAAATTTTAAAAGTGGTACGAGGGCTGGAACGGTGTCTACTCAGCCTCGGGAGGTCAAGTGAGTATAGGGAGGGATCGATTCTCACCTCAGCCATCCTGGAAGTGGTTTTGCTTCGTTTCCCACTTCTTCTCCAGGCAAATATGCCGGGATGGTACCTGACTTAAGGCCACGGTCGCTTCCTTCCCTCTTCTTCGTCTATCCCTTCCAAACTTCCTATCCCCCCACAAGGCCCCTGTTAAACATAGCAGGTGAGGCCCACTGGGCGAAGTACTGGTCCTCCTTCCCAGTTTTATCCCCCGATCCAAAGTCTCACGCTCCAGGACACGGACCTTGAGGCGGTTTGTGTCGGGATCCCTCGCTTAGTCCGAGGGAAAAACCAACCCTGGAGGGTAAACAGATTATAAAAGAAAGAAATATTATTATTACAAATTAGTGGGAACACCCTTCTCTGTTACTTGGTATCGAAAGCGTGGAAATTTAGAGAGACGCATGTGAAAGTTGGAGTAATTTTAAGCTAACAGTAACTCAATGAACATAAAAAAACTTGCTTCTAGAACGAGTTTTATAAATAAAATATAAACCAATTTATTGGGGAAATTCTGACGCACTTCATGGGACGAAATTCTACAAAATGTCTTTTGGGTTTCAAATAAAGTTTGTGATACTTTTGTTCATCAGTTCGTAAATCTATTCTGTTAGATCTTGCGGTCTGACTATTAACACACTTGACTATTTAGGAAGATTGCCTTCTAATTATGTTCTAATCCTGTTTTATATCTAGGCTAGCTCTTGGAAATCCAAGTGATTATTGCTCACCACCATACAGAATAGGGGTTTATACGCTGAAGTCACGAATGTTGAGCTCAAATTCCTGTAACACATACAAAATATGTTCACTTGTAAGAAATGCAAAGACCTTCTCTTGAATAATATTAATAGTGTGTAGCATCCGAAGAGGCCTGGTCCAGGTCTTTCGAGCTGATGCCTTATAGGTGACCTGCGCGTCTGTGGGCCCTACCTATGGTGCTTTCTGATGATGAAGGCGGCACACACAGCCAGCCCCCGGACCATCGCATTTAAGTTAGGTTAAAATCTCCGACCCGGGACCTTCTAGATCAAAGGCCAGTACACTAACTATTTTGCCACGGAGCCAGACATTCTTTTGGTTAATACTTGCGGTCTTTCTTCGTATGGAGCACGTACTTCATTTTCACTCAGAGATGATCTTGTTTTGAACGCAAGGAAGCGAGAGATAACCGAAGGTTGTTAGGGATCTCTGTTTTACACACTGTAACTGGCATCTTTCGGAGTCGGCACACATCCAGACGAACAAAGTAAGTTGTGCTGCGTGTTGTGGTTGAAAGCATTCTGACATGTACATCACCGACCTTGAGGGCATCCTACTGGACCTCTTACCCAGGTATGAGCATGTTTTATTGCTAGGTGACTTCAATACTGACCGACAAAATGACTGAGACTAAGCAAATAATCAATATATTTACATCTTGTAACATGAAGATTTTGCCACTTAACGCATCACATCACACAGCCACGTCACATACATTACTGGACTTAATTGTGACGAATAACCCTGACAGGGTACTGACCCATGGGCAAATATCTGCTTGCGGACTGCCAATCACGACTTAATTTATTTAACTTATTCACTTAAATGCCCCAAGTACAGGCCTAAATTAATTACATTCCGAGACCTAAAAAATATAAATGACGAAGCCTTATTAGAAGACGCTGCAAGCATACCTTGGCATAATGTCCATATTTTAGATAGTATAGATGATAAACTGGAATTCTTAAACAAACAAATGCTAAATCTTCTCAATAAACACGCGCCAAAACGCACCGCCCGCGTAACACACCCTGCGGGTCCATGGATGACTCAGGAAATACGAGACTTAATGACAGAGAGAGACAAAGCTTTCAGAAAATCTAAAACTAGCCAAGTACCAAACGATTTTGATCTGTACAAGACCCTTCGTAACAGGACCACACAGGCCGTAAGGAATGCTAAAATAAGACACTCACAGAACATTTTGCTAACCCGAAATACGACAACAATCTGGAAAACCGTTAAAAAATGACAATAGGTGGAAAAAATATACATGCTGCTAACATTAAACTACCACTGGATGATTTGAACCAATACTTTACTACAAGACCCGTTAACATTGACGAGACAACAAAAGAACAGACAATTAATAAATTTCTACTCAATGACAACAGTAACAAAGGAGGAGACCAGTTATATTTTTCACTCGTAACTCCCGCAGAAGTGAGACAAATTGCACGATCAATAAAGACAACTGCGACAGGATGTAACGAGATTGTTCCACAGTTACTGTAAAAGCTCTAGACGTAATCCTACCAACTCTAAACCACATCATTAATACCTCACTGATAACCGGCATATTCCCTTCCCTTTGGAAATGTGCAATTGTTCGCCCACTCCCAAAGACTAACAATCCCGTGGAACCCAAAGACTTTCGATCCATTTGTATTTTACCATTTCTGTCCAAAATTTTGGAGAAAACAGACAAATAATCTCATATTTAAATAACAATTTACTTCTTGACAAATATCAGTCTGGTTTTAGAAGCAATCATAGCACAACTACTGCACTACTTGAAGTTACAAATGACATAGGAGTAGCTATGGATAAGGGAGAAGTTACTGTTCTAACTCTTCTAGACCTTAGTAAGGCCTTCGACTGCGTTGACACGGACATACTGATGGCAAAATTACCTGCTCTTAACTTCTCACAAAACACACTATCCTGGATGTATTCCTATCTCTCTGAACGCCGGCAGTGTACATCAGCAGGTGAAAATTTCTATTCATGGCAATCTATGGAGACTGGAATACAACAGGGGTCAGTGCTAACGCCACTCCTATTTTCGATCTTCATTTCAGGACTAACACAAGTAATTAAACATTGTCAATATCATGTGTACGCAGATGACCTACAAATATATACACATGCACACACTCGTGACTTACCGACTGCAATAAATAATAGAATGACGACCTAGAAAGAATATGTAAGTGGACCGATGAACATGCACTAAAAATCAAGGCCCAAAAATCGCAGTGTGTTCTTTTAGCTACTCAAAAAACACACGCACGCCTCACAGACGTTCATACTCAACCAGTAGCATTAAGAGGCACTCAGTTACAATTCAAAGACACAGTCAAAAACTTAGGGATGATAATGGACAAAAACCTTAGCTGGAACGATCATGTAATAGGTATATGTCAGAGAGTGTTTTATTCCTTACATTCTTTTAAGAGATTTACTCCCCCAAAATATAAGAAAACTGCTTATCCAAAGTATGGTAATGCCAATATTCGACTACTGTGACGTAGTATACAGTAACCTGAACGCCTCACTTTTCATCAAGCTCCAAAAGGCACATAACGCATGTGTTCGATTTATTTCAGATATACCAATGTTAAACCATATTTCTCCTGCATTTGGTAGACTTTCATGGCTTCACTTAAGAGAGCGACGAAATTTACACACTGTTTTTCTGTTACATCGTTTGCTGAACCTTAACACTCCTGAATACCTTGCCACACAATTCCAGTACCTAGCATCACCTTCTATTATTCCACCTCATTACTAAGCATTCCCATTCACTGCTTAACTGGTTACAGTAGGTCATTTGTAGTCGCCGCCAGTCGAATTTGGAATTCCCTACCTGCTGAAATTAGGTGCGTGTCAAACCACCTCTGCTTTAAGAAACTCTGTCAAACCTGGTTAATAGATAATTATTCATAACGTACGTAGGATTAGATCATAGCCAAGTTATTAGATTAATTAAAACATTTAAGTGATACCTTAAGATATTCAATTGTAGACAAATTATTTAGTGTATATTTAACTCTTCATGTAGGTATATGTATGGTCGGACAGAATAGCAGGCTTCATAGCCTGAGTCCCGCCATATAAAACAAGACAGTAAATAAATAAATAAAATATAGCTCAGAGTGTTGGATACTCAATGAGAGACAAAAGGGTAGGATTGAACCTGAGTAAATGGATTTGCTACGGTGGAGCATGTGAGCTATCCACTGAGATTAGCCGAGGAATGAACAGATATGAACGCGGAAAAACCGGTCACGCATAGGATTGATGCTCGAGCACTGAGATGGTATGGGCATGTCCGACGTATGGCCACAGTGTTTGTTCAACTTGTCTCCGCCAGGGAGATGATGTCGATAGGGTTCTATCTGAAGAATACTGGCAGAAGTGGCATCTGAGAACAGACAAATACGGAAAAGTGCAAACGCCTGCAAAAGTAAAAAATGTAAGTAAATCAGAGTAGCGCATCTGGGCGCCCATTGAGACAAGGCTAAGGCAGGCGGACTTGACTGAAATTCGGGTAGTTAACGTGCAAAGCGTAAGTCTAAGTCAAACGAGACAGCCTACACACACGGTACACCACACAGGACCAGTGACGTTCGAATGTGACTACGAATCATTCCTTGCACCATTTACAACATGTTGCTTGGAGTACAGTATAAAAAAAGACACTATAATAACAAAAAACTATCTTTTTAAAATATTCATGTTTGAATTATACTGCTCTCGATATTTAGAGGCATGGTTTCATTTTCCTTTATTTACACCTTCCAAGAAAACTGATACGTTACAATTTTCGTGTTCAAAGGTAAAAAGATGCGTGGTTTAAGCATGCAAGCTACGATTTATAATTTCTTGGATGGTGATGATAGAATTTCTACTAAGAAAAGTAATATATCTGTTCTTAATTCAGTAAAAGGACGTCTTCAGCATTAGATTTCATCTTAGGTAGGGCCTCATCATCACAGACGTTTACAAAAATGCAGTTTATAAGTCCCGATCATTTTCCCTTATTCGTTTTCCCTTATTGGCACCAGTGTCATACAATAACACCGAAAGGAAATGATCTTGGATCCTTCTTATTCATTACCCCTCAGGTTCTTAAAAGAACGTTCTTGAAATCTTCAAACTGTTATTATTAATAACATTATTAACGATTATAAATCGTTCAGCCCCCGGCGTCATCTCAAAAGACCTTCACCAGGCCTCTCCGGCGGTCACACCCCATTATTATTATTATTATTATTATTATTATTATTATTATTATTATTATTATTATTATTATTATAGAACATATTAAGCAAGGCTCGGACCTATGAGAGTAACGGAATCCCACTCCTATTTGTCAGACGAGGGACTCCTTGGAAACAACTTGGCGAACGAAATGGAATTCGATGGGGAGCTATCAATATTAATGGGGCTTATGGAAGAAATAAGGTATAAATGACCCAGTCAGCAAAGAGGATGCGTCTGGGTGTGCTAGGAATAAGTGATATTCGGGTAAGGAGAGATAACGAGCAAGAGGTAGAAGATTTTAAAGTGTACTTCATGGGTGTTAAAAAGGGAAGGGCAGAGTCTGGGGTAGGACTGTTCATCAGGATTCCTATTGCATGCACCATAGTTCCTATTAGGCATGTAAACGAGCGAATAATGTGCGTATATTTGGCAGTTGGACGAATTAGGACGAGAATTGTCACGGTGTATTCACCATGTGAGGATGCAGACGAGGATGAAATTGACAAATTTTATGAAGCATTGAGTGACATCGTAGTCAGGGTCAACAGCAAGAATAGGATAGTTCTAATGGGCGATTTCAGTGCAAGAGTTGGGAATAGAACTGAAGGATACGAAAGGGTGATTGGTAAATGTGGGGAAGATGTGGAAGCTAATGGGAATGGAAAGCGTTTGCTGGACTTCTGTGCTAGAATGGGTTTAGCAGTTACGAATACATTCGGCTATTCACCGCTACACATGGGAGGGTAGGGGTACCAGATCCATAATAGACTATACCTTAACCGACTTCGAATTCAGGAAATCTGTTAGGAATTCCCAATGAAACAGAAACTGATGAAACAGATCTGTAGTGAACTAAGTATCTCTATGCCCAGGAAAGTGAAATCTGTCTGCAAACGAATTAGGGTAGAAAATCTCCACGACGAGGAAATTAGACAGAAGTGCATGGATATAATTAGTGAGAATTTCCGCAAAGTGGACAGTAAGCAGGTTCAGGATATATAAAGAGAATGGGTGACATACAGGCATGCGGTAGTAGAAACAGTAAGGGAATGCCTAGGAACAACTATGTGTACAGATTAAAAAAGCGAAAAACTTGGTGGAATGATGAAGTGAGAGCAGCTTGTAAACGTAAAAAGAAGACTGCCGGGCTGAGTGGCTCAGACGGTTGAGGCGCTGGCCTTCTGAACCCAACATGGCAAGTTCAATCCTGGCTCAGTCCGATTATATTTGAAGGTGCCCAAATATGTCAGCCTCGTGTCGGTAGATTTACTGGCATATAAAGTAACTCCTGCGGGACTAAATTCCGGCACCTTGGCGCCTCTGAAAACCGTAACAGTAGTTAGTGGGACATAAAGCAAATAACATTATTATTAAAAAGAAGGCTTATCAGAAATGGCTCCAAACAAGGGCTGATGCAGACAGGGAATTGTACGTAGATGGAAGAAACAAAGTGAAACAAATAGTTGTTGAATCCAAAAAGAAGTCATGGGAAGATTTTGGCAGTAACCTGGAAAGGCTAGGGCAAGCAGCAGGGAAACATTTCTGGAGAGTAATAAAGAATCTTAGGAACGGAGGGAAAAAGGAAATGGACAGAGTTTTGGGTAATTCAGGTGAACTCATAATCGATCCCAGGGAATCACTGGACAGATGGAGGGGATATTTTGAAAATTTTCTCAACGTAAAAGGAAATTTTCATGGTGGTGTCGCGAACAACGGAGCTCATGGGGAGGAGGAAAATGATGTTGGTGAAATTACGCTTGAGGAAGTGGATAGAGTGGTAAATAAACTCCATTGCCATAAAGCTGCAGGAATAGATAAAATTAGACCTGAAATTGTGAAGTATAGTGTATCTAACGAGTGCTGTTATCGATAAAACGTCACGCAGTGAGTCGAAACAAGAGTTTTTCGGCACAAATTTATTATTATTATTATTATTATTATTATTATTATTATTATTATTATATCATTATTATTCACTTTCCTTAAATCTGAATTAGAAAACATTTCTGGAGATATTTGATTTTGCGGGTTTTCTGGTGTGTTGCAAAAAATCAGGAGATCTCCTGAAATTTCGGGAGACCTGGCAACATTGAGGGATTGTAAATAAAACTTCATTGTCATAAAGATGCTGGAATAGATGAGATTGGACCTGAAATAATGAAATTTAATGGGAAGGCAGGGATGAAATAGCTCCATAGAGTAATACGACTAGCCTGGAATGTTAGGAAGGTACCTTTTGATTTGAGGAATGCAGTAATTGCACTTATCTACAAGCAAGAGAATAATTGTAACAACTATCTAGGTTCTTCATTGATCAAGGAAGGTGTGATCGGTGGTTGAGGGTAAGATGGATGAAATCCAGTGTGGTTTCAGACCACAGAGGGGTTGTCAGGATCAGACTCTTAGTATTCGCCAGGTAATTGAAAAATGCTACGAGAGGAATGGGCAGTTATGTTTATGTTTCGTAGATCTAGAGAAGGCATATGACAGAGTACCGAGAGAAAAGATGTTCGCCATGTTAGGGTACTATGGGATTAAGTGTAGAGTGCGGTGAGAACAGATGGTAGAATGTGTTCTTGTTTCATGGTACTTACAGGGGTTAGACAAGGCTGTTTTTTTTTTTTTTTGCTAGGGGCTTTACGTCGCACCGACACAGATAGGACTTATGGCGACGATGGGATAGGAAAGGCCTAGGAGTTGGAAGGAAGCGGCCGTGGCCTTAATTAAGGTACAGCCCTAGCATTTGCCTGGTGTGAAAATGGGAAACCACGGAAAACCATCTTCAGGGCTGCCGATAGTAGGATTCGAAAGACAAGGCTGTAATCTTTCACCTTTGTTATTCATAGTTCATATGAATCATCTACTGAAAGACATAAAGTAGCAAGAAGGGATTCAGTTAGATGGAATTATAGTAAGCAGTTTGACCTATGCCGACGACTTGGTCTTCATGGCAGATTGTGCTCAACTTAAAAATATGTGTAATGAGTATGATATGAAAATTAGTCTTTCCAAGACTAAAGTGATGCCATAGGTAGAATTACATGTCAGGTTGGGGATACAAAGCTGGAACAGGTAGATACTTTCAAGTGTTTAGGATGTGTATTCTCCCAGGATGGTAATGTTGTGAGATTGAATCAAGGTGCAGCAAAGCTAATGCCGTGAGTTACACCGGTCTGTTTCTATCCCAACTTTGCCTTATGGGTGTGAATGCTGGGTAGACTAAGTATATCATATTCATAAGTTAGGAGTAATAACAGGCATTAAAATATCGAGAATGATTACTGGTACAAAAAGGTGGGAACAATGACAGGAGAGTACTTCGGAATGAGGAGATTAAAGCTAAATTAAGAATGAGCTCGATTGATGAAGCTGTGCGCATAAAGCGGCTTTCGTGGTGGGGTTATGTGAGGTGAATCGAGGCGGACAGTTTACCTAGAATAACGGACTCCGTCATGGAGGGTAAGAAATGTGGAGGGAAACCAAGGCGATGATGTTTAGCCCCAGTTTCTAATGATTTCAAGATAAGAGGTATGGCTTTTTAAGAGTCCACAGAGCTAGTTACAAATAGAGTATTGTGGCGGCTTTTAGTGAATTCACAGAGGCTTGCAGACTGAACGCCGAAGGGCGTATGCATGTATGTATGTATGTATGTTTACAGAGTGATTCAGCCACCCCTTCCAACGTAGTTTTATGCAACCCACAATATATCTTCCGTCCTAAAAACATCTGCCCTGCCGGTATGCTCAGACAACACAACCGGATATCTTGGTATTTACCGTCTCACCATGATAGGACGCCGGAATTTTTTACTCATATTAAACACTGGAAGACATGCGTGTGCCTTCTAGATCATATAAACCTGATACGCCGGCGAAACACTAAATTGATATTGTGACCGCAGTAAACCTAATACTTGCCATAAGATGCCCAGTGTGCCGTGCGGATCCGTAGTGTAGTTGGTAAAGGCGTGGTGGAGAGGGCTTGCGTGTCAGGTGGGAGGTTCTAGTCCGGGGTGAAGATGACAGATTTTGGAAATATTTGTTTAATACGTACCGCACGCACTGTAAGTTCAATACCCGCTTTCATGCAAATTGTGTGTGAATGAATATGTTTGTGGCCCGAAGGAGGGCCGGTTAATTAGGAGGCCGGACACATACAGACCGGAAACAATAGGAACACAACTGCCCTGATGATGTTTTATTGCAGCAAATGCTCGATGTTACGACCGTTTTGGTTTATGCACGTTCGGGCCCGATGTTCAATAGATCGTCTTGCACGCTAAATCATTCCAGATGTAATTGCTCGACAGGCGTCCGTGATGAGTGTCCGGAGCTGGTCGGGGTTTTCAGGCGCTTGAGTGTAAACGACGATCTTCAAATGTCCCCACATGAAGAAGTCTTATGGCGTTAAATCCGGTGATCTGGCGGGCCAAGATACAGGGCCTCCTCTTCCTATCAATTTCCCTGGCAATTCCTCGTTCAGGTAGTTACGGACGGCCAAAGTCGAATGTAATTGAACCGAGCTCGATAGCTGCAGTCGCTTAAGTGCGGCCAGTATCCAGTAATCGGGAGATAATGGGTTCGAGCCCCATTGTCGGCAGCTCTGAAGATGGTTTTCCGTGCTTTCCCATTTTCACACCAGGCTGTACCTTAATTAAGGCCACGGCCGCTTCCTTCCAATTACCAGGCCTTTCCTATCCTATCGTCGCCATAAGACATATCTGTGTCGGTGCGACGTAAAGCAAATAGCAAAAAAAAAAGTAATTGAGCTCTATCGTGTTGCAACCACATCGTCAAACGATAGTGCAAAGGCACATCCTCCCGCAGCAGTGCAGTTAGTGTGGGCCCGTCCAATGGCCCTCATAGAAATAAGGTCCAATCAGGCGATTCTCCAAGATTCCACACCAAACATTCACTCCCCATCGTACTTGAGGGTCCGCCTGTTGCACCCAGTGAGGATTGTCCGGGCTCCAATAGTGTATGTTGTGGCGATTGACGTTCCCATTATTGTGGAAGTGCGATTCGTCCGAGAACAATATATGCGATAAGAATGCTGCATCATTTTCCAGCTTGCCTAATAGCCACCGACAGAACTCCATTCGAGCTTCGAAATTCCGCCCATGCAGCTCTTAGTGTAGCTCAAGACGTTATGGGTGAAATTTATGCTCATGCTGTATTCGCCAGACGGACGGCTGGCTGGTGTTCACCTGTCGTGCAATCGCCCTTGTACTGATGTTTGGATTGTTACGAGCTGCCTGCAGAACGACCTCTTCTGTTTCACCCGATATAACGGGCTATCGCGGACTGGTGGCTGGTTGGAAATCACGCTTGTTGTCCTTAGGCGTCTTTCAACACGGCGGAATGTCGTAGCAGCCGGGTGTCGCCTGTCGGGATACCGTTTCTGGTAAGGACGTAGTACGTCGCACTCGTTTTGTCTTGCTTTCCCATAAATGAGGAGCTTGTCAACGTATTCCTCTGTGGAAAACATGCCGAATGACAGCAGAGATTACAGTACATTCAGGCCCTAACCAGCGGAGTAAGCGCAGGGCACAAGATAAATAACAGCTTCATTCTACTGTTTGAAAGTGGCAAACGCGGGCCTGTGTTTACATATTCAAACATCATACCGGTGCGAAAATATTCGAACAATGCAGGATTTGGACCGCCAGTAGCACGTTTCGTCGATTGCTGGGCGAACGCCTAACCACATCCGCTACGCTACACTGGTGGAAACAGCGTGATAGTACGACGAGACCAGGGTATATACGCCATCCGGTTCGGTGGTTAAGACATTAATTACTGCACTGTTACCGAGTTTTATGCATTGATTCCCCTCTTCGTTACACCTGGTCACAAGGCACGACACGTTAACATAGTTACATGGTAAAAGGACGTTGCTACATGATTTCAACGCGTCATGTTTTGCTAACGGGTGATATTACATTTCGCTAGGGTTCAGAATCGTGTGCAAAATGTGCTCACTTAACATTAGTACCATACAGTACGCTGCAGGGGAATAGTACCCCTATAACAATGTGCACGTTAATTGGGCTGCAGTAAGCAATATTGGAAGGGGCTGCTGAATCACACGGTACCGGCGAGTTGGCCGTGCGGTTAGAGTCGCGCAGCTGTGAGCTTGCGTCTGGGAGATAGTGGGTACGAATCCCACTGTCGGCAGCCCTGAAGATGATTTTCCGTGGTTTCCCATTTTCACACCAGGCAAATGCTGGGGCTGTACCTTAATTAAGGCCACTGCCCCTTCCTTCCCATTCCTAGGCCTTCGCTATCCCATCGTCGCCATGAAACCTACCTGTGTCGGTGCGACGTTAAGCAAATAGCTAGAATCACACTGTGTATGTATGTATGTATGTATGTATGTATGTATGTATGTATGTATGTATGTATAACTCCTGAGAAATACTGAGATGGTACCATATATGTAGTGTAGGTAGTGTAGTGTAGGTCCAGTGGCATCAGTACAGTTAAGTCGAAATTTATCATGCAGGCAGCCTTGACGGTGTCATTCCAAAATACCTGCACACGATAGCTGAGGACATAGATTATTATTATTATTATTATTATTATTATTATTATTATTATTATTATTATTATTATTATTATTATTATTGTCCGTCTCTGTGGTGTAGTGGTTAGTGTCATTAGCTGCCAGGGGCAGATCACCAATAGGAATACTGCACTAGGCCTCTCCGGACAAGGAGGTTTTAGTCTTAAATAACTGTTAGTTGTAACACCGAGGGGGGTGGCAGCGCATGTTAACGCGCTATGGCTATGGGCCCAAGCTGTGCGGGAGTGGGTTCGAGCCCCACCGTCGGCTGTTTTGAGATTGGGGGTTTTCCATTTCCACTTCCGGTCAAATGCCGGGGCAGTTCCTATTCATAAGCCACAGCCGATTCCTTCCACCTCCTTAGCCAGTTTCATTCACCATCGTTCATTGCATTTTCATTAGCTTCTCAACTGAAGTTGGCATTTGAAAACGCATCTAGCCAAAAAAGCCACATAAATACATCACACCTCATCCCCGACCCCGCATCAGGAAAACGGACTTTGGGGTAGATATACTGCACCCATAAAGCGAATAGCCTAATGGATAATTAATTAATTTATCAGTTTTAATATGTAAAACTACGTACAGAAAATTCACTGAAGATACTTCCCAGGTTTTGCAACAAAGAGACATTCTAGAGACCAGAGCAAATCCCCAGTACTTGCTTAAAATCACGCGTCGGAACACCCGAAAATCGTAGAAGTCTCAAATAAAACTTAACGGGGACTTTCTAACGGGAAAGCGGATATTGGGAATAACAGGGGCCGCACCCCGAATTAAGACGGAGAAAACGGATGACAGTACGAGATTGAACGATACCTTGCACCCCTCGAGAGAAATGGTTTAGTCCTCGTTGGAAGACGTCATTTGAGCCTTGGACAGAATGCAACCAATCACAAAAATTGAAAAATATAACCGCCCTGCCGAACTAAAAATGTTAGTTATTTTCGAGATTGTGAAGTGAATTAAAGAAGGAATACTGTGCTCTCATCTTTAACTAATTAAGGAGAAATTTTGTGGTGATTTTAGTGACAAATTATTTCGTAATTAATTAATTATCGACAACTACGGCATAAGTGTAATTGGAATGGACTCATCCGAAGTGAAAACCCGCATGGCGCCAAATCATAGAAGATCAACCTAGCTAAATAACAACAGTGACGCTTGTGAATTTATGTGAAAATGTACGATCGGTTTCCATAATCCTTTGAAACAGTGGCACTGCACCAGTTTATGGAATCATAGCCTATTATTTAATGTTAAATTAAATGACGGATATCAATACAATTCAACGAGAGTTAATAAATATCATTCCACCATCCTTTCTCGAGGGTAGTTCCGGGACGTGGCGTAGGAAATATACAAAATGAGGCGAAGAAGCCGTGAAACTATTCAGTCTCAGTCCTCGGTATGCAGTCTTCAGTTGTTATCAGTGTGTGTCAATGTCAGTCGAGGTGAGTGTTAGTCTCAAACAATGACAGTCTTCAGTATTCAGTCAGACTCTGACTTAATTATGCAATCTTCGGTATTCAGTATTCAGTGTTCAGTCTTGTTTTGAGGAATTGTTAACAATGTTTGATCGATGAGTGTGATTCGTACAGTCTATGAAAATCGCCACGAACAGTCTATGTATCTGAGCGAAAATGTTGCTTTCTCACCATTCTGCAATCAGTTTTTAAATAGTCTACGGCACTTTGATGAACTTTGCAGTATTAAATTAGCAAACGTTCTGACACTTATATTTACATCTTTACTGTAAACTAGAAATCTGAGAGGTTTAATTTATCAACGGGAGTTGTATGCAGGGAGTTTATCGTAAGGAAAGCCGCCGCAATATATAGTGATTGCTAACATTTCATAAAGACATTAGCAGTAAAAGACTAAATGAGTAACACAACAGTTTGTCCGAGATGAAAGTGTAACTGACCGCAGAGAGCAGATAACGGAAAGTGCAGATAGCCAAGGACACTCGACGTTAGCCCCTGACGGGACGTACTACGGCTCCACTCTGAAGCTTTGCCGAAGCATTACGGAGCAAGCCGAAGCTTTCCGAATGGCGTACGCCGCCATCATGAATCGAGTAGTTCAGATTAGTGATGGCAATATCGAATGTTTTAAACTATCGGTTGACTGCCGATTGTGAGGCTTGACTATCGAATGAAAACATTCGATAGTTTTCATTCGGTTTGAAATCGGTAGTAATAGCCTATACGTTTTGTACTGCGGTAGTACTAGTAACTAGTAATAAGTCATTTGCTAGTAACTACCGAAATGTGGATTATTGTATTATACTACCGATTTGCATAGCATGTTTGTTTTGTTAATATAAGCGGAAATATAGAGACTACGACCAGTAACCAACGTTACACAATGTTCGAGTGAAGTGGTCTATAAAATAAGATAAAATGTCCCGATTAAAGTAATTGTGGTCATTATGTTCCATTTTAAATAAAATGCATTTTTGTGCCCCTAATCACAAGTTAATGAATGTAAGATCGTCTGTTCATAAAATAACAAGTGTTAGGTAATTTCAGACGAAGGTTATGTCCTCATTGTAATGACACCACATATTAAAGTAATCTGAATACAGCAAACTAAACTAAATGAAGAGACAACATATTTTCCTAGGATCAAATATAGTGAACATAATAATTTTAAAATAATTCCATTCATGTAAGGTTAATGTTCAATCATTAGAGGTTCATGGTTCGTATAACGAAAGTATTTACATAAACTATAACATGATTATCTATTGATAAAGTGCACAATATTAAAATTGCATTTGCCATTATACAACTTTGAATCAGATTAGTGCTTCTCTTTCATCTTCACCAACAAAGTAAAACTGCAAAAATTCAGGATTTTGATGAGCATTTGGCAAAAGACTGCCTATAGCGAAGTGGTTTTCCGTGGTTTCTCACTTCTTCTCCAGGCAAATGCCGGGATGGTACCCAAGTTAAGGCCACGGCCGCTTCCTTCCCACTTCCTTGTCTATCCCTTCCAATCTTCCCATCCCACCACAAGGCCCCTCTTCAGCATAGCAGGTGAGGTCGCCTGGGCGACGTACTGGTCATCCTCCCCAGTTGTATCCCCCGACCCAGAGTCTGAGGCTCCAGGACACTGCCCTTGAAGTGGTAGAAGTGGGTTCGTTCGCTGAGTCCGAGGAAAAAACCGACCCTGGAGGGTAAACAGATTACGATACGATACTTTGAAAGTTGGCATAAAGCCGTGTTTAGCACCAAAAGATTGCTAACTACGCATGCGTGCTGGTCATAATGAGGGAAGGACAGGTATTGCTTTCGCCTAGCCTGTTTCACTAGTTGTACGGAATAAATAATTCCTTTCAACTGCTGCATAACTCACTAACGAAATATAAAACAACGGTGATAATTCTCCTTGATAAAACAATATTCCTATGTTAAAAACAGTCACCAAAAGGAAGATTCGAACCTCGCTGTTTGCAGTTCGTTGATTTACCCGTTGCGCTATCGGTGTTGCTCAAAGTAAGTTCTCATTAATTTTCTCACAAACCTTCATATAAGTAGGCCTATATACTGGTAATTGCATTTTATTTTCATTAGAGACTTGGTTGATTACCATCTTGAAATACACAGAAGCGGAGTGAATTGGCGCGTACACTTAAATGTTGAAAACTACCGCGGCCATTTTTATAACAAATAACTGGCCACTCCGTGACGAAGGAGGTGGCGATTTCAGCGCTGACTAGTGCAAACAATTGGAATTTGCGATCCGAATGAAAAACCGAATGCAAACGGAAACAATCGGTTGTAACGGTAGTTGACGACTATCGAATAATTCGGTAGTTTTCATTCGATAGTCCCATCACTAGTTCAGATAACTTAACTAACTGATCTGAACTGAACTATTCTGAAGAACATTGCTGTATGTTTATTTTCACCTACTGCAGCTTCACATGGTCAGCACTGTTTCTATTATTTTATGCTCAGAGTATTAGCATATGTGTATATAAACGTGACTCGTGTGTTGAGAATGTCTTGTGAGAAGATATTGGATAGTGCTTTCCGTCTCTGGAGCTCAATGATTTTTACTGTTTGTTGTTATATCTCCGAGTGGTACATGTGATCTACTGCCCGTTGCTTGTGAGAAGATATTGGATAATGCTTTCGGTCTCTGGAGCTCAATGATTGTCACTGTTCTGATATATCCGAGTGGTACATGTGATCTACAACCCGTTTAAAGCAAGCCCAGTCTTTTAAAATGTACAGACTTTATATAAATAAATGTGTAAAAAATATTTGTGTATTTTTTAATATTATATTTGACGTTTATATTGTATATTTCAGCTCAATATTGCATCGAGTATTATAATCTCATATATTGGAATGAATGCCCTATTTTACCTACTTTACCTCAGATACCGATATACAGTTTGATTAATCAATAAGAATTGCACTAATAATCAGTGATCTGCATTAGGTGCTGTTGCCCAGGTGGCAGATTGTACTTTCACTTTAAGTCTCAACTAATACAGTATAGACCTACGGGATTGATAAAATTAGCCAAAAGATAATTAATTATAGTACAAGGTAGTGAAACTAAGGCTCTGCTTTTATTCCAGTATTGCTGATCTTGATGGGTATAACCATCAGTGGTTGGTGAATTTGCTTGAATCTGTATCGGAAAGTCAGAAGAAAGTGACAATGAGAAGGTTGAATATAATCCCATCAAACTCAGTACCTCTAGGTTATAAAAGAGGTTATGTAATTCCATAGGCAGAACTGACAGTGAGCTGATATTGAAGGGTATTCTTTTTTTTCTGCCAAGCATGAGATAATAAGATTCAAGCAAATTCACCAACCACTACCGTAATGGATATAGGCTATCCTTCAAGATCAACAATACCAAAATACAAGTACAGCCTCAGTTCCACTACCTTGTATTATAATTAATTAATCTTTTGGCTAATGTTATCAATACCATATACTGTATTAACTGAGACTTATAACAGTATTTCTAGTGAAAGTATAATCTGCCACCTGGGCGACAGCACTAAAGATAATCTCTCATCCTAAAGGGTCAGTGGTACACTCCTGTTTCTATTGTAAAAAAAGGTCAAATCACATGAAATTTTCAAGCATGATGTACTATGGTATGATTTTTTTATCACACTCCATGAACTGTGTGACTGATATATGATAATTACCTTCCTGAAAGCTGCAGGTAACAGCTAAATCTGCTCTCAAGATTGTTGATTTGCAGCTTCCCTGTTGGTACATGGTAGTACTGCTGAAAGTGTCAGTCATTAGTGGCTCAAATTCAGAGTTCTGCAACTGTTAAGCCATGATCAGAAATTTGAAAGAAAAGCGAGGTGTCATTTGTATAACTGAAATTTGCTTCCAGAGGATTCCAGTGCAAAGTAAATTTTACAAATTTCTTACAACCATACATCATCATCTTCAAGCTCCAGTTTCCCAGGTGTGGAGTACAAGCGCTTACTACTTCATCCTGTTAAAGTTTAGTTTCTGTTCCTCTATATCTTCCCACTTGGCATTCCTCTTGCTGACCTCCAATTTCACTGTCTCCATCCATAAATTCCTCGGCCTCCCCCTTTCACTTCTCTGTCAAAATGATTCCTTGCTGTTCTCGTTCTGTCCATTGTCATAACATGTCCAAACCATTGCAGCCTGCCTCTTCCTAAAAGCTCGGTAACAGGCATTTTGATGCCAGCCTCCTTTCTATTTGCTTCATTTCTAATCTTGTCCTTCCTGGTCTTTTGGTTCATTGTTCTGGTGAATTTCATTTCTGTTGACTGGATTTACTATTTGCCTTGTTATGCAGGGTACATGTTTCAAGTCCATATGTGAGAAATGGAATGAAGTAGGTATGAAACATGGTCAGTTTTGCTTTCTGGAGTATTTTATCATCCCAGAGGAGGTTTCTCACTTGAAAATGAAATTGAGAAAATTTCTGAGTCCTGTTAAGTATTTCTTTTAATGTGTTATCTTTTGAAGTGATTCTTCCAAGGTAGCCTATTTGAAGTTAGAACCAGACTGCAATAGACTTCCCTCCAGGAAATTGTTTGAATATGTACCTTTACTGTTGATAGTCATTTAAAGAGCTTTTGTTTTATTGATTTTTAGTCCATATTCTTTAAATTGCTGTTCCAATATTTGGACACAGGTTAAGCACTTTTGATAGAGCATCTTCAGTTGTAATCGTGCAAGCGAAGAGGAAGGTTGTTGAGTGTGTGAGTGCTGACATGGGGATTTCAATAGAATTGTACCGGGCGACGATAGGTCGTTGGCACGGTAGAGGCAGGAATACGAGGCGCAATATGAGTGGCAGAACCAGACAGCAGGTGAGTTTGGTTTCAATTTTGATGGCTGCATCAGTGATGGCAGTGTTGTTAGTTATTGGAGGGGTCGAGATGAACCCTGGACCTGATCATGAGAATGTGGTTGGTTGGGAAGACATGGAGACGATAAGGGAATTTAGTAAGGCCCAAACTGAACAAATGAGAGAGCTATTACGAGAGCAATCTAGCGATCTACGAGAAATGGTGAAAGAGGAGATAGGAAAAGTGACAGAAAGGGCGGTCCAAAATAATAAAGAAATATCAAGTTTGAGGGATAAGGTGAGGAGAATGGACGAAGAGATAAAAGAGTTGGAATGGCAGGAGAAAAAAAGACAAGAGGAAACCCGAAAGAAAAATATTTTTTTATATGGGCTACCAGAGATAGAGCATCTTTACTTTATCAATCTGGATGTCTGGCAGACCTATACCTTCTAGGTATTCCCAGATTATCTCTCTAGGCACACTGTCGTAGGCCTTCTCGATGTCCATACCAACCATCACTAAGTTCTTAACATAGCCTATTCCCAGTGCTTCTCCGTTATCATTCTGATGGCAAATATCAGGTTTGTAGTGCTTCAGTTGTTCCTGAACCCGCATTGCTCCTCCTCCAATAACGGTTCAACTATATTCCTAATTCATTTTCAAATGATCTCCAAAAGTTTGATTGAGAAAGTTGAGTGATGCCCCTATAATTTCTGCATTTCTTCCCATCTTCCTTTTTATACAGGGCAGTAGCGGCGATAGTGGGGGGGGGGAGCAGTTGCCCCCTCACTTTGTGGATAAAAGATTACATTTTTATTCCATTTTTATCCAGATGAAACTAGGAATTATAGAAATTATTTTTAAACAAAGTAATTTGTACAAGCCCTGTTGTCTTATCGGCTAATTTTTCCCTCATCTTATTTAATTATTAACAAAATTATTAGAGGAAATACACACAGAATGTTGTTCATCCCGCATAACCGATTTGTATACCGCCACAGCAAGTAGTGTACACTGCATGTGCTATGAGGAAGGGTAGCAAGGGTACATTTTTTGCCAAGGTCATGGGCACTGAGGTATGGTTCACCTGCTTGCCGCATGCATTCTTCAGTCTGGCAGTCTCTTTAGTATCTGTTAGTTTCTTAGTGTGTAGTCAAATACTAAATGATTTTATTTGTATAATCACACCGTACTTTATTTAACTGTACTAAATGCGTAATATTGTTCCTTTGGTGAAAGTTTTATTGTATGGTATAGTATTGAATCGACCACCTCTGTGGTGTAGTGGTTAGTGTGATTAGCTGCCACGGTTCACGCAGACAGTTCTCATCCTAATTCCTCCAACGGCTAAATCTACCCAAGTCATCTCCTCATTTACGAGCCTAATCAAAATGATGTTATGTGCAATAGAACTCCTGATTAACAGTCCTTCCCATTTTAACACCTGTTAAGAACACTTTCTAATCTATCTCTTCCTCATTATCTCCACTTACCTGAATATCTTTAACTCCTAGCACACCCGGATGCAGACTCTTTGCTGACTCTGCCAGTTCTACTTTCTTTCTTGCATAAGCCTCATTGATAGTGATGGATCCGCATTGAATTCCATTTTATTTGCCGTTTCCAAGGTAAATGCCCAGAAAACAAAAGCAATGAATATCAATGTGAAGAGCAAACAGAAATTCATTGTCAGTGATGAAGACATTCAAGAAGTCGAAGAGTTTACATATCTTGGCAGTATGGTTACGCAGGATGGAGGAGCAGCTGCTAATGTCAAAATGAGAATCCACAAAGCAAATGTGGCATTCATACAACTCTCTCCGATATGGAGGGCCAGAGAAATCTCAATGAAAACCAAACTTCGCATTTTTCGAACAAATGTAAAAACAGTACTGTTAAATGGTTGCGAAACCGGGAAAGTTACCTCAGAGATCACTCATTAACTACAGGTATTTATAAATAGATGCTAAAGGAGAATTAAATGCATTTTTGGCCAAAAATAATTTCAAAGGAAGATCTCTGGAAACAAACAGAAGAAGAGCCCATTGGCATACAAATAAAGCGGAGGAAATTGAAATGGTTCGGCCACATAGTGCAGAAGCAGCAGGATGCAGTGGAGAGAAAGGCTCTGTTTTGGAACCCCCAAGGATAACGGAAGAGAGGTAGACCCAGAAAGTCATGGAGAGACAGTGTGATGGAGGAGGCAAAACAAGAAGGGAAGACCTTTGGAGAACTGAAGACCCTAGCTCAAAATAGGATACTTTGGCGCTCCGTCGTCAAAGCCCTATGCTCTCCAAAAGAGTAAAAGGACATAACTAAGTACGTAAGTTTAAAAGGCGTGTTTAAAATATTCTGAGCTTGGTACATTCTGTGAAGCAGGATGCTGCCTTACTTACACATACTCACAGTGAGAATCTCTCCTATAGGAGGCAGGGACCACCGGTTGATTGTATAGTTCTAGCTGCCAGAACAACAGGAAGGTCCTGGCTTGGAACATGTCAAAAATGTCCACCCCAATTCCATAGCAATGGGTATCCCGACTCTGAGGACGATTAACTTTGCCACTCAGCCGTTGCCCATGGTTCACACACTAGGTTATGTCTACAGTAACACTCACCATAAACCACACATTTGAACTTAACAGTTGAGGGTTATTCAAACATTTGTGTAATGTAATACTGTTATGTAACAAAATGTGTGACATTACCTTGAGAGCTGCACAAACCATGGATCTTAATGTCATGGTCCATTCTCCATCAATATTTCAGATTACAGCCTGCACGGTTGCTAGGCAACATAGCATCACACATTTTATTGAAAGGCATTTATGCCCATTTGATTTTCCCAGAGGGAAATGCAATAACTTTTTTAAATATTCATTATTTTCCATTACCGAGACACAGTTTGCAGAAAATGTGCAATTCTTTACTCCGTTCTACACTCTTGTTTGATCACAGGAAATGTAGTTTTATAGAAGTTATTAACTGCACAAGAGTTGTTCAAGAGTACCTATGTGGAAAAACTATTCTGAAGTTTAGTTTGGGAGCCATTCTCAGCTAACAGCCACTTTCTTTGGGTACACGTTTCTGATATCTGAGAACTTGGCAGCTGTTAATTGTCATGGTAATAAAATGATGGAAATATTAAAGCTTTTTGCAAAGTCTGTTTGGTTAAGCTCAGCTGATTATGATAATTTTTAAAATATACACACTGTCAAAAATGAAAGTTTTGAAATTGTTTGAGAGATGACACTCATAACTTGCAGATATTGACAAGTCCTTAAACATTACATGGTTCACTCTGTTATTGTCTGCTATTATCACACAAATTTTAAGCCCTCATGTTACAACAGGCTTCACTTGCATAGGATGTTAGGTCCTTACCTGTGATATTTACAGGAGTAAGGGATAAAGTTTGTTTCGGTCTGTTAGGTCATCAGCCCAGAGGCTGGTTGGATCCTCAATTAGGACCACCAAAGGCTATGCAGTTATATGGAAACTGCAAAAAATAATGGCAGAGCCCAAATGAGGCATACTAGGCAAGACGAGGAGTGAGGTAGTTTGCCATTGCTTTCCTCACTGGACCAGAAGGTGCTACTGTAGCACGATTGATCCTATGAGCAACACCTTTCATAACACTCAAACGCTAGTTGTGCTCCAAATGTCATTACTCAGCACGACCCATACCCCAGCAGCTTCCATATTGTCACAGCCATGGATGAGATTGGGACTTCGGTAGAAGCTACACTTTGCTCTGGCCTGTGCCAAGAGACAGATACAAAAAAAAAAGTGAAATAAATAAAGAGGCACTAAAGATGCCACAACAGTTTTTGCTGCTGCTGATAATTTAAGCAAACCCATTGAGCACACCTCCAGTGTAGACTGTACTCTCCTGTACATACACAAACTTCCCATTAATTAAGCCACATATTTTTCACTTGAATGTGGTACCATTAATGGTGGACTTTAAATAAGGTAAGTTTTCGCTGGAATTGTCAACAGCCACATTCAATGGGAAGTGTAAGTGCTGAAATTTTCTGAAAATTATTTTGCTTTTGAACTTTGGTAACTACTAACTCAAAAATTATAAAAAATGCATACAGCATCATGAGAACTGAATAATTTCTACTATGTTCTAACAGAGAGAACTAAGTCTCGCTCTTCAGAAATATTTTGAGAGTTTTACCACAAACATACCAGTACAGTTTGTAGATCCGTAACTACAAATTAATCGATACTTTATTTTTTTTTAAATGTAACATACAAGGGTGAATTGAGTTTTATGCCTAGTGCAGCTTTGTTTAGTTTTTTTTTTTACAAGTTGCTTTACGCTGCACCGACACAGATAGGTCTTACAGCGATGAAGTGACGGGAAAGGATTAGGAATGGGAAGGAAGCGGCTGTGGCCTTAGCCCCAGTATTTGCCTGGTATGAAAATGGGAAACCATAGAAAACCATCTTCAGGGCTGCCGACAGTGGGGTTCGAACCCAATATCTCCTGAATACTGGCCGCACTTAAGCGACTGCAGGTATCAAGCTTGGTGTTTAGATTATTCTCTGAGACTTTCCAAAAAAAAAGATAATGTTTATTCAAGTTTCTGTATGATGAGCTGAAGAATCTTGGCTACTACCCGGTATATCATTTGTAGGTTTGCAAGACTGATGTCTTATGGAGGCTGAATACAGCATGGATTAAGGAGGAGATATTTCAGTTATGCAACCTTCTTTAATGCTAAGTAATATTTTTTACTACTTTGTGAAAGACTTGCCAGAAAAAGAAGCCATTTTTTCTTCTGAAAAGTGTACAGGAACACTAAATCACCAGTTGCAAACATCTTGTGGGGGAGGGGGGGGAGAATCTACTTCTGCATATTTTCTAATACATACCTGTTTTTTACAACCTAAGGAGAAAAATTCACATCACTGCTGTGTAGATATGGTGAAAGTTGCAAAGGTTCTTCCCATTGATATTTCAACTTATATTCTTCACAATAATAATATTTCCATTTATTTAGGAACAATGTCCTGTATTTACAGGCTGCCACTAAGGACAAGATAAAACAAACCAAATTTCTGTACAGATCTATTAATTGAAGAAAACTCTAAATTATAAAGGAACAGTATAATTAGAGTGGCATTCCAGAGCCGTAGCTGTAGAGGTGGTGTCTCAGGATTTTGATGGAGCCTCTGAGGACGAGGGTCGCAATTTCAGGGATGAGCTTCATTGGAAGCGCTTCCATATGGCGACGAAATGACGAGGTACGGTACCGCGAACTCGACCATTATTTCCATTTCCTGAAGGTGGTATTTAGATTTGTAGTAAGGGATAGTGGATTTGTATTTGTTAATCTTTTCAAGATTAACTTCCTCTGGCTGACAGCTATGGTTCTCGAATCTGACAGTTGGATCTAATATGAATCCTTGAGAGCTGCTGTCTTTAAAGGCTATGATGTCAATTCTCTGCAAACTACTGTTTATGGCCAGTCCGTGTATCTCTTCATGTACATTGAATCCCTTCTTTCTTAGTTCTTCGGCAATGAGAGATCTGATCTGGTGGTGCCGCGTGTGCAGAATCCCAGGACATAACCAAGAGTTTCTTTCTCTCCGTGGCAATGCCGACAGAGGTTGTTGTCCAGGGATCTGCCTGGCACCGAGCGCACCGCAGATACATTAGCAGTCATCTTTATAGCCTCTCTCCACTCGTTACAAGACAGTCCGGTATGATCTCGCACCCACGAGTTTGCTGGTGTACTCTTTGTATAGTTGTACTCAGAGTCCTTCTTTGCGGCAGTGAACACCAGGAGGTGAATTCACGTTCTCGTAGCTCTTGCCGGATCTTCTTAGTATCGTACAAGCCGTTCTTGGTGCTTATTTTCTGGATATCAGCGTTTGTTAGTTTTAGGCGTTCTACGCATTCCCGACTCTCCGCATGAGAATCCCTTGAAGTGACGCTGAGTGGGTATTTAGTCTTAAGCAAGATGTTACAGGCGTTAATACATTGAAGGTAAACTTTCCACGAGGTTTTAAAAAGAGCGAGTCCTTTGTATTTCTTTTCGGTGTACAGTATGCCATCTGGAGTATCCGTCGGTAACTGCAATATCTCCTTTGTTGCACTTTTAATCATTTTATCGCTATCGGATAAGAATTTCTGTGCGATTTTCTTGAAACTGCATGTCAGGAAAGGGTACACCAAGGTGGGACAGATTGAAGAATTCAGTACTATGAGTTTTTGGTCTTCCTTAAGCAGTGGCGATGATGTTAGAAGTTGGAGCTTATTGTGAAGGTTTTTCATTACAGCAGTCTCGTCAAACACTAGAGTATCCCTGAAGGTAGTTCCATGATAACAAATTTGTTCGCCGTCTCCAATTAAATCAATCCTACAGTCTTCCTCCATGGATAGTATTATCCTTCAAGATGAATGGAAGATATTTAAGTTTGAGAAAGTTAAGGCAAATTAAAAATCTGTAAGTTAAAAGAACCAGAAACCTCATATCAATCTAAAACTTCCATGTGGGAAAGGGAAATATCCTGAAGTAGCAGATACAATTAAGATATGTTTCACTCTATCCTATAGGAGTGCAGATGTAGAGAGCTTTCTCTCAGATGAGCCAAGATTTGACCAATGACAAAGCATCGCCCATGTCACCAGGAATATTAAATACAAGAATAAATATTCAGGATGCTTTTAAAAATTACTGCAGTAAAACAAACCACAACTGATCTGGTCACAACGAAGCAACTGACAATGACAAGATCTGCTCACTCTTGCTACACTGCTCATCCAGAAAGGAAAGAATGAGCACCAAATGAACTTTATAGAGAGGAAGAAAAGTACATCAAAACTGGAAAAGTAAATAAGAAATGCAACTTAAATACTGAAGAATTTGAAGATTTCAAGAAACTTAAGGAATAAAAGTGAAGAAATGGCAACTAGTGACAAGCTTTTTGAACAAGTAAAATTGAAGTTAAAGAAAGCTGTGTAATAAATGGTCTTGGCAATATAAAGTTTACTCAGGGAATGAATTTCATGGAATGATAACTTTAAAACAAGAGAAAGCTTGTATATAAAGAAGAAGAATGCATGCAGAAGAACTTAGATGGATGTCTTATCTTATAACAAACATTTTCCAGAAAAAATAGTAATTTAATGGTTCATAGCAAACCTTTTTAGTTATTGATCTAATATTCATATTATAGCACTTCTTTTTTTATTGTATTATGGTAGTATTCTGATAAAAATTAGAAATTAAGGGCAAATGACAGATTGCTGTAAGAGGTGATGTAAAGATTGTTTTGTGAAGAAGATATGCAATGTGTTTCTTTTTGTTTTATTTTAGAAAAAAATTAGTATATCAATACTGAGTGGCAGCCTTGAGTTTTGTACACATTTTTCACCCACTTCCAGACACAGGTCCAACAGTGAGCTGCTGATAAGTTTTTCCTTCCTCTGCCAAGTATGACTGCTGTTGTTTATTAAGTGGCTTAAAGTGTTCTGTCTCCTGAATTTCCTCCATCATGACTTTGATACTGTTCCTTGTATGATTCTTTCAACAAATGTAAACATCACTTATATTTTTCTTAACTAGCATACCTATTCTAAATTACTTATGTATTCATAATAGGATATATTGCAGTTGATTTCGATGAGAAAGACTTTGGTAGAGGAAGGTGGTACAGTACTGTACTACAGCACCCTGAAGATAATCTCTTGCTCTAAACAGACAGTGATACAGCCCACGAGTCTATTGTAAAAGGTCCAATCACATTAAATTTTCAAATGTAATATCTTATGTAGATCTCACAAAAAAGCTTTACCTCTTTTTCAACTCACAACCTTCTGCCCTATGAAAGGTCAACTATAAAGCAAGTAAATTAAAAATAATTATACGGTACCCACCAAGTTATGCACAACCTCCATCATAATGTCTAGTGATCCTTCAGAACAGTACTTCTGAGGATTTCAATTCAGGAAGAAATAAATAGTAGTTTGTATATGCCTAAATATGTTTATTCATGATTAAATAAAGGACCTCAAATCTGTATCACATGTTCCTTTTTTTCTTTCTTTTCTTTTTGTGTGTGTGTAGTCCATATAGGATTAATTATCAATGTTACAAACAAGAGTTTTACAGTGATGCTCATAACTTGCTACTTTTTGCATTAAAATCCTGAAAACAGTGATTGATTAATTCTGTGTATTATTTACCTACATACTGATTGTATATTTCAAAACATTCTAAACCCTTTTCTTTACAACAGGCCACAAACACATATCTCATCTAACACTGATATCACAACATTTTGGGCTGATGACCTAGATGTTAGGGCCCTTTAAACAAGCATCATCATCATCATATCACAACATTCCAAACTACTCATTACTAACTGAAATAACAACTGCTTTTGATCTGAAACACTCAAAGCACAATGTTCATAGTCGCTTTAAATCAAATGTTGCATGATACTATACACTCACTGACATAGCTACTAGGTGTGCAAGACCACCCCTATTTAATTCACAAAAATCTAAATATTGTTGCATTATTGTTCTCAGAATTTTATAAACATTTCCTTGTTTTTCCTTCCCATTTACTTTGGTCTGAATATTCTTCCTCCATGCTCTGTCAACATGCCATGAGCAAAATAATCTCATGGTTGCAGGTCCCATGACTGCATTCCAAGCATTGTAGAAGGCTTCTGCCAAATTGGACATGAAGACCTTTGGGGATACACAACCAACCTCATTGTTAATGTAGGTGAAAAATAGAGACAATATTTCCTGGTCACTTCTATTGGAAATCAGAAATGCACAAGGAAAGCCCTGTCTCAAGTCATCCAGAACTAAAAGCGTTATTAACTCAAACCCATAGCTATTAAGCCCATGCATTCCATCAGTGCATATACAGTCACTACCATATTTCTTTAATATTTCACTTTGAGCACTGTTCATAATAATTAAAATAAAGTCATCACTAATGAGGTTTGGATGCTTTTCACTGGTGGTCCCCTGAGGTTTATAAAATAATACACAGGGACTGTCACCTGAATTAACTTCACTGACCCAGGCCTCAACACTTGTACCATCCTCCTGATGTCTGACAGATTTAGAGCTCAAGTTAAAACTACACTCAATATTATACAAATCCTGTTTTGTGATTAAATGAATTCTTTCAAGCTTTGAGTCTGTCACAGATTCGCAAATTTTGTCCAGAATAGCTTGAAAGGGAATCTGGTTGGCAATATCTGTTGCTAATGTTTTCCTGTTTGGCTAATGTTTACTTCACACATTCCATTTTCATGTTCAATTAGTCAAATACTTGCTGGACAGATCTCATCAACTTTGTTGCTTCCCTGAAGCTTCAAGTGCCTGATGCCTTTACTTTCAGATACAAAAAAAAGCCTGATCGATGACACACACAGTAATGTTTCTTCATGTTAACTGCTGCAGTGTAAGAACCCCTTTTCTTTACATACTGTGAATATGTTTCGCTTTCAATGTGCTGTTTCCACTCTAGGAAGCTTGAGAAAGAAGGAAATTTTTTATCCTCTGTCTCAGGTCCTCCAATTAAGTTTGTGTGGCACTGACGCTCGTGCCGTTTTAAATTATAACTGTCCGTGAACTGTTTATCACAAAATTTACAGTGGTGCGGAAGAGATGTCCGCCCTTTAAAGAATGCGCAATTTCATCTAGTTTCTCTGGATGGGTCTTAGAAACATGTTTCCTAAGGTTTATATTATACTCATTGCTTTTACCACATTCAGAACACGAGTATTGCTCAACGTTGCTCATTATAACGCTATGTAAGTAGGCCTACCTAAACTGAAGAAAAACTAAATAAACACGCGGCACGTAACTAAATACACACTATAGCTGGGCACACCAAACGAAATACACTAATCCCACAGGTACAGTAACGAACACTATGCACACGTAGATATTCGAAAATATACACACGTAATTTTATTCTCAAACCACTCGTACAATAAATACACTTTCCTGCTGTCAACACGAAATCGTCACTGCCCGGTTCTCTTCGTATCTATTCGTAGTGTAGCCTACCTTATAAACACTACTATAGTTAGTTAGTTCGTTCGTTCGTTCGTTCGTTCAGCAGATCTCCGACAGTTCGTTCTTTTGCACTGTCAACTCAAAGCCAGTGCGCCGTTCGGAAATCTTCGGCGTGTTCCGTAAGGGTTCGGCCGTGGTATCCAGGTGGAGCCCGAGTACGTCCCGTCAGGGGCTAACGTCGAGTGCCAAGGACGAATTCCATTGTTGAAGAGAGGCAGGTAGTTGACCGGTAAGCTTGTGGACAAACATATCATGAGGGTAGGAGCTGTAGCCGGAAGAGGATAGTTGACCAACTGATCGAGGCAAAACGAATGTCTGATAGCGGAATGAGGTCATTCCAAATACAAACTAGGTTCAAGAATTTGAATATATAAAATAGTATTAGTTGTATGAGCTGTATTATAGTGTAAAACCTCAAGAATTCATGTGCAAGAATTAATGCGTGTGCTTCGTAATATCATGTATTCAATTAGCGTGTGTTACGCATGTTATAACGCAATCATGAGGTCCAGTATGGAGTAAACCGTCATGTAACGGGGACCGGCAGGATGCAGAACAGCCAACGTATAAGGTAAAGAAATGATGAGTTTATTATCTATATAAATTAATGCCGTTGAACAACGCGTTGTCCGGGTAGATTAGAATAATATAGCGTAGTTGTAATGTTGATTTCACGCACCTAATAATAATAATTATGAGATACATTTGTATTAATAATATCCCACTTTAGAGAGCAGAGCTATGAGATTTACGATCCGAATCTGATTGTTGTAAACTCTCGTTGTGAATAATAATAATAATAATAATAATAATAATAATAATAATAATAATAATAATAATAATAATAATAATAATAATAATAATAATAATAATAATAATGTCAATATGGATGTCAATGTCAGTTTTCATTGTGTGTGTATAAAATGCAAGATCCGACGTATATTCAGAACCATAATAATTATATTTGTTTCGCAAAGGAGTTACCGTAATAATAATAATGATCATAATGAAATGAAATGGCGTATGGGTTTTAGTGCCCGAAGTGTCCGAGGACATGTTCGGTTCGCCGGTTGCAGGTCTTTCAATTTGACTTCCGTAGGCGACCTGCGCGTCGTGATGAGGATGATATGATGATGAAGACAACACATACACCCAGCCCCCGTGCCAGCGAAATTAACCAATGATGGTTAAAATTCCCGACCCTGTCGGGAATCGAACCCGGGACCCCTGTGACCAAAGGCCAGCTCACTAACCATTTAGCCATGGAGCCGGACAATAACCATAATGACAAATTGTTATAATAATAATGAAAATAATAATGAAAGAAAGAAACGTCAGTTCAATATTTTTGTCAAGTCATTCTTGATAATTAGCGTGTGTTTGATAAATAATGGTCGCAGTGATAATATAAGTCTATAGCAATCAATAGTCAACATGAGATGATAATAATGTTATTGTGTTTTGGAACGTAGGTAATTTCAGCTGAGGTAACGTATAATCGTCAGGTAGTGAACTATAATGCTATATTATAATATTATAATATGATATCAGAAATAAAACGGATAATCTTCATCAGTGCACGCGAATTTGAGTTGGAGAGCAGAAAAACCTCTTATGTAGATAATCATGTTTAATTATAAATAGTCGTGCTACATTGTGTATTAGAGGACTCGTTAACTTGCAGAAAATAAATATAATTGAAATTAATACAAATAAGAGGTCCGAATATAAAGCTAGAAAAGGTGATCACGAATGCAAAAATGGTATCCCTGAGAATAATGAATAATGATAATAAATAAGTGAAATCGGAAAATAGAGCCTATGAATGGTCATACGCGTCGCGAAGAATAAATGCAATTCGTCTTTGAAGCAAGAAGACGACTAACGAGTAATGATGCTAATAGCTCAATAAATTGGAGCAAGTCTACTGTGATAAACATGAGAGAAATAGAGGTGGTGAATACACCAATAATGAACAGGGTAAATGAGGGATTGATTGAAGTAATGTGCTCGTAGACACTGTAGGGAAGAAATAGTGGACCAATAAGGAGACGAAACTACAGAGCATGAAAAAAATGAGAATTATTATGTGTTGTTGATGAAATGTTTAATTGTGAGATGAATCTGATATATGATAAAAGTTTAGCAAGTGTGGAATGATTGCAGAAAATAGAAACTCAGCGTCTATAAAATAATAACAATAAATCTTGTAACCGTATGTGACTACCTTATGAACTGGAGAAAACAGTGGAAAGCCGGAGGGGTGTTTCCAGGGTTTCTCGGGAAATAATAAAGGAAATCAGCAGTTACAATGTGTATTAAATAAATAATGTAGAAATAACAAGAAAATTTAGGAAAATTCTAACAATGATTAACATGTTATATTTCAGCACTTGGCCTTGAGCTAAAAAGTTGCCACAGGCTGTGCGAACGAGAACAAATAGGTAAGACTGTGTCTTACGATAGCTGTGAAATGAGATTACAATCTCCAAATAATTAATTTACGTTGAAGGATGGTTAAAAAACCAGACCGAATAAGTGGAATAATTATAAATACTTGAAAAGTAAAGCTATCGAAATAACAAGGTTAAAGATAGGAATTTTGAAAAAATTTACACTGTAGCACAACAGTACTGAAATTGAGTCTTAACACACAAGTCTCCACCGGGGAGTAATAAGTTCAAGAAAAAGGGGACCTTTTGTCCAGTATCTTCATTATTCGTTTAAGAACTGTAGTAAATGAGTTTGCAGACGATCCAGCCGACATCTGGCTAAAACATGTCCATAGACACAAATTAGGTAAAACCAGTCATTAAAAATAATTCAATAGATACTGGTGCGAAGACCAAGCCTAAGCCAGTGTTGTTATCATGTTCAAATGTAAAGTACGAGGCCGACAAGGCCACGTCGGTGCAGCTGGCTGGCTAACATGCTTAGAGCAAACCAGATCTGAGCGATGAAGGCGAGGTAAACAACCTCGAGTTGACTGTAACAAGGACGCACGCTGAAGAGAAGTTGATATTACATATGCGTGCAGCGAATATGTTTCTCAAGAAGGTACAGCATAGTAACTGCTGCGGAACACCAGGCGGTGATTCCGGCCAAATCCGGAATGATAAGGCGAAGCATACAGGCAGGCATGTCGCTTAAATAGCACAAAGGAAGATTCCAGATGCGACGCAACATAGTACTGGAAAACTAACAAAAGTAATTTACAAACTGTGCATGGAAATCTTAATAAAAAATAACCAAACAATAAGAAAAGGGGAACCCAGAAAGAATATCCTTAAAATTTACAATTAATAAATATAATAAATACTAAATGCAAATAATGAAAAGAACCAATAAAAGAACAAGAAAGCGCGGAAGGATACACTTTCGGTACCAATCAAGAGAAAAGTTGCCAGTGACGTAAGCAGTCATGTTAAGGTGCTGCAACCAATCAGAAACCAAGAAGGAACGACGTAGGGCAGGGCAAAGTGAAGGAAAATATGTGCAGAGAGTTCGTTTAACCGGTAACATGAGTGCACGTCGAAGGAAACTTGTAAGCAATCAACGAAAAGTAGCCAGATCGAAAAAAGTAATTAAGGTAAGAACAGCATGTAACTTAAATTTAGAGAAATATGAAAGGTACCGAAAACAGCGAAAATTATCATCAAATGGTACGTTCACGAACGCATGAACCATGAACTGTGATGGTGATTTGTTGTTGATTTATCGTGGTAACTCAGGTAACTCATGTCATTTAAAAATATGATTTAATTAACTGATCTTGGTTAACGTAATTTCATGCAGGAACTTGTGTTACGTAAACATAATATTTTAATCGACGGTTCCTGATTAATAAATTCAGATAGGAAAGTCGCGAATTTCAAACCATGGTATTAAAATTCAGTGTAGGTGTAAAATAAGATTTAATGTTATGTTGCTTTGTTTTGTGGAACACTAAGTTGACAGTGTTTTGTATCTTTGTAAATATCAATTTTAAAGGGCATATTGATCATATACATGTTAGTTAGAAAGGACAGCCCGGTGGTCACAATAAGGAAAGGCACCGCAACCATAGAAAATAGATATCACAATAAAACGATTGTAATTTAAGCTTAAGTCATGTCAACAAACCGACCTTGATGAAGTGAATCAGTGTAAATAAATGCCGCAAACACAGCGAATGAGGACGGAACCTATAGCCAGTGTAATTGACGCAAAGTGTTGCATAATAAATAGGATTGTTAAATGTGACAAGCGGCAGTAATCATTCTCAGGTGTACAAAGAAGGTTTCAGTTGACCGCTGAGAGAACAAATGTATTTTGAGAGATAAAGATCGTCCAATACGTCTCACAGTGTATAGTTCTATTCCATCCTGGCTGATAAATTTGTCTGTAACGCTAAATGTGTGTCGAGTGTAAAGGCAATCATGATAGGCATCATTGAGCCTTTTGAGAATAGAGTGTGTTAAATATAACAAGAAAAGAAGTAATGTTTTGTTGGAAAAGCGTGTGTGTCCATGGTGTTTATAAACTGAGGTCACACGTCTGTTATATTGTAATAAGTTCAGTGATTAGACCATGGTGGAGTCAGAGTTTCAATGTGACAAGTACGTTTGAGTACTGAGTTGTTTTATCAACACTTTTCTATTTTATGTTAATTAATTCATTAAACTGTACGTGCTTTTCAATCATCATTTTTGAATTCAGTCAGTTGACTACATAGATTTTTTGGTATTTAAATGTAGCCTAGATTTCTAGTTATTGTTATTCTATTTACAGTTGCGTCTTTTGATTGACAATTTAAGGTATTTCAGTTTTCTTTTATGATTTAAATTCAATTTTTTACGTTTGCGTAACTTCCTTTTTGATTAATACATTTTATTCATTTGAGTTTAAACCAGTCCTGTGGTACGTTATTTGGTAGTTATTTAATTACACCCCCAGCAGCCCTACATACGCGGAAACAATGGACGGTCCAGCCCTGAGGTGAGAATCCACATGTGCGATAAGTATTATTCTTTTTCAGCAGCCGAGGCAGGAGTCTACGAGTCTCATGCTGTTT
The DNA here is from genome assembly GCF_040414725.1 of Anabrus simplex. Classification (NCBI taxonomy): domain Eukaryota; kingdom Metazoa; phylum Arthropoda; class Insecta; order Orthoptera; family Tettigoniidae; genus Anabrus; species Anabrus simplex. The sequence continues at coordinate 700,487,592 of NC_090266.1, read as the reverse complement.
GGAAAAAGGCACAATACATACAACTGCCTGTTATTAACACTTTCATATTGTATTGGCAATCCAGCTCTATCTCTAGTGAGAGACAGTGTGTAGGCTGTGCTATATCTCATGGCATGGGCTAGAAGAAATTGCCTTCATTTTCTAATAATGGTAATATTATTGTTTTCACGTCCCACTAACTACTTTTATGGTTTTCAGAGACGCCGAGTTGCTGGACTTTCGTCCAGCGCGAGTTCCTTTACGTGCTAGTAAGTCAATCGACAAGTGTCTGACGTATTTGAGCACCTTCAAATACCACTGGACTGAGCCAGGATTGAACCTGCGAAGTTGGGGTCAGAAGGCCAGTGCCTTAACTGTCTGAGCCAATCAGCCCGGATTTCATTTTTCTGTCTCAGTCTCATCCTTGGCTTTGACGATATGAAAGTGACTGATGTATGAGTGATACTAGCAATAACACTCCTTATACAGCCAGTTCCTGTGATGAATGGTGTGAAAGTGTTGGTTGGTTGCTGTATACATTTCAGTGGGCTTGGCAGACTGGCTGCACCTTCTAGTTCGGCAAGGAAAGCAACGGGAAACTACCTCACTCCTCATTTCCCTTGTATATCACTTAAACGCCACGTAGGATACTTATGGCAGCTGATGGTGGATCTTTCGTGGTTCCAAGGGACACTGTTTATACAGCGAGAATGTGTACATATTATATTTTAAAGTATTCTTATTCCTTGTATTATAGCTGTGATCAGTCTGGCTCCCGGCATAGCTATAACGATTGTCGTAGACATAGGCCTACATACTGTACCAGGAAAATATTATGGGGCGAGAGCATGGGAAGGATCTCAGGTAGTGTGCGGTTACTTATTGGAGCAGGTACAGAGAAGGATATTTTCGCAGGGCGAATAATAGATGGTAACTAAAATTTTTGACAATATTTATTGATACTTTCTCGTAAATCACCCTGCGGTTTATTAATCAAGATTAAGTTTTCAATCAATCTCGCCAGAATGCAAAAATGAAATATAGGCAATGCTATATTCTGAGACATCCACTTGATGTTAAAACATGTATACCAAAATGAATATCAATTTTCCGAGATCTTAAACACCCTACAGTTCATCTAGGATCTCTTATATCGATTTAAATTCCAAAATAACACTTTGTACATAGAACTTCAGTTAACCAAACTTCTAGATTGCGTAGAAATTAAGTCCATCACTCGTGATGCAAACCTACAGTTTTTCTAGGATTTTTAAACACAATATTAACACACTCTTCCATTAATAATTTGATAGTTCAAGTAAATGTTTTCAATCACTTGCTGTAAAATCCTACAGTTCATATAAACCAATTTTATAAGAAAAGAAAATAGTGCACTTGTTTTATGACAAGCCTTATAGTTCATCTAAGTGACATGACTTCAATTTACACGAATTTTAATGAATCTATAGTTCAAAATAAGACCTGAAGTTTTCTTGAATAACCTCCTAAAATTATTAGGAAGAGAATCCACACGAAGCACTTTTCTTTTGACGAATGTAGCGCTATGAATGATTGAGTGCTTTGTTAAAAGTCAGTTAGTGTCTAAGTGGAATTACTCACTCAAAAATTTATGAAAAACATTTACATCACCTGTAATTTGTTTATAAGGATTAATGAAGACCTGTCCTGCGGCTTGGTGACTGGAACTTTCTGCAGCATGCAGCTAAGACTCGAACTCGACACCAGCAGCGTGACAAGTTTCATCCAATGAAGACACCACGTTATCATCCCTCGTCGAAGTCACGATCAATGCCTCGTCGAAACCATGCTCGAAGACACCATGAATAATCTCACGCTGGAGATAACGGTCTACGCAGTGTAATATCATGACACTTTACCAAGATTTCCGATGTTCTTTTAAAGAGAAATGTAGCCGGGCTGAGTGGCTCAGACGGTTGAGGCGCTGGCCTTCTGACCCCAACTTGGCAGGTTCGATCCTGGCTCAGTCCGGTGATATTTGAAGGTGCTCAAATATGTCAGCCTCGTGTCGGTAGATTTACTGGCACGTAAAAGAACTCCTGCGGGACAAAATTCCGGCACCTCGGCGTCTCCGAAGACCGTAAAAGTAGTTAGTGGGACGTAAAGCAAGTAGCATTATTAAAGAGAAATGTTGAGACACGGAAAGTTCAATTGGTACAATATAATGGGTTGTAGAGCTCTTAATTATCCTTAAAAAATTGTATTATATACTGACATGAAAATGAATGCACAGTTTGTATTCTCACATTTGTTTTACGATGTTAAATGCGTGACTCAGAATATCACAGTCTATGCTACAGTGTGATCCATAAGTCAAGTCAATGCAGTAATGACCTACAGTCGTTTTCAAAATGGAAAGCACCTTCTCTCACTCACAGTTTATAAAACATGAATTGAACACTGTTACAGTTCATAACAGTCACTGATTATGTCTTAAAGTCACTCGTAGGGTAATCATCACAGTTCATGAAACACTCGAAAAAATGCAATTAATATCGCTCCTAGAACAGTCTCTTGAATATTAATGTTCATAGATTAAGAGGCTTTTATGACTGAATTTGCATCACACGAGTTTGTATGACCTAATATTGCCATTAAATGTCCTTAACATTTAGTTCTTTTCTCGTGGTGACAATCGAATGTTCGAGAAAATATGTGGAAAAATAATCACATTTAGTCCTGTCAATTATTGAATATTCTAGTGGATTGGTATTTCACACAGTTCACAATCGTAATAGTATACGAGAAATGCGTCTCAGAATTAATTAAACTGTCATAAATTGAAAGTTCAGTTTATCACGCACAATGTCCTAGTATGCTGTCACTGTCAATGACAAAGTTCAAAATTAACAGAGATTGACAAAGCCCACAATACCGTCAACTGGTAAATTAAACACTTGACTTCTCAATTATAATTCAATGCACAGTCTCTATCGTAAATTCACTTGGTTAAAACACTCGTAAATCTTATACAATGACGATTCAGTCTGAGAAAATTTTATAACATTTCACACGTCACGACGCGGTTAAAACTTCACTTGCGACGACCTCGCACACTTTCCAAGTTCTAGAGTATAACTTTTATATCTCTCGCGAAGCGCGACGGAGCATAGTGACGTCTAGTCACGAGTCGTAGAGTTTAAGATACACTGACTATACCCCTGGGTCGTCGACCTATTTATATCCGGCTGGCAGCTGCTCTCTGGGCCGGCCGACAGAGGGGTGGTAATACTTTCCAAACTTCAACTCGTTATATCTTTGAAACCACTAGGCGGATTATTCTCAAATTTGCAACGTTGTACTTTTAAAATGTAAGCTACATTTTGGTGTTAGTCTCATATTTATTCGTCAAGTCGTTGAGAAGTACAAAAACTGTTTCCAGACGTTTCTGCGGGGAGGTAAGATGCAAGCGGTACTGACGTCACTCGACCTTGCCCCACTCATGCTGTCTTCCTCACGCAGTGCAGTATAGACGAGAACGTTCTCTTGTACAGCTGTTCGTACATCATAACTTAGCCGTTCTCTCATGAATAAAGATTTTACAACACATATGTGCCAGGGCCTATGCCTTCCTGGTACAATACGTAATTACGTCATACAGATGCTGAGATGGAAAGTTAAATTTCTAGATTCTTAAACAGTTGTCTTCATGACGTCCTTTAGTGTGTATAAGCCATTATAACTAAAATCTTCCTGTGGATTTTTAAAAACAGATTCTCACCTTGCAGTATCATCCCAGGATGCCATATTCCGTAATTAAAGAAAAAGAGCTTTCAGCCTACTCTGCTCGGTTGGCCGATCGAATCAGAGCTGTAGAGCCACGGTCCAGTCCTGGCCACCAGTACGGCCGAAACAACTGCATCTGCCTATCTTATCTCGTAAAGGAAACCTGGAGGAAAAGTTTACAATGAGTTGTTATGGTTGAGACATGTTATTTTCGGCAGCGTATCCTTCCACTTGTGCCCACATTAGCTCGATTACATTGAAGTAGTAGTGGTAAGGAGGAACATTATTTCCCAACAACCACTGAAGAATTATATCTTTTCTGTCTTTCATTGTCGGTGCTTTATTTAGTTGCACAGAGTGATAAGCGGCATTGTCCATAACAATTACAGAATTCGGTCTTTTGTTTGGTAGCAAAGTATTTTTAAACCACATTGTGAGAGTAATCCCAATAATTTCTTCGTGATAATCACGAGTGCTCTTTGATCTGAAAAGGAGCATAGCCAGCGAAACAAATCCATAAATGCCTCCTGCATGAAGTAAAATAAGCCTACTTTCCTTCCCAGTGGGTGCTTTGAAAGTCCCTGCTACAATTTCATCTGTCCAGGCCACCATTTTAGAATGTCCGGCATTTACCCACGTTTCATCTAACCACATCACTCTATCAGGACTAGCCTTCAGAATTTCCCTCAAAAGTCTGCCTCGCCATACTACAATTTCACTCTTCTCCATCAAAGCTTTTCTGGCTGAAAATTTCTTCCAACGAAAGCCAAGTTCACTCAGTACTTTACTTACACTGGTCTTTCCTCCACTGAATAAATGAGACCCTTCCAAAGAGGAAAGTAGTTTCTCTCGCGTGGGAAATTCCCTCCTGACGTAATAACTATAAATATGTCGCATTATCGCATCATTTTGAAATGCATCTAGTGATGTCTTGGTCTTCATTTTTCAGGTGTACGATGCACTTCAGAAGGTTTATTAGGATCCACTGGACACTTTTATTTCGCTACACTTTTCAAAGTCGTCCTACCTATCTTCAGTGAGTCATAAACTCGATCCACCACTTTTGTAACGGGAAGAAGTGGCCCACCGTTATCACGCTCTTTCTCAAAATATTCACGTAGCCGGTATACAAATTCACGGCTTTGGCTCTTATAACAATTTATTTTTTCTTAATCGTTTCCGATGATCCATTGGCCATGTCAGAATAACAAAAACAAATGGCTTGCACACACCATGAACACATGCACTTCATGCAGGCAAGAAGGAAACTGAGGCCGTGTGTTTCTCTTCAAACAAGTGGCATCACCGCGCCAGCAGTAGACGGGACCCATAGTGACATGAACAGTGATTGGTGCTTGCTGTTAAATCTTAAATCTGGCGCTCCAGTGACGCCAGGCATTGCAAACCGTAACAATTATTCTACCACTAGCAGAACTCTCAGTATTTCTTGTGGTAAAATAACTTAATTAAAACAATATAACCAAATTGACGAAAGATGTTGGTTTCAGTGATTTAATATTAAAATCATACGGCACAATGTAATTCATAATACGTTTTCAAGGTTATATCTATAGATTCGAATCACCACAGTGTGGCAATACTGTTCTCTCCTCTCTCTCTTCTTTACATCACAATCTGTCAGAGCCGAACAGCCAGCGGCTCGACTATACATAGTTACCATTTTAAACAGTTATGGAATAATTTTATTTGGAATAGAGAACAATTCTACTGACTTATAATGTGATTTTTTTGTTTTATCCGCTCTATAATCGTGCAATTGTACGGAGAACATGAATTAGGCATCTTTGCTTGCTTGCAACTAACAGTTGACGAGTTCTTTTAAAATGGCGGACGTGCAACTTTTCTCAGGTGGGAGCGTTGTACGGGCTCGTCCAGCCAGTTTATGTAGTACAATATAGGTCGCTGACTGACGTACATTATTGTGTGTTTCAGAACCATGCATTGAGGATCTGTGCGCGCGATGGCCAGTGTCAGCTCTGAAGGCAGTGCTGAGAGCCCGTTGATGGAGCAAGAAGACATCGCCGTTCTCACCCACGATGTGAGGAATTTCAAAGAAGCTCTGGGGAAATTACGCAGGACTCTCAATCGTGATCAAGGTAACAGGGCCTGAAAATGCCATTGTGAATGTGTTTTAAATGTTTGCAGTTCGAAAGAAGTATCTCGCTCCTCGGTGCATCATTGCCAGCTCTAAGGGAGGAGGACAGGGGTGGAGTGAGCAGATCCTCCAGTAAACCCTCGTGCTTGTATCTGTTTTTTTTTTTGCTATTTGCTTTACGTCGCACCGACACAGGTAGGTCTTATGGCGACGACGTGCTGGTATCGATCTTCACAATGCACCTTAAAATAAAACAAATAGTGAATGATCCTAAAAATGAACATCTTAGGTGTTTTTTTCCATCATTTAGTTCCTCCCATTCTTCTTCCTGGCCTTCACCCACTTTCCTGGGGGAGCTTTTTTGTTGTTGTATAGATTTAGCCCAGTATTCCGACCGGATGCCTTTTCTGACATCATCCCTATGTGGAAGGATGTATTTACTATTGCGTGTTTCTGTGATAGTCTTAATGTGAGTTGTATGTAACTATATATGTGCATTAAAACGGATACAAACACCCAGCGCGCGAGGTAGAGGAATTAATTAGACATAGTTTAAGTCCTCAATCAGCCGGGAATCGACCCGGGAAACCATGGGCGGAATGTCAAGGTGCTGCCCATTCAACTATGGATTATTATTATTATTATTATTATTATTATTATTATTATTATTATTATTATTATTATTATTATTATTATTATTATTATTATTATTATTACTTTCTTTCTTAACCCATTTACCCTCCAGGATTGGTTTTTCCCTCGGACTCAGCTACGGATCCCACCTCTATCGCCTCAAGGGCAGTGTCCTGGAGCGTGAGACTTTGGTTCAGGGGATACAACTGTGGAGGAGGACCAGTACCTCGCCCAGGCGGCCTCACCTGCTTTGTTATAAAGGGGCCTTGTGGGGGGTTGGGAAGATCGGAAGGGATACACAAGGAAAAGGGAAGGAAACGGCCGTGGCCTTAAATTAGGTACCATCCTGGCATTTGCCTGGAGGAGAAGTGGAAAACTACGGAAAAACCACTTCGGAGATGGCTGAGGTGGGAATCGAACCCACCTCTACACAGTTGACCTCTCGAGGCTGAGCGAACCCCGTTGCAGCCCTCGTGCCACTTTTCAAATGGCAGCTAATCATACTAATCACCACAACACAGAGGTGGACGTATTATTATTATTATTATTATTATTATTATTATTATTATTATTATTATTATTATTATTATTATTATTATTATTTATGGAACATTTTGCTACTTCTCGACATCTGCAACTTATCTGACGTTCTTCTCACTGTGTCCGCTCATTTAGACCTGAAGTGAATAGCCTTAAACTCCAAACTATTGTATACTGAAATACCGTCTAAGGGTGTATATCGTCGCTCAACAAACAATACCGCGTACCTGACAAAGCTTTTCCTGTCCATGACTATACTTAAATCTAATCACGCCTTCCAATCACACATTTCGTTGTGTTCCTTTTCCTATGCTAATGTGTAAAGGAAAACGAAACCTTACCGCACTGCAGGTATGCATGTTATACTTTCGCACTCCTAGAGTTTACGTGACCCGGATTTGATGACGTTATCGTGCACAAATATGATCTATGGAATTACCTAAAATCCTAAAAAATGACTTAACACTGAACGAGATAATGACCCAGATATAAGAAGGAATATAGCCAAAAGAGAAAATATGTACATCATCCGCATTACCTTTAAGTCGTAATGGAGTGAATAATAAACTTAACTGTCATAAAATAATAATACTAATACTAATAATAATAATAATAATAATAATAATAATAATAATAATAATAATAATAATAATAATAATAATAATAATAATAATAATAATAAGCACAAAAATCAAACACAGGAACAACTGAGATTATAATATTTCAGTCCGCTTTTTGAAAAGCAGTTTTTCTTGCTTAATCTGTTTACCCTCCAGGGTTCGTTTTTCCCTCGGACTCAGAGAGTGATCCCACCTCTACCGCCTCAAGGGCAGTGTCCTGGAGCGTCAGACATTATGTCGGGGTGTAACGGGGAAGGAGGACCAGTACGTTGCCCAGGCGGCCTCACCTGCTATGCTGAAGAGGGGCCTTGTGGGGGGATTGGAAGATCGGAAGGGATAGACAAGGAAAAGAGAAGGGAGCCGTCGTGGCCTTAAGTTAGGTACCATCCCGGCATTTGCCTGGAAGAGAAGTGGGAAGCCACGGAAAACCACTTCAGGGGTGGCTTAGGGGGAATCGAACCCTCCTCTACCCAGTTGATGTCCCGAGGCTGAGTGGACTCCGTTCCGTCCCTCGTACCACTTTTCAAATTTCGTGGCAGAGCCGGGAGTCGAACCCGAGCCCCCGGGGGTTGCAGCTTATCACACTAACCACTATACTACAGAGGACACCGTTTTACTACAATTCTGAAATACATTGGTCCCTCTCCCTAAACCGGGGTAACATAACGAGATGTGTGTTTAGAAGATAGCAGGAATCGAGAGCACCACTGTTAATTCCATGGGTACTTCGAATGAGAGCGTAAAACAAGCACAGATACTAAGAACAGGTGGTGCACACACAGACCAGGAGCAGGTATTGTATAAGATGGAAACTGCATGTCAAGTCTCGCAATAGCGCACTTGGCAAGGGGTGCGGTGAGATTTGTGATGGTGGACGGTGCTAGAAGTTTTGAATCGCACGCAAGTATTTTATTTTTATTTTGCCACCAATTGAGTGGGATGTGGTAAGGATGCATACTTGATAGCTTACACAGACTTATTTGCTTATTTGGCCCTGTAATGGGCAGTATAAATCGTGGCATAAGGTATTGAGCTGGGTTCGAAGAGGACGAGGAGGTGATGGTCTGTGGCTAGGACACAGGAGCCGATTGGCTGCGTCGTACGAGTTCCAATCTTCGTAGACCACAGGTAGGGCGAAGTGTGCCCTATTGGAACGAAAGCAACATGCAATGGTAGGTAGGTATGTAGCTGCGCGAACTCTCCTGCTTTGACGCACGTCATAACACGACACAACACACCACAAAGCTTATTCACTGCCTCGTGGTATATTCCAGCGAAGAGCATCTATGGAGAAACTAGACAGAATGCATACCAAGCATAACGCCTGTGTAACGAACGCTGTCCGGATAAACGACAACAGACAGGCATGATACGTATTTCGGAGTGTGGAAAGAAATCTGCGGGCTATTGCGTCCCTGGGAAGGACACGGCGACTTTGAGATCATCCCTTGACATCTGCTCACAATGAAGAGGTTGTGTTAGACGCTGTCCGGCACAACCCTCACACTAGCACACGGGCCTTTGCTCTGGAAACGAACATCAGCCGGGCATCTGTTAAGCGGATACTGCATACTCAGCGTTTTCACCTGTACTTACACCAGCAGCTCCATGATCATGATTTCGAAGCACAGACAGGCATGATACGTATTTTGGTATGTGGAAAGACGTCTGCATGCTATTGCGTCCCTGGGAAGGACACGGCCTCTTTGAGATCATCCCTTGACGTCTGCTCACAATGATGAGGTTGTGTTAGATGCTGTCCGGCACAACCCTCACACTATCAGACGGACCGGCGTAAAATATCCACGTACTCTTCGCTGGAATACATCACGGGGCAGTGAATAAGCTTTGTGGTCCATTCTGCCAATGGACCCTAAAGCATGTGGGCACTGATCCTGTGACCATCTTATTTACGGACGAAGCGCGGTTCCACAACAGTGGAAGCGTTAATCGATATAATATGCATTAGGAACGGCAAGCAGCTTTTTAGGTAGAGTGGTGCGTGAACATATGGTGTAGCATCGTGCGTGATCACCTCATCGGTCCCCAGTTCTTTGAGGGACCTCTGATTGAAGAACACTATCTGTAGTTTCTGCAAGGTGACCTACCATCGTTCTTGGAACATGTGCTGCAGGTTGTAGACTGAACATCACGAAGCTCCACTGCACGCGGCGGTGGTCATCCGGAACCAACTCCATGCGACGCGTCCTGATAAATGGATAGGAAGGGGAGGACGTCTCTCCTAGCCCGTCAGATCGCCCCATCTTGCGCCCCTGGATATTTTTCTGTGGGAGTATGTAGAACGACTGGTGTACGCACAGGAGCCGAACAATACTGGTCACCTTAGACAGTTCATCAACGAGGCATGCCGATCCCTTACGCCGGAGATGTTGCAACGTGCCAGACGGTCATTACAACATCGCGCGCAGCTCTGTATCAACCACGGAGGTCGTCAGTCCGAGCAGGTGCTGCGTTAAAAGACGTAGGTAACTGAAATTCTGTCTCGCGTTTCCTAGCCTCTTCCAACCAAGTTCCATACCATATGCCACCATACCAATGGCCCTTTTCAGGACCAAATAAACAAACCAGTCTGCGAAAACTCGTAAATGTGCAACCTTGCCACATCCCACACAAATGGTTGTAAAAAACACAGTTGCGTGGGATTCGAATCTTCGAGCAACACAGCCCTGCCAAGTGAGCTGTTGTGAGGTTCCACTTGCAGCGGGCAGTTCCCACCCTATGGAATAACTGTTCCTGGTCTTTGCTTGTCTGTGTGTGTGCATCTCCTGCTGTTAGGTACATATTCTTCGCATCTGTGCTCGTTTTACGGGTTCCGCCTGGGTGTTCACAATGAATTAATACTGGCGCTCATGATTTCTGCTGGTTTTTAGCCCGTAACCTCGCATCTCGTTATATTACCACGGTTTAGGGAGAGGGACCGAGGTATTTCAAAACTGTAGAAAAAGCGGCGGGATGCATAAAACAAAATCTCAAGGGGCTAGTAAACCACCCGGTATGCCGTTGTTATTAGGATATTATGCAATCCCTGCCCCGGTCTACAGACCAGAGAACAACGGATGAAAGAATTCCTCGTGCTGACCACACGACACCTCGTAATCTGCAGGTCTTCAGGCTGAGCAGCGGTCACTTGGTAGTCCATGGCCCTTTGGCGCTCTTGCGCCATGGGGTTAGGGAGTATGAAATACCTGGATTCCACTGATATTCTGGATGCCACGAGTTTGACACGACCAACATGTTGCTGCAGGGCCGGTTGAAGAAACTTTGTGGCCCCCTGAAAGGCATTATCTTGTCCCTCCTTTGCTTACCTCAGGTCAATCTAATCGAAACTATTCACAGTAATGGATGTTCAAATTATTACATAATCTGCTGCCGCTAACTTAGTTTCAAGAACTACATATTTCCCTTGTAAGTATTTGAGCTAATTACGCTTTACCCTTTCATAATTTGGACGCCGGTGAAAGCAGTGGTATACACAAACACAACGTCTAGCTTTTTGTCTGTAGGAAATATCACATTCTTAGCACAGATATCTATGAGGCCTTGACTAACTTTATTCTAATATTTTTGTCTAAAACTTCTGGCCAATTTCGTGGGTCGCTAGAATCGAAGGTATTGTTATTCCGATGGTCTTTCTTCCTTTCCGTGGAGTTAAAAGTTAACTGAAGTGTCATTTTCATTGCACAGCACTGAAGATGAAGTTGAGTCTAGTACTTTTTAGTTTCAGAAATATCCACATTCATGTTCAATACTGGTAAACGGTTTGCCACAATAACTCGTACTGAATTTCCTGCCGAACCAAACCAAACCCCATGGCACTACAGCCCATGAAGGGCCTTGGCCTACCAAGCGACCGCTGCTCATGCCCAAAGCCTGCAGATTACGAGGTGTCGTGTGGTCAGCACGAAGACTCCTGTCGGCCGTTATTCTTGGCTTTCTAGACCGGGGCCGCTATCTCACCGTCAGATAGCTGTTCACTTCTAATCGCGTAGTCTGAGTGGACCTCGATCTAGCCCTCAGGTCCAGGTAAAAATCCCTGACCTGGCCAGGAATCGAACCCGGGGCATCCGGGCCTAAATTCCTTGCACTACCTTCAAATTGTACACTGTTCGCATTTAATGCTTGTGACAACGGATTGGTTATAACTTTATCAGCTACCCATTTACTCCCTTAGAAGAGAGGTTGTTACGAAGTCCGTTATAGAAATAATCATTGAGAGCCAAAATACTCGGTGACGAAGAAAAAAAGAGGTAACACCACAATACTACTTGGCCCAAATTAGTAAGTCCCTCGAGTGTAAATAAACCCAATTGTATTGTGCGGAGTATGCGCAAAGAGGTAAGGGAGAGTAGATTTGGCCGTGGACTGTAAGGACAAAAGGTCGTAATATAACACCTATATATATAAAATAACATGTCCTGGCTGGCTGACTGACTGACTGATTCATCATCGTCCAGCCAAAACTACTGGACATAAAGAAATGAAATTTAGGGCTACATTTATATTAGAGTGTAGGTGCTCACTAAGAAAGGAATTTTGAATATTCCTTCGCTAAGGGAGTTAAATGGGGAGATAAATATTTAAAATTAGTACATCTAGGTCTTAAAAATGGAATAGTTTACAGATGTGAAAATTGGTATTTGGAATTGGTATATGAGGATGTTTATATCTCAAAAGCTGACGATGTTACAGACGTGAAAACTGGTGCATGGAATATATTTTAAAAACAACGAAACACGTTTTTTTTAAACTCCACTTAAGGGAGTGATTTTTTTTTGTTATTTTGCTTTACGTCGCACCGACACAGATATGTCTTATGGCGACTATGTGATAGGAAAGGCCTAGGAATGGGAAGGAAGCGACCGTGGCCTTAATTAAGGTACAGCCCCAGCATTTGCCTGGTGTGAAAATGGGAAACCACGGAAAACCATCTTCAGGGCTGCCGACAGTGGGGCTCGAACCCACTATCTCCCGATTACTGGATACTGGCCGCACTTAAGCGACTGCAGCTATCGAGCTCGGTAAGGGAGTGAAAAGGGGTGGATTTTTAAAATGAGTATATTTCATAAACTTAACATGATACAGGTGTAAAAATTGGTACATGGAACTTCCTTTAAAAATAAAGAAACAGGTATTTTGTTGTTTCCGGAAAATCCACTTAAGGGGGTTAAAAGGAGTGAAAATGTGGTGAATTTTTAAAATGAATATATCTCAAAACTTAATATGTTACAGGTGTAGAAATTGGTATTTGGAATCTACTTTAAAAGTAAAAGAATTTTTTTTCGGAAAGTCCACTTAAAGGGGTTTAAAAGAAGTGAAAATGTGGTGAATTTTTAAAACGGGAATATCATCAAAACTTAACATGTTACAGACATAAAAAAATGGTATTTTGAATCTCCTTTAAAATATACACACGTATTTTTTGTTTTCGGAAAATTCACTTAAGGGGCAAAAGAAAATGAAAAGGTGTTTGAATCCTTTATATGAAGATGCTTATATCTCAAACTGAAGATGTTGCAGACGTAAAATTTGGTACATGGAATCCCCTTTAAAAATAAGGAAACAGGTATTTTCTGTTTTCGGAAAATCCACTTAAGGTGGTTAAAAGAAGTGAAAATGGGGTGAATTTAAAAAATGAATATGACTCGAAAACTTAATACATTACAGGTGTAAAAATTGGTTTTTGGAATCTCCTTTAGGAATAAGGAAACAGGTATTTTTTGTTTTCGGAAAATTCACTTAAGGGGAAAAAGTAAGTGAAAAGGGTTTTGAATTCTTTATATGAAGATGCTGATATCTCAAACTGAAGAGGTTACAAACGTGAAAATTTGTACATGGCATCTCCCTTAAAGATAAATAGATATTTATTTCTTTTTCGGAAAATCCACTTAAGGGGGTTAAAAGAATTGAAAATTGAGTGAATTGTAAAATGAATATATCTCAAAACTTAACATATTACAGGTGTAAAAATTGGTATTTGGTATCTCCTTTAAGAATAAGAAAAAAACGTTTTTTTGTTTTCAGTAAATCCACTTAGGGAGGGTTAAAAGAAGTGAAAATGGGTTGAATTTTGGAAATAAGTATATCTCAAAAACTTAACTTGTTACAGAAGTAAAAAACTGGTATTTGGAATCTCCTTTAAAAATAAAGAAACACATATTTTTCGGGAAATTCACTTAAGGGGCAAAAATAAGTGCATAGGGGGTTGAATCCTTTATATGAACATGCTTATATCTCAAACTGAAGAAGTTACAGACGTGGTAATTGGTACATGGAATCTCCTTTAAAAATAAAGAAACAGGTACTTTTCGGTTTTGGAAAGTCCACTTAACGGGGTTAGAGAAGTGAAAAGGGGTACATTTTAAAAATGAATGGGTAAATTTCAAAAATGAATATATCTCAAAAACTTAATATGTTACAGGTGTAAAAATTGGTATTTGGAATATACTTTTGGAAGTAAAGAAGAAAGAATTTTTTGTTTTGGGTAAATCAAGGGGGGTTAAAAGAAGTGAAAATCGTGTGAATTTTTAAAATGAGTATATCTCAACAACTTAAATTGTTACAGACGTAAAAATTGGTGTTTGTAATCTCCTTTAAAAGTAAGAAAACACGTATATTTTGTTTTCGTAAAATTAAGTTAAGGGGCAAAATTAAGTGAAAAGAGGTTTGAGTCCTTTATATGAAGATGCTTAATCTCAAACTGAAAATGTTACAGACGTGATAATTAGTACACGGAATCTCCTTTAAAAATAAAGGCACACGTAATTTTTATTTTTGAAAAATCCATTTAAGGGTGTGAGAACAGTGGTGGATTTTTAAAATGAGTATAGCTCATAAACTTAACATGTTACGTGTGTAAAAATTGGTACATATAATCTACTTCAAAAATAAGGAAACATGTATATTCTTGTTTTCGGAAAATCCACTTAAAGGCGGGCAGGAAAAGGACCGAAAATGGGGTTGAATCCTTTGAAACGTGAAAATTGGTATTTGGAATATTTTTTCAATATAAACAAACACGTACTTTTGTTTTCGGAAATAAGTGAAGAAGGAGTTGAATTCTTTTCATGAGGATACTTATACTCAAAACCTGAAGATGTTACAGACGTGAAAATTGGTATTTGGGATCTCCTTTGAAAATAAAGAAACAAATTTTTTGACTTGAGAGAGGACTGCTTTTCCGATATATGCAGATAGCGCTTGACTGACTGACTGACTGACTGACTGACTCATCATCGCCGAGCCAAATCTACTGCACACATAGAAATGTAATTTTGGGAATACATTTATATTAGAGTGTAGGTGCTCACTAAGGGAGGTTTTGTAGATATTCTATCGCTAAGGGGGTGAAAAGGGGGGTGAATTTTTTGAGTGAGCATATTTATATCTCAAAAACGTAAAAGTTTACAGACGTAAAAATTGGTATTTAGAATCTCATGTCGCGTGGTGCAGTACGTGCCGAGAACATGGTCGGTATTGAGCAGTACCGGGCCGCGATTGGGAAATGGCAGGTGAAGCAGAAGAAGGAGACCAAGAATGCACGGGTGTTAAGAAAAGAAGGAGTAAAAATAGGTGAAGCGGTGCTGGTAGTGACAGTGATAGCGGTGCTACTGGTTATTAGGGGGGTGGAATTAAACCCAGGCCCAAATACCAGCGGAAAATTTAGCATGGAGGACTTGGTAGCACTCAAGGTGGTAGTGAGTGAGGTAATACAGGAAAAGTGTCAATGGGATGAGGTACAGGAAATAAAGGACATGATGGAGGAGCAGAGAAAGGAGATAGGGAACATGAAGAAATGGCTAGAAACGAAGACGGAGGAATCGAACAGGAGAGTGGACAATAATAAGGAAATAGAGTTATTAAGAGGGAAAATGAAACATCTGGAAGAGGAGGTGATGATGATGAAGAGAGAAGCGGAGGGGTACACGCAGGAGAGAATGAAGGGAGCCATACTTATATATGGTGTGGAGGAAGGTGAGAGGGAAGGCAAGATTGACCTGATATCCAAGGTGGTAGAGGTCATACGGGATAGGATGAAGATAAACTTCGGTGAAGTGGACATAGACGATGTGGAGAGAGTGGGAAAAACTAAAGGACGAAGGCCAATTAGAGAAGAAAGTTTCTCAACCCTAATGGCAGAAATTGTGATACGAAACAGTAATAATTTACAGGGCCAGAAAGTAGAGGTGAAAAGAGACATGGGAAAGGAAGGGAGGGAAAATATGAAGATCTTGAACAGACACCTATGGAGAGCGAGAAATCAAGGGCTAAAGGCCCAAATAAGAGGTCAGAGGTTGGTGGTGACAAACGGACGATGGGTTAGGGAGCACTCAGTGGCGAAGCTAAAGGAGATGGACGAATGCGATAGTTCCGACGGAGGAGAGATGGCAAGGCAAGATGGAAGGAAGAAAGAAGTAACAAAGAGGAGTGGAGACGAGGAAGGAGAGGAGATCAACTCAGGTGGGAACGGACAGTGCAGTGTGGACACAGAAGATCAGAACAGTGAAGGGGTGAGTGAGGATGAGCAGCTAGAAACGGTGAGAGCAGAGTGCAGTGGTTTAGTGAGCAAGAAAGGACATGAGAAGACTGATCGATAGGAAGGTAAAGCAGTTATGAGCAAAGGAAGAAGTAGGAGTTTAAAAGACCTCTGGGGTAAAGTATGTAAAGGGATGGAGGATACGGAGGGCTTGGAACGGAATAGGTTGGTAAAGAAAGGAGGAATGAAGACAAGGGATGAGGGGTCGATAACTACAAGGAGTAAGATTAGAGGAGGAAACTTAGAAGGGAGGGAGGGAAAGTTATAACTATATTGGAAAATAGGATGTGTGAGTATTGAGGGACTAATGAACCAATTAGGAAATAAGAAAGTTCGGGAAGTAATAGAAAGTTTCGATGTTGTGGCACTCTTGGAGACCTGGCTAGAAACAGGGAGGGAGATCTCATGGAAGGGGTTTGTGATTAAATATAAATATAGAAGAAAGGAGAGGACTAAGGGACGCGCACCAGGAGGGATGATAGTATTAATTAGGGAAGAAATCAGTGAACTGGTGGAGGATATAGAGACAGATATGAAAGAAACCATATGGTTTAGATTGAATATGGGTGGGGTAGAGAGAAGGGAGAAGAAAATAAATCTAGCGTTCGTATATTGCCATCCTAGTAGTTCACCATATGCAAATAAGTACCTTTTTTAAGATTTATTGATGGATATTAGTATGATAAGAGAGAAGTTTGCAGGAGAAGAGGATATGTTGTTATTCGGAGACTGGAACGCTAGAATAGGGGAACAGAGCCCAGTATATAGTAGGGATGATGGAAGGTGTATGTTGAAAAGTAGAAGTATTGAGGATAAAAACGGTGAGAGCAGAGTACAGTGGTTTAGTGAGCAAGAAAGGACATGAGAAGACTGATCGATAGGAAGGTAAAGCAGTTATGAGCAAAGGAAGAAGTAGCTATGGGGAGAAACTCCTAGAGATGTGCGCTGCGGGAAATTTGTATATTCTGAATGGATGGATGGAGGGTGACAGTACGGGGAAATTGACCTATGTTACTGAAAAGGGAGGTAGTGTGATAGATATGGTTTTAAGCTCGGAAGGAGTGTTGGAGGATATTGTAAGGATGGAAACACACCATTTCCCAGTGTGGGTCATGTTGAAAAGGGGGGAACAGACGCATATAAAGAAGGTTTAGATGAAGGCTAAATTAGGGAGTGAATATAACAAGTACAAATGGACAGAGAAAGTGGGACGGGATTGGGATAGGGTAGTAATAGAGGAATTACAATTTCTGAAATATGGTTGGGAAGGTGCGTTAGAGGAGAATAATATTGATAAAGCCTTGGAATTGATGATAGCACAGAAGGTAAAATGTAGAAGGAAGAAAAAGAAAGAGGGTGAAGAATGGTTTAACAGAGAGTGTGAAGGAATGCGGAGGAGGGTGCTGGGTGCGTTGCAAGAGTATAGAAAGAAAGGTGGGGATGCAGAAAGGGAGGTTTGCTGTAAGTTGAGGAAGGGGTATAAAAAGAAAATTTGTGAGGTAAAAAAGGCATGGTGTACCCTGATGAGATAGGCCCTAGTTTCATGATTTGATTTTGATATGAGAAATACAGATATATAGGAATATTAAATGAATACAGTGGCAGTTTTGTGTGGACGGGAAAAATTTCGACATAAGCCAGCCGTGATCGCGACTGTCCGGCGCCACAATAAGCTTGTCATTAGGGGGAAAAGGTTTCCTGGTCAGAAGATAAGAGGATTAAATCTAGAGCTCACAACAACAGAATAATGACTACCAGGAAGTAGAAGAGTATATATTTCGGACCAAGGCCGAGCAGATGCATCACCAATACCGAGAATGTGACGTGGCAGTTTTTCCACGCCCGAGGCGTTTGGTGTGGTTACGTTTCAAGGGAGAGATTTCAAACTAACCGAAACGGTGTTGACCAATGAGAAAATATATCACAGGCCCGCAGATAAACCAACATAAGAAAAACTCAGAGTGAACTCCAGTTAGCTTCTCCGATAACAATAATTAAATTCTTCCAACCACATAATTGAATAGAGGGGATTTTTGTGATATCGTTCCCATGTTGAATAATGGTAATCGTAATAAATTAAGTTATGAATTCGTGGAAATGACCCACGCTATCTCGCCATTGGTCGAGATGAGCACGCCATCAGGGACGCCGAGTTAGCGCGCGAAAGGTGGAGGACAGAAATTAAGTGATATTTCCATGATCACCGAACGATAGGAGTTCAGAATAAGACACATGAATGTGTATCGCCAGTGTATTAAGTGGGATAAAGCAGGAGATCCAAATCCACCTGCATATGCCGATTTAGGAAACCAACCCCCCTCTCCAGGAAATGACCGCGGATGACCCCGGCAGGAAACCAGATCGTCCATAAAAGTCCAGTAGTGGGGCCTCACATCACTCAGTCCTTACCAGTCACCAGTCGTTATCGGTCACCAGTCGTGTCAGTCGTAATGGAGTAGTTGAGACTCTGACACGTTGACTCTGTAAGTCAGTACCTCGGGACGTATTCGAAGTCAATTAGAGCTGAAAGTACGTGAATTATTAGGAGAATGAATACGAACAGTGAAATTATCCATAGTACCGAGTGTGTATAATCAGTACAATTGTATGTTGAATTTAATGAATGTCATGTGTTTAAATAATAAATAACTAACGGAACGCCGATAGTACTTTTGGAAGGCAGTGTGCGGAGCCTGAAGTAAACACCTCAAGATAGACGGTGAATAACTATCCGAGCAGGGAATTATAGGAGCTAGGCGATGATCAAGACGGCTTGAAAATAAACCAGGAAGTGCCGGTTGAAGACGCGATACGCGCCGGTTCAAATGAACGATATTTCGTCGTAATGTGTCACGACGTGTGTTTCGGGCGTATATGAAGAGTATATTGTGCGAGTGTCAGGGGTCTAGGAGCACCTATAAGTGTTTTTCTTTGTTATTAATATTTTTGTGTAAAATAGTGTAATAAGGTATTAATCATGGGTAGTCACCCAGAAGTGTTTTATTATGTTAAATTTGTATTGTGCGACATGATGGACGGGTAAATCACCATGGGGCCGTAAGGCCTATATCTCATCCGCTACGAGACAATGGAATTCTACCTAGGAATGAGTACACAATTTTGATATTGGGGAATGTTATCGCGACTAAACGGGGTTCAGTGTAAATTAATTATGGTTACTTAACATGGTCCGCTTCCCGAGTCCATGATTTTATTTTTTTGTTAGACGGACGAACTAATTTATATTAACGTAATAATGGGTTAGGTTAATTAATTTGAGTATTTGTTTGTTGTATATAATGTAAATATGGGATATATTTCTTTCAATTAATGCATGCTGTTTATAATACTTTGACTCAAGTTCAGTTCAAGTGTTAAAGTCTTTTTTTGTGCTGACCCATTTATTTGAATTTCATTCACTGCGGTGATCATTTGTATTTTAATTAGGAATAATTTCTATTAGACAGCCAGATTATGAAAGAGCCAGAGTATGGAAGATTTGTGTTGCGTACGGAAGGTCATTAAAATACTAATAATAATCATGTTTGTGAGTCGACAAAGGAAAGTAAAATAATAAATATAATAATATTTGGGCGTGTGCAAGTTAAAGTATAATAATAATAATGACAGTGCTTCGCGAGTTAGCCAGTGCAAATATAATAATCAAAGTGGAGATGACATGTAGCGTTAAAGACTTTCATTCGCGTAGTCAGTTTGATTTTACGTAAATTTTTGATTTTACGTTTTTGGACTTTAATTTAACCATTAAAATTTTGTTTAAAAGCGATATAGGCACGTGAATTAGAATGGTCACGATATGTTAAAAGCCCAGAATGATTTGAGCCCATATTTAGAGTTGGAAGTCATGAGGGACGAATATCCGGCGTGAAATAAATTGAGCCGTATTGTTTGTAATGATGAAATAGATGAATCTCAAGGCCTAAGATGATATAAATGCATATGCCGGTGTTATTAGTGGTAGAATCCACGCACCGAGGATTATTTTATGAATTAAATGTTTGAAGAGTTCCGATGAAAGGAAATGGACTTCAAATTTGAAGGAATAGTTTAGCAATCGCCGGCATTGGAGGTATTTGCCCAGCCGCGATGTGCCATAGGTTGTGAGATGTGTCTTGGGAGGACAGGTGTCCCCATATAAAATTAACGGCAGTACGAAGTTGAAGGTACGGTCCCGAATACCGTGTTGTCCCGACCAATATAAAGCAGATCTTAGTGGTTCATAACGGGATTTAACATATGTGACTAAATTCTAAAGAGTGGAAATTAAAATATCATCTTATCATTTTAATAATAATAATAAAAATAATCATACTCCAAGTGAATCTTGTCTTAAATCAAGTGCTTAGTGCCAAGATAAATCGGAATCGTAAAAGGGGTTATGCGTTAAACATATTAAGAGTGAACTACCGTGTAACAGGCGAAATTAAGTTTTTTTTAAATAATAATAATAATAATAATAATAATAATAATAAAAACTAAGCTACTTTTTTTTGAAGAAATAAAATTTTTTTATATTTTGGACATAATAATGATGTTGGGAGATGAAATGAAAGATTTGAGATTTTTAACTAACAATAATAATAAATAAAATATTTGAAGAAGGAGAAGAAGAATAACCAATGAAGGTACTTTTTTTTTAATTTTATTTTTTTGATGAAATTAATAAGAGCGAGAAGTTGGAGTATTATAGCAAGGATGATTACGGGTTACGATAATCACGATTTCCACTATTAATAATAATAATAATAATAATAATAATAATAATAATAATAATAATATTTATGAGGAAGCTGATCATTATATTGTGCGGATAATTTAGGAGGAAGAACTAACCTTCGTTTGAAACGTCGGCAAGGGTTGGCATATAATCATCCCGGATGACAAATGATAATAATCAAATACCGGATTATAATTGAAATTAATGATAATAATAAAATTAATTGATGGTAGTCAAAGTATATGCTAATGATCAGATAAAGAATGGTAATGAGATTATCTAATAATAATAGGAGGATATGCTATGGACAGTCATCCTGTGTCGAACTGCTCTGAACCAGATGTTGGGTTTTCACGGGGAGATAGCGGTAGATACGTAAATAACCCACGGACGGCACATGTTTGCAGGGTCAGAGCATAGTAATGAACCTTTCCGTACGTCTTGTCGTATTGACAAGTGTAAATATTAAAGTAGCTTTTGAGTTAATGAACTCTACCTGGTGCGTTTGTGAATCTGGAAATAATAGGCTAGAGTTTGTCCGTATTATAAATTCCCGTTTTTTCGAGGCGATAACATTTTCTACGGTGGGTGCCCGGCTCACCAGAATGTACATACCGGAAGTGTCTCATGTCCAAACGGAACGAGGAGACGACAGTAAAAAGTTACTGTCGTGCCTTCGTCGCCGAAAGAAGATCTCCAGCGGTGAAACGTCCAATCATACGGATGTGAATTCGATCCCCAGTAACCAATTGGGACGAATTCACCAGATGTTTTACACTACCAGAGTAGTGAGGTAAAATCCAAGTATTATGTCATTTATTTTTCAGGATTAAAGTGTCACAATGTAAATTTGTCATCATGTGTAGTATGCAAAATAAGTGAATAAATTGCTCTTCATTGCAATTTCAATAGGAAACAGTTTCCATATCTTTTCATTGTAGTTAGTCCAGTATGCCCATGGAATTTAAGTTGTCACTTCCCAGTCCTATTGTGGAGTCAAAAATTTGTATCCATGAATGAGTCGTCCCCCGTAACCTTAAATTTGCATGCCCCGTTCATCCCTGTGTTCATTTGATGCGCCGATATATATATTTTTGATTTTCTTTATATAATTTTTTTTATCGTTTTCGAACTGATCACCCCTGAGATAAGCGCTAGTCTGGGACTCAGGAGGTGGGCGGGTGCAATGGTTAGAGGAACAAACTGAAGCCATAAATAAAGAATGTAAGACTAACAACATTGAAAAAGTTTGGGAAAGGATTAACAGAATAATAAAGGGTGGAAGGAGTCTCGAGGTAAAGAGCATTAAAGATGTACAGTGGGTGAGCTACTTTGGTGAATTATTCGGGGGTAAGGAGGAAGAATGCTGGAGGAAGACGGGGGATGAAGTAATTTGGAGAAATAGAAGAGTGGTATATTACGATCTGGACAAGGAAATTACGAGGGAGGAAACCTTTGATAAAAAGAATCAGGGGCAGGTCGGCAGGGGGCTGTAATGGGATCAGTAATAAGTTTTGGAAATAAATTAGCAAAAATGAGACAATGATAGAGGGCATAGTGAAACTATTTAATAAGATCTTTGATCAGGGGAAGTACCCGAACGAATGGGAAACAGGAATTGTATGTCCAATATATAAGGGGAAGGGTAATAAAAACAGTTCGAAAAATTATAGAGGAATATCTCTGTTAGATTCCTTAAGCAAAATTTACACAGAGGTGTTGGTGAACAGGTTGTGTGAATGGGCAGGAAAGAATGAAGTATTGTCTGATTTACAAGGAGGATTTAGAAGAAAGAAAAGAACAATGGATAAAAAAAGAACAGTGGTATTTAGAATCTCCTTTAAAAATAAACACGTATTTTTTGTTTTTGGAGAATCCCCTTAACGGGAATGTAAAAAGGTGAAAAGGGGATTGAATACCATCTTTTTGCTAGTGTCTTTACGTCGCACCGGCACAGATAGGTCTTATGGCGACGATGGGATATAATAAGCCTAGGGGTTGGAAGGAATCGGCCGTACCCTTAATTAAGGTACAGCCACAGCATTTGCCTGGTGTGAAAATGGGAAACCACGGAAAACCATCTTCAGGGCTGCTGACAGTAGGACTCGAACCCACTATCTCCCGGATGCAAGCTCACAGCCGCGCTCCTCTAACCACACGGCCAACTCGCCCGGTGAATACCTTTTATGAGGATACTTATATCTCAAAAACTAAAGACGTTACAGCCATGAAAATTGGTATTTGAAGTATTCTTTAAAAATAAAGAAACATGTACCTTTTTTGGAATATTCACTTGGTGGGGTGTGGGGGAGAGACTGATAAAGAAGTTGAATTTGTTTTATGGGGATACTCATATCTCAAAAACTGAAGATGTCACAGACGTGGAATGAGGTATTTGGAATCTCTTCTAAAAATAAAGAAACAAGTATTAAATTTTTTTCTGAAAATTCACATAAGCGGGAAAAAAAACAAGTGAAAAGTGGGTACAATCCTGTATATGAGGATGTTTATATCTCAAAAACTGAAGATGTTACAGGCGTTAAAACTGGTACATGGGATCTCCTTTGGAAATAAAGGAAAATGTGTTTTTTGTTTTTGGGAGATCCACTTAAGGGCGAAAAAGGGGGTGAATTTTTTAAATGATTATATCTCATTTAACATGTTACAAGGGTAAAAGTTGGTACATGGAATCACCTTTAAATACGAAGAATCATCAATTTTTAAATTATCGGAAAATCCCCTTAAGGGAGTTAAAAGGAGTGAAATGGTTTAAATTTTTAAAATAAATGTATATCAAAAACTTAATATGTTACAGGTGTAAAAAATGCTATTTGGAATCTCGTTTGAAAATAAAGAAACTCGTATTCTTTTGTTGTAAAATTCATTTAAGGGGGCAAAAATAAGTGAGAAGGGGGTTGAATCCTTTATATGAAGATGCTTATATCTCAAACTGAAGATGTTACAGGCGTGAAAATTGCTGCATGGAATCTCCTTTAAAAATAAAGGGAAACATTTTTTTTGGAAAATTAACTTAAGGGGTAAAAGGAGCAAACAATGAGGTAGATTTTTAAAATGAGTATATCTCGTAAACCTAACATGTTACAGGTGTAAAATTTGGTACATATAATCTCCTTTAAAAATCAGGAAACACATATTTTTTGTTTTCAGTAAATCCACTTAAGGTGGTTCAAAGAAGTGAAAAGTGGGTGAATTTTTAAATGAGTATATCTATAAAACTTAACATGTTACAGCTGTTAAAATTTGAATTTCGAATCTCCTTTAAAAATAACGAAACAAGCATTTTTTCGTTTTCAGAAAATCCACTTAAATGGGGACAGGACTGAAAATGGGATTGAATCCCTTGAAACGTGGAATTCGGTATTTGGAATCTCCTTTCAAAATAAAAAAACACGTACTTTTTGTTTTCGGAAGGTCCACTTAAGGGGCAGGGGTGGAAAGTAGTGAAGAAGGAGTTGAATTATTTTTATAAGGTTACTTATATTGTACCTTTTGAAACGTCGAATCGGCGGTAATCTGCTCTTTGATTCTGCCACGGCGCTCTGTAATAAAATATACTTACCGCTCGGAGACTCTCATCTGCTTGGGGCGCGATCGGTTCGGCATTCTTTTTCAAAAGCTGGTACATAAGGGAATTAAATACTACGGGTACTATCGCTACTGAATGAGAATGGACCAGATTAAATTTTTACTAATTAATTTATTCCAATCGAAATTAATTAAATTCCAACAATTTTAAGTCGGCAATAAAACTATTAAATTCACTCAAACTGTAAAATAGCAATCAATAGTTAGGTTACGCCATAAGCAACAATTCTCCGTAAGTGATTAATTAAATTGAAATTAATTGCTGACCCAACAGGTGTGCAATATTGATTAAATAACTGACGTAACCTTAGCTACATTTCTTCTAAAATGTCAAATATGATATTTGTTGCATAAGGTAATTCTGAGCAATGTTAAAGTTATATTTAGTTAGTTGGCAGTTACCAAAATAAAAATCATCAAAACACTACATTGAATTATGTGAATTGCCACTGCTCCAATAAATGACAGAAGTTTCCTGAGAACACCCCTCAGTTTGGGAGTTTACTGCTCCCTGTTATATTACTATTACCTAAATTAGCATAGCATTAGATATGGTCTCAAATTACCTTTCATGAAATTGTATCGGGTGGATACTCAAACAAAATTTATCCATGAGCATTTCATGATCACTGTGTTGTCAACATGGATTCGCTGAGTTAAAAAATGTATAAATAAATCAGCTCGACAGACCTGCCTGACATTTATATATCAGCATTACACATTCAAGTGTTTAATCTGACCGGGTCTGCATGATTCGCGTATATTTTACCCGGTTATTAAAGGAGTGTCTTAAAGTCTACAGCTTTACGCTTACAGTCCTATGAATTTACATGTTTACAGAGGCCTGTTCAGTGATTTAATTATTCAGTTGCAATTTGCTTGGACACTGTAAGCGAAATGTTGTTTTAAAAGAGGTAACCATGCTGCCTTCCTTCCCTAAGGTTACTGACCACATACAGTATTACATTACAGCGTGGGCGAATCCTCACACGTTGACCATAAAACAAACTAAATGACAAGAGAAAGAATAAGCTAAGCCTCAGTTATCCTAATTATACCATCAAAATACACTCCTGAAAGAGAATACACTCTATCGTATCTAACCTATAGTATTTACACAGAGCAATAAAAACACGTACCAATTTGACTGTTATTTACTTCTCAGGAGCTGACAGCACCTGTCATTCAAATGACTGAATATCACCGAATGTTCTAATGATTTCACTCGTCACAGTGGCTATGGTAATGTCTCACAGTGGACAGTGCGTGGTGTGACCATGTCCAATTATCTCATATAGTGGTCAGTATAAAAATTTAAAAATTCTGAAATGTCGCTTTATTTTAACATCGAAAGAGTTAGATCAAAACAATAGGCATGAAAATACATCCGGCTGTATGATCCTCGTACACTATCCAATAATTATCCTTCCATGACAAAATCAGGAATGAAAAGTCAAGCAAAAGTCATGGACATAAATAATATTATTCAATCTCCGTAACAAAATGTTATCGTGTCAGGTATCTATAAGTTTATTATTATTATTATTATTATTATTATTATTATTATTATTATTATTATTATTATTATTATTATTATTCACAGGTGTAATTTTAAAGCAAAAAATAATTAGGTATCAATTTAACTGTGCTTCATATAGAGGACACAATCTGGAATCAACTCAATATCAATTAAATATTTCCAGTTCGTCTGGATGTTGTACTCATGGCGGTCTTTATATCCTGTGTTCGAACATTTATAAGCAGACACATGCTTTTCTCTATTACAAAGATGCTAGTCCCTCTTCATTTCTTATTTTCAACGAAGATCCTTATTTCAGTCTTATTATTTCATCGGAGTGTTATTAATATTCCTTCCATCCTTACTCGCAGACATTTGCTCTCTAGCTCGTCACTTGTTAATCCAGGATCATTTTCACTGTTACCTCAACGTAACATTTTGCTCCCCTTGCGGGAATTTATTTCCTTCTCATTTTGCTTGTTGCTCGATATCTTCATCTATATCAGACTTTAACTCACTTCTACACATCCAGTGAGTACTGTATACGTTAACAACGCAAAACATTTATCATTTATTTCTTATAAGTTCCCAATTATTTTATTGCTGTATGGCTAATCAGTGACAGATCATTCCATGGATATACATATGCACCTATTCTGACGTTATGTTGAAAACCTCGTGAAATTCATGAATTAGAGTCAATTAGAGTCATGCAAATCGTGACAGTATTATTTTTATTCCTACTATCTGATTTAACAAATTTTCATAAATAGTTATTGTTAATCATGTCGTCAAAACACCATGGTAATTATTATTATCGTTGCGACCCATCACTATGAAATTATCTTTCGCAACACAACGTATTATTATTATTATTATTATTATTATTATTATTATTATTATTATTATTATTATTATTATTATTATTACATGACTTAGAAATTAGGGACACCGTAGATATAATTTTAGATAATTAAACGACACAATAGATATCCCAAAATCTTGAACGTAATGAAATCATACACGTTAAGCAGATAATGATTTAATGTCGGGCCCTCAACATTAATTCACGACATGCCCGTAATTTATGGTATGTGACCTACTATTTTACATTTAAAGTGAGATTAACTGTCCTTTCTAAAACACAAGATAAAGAAAAGTTGGCATAATTATATCCATCCGATGACAGCGTGGTCATGGATATAGTACATTATTTAAATATTAATTAAAACAACATTTCAATGATCTGGTACTTACATCACCCAAGCTGCGTTCGTCGGGCTCCCCCATGCCACCCTCGGCAATTACTTGGAGTTAGGCCATGTTAAATATTAGCGTTTTTATGGTGAAGATTGGTGTATATTCAAATTGGCAAACTTTTTATACACTGCTAACACACGCCTTATTTTATGCACACACGTAACACTCTTCTTCTTCTTTTCTACCTGCTCAAAATGTTCCGTTATTCTCTGCTGAATCTAGCCTGTCCTCCCCCACTGTTTCTAAAACAAACCGGCTACTTTTATCTCGACGTTGTACTTGCCCCATGTCTCATACAATCGTACATTGCCCTAGGCAATAGCAAGTTATTACGCTAAGAAAGTCACCTGCTTAGAGCCTATTTCCTCCACGGGTAGTGACTAAATATAATTGATGAATATTCACTTACATTTATGAATTGAGGCAAGCTCTGAATAGTCAGTCACTTGGCGTTCACTCGAAGTCGGTTGGACACGCACACGGCTGATCGTACAAGGACTGAAGTAGACTGACTAACTCAACTTCCGGTGATATCACGGAGAGTCACAAATTAATCCAGTGGCTTCGCTAAGTCATTAACAGGTGTCCGTTGTTCCTTATTTTTTTGTACCACGGTACGGAGCTGAAAGTACAAGTACGATCGTACCGTTTTGTATAATTCACTTGGCGTGGGTTCGATTAAACTAACGTCGAGCATTTGTTTGATGGCGCCACCATTTTCACTTCCGCTTGTCATCACGCCATCAACACGTGATCAGTCGCGCACAAAGATTGCATTTCACTCATGTTGTAATTAATTTAACTGGGTCCATCAAAAATTATATTCACACCGATACAGTCATTAGAAGCCCAGTTGATGTGCAGTCTTACACAAACTCCCGAACTAGACTAAAATACGCTCAGCAGGAAATTTAGGCGGTTAAGAATGGAGCAATTTGATTGGCTGAACCATTTTTCTATGGGACCTACTCGTCTAGTTCCAAGGATTTCAGCTATCCTCTGTCCTTTTCGCATATCTCAGGTTTCTTTGTCTAACACACATGGATGGAAAATTCAGGTACTTTTGGTTCCCAAGGTGCGGCAAACGAACGTTTCTATGTAATAGCCTGGGTGTAGCTTCCTGCTAAGTGCATTTATGCCATAATTGCTTAACAACCACCAACAGAACGTGCTCTACCTCTCCGAAGGTGGTTTAGATCTTCTACGTCGGTGGGCTGTGACAACTCCGCAGTCCTTGCTAGAATACTCGAATGCTACTTCGTTTCTATTCAGAAATCAATGAATTAAATATTCCATTATATCGACAAAGGCATTTCGCGTGCAATATGTCAAAACCTGAAGATGTTATGGACGTGAAAATTAGCATTTCGAATCTCCTCTGAAAATAAAGGAACACTTTTCTTTGACTTGAGAAAGGGCTGTTTTTCACATAGATTTCCATCTCGTAGGCCTACCAGGTGTATGCATAGGTCTTTTCCGGTTTCTCTAGGAGATGGTGCCAGCGAACAGTACGCGTCGTATGAATTTGACACATACGTCAGTTTGTTCGTCTGACGTTAACCTACCATCATATACAAGTTGAGTCCGCCAAACACTAGCGTCTGTGTTGTATCGTTCAGTGATCATGTCGACGTTTATGCCTGAAAAAGAACATTTGCGGTACGGTACGCATAGTTTTTCTTATTTAATCAAAAGGAAAAGGCTATGGTAAGTCATCGTTTGCTGGTAGAAACATATGCTGAACACGCTCCGTCGATTAGAACATGTGAAACATGGTTTCGACAAATCGTTTCGGCAAGAAGACCATGCTTTGTGTCTGGTGGGACCAGAACGGTATTGTGTAATATGAACTCTTTAAGCCCGGCGAAACCATTAATGCACAATTCCATCGCCGTTAAATGATTAATTTAAATCACGCATTTATCGAAAAACTACCGGAATGGGCCAGAAGACATGGTAAAGTGATTTTGTTACACTACAACGCGCCATCTCACACAACAAAACCAGTGAAAGACACCTTGAAATCGCTCGGATGAGACATCCTTCCGCACCCGCCGTACTATCCCGACCTGGCGCCATCTGACTATCACCTTTCCGCACCAATGGGGCATGCGCTTGCAGAGCAGCACTTCACCAATTTCGACGAAGTTGGAAATGGTTCGACGAATGGTTATCCGCAAAAGTAAAGCAGAGTTTCTGGCATGGTATTCATAACTTACTTGAATGATGGGCGAAGTTTGTAGGAGCCGATGGCCAATATTTTTTAGAAACAAAAAAATGAATTTCTCTTTAAAATTACGTGTTTTCTTTAGCACAAAAACCGGCCAAAACTTATGCATACACCTGGTATCTTCGAGAATTAACTCTGCCAGTAGCCTGGTCGTCTTAGCCCTGAAAGGCAATACCACAAACGTAGTTTACAAAGAGATTCTAGGACAAATGAATCGCAATTTTGCGGTGAGTTTTTATAAGTACTTTAGGGATTTTCAGATGATATCCTAGTGCAGTACCGAGGAACGATTAATTTGATCAAATTACGTAATTCTCCCGAGCGAAGCCGCAGGTAAAAGCTAGTCATCAATATAAATACAAATGTGTCTTAATTAAATAATTGTATTACCTCGAAACTTTTAATTTAGTGTTTATAATTTCACAATTTTCATCCAACATTATTTTATAGAAGGTCCTAAATGTTAATATTTTACATGTCCCCCACCACGAAAATAAGTTCTGCGTACGCCTCTGAATTCTAACCATCTGTAGAACGGACCAAATTGAGACATAATTTCTCTTCAATGAACAGCTAAAGCTTTGTCTTTGGAATTCTAACACTTGATGTGAATTACACACGAATATCTAAAGCTCGCGCTATGTAAAAAGAAACTATCATGCACGTATACTCAGACACTTCAAGAGCATGATCACTCACACTCACACCGCAAGTCCATCCAGATTCGAAGCAACGTCCTGTCACTCTCTCTAGGGATGTAGATTTTCCAACAGTTCAGATATGGGTTGTTGAAGATAAATTGTGTTGTTGTTGTTTGAGTCATCAGTCTATAGTCTGGTTTGATACAGCTGTCCATATCACCCTATCCTGTGCTAAACTTTTCATTTCTACAAAACTACTACATCCTATATCTGCTCTAATTTGCTTGTCATATTCGTACCTTGAATTACCCCTACCGTTCATACCACCTACACTTCCCTCAAAAACTAACTGTGCAAGTCCTGGGTGTCTTAAGATGTGCCCCATCATTCTATCTCATTTTCTGGTCAAATTTATCCAAATCGATCTCCTCTCAGCAATTCGATTCAGTATCTCTTCATTCGTGATTTTTCTATCCATCTCACCTTCACCATTCATCTGTAACACCACATTTCAAGAGCTTCCATTATCTTTCTTTTTTCTTTCTAATGGCTTTACGTCGCACCGACACAGATAGGTCTTACGGCGACGATTGTATAGGAAAGGCCTAGGAGTTGGAAGGAAGCGGTCGTGGCCTGAATTAAGGTACAGCTCCAGCATTTGCCTGGTGTGAAAATGGGAAACCATGGAAAGCCATCTTCAGCGCTGCCGATAGTGATTCTCATTCTTTCTCAGCTAGTTATCGTTCATATTTTACTTCCATACAATGCCACGCTCCAGACGAAATTCTCCAAAAACATATTTCTAATTCTTATATGAATGTTCGAGGTGAACACATTTCTTTGCTTGTGCTAGTTTATATTTTGTATCCTCTTTACTTCTGCCATCATTAATTATTTTACTACCCAATATTCATCTACTTCCTTTAAGACTTCATTTACTAATCGAATATTTCCTGCATCACCTGCCTTTGTTCGACTGCACTCCATTACTTTTGTTTTGGACTCATTTATTTTCATCTTGTGTTCCTTCCCCAAGACTCTGTCCATACCATTCAGCAATTTCTCCAGATCTTTTGCAGAGTCAGTTAAAATAACAATATCAACGGCATTATTTCGGCATTATAACATTATTTCAGTTTTTGCTATCCGCTTTACGTCGCGCCGACACATATATGTCTTATGGCGACGATAGGACAGGAAAGGCCTAGGAAGTGGAAGGAAGCGGCCGTGGCCTTAATTAAGGTACAGCCCCGGCATTTGCCTGGTGTGAACATGGGAAACCACGGAAAACTATCTTCAGGCTGCCGACATCGGGGCCACAGTTTTTGAACTGAGAACCGAACCTTTTGATGTTTCAGTATTCTAGTTTGTGGAAAGCTCAGATAATATTCAGATACGTTGATTACTCAACGTAAATGCATATAAATGACTAAATAATCACGCATAACAAAGCAAACGTCTTAAAAGCAAGATGTAATGTAACGAAAATAATGACGTAAAAAACTGAAAAAGACAAAAGTAAAAAGGCATAAAAGATGAACAAATACGTATTTCTGCAGTCAGGGGACCATGATAAAGATTTGTGTATAGGTTAGCAATGCGTATGATGCACCAGTTAACAGATGGCATGCCATCAAAATCCGGCCGTGATAATGTATTTAAGGACCATTTTCCTTTACTCATTAGCATAGGAAAATGAACACAACGAAAATTACTCCATCTATTGAGTTGGCCGCGGGGTTAGGAACGCGCAACTTTGAGCTTGCATTGGGATATAGTGGATTCGAACCTCGCTGACGGCAGCCCTGAAGATGGTTTTCCGTGGTTTCCTATTAAGGCTACGGCCGTTTCCTTTCCACTACCAGCCCTTTCCTGTCCCATCATCGCCATAAGACCTATCTGTGTCGGTGCGACGTAAAGCAAATTGTAAAAATTGAAATTTCCTCTGATCGACTGCATACCCATATGTGGCTGTGGTATGTGACCACTCTTAACGAAAATGGTGGATGGGAAAAGCATTGTCAGATACGCGGTGTTGTTTCTTAAGCGACGATCTGTGCCTCCAGCTCTCGTTATTTTATTTCATGAGTTAGTAATGGCTTTTATTAGTGCTGTATGTTGTGCTCATCGGCCGGCGCAACTTGAACTTAATAACTTGTTTGAGTTTTAGTTTCTTCATTCAGTAATGATGCATTTTGAATGCAATGATGTGTTTTCAAATTAAATAAATCTGATTGAACTTTCCAAAGTAAATTAATTTTGTATTATGACAAATGAAATAAATTTAAATTATAAATCAAATATACTTACAAAGAAACCGATCTTTCGGTTATTTCTGAACAACTTGGAACCATCGCTTGTCGTGTCAGACTTGTTTCCGATCATAGATGTCCGTTCCCGTATATGTAACAGAACACTCATACACAGAGAATGGTTGAAAAATTAGAGCCCACACACCCACAGAAATCGTTGGGATAGCAAGATGTCTACCACTAGACGACGTGTTACATCCACAATTAGAACGAGACTAGGACATGGTTGTTACTCAGGCTACTCGTGCAAAATCAGAACGCTACAATTACCAACCTCTGCGGCTAATCCTGATGAAGCAGAAGGCGTATAGCAATTCCATGGTGCAGAACGCAAACATCCTAAGCCAATTTTAGATATCTTAGATTTAAGGCATGTACAGTCGCTGAAATAAAGAATAGCGCATTATATAGTATAAATTTTTAGAAGGTGCAATTTTCTCAGAAACAAGTGAACCTATAGGTATAATGTTTGTTGTGACATATCCTCAGGGCTTATATCTCCATGCGAGGAGAATTACATTATTGTTAATAACTAAAATTAAATCTGATAAAATATTACTTGCGAGGGACATACCACAGCATACGCTCATTCTTTTCATGAGCGATTGTATACTATTCCAATGTTTTACCTACACGCATCCTTTGTCAATTTCCCTCTCAGAGCTTCCTCATACAAGGATACTCGTATTTAATATAACAAGCAAAGCCATCTCTGTAGAGGTCCTGAAGGATCTTGAACCGGTGGAAGTTAAAGGCTTCCAGTATCCGTAACTTCGGCCTTAAGTGGAAACACAGTGGTTAGCTCTTTGTCCGACCCTCTTTGTCCCCAGGAATTAACCTGGTACTCATATTTGATCTAGGTTGAATGATCAATCAATCAATCAATCAATCAATCAATCAATCAATCAATCAATCAATCAATCAATCAATCAATCAATCAATCAATCAATCAATCAATCAATCAATCAATCAATCAATCAATCAATTGTGGATACTCCAACCACTACTCTTATACCTTCATCTCCTTCACACAATATACGTAACATTTGTTTGAGCGCCAGTTGCTTTTTAAATAAAAACAACAAAATTTGGTAGAGCATACCTCTTATATCAATTATCTCAAGGCGTGAGGTGATAAACTCACATATCTGGCAATGTACAGGGATATGCATCAGGACAATATAAGATTACGGTTGTATTTCCACAATTGAGGATTGTACATGGAACTGGAATCACTTATTGTAATTAAAATAAAACTGAGTTTATAACTATAATTTACGTCACAATGAATAAGCATTGACGTCTTTTAATTTAACAAAAAAATATATATAGTGAGATTTGCGGTAATATTAAAAAGAAAATTTAATCTAAACAAAAAAAAACTATTGGCATGAACTTGAAGTGAGATGTGATATCGCTGCTGATTACATTTTTCTTCATGTTATGAATGCATAACATGTCTGATGCTTTAATTACCTGATGTCTGCATACACCGCTGTTGAACTTGAAATTCTTGAGAAAACCTATGAGCTGAAGTCGGAAGCCGTCTGCTGTTATCTTCTTATATAACAAGGAGTTGGCCTACATACCATGTACGCGTGTAGGTAGCTCCAATGTAATTACGTCCACTCAATACATTATAAGAAATTGGAAAATATTATTGAAACATCTTGTGAAGTCCATCCTCACAAGAAGATGATATTTCTTTATCAGCATAGTACACGTCTCTGCTCGGATACAACTACCACTTGTAGACCTCGATTATTACAAGACTTCTTCAAACACAACTCTTAGCTCTGACCATCACTCTAAGACCACTTCTTCCATTTGATACATCTGACTGATACATATGATCTGACACCTCTCACCACCGTTGCATCGACTTTTATAACCTCGCGATGACGACTCATCTCCCTACTCTCTGTTCATCCCTTCCACCTCAACATATAGTAGCTGGCGAATACTGACACTTGGTCGCAATCACGTGCCTACGCACTGATGTCATCAGTCATGTGTCGTATAAGCGTACCCAAGCGGATTACAGTTGACTATGCTGCATGAGTCATCGGAAAACCTACTTGCACATAACATTCTCAGTTAAACATAGCCTCGATTGCAAAATACTCTGCCAACACATCTGGCCAGAGATACAAGCCACAGAATGACTATATCAAACCAACAAATCTCACTAATATACAGCATAATTACAAACATATTCACTTAACCTATGATTAAATACAATAATATGCGTGATACCTAATTATTACAGTCTAGTCCGCCTCCGTAGCGTAACGGTTAGTGTTATTAGCTGCCGTCCTCGGGGACCCGGGTTCGATTCCCGGTACTGCCACAAATTTAAGAATGGCAGGAGGGCTGGTAAGTGGTTGAAATGGTACATGCAGCTCACCTCCAACGGGGGTGTGCCTGAAAAGAGCTGTAGCACCTCGAGTTGAGGACACGAGTTTGTCCTACTCGTTGGCTGAACGGTCAGCGTACTGGCCTTCGGTTCAGAGGGTCCCGGGTTCGATTCCCGGCCGGGTCGGGGATTTTAACCTTAATTGGTTAATTCCAATGGCACGGGGGCTGGGTGTATGTGTTGTCTTCATCACCATTTCATCCTCATCACGGCACGCAGGTTGCCTACGGGAGTCAAATAGAAAGACCTGCACCTGGCGAGCCGAACCCGTCCTGGGATATCCCGGCACTAAAAGCCATACGCCATTTTATTACAGTCTAAATGATGAGAAACAGAATATAAAATCTAATGAATCGGGTTAATAATAATAATAATAATAATAATAATAATAATAATAATAATAATAATAATAAATACTGAATGGAATCTGTAACCCTGTTGTACGGTTACATAATCAATCACCACTTATCAGCATTTAGGGTAGTCATCCAGGTGCCAGATTCATAAATAAATAAATAAATAAATAAATAAATAAATAAATAAATAAATAAATAAATAAATAAATACATAAATAAATAAATAAATAAGTAAATAAATAAATATACCGGGCGAGTTGGCCGTGCGTTTAGGAGCACGCAGCTGTGAGCTCGCATCCGGGAAATCGTGGGTTCGAATCCCACTGTCGGCAGCCCTGAAGATGGTTTTCCGTGGTTTCCCATTTTCACACCAGGCAAATCCTAGGGCTGTACTTTAATCAAGGCCACGGCCGCTTCCTTTCCTCTCCTATCGTCGCCATAAGACCTATCTGTGTCGGGGCGATGTAAAGCAACTAGCAATAAATAAATAAATAAATAAATAAATAAATAAATAAATAAATAAATAAATAAATAAATAAGGCTTTCTGATATAATATTATAAGGTCTATTATTTTCACGGCCGTAGCGATTGATTTGGCTATCTATTATTACGACGAGGTTGTTAACTAACTGGTAGCAGTCGGTTCTACCCTATTGGGCATACCATTCAGATTTGAACTGACAGTACTCTCTGACAAATATGAGACATCACATGTAGATGGAGAATCTATAACCATAGTTAGATTACTTTCTCTCTCGTTATCCCAGTCACTTACACAGAGTCGTTTTGATTGAGGCTTCAATTACCTATTGATGTCAGATTTGCAGTCCATGCCTGAATTAGGCGTGAGTTGTTGAGATGGAGGTATTTGTATACTCAAACCTGTTCCGCATACTCCTGCTGGATGAGGTGCCTGGGCCGTCAAATTGCCAAATGGGAGTTGTTCCTGTTAATGCTGCTGTTTTTCTTGCTGCTCATGCTGATAGCATTTAATTGGTGTTTGAATATTCGTGGGATATAGTTGTGCGTCGTCGTTTTGTTGGCTGAATGGTCAGCATACTGGCCTTCAATTCAGAGGGTCCCGGGTTCGATTCCCGGCCGGGTCGGGGATTTTAATCGCTTCTGGTTAATTCTTCTGGCTCGGGGACTGGGTGTTTGTGTCTGTACCAACACTCTTCTGTTCGTATTCACGCAACACACTACACTACCAACCACCACAGAAACACGCAATAGTGATTACATCCCTCCATATAGGGTTGGCGGCAGGAAGGGCGTCCGGCCGTTATACAGGGCCAAATCCACATGTGCGCCGCAGTTCGCACCCGCGAACCCACATGTGTGGGAAAAGCGGTAGGAAAAGAAGAAGAAGAAGTTGTGGGTCGTCGTAACAAATCTGTAAGGTCACTTTCAAAACTTGAGCTGTATCAGGAGGTTTGTTCATTGTTCTGTTTAAGTGATTTCGCTAATGCACTTGACAATTTAGTTGATGTCCTCTTGAAATTAAATAAAATTACTGTGAAGATTACGTCCTAGAATTGCGGAGGCTATGCGAATACCCTCCCGCCAACTCACCCACACACGCGTGCGCGCGTTGAATAATCAGGCTATTTTTCATTCACGGTTAATAGTGCGGAAAGGTTATTCAATTATCCTAGTGGCATATTACTTAATATTATCCGGTGAATAGTATATTTAATGTTATTTGTTGTATAAAGCATGGATTACATATTTCCATTATCCTTATTTGTTCATTTACGAATTTTCCTATCCCCAAAAGCACGTTTTCAGGTGTGAGAGAGGTAGTTGTATCCTGATTCATCTGACACGACCTGCCGCAATAAAGTTGGAATTCAAGAGGACAAACTGGGGCAAATATTCATTTATAGGAAGGGGAGTTAGGGATTGGAATAACTTACCAAGGGAGATGTTCAATAAATTTCCAATTTCTTTGAAATCATTTCGGAAAAGGCTAGGAAAGCAACAGATAGGGAATCTGCCACCTGGGCGACTGCCCTAAATGCAGATCAGTATTGATTGATTGATTGATTGAATTAATTAATTTTAGTCTCAAATTTATAATAATTTTGAAGTTTATATTCCTGGCACACAATATTAATTCTACAGTTTGTAAGGTCACGACGTAGAAGTACCCTTACTGCTCACTAGAAAGTTGGTTATGAGCCTTTATCTATTGAGCAGTTAACCATTTAGCCGCGTTGCACCAGAATGGGAGACCGAGGTTCCGTAAGAAAGGTAAATATCAATGTCATCAGGCTAATGAATTAAGAGTAAAGGTGTCCTGCCCTTCGAAGACTGATTGTAATTGGTACCACAAGACAAGACAAGACTAGACAAGACAAGAGAAGTGTAGAGAAGAGAAGAGAAGAGAAGAGAAGAGAAGAGAAGAGAAGAGAAGAGAAGAAATGAAAGGCACTTGAAGGAAAACACCTAACGAAAAATGAGCGTTCTTCTACAGCGTGTGCATAATCGTGACCTTTAGCCCAACACTGTGGTGTTAATAATTTAGTCG
The DNA here is from genome assembly GCF_040414725.1 of Anabrus simplex. Lineage (NCBI taxonomy): Eukaryota > Metazoa > Arthropoda > Insecta > Orthoptera > Tettigoniidae > Anabrus > Anabrus simplex. Next base: position 700,449,776 of record NC_090266.1, on the reverse strand, counting down.
TGATTGTTTCCGATGGCAAAGTGAATGTATTGAAATATGTAAAATATCTGTAAATGTATTATTAACTTATTTGTACTTTGATTCGTATTACGATGTTCGTAACACCTCATACTGAAATATATATTTATTTTACAGACAGACAGGAGACACTTGGAGTCGCGGCCCACGAGCGCCTGGGGGATGTTCTTCGGATACTCCGCAATGTTTTGGAGAAGTATCCAGCTCTGCAGTCTTCTGAGCTACTGGTCACTGCTGGCACACTCATTCAGCATATAAAAGGTCACACCCTCTTTTTTACTACTAGGAGTAGAAGAAATTCTCAAATTTCATTACCACTTTACTTGAAAGAGTGAAATATTGTACGTTATATGATACTAACAAGAAAACCCAACTGTAAATATCTGATCTGATTAAAATTTGGTACAGTGACTGCTGTAAGAATGCTTTGTTCAGTCATATCAAAATTTGGTGCCTAGTCGTACATTTAGCACCTGTTTTGGGATGTAAAGTTTCGCTCATTGAAGCACCGCGCAGACAGGAGTGAGCTGACTTCACCACTTAGTCAATTACAAAGCAGCTGCCAATTGTTCTGAACTTTTGGATATCTGGAGCAAAATTATCTGGGTGTAGCCTTTGTACATGAGAGAGCATTTATATTTAATTGAGTGTAGGATTGGGAAGGAATCACCTAAGACCTACAGTAGCCTGTATTTTGGTGTTCTCCCTGGAGCTGACGTCGGAAATCGCGTAAACCATTCTAAGCGTTAACCTTTAATTTCAAATGAACCACGATATGAGAGGGTGATTCCATTCGTAGTATGTACCTGTAGTTCCAAAGTGCACTGACAATGGGGCGGTGGTGGATGATGGGGTGGGGGGAGAGAGTGATGATAAGAGAATGGCATCGCAACTGACTTCTCATTAGGATGACACGGTTCGAATCCAGGGCAATATATGTAGGATTTTTAAAATGAAAAATCCTCCTCATCATGGTTCGGATTTCACTTAAAAATGGAAGCCCGTGTTATGATCAATTACGAAAAAATACAAGCTTGATTGTAGTAATAAACGCTTCATGATAAGGTAAGAGTGGGTGCTTCCGCACCTAAACGATCAGCCACCCTCATTATGATCCTCACTTTTCCTCTATCCACCGAACCGAACACAATGTTTCAAGTTTCATATTATTTTGGCTATCTTTCGTACATAGATAATTACACGTACGCACACATACACCCATATCGAATAACACGAACATTTGTGCATTATTCACAGAGATTGGTGGATTCTTCGTCCAATCTCCTTAACGAAGCAACACAGTATTCATCTCTCTGCAAGGTCCATACTGTTGATTTGTAGATAAGTCTGGAAAGTGGAAGTCCTCGGGACTTGGTACTTATGCTTTTCTTGTGGAATCATCCACCTTCATAGCCACCTCATATGCACTAAAGTAACTTATTATGGCTATTTACCAGTTCTCTTTCCCAGATCAAGCTATCATATTTATCGTATCGTATATACGTATATCGTCAATATTTCTGACTTCAGTCACTTTTTGGACATGTGTTTTATCATGAGGAATATATTGCCTATACATTGTTATTGTTCATTTTGTCTAGCTTCGTAGCGAGTTCACAAAACCATTCTTCACCAAAGAAATGGAAATTCAGATTTGAGTTCATTGATTGAGGATCATCAAGAATTTCGGTGGATAACCTGAATAGCTTTCCCTTAGTTTCCCCTCAGTCAACGCAAAGAAATTCATAAAAGTAATCAACAACAACGTATTTCTTGACAACAACGTATTTCTTGTATCATTAATTAAGGAATGCCAGGACATAGATCTTCACTTTCTTTCAATCTTTATTTAGTTTTGTACGTAACTTAAAAATTGCATGACTTGAATAGTTCAGGAATTTGAATGTTCTGTATGTTTCTGTTGCATGTGTCTGACGGGAGGATGCACGTTATTTTTTGTCGAAATTCAGTTATTTTATTTTAGCATGCAGCGAATTTCGAAAACTTATATGTGTTTCAAAGACATATACTAATTTTTTTCTAGTTTCTCGTTAGAAGCCATTCGTTTATTTTAAATTGTGCCAAAATATATTGCAGTTTTCTTAATTAACGTGGAGTGATAATAATAGAATTTGTTTCCAGGTTATAACCAGGAACCCGATGAAGGAGACCATAAGGAGATATTTGAGTTAATCGATCAGCTGGCACTGGCTTTCAGCAGCAGGTAAGGTAACATCCCGCCCATAAAGGAATTATCTAAGACTGTGACGTCAAAATTGTCACCCACACCATACTTTATATGCATGAAGAAATTAAAGAACTATTGTATTTTCTCTTGTGTATATAAGACTATTCTCCCACTCTGAGAAATCGGTAAAGGGATGAGTATCTTATGTGACGCAAGTGATCGATGACGAGTACTTTATTTTGGTCAAAATGTGCAAATCGCTTAGTACAATTTTTTCCAAAGGTTGTGTTTCGTAATGTTCTTACACGACGTTTGAAATGATGCATGTTATTTATTGGTAAACTATAATCTTCATATAGAGTACTGTTAGCGAATCAATCATTTCAAAGTAATTTATAGAATATTTATTCTAAGAAGTTTTCGCTCTATATCTAGTGGACCGACCGAGTAGCTGCCCGGTTTGGGTCACGCTACTGTCAGCTTGCGTTCGGGAGTGGTGGGTTCGAATCCGATTGTCGAAAGCCCTGAAGACGGTTTCCCGTGTTTTCCCATTTCCAACCAGACAAAGGCTGTGCCTTGATCATGGCTACGGTCGCTTCTTTCCACTCCTAACAACCATTTTCTATCCCATCGCCGTCAGGAGACCTATCTGTGTCGGCGAGACGGAAAACAAATTGTAAAACAAAAAAGTATATGCATCTATTGAATATTGAAGAGTGTTTTTATGTCCACTTTTAATTAAAAAAGCAAATCATTCCGTGATTAATAATTTATCATGTTTTATCAGTTTCTGTGTGTTTATTTACGTCTGTAAATTGCGTTCGAACGCCTGGAAAGCTTTATGTTATCATGTTTTGAACGCTGCCAAAACTATTTGGTAGCTTCTTTACAATAATCCAGTCTGGTTATAAGCGAACGGAATTTCAAAATTCCGGAGATATGGACTAAATAAATATAACAGTGTAGCGTACTTTAAATAAGAACTACCTCTTTCCTTATCACATAAACCGCGTTGCATCCTCATGTAAGTAATTGCTCGGATCCACAACAACCTTATATACATCTTTTGTTATTTAAACCATACGAGCTATTAAAGCCAGGAAAATATTAATTAAATGTCATCAAGTAACTGTTTATGAAGCGCGTAGGGTCTTTTTCTCTTCAGATACATCAATATTATTGTTTAAGATGAATCTTGTTTTAAATGTGTGTTTACTTTCTCCTATTTATCTAAAGTAATTGAATTTTGACCTTCACTTTTCTTGTTACCAGGGTATCGGAATACTTGATGGGAGATTTAGACACCAGCTCTGTGTCCAGCAAAACCAAGGTAATACAACTTAAGGATTCTAGGAAACGGAATAGTGGTTCAGTAGCTGATAGGTTATGAGTGTTGTAGTGAAAACATTGGTTAATGAATAGTTTTATCCCCTGTTGTTCTATTGCAGAAAAATGAAGTATTTCAAGGAAGATGTAGACATTTGAGGTTATCTGCAATAGAAAGGAACTGACATACTATATTATTTCTGTCTGATATAAATTGTGGTTTAGGTCGATATCGTTACGAATAAAATATTGACTATTTTATTGGACTAATTTAATACACGACGACGCAATTAGTACACACCCTCATTCACACGATTATACTTGACGATGAATGACAACACTTCACTAATTGGTCGCTATTTACAGAAGTCTGTTGTCCTCACAGCTAGTCTCTGGCTTGTTGGTATTTCCCTGGAATGTACGATCCCTCCGTAATTTTGTTTGTCAGATCTCATCTTTCACTTCGCTTCGCACACACCAGTCACTCCATCCAGCAGACCCCTTAGTTGGGTTCGAATACACTTTGTTCACTGTCACAACACACCTCTTGGCTCGACTTCAGACAAGACCGATAACTTGCACAATCAACTCACGTTACTGATCGACACACTGAACTATTCAACACACATATAATTCGGCAAGGCAATTACACAACACAACTCAAACCCAACCACTAAACGACGACAAAACCACAGTGCTCCATCACTGCTACCAACACTACTGTACCAGAGAATTATTTGATAATGAGCCACGACTAGATATTTCGGAGAAATAAGATATCTTAATCACAGGGCACACTTGGTGTGCTGGGTATAGAGAGAGGTTCTAACTACAATGAGTTCCAAATTCTTTAAACACAATTTATTCACATATGATTCACTTTATAATTGTGCTGTTTACAGTGAAGTTGGTTCCATAGATCCTCCTTGATGGGCCACGACCCAACCATGGAAACACGATTCCTCGTGTGCAGGAACCAAACCAAGGAACCACGATCCTTTGTAAGCAGCGACCAAGCCATGGAGCCACGATCCCTTGTAGAGAGCAATGGGTCGTCGTTTATTCTTGAAGGTTCCAGCGCGGGTAATCACTTACTGATTATGTTACGCGAGTGTCCACATTTAACTGTCCCCCGAGTATCGGAATGATTTGCATAAACCACAGTACTTTGTGAATGGTAATTGTTAACTCGGTTCTAACTTAGAACCCAAACGTCAAATTAAAAAAATAAGTTGCATTGGGAAACTTGTGGTGGCTTTCCACCGGAAATAAATAAATAAAGTTTGACTTCTATCACTTGCATAGAGTCTTTATGCCAAATTAATACCGTATTTGTACTGCCCATTGGAAATCATCACAACAAAGTTTATTCCTATTCAAGTCGAGGAAAAGAACGTCTGATGAAATAACTGTACTCGTAGAATTATAATTCTAAAGAAACTGAATGTTTGTAGCCACCTACCAGAAGCACAGATCACTTGGAAATTTCACTTGCATTACATGAATGTCTGTGAGTGCGCTTGTGTCTATGTCGTGTAAATCACTAGGAAAAATCACTATCATTCCTAACTACTGCATTCTATGCGAAGCAATAATTATTATTATTATGAAAAGTCTGTTCGAAGAAAAACAACATATCACTTTCACTACCGCATTTGATATAATGTCTAAGTGAATGGTTAAACACTTGTTATACGAAAAGAAAAGTCTCTGAGTATTCTGTTATTCACATCGTAATGTTAAAGTTTAAGTCGAGTTCACTTGGAAAAATCACTATTATGGCTTCTAGCACACACGTAAATATTAGTTATACAAGTCTTAGAATCACCTTCTACAATATTTATTTACGTCCCTTAGCGAGGTTCAACTTACTGAAAGTTTATGTGTACCGCAACGCCGGAATTATTCTACGTTCCACAACTCGCACGTCACTTAGGCATAATCTCGCCCTGCAGACTGACTCCGTATCATGCGACGAACCAACATGGTCGTGTTGCCGGTGTGAACTGCCGTGACAGGACCAAGAGTGATGGCCTGTATAGATCTAGCTCTGACGTAATCTTTTATAACATCTTAAATATCTCCATAATTCCTGTGTGGATTTTGGAGGAATTAACACGAGGAGACGTTTGAAATGTACTCTATAAGATGCCGTTGTTTCTGAATCGATACCTCAATTGGTTTAGGATATTGAAAAATTCCTTAGATGGATGTTTCCAGACCGTATGACGCAATCTGTCCTTGACACCGCGCTGGCTGAGTGTTGGCGGAAGTAACGTTGTGCGGGTTGACTACTTGCTCCTGCGAAAGTTGGTTAGTATAAGCGCGGAAAATACACTCGCTAATACTTTATACATACGGTACCTTATGGCGTATTATATTTAAGAAATACTTCATGCACGGTCAATTGCGGTACCCTACTCTCCATCACTCCTCCAGCAACACTCCAACACTCAAAACCCCTTTGTTCGTGGCGAGTCTGCTTTTATAACCCTGGAGATGAAGTAGTAGTGTCTTCTGGGTGCGGCCGGAATATGAACGTTTTGTTTCACCTTCCCGAAAATCCACGAAGACAGCAGACGAAAAGCACATAGATGGAGAGGCAGTCTCGTGCCCTCAGGCTGCCTGGGAGGTCTCCGGCCTGACCCACTCATTCCTTCCAGGAAATACCGAAAAGGGCTACAACAGGGCTCACAGTCGCATGACCATGTAACTATGGTTTTCTTCATTAATAACCACGAACAGCAATAATAAGGCTGAGGCTCGATCATGGGAATTAGATGGTTTTACCATAGTGACTTAATAGACTCTGTTTTCTTTAATTGAAATGTTAAAGCTGGATAAGTGGCAATGTATTCAGACCTTAGATCAGGAACCCTAAGTGACTTGTGTGCGATGACAGAAATGGAGTGGCAGACAAGGATAGTAGTTAGTGACACATTAATGTTATACCCAAAGGGAGCTCAGCTCAGTACCCTGCTTGTAAGTAGAAGTAAAACTCTCCGATATACCGTCAAAAGTAGTTAGTGGGACGTAAAAGCAATAACATTATTATTATTATTATTATTATTATTATTATTATTATTATTATTATTATTATTATTATTATTATAAGTTAACATTTTCACACAACAGTCATGTGAATACTGTACTTCAAAATGACAAATCTAGAAGAGATATTCTAATCTACTGAACACCAGTAAGTAGATTTTGTACGGCAAATTCCTGATCCTCAGTAAGGCAATAACTTAATATAGTAAGTACAGTTACAGTAGTTCGGTAAATTAGGAAATATTGGCGTCTCCGAAAACCGTAAAAGAGTAGTTAGTGGGACGTAAAACAAATAGCATTATTATTATTATTATTATTATTATTATTATTATTATTATTAATTAGGAAATATTCACCGTAATACGCCATTCTTGATCATACATAAAAATCTCACTCTTACATTTCTACTTACTGTCAGTACTGAACACTTTCGCGTGACGTAGCAAAGCGAAGGATTCAATGGACGTGTCCTTCCATGTTCATATAATGTACAGTACTCAGTTTGTTTCCGTTGTTCCTCTAACGAACAGGATTCGATCATCTTTTCAAGGATTGATAATGCCCATGTGCTTTAACTTTGGAAACCTACTGGTAATAGATGTTTTAATGTGGCTGCTGACTATGTGTAGACGTGGTGTAAAGGTAGCGTACCTGCCTCTTACCTGCTGGCCTCGAGTTCGATTCTCAGCTCGTCCAGGGACTTTAATTCTGGACAGCGAGTTGGAAAGGGGCCCACTAAGCCCCATGATACTAACAGAAGAACTGTCCGATTCAAAACGTAACGGACCTGGTCGTGGATGCCAGGAAATACGGCTGAGGGTGCTGATCGCATGATACTCCAGTGTCTGCAGATCACCTGGCTGGGCAGTAATAGTCTTGGTAGGCCAAGGACTTAATAGGTTGTTGTGTCACAGGTTTATTATGTATATACATGTGCGAGACTTGACTACTCGTTAGGAAGTCATTTTGCAGAATGTTCACCAGTTAATTACTCGTCTCATTAATATAATATTTGTAGTGTGTATGTCCAATGCATGTGAAATGTTTTTCTTGGGTATGTTCTTTAGTTTAGTGTGTTTCTTTCGACGTTCTTGATTTGCTTTATTGGTTATGTACCTTACTTTACTCCCTTTAATTTTTTCCTTTACTAAATGTGTACAATTACCGACCCAAGCAATTGAAATCTTTAACTAAAAGTGTTTACCTTCTGAAGTAGTAGGGCAAGGTATGTTCTAAAACAATTGGTGCTGAGTCAGCATTTTCCCACGAGGTCATTGACCCCTAGTGGCGGGAAATTTGAATTTTTGCTGAGTCAGCATTTTTGGTGCGGTCATTGACACCTAGTAATGACGTCAGGCCAATGACGTCATTGTGATGCCAAACCTTACGTACGTGAGCAGGCCTAACCTCACGTAGGTAAGGTTATGACGTTACAATGACGTCTTAACCTAACCTGCAACTTCGGCCGTTAACCTAACCCCCTTGGGTTAGGTTAGGGACCGAGGTTTTGGATTTTTGGGAGGGTGGAGAGGGTGGAGAGGGTCCTCTCCTCCCTCCCTGGGGGCTACCTCCCAACCCCCTACCGAAATAGGGGAAGGGTAAGTGAGAGATCAGGCATGGCATCTTCCCTCGCGGCAAGACTGGCAGCACGATCCTTTTTATTCATGGGGGGGGGGGCGTAGTCCGCTCCCCAGCGTGGCAATCGACACTTTTCTACATTGCCTCCGACACATGCTATTAGTTCTAAGAAGAAAAGGATAGCAGGGAGCAGTAGGATTGTGATACTATAGGAGTATCGGCCCATCCCAATGCTCAGCATGTTACCAGGCCAGATGTGGTGATGGGTTTCAATAGCGGTGTAATCGGGTAATAAGGGTCAGGACAAAACCACATAGGCGGAAATAGAAAGATGCCTACATGTAAAGCCTGACATTTTGTAAGTAGCACATGCAAGGATGTGATTCTGGAGAGGTCCAGGTAATTGCGTTAGTTGGGAAGAGGTATCATGCACAAGTCATAAGCCTATTCCTCACCAGTCCAGTCATTCAAGAGATCAGTCCGTATGGGCACAGCTGTGGCTTGCACGGCCTTGCCGGTTGCCGAGCCATGCGGTAATAGCCACTACGGCCCGTCGCACCGCCCAACTCCCTTGAGGTCCCTCCTATCCAGTCTCGGATCCTGAAGAATGAGGCCAAGTCCACCGAGGCAGAGGCCTGCTGGTTGGATGCGAAACATGGCGCCGGGCCTTCGTCTTCTCTGCCCGCGCCATGGCCCGGTATACAGGGCAACTGCGATAAGAGGCCGCGTGACCCCTAGCGCAGTTGGCGCACACCAGCGCCTCCCTAAGTGTAGCGCAGGCCGTGTAATTATGATCACCATCACAGCGGTTGCACCTCACTTGGAGCCCACAGCTAACCTGACGGTGGCTCCACCTCAAACAGCGGAAGCACTGCAAGAGCTGCTGAGTGGGACGTTCTGTTCTCACCTGTCTAACGCTACACGTTGAGGTCAGTAGAGGAGCAATAGCGTTCCCACTCCATAGCGTCAGCATTTTTTCTGCTGAGTCAGACCCGAGGTCATTGACCCCGGTGATTGACCCCCGGTCACGGGACTGTGACGTCACGACAACGTGCTCTTGTTTGTAAACAAAGAAACGCGCTTGGCCACGTGCTTTTTGACAGCTGTTAAGCTGACAGCTGCCATCTTTAACCACGTGGCGTGGAATTGTAAACAATAGAGCATCGCTAACCTCAGTGCTGCTATCTTGACGGGGCTAAACCTCACTGTTGCCACCTTATGCACGTGGTGGCGCGGAATTTGAAATCAACGTGCTTTTGACATCTGTCAAGATGACAGCTGCCATCTTTAACCACGTGGATTTTAAACATGTGAACGTGGGCTAACCTCAGTGCTGCCATCTTGACCTCACTGTTGCTACCTTAAGCACGTGGTGGCGGGCAATTTAAAAACTACATGCTTTTTTGACATCTGTTAAGATAACAGCCGCTATCTTTAACTACGTGGGCGCGGGATTTTAAACAAGCAAACATGGCTTACTTCAGTGCTGCTATCTTGAGGGAGCTAAACCTTATTGCTGTCACCTTATGCACGTAGTGGCGCGGAATTTAAAATGATCTTGACGGGATTTAGCCACGCCGCGGAATTTGAGGACATAGCCAGGGGTCTAACTACAGGCAAGCTGCCCTTCTCGACATACAACCATCTTATGACAAGCTGCACTTCTCGACATACTTACTATCTTAAGGCAAGCTGCCCTCCTCAACATACGAACATCATATGGCAAGCTGCCCTCCTCAACATACGAACATCATATGGCAAGCTGCCCTTCTCGGCATACTTATCATCTTATAACAAGCTGCCCTTCTCGACATTCTACCATCTTAAAGCAAGCTGCCCTTCTCGACATACTTAGCACCTTATAGCAATCTGCCCTTCTCAACATACTTACCATCTTATTGCAAGCTACCCTTCTCGACGTACCACTATCTTAGAGAACATAGTTTTAAAGCAAGCTGCCCTCCTCAACACTCTCAGACTCTAATCTTACTGGTGTTATCTTAACTACGTTATCCATGGAATTTGAAAATATAACAGCCTCCTCCTCCTGCTGGCAAAAGGGTAAAAGGGGGCTCCTCTTCCTAGCAAAAGGGCAAAAGGGCACCTCTTCCTGGCAAAAGAGAAAAAGGACTCCTCCTCCTCCTTCTCCTAGCAAAGGGGTAAAAGGACATGTCTTCCTGGCAAAAGGGCTCCTCCCCCTCCTTGCAAAAGGGCAAAAGGGCTCCTCCTTACAGTTACTGAGGTTAGCTCAATCCCTCCTCCTACTGATAGATGCCTTCCTGCGCAAATAGAATTGAACTTCACATCACAAAAAATATACTTACGTTATGTAATGTTGTCCTCGTCGCATAAGTTTTTCGACTGAGGAGGGAGCCGTAAGAGGCGGAGGCGGTAAGGAGAACGTAATACTTTTTCGATTGCAATTAGCATGCACAAATATTGTAGGATAAGCAAATGCTGTATCCGACAAGACAAAACAGGTTCAATCTACTTACAGAATGCAATAGGCAAAAATATACAATTGACATGCTAATGCTGTATGTCTTCATCCGACAGGACAAAATATGTTGACTATTAAACTGAAAAACTTTTAACGCTACTGTGCCGTATGTTTCGATTCGACAAGACAAGTTCAATCCTGTTACTAGGTAATGCTGTATGTCTTCATCCGACAAAACAGGACATTTTGACTATTAAACAGAAAGACTTTCAACGCTACTGTGCTGTATGTCTCTATTCGACAAGACAAGTTACAATTAGCACACACTAGAATTCATTGTAGAACAAGACAAAACATGTTGGCTATTAGTGTTCAGAAAAAATTATATCGCAAAACATTATGAGATTAATCTCTTTCTGTTGATACAAAACGCCCTTCTATGCATCAGCATAGTTTCTGATTTTCGCACCAGGCAAATAATAGAAGTTGTATCTTATCTATATACATTTTTTTGTAAAGTAGCGAACACCGAGCGAATTAGCTGCGCGGTTAAGGCAATATGTGTTTACGTAGTTTCTGATTTTCGCACCAGGCAAATAATAGAAGTTGTATCTTAGCTGTAATAATATTTTGTAATGTAGCTGCATCACCGAGCGTATGGGCTGTGCGGTTTGGGCATGTGTTTCCGCGGTTTCTTATTTTTACAGCAGGCAAATAATAGAAGTTGTATCTTAGCTATATTCATATTTTGTAAAGTAGCGATCACCGAGCGAATTAGCTGCGCGGCTAGGGCAATATGTGTGTCCGTGGTTTCTGATTTTCCCACCAGGCAAATAATATAAGTCGTATCTCAGCTATATTCATATATTGTAAAGTAGCGATTACCGAGCGAATTAGCTGCGCGGATAAGGCAGAATATCCTTCCGTGGTTTCTGATTTTCGCACCAGGCAAATAATAGAAGTTGTATCTTAGATATATTCATTTTTGTAAAGTAGCGATCACCGAGCGAATTAGCTGCGCGGCTAGGGCAATATGTGTGTCCGTGGTTTCTGATTTTCCCACCAGGCAAATAATATAAGTCGTATCTCAGCTATATTCATATATTGTAAAGTAGCGATCACCGAGCGAATTAGCTGCGCGGATAAGGCAGAATATCCTTCCGTGGTTTCTGATTTTCGCACCAGGCAAATAATAGAAGTTGTATCTTAGATATATTCATTTTTGTAAAGTAGCGATCACCGAGCGAATTAGTTGCGCGGTTAGGGCAATATGTGTTTACGTAGTTTCTGATTTTCGCACCAGGCAAATAATACAAGTTGTATCTTAGCTGTAATAATATTTTGTAATGTAGCTGCATCACCGAGCGTATGGGCTGAGCGGTTTGGGCATGTGTTTCCGCGGTTTCTTATTTTCACACCAGGCAAGTGATGGAAGTTGTATCTTAGTTGTAATGATATTTTGTAATGTAACTGCATCACTGAGCGAATTGGCTGCGCGGCTAGGGCAATATGTGTTTCCGTAGTTTCTTATTTTCGCGCCAGGCAAATGATGGAAGATGTATATTAGCCCCATAATATTTTGTAAAGTAGCGTTGCTATTGCAACACCGAAAGAATTGTCTGAGCGGTCCGGGCATGTGGTTATCTCTTGTTCAATTCTAGTCATGTAAACATTACAGCAGGTAATAAAATCACTCTACTTTTTAAATCTATACTCACAAAATGTTTCAATCAGACATTCAGTGTTCCAAACACAAAACACCTCTTGTAAGTGTCGGCATTCAGTCCTAGTTTATGAGGCTGAGGGTTCGATTCGTAGAAGTAAATCCTTCGAGGTTACATCAGTTTAAAACACCTGCCGACTAAAAAAGAGTGTCGCGTAAGTACCCGTCCCTAAAATCAAGGTATGTTAACAATATACCTTTCCGATCCCTCTCACAGAATATTTTATCAGCATAACACTAGTAATTATTGATTTAAGAGGAAGTACACATCTATTCCCCTCCTTTTTAAACAATGTTTGAATCCCGTGATTTTTATTGTTAGGACGCGGTTTGAATCCATAATTTTTTTCCTTATCACAATATGATGTAGGACAAAGGTATCCCCTGCTAAGTAGTAAAATTATTTTATCTGCACAGTAGTATGATTTTTTATTCTGTTTTGGTAACTAAATCACTACTGTATACAGATGCTGCATGTTTTCGAATCCCGCAAAATCCATCTCCTTAGGACAAAGATACCCCTGCTAAGCAGTAATCATTTTATCTGCAGTGATTAAGAAGTACGTCGGATAGAGGTATACAACATTTGCAATTCTATGTGTGTGCGCGCTGATTGCATAGAAGTGCGTTTGTATAATCAGAAAGAGATTCATCTCATAATGTTTTGCGTTATAAGTTTTTCTGTTCTGAATACTAATAGCCAACATGTTTTGTCTTGTTATACAATCAATTCTAGAATGTGCTAATTGTAACTTGTCTTGTCGAATAGAGACATACAGCACAGTAGCGTTAAAAGTCTTTCTGTTTAATAGTCAACATGTTTTGTCCTGTCGGATGAAGACATACAGCATTAGCATGTCAATTGTATATTTTTGCTAATTGCATTCTGTAACTAGATTGAACCTGTTTTATCTTGTCCGATACAGCATTTGCTTATCCTACACTATTTTGCATGCTAATTGTAATAGAAAAAGTATTATCTTCTCCTTACCGCCTCCTCCTCCTACCGCTCCCTCCTCAGTCGAAAAACTTATGCGACGAGGACAACATTACATAACGTAAGTATATTTTTTGTGATGTGAAGTTCAATTCTATTTGCGCAGGAAGGCATCAGTCCGTAGGAGGAAGGATTGAGCTAACCTCAGTAACTGTAAGGAGGACACTTTAGTCCTTTTGCTAGGAGGGGAGAAGCCCTTTTGCCAGGAAGAGGTGCCTTTTTGCCCTTTTGCTAGGAAGAGGAGCCCTTTTGCTAGGAAGAGGAGCCCTTTTGCCCCTCTCCCAGGAAGAGGAGGAGGAGGCTGTCACACTTTCAAATTCTATGAAAAACGTAGTTAAGATAACAGCAGTAACGTTAGGGTCTGAGAGTGTTGAGAAGGGCAGCTTGCTTTAAAACTATATTCTTTAAGGTGCTATAAGACGGTAAGTATGTCGAGAAGTTCAGCTTGCTTTAAGGGGACCTGGGACACATTTTTTCGGTAAATGGATGAAATTGTCGAAATTTGAATTCTGGCATAAATGAATTATATTAACCTTCCTCTACGTAACAAAAGTGATTTTGTGTCTCTGTGACTATTTTTGACGTAGTTACGGCCGATTTTAAATGGCTCTGTACGGTCATTTAATTCTCCACCCCGCCCCCTTTCCTCTGTATGCTCGGCTATCCTTGTCCCTTCTGTTACCATTAATTCCCTCTTTACAGTAGCATTGAGATGACACTATTTTTAAATATTGCAATGTATACTGCCATCTGTTGGCTATGTTATGAACTACTTGAACCTACAATTTAGTCAACATAAAACTTTATATTTTAGAACATGTTTATATCCAGTCTAATGAACATGTATGACTTGAAAAAATTCTATATGTTTTTAGAAGTAGTATTTTAATATGCTTGACAGTTGTAATGAAATGCATGTATTTAATACGTTAGTGGACAGCCTGACATCGGCCTATACACTTCCTTGTTTACTATTGGGTTTGTTTTGGTCAGTTTCGTGAATTGCAAGCAAAGTTGTGAGAAATTGTTAGTGAATATTATATCAAAATGGATAGAATTTGCAGGAGTTGGAGGAAACCGAAACAAGGAATGAATAAGAATAAAGTTAAGTGTGTGTGAAGTGAAGAGTGGAAAGTAACAGGAATGACACTTGGTGGAAGGGGGCCTGGAAGTTTGAAAGAGCAACTATTGTGAAGCTCACAAATTATTATAGGCAGGCAATATGTGCAAATATTCCCTCAGTAGATAATATGAAATCTGCAATATATGCCACACTATACCATTACTCCTCCACAGATGAAGATCCTAAACATAAAAAATGTCCCCAAGGACCTGAATCATGGTGCTTCTACTACAAGAGTATCGCAACTGGACAAACCCCTCAAACCCACAAAAAATGTCAGTTCAGTTCACAACTGCAATGCTGCTGAAAATTGTGCCTGTATACCAAAGGCTGGCATCAACAGAATTTCTGTCTATATAATGTAGAGGGCCAACTCAAAATGCCAATGAAAGTCTTCATGCATGTATATGGAAAGAGTGCCCAAGAGAGATCTTTATGTCCTCAGAAAGACTTGGAATAGCTGTTTCTAATGCAGTTGCAGAATACAACATGGGATGTAGTGCAACACAAGGAATGAAAATGGCTATAAGGAATTATAAACTTTCACCAGTATCCACCAAACTTCCCACACAAAGAGATGAAAGAAGAAAATTTGACAGTCAGCAGTCAGTCACCCAACAAAAGAAAACAGCCAGGAAAAAACTGAAAATTCTCAAGGTACACAGGGAGGAAGCCAACAAGAAGCAGGAGGGTAGGAGTTATAGTGCTGGTGAATTTTAAGAGATTTGGAAAGGCCATAATGAAAATTTTTAGTGGTTTTAGAACTAAAATTGATTTAACTCAAAACACCCTATTTGGAAACATGAAGGGTTCCATGCGGATCAAATCTAAACCTATATTTACCAATTTACCAAAGTTGGTATGTAGCTTCTATGTGACCTAACAAAGAAACTATACAATGGATTTTGCATTCTTCTTCAATATACTCATTTTATGAAGCAAAATATACAGAAAATTAGTGGAAAATTACATGAAATAAAATTAAAAAATTAAAACAGGAGTTAATTGAGCAACATAGGGTGAATCAAAAATTCCATTCTTGAGTTTTTTATGTTATAAGAAAGAATCATTTCACAAGTTTTCAAACTCTCAGGTTAAAGTCTATCCTGCAGGGAACTTTTTGAAAGTTGCCTGTTTCGCGAGTGTCATGAACACAAACTACATCATATCTCATAAACTAATAAGGACATTAAGCTAAAATTAAGATATGTTCTTTCCATGATAGCCCTATGTATGACATAACAATTCCATTGTGATTGCTAAAAAATTGTGGAAAATAAAAAAATGTGTCCCTGGTTCCCTTAAGATGGTAGTATGTCGACAAGTGCAGCTTGCTATAAGATAATAAGTATGTCGAGAAGGACAGCTTGCCATAAGATGGTTGTACGTCAAGAAGGGCAGCTTGCATGTAATTAGACCCCCTGGCTATGTCCTCAAATTCCGCAGCGTGGCTAAGTCCCGTCAAGATCTATTTAAATTCCACGCCACCACGTGCATAAGGTGACAGCAATAAGGTTTAGCTCCCTCAAGATAGCAGCACTGAAGTAAGCCATGTTTTCTTGTTTAAAATCCCGCGCCCACGTAGTTAAGTTATCTTAACAGATGTCAAAAAGCATGTGGTTTTTAAATTGCCCTCCACCACGTGCATAAGGTAGCAACGGTGATGTCAAGATGGCAGCACTGAAGTTAGCCCACGTTAACATGTTCAAATCCACGTGGTTAAAGATGGCAGCTGTCATCTTGACATATGTCAAAAAAGCACGTGGATTTCAAATTCTGTGCCACCACATGCATAAGGTGGCAACAGTGAGGTTTAGCCCCGTCAAGATAGCAGCACTGAGGTTAGCGATGCTCTGTTGTTTACATTTCCGCACCCACGTGGTTAAAGATGGCAGATGTGAGCTTAACAGCTGTCAGAAAAACACGTGGCCAAGCACGTGGCCGTGACGTCACGGTTACGTGAGCGGGGTCAATCGCTGTGGTCAATGACATCGGGTGCTGACTCAGCAGAAAAATGCTGACGCTATGGAGTGGGAACCCTATTGCTCCTCTACTGATTGGCTCCTCGTTCGACTGCCTTATTGGGAGCAGTCCTGTGTTGTGGCTGGGTGGCCCTCGCCTGGTGGACCGACGTCGTTGTCTTCTTCTTCTTCTACTTCTCCCTTCTGGTCCGGGGGCGGTCTCTTCTCGGCAGGGGAGGCGGTCTCTTCTCGGCAGGGGAAGAGGCCGCGTCCTGGTAGCCCTCCTCCCAGCCTGGTGACCGTGGTGTGGCGGGTGGTCCCTCTGCAGTGCCATCTTCTCCCTCCTGGCTGGCAGTGGCGGCTGCGTCGCTCGTTGCTGGCATCTCTGTGAATTCTCTGTCCTGTAGAGCGCACATGGATGTCTGCATCGTGAACGAGGTGCTAGCAGGCCGGTCCTGGGTAGCAGCCTCTGAACGCCCGGGGCCGTCCGTGTCCATGCCGCACTCCGCCGTCCGGGTCACCTTTCTGGTCTGCGCCCGGTTGGTGGAACTTCCTTGGGTGGCCCGGGCAGATGGTGGTCGTTCCTGGTTGGCAGCCTTGTCTGTCTGAGGGTACTTCGTGAAATACAGCAAATCAACTTGGGTCGCACCATCGCGGCGCTCAGGAGCGCCGCCGTCGTCCTCGGTCCTAGGCTCCAGAGGATCCAGGAAGCGTGGGTCCGTTCCCATCTGCTTGCGCCTCTGCTTCCTGGCTGTCTGCGTTCCGACTGTAGACGTCCCCTGTGATGTCTGGGTGGCTGCCTCATGGCTGCCGATGCCGGCAGGGCAGCTTCTCCATCCTGGTAGTCGGGTGATCTGAAAGTAAACAGAAAAGCTCCTCTCGTAGCGGCTGATCTGGCCTCGTGTCTGGAATCGAACCCGGGCGTCCGGGTGTGGCAGCTAATCACAACAACCACTACACCACAGAGGCGGGCAATAATAATAATAATAATAATAATAATAATAATAATAATAATAATAATAATAATAATAATAATAATAATAATAATAATAATTTTACTACCTTTTCCATACATGAGTGTTACGTGTAGCACGTGTGGATTTGACTCAGTTTTATGGGCGGATGCCCTTTCTCTCCTCCGTGGCTCAGGCGATCAGCGCATCGGTCTCTTTCCCTGAGTTCCGCGGTTCAAATCCCGGTCACTCTATGTGAGATTTGTGGTGAACAAAGTGGAGATTTTATCAGGAAGATCATCCGGCTCAAAACAGGCGCAAATCATATGTATATATTAGATCGCACCCGGGACACCACAAGTGTAGGAAATCCGTATCATTATTGCTAGAGGACCCGTGCATCTCTGCAGCATTCGTCATAAACAGGTCAGATAACTCGTCTTGATATGGCTGGCGTAGTCATATTGTTTTACCTGCCCTTTTCAATGGTTTTATGAACATTTAATAAGAAGCGCGTTATGGTATGCCGCAGTTCATAGTCAGAATTCATCTATTCTGGCGCCGGGCTGAGTGGTTGAGGAGACGGTTGAGGAGCTGGCCTTCTGATCCCAACATGGCAGGTTCGATCCTGACTCAGTCCGATGGTATTTGAAGGTCCTCAAATACGACAGACTCGTGTCGGTAGATTTACTGACTCCTGCGGAACAAAATTATGGCACATCGGCGTCTCTGAAAACCGTAAAAGTAGCTAGTGGGACGTAAAGCAAATAGCATTATTATTATTATTATTATTATTATCATCATCATCATCATCTGTTTACCCTCCAGGTTCGGTTTTTCCCTCGGACATAGCGAGGGATCCCACCTCTACCGCCTCAAGGGCAGTGTTCTGGAGCTTCAGACTCTTGGTCGGGGGATACAACTGGGGAGTATGACCAGTACCTCGCCCAGGCGACCTCACCTGCTATGCTGAACAGGGGCATTGTGGAGGGATGGGAAGACTGGAAGGGATAGGCAAGGAAGAGGGAAGGAAGCGGCCGTGGCCTTAAGTTAGGTACCATCCCGGCATTCGCCTGGAGGATAAGTGGGAAACCACGGAAAACCACTTCCAGGATGGCTGAGGTGGGAATCGAACCCACCTCTACTCAGTTGACCTCCTGAGGCTGAGTGGACCCCGTTCCAGCCCTCGTACCACTTTTCAAATTTCGTGGCAGAGCCGGGAATCGAACCCGGACCTCCGGGGGTGGCAGCTAATCACGCTAACCACTACATTATTATTATTATTATTATTATTGTTATTATTATTATCCATTCTGAAGTCATCATACCGTCTGTTTGGTAAACTGCTAAGTATTTGTTCGCTTGTTTATCCTGCAGCTCTTGATATTATGGTTGGTATTGTGTCGTGGATGGCAATGGCATATTTAATCGCATTCTTCTATATAGAACGGTTGTCTTGTAAGCTCATAGGTTAGTCTCGAAGGAGCATTTCTTTTTGTCGAGAAGAGAACTTTATTAAGATACATGGCCTTCACTCTTTTTAGTATAGCTAGGTTATTCCGTTATCCTTCGATGTGTGTTCCTAGATGATGTCAGGATGGGGTCTGTTTGTTCTGTTTGTACGTAGACGTTTTACCTTTAGCAGTATGTAAACTATTAGGAACGCACTGCCATCTGTTGAATGTATCAGGAAGCCGAGGATAGACAATCAAAGAGTATTTGGCAGGGAATACCGTAGTATTCTTCCGTGATCAGAGGAAGTGTATGACAGGTAATAATGAAACATGGCTGTATGCAATGACTGCGCCTGCAATTATTGTGATCATTTAATAATTTGATTTATGATTACTCAAACTTGGCTGAACTTAGAGACCTAATAATGTTTCATGTTTCACCGGCAGGTAATTCCGAAGAGAATAAAACCAAAATGAAGCAAATCGGTCCAGTAGAACGGACTGACGCATTTACCAAAGCTGTTTTTCGAAAACTATTTTAATATATAGAGTATTATTATTATTATTATTATTATTATTATTATTATTATTATTATTATTATTATTATTATTATTATTATTATTATTAACGGCCCTTAATCTATATTGCGTTGGTGACAGTCGAACGCTACTGTCTTCTACCATGATGATGATAATAATAATAGTAATAATAATAATAATAATAATAATAATAATAATAATAATAATAATAATAATAATAATAATAACAATGTTTCTAACTTTTCATCTCGCTATCTAGAGTTTTATCGTCCTTAAAGAAGTAGTAGCTTATAACTACCTCGTCTTCCTCCACATAGACTTAAACTTTCTCCTCCCTCTTCCTTATGGAACTACTATGTCCATAAGGAGAAGGGAAGGAGGATGAGTTGAAAGTCTATAAGAAGGAATAGGTTATCATACACTACTAGGTTAATTAGAATGAGGAAGAGGAAGATAAAGAGGAAGTCTAAGTCTATCCTCCTTATTGAACTAATAGGTAATATCAACCTCTTCACCCTCCTAATAGACTTTAGACTTCCTCCTCCTTATCCTCCTCCCCTCCTCAGTAGACTGGTATGTCACAAGCGGGGATCTGTTACCTCCGCCGCCTCCTCCTAATAAGCCTAGTAGCGTTTGAGAACCTATTCCTTCTTATAGGCTACCTCCCCAATCTCCTTCTCTTCCCCTTATAGACTTTGTAGTTCTATAATGAGCAAGGAGGGGGAAGTCTGAGTCTATGTGGAGGATGAGGAAGTAATTATAAGCTACTAGTTCTATATTGAGGATAGAACTTTCTGTTAGGAGGCGGATATTTAGATAGATAAGATAAGAATGTACAAGAAAATAGTATAAAGAGCAGTAAGTACAAAGGTTACCTGTAACATGGTATACCTTGCATAAGAAAGATAGATTTCAAAGGATTTGCGTTAACACTCATATTCACATGACAATCAGTTCTACTTATAACAGAACAGACCGTCAGTTGTTGTTATTGTCGGTTGCAGCTCTAACGGTTGCAACTTTTGTCGAACCCCTAGATCCTCTAAAGCCACAACGCTGACCATTTCACCGTAGAAAATAATAATAACTAGGGTGAGTCGCTCTGACGGTTATAGCTCTCGACACGGCTTGGATTCCAACCAGGGACCCTCTAAACCGAAGACCACAACGCTGTTCACTCCTCCAGTTAAAGAATTTGTAGTTCTATAAGAAAAGGAAATGTGTTATTACTTATATTCACAGAACAATCAGTTCTACTTATAACAGATGGACAGTTGTTGTTATTGTCGGTTGCAGTGTAAACCTATGCATCATATCTACCTAGGTGTGCACGTTAATATTAAAACATCTATTGTGGTTATGCGTGATCTTTGTAGTGTGATTTTTCAAGACGAGACAATTATCAACGACATAAAGCTGTAAATCTTAACTTCGGAATATTGCATGCAAACAATGTACTGCTACATTCAACAAGCGTGATAATCTCACACGACATGTGAATTCTATACACATTTGTTTAAGTAATCTACCAGGAGAACGCTTAGAAACTTTGACTAAATGTCGACAGGGTAATATAAAGAAGCGTGATCCGAACGATACGACATCGTCTCAGCCTACAGCAAGTTCTGTTACTTACCTCACACCACCAGATGAAGAGAAGCAAGAAGAGGAGATGCATAAGGTGGAAGAGGAAGAAGAACTCAAAGTTTCTTTACCATCGGAACTTATTCACTCTACTTTATTTTCTAACCCGACTACACGTTCTCTCGCTATGCAAACATCACAAGAAGAGAAGCATAAAGAAAATTAAGAAGATTTCAGCGCATCTTCATTATCAAACCGTGTTAAGTTTTTAACTACATGTGACATTGCAGAAGCACATACCCTGTACTACATCAGAACATGTTCTTCCATTTCCTACGCATCAACTGTCTACACGTATTCTCAATGTCAACAGCAATATTCTGTTACCCTATGCAGATGTAAGAATGACCTCAACTTAGTCGTTGATCGTTTATAACTCTTAAGAGCTTATCAAGATGCTGGTTACACAGAGTATGAATGAGAGATTCGAGAAATAGAGGAAGAATTACGTCGTAGGAGTTTTATTGCTTAATAGCCCTTCAAAGTAAAGACGCATATGAGTTACAACGACGAGCTAATTGCACCTACCGTTGTAGACGGGACATCACATGTAGAAAGGATAAACTGTGTCATCCGTTCTTATTTTGCCATTTGTTTTTACAGTAATTCACAAACTTGCTGTCATAGTGTACTTCAACACGTCTTTCTTTGCAAGCTGATGTATTCACCCTCTCGCACATGCACACAAGCTATTCCCTTGTTATGTCTCCAGTGAGATCTGATAAACCTAGTTGCGAATGGCAGTCTTCTTCTCCTCCTTTCCCTTTTAGTCTTAGTTCTATAATGAAGGTGAAGTATCAAACTGGTAAGGTTCTTTCATTCACCGAAAGTAAACAAGTAGATGTTCTTTTCTGTTCAGAGCACAAGAGAATGTATGCTGACTATTCAAATCTTTACTGTTCATTACAAAATACATGTAGATTTGAAATGTATTAGCATGGTAAGATAACAACCGACAATGTATGTTCTAATCATAAAATATAGGTTGTATCCATTTAAAATTGGTAGGCGTGACGCCACCTTGTTCGCTTCCGCTACTTGGTATAGGATGCATGCTGTCTGTTCCCCCTCCACGCACACCTCTCTTCTCCTATGAACAAGTTAACATAAGATCAGGGAATGCATGGGATTAAATCACTTACAAAAAGCGTGTGCCAGTCATCTTGTGTGCATGCACTAACAAGCGGAAAAACAATGAACTATCTGCTAGTGCGGAACTAGCTGCTAAGCAGCGTAAACCCTGCTTTTTTCTTAGCCGCATGGGTGCGCACTTATATGTATCCCCTTCCCTCCACACAGTAACTCACCAAGTCGCCGCGAGAGAGAGGAGAGGTGTTAGTGCACAGCCAAGGTCTGTCTAGGGAGGTCAAGTCACGAATGCTTCTTATGGAGCCGCCATATTGGGTCTTTAAGCGAGCGTAACCAAAGGCAAGTGCATTTGAATTTAGAGGATTTCGGTGCCGTACATTGAAATAAAAACAGAACAACAACTATTTTTCGTAAATAATTTAACTGGGCATGTACTGTTCATGTATATATAACTGTATAACACTTAAATGATATTAATACATTCACAGCTATTTGAATAGGAAGATAATTAGCAGAGCCTGAATTTTTTTTTAGAAACAAGAATCAACAGGAAAGCTCATGTCCTACTCTTTTACTTCCTTACAACTTGGTCTTACTGTGTTTCCTATTAATATTATTTGTCAAATACGTAATCTTATTGACAGAAACATTGAAATCTGTACAGTACCTGTGTCATTATTATTTTTATTAACGGTACATGAAATACTGAACTTGAAGTACTATACTTAAAGTACTAAGAGACAGTTGTAATAAATTACCTTCAGCGTTTTCTTTATAAAGAAAGTAATTACCGATACTGCGTTTCTAAGGGGTTACCCCAGTATATTGACGAACACCGAATGCCTTTTGAGTTGAGTGCATTAAATGATGTATGGTAACTGTTGTTATCCATTCATGTGGTATTTCTTTGGGTTCTAAGGCAAAAATAATCTGCACATGTGCAACAAGAGTGACGTTCTTAGCTACTCTTAACTAGTTTATTGATAACCCATGCAGCTTATATAGTACCAAGTGGTGGTGGTGATTGTTGTTTTAAGAGGAAGTACAACTGGACAACCATCGTCTATAAACACTAAACATAAGAAAACAAATGGAAGGGGTCCAACACTTCGATAAATGAAGGTATCGGCAAAAGAAAGATGAAGGCCACAAAGTGCGTGGAAATGAAAAACTTCCTAGGCCTCGAATGCGCTAATGCCGTCGCGGTCGGAAAAGAACAAGTGTTGACCAGGGGAAGTCGGATGGGATAGAATAGGTGAGAGCCAAACACAAGTGAAAGCAATTTCAAGACTCAGCTAAGGGCCTCGTAGTCACAACCCAGATTGATTTCCCCCTGTGGGCGGGGGCAATAGAATAACACCCACGGTATCCCCTGCCCGTCATAAGAGGTGACTGAAAGGGGCGTCAGGAGCTCCTAACTAGGGCGTGGGTTGGCGACCACGGGGCTCTCAACTGAGTCCTAACGTTCATGCATATCATAATAATAAAATAATAATAGTGGTTAAGAAAATTACAGCCATTGGTAGACACGATTCCTTAAGAAATAGAAATTCAGTCACTATTAAGTTGAGTTAACCTAGGTTAAGCTATTTTAGGGATTACATTAGAATATTATGTTAGGCTACGGTACGTTAAATTACAGTAGTTGGTTAGTGCGAGTGTTGTGATCTTTAAGTATTTGTCCAGCCAGATAATGTACTCCATAGAGCATTTAAGGTGAATGAAATATAGCTGTAAATTATAACTACAGTACCGTAAAAGACTGCTATTAACAATTATTGTTGTAATGATGACAAGCCGGACACAAATTGTTAGTTTGAAGAGATAGGCCAGCGAAATTAACCAATTACGGTTAAAATTCCTGACCTTGTCGGGAATCGAACCCGGGGCCGCTGTGACCAAAAGGCAAGCACGCTAATCATTTAGCCATGGAGCCGGACGCATGAAAAGGAAATTTTCATAAACAACAATACTACTATTACACATTTCCTGTTACTTTCCTTGCTTGTTTTGAAAGACAGTTCCCTTTTTTTGGGAGGTTTCCTATCATATGTCAAAGACTTGGGTGGATTAGGGACGTTGAAAATTGTTGGGATGGAATTCCACTTGAGTAGTTTCCATCCATCTGCCCCCTTTCGTTCAAATAGCGATTCTTCAAAATTACGCTAGAAGAAAATGCATAATAAGACCTATAAATATAAAACATCGTTCATACAAACATATTACTGTATTATTCAGGAATAATACGAGTGTATAAGTTCACAAAACCGCGCACAAGACGGAATTATCTGTATATTACCATTTGTCATGCCTGCAGTTTTGTATCCACTGAGCTCTCCTTTGCTTAACTTTCGGGAAGCGAAACACTCTAACTCCGTCAGTTGTTTTATTTTGACAATTTTGGAGCGGCACAGTATCCCATTTTCTTTCAAAATACAAGTAATAACTCACATCATTACATCGTGAACGCCCACATAACAACGATATTTGAGACCCAATATGGCCGCCACCGCAAAGGATTGTGTTAGCGTGACCAGACCTCCCTAGACAGACCTTGTGCACAGCCACATTACCATTCGCCCATGCTCCACCCACATCCCCACCCTCACGACCATGGAAAAAAGGCACTGCAGAGAGCGATCGGGCTGCCAGTCTTCCTGCGAGGGAAGACAGCCATGCCTGGCTTAGAAGCAGGCAATATTTTTGTTCGAGGACCAAGGATGCGGTCCTCTTTGAGAAAGAGAGAGAGAGAGGGAGGGAGCAATCTCTCACTCACCTTTCCTCTGTTTTGGTAGGGGCCTGGGAGGTAGCCCCCAGGGAGGGAGGAGAGGACCCTCTCCATCCTCCCAAAACCAAAACCTCGGTCCCTAACCTAACCCAATGGGGTTAAGTTAGCGTCCGAGGTTGCAGGTTAGGTTAAGACGTCTTTGTGACTTCATAACGTTACCTACGTGGTGTTAGGCCTGTTCACATATTGACATCACAATGACGTCATTGGCCTGACGTCACTGACCGCACCAAAAATGCTCACTCAGCAAAAATTCAAATTTCCCGCCACTAAGGGTCAATGACCTCGTGGGAAAATGCTGATACGGCACCCATTGTTTTAAGAACATGCCTTGCCCGACTACTTTCTGAAAATATGCCGGATGAGTCGTCGTATTTATGCAACCCGCAGCTAACAAGAAATCATCTCCCCTGTAGTCATACGATAGGTCCTTGTGTAGGTAAATGGCTTGAAATACTAGTATTATTTGTTTACACCCGCCTCTGTGGTATAGTGGTTAACATGATTTGCTGCCACCTCCGGAGGTCCGGGTTCGGTTCCCGGCTCTGTCACGAAATTTGAAAAGTTGTACGAGGGCTGGAACCGGGTCCACTCAGCCTCGAAAGGTCAACTAAATAGACGGAGGTTCAATACCCTCCATAGCCATCCCGGAAATGGTTTACCGTGGTTTCGCACTTCTCCTCCAGGCAAATGCCGGGATGTTACCTAACTGAATTCCACGGCCGCTTCCTTCTCTCTTCCTTATCTATCCCTTCCAATCTTCCCATCCTCGCACAAGGCCCCTGTTCAGCATAGCAGGTGAGGCCGCCTGGGCGATGTACTAGTCCTTCTCCCAAATTGTACCCCTCCGACCCAAAGTCTCACGCACCAGGACACTTCCCTCGAGGCGTTAGAGTCCGAGGGACAAACCAACCCTGGAGGGTAAACAGATTAGAAAGAAAGAAAGAAAGAAAGAAAGGAAGGAAGGTAGGAAGGAAGGAAGGAAGGAAGGAAGGAAGGAAGGAAGGAAGGAAGGAAGGAAGGAAAGCTTTGCTGCCAAACCAGCAATAAGATGGCAATAACGAATGAACGTGGAGAAATATGCTATGGGTATAAAAGGATCGCTCTGTGTTGATCAGATACTGGGTTGATACTAGAATGTTACGATATAAGCATACCTAAAATACTTTTTCTGCAGCCGCGGTGCTTAAGAATGTACTGCGGTTCAAGCATCATGCTGGCAAAATATTTTTATGTATTTACAGTATTTCTATCCCATCTGAGCTGCAGTAATGAAGTCCAATAGTCATTACGACTACATATCACATTCAAATCACTCTGCTGTGTTAGATAGCCTTTGAGTGGATCAGGTACTGTCTATTCTGACATGTTAATTTCCTCATTCTTAGATACGCTCAGATTCGAAGCACTTGAACCTACAGATTTGAAACTTTGCTACATTGAGGAATAAACATTTCGCTATTAATTACCTGCTGCATTTGATTTTGAGATTCTTCGAAGTAATAATAATGAATTTTGTTTACAGTTGTAAACATGTAAGCATGCAGTTTACGCATATCTTTTTCCTGATGGCATATTTTGATATAATGAAACAAACTGGGAAGCTCAAGATACAGCATGTTTAGGAGAACTACATTTCTTTTTCAGTTTGCTTTATGTCGCACCGACACACATAGGTCTTATGGCGACAATGGGATAGGAAATGGCTAAGAGCGGGAAGTAACTGACCGTGGCATTAATTAAGGTACATCCTCAGCATTTGCCTTGTGTGGAAACGGGAAACCATGGAAAACTATTTCCAGGGCTGCCAGGAGTGGGGTTTGAACCCACTATCTGCCAAATGCAAGCTGATAGTTACGTGACCCATACCGCGCAGCCACTTGCTCGGTACTAGATGTAATTAAGTCAACTTTTTACCTTGATATTATTTTAACTGAGCACACCTAAAAGCTAAATTAATTCAAAAGCTGAGAAAATAATTTTAATTTTTCCTTGATGTAAGTCTTACCTGAAAAAAACTTAAAAATCCCCCTGTTGCATAAGTTATTACTCGTCCCCCTGTCCTCTAGACTTATTTTAGCTGTTTTGCTTATCTTTTTTTGCATTAGCTTCTTCCGTAAACACTTTTTATTTTCCTATTAAATATATCCAGCACCGACTGAATTGCGCCCTGGTCGGATCCATAGGTGCTCAAGTGATTTTTCATACTAAATGTTATGAGAGTATCATGGTATCCCAATTTTAGAGTTTTATACCCCACAAGAACACCATAGGCACATGGTTCCAAATAGCACTAATCAGAGTTCCATTAACATTTTAAGTTTTCCCATGCAAGCACGTTTCCAGCAAATCAGGGTGGGTAAGATGACTGACTTTTAAGAACCATTGCTCCTTCAGGAAGTTCATGATGTTTATAGGTTTCCTTATATCTACTGTACTTGTACCATGAGCCACACAAATGATGCTGGAATCTTCGTCCATGAAATCGTTTTTGGTACGAGCGTCGTGCTTCTCATTTTCACGTACTGATCACCTGAATAACTTACGAGAACTATGGCGCGATGACTGGAATGTGTAGACAGGTTATATAGGCCTAATTGTATGTAAAGAAATATATGAGTATATACCGGTACTCGTGTAACAAATACTTTAAAAGTAATTTCCTTGAAGTAAATCATGTCTTTGCACGCCAATCACAGACAACTATAGGGGAGAAATACACTGAGTGGCCAAAAGTTACGGGAGGGGTGTTCCATTAGAACAAGTATTTGTAATTCTTGCCTTATCTTTTCCGTACTTTACAGGGTTTTTTCACCATATACGCTATTTGCCCGTTTATTCTCATTTTGCATTTATCCGTTAAAAACCCCCACTTAGCCTCTTTCGTACAGATATGTTATTTCACAGTATATTGATTCTATCATCAAGCAGTGAAAGCCAACAGTTAGTTGAATCATGCCCTTCTTAAGCCCAGATAGTGGTAACCATTCCCGATGAGAAGAACTTTTACTGAACGCCCCAAAAAGTAGTAATTTATGAAACGTGCTATCCCGTCTGGTGTATACCATTTATGTGCCATCTTTCATACAATAATTTGAAAAGAATCACGTTTTAAAACAAATCAATATTGATGTGTGATGAAACTGTCCACCTCTCTGGAATAGTGGTTAGCGAGATTAGCTGCCACCCGCGGAGGCCCGGGTTCGATTCCCAGCTCTGCCACGAAATTTTAAAAGTGGTAAGAGGGCTGGAAAGGGGTCCACTCAGCCCCGGGAGTTTAACTGAGTAGAGGTGGGTTCGATTCCCACCTCAGCCATCCTGGAAGTGGTTTTGCGTGGTTTCCCACTTCTCCTCCAGGCAAATGCCGATATGGTACCTAACTTAATGCCACGGCCGATTCTTTCCCTCCTCCTTGTTTATCCCTTCCAATCTTCCCATCCGCCACCAAGGCCCCTGTTCAGCATAGCAGGTGAGGCTGCCTGGACGAGGTACTGGTCATCCTCCCCAGTTGTAACCCCCGACCCAGAGTCTGAAGCTCCAGGACACTGCCCTTGAGAAGGTAGAGGTGGGATCCCCCGCTGAGTCCGAGGGAAAAGCTGACGCTGGAGGGTAAACAGATAAAGAAGAAGAAGAAGAAGAAGAAGAAGAAGTAAATTATAATATTGTTTTGTAGTACTACACTGAGTGGCTAAAAGTCATGGGAAGTCACTGAATGCGATGTTAATAACGAGTTGCTCCTCCGCGAGCCCTCAAAATGGCAACAATACGGCGAGGCATTGACACTACAAGGTGTTGAAATCGTTCTGGAGGGATCTGGACCAACGCTTCTTGCACTGCTACCCACAGTTGGTGCGGGGTTCATGGAGCGTACACCATCATCGACTGCATCCCGTAAATGCTCGACTGGATTAAGATCGGGGGATCTGGGGGGCCAATCTCTGGTCGTAACTTCACTGGAGTGGTCCTCCAACCACCTGCCTGCCACCACAGAGTGGTGGTAACATTCTCTCTGCGATATTGAAGATCCACCCTCGACACTGTTGACCTCGGAAATCCGAATTTGCGTGTAACCTCCGCAATGCTATGACCCATGCGCCGTGCGCCGATGATCATCCCACGTTCAAAGTCGTTTAGCTCGCGGCGCGTTGCCATCTTCACGACTCTGGTGTCTGTGACAGACTGCTCAGCCACACCGCTGCTAGCCACAACGCTCAGTGGTTATACAATGCACATTTTCTAATGGAACACCCCTTCCCGTAACTTTTGGCCACTCAGTGTATTTCTACCCTATAGTTGTCTGTGATTGGCGTGCGAAGACATGATTTACTTCAAGGAAATTACTTTTGAAGTATTTGTTACACGAGTACCGGTATATACTCATATATTTCTTTACATACAATTAGGCCTATATAACTAATCTTGTGTACTTGTAATTCTTGCCTTATCTTTTCCGTACTTAACAGGTGATTTTTTAACCATATACGCAATTTGCCCGTTTATTCTCATTTTGCACCGAGCTCGATAGCTGCAGTCGCTTAAGTGCGGCCAGTATCCAGTATTTGGGAGATAGTAGGTTCGAACCCCACTGTCGGCAGCCCTGAAAACGGTTTTCCGTGGTTTCCCATTTTCACACCAGGCAAATGCTGGGGCTGTACTTTAATCAAGGCCACGGCCGCTTCCTTCCCTCTCCTAGCCCTTCCTTGTCCCATCGTCGCCATAAGACCTATCTGTGTCGGTGCGACGTAAAGCAACTAGCAATATTCTCATTTTGCATTTATCAGTTAAAAACTCCCACTTAGCCTCTTTCGTACAGATATGGTATTGCACAGTATATTGATTCTATCATCAAGCAGTGAAAGCCAAAGGTAGGCATTGATAGCATGTGGAGATAGAAATCTCCCCCAATGCTCTGTCACTGCACATGATTCATCGGAGTCTTGCCGAAGCGTGCACTATCCACTAGCGTCTTGGAGACGTGTGTAATTCCAACCGATGAGCCCGCTGCCACACTGGGGCGAAGCGCTGCTAATTTCACCATTGAAAAAAGTCTAAAGAACTTGAATATTTCCAATTCTTGACGATGTACTATTCGCAATCGGTGAAATTATATTCTGGTTCCCTTCTTAAAACTTAATGATTGGCGGTCTGATAATTGATACAACACTAGTGTGTTCTCAGAAGCCAGAGTCAGAGTTTTTGTTCACGTAAAATCTCTCATTTACAGTCCTGTGAAAACCTCGATCCAGATGAAGAGAGCTTGGATTTGGCGAAAGAAGAGCCGACTTCTTCTCTGCTGCATCTCGATATGGTGTTACTTCATCTTGAGCAAGGGGTGGAGTTTGCACTGAACAGAGCAAAAGCATGGAGCAAGTATGCCAAGGATATAATGATGTATGTGGAGAAGCGTATACACTTGGAAATGGAGTACATGAGAAGTTTAAACAAACTGGCCCTGACTATCCGGCCATTAATAAATGAGGAGGTAAGTGGCTTAAGTCATCCACAGCCCATTACTGTTCATATCACAAATATCTTAGTAGGAGATAAGATGTACGTTTTGTAATGAAGTCTCCCAAAACCATAAAAATGTAGTTATTGGGATGTCAAACAATTATTATTATTATTATTATTATTATTACTATTATTATTATTATTTTGTATTCAAACTGAACAAATTTACACACAAGCACAAAGGTCAAGTATTTATAACAATTCGATCACAGCTTGCAAATATCATTCTTCTGTTCTGCATTAATTGATAGTGATAGCTGTATAGAGGATAGATTAGTTTGAATCGAGAACTCTTAGTATTAGCATTAACCTACCATTCCCTCTGGTCCCTTGACTACTGCAGTTCTATTGTTACAGTTCAGTAAATCTTACTGTTAGGAGTACGTTCCTCTGCTTTCAGTGTGACGAAAGGGATCATTTAGGTCTTCGAACATCATGTACGGTATCCTGAAGAAATCAAAGATGTACAGCTATGCCTAGTCATCCAACTTCTACCCAGTGACCTTCAGCGCAAGCTTCTTCTACTCCTCCATATGTCAATATACTGATTATTAGCTGATAATAACTTGATTCTAGTCTTATCCAAGGTTTGTTAATCTTCACCTGAGAGCTGGATTTGGTGTTTACTCAGCCTCGTGAGGCCAACTGAGGAGTTTTCTGATATGAAAGGAAAGGAATCCGGTCATAAAAATATCGTAATACGGCTGAGGAATTCGTCATGCTGATTACGAGCACTCCAATATCTGCAGGTCTTATTGATGGGCAGCAATATTTTGTTAGTGAACTCAGAGCCTGTAATGAGCTAGATGGTCTGCGAATTCCTTTTTTACTCTTAGTACCCTCCTTCGTGGATATGCATCAAGTTAGGCCTACACGAGTTAAATCCATAGTTAAATATGGACACTTACAGCTCATAGCCACTGTCGGCAGTCCTGAAGATATTTTTCGTGATTTGCCATTTTCACACCAGGCAAATCGGGCTGTACCTTAATTAAGGCCCGGCCGCTTCCTTCCCACTCCTAGCCGTTTCCCATCCCATCGTCGCCATAAGACCTATCTGTGTCACGGAGACGTAAAGGTGAAGAATGCCTCCTTGGGAATATGATTTAATCACTTTAAGCTCTGATAAGAATGCATACTCTAAAGATTGCATCAGCATCCACTTTCGGCGTAAAGTAGAGTTCAGAGGATGCATACGGTGAAACAAGGCATCTTCAAGTACGAACTCCAATGAACCGATTTCATATTAATCATTCTTCTCTAAAAGAATAAAACTGCAATTTGATTGATGAAAGGATTTATGTCAATCTTTGCACTGAAGACTAAAAATGTTTAATTGAGACGCACGTACTAACCTGGTACTTTTGTGGATGGGAATAGTAAAACCTCGCGTACAATAGCCACTTTCAGCCCCAGGATTTTAATTTCGGATCTTCACAGACCTATCAAGAAGAGTAATTTAATCCACTCGGCTGCTATGGTGGGTCCAAATTGAATATTGGATTTTCCTGGCATCCTGGAGGTTTCTTAGTTCTACGAAATCATCATAACTAGTGACCTATGAACTAGGTTCATTTTGAAGGATGTGAATTCGATTTCCTGAGAGGAAGTTGATAAATTTAGGAACGAGACTTTAATTTCTGGAGAGACAGGAAGGAGGTTCTGAGGTTCATTTTACTGTATACCAGAAATGAGTACCAGGTTAATGTCTCGTCGCAAGAACAGAGAGCAGCCGGACCCACGGTGCAGGCGCAGCGTACTTGCCTCTTACCAGGAGGCCCCGGGTACGATTCCCGGTCAGGTGAGGGTTTTTTTTTACCCGAATCTGAGGGCTGGTTCCAGATCCACTCAGCCCACGTGATTAAAATTGAGGAGCTATATGACTTTGAGATTGCGGTCCCGGTCTACAAAGCCAAGGGTAACGGCCAAGAGGATTCATCGTACCGACCACACGACACCTCGTGATCTGCTGGCCTTCGGGGTGAGCAGCGGTCGCTTGGTAGGCCAAAGGCCTTCGGTGCTGTTGCGCCATGGGATTTGGTTTGATGAGAGCATAGAGCAACCTGTTCGCCGCTCTTAGTGCCGAGTTCGCGAAAGGAAGCCTTTACATTCCATTCATCCAAGGTCTGTACGGAGATAATTTTGCTTTGTTTCTGCTATAGGTGTATTACTTCAGAGAATCTGTAGTCATCCTAAAGAGCTCAATTTGAGAAGAGAAACCTATTCCTACGTGTTATTATTGAAAGAGTACATTTAATGACAGCGGGCCTGCGATAAATAAGTGTTCTATGTAGTTCTACTTATGAAACGTATTGAAATTACAGATATAATATTTTCCTTGTTTTGTAAAATAAGTCTTCATTTCTGAGTTTACAGTTCTTTTGTGATAACATATGTTCAAAGTTAATATTTATCTTTCCAGAGCAATTTGCCATTCCAGTCCATTTACTGCACAGCTCTTGATCAAGATATGGACAATAGCAATTCTAGCCAAGTGACATGTCGACTTCTGTTAGGGAGTAAGTTTCTTGAGGTAAGAAATATTTCTGTTCCTCATGATTCAGTTTAGAGTAGAAATGTAATATGCTGAATGGAACGACTGCTCAGCTTCAAGGAATAGTCACTTAGCCTTAGATGCAGGACTGTAAACATAATTCTGGAAGATAATTTCAAGGTGAATTTTAATCATCATAACTTATTTCATGGAGTGAAATGTTGCTATTACGATAAATCATGTGATTGAAATTACTATTGTGGAACTGGAATAGTAACTTCCTATCAAGCTGGGTCCGTCTGTTGCAATTTCTTGATGGATGCAATACTTTCTCATCTATCTTCCTATAAAGGTCAGATAAGAATGCAGCTTTCACTGAAGTTCCAGTCTCATTTATGGCTGTGGCAGTATGTAAACTGCCCAGATATGTGTGGTGCTGAATAGTGACGCTTGGAGCACTACTAGTGCATCTCAGTATTATGAAATACTCATACGATCAGTCGTTATGCTATAGTACTTTCTGGCCAAAAGCAATGTCAAATTACCTCACTTCCCATCCCATCTTGCCTTATAGGCCTCATTTCGGTGCCGCCATAGGTTTTTGCGATTTCCCTACAACAGCATAACGTTCTGCGCTGCTATTCGAGGATACAACCAGCCCTCAGGCTGGTGACCTAGTAGACAGACCAAGCAGGGTATTCTATTGATACCAATACCGTATTAAGTTAAGGAGATTTAAAACATATTTTGAGCTCATCCGTGACGAACAACTCAATTGTCAATATCACACATAAATGTCATATTTTTAAAACTCCGCTGCTATAATTCCGTCTTGTGTATTATTGTGTTATCTTGATAAAGTTTTATTGTGCATGTATTTAGTATTTAAGAATCTCCGGCTTAAGTATAGTATTTACGTAGGGCTCTGCAGTATGTACTCATATTAAATCTCTTCTGCAATGAGCAGATTTACTTTCCCTTGATTTCATTTTTTCTTTTTCCATACAAACGGGCTACCTCTTGTCCTCAGACCTGCCATACTGAAGTTCACCTCTTTTTTTCGCTAACGTCGGTGGTCTTCTTATAGTTGCCTTTGCAGTAGTACCATGCCTTAGTCAGTGCACAGCTATCATAAAGTAATATAATCTCTCTTGAGATCTGAACATGCTTCACAAGAATATACGTGCGTAATAACAGGAGGCACTGAGACAGTTTATAGTCCAAATTAAGTTCCTAATAGAGTTCAAAAATAGTAGTACTGAAACTACAAATATGCTCTGAACTACAGGAACGTAGCCAAGGGGGGTTACTGGAGGTTAGGACCGCCCCCCAAATATTGAAATTCTTCCAAAGTAAAATAAACAGAAACTGGCAATAAACAAGTGAAAGTCGACTCAATAGGGTGGCAGTTTTGAACATTCACAGAAACATAATATTGTAAAACCAACAGATCTCTTGATTGTATTTTCTAAGAAGTCTCGAAATTTGGATTCTAGATTGTAATCTGAAATACCATTCACTGTAAAACTGTTGACCTTGTTCATATTGTTCTTGTTCTGTATTTTAATGTAAGATTTTGTAGTGTACTGCAATCTGAACATCAACATAATTCACTTCCGTCAGTGACACTCATGCTGCGCGCACCACACACGCACAAGCTCCTTCACTATTTTCTATCATGATTTTGTAACTATAATCCCACCATCGGCTACACTACTGTCTGAACATCAAACAGTACTGAATGTCGCAAAAGCCTGCTACTGCAACGACAGTGGACGCAGCAAGTTGGAGCTACAGCGCACACCACGAGGAAGTCACTTGCCCTTCTCCAACACCACCTTAGAGATCCCTTACATTTCCCACTCCCCGGATCTGGCTGCATATAGGTCATGCTGAAATAGGCCTAATCCGTTTTCCGGTCAGATGACCACCTAGGATTGCTCACGAATTACGACAAAAATACAATAATTTTCTGTGTCCTTGTGGCTCAACAATATGTTGGTCAGTCTACAGGACCGTTGTGAACAGTGCGTGAGGCGTGAGGGTGCACATTTTGAACACATACTAAACCGACGTAGTTAGATACGTGTTGCTGTAATCACCTTGCGTGCTATAATAACGTATCTTGACCTTCAGAACATGTTTGTAATTTCAGTACTATTTTATTTTAATGCTTTATATTGTATTATACAAGTGAAATCACCCGTTATTCTCACGGGGAATTTATGTTAGTAATTTTGTTTCTCTTTCATGATTTCCTTCTCTTTTGGAGTTTTCTTTTACTTCATTTGCCATCAAGTGCCATATAAATTATTTATTTATTTATTGCACACTACAGGACTTACTGTCCCAATTACAGTGGCGGCTACGTTATAAGAACCAAACCAGTATACAGTTAAAATAAACAAAAATGTTTAAATTAGTAAACTAGGCCCGCTACTCAGCGACCACCGCCCGGTGTGGCCCGGAATCTTGTGCCCCCCGCGTGGTGATCACTGCGTTTCGGAGTCTGGAGGTTACCAGGTATTCGGCGTTTGCCATTAATCACGAGGCTGCTCACGATATTGAGAGAAATGTTGATATAAGAGTAATAGCTCCCTCCAGTGGTGCTAACCGCTGGCGCGAGGAAATTCACAATATATATTATAGGGAATCGTGAGGTTCCTCAGTGGCATAGAAATTACCTATTATACAAGCTCGCGAACTGTCAACGCAAGCGTTATAAAATTAACTGTAGTAGCATCCTGCGATCTATCGTTCTAAAACATCGCCCTTTTTTGGTGCTTTTACCCCGTTATGTTTGGCCCATGGCGGTTGAATTGTTCAAGAAAAACGGGGATGCAGTGAGTATGATATGAAAATGAGCATTTCGAAGACCAAAGTGATGCCATTAGGTAAGAAAGCTAAGAGGACTGAATGTCAGGTCGACAATGCAAAATTGGACCAGGTAGATCATTTCAGGTACTGAGGATGTGTTTTCTAGCTGCATGGTAGTATAGGCCTACTAGGTATAATTTAATCCAGGTGGAGCAAAGCTACATTTTGATCTCACAGTCAGAAACCTCTGTGCCAAATATCACTCTCATCATTTTAGTGTTCTTGGGATGTCGTGATGAGTGTGTGAATGGTATTTCGCATTTATATGCATAATTATATTTATACTAATACTGTCTTCTTTCTAGCCACTCAGCATTCGACGAGCTGAACACGAGAGGATCAGGCGACAACTGAAAGAACAGTGGTTTCAGGAAATTACAAGCATGCACGATTCAATACTTCGAATGCGCCACTCTCGTTCTGTCTACATGCAGCGATGGCAGGAGAGGAATCACAAATCGGACGAAGATTCCATGAACAAGGTACTGTAAGTATGTAAAAGTTTTAATTATGTTTCTACCTAGTGAACATTCGATGTTTAAAATATTGATAACAAAATCAAGAAACTAAAATAAATCAATAATACAGTTACTTCTGCAGGAATTTATACACATTAGATATCGGTTTTCGAGTTTAAGAACACCCAGATTTAAGGAACATGTTGAATTTTTTAACAGCTATTTACTTCCTGCACACTTAATGAATCGAAAACAGTACTATATGAGAAGTACCAAAAAGTTCAAAGTGTTCAATACTTTTCACAATACTTTTGACAACTAGCCTATTTAGAAGTTCACCAATACAAGAGCTGCATGCTATTAGGCTTTCTAATACGGAAGGGAGCTCCTGTTCAAGACAAAATTCTGATCCTCCAGCGGCTCTTAAGGTCGACAGAAGTTTAGTCCTCATTAGGCAAGTCGTAATTTTATTTTATTCGCAATATCAGCATTACTGTACTTATTCTTATTTTGGAAAATAGCTGATCGTCTGAAGAAGAAATGTTATGTAGTACAGTAGTCTACGCATTTTTAAGATATCAATTGTCATTGTAGTGACATTATACGATACATACAAATTTTGGCCATAGGTACTTAAATCCTTCATGTGAAGAAATAATTTTATACCAGCTTCTGTCTTAGATTCAGAGTATATTCTTTGTAAAGGGAAAAGTCGTCAGTAGTAACAAAGATTCAATGAGTAGCAGGTTGGATTGAGCATGGGTGCTTTCGTTTCACGCCTGTCAAAGTTTCATCTTTATCTTCAAAGGTATAAGAGGACAATATTTTATACATATATCTGTTTTCGTTATGGACTGTTATACTTTTCAGCGTTCGGTCTGCAAGCCTATGTGAAATAACTAAAATTCTCTGTTTACAGCTAACTATATGGCTTCGTTTGGTTCCACATCTCTCATTATTAAATCATTACAAACTGATTCTAAACGTCGTCAACTTGGTCTCCCCTACTTCTCTGTGTTCTATGACCGAGTCCATTATTCTCGTAGGTTATCTTCCTCCATTTGCCTCACACGACCCCAACACCGAAGTCGGTTTAAACGTACAGCTTCATCCATCGAGTTCATTCATATCTTAGCCTTAATCTCTACATTCCAAGTACTATCCTGTCATCGTTCCCATCTATTTGTACCAGCAATTATTCTCGCAGCTCTCATATCAGTCAGGCCTACTTCAATATCAGGAATGAGATATCATATGCCCACCAGATTTCACTCCCGTACAGTAAAGTCAATCTGAAAACACGCCGACGTAAAGATAGCTTCGTCTGAGAACCCACTTTTTTCTTACAGAATACCTTTGATCACAACCGCGAAATCACTGAATTAGCTTCGCTCTACCTGGATACAATTATACCTAGTATACTACAATCCTGCTAGGATAAACATCCTAAGTACTTGAAATGTTCCGCCTGGTCCAGTTTTGCATTCTCTACCTGACACTCAGTCCTCTCAGTTTTCTTCCCTAATGGCATCACCCTCGTCTCGGAAATGCTAATATTCCTATCATCCCTCTTCAGGTTCCAAAATATAAGAGGGCAGGCTTTCAGCACACTCATCTATTAAGACCACCTCGCTTGTATACACCAAGCAGCTTACTACTTTGCCCTTGTGATGGCATGTGTGGCGGCGATACTCTTGTTACTATTTCCCTCGACTGCTGAAAAGAAAAATACTCACCGCACACGCAGAAACTTATCTCATGTCTGGACCGTCCATATTTCCTCTAACTTGAGCCCGATGGGGATACAAACAACTGCAATGGGTCAAGCTAATCAACAATAACGTAGCCCAGACTGATTTAAAACCAAATAATAACATTTATTAAAAATAAAAATATGAAATCAAACAAAATTTTAAAGTTAACTTAAATTAGGAAATTTGAATGAATTTTCTGCCACCCAAAAGAGCGCAAATGCAACAGAATAATGACATTATACCGAAATCTAGCTCAAACTCAAACAACAACAACAACAACAACAACAACAACAAAAAGTTCACTTAACTGTACTCAAAAATGACTCAACATCATATTAAATTAAATAATTAATCACATTCAAAGAAAATGCTAATAAGAATAATTCAACTGTTAAGAGAATTGACGCAAGACCAACATGATCAATAAAATGAGATCATTACAGTGATAAACCAATAATACGAAACAGTTATGTAACCTAGCGTTGCAAACAGTTAAACGTGTGAAATCAATTCGCCCATGAACACACACTCTTATCTTTAAAACATAATTTATTTTGTTGCTATTATAAACAAATGGCTGGTTTTTGCCTTTAAATTTAAATTTAATACAATGGAAAGTAAAAACCATTTGTCAGCCATGAAACATTATAAAATCACTCACTGTGACAGTCATTGGACACTTTGACGTTATGAAATACA
Source organism: Anabrus simplex (assembly GCF_040414725.1). Classification (NCBI taxonomy): domain Eukaryota; kingdom Metazoa; phylum Arthropoda; class Insecta; order Orthoptera; family Tettigoniidae; genus Anabrus; species Anabrus simplex. Next base: position 700,411,110 of record NC_090266.1, on the reverse strand, counting down.
TTTTGTTCTGCCATTGATCAATTGAACTCACCTTTCTACACATATGGAAATTATTCCGCTGACCACTTTTAGCAATCCTACTAATATACAACATATTACATTATCTACAGTGGAGGTAGGTTTCTGCACGCTGAATCAACACTTTGCTGCATTTATTTTTACACTGAGTTAACTTATTAAGGTCGGTTTAATGATATGGCATGAATCCTTTTGTTATATTCATGTTGCAATTTATTGACGATGACCACCGGGCTGTTCTTCCCTGACATTACTAAAATTTGAGGCATCAAAACGCCCTTGACATTTGATATAGAAATATACACAACACTGTCAACATAGTGTTCATTAAAAATATAGCATAATCCCGAACTACGAACTACAATTAAATTATTATAACATAATTTGACATACTCGCACCTTTCTACATATGAGTATGTTAATCCAGGTAGCTTACTTAAATCTTTACTTTATGGGAAAATTATATATTGCACAAGTTACCACGTAGAATACAACACAAATTAGATCACTGTTAATAATAGATCTCTCACACTGTTACAACATTACTATTACATATTTATAGACGCTGAGGTTCTACGGTCGGCAATCAATCCACGAATTATTATACTCCTACCATTTTACTATATTCATCTCATAATTTAATCAGTTAATCAACATCACATAATTCCCATCTCATTACTACTTACTTATTGATCTCGTATCTTCATTGTCCATTTTTGTTTGCATTATAATATATACGAGCACATTCGTTTCCGAAATAATGACTTAATCTTTCATTCTTTCATCTAATACCTTGTTATCCCTGCTAATTACTGGCGTATTCAACACCTCTTATTATTTTCATTTCATATTTATCCACGTAGATTTGAGCTCCAATTCATCGAGCTAATTATATTATATTAACATTTCGTCTTCTATACCTTAAAGACGATTATCACTTATTTTCTTCTCGACGTCGCCGTTCCAGCCTCTGTTTTCTCATTTCACCTATTAATTACACTAGGGATATTATCTTTTGCTCGTGATCTATTTTCCATCTCTCACTTGGACCTCTTAATCGTATACACATCAATTATTATCATATCCTGCAAGTTAGCAATGGAGTTCATATTTAACAATACGGCATTACTATTTCTCTACTCAAAATATGATTGCCTACAGAATAGATTTTTGGTTATACAACTCAAACTCGCGGATAAATTACAAATCTATCCTTTTAAATTCAGATATAGGTTTATTATTATTATATATCATTATACTCAAATACACAGTTATATACTTTACTACTTGACGATCATACGCTACCTCAGCTGAATTCATTATACGTTCAAAAATTTTGCTATTTTTTTATTTCGCACACCTAGTCGGTTGTTCATTTATAATGGACAAATTATCACAGTAACTAATTATTACAAAGTTACTACAAAGTTCGTATATTTTGACACACTTGGACTGACATGTTCTTCTCTTTATTATTATTACTACGGGACACTGGGACTGAAATTTCTAATTCCTGTAAATATGAAGTTAGCATCTTAATATTTTATGTGCTCAAAGTATGTCATAGTATAAATATCTGTACCAAATTTTATGAATATAGCTTTACTAGTTTCATAGATATTAATTATTTTCTAATATTTATACGCAAATTATTGAAATTTTCTAAATGTCAAGCATAACAAACCGAGCCAGATTCCACATTTTTTATAATTATCTACTGCCTTATTATTATACAAATGAAACTGTGCATCGTTTTTGATATTGTATTGTTCACTATCAAGATATAATTTTTTCCCACTTCGACCTTAAATTTTTGTAAAATTCTTGAAATTTTAAGGTTTGATTTTTTTACAGGCAAACCTGAGCTGCAATCGTAAAAGTAATGCACACGTTTGTGGACAAAGTACTAAGGAACAAGTATGAGAATTTACAAGATAATAGCATCAGATCTGTAATGTGTAGTAGATTTTACACATCTGAAAATGTGAAACTGAGAAAATTGCATTTTTCTAAAAACATGGGCATTTTTTAATATTTCCACTTCAACTTACTCATTAAAACTGTCCTGCAGCATAAGTCACACCATCCTTCTTCCGTTTTGCAGTCGCCTTGTTCATCTTTGTGACCTTCATCTTCCGTCGAATTGCTTTTTTTCTTCTCAGAGGACGATCGCTGACTTTCATACTTCCTGCGAGCATCAATACTAAGGACTGCCTGTTCTGTCACATGAGCAACTGAGGTTTTTTTGATGTCCAGTTTCAGGTCTATTGTTGCACTGCATCCCATATTGAACTCTGCCACAGCATTAGCCTACATACACAAATTCCAAGTCTCTTTCTTGATACAAAAGTTTCTTTTGGACACTTTTTCCAGATGCTAGAATGCAGACATTCATTCTGATTCTGCATGGCGCCACGGACTCATTGGTATTGTACTTCATCAGAGGCCAGCCTCTGATATACAGGCATAATTTTGCACACTAATGGCTCAGAAAGCTTGACAGCCATTTTGTCATGACTCTGAGGCACTTACCTTCCGCTATGCTTTTGTTGTAGAAGCACCAAGAATCTAAGCCTTACGGGCATTTCTTAGTTGACATGTAGTGGCAGAGAGTAGCATAGATAGCATTTTTCATATTGGCAACATTAGGTGTGTTTTGTACAATAGCATTCCTATAATAGCTGGTAGGCTTGGTAATATTAGCATTAGTAAGCCCACCTGAACTACCACCTAACTGCACACTCATTATTTTCCAAGTCTGTACCATCTGTCACAAACCTGATCCCATTCTTTTAGAAATGTGGTTCACACATTCCTCCTTCTTCAGTACTTTTTTGGTGCCATACACATTTTTGCTGACCAAATGGCTGAAAGTTTTAGAGTCACCATCAGAGAGGATAGCTGTGTAGCACGTCTGACAGTCTGTAAAGGAACGATCCCATAAAATTCCGGCAGCAAACATTTCTATTGCTACAGAACTACCCTCATAATTTTTCTGACATTCCCCACTCTTCTTGTTATTCACATGCCACACATTAAATTCTGGAGACCCTGAATCAAGCTCAGCAGAGGTCATGACACACATTGGGCAGTATTTATTTATTTTCAAACACTTGAAGTATTTGTATAGTTTACGTAGTAATAGTGTCGATATTCAACGCCAGATAGAAGCACAATGCAGAGTCATTAGCACAGCGGGCATTTCAAGTGCAAGATTCAAAATTATCCGATGAAAAATGCGTAAATTCCTGTGCAGTATAATGCTCTGTAAGGAACCAAGAGAAAGGGGCGTTTAAATGGCTGTGCAACAGGCATTTAAATCTCTCGCTGTGCCTTTAAAAATGGCGGAACATGGAAAATCATACCACTACTTGATCCGCAATGGTCAGGGGTTCAATATTACACGTAAATCGAAAAATCGAATTATTTGACAAAATATGCCTAAAACTCAGTCCCAGTGTCCCTCAAAGACGATTATCACTTATTTTCTTCTCGACGTCGCCGTTCCAGCCTCTGTTTTCTCATTTCACCTATTAATTACACTAGGGATATTATCTTTTGCTCGTGATCTATTTTCCATCTCTCACTTGGACCTCTTAATCGTATACACATCAATTATTATCATATCCTGCAAGTTAGCAATGGAGTTCATATTTAACAATACGGCATTACTATTTCTCTACTCAAAATATGATTGCCTACAGAATAGATTTTTGGTTATACAACTCAAACTCGCGGATAAATTACAAATCTATCCTTTTAAATTCAGATATAGGTTTATTATTATTATATATCATTATACTCAAATACACAGTTATATACTTTACTACTTGACGATCATACGCTACCTCAGCTGAATTCATTATACGTTCAAAAATTTTGCTATTTTTTTATTTCGCACACCTAGTCGGTTATTCATTTATAATGGACAAATTATCACAGTAACTAATTATTACAAAGTTACTACAAAGTTCGTATATTTTGACACACTTGGACTGACATGTTCTTCTCTTTATTATTATTACTACGGGACACTGGGACTGAAATTTCTAATTCCTGTAAATATGAAGTTAGCATCTTAATATTTTATGTGCTCAAAGTATGTCATAGTATAAATATCTGTACCAAATTTTATGAATATAGCTTTACTAGTTTCATAGATATTATTTTCTAATATTTATACGCAAATTATTGAAATTTTCTAAATGTCAAGCATAACAAACCGAGCCAGATTCCACATTTTTTATAATTATCTACTGCCTTATTATTATACAAATGAAACTGTGCATCGTTTTTGATGTTGTATTGTTCACTATCAAGATATAATTTTTTCCCACTTCGACCTTAATTTTTTTGTAAAATTCTTGAAATTTTAAGGTTTGATTTTTTTTTACAGGCAAACCTGAGCTGCAATCGTAAAAGTAATGCACACGTTTGTGGACAAAGTACTAAGGAACAAGTATGAGAATTTACAAGATAATAGCATCAGATCTGTAATGTGTAGTAGATTTTACACATCTGAAAATGTGAAACTGAGAAAATTGCATTTTTCTAAAAACATGGGCATTTTTTAATATTTCCACTTCAACTTACTCATTAAAACTGTCCTGCAGCATAAGTCACACCATCCTTCTTCCGTTTTGCAGTCGCCTTGTTCATCTTTGTGACCTTCATCTTCCGTCGAATTGCTTTTTTTCTTCTCAGAGGACGATCGCTGACTTTCATACTTCCTGCGAGCATCAATACTAAGGACTGCCTGTTCTGTCACATGAGCAACTGAGGTTTTTTTGATGTCCAGTTTCAGGTCTATTGTTGCACTGCATCCCATATTGAACTCTGCCACAGCATTAGCCTACATACACAAATTCCAAGTCTCTTTCTTGATACAAAAGTTTCTTTTGGACACTTTTTCCAGATGCTAGAATGCAGACATTCATTCTGATTCTGCATGGCGCCACGGACTCATTGGTATTGTACTTCATCAGAGGCCAGCCTCTGATATACAGGCATAATTTTGCACACTAATGGCTCAGAAAGCTTGACAGCCATTTTGTCATGACTCTGAGGCACTTACCTTCCGCTATGCTTTTGTTGTAGAAGCACCAAGAATCTAAGCCTTACGGGCATTTCTTAGTTGACATGTAGTGGCAGAGAGTAGCATAGATAGCATTTTTCATATTGGCAACATTAGGTGTGTTTTGTACAATAGCATTCCTATAATAGCTGGTAGGCTTGGTAATATTAGCATTAGTAAGCCCACCTGAACTACCACCTAACTGCACACTCATTATTTTCCAAGTCTGTACCATCTGTCACAAACCTGATCCCATTCTTTTAGAAATGTGGTTCACACATTCCTCCTTCTTCAGTACTTTTTTGGTGCCATACACATTTTTGCTGACCAAATGGCTGAAAGTTTTAGAGTCACCATCAGAGAGGATAGCTGTGTAGCACGTCTGACAGTCTGTAAAGGAACGATCCCATAAAATTCCGGCAGCAAACATTTCTATTGCTACAGAACTACCCTCATAATTTTTCTGACATTCCCCACTCTTCTTGTTATTCACATGCCACACATTAAATTCTGGAGACCCTGAATCAAGCTCAGCAGAGGTCATGACACACATTGGGCAGTATTTATTTATTTTCAAACACTTGAAGTATTTGTATAGTTTACGTAGTAATAGTGTCGATATTCAACGCCAGATAGAAGCACAATGCAGAGTCATTAGCACAGCGGGCATTTCAAGTGCAAGATTCAAAATTATCCGATGAAAAATGCGTAAATTCCTGTGCAGTATAATGCTCTGTAAGGAACCAAGAGAAAGGGGCGTTTAAATGGCTGTGCAACAGGCATTTAAATCTCTCGCTGTGCCTTTAAAAATGGCGGAACATGGAAAATCATACCACTACTTGATCCGCAATGGTCAGGGGTTCAATATTACACGTAAATCGAAAAATCGAATTATTTGACAAAATATGCCTAAAACTCAGTCCCAGTGTCCCTCAAAGACGATTATCACTTATTTTCTTTTCGACGTCGCCGTTCCAGCCTCTGTTTTCTCATTTCACCTATTAATTACACTAGGGATATTATCTTTTGCTCGTGATCTATTTTCCATCTCTCACTTGGACCTCTTAATCGTATACACATCAATTATTATCATATCCTGCAAGTTAGCAATGGAGTTCATATTTAACAATACGGCATTACTATTTCTCTACTCAAAATATGATTGCCTACAGAATAGATTTTTGGTTATACAACTCAAACTCGCGGATAAATTACAAATCTATCCTTTTAAATTCAGATATAGGTTTATTATTATTATATATCATTATACTCAAATACACAGTTATATACTTTACTACTTGACGATCATACGCTACCTCAGCTGAATTCATTATACGTTCAAAAATTTTGCTATTTTTTTATTTCGCACACCTAGTCGGTTATTCATTTATAATGGACAAATTATCACAGTAACTAATTATTACAAAGTTACTACAAAGTTCGTATATTTTGACACACTTGGACTGACATGTTCTTCTCTTTATTATTATTACTACGGGACACTGGGACTGAAATTTCTAATTCCTGTAAATATGAAGTTAGCATCTTAATATTTTATGTGCTCAAAGTATGTCATAGTATAAATATCTGTACCAAATTTTATGAATATAGCTTTACTAGTTTCATAGATATTAATTATTTTCTAATATTTATACGCAAATTATTGAAATTTTCTAAATGTCAAGCATAACAAACCGAGCCAGATTCCACATTTTTTATAATTATCTACTGCCTTATTATTATACAAATGAAACTGTGCATCGTTTTTGATGTTGTATTGTTCACTATCAAGATATAATTTTTTCCCACTTCGACCTTAATTTTTTTGTAAAATTCTTGAAATTTTAAGGTTTGATTTTTTTTTACAGGCAAACCTGAGCTGCAATCGTAAAAGTAATGCACACGTTTGTGGACAAAGTACTAAGGAACAAGTATGAGAATTTACAAGATAATAGCATCAGATCTGTAATGTGTAGTAGATTTTACACATCTGAAAATGTGAAACTGAGAAAATTGCATTTTTCTAAAAACATGGGCATTTTTTAATATTTCCACTTCAACTTACTCATTAAAACTGTCCTGCAGCATAAGTCACACCATCCTTCTTCCGTTTTGCAGTCGCCTTGTTCATCTTTGTGACCTTCATCTTCCGTCGAATTGCTTTTTTTCTTCTCAGAGGACGATCGCTGACTTTCATACTTCCTGCGAGCATCAATACTAAGGACTGCCTGTTCTGTCACATGAGCAACTGAGGTTTTTTTGATGTCCAGTTTCAGGTCTATTGTTGCACTGCATCCCATATTGAACTCTGCCACAGCATTAGCCTACATACACAAATTCCAAGTCTCTTTCTTGATACAAAAGTTTCTTTTGGACACTTTTTCCAGATGCTAGAATGCAGACATTCATTCTGATTCTGCATGGCGCCACGGACTCATTGGTATTGTACTTCATCAGAGGCCAGCCTCTGATATACAGGCATAATTTTGCACACTAATGGCTCAGAAAGCTTGACAGCCATTTTGTCATGACTCTGAGGCACTTACCTTCCGCTATGCTTTTGTTGTAGAAGCACCAAGAATCTAAGCCTTACGGGCATTTCTTAGTTGACATGTAGTGGCAGAGAGTAGCATAGATAGCATTTTTCATATTGGCAACATTAGGTGTGTTTTGTACAATAGCATTCCTATAATAGCTGGTAGGCTTGGTAATATTAGCATTAGTAAGCCCACCTGAACTACCACCTAACTGCACACTCATTATTTTCCAAGTCTGTACCATCTGTCACAAACCTGATCCCATTCTTTTAGAAATGTGGTTCACACATTCCTCCTTCTTCAGTACTTTTTTGGTGCCATACACATTTTTGCTGACCAAATGGCTGAAAGTTTTAGAGTCACCATCAGAGAGGATAGCTGTGTAGCACGTCTGACAGTCTGTAAAGGAACGATCCCATAAAATTCCGGCAGCAAACATTTCTATTGCTACAGAACTACCCTCATAATTTTTCTGACATTCCCCACTCTTCTTGTTATTCACATGCCACACATTAAATTCTGGAGACCCTGAATCAAGCTCAGCAGAGGTCATGACACACATTGGGCAGTATTTATTTATTTTCAAACACTTGAAGTATTTGTATAGTTTACGTAGTAATAGTGTCGATATTCAACGCCAGATAGAAGCACAATGCAGAGTCATTAGCACAGCGGGCATTTCAAGTGCAAGATTCAAAATTATCCGATGAAAAATGCGTAAATTCCTGTGCAGTATAATGCTCTGTAAGGAACCAAGAGAAAGGGGCGTTTAAATGGCTGTGCAACAGGCATTTAAATCTCTCGCTGTGCCTTTAAAAATGGCGGAACATGGAAAATCATACCACTACTTGATCCGCAATGGTCAGGGGTTCAATATTACACGTAAATCGAAAAATCGAATTATTTGACAAAATATGCCTAAAACTCAGTCCCAGTGTCCCTCAAAGACGATTATCACTTATTTTCTTCTCGACGTCGCCGTTCCAGCCTCTGTTTTCTCATTTCACCTATTAATTACACTAGGGATATTATCTTTTGCTCGTGATCTATTTTCCATCTCTCACTTGGACCTCTTAATCGTATACACATCAATTATTATCATATCCTGCAAGTTAGCAATGGAGTTCATATTTAACAATACGGCATTACTATTTCTCTACTCAAAATATGATTGCCTACAGAATAGATTTTTGGTTATACAACTCAAACTCGCGGATAAATTACAAATCTATCCTTTTAAATTCAGATATAGGTTTATTATTATTATATATCATTATACTCAAATACACAGTTATATACTTTACTACTTGACGATCATACGCTACCTCAGCTGAATTCATTATACGTTCAAAAATTTTGCTATTTTTTTATTTCGCACACCTAGTCGGTTATTCATTTATAATGGACAAATTATCACAGTAACTAATTATTACAAAGTTACTACAAAGTTCGTATATTTTGACACACTTGGACTGACATGTTCTTCTCTTTATTATTATTACTACGGGACACTGGGACTGAAATTTCTAATTCCTGTAAATATGAAGTTAGCATCTTAATATTTTATGTGCTCAAAGTATGTCATAGTATAAATATCTGTACCAAATTTTATGAATATAGCTTTACTAGTTTCATAGATATTAATTATTTTCTAATATTTATACGCAAATTATTGAAATTTTCTAAATGTCAAGCATAACAAACCGAGCCAGATTCCACATTTTTTATAATTATCTACTGCCTTATTATTATACAAATGAAACTGTGCATCGTTTTTGATGTTGTATTGTTCACTATCAAGATATAATTTTTTCCCACTTCGACCTTAATTTTTTTGTAAAATTCTTGAAATTTTAAGGTTTGATTTTTTTTTACAGGCAAACCTGAGCTGCAATCGTAAAAGTAATGCACACGTTTGTGGACAAAGTACTAAGGAACAAGTATGAGAATTTACAAGATAATAGCATCAGATCTGTAATGTGTAGTAGATTTTACACATCTGAAAATGTGAAACTGAGAAAATTGCATTTTTCTAAAAACATGGGCATTTTTTAATATTTCCACTTCAACTTACTCATTAAAACTGTCCTGCAGCATAAGTCACACCATCCTTCTTCCGTTTTGCAGTCGCCTTGTTCATCTTTGTGACCTTCATCTTCCGTCGAATTGCTTTTTTTCTTCTCAGAGGACGATCGCTGACTTTCATACTTCCTGCGAGCATCAATACTAAGGACTGCCTGTTCTGTCACATGAGCAACTGAGGTTTTTTTGATGTCCAGTTTCAGGTCTATTGTTGCACTGCATCCCATATTGAACTCTGCCACAGCATTAGCCTACATACACAAATTCCAAGTCTCTTTCTTGATACAAAAGTTTCTTTTGGACACTTTTTCCAGATGCTAGAATGCAGACATTCATTCTGATTCTGCATGGCGCCACGGACTCATTGGTATTGTACTTCATCAGAGGCCAGCCTCTGATATACAGGCATAATTTTGCACACTAATGGCTCAGAAAGCTTGACAGCCATTTTGTCATGACTCTGAGGCACTTACCTTCCGCTATGCTTTTGTTGTAGAAGCACCAAGAATCTAAGCCTTACGGGCATTTCTTAGTTGACATGTAGTGGCAGAGAGTAGCATAGATAGCATTTTTCATATTGGCAACATTAGGTGTGTTTTGTACAATAGCATTCCTATAATAGCTGGTAGGCTTGGTAATATTAGCATTAGTAAGCCCACCTGAACTACCACCTAACTGCACACTCATTATTTTCCAAGTCTGTACCATCTGTCACAAACCTGATCCCATTCTTTTAGAAATGTGGTTCACACATTCCTCCTTCTTCAGTACTTTTTTGGTGCCATACACATTTTTGCTGACCAAATGGCTGAAAGTTTTAGAGTCACCATCAGAGAGGATAGCTGTGTAGCACGTCTGACAGTCTGTAAAGGAACGATCCCATAAAATTCCGGCAGCAAACATTTCTATTGCTACAGAACTACCCTCATAATTTTTCTGACATTCCCCACTCTTCTTGTTATTCACATGCCACACATTAAATTCTGGAGACCCTGAATCAAGCTCAGCAGAGGTCATGACACACATTGGGCAGTATTTATTTATTTTCAAACACTTGAAGTATTTGTATAGTTTACGTAGTAATAGTGTCGATATTCAACGCCAGATAGAAGCACAATGCAGAGTCATTAGCACAGCGGGCATTTCAAGTGCAAGATTCAAAATTATCCGATGAAAAATGCGTAAATTCCTGTGCAGTATAATGCTCTGTAAGGAACCAAGAGAAAGGGGCGTTTAAATGGCTGTGCAACAGGCATTTAAATCTCTCGCTGTGCCTTTAAAAATGGCGGAACATGGAAAATCATACCACTACTTGATCCGCAATGGTCAGGGGTTCAATATTACACGTAAATCGAAAAATCGAATTATTTGACAAAATATGCCTAAAACTCAGTCCCAGTGTCCCTCAAAGACGATTATCACTTATTTTCTTCTCGACGTCGCCGTTCCAGCCTCTGTTTTCTCATTTCACCTATTAATTACACTAGGGATATTATCTTTTGCTCGTGATCTATTTTCCATCTCTCACTTGGACCTCTTAATCGTATACACATCAATTATTATCATATCCTGCAAGTTAGCAATGGAGTTCATATTTAACAATACGGCATTACTATTTCTCTACTCAAAATATGATTGCCTACAGAATAGATTTTTGGTTATACAACTCAAACTCGCGGATAAATTACAAATCTATCCTTTTAAATTCAGATATACGTTTATTATTATTATATATCATTATACTCAAATACACAGTTATATACTTTACTACTTGACGATCATACGCTACCTCAGCTGAATTCATTATACGTTCAAAAATTTTGCTATTTTTTTATTTCGCACACCTAGTCGGTTGTTCATTTATAATGGACAAATTATCACAGTAACTAATTATTACAAAGTTACTACAAAGTTCGTATATTTTGACACACTTGGACTGACATGTTCTTCTCTTTATTATTATTACTACGGGACACTGGGACTGAAATTTCTAATTCCTGTAAATATGAAGTTAGCATCTTAATATTTTATGTGCTCAAAGTATGTCATAGTATAAATATCTGTACCAAATTTTATGAATATAGCTTTACTAGTTTCATAGATATTAATTATTTTCTAATATTTATACGCAAATTATTGAAATTTTCTAAATGTCAAGCATAACAAACCGAGCCAGATTCCACATTTTTTATAATTATCTACTGCCTTATTATTATACAAATGAAACTGTGCATCGTTTTTGATATTGTATTGTTCACTATCAAGATATAATTTTTTCCCACTTCGACCTTAAATTTTTGTAAAATTCTTGAAATTTTAAGGTTTGATTTTTTTACAGGCAAACCTGAGCTGCAATCGTAAAAGTAATGCACACGTTTGTGGACAAAGTACTAAGGAACAAGTATGAGAATTTACAAGATAATAGCATCAGATCTGTAATGTGTAGTAGATTTTACACATCTGAAAATGTGAAACTGAGAAAATTGCATTTTTCTAAAAACATGGGCATTTTTTAATATTTCCACTTCAACTTACTCATTAAAACTGTCCTGCAGCATAAGTCACACCATCCTTCTTCCGTTTTGCAGTCGCCTTGTTCATCTTTGTGACCTTCATCTTCCGTCGAATTGCTTTTTTTCTTCTCAGAGGACGATCGCTGACTTTCATACTTCCTGCGAGCATCAATACTAAGGACTGCCTGTTCTGTCACATGAGCAACTGAAGTTTTTTTGATGTCCAGTTTCAGGTCTATTGTTGCACTGCATCCCATATTGAACTCTGCCACAGCATTAGCCTACATACACAAATTCCAAGTCTCTTTCTTGATACAAAAGTTCCTTTTGGACACTTTTTCCAGATGCTAGAATGCAGACATTCATTCTGATTCTGCATGGCGCCACGGACTCATTGGTATTGTACTTCATCAGAGGCCAGCCTCTGATATACAGGCATAATTTTGCACACTAATGGCTCAGAAAGCTTGACAGCCATTTTGTCATGACTCTGAGGCACTTACCTTCCGCTATGCTTTTGTTGTAGAAGCACCAAGAATCTAAGCCTTACGGGCATTTCTTAGTTGACATGTAGTGGCAGAGAGTAGCATAGATAGCATTTTTCATATTGGCAACATTAGGTGTGTTTTGTACAATAGCATTCCTATAATAGCTGGTAGGCTTGGTAATATTAGCATTAGTAAGCCCACCTGAACTACCACCTAACTGCACACTCATTATTTTCCAAGTCTGTACCATCTGTCACAAACCTGATCCCATTCTTTTAGAAATGTGGTTCACACATTCCTCCTTCTTCAGTACTTTTTTGGTGCCATACACATTTTTGCTGACCAAATGGCTGAAAGTTTTAGAGTCACCATCAGAGAGGATAGCTGTGTAGCACGTCTGACAGTCTGTAAAGGAACGATCCCATAAAATTCCGGCAGCAAACATTTCTATTGCTACAGAACTACCCTCATAATTTTTCTGACATTCCCCACTCTTCTTGTTATTCACATGCCACACATTAAATTCTGGAGACCCTGAATCAAGCTCAGCAGAGGTCATGACACACATTGGGCAGTATTTATTTATTTTCAAACACTTGAAGTATTTGTATAGTTTACGTAGTAATAGTGTCGATATTCAACGCCAGATAGAAGCACAATGCAGAGTCATTAGCACAGCGGGCATTTCAAGTGCAAGATTCAAAATTATCCGATGAAAAATGCGTAAATTCCTGTGCAGTATAATGCTCTGTAAGGAACCAAGAGAAAGGGGCGTTTAAATGGCTGTGCAACAGGCATTTAAATCTCTCGCTGTGCCTTTAAAAATGGCGGAACATGGAAAATCATACCACTACTTGATCCGCAATGGTCAGGGGTTCAATATTACACGTAAATCGAAAAATCGAATTATTTGACAAAATATGCCTAAAACTCAGTCCCAGTGTCCCTCAAAGACGATTATCACTTATTTTCTTCTCGACGTCGCCGTTCCAGCCTCTGTTTTCTCATTTCACCTATTAATTACACTAGGGATATTATCTTTTGCTCGTGATCTATTTTCCATCTCTCACTTGGACCTCTTAATCGTATACACATCAATTATTATCATATCCTGCAAGTTAGCAATGGAGTTCATATTTAACAATACGGCATTACTATTTCTCTACTCAAAATATGATTGCCTACAGAATAGATTTTTGGTTATACAACTCAAACTCGCGGATAAATTACAAATCTATCCTTTTAAATTCAGATATAGGTTTATTATTATTATATATCATTATACTCAAATACACAGTTATATACTTTACTACTTGACGATCATACGCTACCTCAGCTGAATTCATTATACGTTCAAAAATTTTGCTATTTTTTTATTTCGCACACCTAGTCGGTTATTCATTTATAATGGACAAATTATCACAGTAACTAATTATTACAAAGTTACTACAAAGTTCGTATATTTTGACACACTTGGACTGACATGTTCTTCTCTTTATTATTATTACTACGGGACACTGGGACTGAAATTTCTAATTCCTGTAAATATGAAGTTAGCATCTTAATATTTTATGTGCTCAAAGTATGTCATAGTATAAATATCTGTACCAAATTTTATGAATATAGCTTTACTAGTTTCATAGATATTAATTATTTTCTAATATTTATACGCAAATTATTGAAATTTTCTAAATGTCAAGCATAACAAACCGAGCCAGATTCCACATTTTTTATAATTATCTACTGCCTTATTATTATACAAATGAAACTGTGCATCGTTTTTGATGTTGTATTGTTCACTATCAAGATATAATTTTTTCCCACTTCGACCTTAATTTTTTTGTAAAATTCTTGAAATTTTAAGGTTTGATTTTTTTTTACAGGCAAACCTGAGCTGCAATCGTAAAAGTAATGCACACGTTTGTGGACAAAGTACTAAGGAACAAGTATGAGAATTTACAAGATAATAGCATCAGATCTGTAATGTGTAGTAGATTTTACACATCTGAAAATGTGAAACTGAGAAAATTGCATTTTTCTAAAAACATGGGCATTTTTTAATATTTCCACTTCAACTTACTCATTAAAACTGTCCTGCAGCATAAGTCACACCATCCTTCTTCCGTTTTGCAGTCGCCTTGTTCATCTTTGTGACCTTCATCTTCCGTCGAATTGCTTTTTTTCTTCTCAGAGGACGATCGCTGACTTTCATACTTCCTGCGAGCATCAATACTAAGGACTGCCTGTTCTGTCACATGAGCAACTGAGGTTTTTTTGATGTCCAGTTTCAGGTCTATTGTTGCACTGCATCCCATATTGAACTCTGCCACAGCATTAGCCTACATACACAAATTCCAAGTCTCTTTCTTGATACAAAAGTTTCTTTTGGACACTTTTTCCAGATGCTAGAATGCAGACATTCATTCTGATTCTGCATGGCGCCACGGACTCATTGGTATTGTACTTCATCAGAGGCCAGCCTCTGATATACAGGCATAATTTTGCACACTAATGGCTCAGAAAGCTTGACAGCCATTTTGTCATGACTCTGAGGCACTTACCTTCCGCTATGCTTTTGTTGTAGAAGCACCAAGAATCTAAGCCTTACGGGCATTTCTTAGTTGACATGTAGTGGCAGAGAGTAGCATAGATAGCATTTTTCATATTGGCAACATTAGGTGTGTTTTGTACAATAGCATTCCTATAATAGCTGGTAGGCTTGGTAATATTAGCATTAGTAAGCCCACCTGAACTACCACCTAACTGCACACTCATTATTTTCCAAGTCTGTACCATCTGTCACAAACCTGATCCCATTCTTTTAGAAATGTGGTTCACACATTCCTCCTTCTTCAGTACTTTTTTGGTGCCATACACATTTTTGCTGACCAAATGGCTGAAAGTTTTAGAGTCACCATCAGAGAGGATAGCTGTGTAGCACGTCTGACAGTCTGTAAAGGAACGATCCCATAAAATTCCGGCAGCAAACATTTCTATTGCTACAGAACTACCCTCATAATTTTTCTGACATTCCCCACTCTTCTTGTTATTCACATGCCACACATTAAATTCTGGAGACCCTGAATCAAGCTCAGCAGAGGTCATGACACACATTGGGCAGTATTTATTTATTTTCAAACACTTGAAGTATTTGTATAGTTTACGTAGTAATAGTGTCGATATTCAACGCCAGATAGAAGCACAATGCAGAGTCATTAGCACAGCGGGCATTTCAAGTGCAAGATTCAAAATTATCCGATGAAAAATGCGTAAATTCCTGTGCAGTATAATGCTCTGTAAGGAACCAAGAGAAAGGGGCGTTTAAATGGCTGTGCAACAGGCATTTAAATCTCTCGCTGTGCCTTTAAAAATGGCGGAACATGGAAAATCATACCACTACTTGATCCGCAATGGTCAGGGGTTCAATATTACACGTAAATCGAAAAATCGAATTATTTGACAAAATATGCCTAAAACTCAGTCCCAGTGTCCCTCAAAGACGATTATCACTTATTTTCTTCTCGACGTCGCCGTTCCAGCCTCTGTTTTCTCATTTCACCTATTAATTACACTAGGGATATTATCTTTTGCTCGTGATCTATTTTCCATCTCTCACTTGGACCTCTTAATCGTATACACATCAATTATTATCATATCCTGCAAGTTAGCAATGGAGTTCATATTTAACAATACGGCATTACTATTTCTCTACTCAAAATATGATTGCCTACAGAATAGATTTTTGGTTATACAACTCAAACTCGCGGATAAATTACAAATCTATCCTTTTAAATTCAGATATAGGTTTATTATTATTATATATCATTATACTCAAATACACAGTTATATACTTTACTACTTGACGATCATACGCTACCTCAGCTGAATTCATTATACGTTCAAAAATTTTGCTATTTTTTTATTTCGCACACCTAGTCGGTTATTCATTTATAATGGACAAATTATCACAGTAACTAATTATTACAAAGTTACTACAAAGTTCGTATATTTTGACACACTTGGACTGACATGTTCTTCTCTTTATTATTATTACTACGGGACACTGGGACTGAAATTTCTAATTCCTGTAAATATGAAGTTAGCATCTTAATATTTTATGTGCTCAAAGTATGTCATAGTATAAATATCTGTACCAAATTTTATGAATATAGCTTTACTAGTTTCATAGATATTAATTATTTTCTAATATTTATACGCAAATTATTGAAATTTTCTAAATGTCAAGCATAACAAACCGAGCCAGATTCCACATTTTTTATAATTATCTACTGCCTTATTATTATACAAATGAAACTGTGCATCGTTTTTGATGTTGTATTGTTCACTATCAAGATATAATTTTTTCCCACTTCGACCTTAATTTTTTTGTAAAATTCTTGAAATTTTAAGGTTTGATTTTTTTTTACAGGCAAACCTGAGCTGCAATCGTAAAAGTAATGCACACGTTTGTGGACAAAGTACTAAGGAACAAGTATGAGAATTTACAAGATAATAGCATCAGATCTGTAATGTGTAGTAGATTTTACACATCTGAAAATGTGAAACTGAGAAAATTGCATTTTTCTAAAAACATGGGCATTTTTTAATATTTCCACTTCAACTTACTCATTAAAACTGTCCTGCAGCATAAGTCACACCATCCTTCTTCCGTTTTGCAGTCGCCTTGTTCATCTTTGTGACCTTCATCTTCCGTCGAATTGCTTTTTTTCTTCTCAGAGGACGATCGCTGACTTTCATACTTCCTGCGAGCATCAATACTAAGGACTGCCTGTTCTGTCACATGAGCAACTGAGGTTTTTTTGATGTCCAGTTTCAGGTCTATTGTTGCACTGCATCCCATATTGAACTCTGCCACAGCATTAGCCTACATACACAAATTCCAAGTCTCTTTCTTGATACAAAAGTTTCTTTTGGACACTTTTTCCAGATGCTAGAATGCAGACATTCATTCTGATTCTGCATGGCGCCACGGACTCATTGGTATTGTACTTCATCAGAGGCCAGCCTCTGATATACAGGCATAATTTTGCACACTAATGGCTCAGAAAGCTTGACAGCCATTTTGTCATGACTCTGAGGCACTTACCTTCCGCTATGCTTTTGTTGTAGAAGCACCAAGAATCTAAGCCTTACGGGCATTTCTTAGTTGACATGTAGTGGCAGAGAGTAGCATAGATAGCATTTTTCATATTGGCAACATTAGGTGTGTTTTGTACAATAGCATTCCTATAATAGCTGGTAGGCTTGGTAATATTAGCATTAGTAAGCCCACCTGAACTACCACCTAACTGCACACTCATTATTTTCCAAGTCTGTACCATCTGTCACAAACCTGATCCCATTCTTTTAGAAATGTGGTTCACACATTCCTCCTTCTTCAGTACTTTTTTGGTGCCATACACATTTTTGCTGACCAAATGGCTGAAAGTTTTAGAGTCACCATCAGAGAGGATAGCTGTGTAGCACGTCTGACAGTCTGTAAAGGAACGATCCCATAAAATTCCGGCAGCAAACATTTCTATTGCTACAGAACTACCCTCATAATTTTTCTGACATTCCCCACTCTTCTTGTTATTCACATGCCACACATTAAATTCTGGAGACCCTGAATCAAGCTCAGCAGAGGTCATGACACACATTGGGCAGTATTTATTTATTTTCAAACACTTGAAGTATTTGTATAGTTTACGTAGTAATAGTGTCGATATTCAACGCCAGATAGAAGCACAATGCAGAGTCATTAGCACAGCGGGCATTTCAAGTGCAAGATTCAAAATTATCCGATGAAAAATGCGTAAATTCCTGTGCAGTATAATGCTCTGTAAGGAACCAAGAGAAAGGGGCGTTTAAATGGCTGTGCAACAGGCATTTAAATCTCTCGCTGTGCCTTTAAAAATGGCGGAACATGGAAAATCATACCACTACTTGATCCGCAATGGTCAGGGGTTCAATATTACACGTAAATCGAAAAATCGAATTATTTGACAAAATATGCCTAAAACTCAGTCCCAGTGTCCCTCAAAGACGATTATCACTTATTTTCTTCTCGACGTCGCCGTTCCAGCCTCTGTTTTCTCATTTCACCTATTAATTACACTAGGGATATTATCTTTTGCTCGTGATCTATTTTCCATCTCTCACTTGGACCTCTTAATCGTATACACATCAATTATTATCATATCCTGCAAGTTAGCAATGGAGTTCATATTTAACAATACGGCATTACTATTTCTCTACTCAAAATATGATTGCCTACAGAATAGATTTTTGGTTATACAACTCAAACTCGCGGATAAATTACAAATCTATCCTTTTAAATTCAGATATAGGTTTATTATTATTATATATCATTATACTCAAATACACAGTTATATACTTTACTACTTGACGATCATACGCTACCTCAGCTGAATTCATTATACGTTCAAAAATTTTGCTATTTTTTTATTTCGCACACCTAGTCGGTTATTCATTTATAATGGACAAATTATCACAGTAACTAATTATTACAAAGTTACTACAAAGTTCGTATATTTTGACACACTTGGACTGACATGTTCTTCTCTTTATTATTATTACTACGGGACACTGGGACTGAAATTTCTAATTCCTGTAAATATGAAGTTAGCATCTTAATATTTTATGTGCTCAAAGTATGTCATAGTATAAATATCTGTACCAAATTTTATGAATATAGCTTTACTAGTTTCATAGATATTAATTATTTTCTAATATTTATACGCAAATTATTGAAATTTTCTAAATGTCAAGCATAACAAACCGAGCCAGATTCCACATTTTTTATAATTATCTACTGCCTTATTATTATACAAATGAAACTGTGCATCGTTTTTGATGTTGTATTGTTCACTATCAAGATATAATTTTTTCCCACTTCGACCTTAATTTTTTTGTAAAATTCTTGAAATTTTAAGGTTTGATTTTTTTTTACAGGCAAACCTGAGCTGCAATCGTAAAAGTAATGCACACGTTTGTGGACAAAGTACTAAGGAACAAGTATGAGAATTTACAAGATAATAGCATCAGATCTGTAATGTGTAGTAGATTTTACACATCTGAAAATGTGAAACTGAGAAAATTGCATTTTTCTAAAAACATGGGCATTTTTTAATATTTCCACTTCAACTTACTCATTAAAACTGTCCTGCAGCATAAGTCACACCATCCTTCTTCCGTTTTGCAGTCGCCTTGTTCATCTTTGTGACCTTCATCTTCCGTCGAATTGCTTTTTTTCTTCTCAGAGGACGATCGCTGACTTTCATACTTCCTGCGAGCATCAATACTAAGGACTGCCTGTTCTGTCACATGAGCAACTGAGGTTTTTTTGATGTCCAGTTTCAGGTCTATTGTTGCACTGCATCCCATATTGAACTCTGCCACAGCATTAGCCTACATACACAAATTCCAAGTCTCTTTCTTGATACAAAAGTTTCTTTTGGACACTTTTTCCAGATGCTAGAATGCAGACATTCATTCTGATTCTGCATGGCGCCACGGACTCATTGGTATTGTACTTCATCAGAGGCCAGCCTCTGATATACAGGCATAATTTTGCACACTAATGGCTCAGAAAGCTTGACAGCCATTTTGTCATGACTCTGAGGCACTTACCTTCCGCTATGCTTTTGTTGTAGAAGCACCAAGAATCTAAGCCTTACGGGCATTTCTTAGTTGACATGTAGTGGCAGAGAGTAGCATAGATAGCATTTTTCATATTGGCAACATTAGGTGTGTTTTGTACAATAGCATTCCTATAATAGCTGGTAGGCTTGGTAATATTAGCATTAGTAAGCCCACCTGAACTACCACCTAACTGCACACTCATTATTTTCCAAGTCTGTACCATCTGTCACAAACCTGATCCCATTCTTTTAGAAATGTGGTTCACACATTCCTCCTTCTTCAGTACTTTTTTGGTGCCATACACATTTTTGCTGACCAAATGGCTGAAAGTTTTAGAGTCACCATCAGAGAGGATAGCTGTGTAGCACGTCTGACAGTCTGTAAAGGAACGATCCCATAAAATTCCGGCAGCAAACATTTCTATTGCTACAGAACTACCCTCATAAATTTTCTGACATTCCCCACTCTTCTTGTTATTCACATGCCACACATTAAATTCTGGAGACCCTGAATCAAGCTCAGCAGAGGTCATGACACACATTGGGCAGTATTTATTTATTTTCAAACACTTGAAGTATTTGTATAGTTTACGTAGTAATAGTGTCGATATTCAACGCCAGATAGAAGCACAATGCAGAGTCATTAGCACAGCGGGCATTTCAAGTGCAAGATTCAAAATTATCCGATGAAAAATGCGTAAATTCCTGTGCAGTATAATGCTCTGTAAGGAACCAAGAGAAAGGGGCGTTTAAATGGCTGTGCAACAGGCATTTAAATCTCTCGCTGTGCCTTTAAAAATGGCGGAACATGGAAAAATCATACCACTACTTGATCCGCAATGGTCAGGGGTTCAATAATACACGTAAATCGAAAAATCGAATTATTTGACAAAATATGCCTAAAACTCAGTCCCAGTGTCCCTTAAAGACGATTATCACTTATTTTCTTCACGACGTGGCCGTTCCAGCCTCTGTTTTCTCATTTCACCTATTAATTACACTAGGGATATTATCTTTTGCTCGTGATCGTATTTTCCATGTCTCACTTGGACCTCTTAATCGTATACACATCAATTATTATCATATTCTGCAAGTTAGCAATGGAGTTCATATTTAACAATACGGCATTACTATTTCTCTACTCAAAATATGATTGCCTACAGAATAGATTTTTGGTTATACAACTCAAACTCGCGGATAAATTACAAATCTATCCTTTTAAATTCAGATATAGGTTTATTATTATTATTATATATCATTATACTCAAATACACAGTTATATACTTTACTACTTGACGATCATACGCTACCTCAGCTGAATTCATTATACGTTCAAAAATTTTGCTTATTTTTTTATTTCGCACACCTAGTCGGTTATTCATTTATAATGGACAAATTATCACAGTAACTAATTATTACAAAGTACATGCTAACTACAAAGATTTCGTATATTTTGACACACTTGGACTGACATTTTCTTCTCCTTATTATTATTACTATTATTGTTGTGGTAACTCTCTTTCGAACAAATGACTGTTATATTGATTCTGACAGATGTCGGATATCTCAGATTATGAGCACAAACATAAAAATGGGCACCGATATACTAAAAATTTTCTCATCCACGATGCGAGATTAAAACATTCAAATCCCGATCGTAAAACCTGACTGCTCCAATCTCTCAAATCGACTATAATCATATTATTATGAATTTTATTATATTTAGGTACATAAATTCAACTTTTACATCTATAACTAATCACGTAATCCTCCCCGTGGGGATTCTAATAGCATTCTAACTTACATGGACAACGCTTTGGTCACCATCATATTAATTACAAAAATGGTAATTTCAACATTTTCTTTACCTTATTACTGGATCATTGGTTGCTACTGCATTCTGTCGGTCCTCGTTCCATGGCGAAGTTATTCCATGACGACGGTCGTTATCATGGCATATGCCCAGTATAATACACCGATGGGATGCATTCTTTTAATTCACTCATCACACGCAATGATCTTTTTACACGCTATTCTTGACACTTATTCTATGGTATACACTTACTTACACAAATGCAAATTTATACAATCATATTGAAACCCAAGTTTGTATC
Source organism: Anabrus simplex (assembly GCF_040414725.1). Lineage (NCBI taxonomy): Eukaryota > Metazoa > Arthropoda > Insecta > Orthoptera > Tettigoniidae > Anabrus > Anabrus simplex. The sequence goes on along the minus strand of NC_090266.1, from coordinate 700,388,620 downwards.
TGGAATAAAACGATTCACCTAACCGAAATTATCCTTTACCGATCACCTGTTGATACTTCTTCAACCTTCTACAGATTCCGGCTTATGTTATTTGTTTGTAAATAGAAGTTAGTGGTCATTACCCATTTCTCTCGAACTGGACTCTAGTTTGGAATGTGTCCTTGACCGTCTTCGCTTAGCGCTATGTGAATAGTTGGCTACCGGCTATTCTTATCTTGTACAAACTGTTACATTAATGAGTTTACACGTACTGTCTTTCAGCTGCTTCCTTCTTTATTTAATTTTATCAATCGATAGATTGTTGTGGCCGTGTCTTTGACAACAAGCTACCTTCATTGTTCAGTTTTTTTGAGTTTGTTAATTTAATTATATGACTTCATCCCGCATTACTTTTCCAAAAATCCAAGTATGATTAAATTACCATTAACAATTGTTCGTCGAGTCGGACCCATCGAAAGGCACTGCTCTGCAGAAATCTTGGCATATTTCCAACTCTCTTCCTACACGAAGTTAATATCGCTGCGAAGCGACTGATACAAAATAAGAGGCAAATCCCGCTGATAGAAAAAAATCATAGCTGAATGCTAACTGACTATAAGACGTTGGAATGAATGAATCACACTGTTTACTAACTGCAAGACTGTAAACACACTGCCTGCAATACGTAAGAACGGGTGTACAACTTACAACTGACTAGTCGTAGACTGACTTAGACTGGTTGGTGGACTGTAGACTGGTTGACTGACTGACGCAGACTCGTTGTTTCATGGCGTCGTCGGCTTATTTTGTAAAATTCTCAAACCACGCCCCGGAACTAATTTTTGGAGAGGGGATGGCGGAATGATACGGTTAATTCACGTTGATATCTCTAATGTTTGTAGCTTAATTAATCAACTAAATATTGTCTATGACTCCAAAAATTTGTGCCATTGCACTGCTCCAAAATTTATAAAAATAATTCGTGCACATTTAAATAAACTGATAAGCGTCGCTAGTGTTATTTCTCCTAGTAGATTTGTAACGACTTACCGCCATCCGGCGCCTTCCCTTGGACGCATCCACTTCACAAATTTTACGACGTAGTTGGACATAATTAATTATCCATGTTATAGTTTAGCCCTTAACTTATCACAAAATATATTCCTAATTATATAATGACAAGAGCACTATATTTCGTCCTTAATTCACCTCTCAGTAGCGAAAACGAACTAACTGAGCTTATTACTTCCGTAGGGCGGTAGAATATTTTCGATGTTATGATTGGTTGAATAATGTCTATGGCCCTAGAACCAAACCACTTTATCAAGAGGTGTAGGGTGTCTCTCTGTCCTGTTCTGATATATTCCTTCCTCTTCTTTCTTCTAGGTGTGGCTCCTTTGTTCCGACTTCCGCTTTCACGTTTCAAGATTTCAGTTGGAGTTGTCCACAGTCGGCTCATTAAATTTTATTGGAGGCGTTTATGGTTTTAGTGTCTTACCGAAACGTGACTCTAACCAAATGCAGGGGATATGCTTGGGCAATGGAAGTTCTCTCTGCGGCCGTCCAGTGAGACGCCCGAACTAAATTCACTGTATGCAGTATTCACATATCCCAATCTGATTAATTGAATAATTTATCAGTGAGCCTATTCGCCTTATGGGTGCACTATATTTCCACACAATTGAATTCCCGCCCAAGAGAGATTCGGTCTGCTCTGCCATCTGGTAGGCCTAGAGTAAAATGGAACGTCGAAATTGACGCGCAGACATACTAGATGGCATAAAATCGAAATGCCTACAGTATACACTGTCGCTGAGGCCAAATTATTACTATTAGCCTATGATCATAATCAACATCATCATCGTAACTCGTATCCAAATACACGCCAGAAGAGTAAGGAATTTCATGTCAGTAATAGCGAAATAGAATCATTGTAAGTGAAATGTTACGTGAAAGAGAATAATAAACAATAAACACTGTCACGGCGAGGTATAAACCTTCGACCTCGGGTGTCAGTTGTGAGCATGCTACCACTGAGTCGACTGGACATCCGGTGCAAAGTGTACGTGCATCCTTATGCCAGTGTCTCCCACCCAGACTGGATGTTATTTTGATCACTTTCGACCAGATGTGATCAATGTAGCATTCGTTGGGACGACAGATCTTCGTATTTTGTATGCCGTTTTATGGATAACAGTCGACTACAGCACATGTCAGTCTCTCGGTCTGCGCCGACGTGTAAACAGTGCTTTGCGTCTTTGCTTGAACTGGAAACGGAGTAATACTGCACTATTAAGCACAAATGGGGTAAATGCAATTTTTTAAGAATAGGGCCGCTTAGTGATCCCTACTATCAATTTTCATCTAATGCTAACGTATAGAAGTCGTATCAGGATTCCAAATGGTTTAATTTGTAATATAAATCCCGAGGTATCTATGGATGTGATATCCGTAACTAAGCATGCTGGGGTTTAGCATTAAATCCTTAGCCAACATGGTGGTATGTGCAATACATACAGTAAAAATGGATTAGGATTGTACATTTACTGCTTTTCTGACTTAATAATGCAACATTTACTGCCAAGTTCAGTTAATATTGTTGATCAGTTTATGAGCGACAGTGAGTGTTAACTATACAAACAAGTCGGTTCTTGTGAATATTTTGAAGGACGTTTTTTACAATTCGTGGGAATCTCTACAAGTATGTAAGCAATACTAAACAAGTAACCTTAGCTTTATTGCTTCTGGTATTGCATTGAGGAACGCAGGGTTTTTATTTACAGCACAGTTTCATTCTGATTATTTCAGAATGAGTAGGGACAGAAGATTTTAGATCTTTCTCTCTTCTAATGAAGAGGAATCGCAAGTTAACAACGCACCTCATGAAAACTTGCAGACAGAAGTACATGAAGAATAGGGTGATTTAATCCGTAATCCAGAAATTTAACACAGATAATCACAGCAATATTGAAGCAGAAGAAGAAAATATTACGGAATTTGTCAATGAAGTACCAGCAACCAGTACCACCAAAGAAGAAAATTTACTCGAGGTTGAAGTTAGCTCCACAGACAATACAAGAGATAAATCTGAAGATATTGAACTGAAATATGTAAAAAAGTTTTGTGTGACATAACCAAGAAAAGGTGGAAAAAGGAAGAGACAAAAATTTAAGTACAGCCGTGCGGAAAGGGAGGAATTGAAATTTAAGAAGCGAAAATATGGTCATTCAATCAAACCAGACTGCGTAAAAAATTGTAAGAAAAAGTGTAGTCAAGTTATTGATGAAGACAGTAGGGTACACCTTAACAAACAATTCTGGGATTTAAGCAATAATATGCAGAAAGACTTTGTTCTGTCTTGTATAAGCATCCTAGAGTAAAACGTAAAACAGTACGAACTGATTCTGTCAAAAGGCGTGATGATATTATCTCAAAACTTATTGGAAGTGATAGTGCTGTTTTTCCGGAAAAACAATGTAGAATTCTGGAGAGACTTGGCCAGTGGGACAGGCGAAGATATTGATCGTGAAGATGAGCAGAACATTAACAAGGTTTCTGCAAATGTACGTTTAACTGGTTGTGCATCATATAAAATGACAAAGTGCTGGAAATGACTCAGTGTAGTTTGTTTCTTAATGCTGTAATAAGTCAGTTTTTATTATCATTCATCATTTGAATAAGACTTTGTAGTTTTATTGGAACATGATTACATTTGGTTTAGTTACTACTTTTTAGATTTTTAATTAAATTTCATAATTTTAATCAAACTTTATAGTTTTAATGGAACACGTTTATTTTTGGTGTAGTTGCCGCTATTTAGCTTAGAATATTTATAACTACCATACATTGGAAAAACGTAAGTACGTTTTCTTCACTTAAGTGAATCTAAATTACAATTCAACATGAAATAACAGAAAGTTCGTCTAAAAATACTATTGCGAATACAGGTATACATTCTTGGGGGTAAAATTGCGAGCAGCATTAAATAAAATGTAAAAGTATAATATATCAGAAGTAGAAATTTACATAGTATTGCAAAATAGACCTTAGTGATAATATTGTTAATATGCTTCTGTTTGAAGATGATCAGATAATTAAACAAGACTCTGAAGAGAATCTTCAACGGTCTGTGTATTTATTTCACCAGCTACGTAGTCCGGGTCGGGTGGCTGAATGGTTAGCGTGCTGGCCTTTGTCACACGGGTCCCGAGTTCGATTCCCGGCAGGGTATGGAATTGTAACCATCATTGGTTAATTTCGCTGGCACGGGGGCTGGGTTGTGTGTGTTGTCTTCATCAGCATTTCATCCTCATCACGACGCACTGGTCGCCTACGGGCATCATATCCAAAGACCTGCACCAGGCGAGCCGAACATGTCCTTGGACCTCCCGGCACTAAAAGCCATATGCCATTTCATTTACCAGCTATGTAAAATCATAATTCTAAAAATTCCATGCACACAACAAAAGTTATGGCATTCAGAGCAGAGTACACCTATATGGCCCGTGTACTTGGGTTGAGAATATTTCTTTCTCTTTCCTAGTGATTTAACGTCGCACTAATACATTGAAGGTTTTCGACCACGCAAGGATGGGAATGTAACGTCCGTGGCCTTAATTAACGTAAAGGTACAGCCCAATCATTTGCCTGGTGTGAAAATGTGAAACCATGTATAACCTTCTTCAGAGCTGCCGATGGTGGGATTCGAACCCACTATGTCCCGAATGCAAGCTCACAGCTACGCGACCCTAAACGCACGGCCAACTCGCTCCATGAAAGAATAATAAATGCGGAATTTAGAAAATAAAATAAATAGATTCCAGGCAATGCGTGGTTTAATAAGACAATTTAAGAACGCTGGGAAAGAAACCCAGATAAGATTTTAAGTAACAGCTAGACCAACCCCGCTTTATGGAAGTAAACCTGGATGACAACAAAGCGGGGTGAACGCAAAATTGAAACAACAGGAATGAAGTTTCATAGTTGCCATAGGTTGTTCATTCCTAGACAGGATTCGAAGTGAGGATATGAGACAAATGTCAAGGATCCAGAAAATACAAGAAACAGAAAAGAATTGAACATATGGAGAATACAAAATGTGCTTTTCAATGTCAACCCAGAGGAAAAGGATTTTGGACGTAAACGATGGCTAAATACGATGCCAGAACAGGCTGAATGACCTAATCCATGAATTAATATTATATTATTATTATATATATATAATTCGCTGGGGCCATCAAGGACCACGTTAAGTCTTGTTGCATTTGACACTGAACTTGGCCTTCTTTAGAGCCCAAATTTCCCTCATTCTTTGTGAGTGGGCCTGCTTACGCTCCTCTGTCCTCGGTTTAGCCCGTTCGTCAATATCTCTGTTAAGGGAGTCTTCAGCTGAGATATGTAGCATTTGAAGGTCTTCTTTGGTATTTCTAAACCAGGGAATTGTGGTCTTGGGGTTTGAATCAAAAAAGTGAAATATTTCTTTAGTTAACTTTCTTCCGTCCATTCTTTTCAGATGACCGTAAAATCGTGCCCGTCTTTTTCTGATTGTGTCGGTAATTTTCTCTATTTTACTGTAGAATTCCTCGTTGGATCTCTTTTGATGGATTCCATTTCTGTACTTTGATCCCAAGATTCCTCTCACAATTTTGCGTTCTTTTTTCTCCAGTTCTTCAAGGAGTCCTTTGTTGGCATTTAGAGACAGGGTTTCGGCTGCATATAGAACTACTGGCTTCAGAACTGTTTCATAGTGACGTATCTTGGTGTTTTGGGAAAGGCATTTTTTGTTGTAGATTGTGCGGGATGTTTGGTAGGCTATTTCCAGTTTGCGTACTCGCTCCTGAAGTGCTTCTTTGTCCAGTCCATTTTTCATGATGATCTCACCCAGGTATTTGAATTTGTCTACTCGGGTGATGTCCCCGTATTTTATATGGAGTTTTTGTGGAGCCTCTTTGATGTTAGTCATTACTTCTGTTTTCTCAAACGATATCTGCAAACCAGTTTGTTCGGCAATTTCCTTTAAAATTTGAACTTGAGCTCTAGCGGTTTCTATGTCGTTTGAGAGAACAGCAATATCGTCGGCAAATGCTAAGCAGTATATTGCGATCCCCTTAGATTTGGTTCCTATTCTCAATGGACTGTAGTTGGTTTCCTGTAATCTCACCCGCCAGGTTCTGATGATCTTTTCAAGAACACAGTTGAAGAGTATCGGGGATAGCCCATCACCTTGTCGAACTCCTGTTTTGATGTCAAAGGAATGCGAGAGACATCCATGCAACTTCACCTTGGATTTTGTATCAGTCAGGGTGGCTCTAATTAATGCCAGCAGTTTCAAATCAACTCCAAATTCATTTAAGATGTTTAGCAGGACTTCCCGGTCAATGGAGTTGTACGCTTTCTTAAAGTCCACAAAGACAGACACATACTGCTTGGACCTTAGTGTACAATATCTGATGATCGTTTTGAGATTTTGGATCTGTTTGGCTGTTGAGCGACCTTTTCTGAACCCTCCTTGGTATTCACCTATTTGATGTTCGACTTGTGCTTAAAAACGCTCCAGGATGGCAAGTGATAGAATTTTGTAAGTCACGGGTAGCAAAGATATTCCTCTGTAGTTGTTGATGCTCTTCATGCTGCCTTTTTTGTGTAATGGATGGATCAAAGCTATTTTCCAATCTTCGGGTAGGGTCTCCTTGTTCCAAATTTCTTCTATTTGCTTTTGCAAGATATCAAGTGATTCCTCTGGGGCATATTTCCATAGTTCTGCTACTACTGAGTCTTCCCCCGGCGCTTTGTTATTTTTGAGACGGGCAATGTGGCGCTTGATTTCATCTCTGTCGGGTGGACTGGAATCTGGGTACCTGAGTAAGGGTTCCTTGGTTCCAATGGGGCTTTGCGGTTTAGAGCAATTATTATTATTATTATTATTATTATTATTATTATTATTATTATTATTATTATTATTATTTCGTACGGCGACGATGGGATAGGAAGGACCTAGGAGTCGTAAGGAAGCGGCCGTGGCCTTAATTAATGTACACCCCCAGCATTTGCCTGGTGAGAAAATGGGAAACCACGAAAAAACATCTTCAGGGCTGCCGACAGTGCGATTCGAACCCACTATCTCCCGGATGCAAGCTCACGGCCGCGCGCCCCTAAGCGCAATTATTATTATTATTATTATTATTATTATTATTATTATTATTATTATTATTATTATTATTATTATTATTATATCGTGTGGCTATCGCTAGTCTGGCGTGCAGCCCTTGTGAGGTAAACCCTGTCGTGTGTAGGAAACAGTGTGTTATTGTGGTGGAGGATAGTTTTGTACGTCGGGTATGCGGGACCCTCTGAATCGAAGCCCAGTACGCTGACCATTCGGCGAAGGAACCGGACATCATTAATACAATAGTGCTACTTTCGAAAGACAGAAATCAGTAATGGTGCCTCTGTCATAATACAACTGATATCACGGAAGGTCTGTTACGATGGTAAGAGCGACCATATTGTCAGTATTAGAAACACTGCATCCCAATGTCGTAATTACGTCCATTCGTTTCCTTGATAATCGCAATGTACGCTTGTCAACTACAATTCAGGTTTTGCTTTCTTTGTTATTTTCAGTTTTTCTTCATTATAACATATTTACTTCTGTACTATTACTTTTGGCTTAGATATTTTATTCTCGGAAGTAGTTGAGCGTTTGTTTATTTCTAAAGTTACATCAGTAACGTTTGCAAACCTTCCCCTCGAGCTAGCTTTCAAAGATTATCACTTCAATAGGACTGCCATTACCTTGAGCTGATGGATTACTCTGCGATGGACGAGGTTTCCCGCCTCCTTTATAAACACCCACACTAGACTGGAACGATGTTTGGTCGTGCTCATAAAATGCACATCATTACACCTCTGTGTAACATTATTTGTGTATAGCCGTTCAAAGAAAATAATGAGCGCACGGTACTGGTTGTTCCTCGCATTTACTATTTTATCATTAATCAAACTGAGGTACTAGATTATCATAAAAAGTACTGTAAAACAATACTAGACCTAGTACGAAGGTGCTAACTACGGAAACCCTGATTGAGCTCCAGATGATGGCGCGATCAACGCAAATAGATTTGTACTGGTAGTATGTGACGTCAGATGGCATGCATGTTTCTTACTTTGTTCTCAGCTTTCATAATGCTATTTGTTTTACGTCCCGCTAACTAAATTTTTATCGTTTTCGAAGGCCCTGTGGTGCCGAAATTTAGTCCTGCAGGAATTATTTTGTTAGCCAATAAATCTACCGACACGAGACTGACGTATGTGAGCACTGTGGATCGAACCTGCCAAGTAGGGCCCAGAGGACCAGCGCTCTACCGCCTGATCCACTCAGCCCGGATGCTGAGCTTTTAAATATATCATGAATAAGATGGCCATCATAACCCCGGTTGGTACCTTTCCCATTGATTACCCTTAAGTATTATTTACAACCCCTCATTAACATATTTGTATATTTTAGTACAACTAAGTATCTCGTTTCTACTTTAATACTGATCTCCTCTGAGTTACGAAAGTAGTGCATAAATCTTGAAATATGTATTTTTAGTGAAGTTCCGACTTTACTTAACCACGTGATAACTTCTATTTGCAATGAAATGAAATGTCGTATGGCTTTTAGTGCCGGAATATCCCAGGATGGGTTCGGCTCGACAGGTGCAGGTCTTTCTATTTGACTCCCGTAGGCGACCTGCGCGTCGTGATAAGGATGAAATGATGATGAAGACAGCACATACACCCAGCCCCCGTGCAATTGGAATTAACCAATTAAGGTTAAAATCCCCGACCCGGCCGGAATCGAACCCAGGACCCTCTGAACTGATGGCCAGTACGCCGACCGTTCAGCCAACGAGTCGGACAGCAATATCACACTGCAGTTCCGAGCTTGACTGCTTGGCTATCAATCTTCTAACTTTGGAAATACAGTATATGTTTACTCTCAACAAAGAAAGGTCATGAAGGCCTTTGGAAGAGTGGGAGGACTTCTACCTTCGGTAAACTCGGCACTGCCGAGCGAGTTGGTCGTGAGGTTGGGGGGCGTAGCTGTTAACTTGCATTAGGTAGATGGTGCTTTCGAATCCCACCGTCGGCAATCCTGAAGATGGTTTTCCGTGGTTTCCCATTTTCACACCAGGTAAAGTCTGGAGACTGTACCCTAATTAAGGCCACGGCCACTTCCTTCCCAATCTTAGCCCTTTCCCATCTTTGTGTCGCTAAAAGCCTTCCATGTGTTAGTGCGACGTTGAACCATTTGCAATGTAAATACTGTATAATACTTTGTCTCCAATATCCTACGTAACATTATATATAAATAATAATGATAATAATAATAATAATAATAATAATAATAATAATAATAATAATAATAATAATAATAATAATAATAGTTGTTCCGAGGTATCTGTGCAACAGCAGAGGTGAAAGAAGGTGCGGGCTGGAATAGGTCTCAACTACCAAATTAAAGTTAATTTAAAACTTTAACAAAGGTTATATTTTCAAAACTTAACAGTGGTGACATAGAATTTGAAAATTTTACAAGTCAACAACAAGCCACAATCAGGTACAAAGAAATTATAAGAGTTAGGGGATAATACAAAATCTGGGCTTCTAGCCCCACAATAACAATCCTTGAGCTATGAGCCCAACTTTACCACTGTACCCAGTTCACACAAAGGGGCAGAAAACCCCAATCATGCCAAGGAGCACTTGCTCCCAATTACCATGTTAAGCCTCCTAGAGGCACGTTTCACACACAAGAAAGAGCAGATGCGCTCTCAAGGTCTTCAAGCCTATTTAAGAGGCCATAACAGGACCTTACATTAACTGCCCTCAAGGCACACATACAGTGAAACAGGGGTATATAATACCAAATCTACTGGGCCTTCGCAGGAAGGAAAACAAAACGGGTTAAGTAAATGGCCGAAAATACAAAATTGAATGGAGGCGATAACTTGCACTCCTACACCAAGGTTTTTTTGTCTAAAACCTATGTGGCGCTAGGCCGATCATACAGGGGCTAATCCCAAGCTAGGGAGGTGACACGTATGAGAAAACTTTACTACATTAAAGAAGAGAAGAACGGTTATGAAAACGTAGTCACCTCCTTTTCAAAAGTGAAGGGGAGTTCGAGAGGGTGAAGCACTCTCTATCCCCGCTTTACAGTAATTTATAGATTTTACATAGACAGAAAAGAATTTACATTTTAAAAAGGTAGGTTACATACTAAAGGTTTCGAACCCTCCCCGAGAGTTAAACTGCTGAGCTAGCAAGAAATAAAGTTATTACACGGCCATTACCTTGTTGATGAAGTACTGCCCGAAGAAAGAGGCGCTTCCCGCCCCCCCGCTACATATTCACACACTAAGCAAGATGTCGATAGAGTCGCGACGAGCCATGAACCTCAGCAGTTTTATACCCACAAGGAAGCTTCGAGACCTTTCATGAAATAAAAGCGCCACACCCCTTCCCTTTATTGGCTAACATCAAAAGTTACACACAACATGAACAAGAAACCTAGGATTGGAGGAAAATTAATTTAGAAAATTCGGGATTGGCTGAATTCAAAACTGGCGGAAACAGAGATCAATATTGCCAACCCAAAAACTGAAAGAAAGAAATTTAACAAAGAACAAACTTATGGATACAAGGTTTCTTCAAAAAACAGTTCCATCACTTCGCACCAGAGTGCACAATCGTAGTCTTTTCTTTGTAGAGACATCTAGAAGAGAATGTCCACACTTCTTGATACGGGGCAAAACAAACACAATTAGAAATAGACACAGTTCAGAACACTTCAAAATTACAAAATTTACAGGGGTGACATCTTCCGAGAAACCGTTGAGTTAATTCAGTTTGTTAAAGTTCAGGCTTTCTCCTGTAGAGGAGTTTCAACTGGCGCAATATTTGAATTAGCGGCGTGGAGGTGTACCGCCCGGTACAGATCCCCCCCCCCAAAAGTCCTTCCAAGGGGTGACACCGAAGAAAACAAAATTTTGTTTTAAAACAAAGTCCAAGTTTTTTCTTTTTGCTGATGAATTGAAGAATTTAGAAGAGAAAAATAAAAAGCCTCCGTGACTCAGACGGCAGCGCTTCGGCCTCTCACCGCTGGATACCGTGGTTCAAATCCCGGTCACTCCATGTGAGATTTGTGCTGGACAAAGCGGGGGCGGGACCGGTTTTTCTCCGGGTACTCCGGTTTTCCCTGTCATCTTTCATTCCAGCAACACTCTCCATTCTCATTTCATGGCATTTATCACTCATTAATACTGTATATCACTTTGGGAGTGGCGACCCCATCGTACTAACAGCCTATATATGATTCATTCATTACATCCCTGACCCGGTCAATGACTGGAAAACAGGTTGTAGGTTTTCATTTTCAGAAGAGAAAAATATAACTTTTCAGTAGTTTGAGGTCTCAGAAGTTGTTTGATATAGGTGGGTGCGACTAGATTTAGTGCAGTTGTAAACCATTTGTAGTATATTTTGATGAAAGGTCTCTATGTTTGTAGTAGTTGAATTAAGACAAAAACTTTAATTTTTGAAAGGAAAAATTTTTCTAAGTCCACCGAATGTTGATTTGAAGGAGTATTTAATTGCCGAATAGAGAGTCCATGTAGCAGAAGGAGTACATAGTTGCCGATTACTTTTGACGGCAAGACCTGCCGCCGCTGCCTGTGTCCAGAGGAGGCCGCTCGGACCCCTTAAGTACCCTGAGATACCGCTCTCACGCACTATGAGAGGGGTAGTCGTGCTGCACGCCGCAAATGCGACGTTTGTTTACAGTCCACAAATAGCTTGCGGGTGGTGCGCCGCACATCAGCCTTGGTCGGAAGGAGGGCTCCGGCGCGCCGTACACAGGTTGTCCTCTGTCCTCACTGGAGTGGAGTGGGCCCGTACCCCACCTCAGTGGCGGTACGGCGCCGCACGGCTGCGGGGGCACTGAAACAGTAAGATCTCGGCGGCAGAATTTTGTTTGAAATATAATGTTTTTAGGGTACTGTCTAGGAGTTGAGGCTAAGGGGCCAGCGGCGTGGAAACTTTTATATAATTTTGCCACAGGTGTGTTTTAGCAGGAGACGGGAGCGTGGTAATGGCCGAATGGAGAGGACAGCAGAGTACCCTCGGAGGGGTTTTTACAAAATTTATGCAAAGCAGATTCAACCAAATGTAAAAATATAAGAGGCAGAAGGCCTTAAAATGAAACTAAAAATATAACCTTCAGGATTCTTACAAAATTATAAGGACAAAGTTAGCATGGAAATTATACAGGTTTCACCTGCGACAGGTGAACCCTAAATATCCTCTCGGTGGCTGGATTGCTTAGTAACAACGTCACCAGGGTAAGGAAATCTAAAATGATGCACGGCCCATGAAATCTGAGGGCAAACTTGCCCGCGGGAACAAAATTCTTTACCATAACCTGGCCGCCTACCTTCAGATTGGTGGGTCTCCGTCCACGCTCATATCTTTCCCTAACCTTTTCATGAGAATTTTTCAGATTGGCCTTGGCCTTCTTCCAAAGATCTCTAATATTATCTGGATCTATTGCCTCTGGTAGAATATCACTAAGAGACCAAAGGTTAGCGAGCGGCGTGTTGGGTACGAACTTGAACATCAAAGAAGCTGGCGTAAAGTTATGAGATTCATGAACCGCCGAATTCAAAGCGAAGGCTATCCAATGAAGGAATGTGTCCCACCTAGAAGGATCGTCGTGATGATAGGCAATTAGCGCCGATCGGAGATTACGATTGACCCGTTCAGCCAAAGATGGTTGAGGATAATAAGCAGAAGTAGTCACATGAGAGATGGACAAATCAAAACAGAATTTACGAAAGAGATTGGATGTGAAAGCTTTAGCATTATCAGACACAATATATTGACACGGACCAAAAGAAGCAAAAATAGAATTTAAACAAGAAATAGTGGACTGAGCGATAGCCAGCTTAGTCGGAAATAGCCAAGAAAATCTTGTAAAGCCATCTACATACACAAGGATGAACTTGTTGGCATTCCCCTTTGACTGGGGGAAGGGTCCTACGTAGTCGATGTAAAGACGTTCCATGGGGTGCGACGCTTGATGAGAAGACAAAAGCCCTTGGTTAGTGGACATGGCCGGTTTACTAAGCCAACAAGATTTACAAGATTTTACCAATTCACGGATTTTTCCGTCCATACCCTTCCAGATAAACATTTCACGGATCTTTTCACGGGTTTTGAAGATACCTAAATGCCCCCTAGTGGGGTCTCATGGTAGTACTTGAAGATCATAGGTACAAGAACAGTTGGAACTACAACTTTCATCGTCTTATCATGCCTCGAAGGGCAACATAAAACACCATTCCTCAGTACATAAGGGACGACGTGTTCCCCAGAAGAAAGGGTTTCCATTATCGGAGACAGCGTCGGATCTTCACGTTGATATTTCTCAATATCCATAAACAACATGGGAGCATCTGTTAGAATGGCATTAACCTCAGGTAGTATGGACTCGGGAGGTGAAGAACTATCAACCTGTTCAGGGGTCTCTACATCATTAGAAAACATACGGCTTAGTCCGTCTGCCACAACATTTTCAGTACCTCTAAATGCCTAACGTCAAATTGGAAGGCAGAAATTCGGATGGCCCACCGGGCTATACGACCAGTGTGACGCGGCCTACCTAAGACCCAACTTCAGGATTGGTTGTCTGTCTCCAAGCCGAACTTGACATGTTCCAGATAAAGGCGGAACTTTTCTAGAGCAAACAAAACTGCTAAACCTTCAAGTTCGTAGATGGAATACTTGGATTCTTGGGCCGATAATGTCGTAGAGGCATAGGCAATGGGTTTCCTCCCTAGTTCAGTCTCTTGAAGCAGGACTGCAGCTACCGCCGACGACGTCGCGTCGGCTTGGACGATGAATTTCTTAGAGAAATCAGGCATGGCAAGAACAGGGGCATTACACAGAGCTAATTTGAGATCTTCAAAAGCGGCTTGTTGCGAAGGTCCCCACTCAAATTTGACGCCTTTCCTACGAAGTAAGTTCAAGGGCGCCGCTCTATTGGCGAAATTTGGAATACATTTCCTGAAGAAATTCATCATACCAATGAACCTGGCAATACCTTTGATGTCCTTGGGAGGTTTGAAATCACGGATGCCTGTGTTCTAGAATGATCGACTGCGACACCATCGGGCGACACAATATGCCCTAGAAATGACATAGAGGGCTTAGCGAATGCAACCTTGGACAACTTCACCGTTAACCCTGCCTTACGAAGGTGACTTAGGACCTCTTTCAGATGATCAAGATGTTCTTCAAAGGTCTCAGAAAATACGACGACATCATCAAGATAATGGTATAAATACTCAAACTTGATGTCGGAGAAGACCCTATCTAGCAGTCTCGTAAGCACAGCTGCTCCCGTGGGGAGCACGAAAGGCACGCGGTTGTATTCGTACAAGTTCCAATCTGTGGCATAAGCTGTCAAGTGTTTAGATTCCTCTGCTAGCGGTATCTGATTATAAGCCTGATTAAGGTCTAAGATGGTGAAGAATTTAGCGTTTCGAAACCATGAAAAACAAGAGTGAAGGTCTGGAAGGTGCACAGATTGTAACACCACCTTCCGATTGAAAGCCCTATAATCAATCACAGGCCTGAAGCCCCCTTGGAGTTTCGGGACTAGAAAAATAGGCGAAGAATACGCGGACTTAGAGGGCCGAATAATACCATCCTTCAACATCTGATCTATGATTTCCTTCAAAGCTTTCATTTTTGGAGGAGACAGCCTATAAGGCGGAAACCGGACTGGAATCGAATCCGTAACCTCAATCTTGTATTCAATAAGGTCAGTAACACCAAGAGTATCAGAGAACACCTCTGGAAACGATTGACACAACTTACGAATACTATCAGCCTGCTCCTCAGGTAGATGTCTACGATCTAACAACATCTCATCCTGGGTAGGCGAAATAGATGAACATGTTACAGAACTACATTTTAACAAAGGGATTTTGGAATTACTATCAAATTTGAAAGTGCACAACTTGCTCTGAAGGTCGAGCACTAGACCGGTGTGAGACATGAAATCAGCTCCCAATATAATGGGGCAAGACAAGTGCTTGGCCACAAACAGTTTAAATTTCCAAGTAAATTTAGATATACGAATTTTGGCATACAGAAAACCTAAAATTTCTAATGGAGAGGAATTTGCCGAAACATATTGAACCGAAGTCGAACAGAAATCAGGAAGTTTACAAATAGATTTTAATTTGGAATACCATTCAGCCGAAATAATGGAACAAACACTGCCTGAATCTAAAAGAGCAGTTACGGGCTCCTTATTCAATTCAATTTTGAGAAATGGAACAGGTGCGGGGGTATCCGCCGCGATCCTAAAACATTCTTTGGGAACTTCAAAAGACGAATTAGAGGAACAAAATTTCCCTGAGCTTTCGGCAGATTTACTTGGGGCTGAGCCTCGCAAAGAAGAGTTAGTCGACTCAGCCAAAGCCACTAGTCACTTATGGCTGTTGGGGGAAGTTGCAACCGAAGTTGATCAGGAGGGGGTGCTGTTAGCATTAGGGCAGTTCTTGGCAATATGGGAAAAAGCGCCGCATTTAAAACAACCTTGGGATGACCCTGCTCCATTCCTGGTCCCATTGGGTTTAATCAAGGGGCACTTGTTCCGAAGATGGTCAGGCGACCCGCAAGCGTAACATTTACGGGCAGTGACTGGTCGGCGAGGTATAGGCCGAGGATTACTAAAAGAAGGAGGGGGCTCCCTCGCCACACGTAGTGTGTCGGCATATCTAACTCCTTTGGCTGAGACAGCCATAGCCTCTAACTCGGCAAAAGTTTGCGGACGCGACGCAAAACACAAGTATGATCGGTATGATGGAGAAATACCTTCCACAATAGCCTGTACAATTTGATCTTCAGGGAAATGTAGAGCAAATACCCTAGTGAAGAACTTAATATCTTGGATGAAGTCGGCAAATTTCTCATCCAGACGCTGTACTCGGTAGTAGTACTTTTGAATTAGTGTAGATCTAGCTCGGGCCGGAATGAAATTTGCTAACAGATGGGCATGGAAGTCTTCTATGGATGATTGTTCAGCAATTGCCCTAACTGTCTTGTCTGAGAGAACACCAACGGAATAGGGATAAAAAATCTGCAAAATTTGACATGGAGAAAGGGAAAACACAAGAGCATGATCCTGAAACTCAACAAAAAATCTTAGAAAGGCAATAACATCACTGGTGGAATTAACAGAAAACTTAGAAATGCCCTTGAGCAGCATTGCTAACGGATGGGGCAAACTGCTGAAGCCAGATGACATAGAAGGTAGAGGCCTAATTGGCGGAGTAGCTGGTTCAGAAGGTGCATTTTTCAGCGAGGTACGACGCTCAGATTCGTTGTCTAATGGGGCAGAGGTTTGTTGAGCTCCAACAGCTTTCCTATTTGCTTCTCCTTTAGAAGACTCTTCCTCGCTAACTATGTTTACCGTAGCGGGTTGATCAGTTTTGGGAGGTACTGCCCCAGTTAACAATAGGCTAACCTTACTGAATAAATCGGAAAGGTTTTCGAGGACGGCACTAGCCTCCTTCCCTTGAGTATCATTCAATTTAAGAGACAACAGATCACTAACCCTATTGGAAAAATGGTACAATCTAGCTTGTACACGTTTAAGTTGATTAGGTGATGGATCACCCCCATCAAAAAACTAACTACAGATGCTAGCTCAGTAGCATTATCAGTGATCGTGGAGAGAGCGTCATCAATCTCTTTTTCTCCCAAAGTCGGGATGGTGATAGGCAAATCAAGGGAATATTTTAGCTTATTGGTGTCTATTGCAACCGTGCCTCCAGATTGAACATTCCTAATCGTTAATTCATAGATCAATTCCTCCTTGCGCAAATAGCCGGGATGGAGAACGTCGCGAGGGCCGGACATGGTGACAGAAAATTTTTAGAAAAATAAAAAAAATTCCAGCAACTGAGAAAATTGTTAGAGTTCGAATCGAAAACAATGTTTAGCCATCAAAAGGGGCTAAATTGAGACCCATTCAACCACGCTCTGCTACCACTTGTTCCGAGGTATCTGTGGAACAGCAGAGGTGAAAGAAGGTGCGGGCTGGAATAGGTCTCAACTACCAAATTAAAGTTAATTTAAAACTTTAACAAAGGTTATATTTTCAAAACTTAACAGTGGTGACATAGAATTTGAAAACTTAAAAGTCAACAACAAGCCACAATCAGGTACAAAGAAATTATAAGAGTTAGGGGATAATACAAAATCTGGGCTTCTAGCCCCACAATAACAATCCTTGAGCTATGAGCCCAACTTTACCACTGTACCCAGTTCACACAAAGGGGCAGAAAACTCCAATCATGCCAAGGAGCACTTGCTCCCAATTACCATGTTAAGCCTCCTAGAGGCACGTTTCACACACAAGAAAGAGCAGATGCGCTCTCAAAGTCTTCAAGCCTATTTAAGAGGCCATAACAGGACCTTACATTAACTGCCCTCAAGGCACATATACAGTGAAACAGGGGTATATAATACCCAATCTACTGGGCCTTCGCAGGAAGGAAGACAAAACGGGTTAAGTAAATGGCCGAAAATACAAAATTGAATGGAGGCGATAACTTGCACTCCTACACCAAGGTTTTTTTGTCTAAAACCTATGTGGTGCTAGGCCGATCATACAGGGGCTAATCCCAAGCTAGGGAGGTGACACGTATGAGAAAACTTTACTACATTAAAGAAGAGAAGAACGGTTATGAAAACGTAGTCACCTCCTTTTCAAAAGTGAAGGGGAGTTCGAGAGGGTGAAGCACTCTCTATCCCCGCTTTACAGTAATTTATAGATTTTACATAGACAGAAAAGAATTTACATTTTAAAAAGGTAGGTTACATACTAAAGGTTTCGAACCCTCCCCGAGAGTTAAACTGCTGAGCTAGCAAGAAATAAAGTTATTAAACGGCCATTACCTTGTTGATGAAGTACTGCCCGAAGAAAGAGGCGCTTCCCGCCCCCCGCTACATATTCACACACTAAGCAAGATTTCGATGGAGTCGCGACGAGCCATGAACCTCAGCAGTTTTATACCCACAAGGAAGCTTCGAGACCTTTCATGAAATAAAAGCGCCACACCCCTTCCCTTTATTGGCTAACATCAAAAGTTACACACAACATGAACAAGAAACCTAGGATTGGAGGAAAATTAATTTAGAAAATTCGGGATTGGCTGAATTCAAAACTGGCGGAAACAGAGATCAATATTGCCAACCCAAAAACTGAAAGAAAGAAATTTAACAAAGAACAAACTTATGGATACAAGGTTTCTTCAAAAAACAGTTCCATCACTTCGCACCAGAGTGCACAATCGTAGTCTTTTCTCTGTAGAGACATCTAGAAGAGAATGACCACACTTCTTGATACAGGGCAAAACAAACACAATTAGAAATAGACACAGTTCAGAACACTTCAAAATTACAAAATTTACAGGGGTGACATCTTCCGAGAAACCGTTGAGTTAATACAGTTTGTTAAAGTTCAGGCTTTCTCCTGTAGAGGAGTTTCAACTGGCGCAATATTTGAATTAGCGGCGTGGAGGTGTACCGCCCGGTACAATAATAATAATAATAATAATAATAATAATAATAATGATAATAATAATAATAATAATGAAAAGTAAACTCGGCACTAAGTGGGGTAGTGTGGTTAACTTTATGCCTGATTACCTTTTCCTCAGAATTAAACTGGCACTCATTTCTGGTGTAGGCTATGTGCACCTCCGTGCCGTAAGCCTATGCCTCTTCGGTAAAAGAAGTCTCTTTTCTAATTTTCTTAGCTCCCTGACAAGGAAACGAACCGAGTTCACAATTACCACCTCTGCTAGGCAGCCCCCTTACACATCTTCTTCTTAATATCATTCGTTTATTTATTGATTCATTTATTTATTTATTTATTTATTTATTTACTTATATACCGAACATCCCTGGGTTGTAGGTTGCCACAATCGATGAAGCATAACGAGACAATGAAATTTATAATGTCGGCTTACAATGGATAATTTTGCTGATTACATTATTCTTATAATGTGGTTAAAATACAAGAATTATTACTAATAGCAATGCTTCCAATGAAATTGAACCTCATAAAGCTAACAGTGATAAAAGTTACTGATTTTACGGTTCACTAATTACTTTTACGGTTTCCGAAGACGCCAGATTACCTGAATTTTGTACCAAAGGAGTTCTTTTACGCGGCAATGAATCTACTGACATGAGGTCGACTTATTTGAACACCTTCAAATACCACTAGACTGAACCAGGAATGAACTCGCCAACCTGAGAATAGAAGGCCAGCGTTCTCCCCATCTGAGCTATTCAGCCTTATTATTATTATTATTATTATTATTATTATTATTATTATTATTATTATGTAACGTATGTTGTTTGTGGGAGAGAAAAGAAAAGCCAAAGAGTATGAAATAGAAATGGATGAAGGGGGAATGAATGTACGTACCGTCGTTGCGCCGAGAAAAACCGCTATGTGATAATCCTTCAGCTTAGATTGCTGACCGGAAAGGTTCTGTCATCTAAGGTTCAGTATTGCATGAACTGTATCAACAAATTTTCATTTCAAGTGATACATGTACTGCGGGTCAGTATTTCTCCCCTCAGCATTGTCACATAACGGTATTTAGAGGCACAACGACGAATTTTTCCCTTCATCTAAACATTTACGCTGATAGTACGCAGGGTAGCGTGGAGCTATTTGAATCATTTCAGACTTTAGTGACGGAAGTGCATGTAGAAACAAATTTTCTATGATGAAAAAATACAGTCTAGTACTCTGTGGTTTCGGGCAACAAATAATGCAATAATTAACGTGAAATTCGATTTATTTACAAGCAATACACCTATTGCGAAACCTCACTTTTACAATATTGTGGGGTAAATAGTATCACACCTGGGGCTACTTGGATCACCCAGTTTCTAGCACTTAATGTGCGTACTACTAGTAACATAAACACGCTGAAAAATAAGTTTCTTCACACAAGCATTTTCCTGTCATTCACAGATCACTAAACAAATTTTCCGCAAGTAAACTGCTTTCGTTCACCTGCTCCAACACCAGCCTCGCGGTAATAAGTTTCACACTTCTCACAACATATCCAGTCACCTATCTAGAATGATTCTGACTCCAAGTACAGTGTCATACAGAACCCACACGCTACATTTTAATAATGGGTTACACCTAATACTATCTGAACACCTTTCTCGTTGTGAGGGGCGCGGTGCATCAGAGAAGCCTGCAACGCGAGCATTTTTGTTTGTAGATGTACTGACTTCATCAGTAGGGGAGGTTGACGGTCCTGAATTTCCTATTGATTCAGATAGCTCATTGAAATCACGGTGTACTCACCATGTGAGAAACAATAAGAGGTACTAATAATTAATATATTGTTCTTTGTACAGGCGGTGTTAAAGAATATTATCTAAACATAAGTGGTGGGTAATAAGCATAATTACTGTTTTCCAAGACTTTTCCAGATAAACACTTACAGATGCATTAATTTAAGCTCACTTAAGAACATTTTATGCGGGAAATAGTCTTGTTAGTGTTTCGTACTATCAAAGACTAAAGGAAAAGAAACCGTTATTTCCATGCCCGTTGAAAAATACTGATTGAAGTAGCCCGCGAAGGTGAATCAAATATCCCCATCTAAAATATTTTACTAAAATGTTAAAAAGTTCATAATGTTGCTAATAGAATATGCTAGTTGTCATGGTGGGTGGCGTGCTACTCCCCCTTCCCACGCCTACAAACCAGACACTAACTTATTCTCAATACAGTGGACACAATGTCTTAAATAATACATCAAGATTAATTACCAACAACTGTCTCCTACCTCAACTTATTGAAGCTAGCTATTGGTGGAATATAGTGATAGATGTATTGGTATAGTTAAATCGTGCTTGAAGTCAGACACAAACCCACACACTTCCGGCTTGCAATGACTCCTGACATGCGCTTCCTGAGTGCGCAGTGGACAAAATGCTTATTTTGATCCGAATAACCCGATTATTCAAATACCCCCTACCCTACTATATACAGGGTTATTCACCTAACATGTTACACGCAAATAACTTCTAAAACATTAAATATACCGGGCGAGTTGGCCGTGCGCGTAGAGGCACGCGGCTGTGAGCTTGCATCCGGGAGATAGTAGGTTCGAATCCCACTATCGGCAGCCCTGAAAATGGTTTTCCCTGGTTTCCCATTTTCACACCAGGCAGATGCTGGGGCTGTACCTTAATTAAGGCCACGGCCGCTTCCTTCCAACTCCTAGGCCTTTCCTATCCCATCGTCGCCATAAGACCTATCTGTGTCGGCGCGACGTAAAGCCCCTAGCAAAAAAACATTAAATATATCAACATTCTGTTTTCATATTCGTAAATGGTACGCAGGGTCTTGTAAAATAACGTGCTACTTAGTCTCATTAGGTGATTAACAACCGAGATATTGATACTAACTCCATATTTTTAAATGGAACGGCACAAATTTATACAGCTGATTTAAAAGTTAATCTGCGTACAAGTTCAAATATGTAAGTATTTTCAAAATCGGACAATTACTTCTTGAGATATAAATAAGAACAGCATGCGCTGTTTTGCATGCCGCATCAGACGCCGTGAAGTCGGGCAAGGACATATTGAGGCGCAAGCAGTTTCCTGGGAGTGAGTTCAGCCACAGAATGGGTGCCAGGCATGTAAGCACCTCGTACACATGTGATGGGTTTGCAAAGTGTGTATGACAGGCGAACACATGACAGGACAGAAAGGGTTGATGTGTTTAAAAGGAATAAAATAAGTACTTTGCCTTGAAAGGAACATAACAAAAGCTATAATTGTTACTGGTTTTAGTGTACAGTTCATACTACTCTATGAGTTGAGAAATAAACATAACACAAAACACCGGAAAAGCTCCTTCTAGAAAAGCAAATGTTCAGAGCTGATCGTGGTGAGATGGCAGCAACACTATTATTTATGTTTTATTTTACACGCATTAATCTCCGCAGAGCTCCAGCGCGACTGTAGTAGCGTGCATTCGGGAGAGCGTAGGTTCGAGTCTTGCCTCGCCCAACCTAACATTGATTTTCATGGTGTCCCATGTTCAACACCAGGCAAATACCGGATAGGTACCTTTGTGATAGGCCACGGCCGACTTTCTTTCCAAATCCTTCCCATTCCCATCCGTCAGAAAAAACGCTAAACAGAGCGCAGCCTATTACATATCAAAACAAAACAATACAACTTTAATATCTCTTCCCCGTTGTGTGTTCGCCAGTCATACAATAACGTTGCACACGCAGGGTATGTTACGGTACATCACATTATGTTTACAGTACATGCCTGGTATCCGTTCTGTGGCTGGAATCAAGGCCAGGAAGCAGCTTGGGCCTCAATATGTCCCTGCCCGACTTCACGCCGTCTGATGCGGCATGCAAAACCGCTCATGCTGTTCTTATTTATATCTCAAAAAGTAAATGTCCGATTTTGAAAATACTTACATATTTGAATTTGTACGCGGATGAACTTTTAAATCAGCTGTATAAATTTGTGCCGTTCCATTTAAAAATATGGAGTTAGTATCAATATCTTGGTTGTTAATCACCCCAATGAAACTAAGTAGCACGTTATTTTACAAGACCCTGCGTACCATTTACGAATATGAAAACAGAATGCTGATATCTTTAACGGTTTAGAAGTTATTTGCGTGTAACATGTTAGGTGAATAACCCTGTATAAACTCAATAATAATAATAATAATAATAATAATAATAATAATAATAATAATAATAATAATAATAATTTTTGCTAGTTGCTTTACGTCGCACCGACACAGATAGGTCTTATGGCAACGATGGGACAGGAATGGCCTAGGAACTGGAAGGAAGCGGCCATGGCCTTAATTAAGGTACAGCCCCAGCATTTGCCTGGTGTGAAAATAGGAAACAGCGGAAAACTATCTTCAGGGCTGCCGACAGTGGGGTTCGAACCCACTATCTCTCGGATGCGAGCTCACAGCTGCGCGCTCCTAACCGCACGGCCAACTCGCCCGGTAATAATAATAATAATAATAATAATTTAACGTCCGTTCTAACTACTAAAGCTCTTACCAGATGTCTGAACGTTGGAATCTTGTCCTGCAGGAATTATTTGGCATATAAACATCCTCAAATTTCACCGACGCCAGCTGTTATTGATCTCTTTATCTGGAACTAATTTTGGTAGCTAGTCAGTGTGTTCAGACATTAAAAGAACTATTATTTTTATAACATCGTCCACAAATTTGAGAGAACACGTTTCTTCAAATGTCGACTGCAAATATTCGATATTACTTTTACAGGCTCTTGAATCTGAAGCTGCATACAAGGCCAGCGTAGCAGAGGCGAATGAAAACCATGCTCGCCTTTATAAAATAAAAACTGACATCCTTAAGAAGGTTCGGCAGCTACTCATTGACAGCGATACTGTGCTGCAGAATGTGACCATGGCATATTTTCAACTCCAGCATACACTGAGTGCTCAAGTACCTGTCCAGGTACGTACAATGGAGATTTCACCTACCCTAGGTCATTAGTGTTAACATTACTAAATTTTATATCCCTGTAACTCAAAATCATATGCAACTAGTCTCTAGAAACTACATGTAATATATACAATACATTTAGTTTGAACATTGCAGTTTAAAATTTGTACAAATTTTGAATTGAACGCCTGTTGTATCATGAACTGTAAACCCTGTGCTACTTGGTACTTATGTATAACTTAAGTGGTGCTGACCTACAAAGAAAAAATATGATGTAGAGTTTCACTAATAGTGAAGCACAAATGAAGAATTTAGAAAACAGGATCTTGGTTCAGAAATCAGGACTGCAGTTACCTGAGTTTTATGTGGTGTACAAAATGTCATGTAATCTTATGTTTTACAGTTGATGGAAATTGTATTTATTGTTTTGTACCAGTTATGTTAGAGAAAATGTTACCAGATTCGAACCTCCACCTTCTGGACTGAGATCCAGCAGCTAAACCAATGTGCTAACCACGTCTCTGGGCTGTATTTCAAGAAAATATTCTATCCTATTTTTATGATGAGTTGATAATCAAATTCCAATACTTGGTATATGAATATTAATTACCATTGTGTATGTAATTAGTTTCAGACATTATGTGAAAGCAGTAAACTGTATGAACCTGGTTCACAATATTTAGAGGCCGTCAAACAGCTACCACCCAACGTAACGTCCACAACGCAACCACCATTCTCGTTTGAAGAGTATTGTGAAGGATCAAGAAGATTACTGGAGTATAGCAGAAAATCGATGGAATCCATAGAGGGAGAAGATTTCATTTTACAAGGTACGTTTATTTTAAGTCACCACTTGAAATTGAACTTACGCTCAAGTTAGAGGCCATGTCGTTCATTTAAATGTATAATATGCGAACAGAGTAGTCCATCGTACTAGCCCATGAAATTTCTTTTACCATTATTCAGAGTTAAGGAAATATAGAGCATAGAATCATTCTGAATTATATGAACTCATCATTCAATAGAACTCAAACTCTACGAAATGTCTGCCGTTTGGCTTTATACTAAACCATTTTGTCACAAATATTTCGTTTAAATAGGATACTGTAACAGTGCATTCTGAACAAAAGAAAACCTATTTTTATTACTTCCTGAAAAGACCTTCAGTGATTATTTCAAGTAGGAACTGAAATCCCAGTATTATTTAAGTATAAATTCTAAGGGAAATTTATCTATTTAACATTGACTTCTTAAAAAGACGTACCTAAATTAAAAATTACAAATAGGTTCGAAGAACCATGGGGCATGGTAGAAATTTAAACGACTTGATTCCTTCAAATGACTTTCAGCTTTTTAGGTCTGTCGAGTGTATATCCTACAGAGTGAGTAGCTCCCCTCTGGCAAACCGCCGGCAAGGCGATGGTAAGGAGGATAAAGAAGTATGGCCCAGCACAATATCGGTGCTACTGTTTGTCACTTACAGTTTATCAAGTTTATTAGAGAACGAGCATCATGTTGCGTTCGGCCTAGAAAACTTTACTGACTGCCGACTGAAATCACTTGGAACAACTGCTGCGACGCTCCTCGCCCTAAGGCTCTCTAAAGAGTAGGTATGCTCGCCCACCATTTTTTGGATCTTACCTTCACTCCGTTGGTACTGTTTCCTACGCCAGCAAACAAGTGGAATACTAATATAATGTTAAATTGCTCATTCCCACTATTACTCAAAACAAAGGAAGGTATTTCAACATAAAAGGTATATCTCGAACATTAGTGTGTAATTTTTACTCGAGTCGCCGGTCGTAAAATCAATAACGTTGATAATTTGCATTTTAACAAACAAACTACGCCTGTATTCTCGCTGGAGAAATATTAGAAAAAATAGCTTACTAAGAAAGCAGTTTATTGTTATATTACGTACACGTAGAAATGTTGTTCGCAAACTATGCGCCGCGCCACCGTCAAATGAAATGAGGGGACACCGTGATATTAGCATAGGCTGCTGTCATACTTTAAGGGGAGGTTGTACCTTGTATACCCACAATGTTAAATTGGTCACTTTTAGGTACATTTTTCTCCTGAACTGTTCATGATAATGTTATAAAATTTTAATAGCTGGTAGAGGAAGGGTTTCTCTTCTTTGACCTATTTGTGTAGGCAAGTACCTTTTAACATGTAATTTTTACAGAATTTTTTGCAAGTTATTAAAAGAATTTCCAAAATATCCAAATATTTCACTTTTATTAATTCATAATTTCTGAAATATTAAACTTAAACTCTTCAACAAATGCATCAATAATGTTAATCCCAGTACCTGTGTGGTATTTAAGTTATACTGTTCTGTGATGTTTAGTTCCTGAGAAAAATGTACTTAAAGATTAAAAATATAAAATCTCAGAAAACAGGTTTCAAAGTTGAACATAGTTTGTTACTCACTTTAGAACATCCCTGCACCATATCCTGGGTCATCTGCATTTTCTTTATCCTCCCTGGCCCTTTTAGCATTCCTTGAGTGCATTCTTGCCTTCCTAGCCATCATAGTAACTTCATAATCTGCTTTCTTGACACGGACAGCATCCAACTCGGAACATGCCTTCACCATATTTTCCCCAGGTTTTATGCCTAACCTTTGAAGCAGCCTAACTCTACCAACATTACCATCATTAAATGACACAACTGCATCATATACACCCAAATTCAATGTATCCTTAACTACAAATACTGTTTTAGGAATTCTAGACCATATTACACTATTAAATGATTCATTTGGGTTCTGTGTTTTACCATGCAAACATTTACGCAACAGGTTTTGATCAGTCAAACTTCTAAAAACTGGCTTTATTACATTGCACACTTCAACAGGCAATGAGTGCCTATGACTATACTGTTCACCAGCTGCTATAGCACGGTTGTAATTGCACCATGAGGTTGGTCCTTTTGGGCACAAGGCATGACAAGACTCCGTGTCAGTTGATAGTTTATGAAAATAAATTGCCCAGATATCCTGCTTCATTTTCATCTCACTGTCACAGTTCCTTCTAATAGCCATACCATAATAGTTCTGCAAACTGTCTATCTCCTTGTCTGTGAGTCTACCTTTCCCAGATAGTGGTTTTCCATCTGGTAATTTTATGCCTTTCATATCTTTCCTCAACTTGCGAAGGCGGGTTCCCATCCTTTTCTGGACATGTCCAATACATTCCAGCTTTTCCACCCTGACATCTCCATATGGCTTTGCTTCTACCACACTTTTGAAGCTCTTACTGTCTCCATCCCCTAAATATTTTACATACCTTACCCCAAACATATCAACTGACCTGGAAAAAATGTTTACTGCACCTGCAGCTTCCATATTCCCACTGGACCCTTCAAAATTTACACTACATTCAGAACTTTCTTTATGTAATTTAAGTTTTTCATTATCTTTTATAAATCTACACTTATGACAGTACTTACTCAGTACCTCTACATCTAGCACTTTGCCATTATCCATGCTTGTTACAGTTACTACTCCATTCAGACTAGTATGCCCTCTACGCTGCCACGTTCCATCAACAGCCACAGCAATATCTGTAGAATTATCATTAATTTCAATTGCATCACTGACAGCAGCCTTCATAGAGGCAATAGCACAATGCTTAGCAGCTTCACATAATGTACCTGTATACTTCTGGAATCTTGTTGGGCCACTTGGGAGATTCATGACTGCACATAGTGTCTTACCAGCTAATTCACCTTTACCTATAGTACGCAATCCATACACAAACCTAATGTTAGTTTCATACCCACTGTCAACCTTCCTACTGGTACGAAATGAATACTGAGCTTTACAGTTCCTGCATTTCAGAAATAGTTTACTAGCAAGTCCATATCTTGCAGTGGTATCTTCACAACAAAATAAACTGTCACTAACATGGCATGCTTTACAGACTGCAAATGAAGATATGGCAGATGACAACAATTCAATATCTATGATAACATTGCCACTTGTATGTTCTTCATTATTAGATTGAGTACTTACAAAAGATCCTATACTTGAATCAGTATTCAGCTTTCTTCTGGAAGCACTGGCACTAATATTTTCACTGCCAGAATTATCACTCACAATCACTGATGAAGTTGAAGCACATGTTGAATCTAACCTAGAACAGCCTGCACCACTCCCACGGACAAAATCCGTATTATTTGCACTATTATTACCACTAACTACACTTGCTTTCGGCTTTCTTCCAGGCCCTCCTTTACATTTCTTATACACTCTTCCAATTCGAGGCATGTTGTCACAAAAACAAACTTTCGGATGTAAACATGTCCAGAAAACGCGCCGGAAACACAAGAAACAAGTGAAAGTCGTTCCGCGTGAACAGAGGAGCCAACCCTGAAAACGAAATATCTTCACATAAATCAACATGCCGCTAAAATTAAATATCTGAAGTTCAAGAAGTTGACAGATGGCGAAAGGGGGCGTGGCAAGTTGTGCTGCTCTTAAAGGAAATTAATATTTAAAGCCTTTAATGGCTAGAATGCCATTCAAAAACATATTTATCTAGTAAAGTACACTCCAAGGAATGTTTATGAGCAAAAAAATTTTTTTTGATATTTTGCCCCCTAGGAAGGTACAACCTACAAAATGTACTTATAATCCTGCTAATATACAAAATATACGTTATGATTCTTGTCTAAGTCCATAATTTAAAATATACATTAAAAAGAGAATGTACACATCTTGGAAGTCCCTCCCCCCCCCAGAAGAACAAATCACGTAACTCGGGAATATATCTGTCCACACAACATACTGAATATACTTGAATAATACAAGCTATGATTGATGTCACCGAAGCAACAGTTTTGTGTGAGAACAAGTCTCAGGTAGACCCCAAGGCACCGGATAATACAAGCTATGGGGAGTCCGATGCCTTGGGGTCTAACTGAGACTTGTTCTCACACAAAACTGTCGCTTCGGTGACATCAATCATTACGATGGATTGCGAAAGCACAAGAAGAAACCCACTTAAGTGGCAAATGCAGCGCATCAATGCGGTCTCATTAGCAGGAAAAATAATACAAGCTATCTCCTGTTACATATCAATCAAAATGTCTATGTTGCCAGAATAGTGTTCATGAGGTAACTATGTCACCGACAACGCACTATGAGTCACAATGATACGGGTTTTTTTAACCCTGGTACAAATAAAGAGAGAGAATCGCAATATGTTAGACACTCCATGTTTCAAACACCTATAAACATCTTGAGGCACTGCACATAGCAGTACATATCAGTTCATTTTGCCCTTGACTTCACAGTCATCATTATCAGTAAGTGGAAACACTCTTATGTTCACACCCAATTGTCACACAATTTAAGTTGCAGGAAGTGTAAACTGAACTTGCATGAATATGCTGAATTAATTGTTTTTAGTATATTAAAGAGAAAGGATAAAGAACATGGGAGTAGTTCATATTTGCGTAACTAAGCTACCTAAAATACATAGCCATGAGCAAGTGGTCAGCCGGTCAACACTACATTACTTACCTCTACGATAGGATGAACTTCACTTGTTTCATATACAGTAGAACTTGTGGAGGACAAAAGGATTCCAGGTGGCGTTGTTCATCTTTTAACATTTTTCGAAAACTCACCAAGCAGTGTTTCTCGTCAGTCTGAACATAGTGGAGAAAACTATTTGACAGCCATGTCTGTACAAAATAATTTTTCTTGTTATTTATGTCCAGGGCGAGGGTGCATCTGCGGATGTCGTTTGGGTTGTTGTAACAATTTACACGCTGCGTAGAGCTGCACATCCATTTCCAGATTTCACGTACGTTTGTCCAGGTGGTATATCTATGGTGTTGCGTATCCACTCTTCCACATATTCTGCAAAGGAGTGAATATACATGAAGAAATTTCTTTTGTTCTGCCGCAATTATTTCGTTCACTGCTTTATAGGCACTTACATTCCATTCCGTGGCTATGTATGGTGTCTTAAATTGCTTCCAAATGTTATTCCAGTTTCTATTTGGAAACTTTACCATTATATGGGGTATGCTTGGCTTGTTTCCCAATAGTCTCCTATAGATGATTTTCGTAGCTTGATGAGACTGTTGGTCTGAAATCTGGATCTGTTTGTCTGTTAAGCCTAATATTTGTTTAAAACCTTGTGGAATGATGCGATAACCTCTTCCATAGCGAAGATTATTCCAGAATAATGTGCCTTGTTTGTCACCTAATCCTTTCTTGGCCAACATAATTGATAAGAAGGGCTTTACATTTTCGGACGCTGCTATTAGACCTAGTCCTCGTTGTTTTTGTTGTTTCCAAAGTTGCTGTCTTGCTATTCCGAAGAAGTATCCTCGCCATAAGTAGTAGCTGATGCCAAGCTCTACTCATTTGGCTAATTTTTCGGATAGCGGTAATATTTGTGGGGTGTACCATATCTTTGGGAGTGCAAACAGGTTAATGTGTCAGACCTCCTGAAAAAGATTTAAATTCGTTGTTAAATTAGACGATAAATTGTGTCCCACTTTGTTGATTATCGCGGTTCAGTTTATTTCAGTCATCTGTTGAGCACTTTTCGCAAATTTCAGGCCGAGTACTGAAATGGTCTCTCGCACCGGAATATTGGCTGCTGAAAATGATGTGGGCCAGCTTTCGAAGGGTAGGAGATTGGATTTCTGATAGTTCATTTTTGCATTAGATGCCTTTTCATACGCTTGTATTTCTGTGACTAAATCATTTCCTGCTTCACGACTTGATAGAAGGTACGTGATGTCATCAGCGAAGGCACGTATAGTGAAGAATTTGTGGGGATTCGGGATGCTGCTCAGCAGTGTATGAACGGCACGGACTAAAGGAGGATCACTGATAGCGAGCAACCTTGACGAACAGTCCTACAGATTGGGATTGGCTTTGATAACCATCCATTAATCATAATACTCGTCCGCCTCCTCCGGGTTCGATTCCCGGTACTGCCAGAAATTTAAGAATGGCAGAATGGCAGGAGGGCAGGTACGTGGATAAAATGGTACATGCAGCTCACCTCCAATGGGGGTGGGCCTCAAAAGAGCTGCACAACCTCTGGATGAGGACACGAGTTTACTATCATAATACTCAAGTGGGAAGAATTGCAAAGGATCAGTAGGACATTTTGTATGCTTGCCGGGGTACCAATATTGCCAAGAACTGCAAATAAAGATGAGTGGTTGGCTTTGTCAAAGGCCTTTTCGAAATCTAAGCTGATTATTGCTCCCTGCTGAACATCATTCATTTCAAATGTTAGAATTGCATTTCCTACTGCTTGTAGGTTGTGTATGATCTTTCGATTAGGGACGCTACAAGTCTGACCTTGTTTGATTAATGTAATCATGACTGGTGGCATTCTATTGGCTATGGTTTTCATCAAGATTTTATAGTCCGTATTGAATAGTGTTATGGGTCGGAAGTCTGACATGGTCCTTGGTGATGTATTTTTGGGTATTAAGATAATATTATTAATATAGTACATTTACGAGTAAAGAGGTGATAAACATCTGAAATATGGAAGGTAACATATTCTGAATTAGAATGAGGAAAAAGAAGCATTTCTTCTCTGTGCAAGGTGGGATTCCCACTTCACAGTTGAATTTTCGAATTCGTTTTCAGCAGTATTTGGATTTAAAAAAAGGAATTGTGGAGAAGCGATATAAAGAAAAATAGATCAGATTTGGAATGGTTTCACTGTTTTATGAAAGATCATCCTGAGCTCACAGTAACATTTGCTGAAAATAGCAAGAGGCTTCTGTATCACGGGAAACATGACAGTTGTATTTTGACAACTTAGAAATACAATTTGATAATAAGTGTCTCATATTATCAATTATGATGCTTGCCCCGGAGAAGATATTTCCTCATATTTAACACCTAGTTACTTACAGTGATCCACATGAATTACTGTCATCCCATCAGCAAAGTAATTAAAACTGAGAGGTCTTCTCTTCTTTATGAAACTTACAACCTGACTCTTCAACCCTTTTGCCATCATACCGTTGTCTGCTGTCAATATCACAAATTTGTCGAGGTCTTCTTTCAGCCGCTTACATTCCTTGCCGCGTTGTCGCGAAAAGTACTAGGACCTGTGAAACAATCTGGTATCTTTGGATTCCCTGGTACCTGGCCTCCGATCGCGGAAAATTTGGCTACAACCGCCTAGGCGGGGACTTATTGGAGGGGGCTGGCACATGATGATGGGCCTCCTTTATCTCCGCCCGAGCCATGGCTCTATGTACTGGACAACTGCGATGAGAGGCCGGGTGGCCCCGCCGCGTAGTTGGCACACGCAGACAAATAGCCCTGGCGAACAGAGAGATTGCGCGGAAGGTACGTATGTCCGTCCGCTGCCACAGTCAGCTTTGTCCCCTCACATGTCAAAATACATGATTTTTCTTACATTCTGAATACCTTTAGCATGCCGATAAAATAGACAAGCTGTTATTTTTCTGTGACATTGAACACCGTGTTTTTTAATTTCAAATGCTCCCAATATGTTTACCGGGATCCGAAAGCGGCCTGTTTGGAGAGAAGTCACTTCACTTGGCTCCCGTGGCCTATTAATAGTTTATGAATCTTTTGCTATTGATAATAGAGAAAAATAGATGGAAGAAAAGGAAGAGGAAGAAGAAGTTTGGAATGTTAACAGATGTCAAACAAGGGAGAAGCTCTGAAGCAAGATGCTCAAGACAGAGAATTATGGAGGCTGTCCAGTTGATACCTGTCTCAAGACAGATTCACAGAAGAAGAAGAAGAATCATGGACATTTAAACGTGAGTTGACATAGAGGGGAAGGCAACGTGAAAATATAGGTCTCCCGACTCTCACTCCCTGCCCTAAATTGAGCACTAGAAATATCAAAGTTAGAAGGTCAGGCCGTTGATATCTGCGTCACAGTGGGTAGATCTAAAACAATGGGTGCTGAGTCAGCGCTGCGTCAGCATTTTCCAACGAGGTCATTGTCCCCTGGAAAGGTCATTGACCCCTAGTAGCACGTGCTCTTATTTACAAACAAGACTACGTGCTCTTGTTTACCAACATAAGCACATGTGAGGCGCGGATTTTGAATAAGAGAGCAAGCCTAACCTCACAGACGCCATCTTGGAGGGGCGTAACCTTACTCCACGTGCTGTTGTTTACCAACACGATCCGTGCTTTTATTTACCAACACGAGCACGTGTGAGGCGTGGATTTTGAATAAGAGAGCAACCCTGACCTCACAGACGTCATCTTGGAGGGGCGTAACCTCACTCCACGTGCTGTTGTTCACCAACACGACCACGTACATTTTTTTACCAACACGAGCACGTGTGAGGCGTGGATTTTGAATAAGGGAGCAAGCCTAAACTCACAGTCGCTATCTTGGAGGGGCCTAACTACACCGTCGTCATCTTCTGCGCAGTTTGTATATTTAGATGTCTCCCCCCTAGTAACAGGCGCTATTTTGGAGGGGCCTAACTACACAGTCACCATCTTGGGCCCAGTTTTACGGTTAGATATCCTTCCCGTCATCGTTTTCGAGATGCCTAACTACACCGTCGCTATCTTGTGCCGATTTGTACGGCCAGATGCCCTTCCCGACGCAATATTTCCAGATGCATTTCCTGACGCCATCTTGGAGGGGCCTAACCTTATAGGGCATAGTTTTATGACTAGATGCCCGTCCCGACACCATTTTCCCAGATCCCCTTCCCGACGCCAACTTGGAGGGGCCTAACCTTACACGGCCTAGTTTTACGACCAGATGCACTTCCCGACATCAAGGACCTAGTGTTATGGCCAGATGCTCTTCCTGACGCCATCTTGGAGGGGCTAACTACACCGCCGCCATCTTGCGACCAGTTTTACGGACAGATGCCCTTCCTGTCTCCATTTTGGAGGGGCCTAACTACAGCGTCGCTATCTCGGGCCTACTTTTACGGTCAGATGCCCTTCCCCACGCCATTTATGGAGATGTTTAACTACACAGGGCCCAGGTTTACGGTGAGTTGCCCCTCCCGTCGCCATATTTTGGAAGGGCCTAACTACACAGTCGCCATCCTGGGCTCAGTTTTACGGTTAGATACCTTTACCGTCGCCATTTTGGAGGGACCTAACTACACAGTCGCCATTTTGAGCCCAGTTGTACGGTCAGATGCCCCTCCCGACGCCGTTTTGAGGGGCTAGTTTTACGGACAGCCACCGGATGCCCTTCCTGACGACAATCTCACCAGGGAAGATAATAAGATGAAATAAATGACACGTTATATGACAGTAGAAAGGGAGAGGGTAAAAACTTGGTAGTGTGCCATTTCACTGTCGTAAAGTGATCATTTAATGGAGCCAAAATGGACGCAATTGCCAAGATCTAAGTTAAATACGATGCATAAACTCAGTCATCTATATCAATGAGATGCAATATATTACGAGATCGAAGTAGAAAAGATCAAGGTGGCAGTGACGGAGACAAAGAAAGAAATCAGAATTGTAAGGACACTACAATTGAAAAATGGAAAATTGAAAGAGCAAGCTTGAGAAACGATCGTGTTGATCTGGAGATACCTAACGCATATAATATTTCAAGACCTAAAAAGAAATTCATTTAAGGAAGAAGATCGTCAGAATATATATACTTAATGGAGAACGCATAATTACGGAAACCGTAAATAAATCTGCGAAACAAGAAGAAAATAAGAAAGGAGTGCACACATTGGGTCATCAAGACGGCAAAGGATAACCATTGACACGATTACAAGGAAGAAAATATTGAGGATACGAAGAAATAGCTACATTAACTCATAAAATAAAAACTTTGAACAGATATCTGAGACATGGGTAGACATTTTGGTAGTCTACAAACGCTATTAAGACTAAAGTTAAAACGACAGAAGTCTCATTGAAGCTAGAATGTTAGAAGGCTATGAAATCTGTACTATGACGCAACTAACTTCATATATGTTTATTTCTACTATATTTGCGCAATACATGGCTCTCATGACGTTCTAAAAAGACGATGGCGAGATGTCCGGAGGAGGCTGAGCTGAGGTGATGGCAAAGAAACCTTACCTATCCCAGAGCATCCTGATGACCAGCGAGAGGATGTAACTGCCGAGCCCGAACCACAGATGTCCTGGAGGACCTAATTCAATCCCGGTAGAGCTGACAGAAAAAGATAAGTCTCATTTCTTAGTGCAGTAAGTTAGATGAATCTTACAAATTGTAATATCATCGTTAATATTTGATGGTGAATAGATGGTTAAACGTTGTAATCTTCAAATTAGCTCAGATATGTTAGATTCTCGCGTAATGTAACGTAGGAAATTCCCCCAGTATATAGTTTTAAGACTGCTGATCAGGATGATGGAGACACGACAGCGGGGTGCGAACCATGAGTGATTTAGAACGGGAGTGTTACAGTTAATTTAAATTCCCGATTGATAGAGTCTTCTATATAAATATGCATGTGTTTGAGATATCGGGATAAGAGCGGGAACCTAGCTTGCAGGTCAATGTCCGGAAGGCTAAATTGTGGATAGAAATGTGAGTCTCCCAAATAAATTTATGTTAAGTGCGAGGTATTAGACCGCACCAGGTATAATGGTAATGATGCTGAATAAAAGCCGGATTATGATATTGAGGCGGATAGAAGCCGGATGATTAAAGAAAAGAGATATTCTTCTGTGAGAGTAATAATAATAATAATAATAATAATAATAATAATAATAATAATAATAATAATAAAGAATAATGGAGACCGCCGCTTTGTGTTCGGGAGATGAGAGTGAGAGTGGCCACCAACTTGAAGGATTTATGGCCTCTTGTCTGAAAGAGAGAGAGACTGGAGGAATTTTGCCTTACCAATGCTTGGGACATTATGCGAGCTGTTCTTACTGACTTGCCACGATGTAATATCCACATGCAAGATCATAGATTACCATCGTCTTTATAGAAATCTATATTTCACGAGATAAAAGCATTCCTCCCAATATTTTCTCTATTGAATTAAATCGATATACGGAATTTCAGAAATTGCACCCCGGATGTCTGAGGAGAGTGGGTTCAATCCCATACGGCAGTATTGACCACAGTCACTGTTGTTGATCATGGATGGATCATACCGTCCATATGCCTTTGTATATTAATGTAGTATTCCTTGTATTTATTTTCCGACGACTGTTATTGTTCATGTTGTGTATTGTGTTCTAGTATTGTTTGTCGAATATGTTGTCCCAAAGGAAACAACGTTGTTTGGAATTTGTCTTGTCAAATGGTGTTTATTAATATCCTGGTGAAATAAGCGTATGCGACAGTTTTAGTAATTTGTAAATATATTCATATAGGATTTAATAGGCTAATGTTGTGATATGACTTTCACGTGTCTTGGAAGTGTGCTTATTATTGATTTGTTTAACGCCTCAATCACAATGATATCATGGCATCATGAACTATACATTTTTAAAATATGAAACCATGATACAGGAATAATGAATAGTTACGAGACGTGCCTTTTGATTATGTTTACTTGTTCATTAATCCATGCGTAATAATAATAATGAGTGTTAGCGAGTGTTAATTAATTAGAAGGGGACGCCTCTTCGACATTGTAAGGGTTTGAAGTGCAAAATGCATATCAGACAGAGAATGAAAGACATTTAAGTCACCAACCATAAAACTAATATATATTTCCTCTATACAAAATTTGTGGCATATCTTCTCGTATAGAGTTGAATATGTGTTTTTCTCAGTTTATTAAAGATTGTGTTTTAAAAGTATGGAACACCATTCTTCTCATTTAATAGTGAAGTCGTATTCCTCTCATATTTAGATTCCCCTACTTTGTAGATATTTAATTTAGTGCCCATTTATTGCGAACAGACCATCGACCCGTTTGCTCTCGAGCTCAGTCGTGGATACTATGAAGTAGGGGAGATGGGACTTCGATGCCGGGGTTGTTTCCGAAGGTCTCATCTAAGATAGTCCATTCAGCCATCGCATTTGCGAACTGGAATAATAATAAAAAATTCACTGGAACCATGGTTAGGTGCAATACATTCACACAAACATCCACATTCTCGGTCATTTTGGACAGTTTCTTCTTCACCCCTGTTCACCCAATGCTGATGGAGACTTAAACGGCATCCGGAATGTCGCTGCTCATATCAGATATACCGAAAAGTATGGAGTCGACATTATTACGGTCATTTCTGATTATTATTTTCATGTCTCTCCTTCCCAGTCCCCAACCGTAGGGGTGCTAGGGTGTATTTTTCTCCAGATAGTAAGTCATGCTGTGTACCAAGTTCGATTTAAATTTCAGGTTTGCCTATAGACGCCTGTAATTTTTAATCGTTTAGGTTCGGCGATGTCTTAAACCCGCTAAGTATTAAATGTATTCCGTGCTAGGGCAATCCTTCGCCAGCAATCTTTGGAGTGGTCATTTAGTGATTAATTTTAGGATTACTCAAAGTTGACTGAAACTAGAGACCTATCAAAGCGTGATGATTCACCGGTGGGAAGTTCTGGAGAGAATTCCGGTCCAGTATAACGGCCGGACGGACTGGACAAAGCTGTTTTAGTAAACATTTTATTAATATATAGATAATAATTATTACTAACACATTACTAAAATATTTCGACATATTTTTCTAACTCCAAGTGGAGGGATGTATTCAATTTTGCGTGCTCCTGTGGTGGTTAGTAGTGTGATGAGTTGTGTGTATTTAATAATAATAATAATAATAATAATAATAATAATAATAATAATAATAATAATAATAATAATAATAATAATAATCAGCATATTCACCGTCCAGAGATATGAGACTTTCAAACTCACGTTGGTTTTTGAGGGAGAGACGATAAGACTGTTCTCCAATAACAACGTCCTTATGATTATCCCAGTCAACAATAATTTTTGCAACAGTGTGCAATCGCAGCTCACGATGAAGTTCTTAGTTTAGATATAAATAGTACGAAATACTCCATATAAGCAATTTCCATCTCCTAGTATAGCTACAATCCTTCGGGTTTCCATGACAGCAAATTGGGTGGACAATGTTTGTGACAGAGAGGGGAGAGAGAAAAGACCAAAACGAAGACGAAAATGTGAAACTGAAAGATGTGGATTATTAGAAACGCTTGTACACGACACCCGGGGAACTGGAGCTGGAAAATGATGATGATGAATGTTTGTGTAGTCTACTCTCGACAAACCACGAGCCCACGACTGAGCGCTCAGTTATGTAGACTACACAGAGGAAAGGTCATACCAGACGGCGCACGAGCGTGCGCCCTTTAGAATTCCCGTCACGCCCATGGCCGGCAGTGGACGAGCAGTACTGGTGCGCGCTTTGGCGTATCATAATCCTACATTATCGTTAATAATTTAAAAATATACGGCAAGAAATTTGTGTGCTTTTCAAGACCCTGCAAATTTCCAGGCCAAGAGTTTTCGTTAGAATACTTTACGATGCCAATCGGTTCAGCCGTTCTCTGAAATTCGCGGTCAAAAATTTCTGCCTAGTGTTTTAAATATATATTTCTATTATTTCTGTTAATAATATTGCTGTTGCTGTAACGCGTTCGAGTCTGAGGAATACAGATATCCTAATGCCCCCTCTCCCACCTCACATCTACGCTCCAGACCCTCGTAGTTGCTACGGCTGTCAACAACCTCTGAGTGCAGGAAATATTAGTATATACAAGTTTCCCATTTTATTTACAATTCCATGTGCATCTAAATTTGTGTTTTGTAAATGTAGGTACATTTCTGAGAAGCGCCCGACGTCTTGCTTTCCTGGAGGCAAGAAGAATGCTAACTTAACATATCGCTCCGTTTCAGGTCTGAGAGACAATATCCCCAGCAGCGACACGGACAGTGTAGCCAGTGTAGCCAGCAGCCATGAAGCTGATATGTTCATCACAGCCAGTCAGTTTTCACCTCCTGATCACTTCATCTCTGAGCTAGATGCTGCCAGTGACGCAGGTATACTCACATTTACAGTACAATTCTTAGCTACTTTATGTCATTACAAGTAGCAAATCTAACGCTCGCTTACAGCTAAACTCATTAAAGAACACAGGTAGGTTGTCTGACGGTCACAGACAAATACAAATTTTTAAGCCAGTTCGACGTGCTACGTACGTCGAGTAGGACTGACAGTATGTTCAACATGATAAAAGACTCAGTCCTTTCATTTTTCGTAAAGCTATTGCCTACAAATTAACTTGATCTCTAAACATCTGTAGACCGTTTCTGGAAATATCATGAAATGGGATCCATGCCAATCGCTTGATACAATTGTAGTTAATTCACAGAACGCTGTGTCTTGAGTTTACAATATATTCCTCTTACTTTTATAACCGTAATATTCTTTCTACTTACTTTAACTTCTTACTTTATCAAAAAAGAGAATATTTTGGAACTTCTAAATAGAAATAGGGTAAGAGAAAAATTGATATTCCAGTAAGACCAGTGACAGTGATTAGGCAGAATTAACTTCCGAAAGATTCGAGGATTGTGGCGACGTTTAGTAAATTCACAGAGGCTTGCAGACTGAACGCTGAAAGGCATAACAGTCTATAATGATAATGTATGTATGTATGTAAGAAAAACCAATGGAATTTACTCAAAAATAAAATTTCATCTCAATAGACCAATATTAACCCGTGCCGACTTGAGCACGAAATTTGAATGTTAGGAATTATATTTTTTGTAGTTTCTTTTTGTCAGTCGAAAAAGCATTGATACATGTTTAATATCTACGGAATTTTATACTACAGTTTAATATAATATCACTCTTTAAACTGTATATTTGCTTTTAGTATTTTTGTAGATATTTTATTTTCACTGCTTCTTTCATGCAATCTGGGAACAGTGTACGATGCTCATGAACACAACACAACACGAATTGCTTTTGCTCCTCATCTACAGTCACTAGTCCACGAAAATCTTGCATTATTTTAACATCCCTTTCATCAAATTCATTCACAGCGTTCAGCTCCGTAACTATCCTCTGAGTTTCAAAATACGAAATGTTGCTCGTCCATGTCGAAGGACATTCTTGAATTAAACCAGACTTCAGGCAAGAGAACAGATCTCTGCTTTTGGTTGAGACAAAGTCGTCTATTATTTTCACTGAAATGAAGATAATATTCAATTACGAGCTGTAGGCAATATTAACGAATTAAAAATATAAAATTTAAACTTAGCATATAAATATCCATCCAATTCTGCACAAAGAGGAATACATCTTTTTTCCATGTGTAGATTCTCTCTGGCTAAACTTGTTACCATTTTGATTTTTGATTGTGTACGTCTCCTTCATGTCCGCCTTGTCCGAGGGAGAAACCAACCCTGGAGGGTTAACCGATTAGGGAAGAAAGAAACAAAGACGTCTACTTCATCATCAAAATGTGATAGGGCAGACAATTCTTCTGATAAATACTACATATTGAACCATATCATAATATGCTTCAATGTATTTATCACAACACAGTGGCATAATTTTATTCAAGCGCTCAATGTATTCGCGGGGAGTGAAGGAAGGAACCCTGGATGGCCGTGCCATAGGTTGTGAGAATCCCGTAGCGCTCTGGTAGGAACGAATTCCTCTGGTGGACCTGAGCCCTAAGCTGTGACTTCAGTCATATAGACCCCAATAGCTGTGTACCCAAGCGCACAGCAAACTATGGAGGGGGTGAGATTTAAACGAGGGGATGTACCGAACAGTTGTCACAGGTTGACAAGCTTCCCTTTCCCAGGACTGGAATCAACTGGATTTTAATCAATTAATCCGCCACTAAGCTAAATTCCACAGATCTGACACCACACGTAATTAAGGTTATAATTTTACAGTAACATGGGCTGATGAAACTATTTACTTGTGCTAAACTGAGATATATGCGTATTAACGGGAGCAGCCGTTAACATCTGGCGAGCTCTCACAAAGAAAAAGGATCTGTTTGCCGGTGGTTACCCTTGGAGCTGGCGACCTCGAGAGACTATAAAATCTGCGGGGAGAAGGGAAGGTCTGTCCTTCTGCTTTTGAACGCCAAGCGTGACGTGTCGTGATTCGTGACCCGACAAGACAATTTCTTTCTGATGTTTTGTTAAACTTGAAGTAGTATCGTTGCTGTGCTCACAAGAGCTAGCGACGGTATGCATTTATAAATCATATCTAACGCTTACGTGAACTGTGTAATTAACACGTGCGGGTCATTTAAAATATAACCGCTGACAAGGATAGACTGCAACCGGGCCCAGTTCCCTTAATTTAGTGCCGCGTGGATCGGACTCATATCTCTGCGGAGGTTATAGTCAAATAATAACCAGCACTAGGGTTACGATCGTGTATTAGAGCACGCTAAGGGGATAAGTACATGGTTCTAACGACCGACATCAAGGAGACAGCAACCATGAAGTATCCAGGAGTCGACAAGAGGACCCTCATCCCTGTGCTCCGTACGGTAGTCATGGGCTAAGCACGCATGACATAGCAGTTATGTGAGTCGTCGCTGATGGAGAGATTGCTGCCAAGTTCAGTCCTTTTGCTCTATAAGCATGTGAAGTGATATCTAGATGCACTAGTGTAGGGCCGATTTAAACAAGTAAATTAAACTTTAAATGTAAGCCAGAGTAGCATTTGTTTTGCTCATTTTGGTAAAGTTAAATACGTTCAGGGCTGCTTTCATTCCAAGTCCCCGAGTTATGTGGTGTATATAATTAGATGGGAATAAGGGAAATAATATGTTAAATATAGGTGTGTGTTATAGCTATTTGTATTTTATTCCAGTGTGTGTGGATTTTAGATAGAGTTGTATGGGCAGATTTTTGAGAAAATCCTAATGGGCTGTACGCCATCAGCGTCGTAATGTAAAAGAGGATTAGACCAGAGACACTATGCTAGGATGTTTAGATGCATGATACATGAATTTCAGGAGACGCAACGGCAGATCTTTCAACGTTGAAAGTAAAAGAGGGACTTTAAGTGCGGTGGCAGGCAAATTCATGAACGGACTGGTCGTCAAACCGTGGATTATTTATATATAAGCCTAGAGAATCGCCTATGGATATGTACGGGGCTGAGATGACAAGCGATAGGCTGTGAAAGCCATGATGTTATAGTTGGAGCCATGTTATAGATGAGTCAATGAACCAGCCTGTATCATAAGAGATTATGTGAGGCTGTGAGCTGTATTTTGCTGGTCTGAATTGCGTGACATTCTGAAGCACTGAGAATGTGGCGAGGGCCGACGTGTTATAGTTCTTACCCAGCTAGAAGCCCTTTTCAGTCATCTGTAGGCTGAGTGCAGAGATAAGAAGTGAAAGTTGTTACAAATGATCCCGTTATCCTTGTGAAGTGCCTGACCACAGAGCCCAGTTAGTTGATGTTACGTTGCCAGCCAGCTGATTTCTCTGTCATATTAGATACTACTGCTATGCTGTGTCAATCAATCAATCAATCAATCAATCAATCAATCAATCAATCAATCAATCAATCAATCAATCAATCAATCAATCAATCAATCAATCAATCAATCAATCAATCAATCAATCAATCAATCAATCAAACAAGCAAGCAAGCAAGCAATCCATCAATCAATCAATCAATCAATCATGATTTGCATCTAGGGCAGTTGCCCAGGTGGCAGATTACCTATCTGTTGTTTTCCTAGCCTTTTTATATGAGAGTTATGCGATGTCCAGTGGCCGGATATGTTGGGTACTTGACTCGACACCTCTATCAACTTCAGTGTGTATATTATGTGTGCTTTATTTTGCAGGTGTGGTTAATTTATTTATCTTGTGATTTGTATTGTTGTGCCCAGTATATTTTTTGTGATGTTGTCTTTTGTTTGGTAACGGGGAGACACAGCCCGATGGCTATTTTGAAAAGAAAGGTTCTGCCCTTATCCGTGATTATGGTTTCGGAACCACATAATTAGACTATGTGGTTATTTTGGAAGGGTAATTCAGACGCATCCTTAACATGTGTTTTATATATTTGTGTCCTAGTGATCGAAATATATATACATGTAATTTAGGCCAATTACTAGTGTATCGGGTATTACTATCGCATATCATGAACTGTTAGAATTCGACCCCACGGGCAAAGAACCAGGGACTTTACGAGGCAGACAACATAACTAAAAATGTAATTCAGACATATTCCATGTAACAAAAATGTAATTTTAATTTCTCAGGTTCGTTGCCTGTTTTTATTTTTAAACATTTTGTTTAATAATGTAAATTTGCGTGTAACTTTTATTTTTTAAATACAACCAGTGGTCGGTTGTTTATCAGATTTATATTTTTGTATTTAATGATTTCAGATCATATTTTTCGTTTAATAAATCCATTTTACCCAATTACCTGCGTTCTCATTCACTAGATTTATGTGTACTTATTATCTGTCCATTTACTTTGGTGTATTTTATTAATGAGATATTTGTGTTGCCCACATGCGGACGCAGCATGCGCTTCTGCCCCTGAGCTAGGCCGAAATCAGGACAGGATACATGGCTGCTTTTGAAATTGTGGAATCCATCCTTTCATATGATTCTAGAACTTTTAATAAGAGATCTTGATAACGAGCGTTTACAGCTGCACTGTACTGAAGCCACGGCTTGACATAAACAGCTACAATAAACAGAACCGAGCTCGATAGCTGCAGT
This sequence comes from Anabrus simplex, assembly GCF_040414725.1. Lineage (NCBI taxonomy): Eukaryota > Metazoa > Arthropoda > Insecta > Orthoptera > Tettigoniidae > Anabrus > Anabrus simplex. The sequence continues at coordinate 700,345,331 of NC_090266.1, read as the reverse complement.
CGCTCAAGTGCGGCCCGTATCCAGTATTCGGGAGATAGTAGGTTCGAACCCCACTGTCGGCAGCCCTGAAAATGGTTTTCCGTGGTTTCCAATTTTTACACCAGGCAAATGCTGGGGCTGTACCTTAATTAAGGCCACGGCCGCTTCCTTCCCACTCCTAGACCTTTCCTGTCCCATCGTCGCCATAAGACCTATCTGTGTCGGTGCGACGTAAAGCAACTAGCAAAAAAAAAAAGAAAAACAACAATAAACAGAGAGACATCTCTTCAGGAGTTCTCCTTTACACTGGATACTTTAAGTTGTGATCTGAGCAGAAATATTTCTTAAACAATAAATAGTTCTTGCTATCCGTCGAGATTGATGCATCGTCCCAGGAGGGCCTATTCTTAGGTGTTTTCCAGAGTATCCTCCCAAAACCATTAGAGAGAGCTCCATGAGTTCACGACAATCACCTCTCGGTGTTGGTTTATGTAATTCACTTTCATAAAAATCTAACATATCTTTAATTTCCGACTCACTAAAAACATTTCCACATTATATTTGGCACTTTGAAAACTATTGCAATTAAAACTTCCCCAGCTTTCCCTAAAATGTTTAAAAAGTGGTTTTTCAGCACTGCTTGTTACATCATGTACTTTACACTCAAATCACATCGTAGAGTAAGTTCATATATATTCAAGTAAGACACATGCTCCATTAAACCGTCCAGTGTTTAATGCAGCTGTGTCACAGCAGTGAATGTGTACATTGTCTTCTATATATGATTATGTGAATGTATTCTAAACAGCGTCAGCTTGCTATTTACAAGAAGAATTCTGTAATTTTGGAAGTCCGCTGAGCTGCTCACTATCCCCAAATGTAACAGCAATTATTCAAGCTTACACTTGTAGTTACTGGGACGTCGCACATATCGCAGCACAGGAGAATCGTGTGGCTCCCTCTTCCGAAGTAAAACATCCTGTCTTCTTCGAACTTCATCATTTCTAGAGCATTCGCATGTGCAATATCAAACAGATTGTCCAAATTATTTTTAAACTCCTCTTCACAATGTTTAAAAGTATCTTCACATTATTTTAGCGATTTTCTGCAAATTTATCCACTCCGAATACTAGTTAATAAGTCTTTTTCTAAACAATGCCAATTAGCTCTGGTTGGAATTCTTGCTTTCTCCCAAAATATCATGCACTCACGAACCACAAGATTAGCACTTAAACTGGCAGTTAATTTTACGTCCCATATGTTATAAAATAAAACTTCAAGCACTTGTTTTTAATGGTAATTGCCCTAAATGCAGATAATTGGTGATGATTGTGACTGATCCTTATACGAGTGCCTGAGCAGTAGCACAACAGGCCAACACCAGCCAGTCGTCTTTCGTACGGATTTTGCATGCCATTTACTTTCAAACCTATCACCTGCCACTTTCTCTATGTATTCAACAGACGACTACGTCAACATGCTCCTCATCTGTGGGTATCGAACCCTGCCCCCCATAGGCTGGAAATGCCTGTGCACGTGAGCGCCGTGAGCGCAAGTCTCTTCCCCTCAGTCTGCTTGTACTTCTCCACGTTACTGGCTCAGGGCTGTGTACGCCTACCGATGACAGGCTCCAGCATATTGTTTCGCACATTTTTTGCAAACGCCGTGTTGTATACTTGTATTGCACGGAGTAGAGGTGGGTCGTCTGAGACGAGGTCTCTAGATTTCTCGATATTTCTCGAGACTAGCGCAGGCATTATTTCTCGCGAGAAATTTCGAGAGATCTCGAGAGCATTGTCCCCGCATTGTGTAGCGAGCAGCGTGTCGTAGGCCTACAGGTAGACGGAGTTGACTGTTGTTTGTGTTGTGCATGCGGATAACCAACCACGGCCCTTCTACATTCCGTAAATACCAGTCAATAAGCGACTAGGGCTTTCATTTCTTTGATTTCTACCGAGGTCTATTTTGACGCAGTATAACATAATTTTAAAGGATACACATTCTGGCATAGTATGCAGTGGTAAGTAGACGAATGAGTAGGCTAAGTACAGAAACTGACGGCTACTGTAGGTACACCCACCGGGATATTAGAGCCTCTAATTTAGAGGCGTGCATAATTCGAACTCGAGACGTGGCAAGATGCGCCTTGCTGCATGTGCAATCATCGTTACACATGAGTGAAACGTGTAATGTAAAATGCGTGAGTTTGCTCCAATTCTTTCGGCAGGTAGGTGTCCATCGCGGTCCGGTCTGCATCCCAAGAAGCTACCCTGTCCACAACAATTGTGAGGTATCCAGGTAGGTGTTCATCCTACCTAGAGTTATTTACAAATTACACAGGGTTATTTAGCTAAGATGTCCACCTTAAATAACTCGTGAACAGTTTAAGACACCAACATTCTGTTTTCACTTTCGTTAATGGTATTCAGGAGCTCATAGTTCAACATGAAGTGCTTTCCTAGGCTTTTGACAAAATGTATCGTCACACACGTTTCCATGTGAGAAATGCTGATGATGTATTATCGAGCTCACACTCGTAGTTACTTGAACGTCGCACATATCGCAGCACAGGAGAATCGGTCTCTAGATTCTCGCGAGAGTCTCGAGATCTGTGACGTCACTCTCGAGAGTCTCGAGCAGGGGGCGTTGCCCTTCACTAGTACGGACTGCCGTAGATATGAACGTGTAATGTACATCCCTCTAGGCTTGCGCTATCTGATAACATCCGAGGTTAGCGACCGTAACGGCTGTTTCTCATGCACGCACAACTGTTAGTCAGCTCGTGACCTCGACATGCCTGTACTAGGATTCACACGGACGACATTCCGAAGTTCGAGTTGTTTTCTGTGCATTGATACTGAACCAAGTGTGAAATGCTGGCGGGTTGGTGTCGAAAATCTTGTTTTTGGACAAGTAACGATTGACTGTGCACCGTCAAGACATGCACTACCGGAGTGTTCACATTCACCATTGGGTAAGTAACGATGGAGAGTTATATATTGGATGTCCACCTACTTGGTCCACAATCTTTCGAGAGCCATTTAACAGGAGCCCACTACCTGCAGTTTCTCCGCGATCAACAACCACTGTTGCTAGAGCAGGCAGTTCCAGCTTGAGTACTCACCAGCGAGCAACGGAGTACTCACAACTCGCACCATGCAATACAGCTCGTCATTGGGGCAGGCTGTCACGGCCCGGTAGATACTTGCGGAGACCACTGACCAGTTATGAGAAACATTTGAAAGGGATTGCTGAGACCGAGGAATCGGGAGTATGTTAGATATTAAACAGACACATTCAAGGACAGAATACGTTACTCACAGGTATAAATCCTCTCCTTACCTTTCTTAGTCACCAACAACTGCTGATCAATTTGCTTGTTCATGGAAGATATTTAGCAAATTTAACCATATATAAGAAAAAAATGGTTATGTTGTCACCTGTCTGGCAATGAAGAATGCATGCATGCATTTATAAAAGTTTTTAAATGATCTAAACCTTCTTCATAATGTTATATATTGACCTAAAACCCTCTTGAAAGTTAAAATAATGACTGGTCATCTCATATCCGGAAAAAATTCAAAAATGCAAAATTAAAACTTGTTATTATCGTTTGTCATATCACAGCATGAATTTTAATACAACTGAACAACGTCCTAATGCAAAGGGAAAACAAAGATGACATTTCAACAACATCCACCTCCTAGTTATGAGAAACGACAACACAAGCTCAAAACTGGAAGGAAACACAAGGTTTTGTGCTCTGACCTTCGCCCAGTGACGTATTAGGTATCACACTCCGAACAGTATGCGCGCGTACTTGTAGTCAGTCGAGTAGAACTGGAACAGGCTGTGCTACAGTGTGTGCCCTTTGACAAGGGTGTAACCATGTGGTATCAACACGACGGGGCTCCACCGTACATGTCACTAGTAGTTCGCAACCACCTGAATGCTTCACACCCCGGACTATGGATAGAAAAGGGGAAGACATGTCACCTGGCCCGCAAGATTGTCCGATTTAACGCCACTGAAGGTTACGTCGCGCATTCCTATCTACGAAATGTCACTGTAAAATTTGTCACAAATGGAACATAATAATTGCTCTTACATAGTTGAAGTCTAAAATCTGCGGTAAATTAAGAAATATTTTATTTTTGGTGAATATTATGTATACCTACTTTACTACTTTACAAGTACTTTTGGCTCTACGGTCACAGTAACACACGTATGTCTTTTGTTTGTCTTACACTTTCAACAATTTCGTGGGTGATGTCTGTGTTCACTAAAGTTCTTTGCTTTCGTTTTATTGCTTCAGGTGTCAATGACATCATTTCCTGAATTGTATCGCGATATGCAAGATTTAATAGGCGACAAAAAGCTATGGCTCATGTACATAAGAAGAATTCTGTGGACTAGTGATTTATTGGTCCAGGGATCATCTATTTTCGTTCGAACAAAACAATATTTATCGGTCCAGGGATCATGCTATTTTTCTTATCGTGAAAGCTATTGATCTCCATTTTGCTGTTTCAACTGGCCGCTCTAGTCATATGGACAATGATAATGAGAGTCCACAGACATAGCCCTTCCATTTCTCGGTGCTAGCCTTGGACCTCAAGAAAGTAACAAAAGACGGCACCAGCAGCGAAATACGACATAAAGGTGTCCTGTACACAGGCCTTAAGTATGTACTCATATTTCTCTAATAACGACGGTATTTCTTAATTTACCGCAGATTTTTCACTTCATTTAAGTAAAAGCAATTATTATGTTCCATTTGTGACAAATTTTGCAGTGACATTTCGTAGATAGGAATGTGCGATGTAACCGCCACTGAAATTTAATTTGTGGGGCCATATGAAACAAGTCGTGTATGCTCAGCAGACCGAAGATCTTGCAGATCTGTAACACCTTTCATGCTCCAGTGAGCCCGAAAGTCATTTCAACGGCGTGATCAGATACGCATTAATGAAACAGACCACCTGCCAACACTTCCCTCGCTAGCAATCTGGTGCTCATTACCCGATTTCGGATCGCGTGATCATTCTATCCTCGTTCAGCCCCGGTCATTAAACGGCCTTTTTCAGGCCCACATATGCATCCAGTCACGGATCAAGCATGTGCCAGGCAACATAGCCATAATCTTAATTACTTTTTCGGTAATATTACTTTTCTGGTAGAGTTGAAGAGATGGCCTGATGCCGTTAATACTACCAAACTAATTAATTATATAAATAAATAAATAAATAAATAGATAAATAACCGCCTCTGTAGTGTAGTTGTTAGCGTGATTAGCTGCCACCCCCGGAGGCCCTGGTTCGATTCCAGGCTCTGCCACGAAATTTGAAAAGTGGTACGAGGACTGGTACGGGGTCCACTCAGCCTCGGGGGGTCAACTGAGTAGAATGGGGTTCTATTCCCACCTCAGCCATCCCCGAAGTGGTCTTCCACTTCTCCTCCAGACAAATGCCGGGATGGTACGTAACTTGAGGCCACGACCGCTTCCTTCCCTCTTCCTTGTCTATCCCTTCCGATCTTCCCATTCCCCCACAAGGCCCCCGTTCCCCATAGCAGATGAGGCCGCCTGAGCGAGGTACTCGTCCTCCTCTCCAGTTGTATCCCCGACGCAAAGTCTCACGCTCCAGGACACTGCCCTTGAGGCAGCAAACGTGGGACCCCTCACTCAGTTCGAGGGAAAAACCAACCCTGGAATGTAAGCGGTTTAAGAAAGAAAAATGAAAAAAGAAAGAAAAAATAAATAGATAAATAGATACAATAATCATACGAACTGTCCGGCTGCATGGCTAAATGGATGGCGTGCTGGCCTTTGGTGACAGGGGTCCCGGGTTCGATTCCCGGCAGGGTCGAGAATTTTAACCATAATTGGTTGATTTCGCTGACACGGGGTTGGGCGTATGTGTCGTTTTCATCATCATTTCATCCTCATCACGTCGCGCAGGTCGCGTACGGGCGTCAAATCAAAAGACCTGCGAGCCGAACTTGTCCTCGGCACTCCCGGCACTAAACGCCATAAGCCATTTCATTTTTTACCACACGAACTTAGTGGATACAGAAAATGAAAACACAGAGCATTCCTGCTGGGTATTTTCAAGTTGATTTACGCCGCACCGGCGCAGATAGGTCTTATGGCGACGATGGTAAAGGGAAGTGCTAGAAGTGGGAAGGAAGCAGCCCTGGCCTTAATTAAACTACAACTCTAGCATTTGCCCGTTGTGAAAATGGGAAACCACGGAAAACCATCTCCAGGGTCGACAGTAGGGTTCAAACCCGATATCTTCCAAATGCAAGCTCACAGCTGCGCGCCCCTAACCGCACGCCCAACTCGCTCGGTGAAGGGAACTGTAGTACATCAGGTATAACGAGATGTCACCTCACTTTCATTATTCATTATTAAAACAGTTGTTATTATACCATTGTGCGTGATTATTGAATACTTAAAATGTTATGCTGTATAACAACATAGAGGTTTGGTCACACCAAGAGTGTTTGAGCCCAAGCGTTTCAACGCACGGTAGTTTACATCCAACCTAAACAAGAATGAGCGCATTGTATTGTACAAGTTTCTCACAGGTATACTTTTCTCAGAAACAATTGAACCTTACTGTACATTTAATATTTCATTTGGGCATCCACAGCTTTGTTTCTACATTGAAGGTGAATTATATTTTGATAATAATTAAAGTTCTTCTTCTTCTTCTTCTTCTTCTTCTTCTTCTTCTTCTTCTTCTTCTTCTTCTTAATCTGCTTACCCTCCAGAATTAGTTGTTTCCTCAGACTCAGCGAGGGATCCCACCTCTACCGCCTCAAGAGCACTGTCCTGGAGCGTGAGACATTGGGAAGTATGACCAGTACCTCGCCCAGGCCGCCTCACCTGCTATGCTGAACAGGGGCCTTGGTGAGGGATGGGACGATTGGAAGGGACAGGCAAGGAAGAGAGAAGGAAGCGGCCGTGCCCTTAAGTTAGGTACCATCCCGGCATTTGCCTGGAGGAGAAGTGGGAAACCACGGAAAACCACTTCCAAGGTGGCTGAGGTGGGAATCGAACCCACCTCTACTCAGTTGACCTCCCGAGGCTGAGTGGACCCCGTTCCAGCCCTCGTACCACTTTTCAAATTTCGTGGCACAGCCGGGGATCGAACCCAGGCCTCTGGGTGTGGCAGCTAATCACAATAACCACTACACCACAGGGGCGGACCAATAATTAAAGTTATGTCTGATAAAATATTGAATGAGAGGAAAATGCGCTCATTCTTTCTTTGAGCGACTGTACAAATTTTACGTGAACCACAAACACTATTTTAACGGGGTGATGAAGCCTTCTCCACTCCTCATAATCAAGGCATAAAAAACACATTGAATTTCTTCTGAAGAAGAAAATCTGCCCTTGGATGAAAGGAAGTTGACCGGATCACTAAGTGAGAGTGATTAGCTCCATACTCGGTCACTTTTGCTCCCAGAATATAAACCTAGTGCTCATTTCTGTGGTGTGCTGAATGAATCTCCCAACCTTGTGCCTTTCCAGAAGTGGAAACCTTGATTCTAAATTTCTCGACCTCCTGACGAATCAAATCCATCCTTTCGGTTGCACTAAGAACACCTATACTGTTTCGTCTAGGCAGCCCCTTAGATTTTTTCAATCAGTTTGTTTAAATTTACATGTTTAACACAGTAATTTGTTCTATTCTTCCAGTGGCTGGTTACTTCCATATCCATCCAAACCACAGACATTCCATGTCAAAAGCAGCTGAAACCCACTCATTTCGGAAGCTGAAGACACCATCAAGATGCAGAGAATGCGATTCTTACGTTTACTTCCACGGTGCAGAATGCGGCGAGGTTGGTATTTCTGATTTGTTACTCTTCTAACTTTACTTATCGTCAATTAAACTAATTTCAATATTATAATTCACTATCGGGCATCAGCCGCTTGCGATCCAGTCAAGTACCTGCCTGTGGAATGTGCTTCCTTTTGGTTGTATGTTCTAGAGTGGCTAGATAGAGTATGAAGCGTTTGCACACTCTCAGGTGGTTAAAACATGAACTCAGTTCTGAGTTGGTTTTAGAGTAGTGAGTGTCTGTAGTCGTGAAATGATCTATCCCTGGGAAAACAATGCACGAAAATTAGCATTAATTATAGGAGAAGTCTTGACAAGACTGCTGGAAAAGTCAAGCATCTGTAGATTTCCAATCTCCAATATTCACAACTTTCCATGCTGGTTGATTGTGTTACAGTTAATATCAAACATTGTCATTCACTGGCTAGACAATGCTACGAATTAGCACATTGATCCTTCTTCTACTTTCAGAGATTTATCAAGGTTTTGTTTAGTTTAAAAATGCTATTTGTTCGAGGCGTCGACCCATGTAGATCTTTTGCCCCTTTTATCAAGGTTACTTTGCTTAAATCAGTACCTAGAGTTGCAGAACTAAATAGTTTTCTACCTTGTCAGACATTTTAATGAACTATGAATACCTGATATACGAGTGGAAATTGTTAAAAATAAGATTATTTAAAATACTAGACTACATATTTTATTGTTTCTGAGAGAGTTGTTCTTCGAGTGAAACCCATACCTTCAGCATATTTTTAAAATAATAATATTTCCATTCTTTTGGCATGAGAACGAACACTTTTTTCATTCTAAGCTGACTTCTGAATTAATTTTGAGTAATTAACATGTACCTTACTCGCAAGTGAAAATAAAACTAGCCTACAATAGTCACTTTTCCTTCTGAAACTAATCTGTGATTTCTCTCTAGTCTGCGAATTCTCTCTTACTTTGACTATGACCAAACCATTTTTCTAACAATCGTAATAGCTATGGTTTCCAGAGAACACAGTTTAATTGTCACAAGATACTTGAGGACGAGGGTAAAATAAGAGTTAGCCATCATTACTATAACGCATTGTGTTACATCGGTAGGTACTTTAAATGAGTTTGCTGGAAGCTTTTCAACCGTTGCCCTTCTGGAGACAGACCCTGATTTCTGAATCTTCATGTTCACGAAACACTTGAATATCCACACATTTCTTTCATATTTCTTGAATTCAGATTCACTGTTATACACAGGCCCCGATTTACAAATGGGCGGACTGGGCACTTGCCCAGGGCGCCAGTTTTTGAGGGGCGGCGGCTGGCCGATCGAGTAATTATGGCCGATCGAGTAATTATGGCCTGCGTGAATTACGTCCTAAATTCATTAAACTCAAATTACTTTTACATTCCACAGATTATTCCAATTATTTTATTAGCCTATATAAAACACTTTAAACTATTCTAACTTTAAAACCTGAATTTAATCTATATATTTAAATTTTATGAAGGAAATGTGTCTTATTTCTATAATTATTTACTTACACACAAACCAACGGCTTTTTAAATAAAAATAAAAACAGCCTGATTCTTATTTGGCTGTTACCTTTGTTTGGCTTGATAAGTTCAATTATGAGAATTAACTGTATTTGCATAATGTGCTGTTTTAAAACTCATAATCTTGAAAACTGTAATATTTAATTTGTAAACAATTATCTTTTAGAGGAACAGGAAAACGAGCAGGGGGTGGGGGTGGCTAAATATTGTTTGCCCAGGGCGCTAACTACTTGAAATCAGGGCCTGGTTATACATCTGGTATCCCTACACTTCTAAGTGTAGTGATGTTAGAAATTGAGTTCGCCACAACTAATCCAGTACCAGCACAAAAGTAAGCGTTTTTCCATTCCTATTACCTCCCATATATTTCATACCTATTCCATAATTTTCCACTGCATTCTCATATCCTTCTACTATATTTCCAATCCTTGTCTTACTGTTGAACCTTACACCCACACTGCTCATTGCGTCATAAATCTGCATATTTGCATATACAATCGTATATACAATCTCGCTTTATCCAAATTCTACCGAACGAGTTGCCGCGTGGTTATGGGCGCGCAGCTGTGAACTTGTGTTCGGGAGGAAGTTTGTTCGAAAACCCACTGTCGGTGGCCCTGAAGATGGTTTTCCATGGTTTCCAGTTTTCACACCGGGCAAATGCTTGGGCTGTACCTTAATAAGGCCAAGGCTGCATCTTTACCACACCTAGCCCTTCCCTGTACCAGGGTCGCCTATCTGTATCTGTGCGACGTAGAGCCAATTGTAAAGCATCTAAATTCTACCATATCTTTTTCATTCCCGAACCATCATATATTATGTTGCATATAACTGCTGCCTTCGTGAACAATCCTTCTCAGTGCTCTGCTCTAATTCTTTTGGTATTTGATAAGAAAACTTTATAATCCCGTACCCTTTTTTTGCTAGTGGCTTTACGTCGCACCAACACAGAGAGGTCTTATGCCGACGATAGGATAGGAAAGGGCTAGGAGTGGAAGGAAGCGGTGACACTGTAATGTATAAGGCTAGGAGTGAAAAGATATTGGGTGTCCTTAATTATGATGCAGCCCCAGCGCCTGGAGTGAAAATGAGAAACCGCGGAAAAGCGTATTCAGGTCCGTCGATGGTGGGGTTCGAGCCTTCATTTCCTGAACGCAAATTACAGTTACACACCCTCCAGCACGTACACATCTCGCTCAATCTCTTCCATCCTCTTCCTATATTCCCTCTACTCGAACATCGTTGATATCTAACCGTCTAATTCCAGCATGTTTACTAGCCAAACGAATTTTATAATTTTCTTTCCTGAAGGATCACCGTACTGTCAAATAGAAATGGAATTCCGGCACTCCTATAGTACGGAGGCTTGTTGAAAACTAAACATGCTTCGGCGATATCTTCTGAAGCAAATAATCCCAAAAAACTTTGAGTTTGGGACCACTGTTGTCAGGAACTTCGAACCCTCTGGATTACAGCCTATAATGATCTGGTTGTTACTGTTACCATTATTTGGTCCTCCAATCCGCAAAGTCTACAGTAAATATCCATGTATAGAGTTCCCACTACGCTTCTTATATCAAAGCTGCATAACAAAGTATTGTAAAGCATTCCTTAAAATCCAGAAATGCTCCGTTCAAAGCGAAGAATCTGTTAAGATATAGTTACCGGTTCTTTTGACGTATTCGGGCTTGTAAACTAAGTTCATTCTGGCACGAACAGCTATCCCAAATGAACTGTTACGAAAGGCAGGTGTGCCAGTAAATAAGGGGAATACAACAAGTCGACTTCGAGTACTTTACATGGTTGTGAATGACGTAGAATACATCTGCTCAGCAAAAATACTCAAAAAATCGTTTTGGGCATCTTTTGTTACGTTACTGTTGTAAGGGCAAAGGTACGTCACAAACATATAGAAATTTAATAGTAAGATTCTGTTCCTGATCAAGCATGTCGAAAGTGGTTTGCTAGATTTAAGTCTGAAGATTTCTCCCCGAAAACAACACCGGCTTGTACATTTCTGTAGCAGCCTACTAAGTTACCCCTCATGCCCTACTGTTTCGAAATTTCTCCCTCGCAGTATCGTAGCTTATGAAACTTGTCTCACTTCCCCGAAACTCTATAGGATCATCACTGAATGGTACATCCGATAAAACCTGCAACGTTTTGGAGAATTGGAATACTTCCACTGGAAACTAATGGGAGCAAATTATCGATAACTATGGTGACTAGAGCACAGGTCCAGCTCCTTGTCTTTATGGTCAATATAGTGGAAAACCCACTATATTGACCGCCGGTGCGGGGAATTTGACCACGTTTTGTTAATTTCTCTAGCTCGAGGGCTGAGTGTCGTATTAATACACATCCACAACTACACACAGCACATCACACTACAAGGCATCACAGAAACACACATGGCGTCAGGAAGGACATCTGGCCGTAAAATAAGGCTTAATCCACAGCAGTGTCGACCCCAGACAATAGCAGGAAAGGCCACTACTGCTTGCAAGAAAGCGTTTTATTTTGTCTATGGTGCAAAAGTCTTCGTGAGTCAATTAATTTCCTCGCTCACATACGCCATAATTCATTGTGCTGATGATGTGACAAAAACCGCGTTTTTTACATTTCACAATGTATACATTCAATGGAATATAATTTCCCGTCAAAAGCGTAGACGTACATATTTTCCAAACACATGGCTAATTTTATTCTGAGGTGTATCGTGCGGAAGGATTCGTTTCCACCGTTTGAGTAGGTTGTGAATATTCTCACCCATTTTCTTACAATATTTCTTGATCCATGACTCACCGAGCTCGATAGCTGCAGTCGCTTAAGTGCGGCCAGTATCCAGTATTCGGGAGATAGTAGGTTCGAACCCCACTGTCGGCAGCCCTAAAAATGGTTTTCCGTGGTTTCCCATTTTTACACCAGGAAAATGCTGGGGCTGTACCTTAATTAAGGCCACGGCCGCTTCCTTCCCACTCCTAGCCCTTTCCTGTCCCATCGTCGCCGTAAGACCTATTTGTGCCGGTGTGACGTAAAACAACTAGCAAAAAAAAGATCCATGACTCTAATTGTGAATTTACCGTAAGGGGAAATGTAATTCGTTTGCTGTACATCACGTGTTATTGATCATTCTCTTAATGTGATGTCAATTAAGTTCTCAGTAACTGACAAATAATGTTCATAGTGATCTGTTGAATATTATATCGTCATTGTGCTTGCAAAAACCACTACGTAACTTTGTTGTCGGAGAAAAAATGGTCTGTGACACCTACTTGGTATTTCCGAGCTGATACTACAAACTTACAAAAACGATGGAGAAGGACAAATGTATCAACGTGAGATAAGAAAAAAAGCTCTGGTCCGCAAACGACTGAGTCGAAGGTTACAAGCCAAATTTGTTATGGGATACCAAGTGACAGTGGAGTACGAGAACCTACGAATCGTTGTTTGAACGATGTAATCAATTAATTTATTTACATGTACTTGCTAACTCGACTGACATATAGGAGATGGGCTTTTGTCCCGCGGGCACACAGCATATAAATGCGCAGGTGGCCGCTTTGCGATTGCAACGTTATAGTTACGTCACAGGCCGTCAAGGTCAATGAAATGTGAACATTCATTTGAGTATTAAGAGAATAGAACTATTCTTTAATTTTCAGTGGACAGAAATCTAGGCCACCTTCAGTATAACTTACTGTACGTTGTAAGAAATAAGTTACTGTTGTTCTGCTTACGTATATTGACCGGATACAGTAAAGAAGAGTTTATCGGTACCTCAAAATATTTTGGTGCCCTACTTACTGAATTACAATGTTCACTATCATATTTTAAGAGGGGTATGCTTTAGAATCGTCCCTAATATAATAAGGAGTAAAGTGGATAAGCTGTGGCTTGTTGTTGCTTGGGTTTAAATGATCTGATAAACTCATGAACAATCCAATTGGGAATAACATAAGTTGGATTATTTACGTGGTGTTGTTGTGTCATTGTTGTTGTTGTGCTTGGATATTAAATATATGTGTCTTCACTAATGATGAACTCACTCGCTAATTGGAGGATAGCTGACGATGAGAGATGTAAATGCTATTTCAGAAACTCAGTGAACAGGAAGTGACATAGCATTACAACACGGTGCAAAATCAAGCATTAACTTTATTGAAATATGTATATATTACGTTTTACTGAATAAATATTAGGAATTTTACTTTTCTTAGAGGAAATTATGTCATTCACACCCAAGAAATTGTAAATCGTAACTTGCATGCTTCAACCCCGTGTATTTGTACATTCTAACAAGAAACTTGTAACGTGTCAGCTTCCTTTCAATGTATAAATGTAGTAAAATAAAACCATGTATATTAATATCGAGAACAGTGTAAATCAAACCCGAATATTTTCAAAATATTTTTTTTTAAATACTGTACTCTAATCAACATTTCGTTGAATGGTACGAAGAAAGCTTCTGAAGTCACCATCGAACGTTGCTGCTCCGAGTGTGTTCGCTCTCTCGCTTGACTGTGACGTACGCTTGGTACGTAAGCTGCCAGTATTTCACACAAGCGAGCCCAGCAGCACTGGGCTCAACAGGCGGCCAGCTGAGCAACTCTCATGTAGGCGTATACCATCGACAGAAAATGCAAGCTTTGGTTTCTGCTGACTTTGTACCTCGCAGCGTGTTCAGCCAATGGTTACTGTAGCGTTGTATGGACGATTCTAACTTTTCTGCATATGTACGTTTTTCAGATGAAGTCTGTTTCACCAGAAACGGAGTGATGAATTGTCGCAATAGTCATGTATGGGCCGCTGAGAATCCCCACGCAAGCAGCTGTGACGCGCAATGAACACAGATTTGCTGTGAACTTGTGGGCGGGCATAGTCAGTGGTTACCTAATAGGCCCGCAACTCCTGGCAAGAATTCTCGCTACCTGCTACTTAGTTCGAACGACACCGGGGTTGGTCCAACAAGTACGACAGAAATTTGTGCAACGATGTCGTGTGCCTGCATCGAAGCTGAGGGACGCCAACTTAAGCAACTGTTGTGAGTGCAGCATCTTGTGAAAGTTAAACAGATAAATACAAAACAATGACTTTCGCTTATTACTTTGAACTCAGTCGATCCCGGACCAGGGTTCTTTACCACAAATTAATACATCTGCCCTTCTCCACCATCCCTGAAAGTTTGTATTATCAGCCCGGAAACACTCTGTATATCTTTCGAGGTTTCTTTAAAATAGCTCCCACAACATTGAACCCTTACCTGCCAAAGTTCTAAGCTAATATAAAGTGTTTTACATAGCAGCTTTGGCAGACGCAAAGATGATATATAAAAACTAATTTTAAAGCAAACTGCGCTGGCATTTTTAGTATTTTGGTTACCGTACGGTCTGTTTCAAGCTTATTCGTCAGAGGAATATACATTGAGACCATTTTTTACAAACACGTCTCACTCATGGATACATATTTTCTTATGAACATCAACATCGACATATTTTGGGAAAAGTCCTCTATGAGGTGAAAGTTCCTTTCGGGGATCATTGTAAGTACCTAGATGTTAATGTAAGGAAAGATCTTAATTGGGGTAATCGCATAAATATGATTGTAAATAGAGGGTGCAGATCTTAGGACATGGTTATGAGGGTATTTAGGGGTTGTAGTAAGTATGTAAAGGAGAGGGCATATAAGTCTCTGGTAAGACCCCAACTAGAGTATGACTCCAGTGTATGGGACCCTCACCAAGATTATTTGATTCAAGAACTGGAAAAAAACAAAGAAAAGCAGCTCGATTTGTTCTGGGTGATTTCCGACAAAAGAGTAGCGTTACAAAAATTTTGCAAAGTTTGGGCTGCGAAGACTTGGGAGAAATGAAACGAGCTTCTCGACTAAGTGGTATGTTCCGAGCTGTCAGTGGAGAAATGGCGTGGGAGGACATCAGTAGACGAATAATTTTGAGTGGTGTCTTTAAAAGTAGGAAAGATCACATATGAAGATAAAGCTGAAATTCAAGAGGACAAATTGGGGCAAATATTCGTTTACAGGAAGGGAAGTTAGGGATTGGAATAACTAACCAAGGTAGATGTTCAACAAATTTCCAATTTCTTTGCAATCATTTAAGAAAAGACTAGGAAAACAAGAGATAGGAAATCTGACATCTGGGTGACTGCCCTAAATGCAGATCAGCATTGATTGATTGATTGATTGATTGATTGATTGATTGATTGATTGATTGATTGATTGATTGGTTGGTTGATTGATTGATTGATTGATTGATTGATTGATTGATTGATTGATTGATTGATTGATTGATTGATTGATTGATTGATTGATTGATTGATTGATAACTTCAGAGGTAATTAATTGTACTTATATGAGTGCGTTTATAAGCCATATTTTACAGTATTCCCCTCAATGTGTTAAAAGAATAACAGTTATCTACAAGTGATAAAGTTCCAAATATTTGTTTACAGTTGTTTTACGTCTCACCGACACAGATAGGTCTGATGGCGACTGTGGGACAGAGAAAGGTTAGTAGTCGGAAGAAAGCGTCCGGGGCTTTAATTAAGGCACAGCCCCAGAATTTGTCTGATGTGAAAATGGGAAACTACGGGAAACCATCTTCAGGGCTGCTGATAGTGAGGTTCGAACCCACTATCTCCAGAATACTGGATACTGACTGCACTTAAGCGACTGCAGCTATCGAGTTCGGTCCAAATTAATTTGGGTGGATTTTCAAGTTGATGAATAGTAAAGAGAACCCGTTATATGGAAATACTGTAAAATAAAGAAACAGTAAAGACGATGAGTAGTTGGGGGAAAAAATAAAATGAAGCTTACAGATCATTTGAGAAGTACAATTAATGTCAGAGGTAAGATTAACGCTTGGAAGAGGAAAACTATATTAGAGAATATTCACTACAATATTATGTTAAAAAGGGAGGAGATGGCATGTTATGCTGGTCAAGAATTCATCCTGATATCCAGCAAAATTAATTCTAATATTAGTTATAAAATAACTCGTAAATATAATACTTTTTTGACTGTTTATGATGGGGTTAATGTCAAGTAGTTAAGCAGCTTCGTTAATTACCTAAATAACTTCAAATTATGGAGTGAAAATGAACAAACACGTTGAATGAAAAATGCTGATAACGTAATTTATAATTGTTTTGATCTCTTTTATTCAAATGTTGTCTTACTTTAGTGCACTGCGTTTTTTGAACTTTTATATGTAATTTGATATTAATGGATTATTGTACTATCTAACATGTATAAAGTTATTTTAAACGTGAAATTTTATTAACATTTTAAGAACCAACATTTGTAAAAATGTTAATGTACAACCTATGTTTGAAAAGTTCCGTGCTTCTGATAAGTTTGTAACTACGGTTGTTATTCCGTTTCGTATTATCGAAGACTGTATATGATTTTACTCGACCATTCTTGAAAGTGAGTTCCATATTGTTCTGGAAATGCGGTATGTGACTCAGAGACGGATTATAGTCTACTGTCTATGGACGTGCAAATGTAACAGAGAATAAATACCATGTTTTATGATAAATATCGAGAAATAGCCACTGAAATATTTAAACATTTGCGATGGAATCAATGACACCCCGGTGTATTATATCCCAGGAAATTTGTTCAAAGAAATGTGTAAGACTATAACTATCCAAGATCTTGGTGGGACTTCTATTCTATTTCTTCAACTGAAGAAACGCAATCTGGTGCCATTTCACCAAACGAAAAGGAAGTGACCCATGTAACATTTAAAAAGGAAACATTGAATTCACCGACTATGACTGGCTCACTTGAGCAAAATTCACATATATTTACATAATTTAACCTTTAATTTTAAACATCATCCATATGTTATGGTGTCAGAGTTTTTCTTCCCAGAAAACAATTTAAAATGTGTTTTATTAGCATAAATAATTCAAATCTGAATGCTGGTAATTTCTATGAAATACGAAAAATTTCAACCACTTCAAGAACTTCAGAAACACTGATAGTGGTGAGTAGAGAGCGGAGGTTACTGCTTTGAAGAAATGAGCCAGTCGTAGTCGGTGAATACAACGTTTCCTTTTTCATTGCTACATCACGGAACTTTTCCAGCATAGGTCATTATTGTTTTTCTCAATGATTTCCCTTAAAAATAATTACGAGTAATTCCAGAAAAACATTGGTTTTTAAGTGTGGATTAGCATGCCATCGGAAATGTTTGGAGACATTAGCCATCCAGTGCGGCCACAAGCGACTGCAACGGAAGATGACAACTTTCGGCGTGGACCTTGGGCAGCATCTTGCAGAGACTACCACTGTCGTACCTCACATTGTCTGCAAGTGCATCGATGAAATTGATGGCCGTGGCAGATTAATAAAGGTATGAGATTCTGGTTTAGAGAACAAGACTCAATAATTTGTACAAAAAATATTATTCATCAAGCATAAAAGACATCTACTAATTATCGGATTGAAACATGCAGGGTGCAGACAAATTTTGTTTTCGTAAATTAAAGGAGTGTTAGTAGGTTGAAATACAGTTATTGTGAACATAGAAACTATAGGTCTACGGTGATTAGTAGGACTGGAATTTCTGTGTAAATCTAGAATACATCTACTAATCATCAGATTGAAGTATACAGGGTGCAGATAAACTTTGTTTTCGTAAATTAAAAGAGTTTTAGTAGGTTCAAACACAGTTATTATGAACATAGAAACTATAGGTCTACCGTGATTAGTAGGGCTGGGATTTCAACCTATTAGGTCGTGTTACGTACATTTAGTAATGTCTTGAAGAGATGTTAAGTACAGAAGAAAAATGGCCATCGGGACACCAGTGGAATCCGAACCTACAACCTCCCGATTTCGCGTCGGTTCCTCTACCAATTGAGCTGTGGTGGCCTAGGTCATCCTTGTTCTGTTGGAAAGGATCTAAACTACAGGTCTGACACTACTGCCATCACAATGAAGAGTGCGTTGAAGTCACCGGTTGAGGGCCAAGTCAATGAATATAGGTTGAAAGTCGGTTTCGGTTTAATTTCGTTTCCTCCTCCCATTCTGAGTGCTTCAAGTTTTTTCAGGCAGTTCACATTATTTTTAACCTTTTAAAATAAGAAATTGTCTATATTTCACCCCATATTTTGAATGTGTTAGCCCATATGTGTGTACATATTTAGCCTAGCCCTGGTGATTGGTTTCGGCAGCCCACCACCAAGACGCTTGAGCGTTAACGAGTCACACTGTTTTTGTTGAGCCGCTGTCTACGTGACCTGCCTTCTGTCTTCCTTGAGGCCTTCCATCTGTCTGTCACCACTCCCGTCTGAGAAGCGTCGAGAATTTTCCCAGGAATACGCGACCTTGTTGCGTCGATGTAAATTGTGCCACCAAGTTGGAGGAAGACTTTTCGAATATCTGCTCTGAGGAACTGTACCTTTGACCATTTTCATTGTCTGCAGCTAAAAATGAAAACCAAATGAAGCATTGTGTCACGTTTACGCTCGAACACGAGGAAGACATTTCGAACATCTGCTCTGAGAAACTGTACGTTTGACCATTTTCATTGTCTGCAGCTAAGATGAAAAGCAAATGAAACACTATGTCACGTTTACGCTCGAACACTAAGGAGGTTGGCAGCCGAACTGAGGTCTTTAAGCGCGCGAAGCGCCGAATTTAATCACCGCAGACCTATCTATGTTCAAAACACTTCTTTCTGTACCATCCATCACTCCCTTGGACAATGAGTTCAAGTCCTCGATTAGTTATTTCATTCAGGACTGTGCTTCTTCTACTGACGTGCTAGCCCCAGTATGCTTTCCCCAGGAGCTAGTAAGAATTTCACCAATTAATTTTGCTACTTAAGTATTTTTAACAATACATTATTTTTAAATAATAATGGTGGTGGTTACGGATAATAAACAGCGGATATTTACTGTGGTAGCACATATGACTGGTCGTCGACCTTTCACTGCTGCTTCACGTGTCAGGGATTCATCAAATGAATGATTATCATGCGAAAGTTTGCACAGTTATTCCAGCAGTTATCACTCTTTCATTTTACTTTAAGAGCACTGTAGAGCTGATAAAGACAGCAGGGTAACTTTGAATTACGTCTCTCTCCAAACCAGGCACTTTTATTATATAAATCTGTAAAATATGTACAGTCAGTCAGTTGGTAAATGCAACGCCTGGCACAGGCAACCATTGCCCTCCATCCTCTGCTTCAAGTTTCATTCCTTGACAGGTAGCATACCGAAACTCTTGCGTCAAATCTTTAGGATTCCTTATCCTCAGCCTTCCATGCCCGCTTCCGAACCACCACATGAACCCTCTCTCAAAATTTTCCCTTTGATTAACTTAATCTTTAGGATATTATAGAGCGCAAGGTATGTTCAATGAATTTAACGTCCTTTCCCACACAGTCTCAATTCTCCCTTTCGTCGGGTTTCCTTTAGGATACTTTCATTTGTTCCATTTTCAACCTATCTATTCTTCAACATACTTCTCCCGACCCATATTTCAAATTCCTTTAGTACAAGAGCCAAAAATTAACTTCCTAAGGAATGTTCAACTCACCTCTTGAAACGTTTTACTCATCCCTATCTTGTCACATTGATATAGCAACGAAGGATTGCGTGCTCTTTGAGATGTTTGGAGTTAATAAGAGCTTTATTATCCACAGACAGTTATAACTGATGTTCTTTCTACAGGGTATATACCGTGTTTCTGGTGTAAAATCAAAAGTGGAGAAGCTGTGTCAGGCTTTCGAAAATGGAGCAGAACTGGTTGATCTGGCAGACATTCATCCGAATGTCATCGCTAACGTTTTGAAACTGTATCTAAGGCAGCTACCAGAACCACTTCTTACTTTCCAGCTCTATCCGGATTTTATCAGGTAGGCCTAATGCTATGCACTACTATCAGTTCTTGAAATTCACTATGCTTTAGATTTTGGACGTTCGTGTCCAGCAATGCAAATCGGTGATTATTATTATTATTATTATTTTATTATTAGGATAATTATTATTTATTATAGTGTTGAAGAAAAAGTCACATTAGAAGGAAAAACCAATTAAACGATATGAAGAGGAGAGAAATGATTCGTTCCACCCTTTACATTCTAAATTATCTGGAGTGATGCTTAAAATATATTTACAAAAATGTACGAATAAGAAACTACTTATTTATTTTACTTTTTAAAACTTTGATGCCATATGATCAGATGCAATACAAGTCCTTAGAGAAATGGTTTTAATTCTGGAAAGATCCAATAAAATTATATGTCAATTATTTTTATTGTAAGTTTTCCTGTGAAAGCAAGAAGAAGAAAACATAAGTTGCAAAGAAAATTTTCTTAAATATACACTACTTCGTAGCATTCTTGCAGTGAAAACTGTTGCAATAATATAGTGAATATTAAAATGAAGAGGACAAACAAATGAGAAAATGAAAACGATGAAAAATACCAGTTTTCTGAATTATGTACTTGACGTGGAATGCTACAAATGAATCCGATTTTATTGAAACTAAGAAATAATAGGCTATATGTACACGTGTGTGTTTGATTCTATTCATATTATCTTGGATGTTTCTCCTCCATTCCTGTGTAATTTCAATCCAGCTTCAATATAATAAAATATAAATCACGCAATTAGGATACAGATGATTTCACTTCCATCTTAAGTAAATCTTCAAATGTGCAGAAAATCTTGCAATGTTCATTTGTTTGGCTTTTCCACATGTACAGCACCAACACATTATGATAAACTGCCATTATGTACCCTATAATCCTTGAGTATTTCAAATATACAGCAGTGTGAAAATAAGGAATGTTTTGATTACACGTCTGTTAGCATGTACCAAACTGGTAAATATTGCCGAATGTTTTGCGTAATACTGCAAAGTTCATGAATTTTAAAATAAAAGGCCGGGACAGTCTGTTGTGTGCATGCACAACTTCTCGTTTGACTCGAGTATCTAATAGCCTAGACTCTTATTTGAAGAAGGAGGTAGTGATATAGTAGTGATGACTATTGTTTCAAAGACAAAATGGATTGCCTACAGTTATCTAAGTGCCTATTGTTAACGACCACTCTATTACGTGAAGTATTTATAACATCATTTACAGATAAACCTGAGTGACTACCTGTTGAACATTCTAGTCTATTGAACTGTGGAGGGTGATAGGGTAAAACATCGACATGCAACGTGTTACAGAAGGGGTTGGAGCACGACCATTCCGATGTCACTAAAGACACAAACCCTTATTAAAGATAATGTAACACGGAAATACGGAAAGAAATATTATTTTTATTCTCAACCCTACCTGACTCTGCGGCTAAATGGTTAGCATGCTCGCCTTTGGCCCAGGGGTTCTCGGGTTCAACTCCCGGCTGGATTGGGGATTTTAATCTTCATTAGTTACTTTCTCTGGTTCGGGGGATGGGTGTATGTAGCGTCTGCAACATTAACTTTCATCCTAGATAGGACTTCATCCCCATAGACGGACACGTATCCTACGTGCGCTAACTCGAAAATCCTGCACTAGGCCTCCCAGAGGGCCATACCCAAGTCAATGGAAGACGTAGGCTATCAATTAGGAATATGCATAGCCGAGTCCAGTTTCTACTTGATGTTCGTGGTCCATGAAGTACGTCTCGTGCGATGTGGAAACTGCAGCACTGCATGCCTTTAGTGTGAGAGGTGAACAGAGCCTCTGAAAGTGCATGTTCGTCTACCGACACGCTACAGTGGAGCAGTTCACGTCAAAAACCAGAGTTCAGCGATCCCTGCTGAGCATGAGTCTCAGAACTAAACGGATAGGCCTATATCTTAGCCTTCTATATCGTATACCTGTGCTAACGAAGGTGCATACACGGAAGAGCTTAAATTTACGCGGCAGTAACGGAATTAGGCCTCCGTTAATTGTTTAAGGGTTGTCTTCCAGATGAGCCCCGTTTTCTGCGGATGGATGGATGGATGGATGGATGGATGGATGGATGGATGGATGGATGGATGGATGGATGGATGGATGGATGGATGGATGGATGGATGGATGGACGTGCTGTGGAAAGACCATCCATCCATCCATCCATCCATCCATCCATCCATCCATCCATCCATCCATCCATCCATCCATCCGTCCGTCCGTCCGTCCGTCCATCCATCCATCCATCCATCCATCCATCCATCCATCCATCCATCCATCCATCCATCCATCCATCCATCCATCCATCCATCCATTTAGCTTATCAGGCGAAATCCTGCAACCATTGCCAGAACAACAAAAACTAGTGGCGGGAAATGTTTCCGTGGCTTTCTCTGGGACCACCCATCCATACGGAGGCACTCTCGTCCATCCATCCATCCATCCATCCATCCATCCATCCATCCATCCATCCATCCATCCATCCATCCATCCATCCATCCATCACAATCAGGTGAGTTGTCGTGCGTCCCATTCCGGAGGCTGTGCGTATACAGCTCAGCGAGAATTCGTTAAGATTTTTGCCAGAAAGCAGGAACCCTGCCTATTGAGCTTGCGTGCCAACTCTTCCGATATGCTGTGGAAAGACCATCCATCCATCCATCCATCCATCCATCCATCCATCCATCCATCCATCCATCCATCCATCCATCCATCCATCCATCCATCCATCCATCCATCCATCCATCCATCCATTTAGCTTATCAGGCGAAATCCTGCAACCATTGCCAGAACAACAAAAACTAGTGGCGGGAAATGTTTCCGTGGCTTTCTCTGGGACCACCCATCCATACGGAGGCACTCTCGTGCGATTAGGCTACGAATTCATTCTTGGAGACAGGCGCGGCCGTACCTTGTGTGCTGAGGTGCTACAGCACATTGTATATTTCAAAATAAATTACTTTAATACTGTTATCTAGTACAATCAAATACAGTGCATTGAAAAAGACGTCAGTCAAAGAACAGGAAATCATTCAACTCCCCTCACAATCAGATGAGTTGTCGTGCGTCCCATTCCGGAGGCTGTGCGTATACAGCTCAGCGAGAATTCGTTAAGATTTTTGCCAGAAAGCAGGAACCCTGCCTATTGAGCTTGCGTGCCAACTCTTCCGATATGCTGTGGAAAGACCAGCCAAGACATCACTTGCTAGCGATTCTTCGTTCGACCAAAGAGAGGCAGCACTGATCAGTGATCACACTTGCATTTCGACCGAAATGAGAGCGTGGCAGGTGGCACCCTCTGGATTCAGTTATTGTATTAAGAGAGAATCGCTCAAAACAAACGGGATCTTTTAATACTCCCAACTGCCTACTCCATAGCCACATTTGTAAATCAATGAACGATAAAAATTGTACATTTTATGTTGTCAAAATAAGGACACGATATTTTGATTTTCTTTAATTACAAAATGCCTAGTTCATAAATGTCACTATAGCAACATAACATGTATTTTGCATTACTGCGTTTCTGGTTTTATTTCAATGCTTTTGGTAACACTGAGAAGTTCTGTTTTTGCGAGCTCGCACAAAGTGTTTCTGAGTTCGTGAATGTTTTGTCATTGCAGGTGTTACTGTGTGCTTAATTAGTTTTGTATGAAGAATGTGTATATGTGTTGAGGATATTTGAGTGTTAGTTTAGAATGGAAAACTCAGTGGAGAGCCTCCTGAAAAGAGGCTTTTCAACCAGAAATCTGGAAGGAAAAATTAAGGTAAAGAAGTTAGGTACCTACCCCGGATTTAGATATTGCTTAGAAAGGCATCTCTTTTCTTTTTTTTTTTTTTGCTAGTTGCTTTACGTCGCACCGACACAGATAGGTCTTATGGCGACGATGGGACAGGGAAGGGCTAGGAATGGGAAGGAAGCGGCCGTGGCCTTAATTAAGGTACAGCCCCAGCATTTGCCTGGTGTGAAAATGGGAAACCACGGAAAACCATTTTCAGGGCTGCCGACAGTGGGGTTCGAACCTACTATCTCCCGATTACTGGATACTGGCCGCACTTAAGCGACTGCAGCTATCGAGCTCGGTAAAGGCATCTCTAATAAAACTCCATGCACTAGAAAATCTAATAGAAAAGTATATAAAAACGATTGGGTGTGCGGATGCGAGATTAGAAATGCCCTTTTCTGTTATCCGTGTTTGTGTCTTGGCAATAGTGATTCTTGGGGAACAGTGGGTGTTAAAGTTCTTGGACATCTAAACGCTTTAATTAAGAAGCATAATGCCAGTGAGAAACACGTTAATAATTCTTTAAACTTAAGTGCTTTAGGAATGGTAAATATTGCAACATTTTTAAGCCGTGCTTATCACGAAGAAAAAAGAAAAGCACAATCAACAAGTGGAAAAGAACAGGTATGTGCTATCAAGAATTGCAGACTGCATTAATTTTTGCGGTGCGTATGAATTAGCTTTAAGGGGACACGACGAAAGTGATAGTTCCGACAATCCTGGTGTTTTCTTGGGCCTAGTAGATTTAATTTCTAGCATAGACAGTGCAGTAAAGGAGCACATTGAATCTAATAGATTTTTCAAAGGGACCTCAAAAACCATCCACAACGAGCTGCTGGACTGCATGCTTGAGACCTGCAGAGAAGTGATAGCAGAAGAAATACAACAAGCAGATTTTGTGAGTGTAATGGCCTATGAAACTACCGATATTTCAGAGCAGACGCAGTTAGTGTTGGTATTTCGGTATGAAAAAGATGGTATTCCACACGAACGATTTTGGGGCTACTTTAAACCAGAAGGTCAGGATGCGGATGCTCTTGCATCATACATTTTAAGTGAAATGAACAACATGTTTAAAAGTACACCGCACAAAGTTATTGCGCAGACATACGACGGGGCATCAGTAATGAATGGTGGTAAAGGTGGAGTGCAAGCAAAGATAAAAGCCTACTATCCCAACGCACATTACATCCACTGCTATGCACACCAGCTGAATCTGACAAAGGAACATGCTGCTTCGCAGAATCAGTCGGCTAGGGTGTTCTTCGCTCACCTTTCAGCGTTCCCTGTTTCCTTTTCAAGGCCGCCGCAACGGATGTCTGCTTTAGAAGCAGTGGCAGCTCGAAGAATTCCAACAGGACCAGTGACTAGATGGAATTTCAGGTCGCGCACCGTAAATGTGGTGTACGAACAAAGTGATTCCATAAAAGAGTGTTTATTAATGTTGGAGAAAACCCCATCCTATGAAACTTGCCTTGAAGCGAAAAGGCTTCGTCACAGCTTAGAATACGAGGAATTCATCTTTTGGCTATCATTTTTTCATAAACTGATGCCACATGTGGATACTACGTACAACCAGTTGCAGTCAAGAACAGCTGATGCTTTAAAAATAAAATATGCTGTGCCACATTTCATTCAAGTGATAAACAACATAAGGGAATCGGTAGAAAACATTGCCAGTACTTCTGAAGGAACGTGTGCTTCAGAAAACAAGCGCAGAAAACTATCATGTCGGCGTACTGATGCCAGGGAAGTGTGCGATAGAATAACATGTTAGGCCCGTGATCGCTTCCAAACCTTGAATCACCTGGAAGCATCAAAATTGTTAGAGTCCACCAACTTTCAACGGTTTTCTAAAACGTTCCCGGATAAAGAACTTGATGTGACTGTCCAGGCTTATAGCATGGTGGAAAAGAAAAGACTCAGACTGCATTAAGTTTTGCGGTCAATTCTGTAGCAATGTGCAGGCGAGATTTTAAGAATATTGGTGGGGCAGTTCCACATCTGCAGTTCATAATTTCTCGTAATCTGCAAGGTACATTCTGCCAAATAACTAAGCTTCTGACCGGGCAAGTTGGCCGTGCGCGTAGAGGCGTGCGGCTGTGAGCTTGCATCCGGGAGATCGTGGGTTCGAATCCCACTGTCGGCAGCCCTGAAGATGGTTTTCCGTGGTTTCCCATTTTCACACCAGGCAAATGCTGGGGCTGTACCTTAATTAAGGCCACGGCCGCTTCCTTCCATTCCTAGGCCTTTCCTCTCCCATCGTCGCCATAAGACCTATCTGAGTCGGTGCGACGTAAAGCACGTAGCAAACTAAGCTTCTGAAGATATTAGTAACAACACCCATGACTACTTCAGACCCTGAGAGATGTTTCTCATCATTGAAGAGGATCAAGACCTTCCTGCGGAACACCATGTTACAAGAAAGACTAAGTGCCCTCGCAATGCTCTCCACTGAGAAGGAAATGATCTCCAGCATGGTGGGGTTCAACGCCAGGGTGATCGACAAATTCTGTAGCAAGAAGGAGCGACGTATGGACTTCATTTATCGTCACTGAGTGACTTTTTCTATATGTTTCTAAATATTTTTATTTTGGTCGGGGGGGGGTGGAGGGGAGTGAAAATGGGTTACAGCACACAACTGATTTTATGCACCAGCGGCCACTGCTTGGAGATCACGTACATCCATAAATGATTATTAACTTCTCTTGTGTGGATGAGCTCTTTCAGCTAGACCATTCAACATATCGTATTGTTAAAGTATCCAATAATGGCTGAAGAGGACGATTGTCCTTGTGAAAGAATGGTTATTTTTACCGAAAGAGCTCATTGACAATCTCATTGAGTCATGTCATACAGGTGTGCAGCATTGTTGGACGTCCGGCAAGACCATACGCCATTCTAGTGGGCTGTTGTTGTGGTGTTCTCGTCCGTTTTTTTTTTTTGAAGTGTTCTTTTGGTACCATGCTCTACCTGTAATATCTGAGTAAAATAAAGGACCTCATTTGTATGATATATAGTATCTTGTCTGATGATGTAGGGGTAGCGTGCCTGCCTCTTACCCGGAGGCGCTGGGTTCGATTCCCGGCCAGATCAGAGATTTTTACCTGGATCTGAGGGCTTGTTCGAGGTCCACTCAGCCTACGTGGTTAGAATTGAGGAGCTATGTGACGGTGAGATAGCTGCCCCGGTCTAGAAAGCCAAGAATAACGGCCGAGAAGATTCGTCGTGCTGACCACGCGACACCTCGTAATCTGCAGGCTTTCGGGCTGAGCAGTGGTCGCTTGGTAGGCCAAGGCCCTTCAAGGGCTGTAGTGCCATGGGGTTTGGTTTTATATTCTTTACTTCCCATGTAGCCTACTTTACCTGTCTAACTGATATTCATAACTTAAAATAGTTTATATCACCTTATACTTATTTTTCAGCGTGTAACAAACTTACCCCTAAAATTCAATACATCGAAGGCGAAACACTTCAGTAATATTCATCATCATCATCATCATCATCATCTGTTTACCCTCCAGGTTCGGTTTTTCCCTCGGACTTAGCGAGGGATCCCACCTCTACCGCCTCAAGGGCAGTGTCCTGGAGCTTCAGACACTTGGTCGGGGGATACAACTGGGGAGTATGACCAGTACCTCGCCCAGGCGGCCTCACCTGCTATGCTGAAGAGGGGCCTTGTGGAGGGATGGGAAGATTGGAAGGGATAGGCAAGGAAGAGGGAAGGAAGCGGCCGTGGCCTTATGTTAGGTACCATCCCGGCATTCGCCTGGAGGAGAAGTGGAAAACCACGGAAAACCACTTCCAGGATGGCTGAGGTGGGAATCGAACCCACCTCTACTCAGTTGACCTCCCGAGGCTGAGTGGACCCCGTTCCAGCCCTCATACCACTTTTCAAATTTGTGGCAGAGCCGGGAATCGAACCCGGGCCTCCGCGGGTGGCAGCTAATCACGCTAACCACTACACCACAGAGGCGGACTTCAGTAATATTCAGGGTAATAAATTACTGATTGTGAGAGCTTCACTTTTTCGTCCGTTAGATCCATATTTTTAGGAGGAGATAAAAACGTAAATTAGCAACTGGATAGCAAATTTTGAATGGGCAAATTTCAAAGCATTTTTATTAATACAAACACCAAAATCAACAACAATTAATAAATCCATTTGTAAAAATGGACGTATTTGGTTTTGCCCAAACCGCATGTGACTTGCTTTTTGCTCAGACGATAACAGGACCTGTTCTTACTGTTGTTACTAAGATGTTAGCAGGAATAGTTCCTCTCTTCTCAGACTGTTTAAAGGTGCTTCATAAACACAAATTTTTAAAATGATATTTAATAGAAGCACTAAATCTATCAATATGTAAAAATAATATTTGATATTCTATAAAACGACTGAGTTTAGAATGCCAGAGGAGTTCACGGAATTCGGAACTAAAATTTTCTTCCCCAACAGCGATCTTCCGTTGTGAAGTTCTTCAATGTATGTTCCATAATCCTCTCTTCAGAAGTGCAACTGGTGTATTTTCTTCTTCAAATCGATAAAACATCTGGCCAAGGAATTTTGCATGTCCTCTAAACTTGGTGACAGTGATCTGTTTGATGTTTATGCCATTCAAGTCTTTGAAAACTGGCGAAAATCACTTTAATTTTTTAAAAAAATTTAATCCATCCCAAGCTCTCTAGTTGTCCCAAAATGTCTGTATACATTGAGGTATTATTCTTTAGAATACACATGCCTGCCTTCTCCTTCCGGGAGGAAACTATGCCCTAGAACCGGGAAATACGCAGTGATGGTTCTCAGGGAGCAGGTCCATTTTTTACCCAAGGCGTACCCTGAAGCATGAAGCACGATATTCTCGTTATCCTGCCCCCCAAAACCGTCTTGAGAAAAAGAAGAATCCCATATTTTATATTATGATTTTCTAAAAAAATCAAGCAGAGCAAAGGAAATTTCCACTGATCCTCTACCGACGTGGTCTTATGCCCAGATATAAAAGAATAGCTCCTTTGAATTCTGGATGACAAGGCAAATATTGCAAACTGATCTGGCGAGAACAGTACGCCTACTGTATGGGCATTATGGGCAAGGTTTCCAGTTGTTGTAGATGAGAACAAAAGGTCAATCTTTCATCATTATCAGGGTGACGAAGAAGTGAATAGAATTCTTCAACTCTCACTTTGTGAATATTTTTCTCCAACATCAAGTGCATTCATCTATCAGGATCCTTTTCATTTTTAAACTGCATTGTAATTCTGCTTAAATATAAGCCCACAACAGATGCTGGTGCTTTAAAACCAATATTAAATTCTGTATACGGAGCTTAAACATCAATTTTTGATAAAAAGAAAGTCACTAGAAGCTCAGGAATTGTAAATTGACCTGATCTTGCTTTGTGTCATTCGCTGCGAAATGAAATATAATAAATATAATATAATATAATTTAATAAATATGAGATTTATTTTAAACTTTATTGACAACGTAGCAAACCTGAGCTTTCTTCAGGATCGATTTATGTCTAAAATGATCGTCTCCATGGTTTTAGATAATGTTGTCACCTGACTGGGTACGTTTAAGAATTGTACTGAGTCTGCCAAATTTTATGTAAGTCAATGCCTTGAAAATCATTCGACAGACATCCACAGTTTTCCAATTCTTGTTCGAACGCTGTATTTGCTTTGACGCTTCACGACTTTAAATTATATCCATCCGGCTATCTTACTGTCCAACGTCACTTTACTTCCACTGGGAAACAGCTTTCCACGGAAGAAACCAGCGTCGAATGGGCGAATTTCGTAGTATGAAAAGGTTTGTTATTGTTCTTATAACCTAAAAATACTTTAGATCCGGCTGGATCGTAGTAGATTTTCCTTTTCGCTATCTCCACTTTCTTCCTTTTGTCTTGCCCCGCTGCCTCATTTTTAACAGTAATAGGGCCCCATTTTCATTAAAGTTTGGAATTATATAGGACAAATTGGGGCAAATATTCGTTCATAGGCAGGGGAGTTAGGGATTGGAATAACTTAGCAAGGAAAATTTTCAATAAACTTCCAATTTCTTTGCAATCATTTAAAAAATGGCTAGGGAATCTGCCACCTGGGGGACTGCTCTAAATGCAGATCAGTAGTGACTGATAGTGACTGATTAAAATGATAAATGGGTACGACATACGGGCAAAAACACTCGCGAGAACGTTTTGTACACGTTGAAACTACACTAACAAACAAAATAAACAGGTAAGGTAAGTAGGGTGGGGGGAAGTCACGTGACAAATACTCAGGCTGTGACTGATGGTTCGGATATCTTCTCATTAACTCGGGACCATCTCAAAGACTTAACTACTTTAGCTCAGGCCTAGATGTTTGTACTTTCAATATTAGGAGGATCTGTCCGATTTTGGACGGATTTCAGTTGAGAAACAGATTCAGACGATACTATTGTATCAAAACCAATGCTCACCTAAATGTTTGATTTTTTGTATACGTTAGGTTTTGCCTGGGTGTTCTTCTCAAGCATAACGAGATTATTTTTCAATGTAACCTACATGGATAAAATAATATTCTACATTGAATACTTTAAGTTAGAACATAAATGCCAGTGCTGTAAAGTATTATTTTTCATATATCAGTAAATTACACATGCTTCATTTCTGTTAAATATAGGTTTAAATAATTTAATTTACTAAATTAATATGTTCATCAATATAATTAAAAATTAATGTGAGTTCATCGTTTACGTTCAAGGATTATAATGCCAAATTCTCTACGGTAACGTGAGTGGGGCCATAGTGTATATGTATGGCCAGCTGGCCTACCATCTCTACAAGGTCTGTATTTGCTCTATCCTGCTTCTTTTATTTTATGAAAACTGCGGAGCTCAACAGCACGGTGGGGTGACGTTACAAAGCTCCTTTAACACATGGTCAATAACAAGTAAATTTAACAACTTTATAGAAATATATTTATGACTGCCAAGAAGATCATAAGCTATGTCAAAAATTATAAACTTTGACCTTGTTCAAGCATCTATCTGGTAGCGCAAATACGTACAGGCGCCTTGGAGTGATAATGTTGCCTATATCTAAATAATGTTTATGTTTCTCTTTTAGAATCGCCAAAGATTGTCCTTCGAACACACCAGGTGAAGTTACAACTGCAGTTGAAGAATTAAAGCAGTTAGTGATGAAACTACCACACCATCATTTTCTGACTCTTGCGCGCTTGATGCTCCATCTACAACGAGTAGCAAGTGATGCTCATTCAAACAACATGCCTCCTAGTAATTTGGGGATTGTGTTTGGTCCCACACTTTTAAGAACTGCAGAAGGAAGTGCATCTCTTAATTCACTAGTGGATACTGTTCATCAGACACGTGCTATTGAACTGATGATTGAGCATTCAGAAGAAATCTTCAATGTTCAGGATATCATTACAGCTAAAGAAAACAGTGTTAAGTTGGAGCAGCTGGAAAGGAGTCTTATCTCTGGTGCAAGCTCAGGAACAGACAAAGGGAAACTACCTAAGGAGGAAGATCCTTGTAGAAGTCCCATGCTGGAGGAAACAGAGATTTTGGACTGTACAAGTAAGAACATATTTACCATCCATTGCTTCTCAAAAGTAATTTTACAGTGGTTTTTTGATATCCTGCTAGAGACAATTCAGGTCTTAACTATCTTTGTGCTCAGGCCTTTGCACACTTATAACATTTTACTCCATAGCCTATGTCTATGCCTATATATCCAATGCTGTAATCTGTTCTAACAATTTCCAATCTAAGGTCCCTAATAGTTTTTCGCTCACCGACCGTATCAACCAGTTTAGGTGGCCAAGCACTATGTGTTCCTGTCCCTTAACTATACGTTGATGGAACCCTTAGTTCCCTAAGTTCATGAGAACTCTGAAGTAATGTCTAGGGTGTTTTAGACCTGGGGTCTGAGAGGGGAAATTGTTATGAAAGTGTAAGAAATAAGATATTAGGATCAACAAGGTGTACTTCGTGGTTTTTACTGGATCACGCGATCTGCTGCAGTCCGCTGCAATGACATATTTTTCAAATATATACATAAACGTGTAACAAACGCACTCTGCTCCATTTAAACGTAAAATACAGTGGACTTCTGTTGTAATTCAATACCAGTATGCTGACCAATATTTCAAATAGATGTTTGCAAGTAGGACACTTGTCGGTCATAATGCATAGTCCATAATTAAGAGTCAGTATTGTCCGCGCAGATCCATTTCTGATGAGATAGTGTGTGCAGACTCTACTCTGTCTCCTGGTTTGGATTAGATCAAGTTCGTTACTTCCATTGAGCTGCCTCAGTCTCATCCTTGGATTTGAAAGTGACTGATGTATGAGCGATACTAGTAATGCCATTCGTAATGCAGCCAGTCGCTGTTACGAATGGTGTGAAAATGTCACTCATAGGGCCGATTAGTGTAGCCTACGCTTATCAGAGGTCTTGTTAGAGTGATATATAACAACGCCTTCTGACTCGGTGAGGAAATCAGCGGGAAACCATCTTACTCCTCATTTGACTCGTGCCTTTTCAATGACACCTAAGCTACCTGTGAGGGATGATGGTCGATCTGTTTAAGATCCAACCAGCTTTCGGGTTAAGAACTCAGCATGCATGCATACATACATACATACATACATACATACATACATACATACATACATACATACATACATACATACATACTGTACATACTATATTTGTTCATTAGACTCTGTCTGGTATA
This sequence comes from Anabrus simplex, assembly GCF_040414725.1. Classification (NCBI taxonomy): domain Eukaryota; kingdom Metazoa; phylum Arthropoda; class Insecta; order Orthoptera; family Tettigoniidae; genus Anabrus; species Anabrus simplex. The sequence goes on along the minus strand of NC_090266.1, from coordinate 700,312,502 downwards.
TGTAATTATCCGATTGATTCTCTTTCAATTAATACCAGTAAAGGAGCGGTGAATATCGATGTATAAAAGGATTCAAGTGAACAATAAACGAACGTTTGAAGTTCAAGACGTCATACCATCCTCGACTCATACTTAATGCGTTCAACTCTTACAGTACATGAAGATCTGCATTTTTCTATACTTTTTCCCGCCAGTGAAATTCATAGAACGGTAGTTTGGCCGCCTATTTAGGGCGATGTGACCACATTACATCGCGGCGAGTGTAGCCATGTGTCATGATGAAAAGGCGTGTGAAACTTACAATAGTTTTTCGATAATGCTTATTTTTGAACAAAAGTGACTGATGCGTGGAAGGCAATTTTCAGGACGTCATTAAAATATTATTTGATTCGATGTCCATTGACTACTAACAGCAGGTTGTATTTACAGGGAATGTACTGCTACCTTTCCACCCCACACCATTTGCCGCATAGAACCTAATGACAGCATGATAATCCCTAAAAAAAAATCGGGATACTGCCATATAGCACCATACGCCAAAGCGCCTGATGGAAAGGGACCTTTTTAGTCTAGAGTCAAATGCCACCTCATCAGGAAGGAACAAAAAAATTCAGAATGATGGGTGAGCAAATGCTCTTCCGACCGTGCAAGGGTCTACTGCACCCTTCCGTTCCAAAGAATCAAACCACCGACCTCCCAAGGCCATGGTACGTTCGCGGCAGAAGATCAAAGAAAATAACACATAGCTAGCTTAAAGGCATAAATGAACGGAAGGAAACCTGGGATACAATGTTATTCGGCAAAATGACAGGCAGGCAAAAATTTAAATACCTATTTATTGAGCCTTGATAAATCAAATTAATTAAAGGTTGATCCTGAATATTTATAGTATATCAATGTTGAATATGCAATGTCCAATGGACTAAATACAAATTGTAAAGTGTCAAAAAAAATTTATTTCTCCTTTACCTCTTTCTTCTTCCCGACATGATGATAAATATTACATCATAATTTGTATAACATACTTTTCAAAATAAAAAGAAATTAAAAATATCCTTATAAATGCGACGGTTATCATTACGAACTTTCTTCACTATCAGAAGCAATTATTTATACAACAAAATAAATTGAAGATAACTTGAAGTGGTCACCTAGCTAAATTAATTATATTACAAAAATAAACAAAGAATAAATGAATGCTAGTCGTTATAATCCTAATCAAAATAAAATGACTGATGTTGGGTCCAGAAATCGAACCCACATCCCAATGGATCCAATGACAAAAATTACGAAAAATAAACTCGATTTGTCATCCACATAAAGAGTGAAACACGACTAAAAGAATGTATAAAAAGGAAAATATGTACACAATATGAAAATAAACAATAACAATATATACATGCAATTGGCTGTATATATAAAAAAAATGTGACAACAAAAATCCATAGTTGCCCCTGAACTCGAACCAATGATATCGAAGATGACGTCGACAAACGGGACTAATAAAACTGCCTTTCTTAATTAATCATATGGTCAACAAATAAATGAAAATACTGGCGTTCCAGTTAGTTAAATATTATTATAAGATCATACATGAAAAAGTCAAAGAACCCTTTAAACAATAATCGGTGTCATACAGCTTTCATTCTAAGCGGAATAGCTCGAACAACACAACATACGGTAACCCTCTTCAAGAGCCAAACCCTTTTCACTCTCCCCTCATCGTAAATTTCTGGACGTCAAAGCGCGGCTAATAATGGCTCGGTGTGGCAGAAATATCCTTTCAACATCTCAAGGTGAAAGCAAATCGTTTCCCTTGGAACACATATTTGTTAAATAATCTTATTTCATTATATATTCTCATATCATATTTCCAAAGCTCCACTGGCTTATAAATTCACTGTCCTGCCACAATTATATAATACAATATCAATCCACTGTTCATTGTCTCATATTCACATCCCTTAACTCAGAATGACCAGCTTCGATTCCATCCGATTACAGAATACAGCCTAGGTTTTTCCTACATTTTAAAATCAAATCAATAAAATCAAATATGGATTTTAAACATATCCATAAGGATATTCTCATATTTAGAAAGGGAAATTATTCGACATTAAAGGAAAACGCTAATCTCAATAGGTAGGCGTCTGTTCGATGTCTAGGCATGTCACAAGTTACGCATATAATTAATACAGCCATCTACAAATATATGTCATCATGTGAATTACATGAAAATAAGAGTGCCTTGCTATCCTAATGTTAACAGTCGATAATCCATTTTTACAAGCATAATCACCATGCATTATGATAATAAGGTTGGATATCACGTAAATAAATTATACAAAATTACGGCTCGGCTCAGTGCCAAAAACAAATCCACTATCTATTACATTTACCTAATCTAAGCACTCTGACTAACTAATATTTTATCATCACGTCAAATACATGCATTACGTTAATTATATATATATTTAAGCCCATGGAATAGACTATAAATTCCATGAAATGAACATAAATAAATATGAAGACCACTCACAAGTTCACTTTCTAATTAAAAAGAAATACATGCAATTTACATGTCTAACCTAATTTACGTGATCTGCATAATGAATAACCGCGCATTTATAAAAAAAAATTATTTCATTTTAGTACTTATCATCATGTCGTAACAATCCAAGGTTCGGGTCCCGGGTAAGACCCTCATCTTCATCTTCTAAGCTTCCATGGTGTTGACGTTGGTCACGGGTTCATGTCCGTTGCTACTCCCGCTGAGCACGTTCATAATCCAATGGTTATCTTCTACACTTATAACAGTTTTATGAGATTAAGACTTGTTGCGTCACTTTAACACACACAATACAATTAATAGCACTATAATGAAATTAATACTTGTTGCATCACTTAAAAAATTACAATTATACCGTTCTTGCGATCACATTATTTCAACCTGTTTTTAAATACTGTTGTTTGTAGACAATTACAATATTCTCGAAGATATAAACTGTACATTTACAGTCTGAAACACTGAATAGATCAGAACACCATCAAACCGTGGTTCTGCTTTGGATCCTTCGCGTAAAGTGGATGGGTTGTCATCATCGCGGTTCCTTTTATAAACTTTCCCCCTTCCATGCAAGAGACAATGGATAGTCCCCACTACTTTCTTTTAATTAATAGTTCCACGTGTCGTATGACATCGGTAATACTCTCAAACGTGTGACTCAGATTCTTAAGTAGTCTGGTTATGTGCGGAACCTGAAATGTTCGGCCATTTATTCAAAATTAATTATCAAAATAATGCCCCAACAATGTCTTCCATGAGGGTGCTGCGTACAAGGGACGCTTAGCGCGTTATATAATGCAACGATTGCGTATTCTTCCATACGTTAATATATTATAAAGAATTAGAATTTTGACAGATGTCTATAATTAAATCATATAACATCCCGAGGTTTCTCATATTAAATATTATGCATGTCTCGAAATCTCATCAAAATAATGCGATTCGCGAGCTGGCAACATCGTGTTCGGCCATTTTTTCAACGGGTGACGGTATCATTATCGATTTTTCTGGCTTGAGATTTTCTTCCCTCTCTCTCTATCTGTGTATCCTTTTAGTTAAGACGGAGTGGTGTTTAGCAAGTTACAAAGGTTGTGTAAGCATGTGCAACCTAATGCAACTTTTTGTAACAAGTACGAGGGAGCTTTACAAAGGTTTTTCACTGCCAAATAATTAATAAATAAATATGTACATGACCGATAAGGTCACAGTACATACAGCTTATTGTTTTATTCTGTGCATATTGCACACATGTTAGTAAAATGCATATCATTTAGTATTTCTTGATGAATGAATTCTCTGAAATTTAAATGCTTATTGCAACTTCTCCAGGGCATCATGTTTTTAAAGCAGGATGCGTGTTTTACAGACTGAAAATATTGAATTCTCCTTCGTGTTACAACAGTAACATTGACTGGTTTAGTCAGTGACAGGAGAGTAGGCATACTATTATATTTATGTACAGTAACATCTATATATGTATTTAAAGGAGGCAGAAGATAATAGATTAAATAATTACTGAAAAAGTGACAGAAAAGTTAATAGTACACTACAGTCCTTTCCCTTATAGATATGTTCTCCCAAGCTGACACATAAAGAGCTACGCTTTGACAGTTGCTCAAGAATGGTTGAAGAACATTTTGCAACAATATGACTCACGTAACGTTGTCACAGTGAAGTTTGATGGATAAAACAGCGGTGGCCGTTAGAGTGTATGTGTATAGCAATTAATATTATTGGTTTCTACATCCCATTCACTACTTCCTTTCTCGTCTTTAAACAAATGCCAAACCATATCAGCATTATGTTCTCGCTTGAGAGATTGCTTCAATAAGATATAATTTGAAGTGTAATATTAATTTCAGTGTTATGCTTCCAGCATTTATCTGGTCAATAAACTCCGCCATACAGTACCCTATAGATCCTAAGATGACTCGAGAATCATGAATGTCATTCATTATGATCAGAAAATACCTCATCAGTTTCAGTATCGTATGCATGATACGGTTACGCTTACTCAGATATCGCTGGACCACTGATCATATTCGAGGGTATAAATACTTGCCGACTATGATCGATAGGTTAAACAAAATGTCTTGAAGCGTTATCTATAGTTGGTATCTCGACGGAATCCTTTATAGACACATGTTTGCACGGTGTGAGTCGCGCGCTCCCATGTCACCATAATCAACACTGCAGATAGGGAATCTCAATTTCAATTCGTCGTAGTCAAATTATTACAAACTGATTAATTGGGATGAAATTCGCATAATCGCTTACCTTTCTTTAAATGGTGTGATCGAACGCTTAGAACAGATCCCCAGCAAGAGTGATCGTATTTTTTTGGTAACAATAGACTGGTTAAGCGTTTTGCTAGTAGTTATCAGTTGGGCAAATTCAGGTTTAAAAGAAGATAGCAGTGCAAGACTTGCAGAAATTGTTCACAGAATAACGTTAACATTTCCGGAGGGCGTACTTCATTAATGGTAAAATGAGGGTCAGTAAAGGAGAATTTGCAGTAACCATTGTTTCAGTAAACGTGTCCCACCAACACCAATAGCATACCACAAGTACAAAGATTTTATTCGCAATACAATTTTCACTCTTACTTATATCTTTTTCGGGAACTGGAAGGCCTAAAGTTCCATGCTGTCGAGGACTTATTAAGTCCTTTGGAAAACATCCAACGACGTATTTGGAATAAACGCAAAATAATAACCATTTCTTTGAAAATCAGGTAAAATCACATGTTGTTCAGCAGCCGCAGTTCAATTTGAGTGAACCTGGACCAAGTAGCATTGATAAGATAAAAACTCATTGTTCTCTCAATTTTGAAGTGTAGTATTAATTTCAGTGCTATGCTAGTTGTCATAGTTTGCACGTTGACCACAACTCATCAAAAGCCGATGACTTAAATGTTAGGCCCCTTTAAAGAACAAGCAAGCACAACTCCTCAAAGCAATGAACACCCAGCATAAAAATTAAAATATTGAGTGAACGGTACATTATTAAAAATGTAAAATGAATGGTTTACATTCCAGGATTTCTACGTACCGTGAATGTGTGTCGTATGTGACGAGGGTAACGAGTACGAGAAGTCACTGTAAACACGAACTGGTGTTTACACAATGGTACAGTGAAGTGCAAAAATTATATGTAGTGGACTGCACAAAATCGACTCATTTAAGTGCACGACACGATCAACTTAATGGAATTTAATGCCTGTCGTGTTTTGTTATCCAAGCGCTTAATTCCTCTATTCCTTTCCGAAATTACAGTTATTGGCCTTGTTGCTTCTGAAGCTTAGGTTTCTTGACATATGCCTCTGAATGAGGATAAACAAATGTTCTTCAGCAAGGTAATACACTACTGTTCTAACATGGAGAGTGAAAACGTGCCTATTTACGACCGTGACTGGTTATGGGACAGAGTGCTTGAGTTCCCTCGGATTCACCCTTGCCAGATAAGAATGCTTCCAAATTTATTTAGTGTCCATAAAGAATGAGCCACTTCATAGAAACCCACGGTACAAGCAATACTGAGGTAAGAAGTTCAAATATTCCGTGCAGCCACCACAGCGGATATGCTGGTCAAGTGGCTCGTGTAGCAGTCAGACGAATTCAATTGTCCAGATGATGGTAATGTGACCAGCAGCATAGAGCATTTGATCAAGCGCTTGCCTTCAAGCTCAAAATTGTAAAATCGATTTTACGCACAGTTGTTTAATATTTGAGATTGTTTAAATGCTGGAGACCCAGGTTAGAATACTTACTGGCATTTAAAAAGGTAAAAAATTTTAGCACTTCGTATTTGTTAAAATTGGTAGCAATTGAAGGGGCGTTAGACACATTACATTATTAAGTCGTCTCAGTGGATAACGGTTAATGTGTTCTGATCGAAGATGTTAATTTATACTTTGCAGGCGCTCAGACTTCCGGTAATTATTGCGGGGGGGGGGTGCATGATAAACACAAACACAGGCATTTGAAATGAGGAAACACTACTAACACCTTAACTGGGGTAGAGTTTTATAACGTAATAACGTTTTCAGCGCAACGTGCACTTTTAGAATGGGTACAGTAGCGTGCGGCAGATTAAATACTGAACCGAAAAATAATATTTTACTTGATTTATTTAAATTATTAGTGATATAATACAAATTCAATAACATTATATTATTACAGTTTTTCTTATAAACCCGTAAATACATACGTATATACACAGTATGTTCATACAAAAGTGAATATAAGAAGTGTTCCTTTCATTATTATGGTGCGGTCGTAAAGAGGCACGTTTTCACTCTCCATGTTAGAACACTAGTGTATTACCTTGCTGAAGAACATTTGTTCATCCTCATTCAGAGGCCTATGTCAAGAAACCTAAGCTTCAGAAGCAACAAGGCCAATAACTGTAATTTCGGAAAGGAATGGAGGAATTAAGCGCTTGGATAACAAAACACGACAGGCATTAAATTCCATTAAGTTGATCGTGTCGTGCACTTAAATGAGTCGATTTTGTGCAGTCCACTACATATAATTTTTGCACTTCACTGTACCATTGTGTAAACACCAGTTCGTGTTTACAGTGACTTCTCGTACTCGTTACCCTCGTCACATACGACACACATTCACGGTACGTAGAAATCCTGGAATGTAAACCATTCATTTTACATTTTTAATAATGTATCCTTCACTCAATATTTTAATTTTTATGCTGGGTGTTCATTGCTCTGAGGAGTTGTGCTTGCTTGTTCTTTAAAGGGGCCTAACATTTAAGTCATCGGCTTTTGATGAGTTGTGGTCAACGTGCAAACTATGACAACTAGCATAGCACTGAAATTAATACTACACTTCAAAATTGAGAGAACAATGAGTTTTTATCTTATCAATGCTACTTGGTCCAGGTTCACTCAAATTGAACTGCGGCTGCTGAACAACATGTGATTTTACCTGATTTTCAAAGAAATGGTTATTATTTTGCGTTTATTCCAAATACGTCGTTGGATGTTTTCCAAAGGACTTAATAAGTCCTCGACAGCATGGAACTTCAGGCCTTCCAGTTCCCGAAAAAGATATAAGTAAGAGTGAAAATTGTATTGCGAATAAAATCTTTGTGCTTGTGGTATGCTATTGGTGTTGGTGGGACACGTTTACTGAAACAATGGTTACTGCAAATTCTGGAGAAGGTGGTAGAAGGTTTTATGTCAAGAAATGAAACTAGAAAGCGGGCATTCCTTGAGAGAACTACAATTCCCAATGGAGACTGTTCAGGCATAGGCATTTGACACCATTTAGTCTGGCTGCGTGTCAAGCTCGATGTTCTGTTTTTCACCACTAGATGACAGAGGAACATAAACTCTATTTTTGTTTTGTTTGGGTAACACCTATTGCTGAGTTTTAATTAATTTTGTCGTATACACCAGATGTGCCCCGAGTGACCTTTTTCATGTCGACATCGTACAACATGGAGGACTCTTTTGCCCTTCAAAAATCCGTCTACCTCTGTCTGGTTTGAACTCGCAGTCTTGGGGTCCAGAGTTCGACACTCAAACACCGATTTGCAGAGGGGTGTAAGCTATCAGTTTATTATTAAAAGGTGGTATTAATTTTTTCATTTTAATAGCGGAAAACTACATCATTTTTTCATTTTCAGATGTTATTTTTTTACCAATAAAGAGTCCTTCTTCCAGCCACAATTTATTGATGTTTTACAAGGACACGTCAAGCAGTTTAATGTTTTTCCACTGCTGGAAGCTATTGTACCCTATTGTGCTCCAGAAAGTGCAAATGCTATTGGCCCTTCTCTCTTGTCTTGTCTCATTCTAACGTTATATTGCTGAACAAGTAGGCCTATAATTATCAATTATTATCTGTTTGATTTCTCTTACAACTGTCTATCTGTTGTAAAAAGAATTGTAAAACATCTACTTTTATTTAAGGTAATCTGCTAGAAGATGAACTAACGTGCTTCCTCTCAGCACATGACTTTAACGGAAGGAAGTCACATTTTACTCAAGCCACGCCAAAAATATTCAAAGGTTCGCTGAAAGACTATCAAGGATTAGAAGGAGTAAGTATATATCTATAACATAACATTATTTTTAATTAATTACTGTGTATAATCGCTCAAAAAAGAATGACCGCATGGTTTTGTATTTTCCTCGCATGTAATATTTTATCAGACTTAATTTTAAGTATTATCAAAATATAATTCTTCTCCCATGTAGGCCTACATATAAGCCCCTATCCACAACAAACGTTACATCTATAGGTTCACTGGTTTCAGAGAAAGGCGCATCTACGAGGAACTTAATCGATATTATGCGCTCATTTTTTAGTGACTGTACTTGCACTAATTTAACATCGTAGTAATGTGCCTGATGGTGTTCATACGCTTTATTTATTTAAGCAGCACTATAAAGGGCAGATTATTCAATCAAATTGTGTTGGACATTTATTCTTCAAAGAAGTAACTTCTTACAACTGACTGTACTCTCAATTAATAAAATTTCATAGTCACTTAAGAGTACTCTCTACAAACTAACTTCTTGGTGTGTACATAATCTCAGGCAAGTACGGCTGCGTATTTAACACCTTTTAGTATCTATGTCAGTGCAATGGGTCTTAATTCCATACTAGTCCACTTCTTCAATCAATCAATCAATCAATCAATCAATCAATCAATACTGATCTGCATTTAGGGCAGTCGCCTAGGTGGCAGATTCCCTTTCTGTTGTTTTCCTAGCCTTTTCCTAAATGATTTCAAAGAAACTGGAAATTTATTAAACATCTCCCTTAGTAAGTTATTCCAATCCCTAACTCCCCTTCCTATAAATGAATATTTGCCCCAGTTTGTCCTCTTGAATTCCAACTTTATCTTCATATTGTGATCTTTCCTACTTGTATAAACACCGAGTTCTTAAAATGGAAAGCAATGGCTTTTATTATTTCACGTTAGCAACCTGATAATGTAAGGGGCATGTCATTGAACTATGAGCCCACGCAGTATTTGTGTTCTCATTAGCACTGTCTTCGTGGCCCTGTGCAGTATTGCGAAGAAGCAGCGATGCAACCAAGTATGACCAGCTCCCGTAACAAGTCATGGTGCAAAAATAGTGAAAATGCTCTTACCTATGTTATGGAAGGAAATTCAGAATCTGCCAGCGTAACTTGTTCTCACAGGTTTCGTTCCTCTTGAAGAAATTATCATTTCCTATTGTTCTTGTTTGGTAAATTAAAATGATCTCGAAAATTCAATGTGATGAAACTGGTTGCAACTCTTCTAGAATACAGCGCGTGTATCATAGGATGTCCCAAAAGTTTTTATCAAACCAAGATTTTGAATGCACACAAACATTAAACAAGATTACATAAATGAATCTTCAGAAAAAATGTATATATTTTGACTGTTGCATTTTCCCACTGACACCCGTTCCACTAGGATATTTAGTTTCAGCCTTTCCAAAGGATGTAAGTTTGTTTTGCATACTCCTTCCTTTCATTTATTTCAGAGGAAGAATCTCAGTGCGCGTGATCAAGAGGCTGAGGGCATAGCTAATGCTTAACAAAACCTCAGTCCCTAACACGTTATAGACTCTTCCCGTTCGAAAACTGTGGCAGAATCCAGTCGAAAATGGAGAAACTTGTGGTTCTCTCAGATAATTTTTTAAACATATGGTACAACGATTATCTTGCCACTCACGGGGCACCGTACATTTTTGGTATCTTCATAATAAGCGCTTCTTTTTCTTAGTTTTAATAACAAATATTTTGTAAATTCACATGTCATGCACACAGATCCAACCTTCTTCTACAAGATAATGAGATGCGAGTCAATTTACCCTTTAGATACATCTTTCCAAACTTATTGACAAAATTTGAGTTCGGGTTTAGGATCAGCCACTAGCAGCTCTTGCGTTACAAAAATTTTGTACGGTTTCATGTTGATCAAGTGTGTACTTCTTCTCTCTGAAGCGTAACGAAGTACTTTTGTGAATGAAACCGAAATAATTTCCTTAGAGATAACCAAAATCTTCGATTTTTGTCCTGTGATCTTGCATTCGGGAGATAGTAGGTTCGTACCCCACTTTCGGCAGCCCTGAAGCTTGTTTTCTGTGGTTTCCTATTTTCACACCAGACAAATGCTGGGGATGAACCTTAATTAAGGCAACGGCCGCTTCCTTCTCACTCGTAGCCCTTTCCTACCCCATCGTCGCTATACCTATCTGTGTCGGTGCGACGTAAAGCCAATTATAAAGAAAAAAGATGTGTATCTTCACACAGAATGTAAAGTCATTCAATGAAAGAATGAGTGGATGACACTGCATGTACTTGCATGCTTATTTGATCAGAATTGAAATTATTATCAAAATATAATTCACCTCCTGTGTGGACGTTTTACTTTTAACCGTCTTTCCTATTTACTTATAGACTTTCCTCTTTTATCACTGATAGTAAACGTCTGAGCCACTCAGCCCGGCTGTGTCCTTTGTAAATGTCTTTATTATCACAAATAAATGTCAGTAATTTGCCAGTGTTGGTCGCCTGCTCTACCTGAACATTATCCTTATACCCAACTACCTTTACATACCACTGACTGAATACTTCTGCCTTTTGTAAGTCCACACACAGGAGCAGGTTCGATCCTGCCAAGTTGAACTCAGAAGGCCAGCGCTCTACCGTTTGAGTTACTCATATCATAAGGGAACTCTTTGGGTTAAACTAGATAGATTGCAATGAAACTTGGTAGGGTGATCAATTAAGTTATAATAAACTCAATGTTAACACTCATTCTGGCATAAAGTAGTATTTACGTAATTAAATTATTGAACAATTTTGCCGCAGTTTTAAGTGGAATGTGCTGTAAAATGATTATTACCATTAAATTTAGAATATACTTAATTGAACATCGCACAAAGTTTCATTGCAATTTTTCTAGTCCGATACAAACAACTCCCCAGTCAGAGCTTGATTTTTATTTTTTATTTTTACAATTGGCTTCACGTCGCACCGACACATATACTATAGGTCTTACGACGATATTTTGTCCCGCAGTTCTTTTGCGTGCCAGTAAACATACGGACACGAGGCGTACGTATTTGAGCCCCTTCAAATACCATCGGACTGAGCCAAGCTGCGCGGTTTGGGTAACGTACCTGTCAGCTTAGAACCCCACTGTCGGCACTGTCTGAGTTCAACTTGGCAGGTTCGATCCTGGCTCAGTCCGATGGTATTTGAAGGGGCTCAAATACGTACGCCTCGTGTCCGTATGTTTACTGGCACGCAAAAGAACTCCTGCGGGACAAAATGTCAGCACCTTGGCGCCTCTGAAAACCGTAATAGTGGTTAGTGAGACGTAGAACCAATACATGTATTTATTTATTTATTTATTTATTTATTTATTTATTTATTTATTTATTTATTTATTTATTTATTTATTTATTTATTTATTTATTTATTTATTTATTTATTTATTTATTTATTTATTTATTTATTTATTTATTTATTTACCTCGTATTTGCCAAGATGAGCGTCAGGTTACATTTGTAGATAAAGGTTTCTCGTTTGATGTGCAATTCTCTTTGTCTCTGGGACTGATGGCCTAGATGTTAGGCCCCTTTAAGCAACAAACATCACCATGTTTTTCTCTGTATCTTTGATTTGTTCAGTATATAACTATATTGTCCTAAAATATGCGTGGCCATTTGCATTCACTCCAAGTAAATATAAGAATCTATTTTATATCACCATTCTGGCAACAAATCTAAGTCTTCAGCAACATGCCATTTTTAGGTTATCAAACTTATTTCCATTGAAGCGATGACCAAAGATTTACTTTGCTCTTTAAAATGATTTATTTTTATAACGCTGGTTATAACTGGTAAAAATCTTGATATTTAAAATGAGTCAGTAACACCTTAACTACTGTTCAAGATAATGCATACACCAATAATCTCTCACACACTATAGGAAATAAACAAGACCATCATTGCTGTACATGTAGCATTTATTTAGTCATTACAGCACTGTTATCAGGAAGCAATTGATCTCCTTATCTTATTTTGTTGCTTTGTTATTTCAGCTTCCAGTTCTTGGGGTCGGATCAATTGAAGGAAATGCCAACGTAGAGCATAAAATGAAAGGAAGTCTTTCTGTGATGACTTCTAGTGTGCACGAAAGTAAAGTATCGAATGTGGTATACTGTGGAACGTTACCTGTGAACCAGAGTGCGGAATTCTCCCGAGAGGTCTCTGAGAGTGAGAATGTTGGTGTCATCACTACGAAAGAGTGGAGATCTTCCGCGAAAATGGAAGATATAAGCAAACAAAAGTCTTACGTTCAGAGGGTTGAGAGTTCGACGGATTCCGATTACAGCTTTGAAACACAGGCAAGCACTTCCTTAGAAAGCTGCAGTGCCAGGGACCTCGAAGATACTACTGAATTATTTCTAGAGCCTTCAGCACTCTGGAGAAAGAAGTATGGCAGAATGGGACTGTGTAAAGACGGGAGACATGAGCTACTATCCAGAGACGCTGGTGTGTCGCTCTTGAGTCGCTCCTTAGATGACAGTCAAGGAAGTGATGTAGAAGACGTTTCAGTTAGGAGAAGTGTAGTTACAGTCCACACCTTTCATGGAAATGCAACGCAGAGCGCTAGTACAAATTTGGGTGAGTATCAGATCTCTACAAATTCATCTCAGTTTTCTACCCTCACTCTGCTCGTCTCTCGTCTTCCTCCTCGCTTCTTTTTCGCTACGCAGAAGCATCCTATCACATCCTCTCCAATCAGCAAAGCCATTCACCATCGTATTGTGATATTCCGTACTGCTATCGTTTCTTATTTTGGACCAGAAATTTAAAGTGATATAGAAGTGTTGATTTAATAATGTGACGGCGTTCTACCGCTAGAATTCCTTGAGATCAGAGAGGGTCCCAGCACGTTCCTTCGCTCAAACATTGTCCTTCATTCCGTGTCACGGAGAGGTTAATTACTTACGGCTCGGTTACACCGTATGTTTGTAATTTTACGATTGTGAAAATTCTTGTTTCGTACTGTAGGAATTACATGAAAACTATTTGCAGTGTGCTTCCGAAATTCCACCACATTCTCAATAAATCCGATAAAAACGATAAAAGTCTGAAATATTAGTAGAACATTTTTAAAGTTATTTTATCAGTCCTGTTAACACTTGGTTCAAATTTAATTAACTGTTTCTTTCCAGCAAAAATTCATCGTTCAAGGAAGGAATATCTTCTTCTTCTTCTAAGCGTTTATCCTACTGTTGTAGGATCCGCTTCATGGATCAAGAAACGCCATATTTGCATTTATGTATTTTATGTATTTTGTGTATTTATTGAAGAAGATGAGCAATACAGGCTTTTCGCCCAAATTCAAAAACGCCATATTCCACGATCGAAAACATCATTACGCTGTAGGTGGAGTGCTCTTATGCCGGCGTTAATGGCATCCTGCATCGTTGTTTTGGCCTTCTAATTGGTCGAATTCCGCTGACTTTAACGTGGTAGGCAGTATTGGCGACAGTATGAAGTGCTGCGCGCATGATGTGGCCATACCATTGGAGGCGTCTCTGAGGCATTTTCTTATTTATTGGGGCGATGCCATTCTTCTTCCGAATAGCGTCGTTTGTAATGTGGTCGAGGCGAGAGATTCCTATCGACCAACACAACATACGCATCTCCATAACGTGAAGTTGGTGCTGTACTCGTCTCGTAACTGGCCAGCACTCATCTCCATACATAGCGACTGGACACACAAATGTACGGATTTTTTTCGAAAGAATATGCTAATGTTGATACAAATCTAAAAGTTATGAAACACTTGTGATACGCTTCTGATTTTCATATAAGCTAATTATGCAGAACTAAAAACTTATTAGCACATGCTCATCATTGGTTTCAGGCTTTATGAGTTTAGGCCTATGCAAAAATGTAATGTTAGATAATGTAAAGTAGCATACGCTCAGATAAATATGGTACGAATTTAGGTCAAACTGTTAGTGTCTGTTAACCAGTAAACTCATGGAATCCGTTATGATGCCACGTTAGCGACTAAACCAGCCGTGCAGTTGACCTAGTTTCAAGACGCCACATTGTTCGTATGAATGAGTGTAATACGTCCCTGTAAGGCACATTGTTGTTGTTGTTGTTGTTGTTGTTGCTTTCGTAGCATAGAAGGATTTGCGGACGACATACCACGCGGAGGGAATGTTCTATATCTCCCACACTGGGAAATTCTAGACAGAACTGTCAGTTTGTACGGATGTCATTGTTTCACCACTGTGATTCATCTTAAACGTTCTACAGCAATAATAATTTCTGAGTGCTCGTTTCGTTCAATGTGCTCTCGCGTTCTTCAAATGCAGCATTTGGTCAATCACTCCAAGACTTAGGATGCAGAACTTCACTGAAAGGTGTAACTGTGAAAAACCGAACTGCAAAATATTGTGTTTTTCGGAAAAGAATCCTTCGTTTAGGGAATAAAACGGGCTCATCTTTTCAAGCGATGATCTGTTGAAAGACATCTTGAAGACAGTATTCTAGTAAGGCACAGCACATCACATCACAATTGAGTATGATAACAAATCCAAATCAATATCCGTACAACATGTTGCTGTTTCTTTCACTACCATTAATAATGCTGGGTTTTTTCTCGGTAACGTTCTGACGCCAGTGACATTTCCATTTTCACAGGCCAGAAACCAATGACAAGTTAACGTAGTATTGACTAAATCATCACTAAATTTGCTAAAATATTACACTCTTAAGAGAAAAGATACATAAATTCCAATAAGTACAGAATTTCAAAATGACCCCCTTGCAAGCATTTTAAGTACAGTACTAAGAGCCGTTACAGCAGAGAATTTCATGAAGAACAGCATGACCAAAGAATCGTACGAATATCTCTAGTTACATTTATGTTATTAAAAATCCATCAAATTGTTATTGTGTGTGATTTGCAATATAATTCTTTACGCCTTATGGAACATGTCGGCAATTATGAAGAAACTTAGTATATCGGTATATAAAAATATACGTGTCAAATTCCAATTTCCTGCGTTATTAAATCATATCGTCGCTGCACCGACAAAACCTCGTATCCCACAATGCCCCTTCTATCCATTATTCTTCTTACAGTAAGACTGATCACGCCTCCCAGCCACGTATAGATATGCAGTCCATCAGAACAATGTTCGTTGTCTTCGTTTTCCTTTTCTGGCGGGTAAACGAAAATGAACCTTAAATGCATTACACTGTAGGAGTGCATAAATACGTCATGCAAACATACATTCTTACAGCGCGGTGCAGTAATGTTCAATTTCCTTTACACATTGGCGTACGAAAACGAGCACAACGAAAATTGTTCTGATGGACTGCATATCCATACGTGGCTGGGAAGCGTGACCAGTCTTAAGGAGAATAATGGATCGGAAAGGCATTGTGGGATACGACGTTTGCCGGCGCCTCGACGATATGCTTCATGTATACAAGGTGATGGTGGTGTGGAGAATAGAACGTTAAAGTGGTTTGACCAAGTTAAATAGAAATTACTGGTGTTCTTGAATAACAGTAATGAAACGATAATATTAACAATAACGAGATCTAATGAAATGAAATGGCGTATGGCTTTTAGTGCCGGGAGTGTCCGAGGACAAGTTCGGCTCGCCAGATGCAGGTCTTTCGATTTGACTCCCGTAGGCGACCTGCGCGTCGTGTTGAGGATGAAATGATGATGAAGACGACACATACATCCAGCCCCCGAAACAGGGGAATTAACCAATTATGGTGAAAATTTCCGACCCTGGCGGGAATCGAACCCGGGATCCGTGTGACCAAAGGACAGCACGCTAACCATTTAGCCATGGAGCCGGACTACGAGATCTAATGATAATGGTGCATACATTTACAATTGAAACATGATGGCGCCCTATTTGATTCATTTCGCTATTTTAGTCATTTACAAGTTTGTTCAGTTTGTCACCATATACATTTAAAAACATCTTATACAGTTGAACTTGTACACGTCTGGCTGGAAGTGCACAATCTTGACATTATGTGAACGGGATGCACATACGTATACACCAATAAGTAACATCACCGCAGTCTGGACTTGTACTGGACAGAGACTGAAGTTGTCTCTAATACATTCGGAAACTATGTTGGCCAATCAGCTGCCTTATTAAGGATCTCACCCTCCGTCACATTGGTTGAAATTGTGAGTAGTGTGCTAAACGGTGAATTATGGTGTCTTCTTTCCTGCAAACTGTGCAACTTGGATTGTCTATCATACGGATGCGATGTAATTTTTAGTTGGTTGTTATCAATTCAAGCACTGCCATATACCAGAATTCACGTACTATGTTCGGAAGGACTTTATTATTAACGTTCCTGCAAATTCGATTCCAGTTAACTACAAGTGCAGTCTTCATGATCGTGGCGGCATATACAACGTAATTATTACGCTGTACGAAGGTACAGATATCTCTGGAAGTTTCGTAGTGGTTAGTGTATCAGGAGAGAAGTAGCTAAGTTCGGGTTTTAGAACTCGTTCGTGGGGAGCTAGATGATGTACATCATAGTATGCTAGATGGTTGCAATTTTCTTGCAGGTGGCAACATTGTTGTAGAAATTTTTAAGAGCTCGGGGGTTTTTCGATGTCATTATGTTTCAACTTAGGAAAAGGGATTTCACTTGAGTGCCAGCGTTAATGAGACCAAGACCACCAAGTGGCTTAGGTAAGGTGAGAGAGTTGTGTGCCATTCTTAAAAGTGAGCCTTGTCAGAGAAACCAACCTATTGCTGATGTAACCGCGGTATTTGTCATGCGGGGAGTAGGAAGAATTTGGCTCAAGTAACATACCTTGCTCACGACGAACATGTTGAGACATTGTATTCTCTGTCGGAGTGATAACGATCTATTATTTTCCCGTTGCAATACACCTCTGAGTGAGTTTAGTTTCTGTGTCCATTTCCACTGTATCCTTTTCTGTATCATTTTCCCTACAACTTTCACTTCTTCCTCAAGGTTAAGCCAGTTTGGTGGGACGAATTTCCTACTTTTTTCACCTAGTACTAGCATATATGACGTTTTAGTGTTCAGTCTTATGTCAAACTATCAACCATACTCGTTGATTGCGTTAAATAACCATTCAGAATCCTGGCTACAGTCAGCAATGATGGTGACGTAATCTACATACGCATAAACCTTCAGGGCATAAGCGTTGCCTGTAGCAGTGAGACCACTGAGTTGTGGCTCAAGAGACAAAACAAACAGGAGCACCAAGAGTGGGCATACTTGTCTTATTCATTTATTAATGTTTATAGGTCGGTTAAGATAAACTTATGAAAAAAGAAAATAACCGTTGAAGCAGACTCTTGAAGATGCTCCTTTCAAGACATTTCTTATGACAGTGATGAATTTCTCTACAAACTCTAGGGCTTTAAGTGCTTCAATTACATAGGCATGATTCATTCGATCAAAGGCATAGTTGAAGTCTATAGTGATTGTTTTCTTTCCCTGTCGATCGAGGATTCACATACTTTGTCTCGAATGGCGCACACTGTGTTAATGATTGATCTACCCAGGATTGCACATAATGAGTGTTGATATACGCCTCCCATGAAGGTACTTAGCCTTTGTTTTATTCATTTGGAAAGTATTTTGTAATCAAAGTTTAGTAAAAAGATAGGTCTGAAAGCTTCTCTCTTCAGAGAACTAGGTTTCTTTGGTATCAGTACAATCATCCATCATTCAAGTGCATTATTTGGAGCACGGACGGGTTCTTCTTGTATAATTGGCTAGAAACTGAACAAGAATACTCTACCAAGACCATCGGGGCCTGGTGATTTGTTGCGTATGTAAAGTTCGTAAAATTCGTAAAATTCTTCCATGCTCAGGTGGGAACTGAAACTTCCTTGTTGGCGATTTGTTACTCTTCCTCGGATGACATCAAATAATTTATATTGATTGTTTACATCCTTCTGCGAGGTCCACTCAAAGTGTGACTGAAATTAGTTTTCAGTATTATCTTTAATTTCCTGATGGCTGGAACTCTCCTCTCTTGATGGTAATACGAGTTTCTGAATGCTCTTCTGACGACCTCGTCTTTGTTCTCGTATTGGATGATATAGAGAAGGTGCTTCGGTAGATCCTTTGTGTTCATATATGGCGCGGATTTTAAACCCTTCTAATTTCTTCCGGTGCAACCTTCAGAGTTGAACTCTTACTTTCTTAATGGATTGATACGGTAAGGACTTTTTTATCTCATTTGTACAACTGTCACAAGCATTTGTAGCAGAATTCCATTGTGTGATTAATTTGACGTCGGCATACCACGATCTTTTCAAGATCAGTACGCTTCTGGGTTTCGCATACTTCAGCCACCAGCCGATTGTGTTTTAAAAGCGTGCTATCTGCTTCTTGCTCTTCTACTGTATCCAATCCGTATGAAACTGTTCCCTTAGGTCTTCATTATCTAAATTAGTTTCGTTGAGTTTCCACGTGCCCCTCCCATACGGAGCTCTGGCGTCTCCGAAGACCGAAAAAGTAGTTGGTGGGACGTAACGCAAATAATATTATTATTATTACCATACGGAGCTCCAAGCACCACACAGTGGGATATTTCACCAATCTAGTGGAACTTTATACATTACTTTATTTATATCTGCCTGTGAAAGGTTTTGACATTACATTCGATTGCAAGAAATTTATTTGCAAAATAATGTTTTATTTGTATTACGTATTTACAAAACAATTATGAGGTTTTCCATAAACCTAAACACATATTTGTATTGATCAGTCTTGCAGTGAATTAATGAAACTAAAAATAAATCTGACTTCTCTTAACGGATTTTAAGGCAGCCAGTTATATGTAAATAAGCCTTTAGTGACAATTACAACATAACACTGGTTAGTCCGTCTAATAAAAACATTGTCAGAGATTACGCAAAACTTACGCAAAAAAGAGAAAAGATGTTAATTATTCTGTATCATTGCTGTAATTGGAATGGTCACACCAGTCATTCATACATGGCCATTTTGTAAATCGTACAGTCTTGGGAATTATTTCTGAACGTTTGGTCTTGGCAGGAGTGCGTTTGCTAGCAATATACGGATCAGAGGTGACCTGCAATCTGAGAATTAAATCCGTGTGTGTATTAACCTTTGATGATTTTAGTGTAAAGAGTTCCCTGTATTTACTGACGTCATTATTTCAGGCCTCCTTTGCTTCTTCTGAAAGCAACCCAATTGGTAGAATACTCCCGGTTATAACATCTCGTGAAATAATACGTTGTGCATACTTACGAGCATGTAGTACCAAGAATACACTTTCAAGTACAATTCCAGTGTGCAACGAGCGTACTCACCAAATTTGTCTATATCGACCGGGAAACAACAATTTGGGCATTCCAATATTATT
This sequence comes from Anabrus simplex, assembly GCF_040414725.1. Classification (NCBI taxonomy): domain Eukaryota; kingdom Metazoa; phylum Arthropoda; class Insecta; order Orthoptera; family Tettigoniidae; genus Anabrus; species Anabrus simplex. The sequence continues at coordinate 700,292,504 of NC_090266.1, read as the reverse complement.
TCAAATCTCTTTTATATTCTACATTTACTCTAGTAATTTTTGACGATGTTTAAGCATTTCTAAAACTTGCGGGCTGTATTGCTGTCATTGGTGCTTCCTGCGTGTTGTTTAGTCATATCTACCTATAGCTCGAATTCACTACGAAATTTTACTGGGACATGTTTCTTTTTTCCTTCTATTTTGATCCATTTTCCTTTGGCGCGTACCCGCCATGCTTTAATATCTAGTTTGTAAGAAATGTGGAAAATACATTCCAAAAAATATATCCAAGTATGAAGCTTGAGAGTCCAAAAGTCTGAGAGAGAAAACCAAGATTATTCATCTCCCTCCGTTTTGCTCCACATAAATAACATGTTTTGCGTAGACGCGCATGAGGATACAGAATTAAAAAACTTTTCCACCAACCATCTTAGGCCTGACGATAAATTCCATTCCACCTGCAGTTATTATGGTAGGGGTGAGATTGGCGATATGTTCTTCTTCTTTTTGTGCATCGTTTTACATACATACCGTTTCTTTTGCGAAAACAAACTTTATAGGGCGACGGAAGGAGCTGGATTTTGTCAAATTAGATATTTATTATTGTTATTGGCATTATAAATTTGAATAGGTACCATAGAGACGCTAAACAAATTTTCATCAGTTGAATGCTCATCTAAAAACGTTTGGCGATACATACTTTGTTGAACACCGCCACAGGCCCGCTTAACAACAATGTCATTGGTACTAATATTGGACAATATTCGAAAAATATCTCCTTGGTCTTTACCAAGCCTTGATATAATATAATCAAGATGGGACTGCACAGGTATTAAAGCGGATGTTTCTGTGATTGTTATATCTAACATTATCACAGCTGGCTTTTCTTGCCTGATCATGCACGATATTATACTGGTTTTTTGAAAGATTCGCATCAGCTGTTAAAGCTAAAGCTTCATCTGCTGATAATTTAGCAGGAAATTTAAGCGAAAATACTCGATATTTCTTGACTCTTCTTTAGTTATCATTTTATTTCTCTCAAATGGCAAGATACAGTATTAACATACAAGAGTAACACAACAAGCAAACCACTCCATCTTTTAGTACAGTATAATGTCCACCTGTCACATGTCCTTCTGTCCTTGAAAAACAAAACAAACAAAAAATTTTCGTTTTCTCTCGTATCCTATTGTTCTAGAACATTGTCATTTCAAAAAAACATTGGCACAAAACACATTACGTGAAAACCACTGCACTATTCGCTGCACGACCATTCGACTGCTACAATGAAACACTCTCGAGTTCCTTAACGTGATGATTCTCTGTCGGTGGCACACGTTTCAATGTTGTTTGGCATCTTTTAGAAGGCGGATAAATGTGTTCAGGGAGCACTGTTCGTTTTTCTGGACATAATATAGATACCCCATGACCAGCCAAGTTTGCGCAAATTGCAAGTGCTGCGTACCGAACTCTAGCTCTAAAGCTGCTCTGTAAGCTGCATTAGGATTAGCTGATCCTGTCATCTGTCTTAGCACAGAACAAAACCATTTCCAGACAATTTTGACACTTCCACAAGTCGTAAGTTTATGCTTCTGTGTGTCCACCTCCAGATATTTTCTACAGAGTAGGGATTGGGTGATGTTATGACGGAAATTTTTATCTTCTGTTGGAATAATTTCGTTTATATCTTTATATGCTGCAACTTTCCAGTCAGTTGGTATATGAGGATCTTTGAAATTTCTCCAGATTTCTTTCCATTTCCTATTTGGGTACTTCTCCGTGGTCTGGGGTTGTGTTTTGTTCTTCTCTACTAGATGATTGTATATTACTCTTATAGGAGGTACGTTGTGTCCTGTCACTCATATCGTATCTATCTCACGCAGCGCTCTTCTAAAACATCGTGTCGGCACTAAATACTTTGAATTTTGCTGACTTATATTCCAAAAATAATTCTGTTGAGGAGCTCCTACTGCTGTCATTAACTCTCGCATTAAAGGCACTTGGCATTTTTCACCGACTGCTATGAGACCCAGTCCTCCTTTCTCGACCGATTTCTTCACTTATGATCTTGCTACACGAAACATATCCTCGCCATAAATAATAACTAATACATAGTTCAACTCGCTGGCTTATTTTTACCGGCATGGGTAGAATTTGTGCAACATACCACAATTTAGATAAGGCTAGCAAGTTTGTATGCCACACCTTTTGAATGATGCTCAGGTTTCGACTCAAACTGATTGACAATGTGGCGCGTACCCTTGAAACTATGGTTGTCCAGTTCATGTCAATAGTTTGGGCCATATTAGGGGTGAACACTATTCCCAAAATCTTAATTCTATCATTAATAGGTACTGATGCTGTTGTCGACTCACGTGACCAAGCGGTAATGTCTCGGATTTTTTATAACTGACTTGGGCATTAGAGGCTTTCTCGTAAGTTGTTATTATGCCCTTCAACTATGGTGCAACGGTTGGTGTCTGCAGTAAGATGGTGACGTCATCAGCATAGGCTGCAACCGTGAACAGGCTATGGGGGTTGGGAATCGTGCACGTTACAAAGTGGACTGCCCGAATAAAGGGCTCTATACTTAAAGCAAAAAGGGTCATTGATAGGGGACATCCTTGTCGAACTGATGTTTTAATTGGAATTGGTTTGTAAAAGTGTCCATTAAGAAGTATTCGAGAATGCGCCAAACTATAAAGGGTTCGAATAAGATTGCATATTGCGGTTGGGAGACCCATGCGTTTCAGCACTGCTAACAAGTACCCATGATGCACTCTGTCGAAAGCTTTTCGGAAGTCCAGGTTTAGAATCGCGCCCATTTCAGTTGGTTCTGCTTCAAAGTGTAGGCCTGCAGGATGTGGGTTATTTTCCTTTCTGGAATAGCACATGTTTGCTCTACTTTGATGATGTTAATAAGGTAGGATCGTATTCTTTTCGTCAGTATTTTCATGAAGAGTTTGTAATCGGTGTTGAGGAGTGTTAACCGGCGGAAATCTGATACAGTTCTTGGTGTGGGGACGTTGGGTATAAGGATTATAATTCCTTCATTAACGCCTGTGCAATCTTGTAGATTAGCGAACAATATTTGCATCAGTGTTAAAAGGGTTAATTTCATGATGTTCCAGTACTTTTTGTAGAAAAAAGTAAGTCAAACCATCAAGGCCTGGAGCTGATCTGTTATTGGCCGTTCGTAGGGCCTCGAATAGTTCACTTTCTTCAATCGGATGGAGGAGCTGCTGCCTGTCATGATCATTGAGTTGTTATTCGACGAAAGTCAGAATGGTCGTTTGATCTAGTGGGGAATTCTCACAGTCCCGGAACGTTTCCCTAAAGTATTTTTCAGTTTCATTTAGACAGTATTTAATAAGAGAAAATTCGTCTGTTGTTATCGGTAAGAAGAGTAGATATGATTTTTCTCTTCTCGTTCCTTTATTCATTGGCTACATGTTAAAGCTGTGCTTTTTCTTCTGCTAAGGGTGAATGAGAACACGAACGAACGAAGGAACCCTGTAGGATGTTTTCCAGTATGACTGTTATTCTTCGTTTAACTGCGGCTATGTGACTGTTTACGTTGTAACCTGCCTGTTGAAGCACCAGAAGGTCAGTTAGTATAGTGTAGTAAGAGTGTAGAGTTTTCCGTCTGTTACTTGCTTTTTCTATTCCATGTTTCCTAAAGAAGGTTTGAATCGCCGGTTTAACCTTATACAGCCATTTGTGTACAGTTAAAGGTCCCTGTTTGGTGAGACGACTGAGCATATCTGACCACATCTGTTGAAAGTTCTCTTTCACTTGTTCGTCATCTAGCAACGCATTATTTGGTTTCCAATATCCCTTCCCGATAACAGGAATTGTCCTGGTGGTACGAATCTTCAGTAGGACAGCGTGGTGATCACTGAATGGTATTATTTTAACACTGATGTCATGTACATTGGGTGCTAGATCTCTACATAAAATCTATCAATTCTAGATGCAGATGCTCCTCGGAAAAATGTAAATTGTACGAAGTTGCCGTGTTTACTTTCCCATCCATCGCGAAGCTCTAAGGCCTGACATAGCCTTTCAAGAGCTGGAGAGGGGTTGAATTCTCTTCTCTGGTCTTTTGCGTGTAAAATACAATTAAAATCCCCACCAAAAATTACGTCTTTGTAGTTATGTCGTAAATAGAACGGTAATTGTGTTTTCAGAAATTCCTCTCGCTCGTGGCGGCGATGTGTTCCAGACTGCAGGTAAACGTTTATGTACAGTGTGTTATTATCTTCAGTTAATATTGACGTAATCCTTCCACTAGGGTGTGTTTCACAAATTTTAATGTTTAAACCAGATCTGTATATAATTGCAGTACCTCTCGAGTCTTCCCCAGGATTGGTAATATATTGGTAATTGTTCCCAAGTTAAGGCAAAGTAAAGACATTAACTTCTTGCAGGAAAAGGATATCGATATCATAATCTCTAATAAATTCTTGTAATAGAACCTGTTTGCTGCGACTTTAAGTGATGCTACAGAATGAAGAAGTAGAATGTTAAAGGAAAATAACACAGCGTCAATCATAATGATGAGTTTGGAAATGGAGACGAGTGCTGAAGTTATTTATTCGGAACATGTTTGATAATTTTAGTGCCTTTCTCTTTTCCATTGTCATCACCCGGCCGCTTTAACCTAGGATCCCTGTGGCTAACTTGAGGTAGTTTTGTTTCCGTAATTTCCATTCTTCTACCGACGGAGGACTCTCGTTTTCGACTGTCGGTGATATATTATGCTCTTCCCTACTTTGCATGTTACCGTCTTTGAGGGATGTTGGTGGTGTCAATACACTTCCGCCCTCTGTTTTCACATCCTGGTTTAGTGAAGGCTGTAACGGATTATGATTTATTTCTTGGGGTACCTGTGTTGGCAGTAATGCATCCGACTCAGCCGTAGGTAGCCTTTCCGGTTGCGGTAGTTGATTATTAATATCAGAATTGTAGTTCTCAGTTATCTGATCCCCCACCTGTTGACCTAACAACTCTGTCTCCCTGGGCGTCACAGAAGTGGCCGGCATAGTGTTCTGGTGTTCATTTGGAGTTGCCTGTGTAGCTTCATGTATGTCACTAGGGGACGAACTGTGTGAGTTTCTTTCAGAAGTCAACTGCATAGCTGGCAGCGGACTGCGCTGTGTCGGCAGTTTCTCACTTGCCAAGGTCGCCCAGGTGGGACTAGCAGGCTGTTCGGTTAGCTGGACAGGTTGTTTACGTCGTGCGCATTGACCCCGTAAGTGCCCCACTTCATTACAAGACGAACACGGTGTAGGCTGATTTTCGTAACTGCTCAGGGCTTTATGCCCACCAATATCTAAGTAAGACGGTATATGTAGCTTTAACATTAATCGAATTGCTCGTACACCATTATAAACCATGCACCGGAAACCTGAGCTGCATGTTTCATCCTGAATCGAAAAAATGGTCCTATATTTACTAATATGTTCGATAATTATTCTGTGTGGTACCTCCATCGGAAGATTAAAAATTCGCACCAACTTTGTACCAAGACCCGCAGAATCAATAGTCACTTTGCTACGGAACCCATTACTGTGTAAGAAGGAGTGCTCACCTGCATAATCCTGTAGCAGTTTTTCAGTTGTTTCATGCTTCTTGCATTTTATGTACACTTGCCGCGATATACTATTAAGCTGGATCATCTCGATGTCTCTTTCTTCTAGGTTCAAGGTGTCAAAAACCCAGTCATGCACTTCGCATGGGGCTGGTCGGGGCGTGTCTCTTTCGGTGAAATTGATCACAATCGTGTTCTTCCTTTCCACTATCATGATGATCTTTAGCTATATAACCACATAGATATCTTGAACAACCTCATCTGTCACCACTGTCAAGCGTTTATCAGGTAGTCACACACAAGTAATAACAGACTCGTTAGACCGTACACTCAGTTCACGAGCTCTCTAGCTGCCCTGACTTGCACGCACGCTGGTCCAAGCAGAACTGACATTCGTGACCCTTCTGGTGGAAGAAGAACAAAGGTCCCCCGCGATCGCTGCCGAGTTGCGTTTTCCTGCCTTCCGTAGTTTTAATTCAGTGGCCTTCGACAGTTCCTTGTTGCTTGTTGATTCGACAAGTGATTTAATTTTTCTGGTCTGGAATTTTGAGGGACATTCTTCAAACGCTTTCTTCGGTCTACCGCTTGATTTCTCAACAGAATTATTTATCGGGGGATTACACACAATGTTGATGTCGATGTCCTTATCCAGCCACGTTACGTTGTCGTCTAAAAATTTCTGCCGGTGCCGATGGGCTTTGTTTCATTTAATCTGTATATTATAAACACATGTTCTTATTCTTGCTCGCGAACTTGTGGTCAATTCTGCGACCCCGGTTTGTTCCATTATGTAGTTCGTTAAAGCTTCCAATCACTTTGTTGACGCATATTGTGTCCATACATCGAATACAGCACACAATGTAAACACGGGAACCATTTTAAAAATAAAAATATTTTAACGTTATTGCGCGAAGTTCAACAAGATTTCTCGATTGTTTTCACTATTATATTATATAAGCTTTAATGTAAAATTAATTCGAAGCATAAACACCACAGAACAACTAGTTAAAAACATTCTTTCTAATTCACAAACTAGATTTTTCGCAAAGGTTAACATACACACTTTTCAAAGTGATGTTATGAACAAACTCTACAATGAAATTCAAACTTCAAGTACAAAATCTTATATTAACACACCAGCAATAGTATTGCAGCACTGTGCCGATCATTACGTGTAAGCACACAGGTCAAATGAACTAAGAGTACGGTGATTATTTGGCGCAGCCTCTGAACGCGCACACCTCGTTGCCTCACTTCAGTCCCTATTTGCTATAGTTGCACGCGACCCTCGTCCGAATTCCCGGCAATTCCTTTCAAATGGGACATTCAGCTATCTAAATTTCAGGTATTCTTTTCTAGATTCCATGGTCGAAAAACTGAATAAAGTTACCGTGGATTGATGAAAACCGAGCGAGTTTGCCATGCGGATAGAGGCGCGCAGCTGTGAGCTTGCATTCGGGTGATAGTAGGTTCGAACCCCACTGTCGGCAGCCCTGAATATGGTTTCCCGTGGTTTCCTTCACACCAGGCAAATGCTGGGGCTGTATCTTAATTAAGGCCACGGCCGCTTCCTTTCCACTCTTAACCCTTTCGTATTCCATCGTCGCCGTAAGACCTGTCTGTGTCGGTGCGACTTAAAGCCAATTGTAAGAGATTGATGAAATCTCCCACTGTGTAGTTTGAGAACTATCCTGGACATATATCAGTGTCTCGTACATATTCCTGTACATTCATGCTAACGTATATCCTGTCAACGCGTTAACCTTGTGACTTCCCCTCTCGGAGAACAATCATCGAACGGGAAATGCAACCATTCAAGCTAAGGGCGCCAATCTTTAAGTTGAGGACTTAAAGATAAAAATTTATAATCAAGCTTGGACGGACTCTTATCACAGGGGTGGGGTGATAGTACACTAATCATTAAGCAGGAGAATTAGAAATCAAAAGGCTAATTAAGGCAGATTGATTAAAGTGAACTAGAAAAATACTATTTATTATATTTAATATAAATGACGACGGTTTAACGAGAACTGAATTTAAAATAGAAAATGAGTTTAATAAAAAATTGAATGACTCTACTTCGCGAAAACTTGCAATATCTTTAACTCGCTTGCTCACCATGTAGTCTTGTTCTGCTGGTCCTTGGAAAGCTTCCATCCTTGTAGCTGGAACATCACCGGTCGTCTTTGAGATCTCTTCATCTGCAGCTAAGTACCATTCCTGCCTTGCAAATTGCACCCACCACTAATTGGAAGATGACTTCAAAACTAACACTCCCTATTATGCTTTATCCCATATATTGGAGATAAGCCCTAAGTCATAGTTAGAAGAACCACCTTGGGTTATATGGAGAGGATACTCAATTAAGAATCCTTCCAACTTTACTGAAAATGTGCTCTGAAGTTTCATTTCTATCTGGTTTAATACTACCTATTGACTTAGACTGGTTCAAACTGGTCTCGTAGCCGAGCTGTACGTACTTCCTGATGAGAGTGGCTATACACCCCTCATTCAGAATTTCTAAGTATCGAGACGAAGAATCAAGTAGAGAATCAAGTAGAATAATGTAGAATAATATCGATCAGAATCACGTAGAAGTCTCGTAGAAGATCCGTAGAAGACTCGTAGAAGATCCGTAGAAGATGAAGCCAAGAGCTCCAACACGCCCTTTTATAACCTTCTCTCGCGCTAATTACAGGTCGCTACACGTGGTCCAATCAGATGACACGTCTCTCCCCACTCCAGATATTAGAGTTGACGGGTCTTAACCCTGATATCAACTGTTCTTCTATTAGTCCTTTCACTCAGTATCCATGGCAACATGACGCTCCTTTGAAAATATAGGCGGTGATCAGTTTGAATAATTCTGGTCGAAATACGGTAGCTTACGTTAGGACGCGTGAACACGTGCTTGCTTTTCCCAGAACTTGGTGTCTAAATTTGTCCTTCCTTCTTCCTCGGTGATGTGGCAAGATAGAGGAAATCTACTGCAAGTTAATTTTAAACTAATGTCGCAAGAATCTAAGTGAATATTAGGATATTCAGCCCTCGTTTACAAGTCGTAGTTACAAAGTAATGAAATGATAGTGAGCAAATGATTAAACATGAATTATAATACAATTACATACCAAAATAAATATCATGACGTTAAATTCCTGAATTAATTACACATAATAAAATTAACATAATTACACTGTAACGTCTGGAACGTTACATACGCCCCCATGAGTTCTTAACATATATCACATGAGTTGAGAACTCACACACTTACTCCCACATTGACTTGAAATACCTCTATTACCTGCCCATTACGAGCGACAGTATTTTCATACAATTAATTATATCTCACTCTTTCCATATCTCTCTTAGACTGCTTACCATTGCGAATGTCTGTTATTTCAGTTCATCTTGAGGTTTAGATGCTAAATTATGCCCAACATGAGCAACTTTTCACTTTTGTAAAAAACAAGGTTATCCTAGAAAATATAACATAATATATATACAATTCAGATTACAAACTCTGCCGAGTGTCTATTTGTCCTTTTACTCCCCATCTTTCCGACATTCTTTGCTAGATAGCAGTAACACGTTCTCTTCCAATCTTTTATATTAAAACCATGGAAAACAAATGATACAAACAATTTACACTTTTATCACTCTTTTGAATGTTTCAACCTTATCTTGAAGCAGGATGCAATACACTTCACACGAATACCCACGTGATTTAAGCTCACGGTAAAATTATTGCAAGTTAGAATTGCACATACGGGAAAATTAATTATTTGCCGTCGTCAGCTTTAATTAGCCTTCTGTAACATCTCAGAAAACAAATATATAAAATTTCATGGCCTCACATACGGAAAACAGATGATCTATCGTAAATGAACAAGCGTAAATCTACCGCCACACAAACACCTCCCTTGTTTACAAACACAACTAGGAAATACCACCACAATTGAGACGTAAACTCATTCCGCTCGTAGTCTGACATAACAGGTAGCAACTTCCCCGAGTTACTGACCTATATCTCACAATCCGGTTCAGCCACCTCACACGACAGGTATCTCCGTAAACTACTAATGTTATATGAACCATTCATTACGCTCTCGCCATCCGCTAACTTGTAAGCACAGGGTCCTAGTTTTCTATGTACTTTATAAGGGCCTTGATATAAAAGAAAAAATTTCTTTGTTACCTTATCCTCACTATTTGACAACATGGGAACTCTCACCAAAACCATATCACCTACCTCAAAGTTATCAAGTACCTTACGTTTCTGCTGCCTTTTACGTTTATCTCCAGATTTAATCAGGTTCTCCCGTGCCAGTCGGACGTAAAATTCAGCATTACGAGGTGGTTCCTCAGGCAAACCTAACACTCTCACTACAAATCGTCTGAAAAAATTACATACACCAATATACGATCTGAGCTCCTTAATATTTCTAGGTGTCGTAGTATTCAATATTTTTTCAATTCTTGTGCTCTCAGGCGTCACTCCCATTGCCGATACACGGTGCCCCAAAAAAGTCACCTCTCGTCTACTGAAAACACATTTGTCAAGTTTCAGAGTAAAACCAGCATACTCTAATTTAGAAAAAACCCTCTCCAAGTGGTCCAAGTGCTCTTCAAAGGTACTAGATCCTATAACCAAATCATCGATATAAATAGTAGCATAATCTCCAGTATCATCTCCCAAGGCAATACTTAGTGCGCGAATTAGAGCTGCCGAACTCGTACGGGCCCTAAAGGAACACGCCTAAATTGGTACAAACTATGCTTATAGCTGAAAGCAGTAAGAGGCCTGTCTTCTGATCTTAAAGGTATCTGCCAAAAACTACTCCTAAGATCTAACGTAGAAAACCAACTCTTACCCTGAAAATTCTGTATCAACTCTTCAATGGTTTGTGATCTCAACTGATCAGCACCAATACGTCTGTTCATCTCCCTGCCATCAATACACAAACGTATTGATCCATCAGACTTAGGCACGACAATTAAGGGATTAACATATTGACTGTTTGATAATTCGATCACATCGTCTGCTAACATAGCTTGAATTTGATCCTCTACGGCTTTGGCATATTTGTGTGGTATCGGATACCGCGGTCCGCTGAATGGAGTCTTATCCAGCACAGAAAAAGAATGTTCATACAGATGGGTAACACCAGGTTTCTCGGAGAAAATCTCCACGTGTTCACATAACACTTCAAATAACTTGTCATTCTGGATTTCATTTAACTCATTTCTACTTACGGCTTCTTTCAAGCCACATATTTTATCCTCATTAATCCACAACTGACACAACTTCAGGCCCTCACTAGCCTCTTCATTAACTTTAGAAACCTCTCTCATTCTCCACACTGTACTAACTTCCGTTTTCCTCTGAATTTCCTCCTCAAACTTGACCTTGATATCCTCATTATTCCACCTCAAATTTAGCACTAGATCATTGTAATTTAACTGAGCCAATTTTAACGTTAACCAGTCAGATCCCAAGATAAGATCAAATATCAAATGCGGAATTACCAAACATATCTGAACGCTAATAAAATTATTAATACAGATCGGAACAACTACTTGTTTACAAATTTGCTTAGACCTCTTTCCAACAGCCGTAATGATGAAAGTAGACTTAACAGGCATTTCCTCCAACTGAATACCCTGTTTCACTAATGACTCATACCACTGAGAAATAATACATGATATCTGACTACCAGAATCAATCAAAACTTTAACCCACGCCCCCCAGACTTTCAATTTAACAACGGGATTGACTACTTTATTACTTGAATCTCCATTATTCTGCTCGGGTTCATACAACAAATCGTCTCTAACATCTAGGTCATATGGTAACACTTTCATGGCAAGACACTTCGCTACCTTCGTACTAGGCTGGAATTCTGACCTAACATTACAGCCTCTAGTTAGTTTAAAGGTTCCCTTTGTGTATTGACGTTGGACTCATTAGTACATTGCTCTGGCCTCCGTTGGGAATTTCCTGTCCTATATTCAGGTGCTCCGCTCCTGCTGTTCTGCTGAGGTCTGAACTGATTGCGAGCTTCGTGATTCTGTATTCTACCGTTATGTCTCATTCCGTTGTGATGACTAAAGTTCTGAATATTCTCCGTTCTACTCCTAAGGTTACCTAACGCATCAAAACTGCCTAGTAGGTTCTCCATCTCCTGAATAGTTCCAACTTTTTGCATGCAGGCCGCTTCTCTCACCCTGTCCAGAAAATGTCTCAAAAGTAGTCTTACAACATCAGACCCCTCGGTTATACCATCTAAGTTCTGACAAATCATGACATGTGCCAGGAAGTACTCGGTCATAGTAACTCCTTCATGCTGTTTGTACCTCCCAAATACCACCCTTTCTCTCTCCCGAGCTTGTATCGCTTCATTCCAGAATTTCTCTCTAAACTTATTTCTGAATTCTTTCAGGTTCGTCATGGTCTGCCTATATACCATGAACCAAGACCGAGTTTCTCCTACAAAAGCATGGTCAATATTTTCCATAACGTCTTCCCAGTCCATAGACCCTTCCTCTAGACGCTTTTCAAATCGTTTTTCAATCATCTTAAGGAAATCTAGCGGGTTCGTTTGTTTCCCATTAAATTTAGGTAGTTCAATTTCCCTAATGTAGCTATTTCCTAGACATTGCCTTCCCGTGAAAACCTGTTTATCCTTTGCCACCTGTTTTAACTGATTTTCTGCTTTCTCCATCCGGCATTCTACATCTTTGTCTCTCCTATCAATTTCTCTCTCCAAATTAACCTGCTTCTCTTTCAATGTCCTAATTTCAATCTTATTCTCTTCAGCTATCGCAAACCTTTCTTCACTTGCCCGGGTCTCATCTTCTATTCTAAGCTTTACCGTGTCAATCTCTTGTTGGACGTGGTCTTTGAATATCCGTATTTCCCCTCTTTGAGTCTCAACTCTCTTATCAATACTAGTGACCTGCCACATTACTTCCTCCCTAGTAGAGTTGTTTTCCTTCCCCATTAATTCCAGGAATTCACTTCTCTGCTCCGCAAACTTTTCTTCTACCTCTTTCCCTTGCCGTACATATTCCCTTTTTTCTGGTCCTCTAATAGCTTATTAAAATGTTCATTTTTTACCACCAGATCGCGTAACTGCCTACTGTGTTCGTCCATTCTCCGATTCGCTTCCTCCTTATTTTCCCTCATCTCCCTGCTTAATTCAGCTTTAGTTTGTTCTAACTGTTCTTTCAGTTCAGATTTAGTTTGTTCTAATTCACTTTTTATTTCAGTTTTACTGTCCTCTATCTTACTTAACATTAACTGCATCATTCCCATTAACTGATCATTATTATTACTTTCATTGTTAGTGTTTACTTCCGCTTCGCCCCCCATCCTACTATCATCTGACTCCATACTGACTTCTTTCTGCTTGCCTTCACTCTCCATACTACTTACACTTCTATCTTCAATTTCCTCTACTAGACTACACAACTCTTCCTCTGAACTCAATACATTATTGCCTTTTATCGCCCGTCCACTGCGCAACATCCTCTCCTCTTTCTTCTGATCAGCCATGACCCTTCCCACAATCAAACACTCCTAATGCAACGTGGATATCCAAATTTTGCCCATAATACGAATTCTGATATCGTTACTGTCATTCACTGCTCCGTACTTAATGATTTTCTCGCCACACGTTGGAGCGGCATTTATGTGTCTTCCCCTCTCGGAGAACAATCATCGAACGAGAAATGCAACCATTCAAGCTAAGGGCGCCAATCTTTAAGTTGAGGACTTAAAGATAAAAATTTATAATCAAGCTTGGACGGACTCTTATCACAGGGGTGGGGTGATAGTACACTAATCATTAAGCAGGAGAATTAGAAATCAAAAGGCTAATTAAGGCAGATTGATTAAAGTGAACTAGAAAAATACTATTTATTATATTTAATATAAATGACGACGGTTTAACGAGAACTGAATTTAAAATAGAAAATGAGTTTAATAAAAAATTGAATGACTCTACTTCGCGAAAACTTGCAATATCTTTAACTCGCTTGCTCACCATGTAGTCTTGTTCTGCTGGTCCTTGGAAAGCTTCCATCCTTGTAGCTGGAACATCACCGGTCGTCTTTGAGATCTCTTCATCTGCAGCTAAGTACCATTCCTGCCTTGCAAATTGCACCCACCACTAATTGGAAGATGACTTCAAAACTAACACTCCCTATTATGCTTTATCCCATATATTGGAGATAAACCCTAAGTCATAGTTAGAAGAACCACCTTGGGTTATATGGAGAGGATACTCAATTAAGAATCCTTCCAACTTTACTGAAAATGTGCTCTGAAGTTTCATTTCTATCTGGTTTAATACTACCTATTGACTTAGACTGGTTCAAACCGGTCTCGTAGCCGAGCTGTACGTACTTCCTGATGAGAGTGGCTATACACCCCTCATTCAGAATTTCTAAGTATCGAGACGAAGAATCAAGTAGAGAATCAAGTAGAATAATGTAGAATAATATCGATCAGAATCACGTAGAAGTCTCGTAGAAGATCCGTAGAAGACTCGTAGAAGATCCGTAGAAGATGAAGCCAAGAGCTCCAACACGCCCTTTTATAACCTTCTCTCGCGCTAATTACAGGTCGCTACACGTGGTCCAATCAGATGACACGTCTCTCCCCACTCCAGATATTAGAGTTGACGGGTCTTAACCCTGATATCAACTGTTCTTCTATTAGTCCTTTCACTCAGTATCCATGGCAACATGACGCTCCTTTGAAAATATAGGCGGTGATCAGTTTGAATAATTCTGGTCGAAATACGGTAGCTTACGTTAGGACGCGTGAACACGTGCTCGCTTTTCCCAGAACTTGGTGTCTAAATTTGTCCTTCCTTCTTCCTCGGTGATGTGGCAAGATAGAGGAAATCTACTGCAAGTTAATTTTAAACTAATGTCGCAAGAATCTAAGTGAATATTAGGATATTCAGCCCTCGTTTACAAGTCGTAGTTACAAAGTAATGAAATGATAGTGAGCAAATGATTAAACATGAATTATAATACAATTACATACCAAAATAAATATCATGACGTTAAATTCCTGAATTAATTACACATAATAAAATTAACATAATTACACTGTAACGTCTGGAACGTTACAACCTGACTACTCTCTCTGAATCACATGTTAACAGGCAGGCGCGGCTCGAATGTTCTGCTGTCGATACAAAGGCAAGTAGGTGCGCATTCTGCCGGCTTAAGGCGACGGTGTGTAAATATTTTTCGATATTCTTCGGTAGTTGTAAATGAGTGAAACATATGGCGCTAACTGTTTGTGAACTGTGAAGTGAAAAGATATTAAGTATTTGAGAAGTACGAGTAGGACGTATACTTCAGCATATGCTTCATATTTCTACTGAATGTGAATATACTAACAGCTTGCAATATCCCGGCTTGCAAACCGGGCAGCGATAAACAGTCGAATGAAAAACGACACTTATTTACACCCCCATAGGATTCCAAAGCCGGCCCCGTGGTGTAGGGGTAGCATGCCTGCCTCTTACCCAGAGGCCCCGGGTTCGATTCCCGGCCAGGTCAGGGAGTTTTACCTAGACCTGAGGGCTGGTTCGAGGTCCACTCAGCCTACGTGATTAGAATTGAGAAGCTATCTGACTGTGAGATAGCGGCCCCGGTCTCGAAAGCCAAGAATAACGGCCGAGAGGATTCGTCGTGCTGACCACACGACTCCTCGCAATCTGCAGGCCTTCGGGCTGAGCAGCGGTCGCTTGGTAGGCCAAGGCCCTTCAAGGGCTGTAGTGCCATGGGGTTTGGTTTGGTTTGGTTTAGGATTCCAATCTGTTCTTCAAGTAATCGAAGGCTATTCCACGATACGATCTGCCTTTGAGTGATAAGAATAGTATCGGTGATCAGCATTTTACGGCCGAACTTTTCCAAAAATTTGACAGTTCGTTATTAATGGTGTAAGATGTAAACTGGATCCCACAGCAGTCGCACGCATTTTTCCAAAGCTTACTAAATGTTTATCACGAAACACCCTACGAAGGTAATCCCAAAAATAAGGTCTCCTACTTTTATAAATACATAGACCTGTTTATTTCTACAATGGGTTACATCATTTTACAGCTCGAACGTTTAGCTACTTTTCTACATAACCACCATTTTGGTCGATGCATTCTTATAGACACTGTGACAGTTTTTGTATGCCCATGTCATACCAGCTCGCCGCCATGCTGTTCATGAAGTTGTGAGCGGCGCTTCAGGAAACCTCAGGAACCAAAGTGCAGAGTTCATTCAGGGTGATCCACCAATTTTCACGCGTGGTTTGCTCAACCTTCACGAATGTCTCGACAGAAATTAACGGTCTCCCGCTCATTTGTTCGTTCGTCGTGAATTTCAGTCCGACCGGCTGCAAACTCTCTACACTTATGAATATATTTATATTTTTGACATCCATGCACGACTCACCACACACTTCCGTCAATTGGCGATGGATTTCGATCGGTTCAGTACCTTTTGCGTTCAAAAACCAAATGACTGCGCGCACTTCGCACTTGGTGGTAACATCCAATAGGAGCTCCATCCTCAACGGCTGCCAAGCCAAGACTGAGTGCCTCAGCTTTTTTTCAGTGGGGGGGGGGGGGCGAAGCCCGCTCCCCCCGCGTGACCATCGACTCAATCTACATGGCCTCCGGCATGCTATTATTTCTAAGAAGAAGAAAGAGATAGCAGGGAGGAGTGGGAAGTGATACAAGGAGTATCTGACGGTTTCCGAGTTAGACTCGCTACCACGGCAAGAGTTTGTATTAGGTAAGGTGGTGTTGATGTATGGTATTGAAGGGACCAAGGACCAAGGGGGATGTTTTCATTCCCCTCTAGGGGAGGGGCGGGCCACCTAGAAGGTAACGCCTTCTCTCTGGCCAGGAGATTTGGCGGGGTTTGGGGATTTGGAATGGTTTGAAGTTAGAAAGGGGGAGCGTTAGGTTTTAGTGAAGTGGGGGAGTTTGACCTCTTGGCTAAGTGTGCAGCATGTGCCCTTGTGCTTTTTATTAAGAATTTCTTACAATGGTTACATGTGATTACAATAGAATACAAAGGTTGTACATTAGTTTCTTACTTGCTAGTGAGTAGGATGGGAAGGATTTGTTGGTAAAATGCGGTGATATTTGCTAGGGACGTGAGTAGAAGGTGGAGGAGGTTTGTATTATGGTGTGGATTCGGGAGATGGTGTTGGGGACGGGGTTGGTTGCGAGGTGGGTTTGGGCGGTTTTGGGTTTTGGGTGGGGAGCGAGATGGTTCCACTCGGTGTTGCTTCCCGAAGAGCTGAATTCCGTGTTGGATGAGGCGCTCTGTCTCTTCGGGAAGCTGGAGATGTAGTCGCACCATGTAGGTCGGCCCGGCTGCATTCTGGATTCTGGTGGCTTTCTTTGGTTGGAGTCCTGTGTTTCTGATTTCCTGTAGGATGAGCTCCGGTGGGATGGCTGGGTTGATGCCTCGGATGACGCAGCTGCTGGTGCTTTCTTGTGTTGATGGTGATGGTGACTGGGTAGTTCGGTGAGGCCCGGACTCGGACTCGGGAGCTGGTGGCGGTCGTTCTGTTTCCATTGCGCTGTTGCGGACTTCTTCTTCTGTTGTTGGTGGCCGGGTAGGGCTGGGGAGGGTTGATGTGGTGGGAGACATCATGATGGGAGTGGAATGGGCCATGGTTGTAGTAGTTACAGGAGTAAGGGGAGCGGTTCGGGCGGGGGTAGTAGCAAGGGTGGTGGTGATGGTAGTTACTGGGGTGGTGAAAGGATGGGTTGACGGTTGGTGTGGTGGGAGGTATGGTGGGGGGGTGTAGGGTGGTGGAGGTATCTTTGTTGGCGTTCGAGGTGACTGGGGTGGCTGGGTTCCCGGGTCCGGTCCGAGATCGTTTGCCATGTACGGTGGGCATGGCTCTGCAAGGTGTGGTTTGCCGTGGATATATATGCCATATCTGATGGCTGCGTGTACTGCCCGTTCTGTGGCTAGCTTGATTAGCACTCTGTCAGTGGGGGTGAAGTCTATTTGGATTCTTGAAAGATTAATTGCTGGAACTCCTTCGTTCTTGAGGTAGGCCAGTAGAGCTGCATCGCTGAAGGAGAGATCTACACCTGATAAGATGATGTTTGGCATGATAGGGGAGGCCGGCTTCCTGCTTGGTGCCTGGCCTGATTCTGTTTTATTGGGACGGCTAGGGCACGATAGTAGAGTTGTGGAGTCCCCTAGCCGTAATAAAAACGGTGTAGATCGTTTCTCGGATGATGGAGAGGCGATCTATTGAAGGGTCAGGGAAAAACCACATAGGCAGAAAGAAGAAAGAGCCTACATGTAAAACCTGACATCTTTTGATAGCACATGCAAGAATGTGCGCTGGAAAAAGACCAGAGGTTGGGGATCAGTCCGTCTGGGCACTGCTGTGACTAGCGCGGTCCTTGCCGCCTGCGGAGCCGTGCGTCGAGTACCACTAGGGCCTGTCGCACGGCTCCACCTCCTTGGGGTACCTCGTACCCAGTCTCCGATCCCGGAGAATGAGGCCAAGCCCGCCGAGGCGAGGGCCTACTGGAAGGGGGTGGGTCATGGCGCCGGGCCTCCTTCCTCCCTGCCCGCGCCATGGCCCGATAGATAGGGCAACTGCGATGGGAGGCCGGGTGGCCCCCCGAGCAGTTGGCGCACACCGGCGCCTCCCTAAGTGTTGCGCAGGCCGTGTAGTGGTGATCACCACCACAGCGGTTGCACCTCACCTCGAGCCCACAACTGACCTGACGGTGGCCCCACCTCAGACAGCGGAAACACTGCAAGAGCTGCTGAGGGGGACGTTTTACTCTCACCTGACTGCCGCTACCCGCTGAGGTCCTCTCCTGATTGGCTCCTCGGTTGACTGCTGTCCTGTGAGCAGTCTTGGGTTGCGGCTGGGCGGCCCTCTCCTGATGGGCCAGCGTCGCCTTCTGCTTCCTGGTGCGGCGTCGTCTTCTTCTTCTTCCATGGGGATGCTTCTCGGCTGGGGAGGAGGCCTCGTCCAGGTGGCCCTCCTCCCGGCCTGGTGACCCCGGGGTGGCTGGTGGCTCCTCTGCGTTGCCATCTGCTTCTTCTTCCTCCCGGCTGGCGGCGGCGGCGGCGTCGGTCAGTGCTAACACTCGACTGCGTTCCCGGTCCTGTGGGGCGCACATCGAGGTCTGCATCTCGAACGACATGTTGGCTGGCAGGGCCTGGACGGCGGCTTCAGCACGCCAAGGGGCGTCCTTGTCCACTGCCATGCTGCCATCCACCATCACGAGCGCTCTCCTGGTTTGCGCCCGGGTTACAGGCCCCTCCTGGTAGGCCTGCGTCTGCGACCACTTCGCCTTGGTAGGTGGTCGACGATCCTGGTTGGCTGCCTTGTTGGTCTGCGTGTACTTCGTAGAGTACAGCTTTCCAACTGGGGTCGCGCCGTCGCGGCGCTCGGGGGCGCCGCCGTCGTCCTCGGTCCTTGGCTCCGTCTGCGTGGCTGCCTCCTGGTAGCCCGAGATGTCCAGGTGCTCCATTAGTCCTGGTAGCCGGGCAACCTGGAACTGCGGGGACGCCTGCTCCTCGTAGATCCGGAAGCAGGCTGCATCCCTGGGGCGGAGGATGACCGCCCAGCCAGGTATTACATCGCTGATGGTCTCGTAGAACTCCTCTCCGATGGACGAAGCGATGCGCTCGATGGTAAGGGTCAGGTAAACCGTCTCCTGGTAGGCGGGCTCCCCCACCGGTTGAACACCACCAGCGCCGGAAGTCTGACGTCGGGGGCTGTCTCTGATCTGAGCGCTGCTTGTGTTGCCTCAACAGCTCCTTTGTAGTTGAAGTTGTCCGGTAACACTTTGCCGATTAGTTCCTCCATCCTGGTCCTCCTGTAACAGAAGGAAAGAAAGAGCGAGCACTGAGAAGTGCTACAGCTCAGACAATGCTCCTTCGAAAATGTACTAATAAGTACAAGTGCCTGGCTGATACTTGAAAAGTACAGAGCGCCTGGCAAGGAGAGAGAAAGCGCAGCGAGAGGCACGTACGTCCTTTCACTACGACAGTCAGCTCATCCTTGTCAGTGCCTCAGCGTGGCATGCGCATATTTATATTCGAGCGCGGCAAGCACTCTTCACAATATTGTGACCAACAGCCCCACGAACAGAGTTATGTATTTATGAAATATAGGAGACCTTATTTTTGGGATTACCCTTGTAGTAAGAAACTCTCCATATTAACACCAATCTACCAGATCAGATGTACCTTCTGGTAATGATTAATTCATACTAGTTTTCCCTAGTATTAGTTCTGTAAGTTCTAGTGCTTGTCAATAAACAGTTTGAGCTGATAATCACAGATAATTCTTCTTTTAAAAAAGAAACATATCCAGAAGAAAGCTACTTTTGTTAGAAGTAGATTAAAAGAAGAAGAGCATGCTGAACTAGAAAGACTAAATAGGAAAGAGAAGATAATAACTGATATCACACTGAGGAATAACAATGTTAACAGTTTAAAAGACATGCATTACGATGAACTTCTACTGGAAGCACTCCTAATGAAAATTAAGTCTCCGAAAGGTCACAGACATTGTAGATGTTGACTACATTACCTTCTGCCACTGCTATATACCAACACATCTTATCAGTCTGTTCAAATGCCTGAAATGTTCACACGGTATCTATCATAATTCAGTCATTGTATTTCCTCAAGTCTTTAAAACTTATGATAATGATGACAACAGGTTAGGAATATTATTTGTTAGTGAAGTGAAACTAGAGGAATAAATAGTTTAATGGCACTTATTTAAAAATGGACGGATATGTCGACTTTGCTGTCCTCACACCAGAAAATCAACAAGCAAATATTGCAAATAATGCCCTGGTGTTTATGTATGTACCACTCTTAAAGCACTGGGTACAAGCTGTTGCAATATATGCGAGTCGTAATTCCACACCTGGTGACATACTGTCAAAAATAATAATGGGAGGTTATTGTTAAATTAGAAAATGCAAGGATTTGTATTGTTAGATTTGTATGCAACTGGATTCAGACAAACACTTCGAAAACCGTCAAAAGTAGTTAGTGGGACGTAAATCATTAATATTAATTATTCAGACAAGCAGAAAAGCTTGATAAAATATCAATGTTACTGACAAACTCAATAACGTCAGTGTAAGCATTTCGAATCCTGTGAGCTCCTCCCGAAAGGTTTGGGCATTTTCAGATGCACTTCATGCACTTAAACCCATTATAAACTATTTATTGCAAAGGAAAATTCTACCTATTAAGTGTCAGTATCAGCTTCGACTACTACAGGCTAGTTTATGAAAATGACACCCTCCGGGATTCTGCAGGCTTTTGGGTATGTCCGAAAAAACTTATCGCACACCAGTCCTAACAGTTTTCAGAAAATGAATGCTCGTTCGGTGGTCCAGTTATTCAGCAGGGCTATGCCAATTGCGATATATTTTAAGAGATAGCAATGCTTTTGAAGTTATGAAAGCCACATACATTTTTTTTTGCTAGGGGCTTTACGTCGCACCGACACAGATAGGTCTTATGGCGACGATGGGATAGGAGAGGCCTAGGAGTTGGAAGGAAGCGGCCGTGGCCTTAATTAAGGTACAGCCCCAGCATTTGCCTGGTGTGAAAATGGGAAACCACGGAAAACCATTTTCAGGGCTGCCGATAGTGGGATTCGAACCTACTATCTCCGGGGTGCAAGCTCACAGCCGCGCGCCTCTACATGCACGTCCAACTCGCCCGGTCACATACATTTTAACGAGGGAGCTAAGTGAAGTTTCCGAAGTACTGAATGCCAAAACACCTAACGAAGAATGTTTTCCTGAACGTGAGAAACCTTATCTCATCGTTTGTGTGAAATGAGTGAGATTTTAAAAGCACTAAATAATAAATTTGCTTCTGATGGAACTGTTGAATTCTTGCCTGTGACACAATAGAGCTTACACAGTATTTGTTGAGCAGTGGGTTGTCTTATATTCTTACAAACAAATTAAACTAGGGCCCTTTGGAAAGGCTCTTTTGTACTCTACGAACTATAAGGTGTGATGATCTCCCTTCTAAAATTGAGTTTTTGCTTCTGCACATGTTACAATCAATGTACGTCCCCTTAATGAATGCTCTACCTAAAGGAGATAATTGCCAGTCTGAAGTTGAAATACCCCTCAAACCATTTTTTCAATCCGATTAGAGCCATGCCAAAAGCTGTTGTTAAAGTGAATGTAAAAATCATAAGTACAGTTCAAAAAGAAATTCGCAGCAAGCTTACCTTTGATCAGCCACTATTATCTAGTCGGGAAGATGAACCAATAGCTTCTTTCAGCAATTCAAAAACAATTTAATTCATAACTTCCGTGGATATATTGTTAAACATGCAAGCAAAGTGTCCAACTGTGCAGCATACATCGATTCTCTACAAAACAGTTCAGAGGAGGCAAAGGGCAATCCGTTTTTAACACTAACAAGTCTACAAGAATATAGCAAATCATGTAAGTACCTCATTTACCCATCAAATAAGTTTTTCGTGGTATTTTCTCATGTAAAGGAAGTTGTGAGAAATTTTAATGTACTAGGATCATTATGGAGAAAAATATTTCATTAAGGCCCCGATAGTTTGCTTATAACTACTCTTTCTCATTGACTAGGTTGCTGTAGTAAACACGATCAGGACTTGATTCCAAAATTAATTTTCCACTACATAAAATGCCGATTCTCTTTCGGAATATTGTATGACCGCAAAACATACCCAGAAAATGTCAAAGGTGCCCAGTTAACTGCCGGTGAGATTCATAATTAAGTTGAGCATATTAACATACAATTAAGTAGTTATGTAGGAATTGCGTGTGTATGACATACCGGTACGTATTTATAACTGTCATGTGGCAGCCAGCTGAGGTTTGATATGTTTATTATGATATATTGTCTATCATGCACACTAAAGCAGTTGACATCTTTTTTAAGGTTATAACTGCTAATTGCAACTGAGAGTGATATGCAGTCAGTTTCGTGGGGAATTACTGAAATATCATTTAGCTAAACTAGGCACATAAACGTTTGAGATATCAAGAGATTATGTTACAGACGAAACAATTTCTGATATAATGTCGTAAAGTCTTTACTAACTATAAATTATTTCGTACGCATTCTTCACAGATTTATTTCAAAAGAAGGAACACTATATTATTTTGCATTAAACACATATCACACACAAACACAGT
This sequence comes from Anabrus simplex, assembly GCF_040414725.1. Lineage (NCBI taxonomy): Eukaryota > Metazoa > Arthropoda > Insecta > Orthoptera > Tettigoniidae > Anabrus > Anabrus simplex. The sequence goes on along the minus strand of NC_090266.1, from coordinate 700,269,695 downwards.
CACCGGTCAGTTAACAAAATGCACATTCCTGAAACACCATAATACATTGTTCTAACCATTTATATAAAGGATAAATTCCGAATAGTCATTTCATATCCTATTCAGAAACACATGATCGCAGTGAGCTGATACCTAAGCAGCTACTCTAGTGAAGGAACCTATCAACCAGCACCAGTCATCACACTATTTCTATTCGTCGTGACTTAACTATCACAAAATTGCAATTACTTTTACAGTCCGTCAGTAATATGTATTGTAAATCTACTAGCGATGCAGAAATCAAAACTATGGCCGATATGCTTCAAACACAAGAACTGATTTCCTCTTTTATCAAACAATTAAGCTGCAACCACTTGAAACGCGAAGTGAAATTCAGGTGCCATAAATCGAATACGTAGCTAGATATAAAATGGGTGCTAATAGCAACTACAGAAGGTCGTTCGGGATCTCTGCTGACGAGTTTGAAGGCCGCTGGTGGCGCTGTTATTAACTTGAGTACATCAAAACGGGGAGAGCGTCTTTGCTCCACACAATTATTCTCTAGGAGACTATTCTCCAAAATTTACAAGGACTAGGCCTCTTACACGCACAATCTACATTTTAAAAAACACTAGTCACTGCCTTATCCGCTCAACAGTCCGAGTTACATTTACATCAGAAATTAAATACGGGAGGTTAACTTCAACAGAGGTAATAAGTGCCTATTCTACATGGCCTTAGTAAAAAGAAAAGGTTGAAGTTATTGGCCGTAAATCAAAATGTTAGGACACGGACACTTGCACTCTTTCGAAATTCACAGGAACATAATCAAAAACTCTATGTGGGCTGATGGCCTGACGTTACAGATGCTAAGCCTATACTACGGAGGTGACTAGACGGAGAGAACATTTAAATTAACAAAAAAAGAGATAAATGTTAAAGTTTACGAAATCATAGACACCTCAAAACCAAGTTGAAGGGGAATAAAATTGGGTTCCCACTCTTTATTCCCTAAGTCTTTAGACGTGTTGAAAGGTTACATGTAAAGATTACATTAAAATAGGATTTTTGAAACCTTCCTCTTGAGTTGGCTTTCTGAGACTAATACACGATTAAAAGATGTCTACCATTACCTTGAGCTGGTGAACCTTCCGAAGATGAACGAGGGATGCCGTCCCCTGCCTCCTCTACGAACACACTCTACTGCTGGACTGGAGCGATCAAGAGACAACATGGCCCAAAAGGCCCCAGCTTTTATAGCGGAGAGTAAGGTTCCAGAATTATCTGGGCCGAAGACCTGAACACACCCACAAATTTGATTGGTTGATTAAATAAACTTCAAACATTCCTTAGTTGCTCATTTTTAAGGCCGGCGGGAAGAGATAGAAGTGCTGATAAATTTAGAACCCTAAAAACAATCTACAAACAATTCAGTTTTACAAACTAATGACTACAAAATTTATGTTGAAAACTAATTATCCATCCTCTCACCAGAGGGAGCACATAAGCTGCCAGTAGAGACATCTGACGAAAAAACATTGGAATTTCTTCCACTAGAAGTTTCACATTTCGAATTAGAGATGGCCCTCTAAAAGGCGCTCGTTTTAAATGTACGAAGTTGGTGTATCTCCGGTAGAGACCTCTACCCCCTAAAGTCTTTCCATGGTTGACACAGTTTTGAAATTTTACATGTTAGAAAATTTTGAACTCCAGATAACAAAGTCAGAAAAAATTCTTGATGGAGAGTTCATTTATAAGTTATCTTGCAGCAGATTAGTCTTGAAAGGTTGATAATTTATATAAAGACGGTCAGTTATGTCCAAGGTTGACGGCAAGAGTGGCCGCCACTGCCGATGCCAGGGCGGGGTGCCCCAGACCCCCAGGTACCCTCAGATACGTCTCTCCCGCTACCTTGAGAGTGGCAGCCATGGTGAGGGTCGCCACGGACCAAATATAGAAGTTCTGCCCAATGATGAAGTAGGCGGTTGTGGCACCGCATCTCTGTCCTAGCCACTAGGGATGGTGCTCAAGTTTGTCGTATAGAAGGAGACTGGACCAGAGCGAGGTGGGCCCTTACGCCGCGCCGACACCTCTTGCCAGGTGTTGTGACACGGACTCGGATAACATTAGGGCGCTGAAACAATAATTTCCTGGGCGACAGTGACCGTGTTTATGGAGAGAGTTTGTTAGAACTGTTTTGGTTGGTGGTGCTGTTAAGGCGGGCGGCATTGAGGATGAGTGTGTGGAATCCAGGTGCAGGCTTGGAGGCAGGGGCAAGGTAATGTCAAATGGGAATAGGAAAAAATGCAAATTTTACTGAAGGGAAAGTTTTCACAAAAGGTAGCACAAAACAGTTTTCATTTTGAACTTTACAGTTAACAGGGGCAGAACGCCTCCTCTATCAAGCTTGCATACGAAAACATAAGATTCTAAGCTGTTAAGGAAAGAAATATAATTACATTCTAAATGCCATGACTTGGTGGCTTATACTGAAAAACAGAGATATCATACGGGGTTTACTTGGGACAGATGAACCCTAAAAATCATCTCTGTGGCTGCATTGCTCACCAAGAGGATGATCGGCGTTAGGAAATGCGGAATAAGGCACGGTCCATGAAATCTGGGGCAAAGCTTGCCTGTGGGAACAAAATTTTCCATCATGACTTGATCACCAACCTTTAAATTGGTGGGTCTCCGTCCACGATCATATCTCTCCTTAACTTTCTCATGAGAAATTTTAAGGTTACTTTTAGCCTTCCTCCACAGATCCCTGATATTATCGGGATGTATTGTCTCTGGCAAAATCTCATTCATTGACCATAGGTTAGACAACGGCGTGTTAAGAACAAACTTGAACATGAGAAATGCAGGTGTAAATGTGTGTGACTCGTGAACAGCCGAGTGCCGAGTTGAACGCGAAAGATAACCAGTGCAGTGAAGTATCCCACCTAGAATAGTCTTCATGATGAAAAGCGATCAAAGCCGATCGAAATGAAATGAAATGGCGTATGGCTTTTAGTGCCGGAAGTGTCCGAGGACAAGTTCGGCTCGCCAGATGCAGGTCTTTTTTGATTTGACACTCGTAGGCGACCTGCGCGTCGTGATGAGGATGAAATGATGATGAAGACGACACATACACCCAGCTCCCGTACCAGCGAAATTAACCAATTAAGGTTAAAATTCCCGACCCTGCCGGGAATCGAACCCGGGACCCCTGTGGCCAAAGGCCAGCACGCTAACCATTTAGCCATGGAGCCGGACAGCTGATCGAAGATTAGGGTTAACGCGCTCGGCAAGAAAAATTGTTGGGGTAATAGGCCGATGTGGTTACATGTGAGATGTGTAAGTCAAAACAAAATTTGCAGAATAAATTGGATGTGAATGCCTTGGCATTATCAGAGACTATGTATTAACAAGGACCAAAAGAAGCAAAAATAGTACTAAGACAAGAAATGGTAGACTGAGCGGTGGCCAGCTTAGTCGGAAATAGCCGTGAAAACCTAGAAAAATCATCTACACATACAAGAAAGAATTTGTTCCCGTTCCCCTTATATTGAGGGAAGTGTCTGACGTAATCTATATATAATTGCTCCATAGGGCGATATGCTTGGTGAGTTGATAATAACCCTACCTGACTGGACAAGGTGGGCTTACCAAGCAAGCAAGTTTCACAGGCTTTAACCATTTCCCTGATTTCGCCGTCCATACTCTTCCAGATGAACATCTCTCTAATTTTTTCTCTATTTTTGAAGATGAATAAATGTCCCCCCTAATGGGGTTTCATGATAATACTTGAAGATCATGGGCACAAGAACAGCTGGAACTACAAGTTTCATCTTTTGATCATGCCTCGAAGAGCAACACAGAACCCCATTCCTCAAAACATAAGGGACAGCATGTTCATCAGAATAAAGAAGCCAGCACTGGATCTTCCCGTTGATATTTTTCGATGTCACGGAATAACATAGGGGCATCAGTCAAAATAGTACCAACACAAGGAGGTATGGAAATAGAAGGAGAAGAACTTTCCTCCGGCTCAGTGGCATCAACGTCACCAGAAAACATGGGGCTTAACCAATCTGCGACCAAATTCTCTGATCCCCGAATGTGTCGCACGTCAAATTGAAAAGACGAAATACGGATAGCCCAACGGGCGATACGCCCTGTATGACGTGGCCTCGCCAAGACTCAACTTAGAATCTGATTGTCGGTTTCTAACTCAAACTTAATATGTTCCACTTCGCCAAGGTAAACAGGACTGCAAGTCCTTCTAACTCATAAATGGAGTACTTGGCTTCTTGAGCCTATAAGGTCCTAGACGGATAGGCAATAGGTCGTCTTCCGAGTTCAGTTTCTTGAATAAGGACAGCAGCAACTGTTTGAACGATGAATTTCTTAGAGAAATCTGGAATAGCTAAGACTGGGACGTTACAGAGATCTAACTTCAGATCTTCGAACGCAGCTTGCTGCGATGGCCCCCATTCGAACTTGACACCTTTCTTACGGAATAGGTTTAAGAGAGCCACCCTATTTGCAAAGTTGGGAATAAACTTACTGAAGAAACTCACCATAATATTTATTCAAAACAGTCTTTGAAGGTGTCCACCTTTTCAATACAATTTATTCTTCTTTACAAATAGAATCTTCACATTAACATCGATTCAGTTGTTGGGACATGTTTTGCCGTCATTTAGGGCACCATCAGCCAGTTTCTCGACTCAACATCTTCAGTTAGAACCAGAATTCTGATTATAATATTGTTTAAACTATTTAGTTTGTTATTTTGAAATTTCTTGTTTAACAATACCCTTGCTTAAAACGTTATGTCTTCAATGAAGTGAGCTAAATTCTCGTCCATCCTTTGGATTTGGAAATAGTATTTGTGTACCAAAGAGGACATAGCTCTTGCAGGAATTAAATTCGCTAAAAGATGTGCATGAAAATTTTCTATAGAACTTCTCTCAGCTATTTTCTTTACAATTTTCTCCGACAGGACGCCAACAAAGTATGGGTAAACGATTTGGAGAATTTGGGAATGAGACAGAGAAAACACTAAAACATGATTCTGAAATTCTACCAGAAGCCTTAGGAAGGTGATCACATCGTTAGTCGAATTTATAGAAAATTTTGAAATGCCCGTAAGTAACATGGCTAAGGAGTGAGGCAAACTACCGAAACCTGGTGAAATAATCGGAGACGGCATTGGAGTCTGAAGGGTTTCAAAAGCGGCATTACTGATGATGAAAGTTGGAAGTTGTTGATGATGATCAGCTACTTGTTCAAATGGGCAGAAGCATGTTGGGGGACAACAGATTTCCTACTCTCAGCAGATTTATTCGGGTCTTCTTCCGTTGTTAAGTTGGAAGATAGTCACTCTTAGTGCTAGCGGCTCCTGACGACAATTGGTTAACCTTATTTGACATCTCGGAAAGGTGTTCAACTAGGGTATTAGCTTCACTGGCATGCTCGTCCTTTCAGAAGCAATAGTTTCCAAGCATTATTGTAAAAATGGAACAATCTAGCTTGAACACGCTTGGGCTGATTTCCAGAAGGTTCAGCTACTTGAAAGAACTTAAAACAGAGGCTAGGTCAGTAGTACTGTTGCTGATGGTGGACAGAGCCTTATCAGTTTCCTTCTCCTCATATACCGGGATACAGATGGGAAGTTCTAAAGGTTATTTAAGTTTAGCAGTGCCTGTAGCAACCGTGCAACCAGACTGGACCTTTCTAACTAAAAGTTCGTAAATTAATTCCTCCTTGCGCAAATACCACGGTGCATCTACTTCCCTAAGACCAGACATAGTGAAAGAGAAACGGATAAAATTTAGAAAATTCCAGAAACGGAGAAATTGTAAGAGTTCAGTTTCAAATTCTATGTGCAGCCGTCAAAAGGAGCTTTATTCAGACCCATTCAACAACGCTCTGTTGACACTTGTTCAGGGGATTCAGTGGAACGCAGAAGTGTAAGAAGGTGCGGGCATGAATGGGTGGATAGAGAAAAGACCAAATTTTAATTTAAAATTCTAACATCAGAAATGTTATTCCATTCCTAGGTATTTGTTTCTTTTCAGATCTTAAACTTTGTTAAACAATAACACGTAATAGTTGGAAATACATAAAGGGAGCTCTAGAGCTCTAGAAACAATCGGTATTTGAAATCAGGTACAGCAAGAGTTGGGATAGATAGCTCAAATGTTGCACCATTCCCATGAGCACAAATATTCCAATTAATTACAAGAAAGGAGGCGGGGCTCCAAAACATACAACATTAGAAAGAGCATCTTTGCTCCACACAATTATTCTCTAGGAGACTATTCTACAAAATTTACAAGGACTAGGCCTCTTACACGCACAATCTACATTTAAAAATAACACTAGTCACTGCCTTATCCGCTCAACAGTCCGGGTTACATTTACATCAGAAATTAAATACGGGAGGTTAACTTCAACAGAGGTAATAAGTGCCTATTCTACATGGCCTTAGTAAAAAGAAAAGGTTGAAGTTATTGGCCGTAAATCAAAATGTTAGGACACGGACACTTGCACTCCTTCGAAATTCACAGGAACATAATTAAAAACCCTGTGTGGGCTTATGGCCTGACGTTACAGATGCTAAGCCTATACTACGCAAAAGAAAGAGATAAATTTTAAAATTTACGAAATCGTAGTCACCTCAAAACCAAGTTGAAGGGGAATAAAATTGGGTTCCCACTCTTTATTCCCTAAGTCTTTAGACTTGTTGGAAGGTTACATGTAAAGATTACATTAAAATAGGATTTTGAAACTTTCCCCTCGAGTTAGCTTTCTGAGACTAATACATGATTAAAAGATGTCTGCCATTACTTTGAGCTGGTGGACCTTCTGGAGATGGACGAGGTAAGCTCCCCCTGCCTCCTCTACGAACACACTCTACTACTGGACTGGAGCCATCAAAAGACGACATGGCCCAAAGGTCCCAGCTTTTATAGCAGAGAGGAAGGTTCCAGAATTATCTGAGCCGAAACCCTGAGCACACCCATAAATTTGATTGGTTGATTAAATAAATTTCAAAAAATCATTATTGGTTATTTTTTATGGCCGGCGGGAAGAGATAGAAGTGCTGATAGCCTTAGAACCCTAAAAACAATCAACAAACAATTCAGTTTTACCAACTAGTGACTACAAAATTTCTCTTGAAAGCTAATTATCCATCTTCTCACCAGAATGAGCGTAGAAGTTGACAGTAGAGACATCTGACGATAAACATTCAAATTCCTTCCACTAGATGTTTCACAGTTCGTATTAGAGTTGGCCTTCTAAAAGGCGCCCGTTTTCAATGTACGGAGTTGATGTACCTCCGGTACAATTATTATTATTATTATTATTATTATTATTATTATTATTATTATTATTATTATTATTATTATTATTATTATTATTATTATTATTATCATTATTATTATTATTATTATTATTATTATTATTATTATTATTATTATTATTATTATTATTATTATTATTATTATTATTATTATTATTATTGCTCTTGCAACATTTATCGTGCTTGGGACATACCCCGTGAACTTGATGCTCGTAAAGTCATTCAGATAACTTGTGCATCTGTAGTGTTTGTATTGATATGTGTATTCGTTATTAATAGAGGCTGGGGGTTGGGGAGAAAATGGGCGTGGCCTACACGACATGTATGATTTCGACATTTGCCTGGTGTCAAAGACAACTGGAAAACACTTCTAGAATAGCCATGCGTAGGAAAAAATCCACTTCTATATTTCAATTCTGTTCACTGAAAAGATCTTCAGAACAGTCCTAAATTCGTGGCAGAGTCGGGATTTGAATTCCTGCCAACCAGGGAAGAAGAATATTTTACCTGTTATAATAATGTTGACTATTATTATCATCATTATTGCTATGTCCAGCTCATTGTATGACTGGTAAGAGTATTGCTTTTCGGTTCAGATGGCTCCGGGTTCGATTCCAGGCTGGGTCGGAGATTTTAGCCTTAAATAGTTAATTCCGTTGGCTCGGAGACTAGGTGTGTGTACTGTCCCCAACATCCCTGCAACTCACACACCACACACAACACAATCCTCCGCCACGAAAACACGCATTTCCCATACACGGCAGATGCCACACACCCTCGTCGAAGGATCTGCTTTAGAAGGGCAACACCGGGCTAGAAATGGACAAATGAAATTATTATTAGTACTGTATTACATATTTCCTGAGGATTTTCGACATTGTGGAACTACAATGGTATAGTCGCGAAAGAAGGAATGAGTGCATGATATTGTACGTTCCTCGCATGTAATATTTTATCAAAGTTTTAATTATTATCAAAATATAATTCTAGTCCCATGTGGTTACTGAACCCTTTTAGGTCCTTCGTCAGATACCTACCATCCTTTCCCATCAGCACATCGGCATGAGATCTTTATGTTGGGTCGTTGACGGGTTCTTCGTCACTTGCTTAAGTAAGAGGCGGGTTTCAGTAATTTTAAACTAATGTCTACAATGAGAGGAGTGGAGTCAAAAAATGGATGTTTTATTGACCATTGACGATGACGTCAAAGAAACTTGTGACATTTTACCGTCTCTAAACAGCGAACTCTGCCTTGTCCGTTAAAACAATAATAACAATAATAACAATGATGAGACGCTGGCTTTGGAGAATTTAATTCAACTGCATGAGGGAATCCTTACTATAAACCACCGTCTTATTTTAAGAATGAAATAAAGAAAGACTGTAGATCCCTAAGATCAGTTTCCATGTGAGAATGCATGTACCACCATAATGATTCGTGATGGTCCAGCCCCTGTAACACGAGCTCTGGACTATTGGTATAATTAAGGCAGTCCAATCGGTACGTGTCACACAGTGGTTGTACGGCATGAACCCTTCATTGAATCGATGTGACCTGCGACTATGCCATAGACAGACATCTATTTAACTTTGTGATTTACGTTAAAGTAATTGTGGGTGATGATCGCAAGGAAAATGATGCTATAATGGCAGATGGCCCTTATATATGTCACTGAGGTTGATGACCCATGACCATCCAAACTTCTAAGCTGAAGGCTGAACACAATTAAGTTACAGTAGTTGATGACCAAGGTATCAAAATTAATACATCCCCAGCACATCTGATGCTCAACAAATCAAAAATCAAAATAAGAACAACAGAAACAAACGCTCACAACCCTTGTGGCAGTAAAGTCCCTTGCCATCGGACATGTCCACTTAATCGCTAAGTTAATAGTTGAAATTTCCCAGCAAATAAAACTAAGATTTCCAGAATACATTTTTTAAGTTAGTCACTTGGTTTTAAGCTCTCAAAATACGATTCCACTGAATTCAATAAATTAATAAATGAAGTAAACTCATACTCCTAATTAACAACAAATTTTATCTATCTCGGACTGGTTTCTTTAAACTCCCTAACTGTTTAATGGCATATTGTTATCATTCGGACCTGTTTACCAGAAACATCCCTTTGACGAAAATATGTATCTAATATTGTTTATGCTCTAAGTTTTCTTCACCCCAGCTAAAAGGCGGAATACATTGTCATAATTACCAGTACTATTTATTTCTTCCATGACGTCACTCAACAAGTTTACATTATAACACTAATAATCATTAAGAAACTAGCTTGGTTAGCCCTAACCTTACACCCTATAATCTGCATAAATATACGGTACATACAACGCAAAATAAAACAACCCATGTCAAATCGCTTATAACGCCTACGGTTATCCCTTGGATTTATCCCGGCACCTCCTTCGATATGATTTCAGGTCGATGAGACTCAAGTGCCGTAACGCATCTCACCCAAATGTAGGGTGTATGGACTACTGCACCCATGTACTCCACAAGCATGATCTCATATCATATGAACCTACATTTGTGCTTTGGAAACCACCAACAACACGATATAATCATCCATCACGAACTCTATGGATTGACAGCTGTCGTGACATTCAAATAAAACAATCGCAAAACTTTGTACAACTCTCAACAACACCAAACATCACTAACGATTCTCAAATTTTAACATCCCTGAAAATGGTTATTTCCAACATAACGTACCATCGTGTCATTTCCGTCGCTTCGATAATGAATTCAAGTCTCCACTAAAACGAATCTCTTCTAAAATAATGAAATCTAATTCCAAACATTTACTACAAATGAAAAATCTCAGTTACAGTTTCTTTCCAACAATAAGCTGGCTCGAGCGCTCAACAGCTGGCTTAATAACGGGAACACGACCCTTCCTCACTATCTCTTAAAAAAACACATGTTTTCTTAACCTGCTTCAAATGAAAACTTCGCCTCGCTGGCAATTCGCATGAAATATAATTCTTGACCAACACAGAATATGCAAAAAGATTTAATTTAAAACGTCTTCTTCTTCTTTCGGTGCCTATCCTTTTCGGATGTTGGCGATCATGATGGCTATTTTCGTCTTGTTTGTGGCAGCGCGGAACAGTTCAACTGATGACATATTGCACCAGCCTCTAAGATTGTCAAGCCAAGATATTCTTCTTCTTCCAGGACCTCTTTTGCTGTTGATTTTCCCCTGGAGTATTTTTTGGAGTAGGTTGTATCTATCTGTGTTGCGCATTATATGTCCCAGATACTGCAGCTTTCGGCATTTCACTATCTTGATCAACTGAGGTGTTGTGTTCATCCTTCTCATTACTTCCACGTTTGTAATTCTCTGGGTCCAAGATATTCTCAGGATCCGCCTATAAAGCCATGTTTCAAATGCCTCCAGCTTCTTCTCTGTGTTTTTATTTAAGGTCCATGTCTCTACACCATATAAAAGAACAGAAAATACATAACAGTGCAGAAGTCTGATTTAGTCCCTAAAGTTAGATTGTGGCTTTTAAACACATTACTCATTTTCTAGAACACACTTCTTGCTTTTCCAATGCGTACCTTGACTTCTTGTGAGCAATCCCAGTCTTCATTTATTATGGTTCCAAGGTATGAATATTGGTTTACCCTTTCTATACTCTTTTGATTTATAACCAAATTTATTCCGGAAATATTTTCCTTACTTATAACCATGAGTTTTGTCTTTGCGGTGTTTATTTCAAGCCCGTATTGGCTGCTGACTCTTGAGATATTCTTATCCATTACGGTCCTGCGGTTTCACGTGGAATCCTAACAATGGAGAACCCTATTCCCATATCATTAAATTGCACAAAAATGAATCCTCGGGTTCCCTGCAATGAAATTCCCGGCATAATGTATCTTCAACGTTAGAAGATTTCAACAACCTGATCCACATTCCTTCCCATCTTCGCTATCACAAATTCTCTACACGGCAATAATATGGAATATCCCTCTTGGCTGACCCATTATGTCGTTACCTAAAACACTCTATGACAAACTAATCATCTCTCCTCGCATATTTCCAAACCGAAACACACAACTTAACTTACAAATTGTTACCGTTATTTTTCTCTCATCAATTCTACACAGGAGTGTAGCAGTAGAAAGAGGTTTGAATTCATTTCGTTGGAGTTTGATAGCCGAGTGACATTGTCACCAAACACCCAAATAAACATAATACGCTGGCCTCGAGCTCCTACCTCATAACACTCGCTGCTAATAATATCTACTCAAGGCAAGTTACATAACTAAATCCAATAACGCTAGCCTTTACTGAGGAGCACATTCCCATAAATTCAACAATAAAATAGTCCCAGGCCCTAAGACTGCTTAAACTGACATATAATACATGATTATCATCCCATACTCTATACAAGTTCCATCGAACCATCTCAAAATCACACATGCACACACGTTAATTAAATAAATTTAAACAAATGATCGACACTGCTTCAATACTAGTTGAAAACTAAAATGAATCCACAATTTGCTCAAATTTTACTAATTATCCTGTAAGTTACTGAACTGTCTCGTATTACATTCCCCATGAGAAAATAATAATAATAATAATAATAATAATAATAATAATAATAATAATAATCCAAAGATGTCTGAACTACCAGCACAATACGATCCTCGAACATGAAGCTGCAAATCTACTAGTTAACAAACAATAGTCCCGTTATAAAATCTGACGATATGATCACGATGTAACACAATCCATATTTACACTTGGAAAATAAGGCGATGACACTATCAATGGTGTGGATCACAACTCCACAAATATTCACCATCACTCACGCCGGCACACACATGCATAGGGAAGTACTGCCGCATGTCTTTCGCACTTCAAATCCCATTAATCTGACTAACATTGACCATTTAATGATTTTAATCTTGCTTACCTTAAATTTGCACTTTATACCGAGATGTACAATGCATCTCAATACAATTTAAAAAAGCATAATGTGGCAGGTAACACCAATGAAAGAATGATATAAATTATGACTTACGCTACCACTCAGCTAAGAAAAGAAATAAAAGGAAAACTATGACTCCATGAACTAGTCAACATTTACTTACAATATTTACAATTTACCAGGAAATCGATCCTGCCTCTCAAAGACATTCAAATCGTACTTCGTCCTGTGAAATGTTATCCTAACAAACTAACATATCAAAATTGACCTAGCCCATCAGTTAAATTAGACAACATTTTACACTTTAGAAATTCATCCAAATCTTGTACTCATCTTTCGTTGATTCATCGCATCCGCCTGAGCCAGGCTGGCCCCATTTCTTTAGTAATCATCCATGATCACAGTGAAATTAGCAATGGAAACCCCTGCAAGTCACCATCTCAGCATTCCACATTTTAAAATCGACGTCTTCTCTCTTGAGCATTCACCACTAGTAGAACACAAAGTTTTATTCGCTGTGAGTGCTAACACTGGTATTACGACTAGCGATATACAAACAGTGGCGTACCGCCGCGCTAGACCAAGAGAAACCAGTTTACGATCGCCTCACAAGCGCGGCCACTGCTTATATAACTCTTGTCCGACTACCTTCTTTCTCTACCAGTTCAACCTCATGTGTATCTGCCTTCTCTCTCTACCTAAATTGCTCGCGATTTCCCAATATTCATACAAGTTCAATTCATAGATTTCAAACTACTTCGCATTTCTGACTGCACTTGTGCCCCAAGAATGCGAAATGTCTATCTCTTACTGCACCCTACTACACAAAGTGGACTTCGCTGTCTAAACACGGACTCTCGTACTAATGTTTTTGTCAAATATAATTCAGCAGTCTCTCACTACATTAATTTGAGAATTTCTAGCACCCCTAAAACATTTTTCACGCAACAGTCCCATTTCTAAGTGCATTTAGTGTCCTTATAGGACCCACGCCTATAAAATATTACAAAGTTCAACTTTACTCATTAGGCAATAACTTACGACTGGCTGACCATGGATTACGAATTATTTCTCACAGCTCTTTACACGAATAAAAGTACAAAAGCTTGTTCGTATAGGACCCACGCCTATGAAATATTATAAAGTTCAACTTTACTTACTAGGCAATAACTTATGACTGACTGACCATGGATGACCAATTACTTCTCACAACTTTTTACACGAATAAAATTATGAAGGCTCGCAAAAAATATATTCATGATGTTTCCATTAAATGAATATATTAATTAATATGAGCTATGAATAAGGGCTCAATGCATACATACATACATACATACATACATACATACATGCATACATACATACATACATACATACATACATACATACATACATACATACATACATACATACATACATACATCAAGACGAATGACGCTCTCCTCTGCTCTCTCGTATACCTTATTATTTCGTCCGTTCTTCCTTTCATTAAGCTCGTGCGAGGCACACACCTTACTCACACCTACGCGTCCCTTTCAACTTCTTCAAAATATTAACCGCCGATATTTCGACCAATCATTTTGATAGACGCTGCTTGAAGCCTCGCACCAGGCTTTCGAAATGACAACCACTGGTCCTGGCATTGTTTTACTGGGTTTCTCCTTGTCTCCAAATGCGACTCTGCCGAGGTCAGCTAATCATCGGTCAACGGACATCGTGCCTTTCTCTTTCTCAGAGACAATAATTTTGTTTGCTCTAGCCTTCCAGACACCTGGCGCAGTACGTTTCAGCTCGTATTTAGACATGTCCACACGGAGTGGCATAAAATTACAAAGGCTTCCACAAAATATATTCATGATGTCTCCATTAAATGAATATATTAATTAATATGAGTTCTATATAAGGGCCCAATGCATACATACATACATACATACATACATACATACATACATACATACATACATACATACATACATACATACATACATACATACATACATACATACATACATACATACAGTAGCCTCCAACGTAAGTAGGTTGCATACTCTAATTTAGAAATAAAGTAGACCTCTGTATCTCGGGCAACTATAGAATTGCGATGGAATAAATATATACAGAGACAAATATTGTATGTTAGAAATCATAATACCTGTAATCCATCAGTAATTTCTTGTTGAAAGTTGTAATTACCTGTTTTAATTTTCTACTAGTAACAGGCCTATAGCTTGACTTACTTAAACAGTCAAAACGCTCGTTCGGCATTGTAATATATGAGCTGATCGCAGTACACCGCATCTGTTGTAGATGTGGTAACGTTGGTATGGACCAGAAAATACTATTCTATTTACCCTTTGTTTAATTTCTTTGGTTTCTTTGTCAAGATGGCCTGTTCTGTTGTTTGTTTCTGTGTGTGTAAAATAAATGGCTGTCTACTGTGTGACTTGTTGAAAAGTTTCGGTTTGTTTGCTCTATAATTTTTGAATCTCCTCCAGCTGGCGACCGCGACAGCACTTACGATAACATTATGGAGAAATTAAAGAGCGAGCGAACATTATTATGTCGTTAATTCACACGGTCACTTAACAATTTAAAACAGAATTTGGAAGCAGATCCGCTCGAAAGGACGATGTTACTACAGTATTTAAGGTACTCGATGATAAAGCATCGCGTCTCCTCGTAATAGAAGAAAAGATTCAAGATGTATTATTTGCAGCTGAAGATATCGATGAGCAGGTAGTATGTGAGAAGAGGAACGGATAGCAGCAAAGAGCGGGTGTGAGAGTGTGTTTATTGAATCATTAAATATCGTACCCAAAAATGGCGCAGCTAGTGTTTTCTCATGCTCTACAATAAGAAGCTTACGACTACCTAAACTGGAGATAAAATCATTTGATGGCAAGATTCAAAATTGTTTAGGATTCTGGGAACAGTTTCGTAAGATAAATGGTGATACTTCCACAGTTGATGAGGATAAGTTCCAGTATTTAATTTTAGGTAAAGCACCAGCTCGCCGTCGTCGCCCGTCAAGACCCAGCCCAGCCCACTCGCTCTCGCCTTCGCCACGAGCCTTTGCCCGCACTCACGGGCAGCCAATCAACGTCGAGCCTGCCAAGTTCTCAGCGCGGTCCGACTTCCCAGATATACTCTGGGTCCAGTCTTTCCGCTGTCTGCCATTTTTCCACCGGCTCTTCGTGCAGCAACTGGTCCTGCCAGCCCACTCCAAGACCAGGGAAGCCCTGAGCACATAGCAAATTTGTCCAGTGCTCAGTGAATCACCTGTTCGTGTCTTGTCCCGGCGAGATCCGTTAACTACACCTGACACGACTGGTGCCCACTGAGTGCGCCTTAAACTGGTCCTCTTCGGAGTTTGACCCCTTTTCGTGCTGTTCCCTCCTCACCCTCCCTAACCTAACCCCCCCCCCCTGTCGGGTCAATCCCGGTGGATTGAGTAGCTGGGACCCCGTCAACACCATCATGACTTCCGTTTCTCAACCCACACCTCTCACCCGCCTACGCCATAGTACCAAGAAGTTTGAGAAAATGTACTCTCCTATCATTATTCCCCCACCTATCTCCCTCTCTCCCAACGACAAACCTGCTCTTTTAACCTACCGTCACCGTATGAACAAAGTCTTTGCACCCATCCTACACCAAATCCAGCTCCTTCAAGAACTCCTGAACGGCTTCATCGTCATCTTTGCCATTGACCCTGACAGCTACTTTGATATCACCGTTTACCTGGAGAACGAAAATGTTCACTACTTTGTCTGCAGGGAAATGGCCGAGATTGTCGATGCAGCGGTCCAGGCCTCTCCTACCGTCTCCAACACAGCTAACCAAACACTCCTTTCTAGGCTTCCTCCCAAAATTTCCAGATACACCCAGTCCAACATTACGATCCCTCCCGACACTTTACCACCTTCACACACACCCCTACTCACACACACTCCGTCATCTACCGAGCCCGGAAGTGAGGTCCCATTAGCCTCACAACCGGTCAAGGTCACTGACTCCTCACCATCCTCTGAGTCTGGTACCGAACCCGGAAGTGAGGTCCCATTAGCCTCACAACCGGCCAAGGTTACCGACTCCCCACCATCTACCGAATCCGGAAGTGAGACCCCATTAATCTCACAACCGGACAAGGCTACACTTAACAAACACACTCAAACTGGGAGCAGGCGTAACAAACCTGCCTCCCGGTTAAAACCCCCACCAACACCCAACACTCACAGGACACCCACACGTCACCCCCCCCTCCACACTCATTACACAGTGCTACAATTGCCTGCTATTGGGCCACTCTGCTGCTTCATGCACAGAGGCTACGAGGTGTAACAGATGTGGCGGCGATCACCGCCACACTGTTTGCACAATACCTAAAGCCCAGGCGAGGTGCGCTAACTGCGAAGGCAGTCATGCAGCCTCCTATCCTGGCTGCCCCTACTTAAAGCAGGCAATCAAGGCGCACTACAAACATGCACAACACCTACGCATACACCCCTCCTGAGTCCCCCAGCCTCTCCTCCGTACAACTAACACCTCAAACCCAGCACCCACCCACACCTCCGCCCCGCCAAGTCTCGATAACCCTACCCTGCTCAACCTTCTCCTCATCCAACTACTCACGTCCCTTAACCAGACCATGCCAAGTCGCCAGCTAATCATCAACTAATCCCCCCCCCCCCCCCTGTTCAAGCAATACCCAGCACCCAGATGTTTAACTCCTCACCCCATGTTACACCATCACCCACTCAGACTGCCCTAGCCTTCTTCCCTATAATTAGGTTAATTCCCAATATTATTTTATGACAGCAACATTGAGCGTGGTCAACTATTGGATGGGTGACCACTCACTCGATGCTGCTCCACCCTTTTCGTTGGCCTCTATTAACTAGAGAACCAACGCCACCCCCCAACCCCCGCCCTATCAGGGCACCCCCCCAGGCCATATTCTGGTCAGCTCGATCCCCCACAAAACTCCACACTCCACACTACCATTATGTCAATTACCATCCCACTAAGAAATAGCACTCAAGGCCTTCAACTGGTCGAAGGGCTAAAAGCATCATTGGTCCCTCGGGACCACTGATGAAGTGGCTTCAGTATCAAGTGCTAGAGATTTTATAGAAAGTTTTCCTCCTTCAGGACCTAACTATAGTAAGGCCATCGAACAGCTAAAGGCAAGGTTCGCCCGTGATTAACTGTTATTAGAAACATGTATGCAAATTGCTTGGTTTAGTAATGATTCTAGCTGCAGATAAGGAAACTATGAATTTAGGCCATTTATGTGACAGGTTAGAGACCCAACTCAGAGCTTTAGAAACATTAGGAGTAACAAGAGATAAATATGCTACCATGCTATGTCCGTTGGTAGAATCAGCCTTACCCAAGGACATTCTGAGAGCATGGGAAAAAGCACGAACTGTCACTAGAGCTGAAATTTGTGATCTAGTGATTGCTTACCGAACTTAGTACAGTTCTTGGAGCTTGAAGCTGAGAGCGAAGGGCACCTGCAGTTAGCTCGCAGTGGTACTTCTGGCAATGACTGTATCAGTGTTAGGACTGAGAATGTTAAAGATAAAAAGTACCTAGTAGCAGTATGTATTTTTCTGGTGATTCTAAGCTGCATGGTGTTAAATTTTTGTGTTGCGACAAGACTTCACATGCTACGGCAGACTGTTTTAAAGCTAGAGATATATTATATGATTAGACAAAGGTTTGAATTAAGAACAAAAACTGTTTCATATACTTAAAATCTGGTCACAGTTCCAAGTGATGTAGGAATTATGTTAAATGATTTATTTGTCTTACGCAGCATTTAACTATCATGTGCCCAGTAATATCAAAGCAGTCCAAACCCCAAAGTGTTGAACCTGTTAAAGAAAAGAGTAGCCTCAAGCACTCTTAGCTCAGAAACCTGGTGTCACCATTTTACAGACAGTGATGGTTAAAATTGTGCACAACGGTAAAGTTAAGGAAGTACGTGCCCTTTTCGACAGTGGAGCACAAAGGTCCTGTACTTTCAAATATATTGTGGGACAGCTCGATATGAAGCCATCTGGGAAGGAGATGTTATGCCAGTCTCTTTGTGGGAGATGAAACCAATCAATCACAGCAGAATATGTCTGATATTCAGTGGCCACAGAAAGTATTCCTACACAGACATTTTAACGTATACTTTGTATATTAAGCACCATGAACTAATATAAGCACATCCAGTGTGACATATGTGTAAAGAAAAGACAACACCTTGCTGTACAATTGCTATGAGATTTGCAGTTCTCAACATAATAAACAAATAAACTCATCTTTTAACACAAAAACGTATTCGTACATTAACAGATAATTCAAAACTTGTCGAAGTCTTTGTTCAAACACAGTCATAATATTTTGTATGCATGCCTTTGGCTTTGATGACTTGTTTCAGACGTCTTGGCATTGAGCTAACTAAACGTTTAGTGTACTCTTCAGATATGCATCTGAGAGTATCTCTTTAAGATGTACTTTACTGGTAGGATGGCGTTTTTGCACTTCTTTGCCTAGATGATCCCACAGGTTCTCTATGGGATTGATATCTGAACTCTGCGGTGGAGTGAGAAGTCTTCTTGGGGTATTGTACAACAACCATTCATGGGTTATCATGGCACAATGCTTAGGATCATTGTCCTGTTTGAAGTGGAAGACTCCTTCCAGATGAAGCTTGTGTGCACTGCTGCTTAAATTATGGCGCAGCGCATGTACGTACTTCCTCGCATCCATAATACCATCAATAAATGCCAGGTTTCCCACTCCATGCAGCCGCACACCATCACACTCGTTCCACCTTGTTTTATCGTGGGGATTACGTGTTGAGATTCAAGTTCGGTGTTTGGCTTCCGCCATACCTTGCTGCTCCTACCAGTTCCAAACTGTGTAAACTTCGCTTCATCATAAAAATAACGGTGTTCCAAAAGTCCATTGTCTTTTCACAATACCTTTTCTCGAACTGTAGGCGCTTCTGCCTATTTCTTTCACTTATAAGTGGCTTCTTTCGTGGACATCTACTACGCAGGTTCGCACCATGGAATACATTCATTATAGTTTGCACACTCACCTTTTTGTTGAACCTTGAAGCGAGTTCTGTTGCGATGGATTCAGCACTTCGGAACGGTTCCTTTCGTGCCGAATGTACAATAATACGTCGCTTCCGTACTCTCAGCACTTTTCGACGACCATATCTGGGTTTCATTTCTCTTTGTCCGCTGTGCTTATATTTATTAACTATTGAACTCACCGAAGTATAGCTAATGTCGAGCAGTTTTCCAATTTGACGATAACCTTTACCTTGTTTATACAGTAACACTATATTCTCTCGTTGACTCACTGAAAGTTCCGTCTTCTTTCTCTCCACACTAAATAACCTTGCGGCAACGACAGCACAGCGATGACAACCCCTCCTGCAGGCACAGCGGCGTAAACCTGTGCAACAACTGATTTAACCAATCACAAATACAGTACGTCCGCACTGTACGAATACTTTGTTGGTGGTACGATCTGCAGTTTGTATACAGTACCGTGTCGATCATGTTACATTTTCAAACGATCTGTATGTTCAGCGTGTATATGATGTATGTCGTTATGCCGTTTATAAATTTGACTTCAGCTCGTATGCCATAATGATGTTCCATAGGTGTACGAATACTTTCTGTGGCCACTGTAACTGTCCGAAGAATGGATGGTGAATTTCAAGGATCTATAAGTGTTCCGGATAAGGCGAACAATTGTGGTTATGTGCCTAGGATGGATAGTTAAGGCCTGTATCCAAAGCTTAGGGAGAAAAAATTATCTCTGATATGGGGAAGAATCCATCGGACATAGGGCTACTGATGGGTGTTGATATTTCAGGATTGTTTATGACCGGCTCCTATGTGCAGTATTTGAGGACTCGTTACAGGGGCCCCCAGAAGAGTAACGCTCTCTCTTGGGCCGGGAGAAGTGGAGAGATCAATGAGCGGCGATAGATGAGGAAGAAGGGAAAAACGACGTAAGTAATTTATGGAGGAGGAATGACGGGGCCTCTTGGCTAGGCAGATGTGAAGGAGGGAGGGTGTGTAGAAGGAGTGTAGTTTATACGAGAGTGCCAGGGTTGAGGTGAATGGTGAGGAGTTGGGTGGCTGCTGCGGTGTGACATAGAGAAGTGGTAAGAAGTCGGAGGAGATCTGAATGCGGGGGTGATTGGAAGAAGGAACGAGTTGGGCGAAGGGGTAGACGGACGTTGTGACGAGGGTGATATAGAGCAGGGGCTGGCCGGGTGCGACGACGTGTAGCGGTGGGGAAATATCGAGGAGATGGTTGGGGAGGGGAGTAGCAAGGTTCCACTTTGAGAAGGAGTCGATGGATGTACGCTCCGCAGGTGATGAGGTGATTTACGGCTACTTCTGTCGATAGATGGAGGCCTACTAATGAGGTCGCACCAGAGGAGTTCATGATTCGGAACGCCCGTCGGGCTGGGATGTAGGACTTCTCGTTCAGTGATGATGGGGTCAACGCCGCGGATGACTCAACTGAACATTTCGTGGCGAGGCGGAGGTGGTGGTGGTGACGATGTTGGCAGTGCGGCTGCTCCTGTAGGGGGGACAGATGCGTCGTTGGGTTGCTGGTGCTGAAAATAGCGGGTCGGTTATATAGAAGACTGGGGCGTTCATAGGTGGGTGGCATAAGGAGGGATGAAGACATTACCGGTGAAGTATTAGAGTATGCGAGAGTAGTGATGGGATAGTAGGAGGGGGTGAGGGCGGAGGTCATGGTTGTGGTGGTGGTGGTAGTGGTCATGATGGAAAGAGGAATGGAGACTGGGGAGGCTGACTTCCAATTGTGGTGTCGGCCGCTTGGTTAGTTAAGTTTGGCAGGGAGCTTGATGTAGAGTAGAGGAGCCACCCGGTCGATCAAAAATAGAAGGAGATTCTGTGGAGTTCGGAGACGTCCGATTGCTGTGAGATCGATGAAAGACGCTAGAGACACCATTGCAAACCTCTTCTGTACTTCATTACAGCAACGTAGCACTGGGGGAGATATGTACCGCTACTTCTATAAATTCCTGCCTTTGGCTTAATTTCCCAGAAGAAAACCTAATTTAATGACATCGATTAGGAATATTTTAAAGTATTCAAGCTCTTAGACTATTTCAACCGTGAAATTAGCAACGTTTTGCTTCAGTGTGGCAGTGGGGTTCTTTTTTAACATTAAATATTGTTTAGAACATATCTCCATTTGACCATTTTTAAATTATTCCATTATTTTGACGATATTACAATGTAAAATCTACAGGCGGCGGGGTACTTCATCGTGAGCTCATGTTACTCAACACTTTTCAAATGAAAGTAGCCACTTCCCTTAAAACAATAATTACCGCCACCATCATTAGGCCTTGTTGTCATAAATGGCATATGTAATAATTATACGATGAAATAGGCAATTTTGTACATTAATATGTTTATGCTCGTATACATTCTACCATTTGTTTACAAACCTGAGTGTTTCTTCTCTTTCCAGATCAAGGAGACAACATTCCATCTTTTACCAGACCAGAACATGTTCATGAACCATGTCGTCCAACCGATTCAAGTGCATCAGGACATCGTCTTGAAAGCAATAGGCCTAGTAGTTCTTCAAGCTAGGAGCAAACATGTGTATATATATTATTTAACTGCGAGAATCAAAATATATAATATAAAAACTCAACCGAAACATAATTACAGAAGGTTTACAACAAGAAAATGAAATAGCTGTATCAAAGTAGAAAAAAATGTTTGTGGTATGTCCTGAGAGTTCAAGGAATCAAATAACAGTTAGGAAGATAGTACCTGTGTATAATAAAGCATAATTAAGCAATTATTTAGAAAATGAAATGTGTTTTTATTATTAACTTATTTTCATATTTTATGCAACATAATCTAATAAACATTTAAGATTAATGATATGTATATAGTCCTTCCTGATCAGTACCATTAGTTTTGTACAGTACATGTTCAGTGGAGCTTCAAGGACGGAACGGGAGTACAAAGTTGAGTATTGTCAGGGAAGTTAATCCTTGCTCGCTCGTTCGCCAATTCCAATAATATCATCAATGTTATAATTTTATTTATGGTCCTTCCTTCAAGCCCTTTCCACTAATATGCTTCACTGACAGCCAACGTGAAGTAACATATTCCCTTCCTATAACTAGAGCCGTGCACGGATGCGGATATCCGCGGATTTATCAGCGAATATCCGCGAAGTTATTGTCTTGGCGGATACAAACTGTACGGCAGTGCGGATAATTTTGCTGATAAATTCTAAATAATGACTTTTATTGACTTTCACTCAGGTATACTATTGTTTCTGCTTGTGGTTGCGACCCTTGACACTGGTATGGAAGAATAGTGATATATAAAGAGCCTTGAGACCATAAAGCCGAAAATCTGACCTCAGACTGACCTCTTGTCCTCAATTAATGGAAGTAATGGAAATGAAAACCTACATGTTTTCTAGTCATTGACCGAGTCAGGGATGAAATGAATGAAGACCCCATCTTGCGGCGAGGATCGGAATTATGCCGGCTGCCGAGGCCTGATATACTCATGTGATTAATGACTGACAGATGAAATGAAATGATATTGGAGAGTGTTGCTGGAATGAAAGAAGACAGGGAAAACCGGTGTATCCGGAGAAAAACCTGTCCCGCCTCCGCTTTGTCCAGCACAAATCTCACATGGAATGACCGAGATTTGAACCACGGAACCCAGCGGTGAGAGGCCAACGCGCTGCGCCTGTAGCGTTATTTAACAAATACGCTAGTTGTGCCATATACTTTGACAATTAACTGTCTATGCGACATATATTTAAATTATGTCTCTCATCGGCACTTGTAATTTTGGTGAATTATTTCATTCCACTGTGGACCTCGTGTTCACGGCCTAGTTATTGTACGGAGCTGTGATATACCACGATTATATGAGACTGGAATTCTACTATATTTGAAATACTGAATTAATAAAAACTTCGTATCTCGTGGACTCAGATAAATTGTGCCTTAGCACTTTGTACGCTTGGCCTACTGGCAGTGGCGAAGCATTACTAAGTAAGGGGGTAGACAGAGATTTCTTTTATTTAAACTGTTTTAATCATATTATTATATGGAATTTTGTTTTCGACGCATACATCTGTATTCAGTATTATATTGATGACTCTGAAAATAAGACAAACACTATAACAACCTATAACCCTACGTGCACTTGCTTTATTTTTAAATATAGACGAAATAGGCCGTGGGAGTTGTCAAGTAACATACTTTCAGAATAAAAATAGCAATATATTTCATTGTTATGTAGATTTAATAATAGAAATAAGAAATAAATAGTTGTTCGTACAATTCACCTTAAACAATATTCTTGTAAATGAGTTTAATCCTCCTGTCCTTCATTTCGGCAAATATATCTCACAGAAATGTCTTCTCTATAGCTACAGTTCCCAAGTTAGACAGTCTCTGGTTGGTCATCCAATTCCTTAAATTCGTTTTAATTCATTTGAATGCACTCATAGCGCGTTCACTAGAAACTGACTAACGGAATATACAGCATCAAGTTAAGCAATTTTTTCCGTATGCGTACTCTGGAGTACCTTATTAATACTGGAAGCCAATAGTTATTGGGGTTATAATACCGCAACTAATATTGGCGGGCAAGAAAATGCACGTACTTGAAGTGTTTTGATGCTGTCATTCATTTATTAGGTGTAAGTTTACTATACTTCGTATTTAAATATTATTAATTTATTTTTAGACGTGTCTTATAATAAAGTAAATTCAAATTAATAACATTAAAAGCATGTCTAAGATGGTAGCCAATAAGAGCACCTTTATAAGAGAGATCCAAATACTAGCCAATGAGAGCAGGAAGAGACGCTGGTAAGTCTGTCTACTGGGCGGAGACATCTCGCTATAGGAAAGTCATAGTTCCACAGTCAGCACCTACAGATAGCGTTAGTGTTGCTCTATCTGAAAGCTTTGAAAATCAAAGAGAAAATACACAGAATGGACAGCGTCTACTTTCGCCTACGTGCTTCGTATAACTAACGCGAGCCTTAGCATTGCCGAAGTGAGACGAAAATAAGTAAAGCGGGGAATACGATAATGTCACGAATCTGGAAATATTTAATTTCTAAAAAGTAATTGAATTAACTAGACAATATTTTTTTCACAAAATGTTAAGGGTACACGCTGTCTACCCTGTCTCCCCTGACGCTTCGCCCCTGCCTACTGGTCATCTACTCTGTCTATACGAGGAGAAGTGAACCTTTCGTCACATAGTTACACTGTGTGTCATTATTTCTAAGAGTATAATTGCACTGCGGACAGCTACACGTACTCTTACGCCATCTATGAGACTATATTTGCTACTACAGTGTGTGTTTTGACATTGCCCTCCAGGGCGAGTATCCGGCCTATTCCGTGTCACTCCCAGCGGGGAACTTGGAAGTGAGTCATTCTGCGCTTGAAGGTTTGGAGAGAAGACGCTGTCGCGAACATGGCTTACGTTCCCGCTGCAAAAACAATGCATTCGCAGACTGGTATAGGGTGATGCCCTTACCCTTCCCATCTGGGGAATTATACTTTTGTGTGAAGGTGTAAATTAGTTCTATTGTAATTTTGTGTAAATATGTGGTTGTAAGTATGTGAATATCTTAAGTTTTTTTTCTTACTGGTGAGTTGAAGTGATAGTTGGAACACGGTTGCCTTACCTAGGCATATATGGATTAAGGTATGTACGCCGCTATCATTGCCTTGTGCTCAAATCTTGTGTAAGTCTGTTATATGATCGTGTGTGTGTTCTTTGTGATTTTAAAATATATCTAAGTTTTGTGGTAAGGCGTCATGTTTCAGTGTGTTCTGTGTTTGTAACGTAGTTGGCCATTATTGCCTAGGTAATTTCTAAATTCTCCTCCGCCTTGATTGAAAAGTTGATTTTCCCTTGGGTTTATTTGTTTCTGTATTTTGTGAGTGATTATGGCCTTTGTTTGTTGCGTGTGCCGTTTCTTTGGTGAATACTTTTAAATTTTTCTGTCGTGGTCTGTGTGGTTACACATTCCTACGTGTGATCTTGGTCGTTATTCTCATCTAAATTTTCGGTATACGTATCTGTCCGTGTGTTTTGGCATTTCATTTGCCCGTGTTCGAACTAACACTACGCTTACACTAGTTTCTAAAGTTTTTTAGTTATTATTATTATTATTATTATTATTATTATTATTATTATTATTTTCGTCAATTTGAATATTTGTTTTTCTCTCTTTGATAATATTTATTTAGGGTTAATGAGTTTATTTTCATCCCTATTGCGGGCTTTTAATGAGATCCTTGTTCTAATTATTTTAGTAAACCCGCATTTACGTTAACGTTTGTCAACAATGCCATTGTAACGTTTTCATTTTAATCGAGGGCTTAGACAACCCGAGTGCGAAAGATATGAAGCCTGGTCCTTATCTTCTCGCTCCTGATTTGTATTGTTGTGTTATCTGTTCTGGCCTGACGGTTACGTAACTCATTATTGTCATTATTGGGGAGATTGTGAATTGTCGCCGGCGCGATAAGTGCATCTTGTGGATTGCTCCGTGAATTTTATTATGACTGTTTCCTTCTGAAACTGCATTTTTTGTTTTGGTTCACGGTGACGTTATGTGAACTGGTTCTATCCTGTAAATTATGTGTCGGTATTTTTATTTATTGTCTCTCCTAAACATGACGTGGTCTTAAATTTTGGTTTTATTTGGTCGTATGTTTATTTTCTGGGCGTGTCTCCTGAGGGGACAAATACTGCTGTATTTTCCGTGTTCGGTGTTAATTGTGATATGTCGGGTTTCTTCATTAATATGTGGTTTGGTGGGGTCTTATTTTCCACTGGGGTGCTGTCAAAAGCTCTCGATTTTCAATTCAAATGCTTCCCTTTTCTGTATTAAATTTTAAATTGATTTAACATTAACAGACTTCAGACAGGTGTCCATTAATAATAATTATTAAATTAAGCTGATGCATCAGTATATATATATATATATATAAATAATTTTTTGGAACAGAAAGGTACTATTTATTAGAAATTTTATTTGATTTACATGAATTTTCATTTTACTTAATGCTGTGTTTTTTAGCAAGTTTAATGCTTCCTCCGAGTTGTTTATTTTTTTAATTTGATGTAATAATGGTAACCATTATTTATTAATTACATTTTTATTTTTATTTTATGAAAATTTCGGTGTCATTTTGAGGTTGCTTTGCCCCGTAGTCCCTTGATCCACTTCTCTCTCGTTCTATTTTGGGTTGGTTCCAGTACTCTTCCTTGTTTGTTGTGTTATTATTCTGATTTGTTATGAGTTATTGCTCTTTCTATATTGGTCTTGTGTGCACACGTCCCTATGACGCACGTCATTCAATTATTTTATAAGGGGGTGTTGCACACCTGAGCCACGGAGGCTTGGTTAATGGAAGTAATGAACAAAGGTCAATACGTCGGTAGTTGTCGCAAGAGAAAGTCCCTCACGAACCTGTGACTGCAAGGGTTCTGGTGGCGGTGTCAGGCCAATTGAATTATGTTAACAGATCTATTCGTTCCAATACTTTGGGAGTAATATACTGTAGTTAAATATTTACAATATCCGCGGATAACCATTTTGCGGACGAGGATAACCATTCGCGGATGCTAATGCGGGTGTGGATTCGGATATTATTTTGTATATCAGCGCAGGGATCTATCTATAACTATAGTCTTGGGTATCTTCTTTCATCAGTTTTCTTACCTCACTATAACAAGTTAGCGCCATCGCACTGATTCACAAACATTGGACACTGTAGGAGTGCGGGTAGAGAGGCTAAATCGTTCTTAAATCAGTGATCAACAAGTTTAGAATCTGATGGCTGACTTGTACATGTTCTTCCTCGTGAGGCAAGGGCAGGTAAAATTGCACACTGCCCAGTGTGCTCACAGCGACGATGCACGCGTGCAAAAGCACAGCAGGCTATATCATAGCAGCAGCTGTTGTGGCCGTGGCAGGCCAGCGGTGATTCGAATATCCTTGTGTTAACGTCTTGACACTTGACATTGCCGTCATGTATAAATGACTAGGAGGTGCAGTTTTTCTTTATACAAAAATATCAAGTATCTTCTACGCAGCCGTTTGGTATTAAGAGGTAACTAAACACGCAGATCGAAAGTCCACGCGACACTCGTATTATGTTCCTCCAGTTAGCATCATGAGTCTTATAAGTAAACAGCGAGTGTTACCCTTAATTTTTTGCTAGTGGCTTTCCGTCGCACCGACACAGATAGGTCTTATGGCGACGATGGGATAGGAAAGGGCTAGGAGTTGGAAGGAAGTGACCGTGGCCTTAATTAGGGTACAGCCCCAGCATTTGCCTGGTGTGAAAATGGGAAACCACGGAAAAACATCTTCAGGGCCACCGACAGTGGGCTTCGAACTCACTACCTCCCGGATGCAAGCTCACAGCTGCGCGCCCCTAAGCGCACGGCCAACTTGCCCGGTACTCTTCGTTTATCCTTCATCATCTTCTGATTTAAATATCAGATGACTCTTCTTACGGTAATGGAGTTCTATTCCTTCAGTTCAGTTTATTTCTTAATCATTGTTAGGAAGGATTACAATACTGAAATTTGCAGAAATAATATAATGTTCGCGAAAATGTACAAGTTATTTTACTCTTAGAGAGTTGTGTGTGTATCCTACAACATATCACTAAATAAATCAAGTTCTAACATTGGCAATACGGAAGAAAGAGGGATGGTGACGTTACTTAGTCTGCCTGAAAATATATTTTCTCATGTGAATACTTTTAAGAATGCTTCAGGAAGACTACAGAAGTATAATTGATTTCTCAAAGAGTCAAATTCCCACGGTTTAAGAGTGTGATGTGTTGAGTTGGCCGCTGTTAGCGGTGAGAGAAGGTTTTCTGCTCTGCATTCTCCTGCTATATAGTCGCTCGTGTCACAACAGTGTACTTGTTAAGAAAACTGCGATTTTGTTTCGAGTTCTACTTGAGTGAATTCGTTTAAATGTTTTCAGTGAAACAGTGAAAAGATAAGTAATATCATGGACACAAAATATGCAAGGAGGAATACTCTGAAATGCATATTTCAACGTGAGAATAAGCCTTCGGCGTGGGATGTACATAATTGGATCCAGTCACTGCTGAAACTCTCATCAGACAAAATCGACATGATCCAGCTCGACAATTTGGAAACCGCAGCATATATTAAGGTAATTTCAACAGTGATTTACGAACGTTTGATATGTCACTATTCAGGGGTTCAGAAAATAATGTTAATTGATGGTCGTATAGGAAAAGTTACCGTAATGCCAACTGACAGGGTACAAAAGAATGTTCGAATACCGTACTTAATGCTCCCCGGAAGTGCCTATACAGTCCATTTCATTAGCGTTAAGTTAATACGGGAAAGTGGTAGAACACAGGGAAGAGGAGTGGTCACAGCAATACCCCTTCAAAGTACGCAACGTTATACATGCTATTAGAATGGAGTTAAAAGACCCAATACCTTCCTTCCTATATATTGAAGGCTTTCGCGCACAGGTTATTTATGACGGCCAATCTAGGACATGCCTAGATTGTAACTCGCCCAGTCACTTGAAACCGGACTGTCCGCTACGACAGCATCGCTTGGCAGAGAGAAGGAATACAAACACTAGCACGCACACACCTGTTAACTCCTCCATCAGTGAGCTAGATCCCGCTACACCAGTTTCAACCTCGCTAAGCGAGCCGCACAACAACGCCAGTAAATAAGCCCCGTGGGCAGATATACACAATGAGGAGAACACAGCACACAACCCGGCTATCAGTATGAATGAATTACCGTCGGTCACAGAGAGTCAGAATAAACGTATGAAGACTGAGTTGGAACATAGCATTTCCAAAATCCCTACCTCCTAAAATCAATGAACAAATTAATGCAACTAAAGACGTGACTTCCATATCCTTGGCCACAGTAAGCTCCACGCCTGCCCAGGTGTCCGTGAATTACCTGATAGATACTCCAAGGACCCCCTTAATCTTGGATCTTAGCCAGACCCCGAACAACGCATCCCTGCCCTCTAGAACGGAAAACGAATTTATGGGAGTAGTATAATAGACGGGTTCTGCCGCCTCCTCCTCCTCCGGCTCTCGGGAGAGGCCTCCTCCTCCCGCGGGAAATTTGAATTTTGGCGGGAAATTTGAATTTTGGCGGGAGATTTGAATTTGTAAACAAAGCCACGTGCTTTTTGACAGCTGTCATCGACAACAACGCATCGCTAACCTCAGTACTGCCATCTTGACGGGCCTAAACCTCACTAGTGCCAACTTAACCTAACTAGCATGAGGTAAACAAACCCACGTGTTTTTTGACAGCCACGTGCTTTTTGACAGACAACAACGCATCGCTAACCTCAGTACTGCCATCTTGACGGACCTAAACCTCAGTAGTGCCAACTTAACCTCACTAGCATGAGGTAAACAAAGCCACGTGTTTTTTGACAGCCACGTGCTTTTTGACAGATTTGTAAACAAAGCCACGTGCTTTTTTGACAGACAACAACGCATCGCTAACCTCAGTACTGCCATCTTGACGGACTTAAACCTTAGTGGTACCAACTTAACCTAACTAGCGAGAGGTAAACAAAGCCACGTGCTTTTTGACAGCCACGTGCTTTTTGACAGCTGCCATCCGCCATCTTTAAACCACAAAGCACTGCGCTGCCCTCTATATCGCAGTAGCCGCAAAATTCGTCACCTGTCATCTGCAGTGCTGCCATCTTGACGGGTCTAAACCTTAGTGCTACCAACTTAACCTAACTAGCGCGAGGTAAACAAAGCCACGTGCAGATGTCATCCGCCATCTTTAATCCAGAGAGCATCGTGCAGCCCTCTTTAGCTACTTACCTTTGAAATGTAGTACGTCATCCGCCATCTTGCATCGCAAACCTCAGTGCTGCACTCTATGTAGTGGCGGCAAATTCCACATGCTCTTGTTTGGAAACAAAGCCACGTGCAGCTGTCATCCACCATCTTTAATCACCGTGCTGCCCTCTTTAGCTACTTACCTTTGACAGTTGTCATCCGCCATCTTGCATCGCCAACCTCAGTGCCGCACTCTATGTAGTGGCGGCAAATTCTACGTGCTCTTGTTTGGAAACAAATTCACATGCTATTTTTCTGACAGCTGTCATCCGCCATCTTTGAGCACCGTGCGGCCATCTTTAATCCAGAGAGAACAG
Organism: Anabrus simplex; assembly: GCF_040414725.1. Taxonomy (NCBI): domain Eukaryota; kingdom Metazoa; phylum Arthropoda; class Insecta; order Orthoptera; family Tettigoniidae; genus Anabrus; species Anabrus simplex. The sequence goes on along the minus strand of NC_090266.1, from coordinate 700,239,098 downwards.
TGCTGCAATCTATGTGGTGGCGGCAAATTCCACGTGCTTTACAAATCAACATGCTTTTTTGACAGCTGTCAACCGCCATCTTTAATCACCGTGCTGCCATCTATGTGGTGGCGGTAAATTCCACATGCTTTACAAACCTATATGCTTTTCTGACAGCTGTCATCCGCCATCTTTAATCCAGAGAGAACAGTGCTGCCCTCTATGTGGTGGTGGCAAATTCCACGTGGAAACAAGGCCATGTGCAGCTGTCATCCGCCATCTTTGAGCACCGTGCTGCGAGCAATTTCGTCAGTTGTCATCCGCCATCTTTAATCTACAGAACACCGTGCTGCCCTCTTTATGACTACTACCTTAAGCACGTAGTAGCGGGCAATTTGAAAAGTTCTGTTAGCTATCATCCGCCATCTTTAATCACCGTGCTGCCATCTTTAGCTAGATACCTTTGAAATGTGGCGGCGGATAACTTGAAAAATGCTTTTTGACAGCAGCTATCTTTGAGCACCGTGCTACCCTCTATGTGGTGGCGGCAAATTCTACATGCTTTACAAACCCACGCGCTTTGTGGCGGCAAATTCCACGTGCTCTTGTTTGGAAACAAAGCCACATGCTCTTTTGACAGCTGTCACCCGCCATCTTTAACCAACAGAGCACTATGCTGCGGGCAATTTCGTTAGCTGTCATCCGACATCTTTAATCAACAGAGCACCGTGCTGCCCTCATGCGGGGTAATTTCGTTAGCTGCCATCCGCCATCTTTAAACACCGTGCTGCCCTCTTTATGACTACTACCTTAAGCACGTAGTAGCGGGCAATTTCGTTAGCTGTCATCCGCTATCTTTGAGCACCGTGCTGCTCTCTGTAGTAGCGGGTAATTTGAAAAGTTCTGTTAGCTGTCATCCGCCATCTTTGAGCGCCGTGCTGCCCGGTGGCGGCAAATTCCACATGCTTTACAAACTCACGCGCAGCTGTCATCCACCATCTTACATCGCAAACCTCAGTGCTACACTCTATGTGGTAGCGGATAATTTTAAAAAGAAAAATTCTACAGCAGCCATCTCTCGACGCTAATTGCACAAGATGGTAGCTATACATGACTCCTTAAAGGTGCTCATGCAAGATGATCGCTATACATAGACACCCTTGGGATGCTTGCGCAAGATGGCGGTTATACAAGGCTCCTTATGAGGGATGCTTGCGCGAGATGGTGGTTGCTCTTATGAGGCGGCTCAAGGATCCATGGCTAGAGACGCCCTAAGGATGCTTGCGCAAGATGGCGGATGCAAGATGGCGGCTATACATAGCTCCTTATGAGACAGCCAGTACAACATGTGATCAGAACATTGATTGATGTGTTCAGAACACAAAATAAGTAGAATCGAACACTGTACTCGATACAACATGTGATTAAAACATTGTGTGGTGTGTTCAGAACACTAATCGAACGCTGTATTAGGGGATACCTTTGTTTAGATTGAAACATAACAAGACTAGAATTGAACACTGCACATTGATTGATGTGTTCAGAACACAAAATAAGTAGAATCGAACACTGTACTCGATACAACATGTGATTAAAACATTGGCTGGTGTGTTCAGAACACTACATAAGTAGAATCGAACGCTGTATTAGGGGATACCTTTGTGAACACTGCACTCGGTGTCGTTACATGTGATCAGAACAATGATTGATGTGTTCAGATCACTAAACAAGTAGAATCGAACGCTGTACAACATGTTAGGGGATACCTTTGTTTAGATTGAAGCATAGCAAGCCTAGAATCGAACACTGTAAGAACATTGTTTGATGTGTTCAGTACAACTTCAATGATTTACCTAGTGTAAAACACACACACACACACTGTGCACATATCGCATAGCTATCTCGCCTATCACGAAAATAAAAAAAAAAACACACTGTGCACATATCGCATAGCTAACACTTCAAATGATTTGCTTAGTACGAAAATAAAAAAAAATCTATACCGCGTAGCTAACTCGTTCATCGCACTGCTATTTGATGTGTTCAGTACAACTTCAATGATTTACCTAGTGTAAAACACACACACACACACACACTGTGCACATATCGCATAGCTATCTCGCCTATCACGAAAATAAAAAAAAACACACTGTGCACATATCGCATAGCTAACACTTCAAATGATTTGCTTAGTACGAAAATAAAAAAAAATCTATACCGCGTAGCTAACTCGTTCATCGCACTGCTATTTGATGTGTTCAGTACAACTTCAATGATTTACCTAGTGTAAAACACACACACACTGTGCACATATCGCATAGCTATCTCGCCTATCACGAAAATCAAAAAAAACACACTGTGCACATATCGCATAGCTAACACTTCAAATGATTTGCTTAGTACGAAAATAAAAAAAAATCTATACCGCGTAGCTAACTCGTTCATCGCACTGCTCAGACGCTTAGTAATTGTGAATACACTCATACGAAAATCAAGAAAGCACACTGCGTAGCCAACTCGCTCGGCTCACTCGCTTAGTAATTGCAACACACACGGATAAGAATGTTGTGAGATACTTACATGTTTTTTAAGGGGAGGGTGAAAGATCATAAATTATATGTACACATGTTGTCTCCTCCAAGTTGTAAGATGAAATAGACGCAGTACTGCGAGTTTCCGCTCTAGCTGGCGAACGGAAGTAGCATGATATCTCAGCAAAAAATAAAAATACGCGTGAGCTTGCAAGTCAGACACAATGATGGATACCGCGATTCAAATCCTAGCAACTTATGCCGTCGGGAAGGGCATCTAGCTAGATCATGTAATGGCGATCGCGCAGGCCCCTCGCCTAGCATTTACGGCTTCTAGTTCGAACCCGCTATCTTCCGAAGTAGCGAGAATGATTGAAGAGTGTTGAGGGTGATTCATTCGTCGGATGGAGGCGTTAAGCTGGCTTCTTCGGTAGGAGAAGGCTATGTCGGGACATCGATTTAAAAATCCTAGTCAGGAAGGGTACGCGATTCAAATCCTAGCAACTTATACCGTCGGGAAGGGCATCCGGCTAGATCGTGTAATGACGATCACGCAGGTCCCTCGCCTAGCATTTGCAGCTTCCAGTTCGAACCCGCTATCTCCCGAAGTAGCGAGAATGATTGAAGAGTGTTGTGGGTGATTCATTCGTCGGATGGAGGCGTTAAGCTGGCTTCTTCGGTAGGAGAAGGCTATGTCGGGACATCGATTTAAAAATCCTAGTCAGCCATCTTTGAGAACAGTGCTGCCCTCTATGTGGTGGCGGCAAATTGAAAAATTCCACGTAGAAACAAAGCCATGTGCTTTTTTGACAGCTGTCATCCACCATCTTTAATCCGGAGAGAACAGTGCTGCCCTCTATGTTGTGACGGCAAATGCCACGTAGAAACAAAGCCATGTGCAGCTGTCATCCGCCATCTTTAATCACCGTGCTGCCCGGTGACGGCAAATTCCACGTGGAAACAAAGCCATGTGCTTTTTTGACAGCTGTCATCCGCCATCTTTAATCACCGTGCTACACTCTATGTGGTGGCGACAAATTCTAAATGCTTTACAAACCCATGTGCTTTTCTGACAGAGCTGTCATCCACCATCTTTAATCACCGTGCTGCCCCGGTGACGGCAAATTCCACGTGCTCTTGTTTGGAAACAAAGCTTTTAATCCAGAGAGAACAGTGCTGCCCCGGTGGCGGTAAATTCCACGTGCTCTTGTTAGTTCGTGATTTAAAATCTAAGCTAGCTGTAAATCCCCGATTCTCGACAGATTCTTAATCCGAGTTGTCAGGAAGGGCAACCAAGAGCTTAGATACTGCTAGTTTTGCATCAGGGAGGGTGACTAGTCTTAAAAACAAATTCTTGCGATTTAAAATCTTAGTCAGGAAGGGCATCCGGCCGTAAAACAATAGTTCGTGATTTAAAATCTAAGAAGTGGATCTAGCTGTAAATCCCCGATTCCCGTGTTAGACGTTGTAAAACAGATTCTTAATCCGAGTTGTCAGGAAGGGCAACCGGTCGTAAAACTATGGTGTATGAGGTTAGATACTGCTAGTTTTGCATCAGGAAGGACAACTCAACACATTCATGTGATTTAAACACATTTTTATCCCCAAGAGAATCGAACCCGAGACTACCGGGTGAGAGGCATGCATACTGTAGGCTATAGATTTGTTCTACAGTCCTCGAAGTATCGGCACAGTCATTCTGAGCGAGTTGTGTGGAATGCATGTGTTAGCTGAAATTGTACACGTATCTTCCGGCTCGACCTTGAGCGAGGACACTGATAAGCGACTTGTAACTCGCGAAGGTCTTCTTAGCTGAGTACCATTCAAGCTCTTAAAACACAGTACTAATTAAGGTTGTAAAATATTCTGAAATAGTCCTCCTCTGTAGTGCAGTAGTTAGCTGCTACCCTCGGAGGTCCGAGTTCGATTCCCGGCTCTGCTACGGAATGTGTAGCATTTAGCCTATGTAAGTTCCTAACGTAAACTATCATGACTGTACGGAGAGGTTAAAACACACACAGTGCCTACTCCTATCGAAAGAACCTGCACGGTACCGGCATGTAGGCTTCTCCTGGTGAAGGAGCTTGCACATGGTTTAACGCCTCCTATCAACAGCCCTTACTTAATGCTGGCTTTTTTTTCGCACACCCCGCCTCACACCATACGACCGGCTGCCCTTCCTGACTAGGATTTTAAATCGCAGTATACGCGATAAATTTGTTGTAGCGGGTTTTATAACTAGATATCCCGGTACCGATACATAGCCTACTCCACTGAAGAAGCCTGCACAAGGCTTATTGCCTCCATCCGACAAATGAATCAGCATCAACACTCTTGTACTCAAAAAATCATTTTCGAAGGAGTCTGCACAAGGTTTAACGTCCCCATCAACAGCCCTTACTTATTGCTAGCTTTTTTGCACACCCCGCCTCACACCATAGTTTTACGACCGGCTGCCCTTCCTGACTAGGATTTTAAATCGCAGTATACGTGATAAATTTGTTGTAGCGGGTTTTATAACTAGATATCCCGGTACCGATACATAGCCTACTCCCGACTAGAAGAAGCCTGCACAAGGCTTATTGCCTCCATCCGACAAATGAATCAGCATCAACATTCTTGTACTCAAAAAATCATTTTCGAAGGAGTCTGCACAAGGTTTAACGTCCCCATCAACAGCCCTTACTTAATGCTAGCTTTTTTGCACACCCCGCCTCACACCATAGTTTTATACGACCGGCTGCCCTTCCTGACTAGGATTTTAAATCGCAGTATACGCGATAAATTTGTTGTAGCGGGTTTTATAACTAGATATCCCAGTACCGACACATAGCCTACTCCTGACTAGAAGAAGCCTGCACAAGGCTTATTGCCTCCATCCGACAAATGAATCACCGTCAAGTCATGTACTCAAAAATCATTTTCGAAGGAGTCTGCACAAGGTTTAACGTCCCCATCAACAGCCCTTACTTATTGCTAGCTTTTTTGCACACCCCGCCTCACACCATACGACCGGCTACCCTTCCTGACTAGGATTTTAAATCGCAGTATACGTGATAAATTTGTTGTAGCGGGTTTTATAACTAGATATCCCGGTACCGACACATAGCCTACTCCCGACTAGAAGAAGCCTGCACAAGGCTTATTGCCTCCATCCGACAAATGAATCAGCATCAACACTCTTGTACTCAAAAAATCATTTTCGAAGGAGTCTGCACAAGGTTTAACGCCCCCATCAACAGCCCTTACTTAATGCTAGCTTTCTTGCACACCCCGCCTCACACTATAGTTTTACAACCGGCTGCCCTTCCTGACTAGGATTTTAAATCGCAGTATACGTGATAAATTTGTTGTAGCGGGTTTTATAACTAGATATCCCGGTACCGACACATAGCCTACTCCCGACTAGAAGAAGCCTGCACAAGGCTTATTGCCTCCATCCGACAAATGAATCAGCATCAACACTCTTGTACTCAAAAAATCATTTTCGAAGGAGTCTGCACAAGGTTTAACGCCCCCATCAACAGCCCTTACTTAATGCTAGCTTTCTTGCACACCCCGCCTCACACCATAGTTTTATACGACCGGCTGCCCTTCCTGACTAGGATTTTAAATCGCAGTATACGTGATAAATTTGTTGTAGCGGGTTTTATAACTAGATATCCCGGTACCGATACATAGCCTACTCCACTGAAGAAGCCTGCACAAGGCTTATTGCCTCCATCCGACAAAAGAATCAGCATCAACACTCTTGTACTCAAAAAATAATTTTCGAAGGAGTCTGCACAAGGTTTAACGTCCCCATCAACAGCCCTTACTTAATGCTAGCTTTTTTGCACACCCCGCCTCACACCATAGTTTTATACGACCGGCTGCCCTTCCTGACTAGGATTTTAAATCGCAGTATACGTGATAAATTTGTTGTAGCGGGTTTTAGACGAATGAATCACCCTCAACACTCTTCAATCATTCTCGCTACTTCGGAAGATAGCGGGTTCGAACTAGAAGCCGTAAATGCTAGGCGAGGGGCCTGCGAGATCGTCATTACATGATCTAGCTAGATGCCCTTCCCGACGGCATAAGTTGCTAGGATTTGAATCGCGGTATCCATCATTGTGTCTGACTTGCAAGCTCACGCGTATTTTTATTTTTTGCTGAGATATCATGCTACTTCCGTTCGCCAGCTAGAGCGGAAACTCGCAGTACTGCGTCTATTTCATCTTACAACTTGGAGGAGACAACATGTGTACATATAATTTATGATCTTTCACCCTCCCCTTAAAAAACATGTAAGTATCTCACAACATTCTTATCCGTGTGTGTTGCAATTACTAAGCGAGTGAGCCGAGCGAGTTGGCTACGCAGTGTGCTTTCTTGATTTTCGTATGAGTGTATTCACAATTACTAAGCGTCTGAGCAGTGCGATGAACGAGTTAGCTACGCGGTATAGATTTTTTTTATTTTCGTACTAAGCAAATCATTTGAAGTGTTAGCTATGCGATATGTGCACAGTGTGTTTTTTTTTGATTTTCGTGATAGGCGAGATAGCTATGCGATATGTGCACAGTGTGTGTGTGTTTTACACTAGGTAAATCATTGAAGTTGTACTGAACACATCAAATAGCAGTGCGATGAACGAGTTAGCTACGCGGTATAGATTTTTTTTTATTTTCGTACTAAGCAAATCATTTGAAGTGTTAGCTATGCGATATGTGCACAGTGTGTTTTTTTTTATTTTCGTGATAGGCGAGATAGCTATGCGATATGTGCACAGTGTGTGTGTGTGTGTGTTTTACACTAGGTAAATCATTGAAGTTGTACTGAACACATCAAATAGCAGTGCGATGAACGAGTTAGCTACGCGGTATAGATTTTTTTTTTATTTTCGTACTAAGCAAATCATTTGAAGTGTTAGCTATGCGATATGTGCACAGTGTGTTTTTTTTTATTTTCGTGATAGGCGAGATAGCTATGCGATATGTGCACAGTGTGTGTGTGTGTGTTTTACACTAGGTAAATCATTGAAGTTGTACTGAACACATCAAACAATGTTCTTACAGTGTTCGATTCTAGGCTTGCTATGCTTCAATCTAAACAAAGGTATCCCCTAACATGTTGTACAGCGTTCGATTCTACTTGTTTAGTGATCTGAACACATCAATCATTGTTCTGATCACATGTAACGACATCGAGTGCAGTGTTCACAAAGGTATCCCCTAATACAGCGTTCGATTCTACTTATGTAGTGTTCTGAACACACCAGCCAATGTTTTAATCACATGTTGTATCGAGTACAGTGTTCGATTCTACTTATTTTGTGTTCTGAACACATCAATCAATGTGCAGTGTTCAATTCTAGTCTTGTTATGTTTCAATCTAAACAAAGGTATCCCCTAATACAGCGTTCGATTAGTGTTCTGAACACACCACACAATGTTTTAATCACATGTTGTATCGAGTACAGTGTTCGATTCTACTTATTTTGTGTTCTGAACACATCAATCAATGTTCTGATCACATGTTGTACTGGCTGTCTCATAAGGAGCTATGTATAGCCGCCATCTTGCATCCGCCATCTTGCGCAAGCATCCTTAGGGCGTCTCTAGCCATGGATCCTTGAGCCGCCTCATAAGAGCAACCACCATCTCGCGCAAGCATCCCTCATAAGGAGCCTTGTATAACCGCCATCTTGCGCAAGCATCCCAAGGGTGTCTATGTATAGCGATCATCTTGCATGAGCACCTTTAAGGAGTCATGTATAGCTACCATCTTGTGCAATTAGCGTCGAGAGATGGCTGCTGTAGAATTTTTCTTTTTAAAATTATCCGCTACCACATAGAGTGTAGCACTGAGGTTTGCGATGTAAGATGGTGGATGACAGCTGCGCGTGAGTTTGTAAAGCATGTGGAATTTGCCGCCACCGGGCAGCACGGCGCTCAAAGATGGCGGATGACAGCTAACAGAACTTTTCAAATTACCCGCTACTACAGAGAGCAGCACGGTGCTCAAAGATAGCGGATGACAGCTAACGAAATTGCCCGCTACTACGTGCTTAAGGTAGTAGTCATAAAGAGGGCAGCACGGTGTTTAAAGATGGCGGATGGCAGCTAACGAAATTACCCCGCATGAGGGCAGCACGGTGCTCTGTTGATTAAAGATGTCGGATGACAGCTAACGAAATTGCCCGCAGCATAGTGCTCTGTTGGTTAAAGATGGCGGGTGACAGCTGTCAAAAGAGCATGTGGCTTTGTTTCCAAACAAGAGCACGTGGAATTTGCCGCCACAAAGCGCGTGGGTTTGTAAAGCATGTAGAATTTGCCGCCACCACATAGAGGGTAGCACGGTGCTCAAAGATAGCTGCTGTCAAAAAGCATTTTTCAAGTTATCCGCCGCCACATTTCAAAGGTATCTAGCTAAAGATGGCAGCACGGTGATTAAAGATGGCGGATGATAGCTAACAGAACTTTTCAAATTGCCCGCTACTACGTGCTTAAGGTAGTAGTCATAAAGAGGGCAGCACGGTGTTCTGTAGATTAAAGATGGCGGATGACAACTGACGAAATTGCTCGCAGCACGGTGCTCAAAGATGGCGGATGACAGCTGCACATGGCCTTGTTTCCACGTGGAATTTGCCACCACCACATAGAGGGCAGCACTGTTCTCTCTGGATTAAAGATGGCGGATGACAGCTGTCAGAAAAGCATATAGGTTTGTAAAGCATGTGGAATTTACCGCCACCACATAGATGGCAGCACGGTGATTAAAGATGGCGGTTGACAGCTGTCAAAAAAGCATGTTGATTTGTAAAGCACGTGGAATTTGCCGCCACCACATAGATTGCAGCACTGTTCTCTCTGGATTAAAGATGGCGGATGACAGCTGTGACGTACCACATTTCAAAGGTAAGTAGCTAAAGAGGGCAGCACGGTGCTCAAAGATGGCGGATGACAGCTGTCAGAAAAATAGCATGTGAATTTGTTTCCAAACAAGAGCACGTAGAATTTGCCGCCACTACATAGAGTGCGGCACTGAGGTTGGCGATGCAAGATGGCGGATGACAACTGTCAAAGGTAAGTAGCTAAAGAGGGCAGCACGGTGATTAAAGATGGTGGATGACAGCTGCACGTGGCTTTGTTTCCAAACAAGAGCATGTGGAATTTGCCGCCACTACCTAGAGTGCAGCACTGAGGTTTGCGATGCAAGATGGCGGATGACGTACTACATTTCAAAGGTAAGTAGCTAAAGAGGGCTGCACGATGCTCTCTGGATTAAAGATGGCGGATGACATCTGCACGTGGCTTTGTTTACCTCGCGCTAGTTAGGTTAAGTTGGTAGCACTAAGGTTTAGACCCGTCAAGATGGCAGCACTGCAGATGACAGGTGACGAATTTTGCGGCTACTGCGATATAGAGGGCAGCGCAGTGCTTTGTGGTTTAAAGATGGCGGATGGCAGCTGTCAAAAAGCACGTGGCTGTCAAAAAGCACGTGGCTTTGTTTACCTCTCGCTAGTTAGGTTAAGTTGGTACCACTAAGGTTTAAGTCCGTCAAGATGGCAGTACTGAGGTTAGCGATGCGTTGTTGTCTGTCAAAAAAGCACGTGGCTTTGTTTACAAATCTGTCAAAAAGCACGTGGCTGTCAAAAAACACGTGGCTTTGTTTACCTCATGCTAGTGAGGTTAAGTTGGCACTACTGAGGTTTAGGTCCGTCAAGATGGCAGTACTGAGGTTAGCGATGCGTTGTTGTCTGTCAAAAAGCACGTGGCTGTCAAAAAACACGTGGGTTTGTTTACCTCATGCTAGTTAGGTTAAGTTGGCACTAGTGAGGTTTAGGCCCGTCAAGATGGCAGTACTGAGGTTAGCGATGCGTTGTTGTCGATGACAGCTGTCAAAAAGCACGTGGCTTTGTTTACAAATTCAAATCTCCCGCCAAAATTCAAATTTCCCGCCAAAATTCAAATTTCCCGCGGGAGGAGGAGGCCTCTCCCGAGAGCCGGAGGAGGAGGAGGCGGCAGAACCCGTCTATTATACTACTTATGGGCAGTGCAGATACGCCCGATAGGGACTTAATAGATACCGAAATGGCAGAGGAAGGTGTGGAAACCGAAGAGTGTACTGGAAAAGAGAAACAAAGTAAGATATCTTCACCTAGAATGAGAGACATAAATAAAACACAGAGTACGTCATCCACGGCGGACAAAAGCTTGAAGGACAGTCAACCATCACACACTTCCTTATGCCATAGGGACCCACGTATACGTACAAGAAAGAAGAGTGCCGAGCGGAAAGGGTCTAATTCTAAATCGTCTGTACCTAACTGACTGTGCACCAACCACTACCTGTCGTGTCTATAAATAACCGTCTACGCAAACATGAATATAGTTTCTTGGCATTTTGCTTTCCCTCTCTGTCTTGTTATGGTGAGTTTTCTTACAACTTACGCCACCCTTAATATTAATGGAGCAAGAAGTGTTTCAACTCAAGCGCTGCTTAGTCGGTTCGTGAAGGAATATGATATTGATACCTTATTCCTCCAGGAAGTTAATGAGACAAACTTCCACTTCTTATAGAACTATGGCTATATAATGAACATACCGTAATGATGGGCTACTTAGACCCTTAAGGTGTTACTTGGACCCACATGGAAAAAAGGTTTCATCGTCTGAAGCCCGTTATACAATGTGATATCCAAGTAGTTCGCTGTTCCTTCCGTTAGGTGGCATCACAGTGCAGGACTATGCACGTTCAAACTAGTTTTGCAGTAATCACCTAAGCAGCAGCACGGTCTATACAGTGGTTTGACTAAAGTGGCGCGATTTTTTCACTGCAAACTTTTATCTGTCTACTGTACCTTCATGGAAGCCAGAACATTGGTAAGTAAACATGTAAGCAATTACATATAGAGCAAGAACATGCTGTAGGAATCTTTCTCAGATGTAGCACGGTTTTTGTAGAAATGTGTGATTTATAGAGTGAGTACACATAACCACGAGAACCGGGCTACTTGGACCCACGTCTACATTTAATTTATCTTACAGAATGTGATAACCGGCCTGTTTATATATTTTATACACTTTAAAATTTAACTTCGTTCTCTTTCCTGCACAGGTCTGAGCATTATGGTGTACAAATATAAAAGACTGTCTGGAAGTCGAAAATATGCAGATTATACTGACCAACAGCTTGAAGAATGTTTAGCAGTGATTCAGTCAGGGCAAATGCCGCAAAGGAAAGCTGAAGAAGTCTTTAAAATACGTCGATCAACCATCAAGAGAAGATTAAAAAACAAATCCAGTCAGAAACCGGGTCATCCCAAAGTATTTACTGAAGAAGAGGAGCTAGCCTTCGCTAGCCACCTTGACAAAGTGTGTGATTTCGGATATCCCGTGGACGAATTTGATTTCAGATTTATTGTGAAGTCTTACTTAGCTATGCGTGGTAGAACTGTAACAGCTTTCAAAGACAATCTTCCAGGGCGTGATTGGGTGAAATTATTTTTGAACTGGTACCCCCAGTTAACAATATGATTTGCTGCTAATATAAAGCGGGCTCGTGCAGCAGTGGATGAAAATGTTATCAGTGAATACATTGACAATATGAGTGATTTACTTGACGGTATCCCCCCAGAAAACATTTACAATTACGACGAGACTAACATGAGTGACGATCCTGGGAAAAAGAAGGTTATTTGTTGCAGAGGATGTAAATATACCGAAAGGATATTGAACTCTACGAAGTCCAGCATCAGTGTCATGTTCTGTGGTAATGCAGCAAGAACCTCACTTCCCCTCACGTCATTTATAAGGCCGAGAATCTTTGGACAACATGGAAAATTGAATTCTATGACAGAGTTATGTTTGATCTGCATCACAAGGAGGAGCAAGGCCAAAATGACTCTTCTGCATTAAATTCTATTAAGAGAATTATTTTAGGCATTAAGGAAAGCAGCCTAGAACAACTACATCAGCACGTAAAAGGCACTTCCCTCACAGAAAGAGAGAAAATCTCTCTCTACCACATTGCCAAGATTAGACGATCAGCCAATAAGCAATTTATTAATCGATGGGATAATGGTACAGTGACGATGTTCACTACAAAGGAACAACTCCTTGCAGAACGTGAGAGGTATTTCCGTGAAATGTTTGCATAAGACAGCATCTCAGTGTTCGTATTGACAGGCACCTTCATCATCTCCAGAGTCATCTAGAAGGAGATGATATCGCACATCTTACTAATAATATTTCCGAAGAAGAGGTGAAGCGAGCGTTAGACCATACTGCACCAAATAAGACGCCAGGCTATAATGGGATCCCGTAAGAATGGTATAAGATATTTTGGAACATTATCGATAAAGACTTGACACAAGTTATTAATTATGCCTTCAGTCACACAAGGGAATTATCATCCTATTTCTCAAACTCTCCAGTTGCACGTATATCAGTGACTATAGACTTATTACAATATTAAATACCGACTATAAACTACTGGCCAAGATTTTAGCGAACAGAATCAGAACTATCCTCCCGTCATTAATTACTAATGGACAGATTTGCACTATACCTGGGAAAAACATATTACATAATCTACTGGCGATTCGAGATGTAATCATATATCATTCAGTGTGTGACAATGCTTCAGGAGCACTGGCTAGCATTGACCTCAACAAAGCATTCGATAGGATAGCACACTCATATCTTTGGAAAGTTTTAAAAAAGTTTCTATTCCCAAACAGTATCATAGAAACAATACAGCGCATGTATCACAAGGCATCCTCACGAGTTATGATTAATGGATTTCTCTCAGCAAACATTTCAAGAAACAAATCAATTACAAAAGGATGCCCATTATCAATGGCACTTTTTGTTTTAGCAATAGAACCCCTGATTCAAAGTTTGAAAAATTCTTTAACCGAACTAAATATTAACAACGAATGCTTCACAGGGCGCGCATACGCGGATGACATTACCCTAATGTTGACCAGTGACGAAGATGCTAATAATGCGCAAGAGACTCTCGAGGCCTTCTGTAAGGTCTCATTATTGCTATTAGGTTCCAATGAAAATCGACAAATATTTGCCAGCTCCCGGATTCCAATTGTAAACCACTGCAAGATATTTCAGAGGCGATAAAGACTAATTGGACTTATGCTATAAACACCCTACGGTTTCAGCTAAAGGAGTAACTTTCAAGGCGACTCAACATTTTCCAAAAATGTTGGCATATAAATATCTTTGCGCTGTCGAAGCTCTGGTAACTTGTCCAAATTCTTCCAGCCTCACATGTCATTTGCCAACGTGTTGAAATGGCAATTGGAGTTTATATATGGAAAGGCTACAGATATAGAATAAGAAGAGACCAACTTCATCTGACTGAACAGGATGGTGTCTTGCGACTAATTGCAGTCGAAAAGGAATGCACAGCACACTTTCTGTCCCATATCATTATTTCATTGTACTCAAGAGGAGATGTATTTGATAGTGCAGTGCTAAAATTGTGTGTAACAACAAACCTGAAACAAAAAGATCCATTTCGATGCTGCTTCCGGACCCTCCCTCCATTCTGCAACAACTTCCAGAAACAGAAATTACAGCTGGAAAGTTGGATAAATCTAAGAATATATACAACTTCAGATTGAAGCAATATAAATGTATACCAATAGTACAACAGAAATACCCACATCGTGACTGGAAGCAGATCTGGAAAAATATTTGGAACAAATGGATCCCGATAGAATGGAGGGTATCGCTCTACATATACACAAATGAAATTGTGGCGGCATCAGGAAGAATGAACGCGCCCCACATACAGAACGCACCCCTGTGCACGATGCAACATTGCATCAGGGTATAGCTTGCAAAACTAGCGTCATTCGGCTGCGTGGATTGAGCATGAGCATCACGCCTGTTCGTGTCTTGTTGGTGTAATCAGTGTAACCTATCTCACATGCAAAAGTGTACTAAAACTGTGTGGTGTAAATAAATCTTATTATCCATGAGGGCTGGTTTATTTATGAACGATGTGGAGCCGCCTACAACCAAGACTCCATAAATGGTGACCCCGAGTATGGAGAACACGCTCATACCATAACCTATCTTGGACGACGTGCTTCAGCACAGATCACGGTATGTTACCACACTTTACTTCAGAGAGGCATTAGACTGTTTACTTCATTGGAACTACCACGTCTTCCGAGTATGAAACCAATTCGACAAACGACAAAAACAGTCGCCAGAACCCTAACGGTCGTCGGTGATACTCATCGCTTCAGTCCGCACGCGGCAACTTTATGCCGCTCCTCTTTGTTACGCCGCATCTGCTGCTCTTCAAGAACGCAACATTTCATCTAAAAACTTGTATGTATATAACCTACGTTTTACTTGTTCCGGAATATTGCAAATTATTCATAACGTAAATTCGTTGTGAAGTTGTACAAACATCACAAAGAAATGTACAGGCCTACAATGGACAGTATCTAGTTTTCTAACCATAGTTACAATCTTGGTGTTAAATTGATGTACGTAATCCAGCAATCTTCTGTGCAATTTTCTTTCTCTTTTTGCTAATTAAGGCCTAAGATACAGACTACTCCACAATATAGGCCTACCTTATTTGCTGTGCAAACAAGTAAAATTACTTCAAAATAACCTACTTCTCATGCATTACAACTGCTTGAATTGTTGTACTATATATATAAATCGTAATCGTGCCTTTTAGTGGTTTCTAAGTTGTTACATTACAGGTATAACATACAGTTGTATTATATGGACATTCCTCAAGACTAAAAATGGACATTGGAACCCACGGTTTATGCCTATTATTTTCATATATAACCATAATCTGTGTGTAACATCTGCAAGATTATTTTGTTAACTTATAGTTTATATGTTTGTGAATCTCTTATCATATGCTAGGCCTACCTGCATAATATTTCGTTTCCAGCTAACCTATAAGATTGTTTCAAACCATTTGTGAATTTGTGCTTGTGTTGCTCATCCTCACGTCTTCATTCACTTACACACACAACTACACATCGTACCTCTGACTACTCGTCTGTCATCTTGTCCGGTATTTTCAGAATTCTTTTTCTTCTTGCCCCTGTGTTGTGTACCCATCTTGATTATGGCGGAGGATCGATTAAAGCTTTAGAGGAACAAAATAACAACTTGCAGAACCAGCTCCAACAACTTATTGCTTTGACGAAGCCTTTGCAAGAGCAGAACGAAGCATTACTAGCCCGGCTCCAGGAGCATGAGTCTACTGGTACCGATGCTACATCTAGCAATGTTGGCCAAGTTGCCAAAATCTCTGCAAAGCTACCACCGTTTTGGTATGACAGACCAACTGTTTGGTTCGCCCAGGTTGAAACTCAATTCAGGCTCGCAGGCATCACGGCCGACCAGACTAAATTTGATAATGTAATTTCACAGCTTGACACCAAGGTCATAGCCGAGGTAGAAGACATTGTCATTAACCCCCCAGCCACAGGACGTTACGAAAAACTAAAATCTGAACTAGTCCGTCGTCTTTCCGTATCCGAAGAGCAACGAGTTCGCCAACTTCTTGGTGACGAAGAACTCGGTGATAGGAAACCATCACAATTTTTACGTCACTTAAAGTCATTAGCCGGTAGCTCACTTCATGACGAAAGTATATTAAAACAACTTTTCATGCGTCGACTACCACAGCACTTGCAGGCTATAATAGCAGCCCAGTTAATGCCTATAGCTGATATAGCAGAGCTTGCAGACAAGATCTTGGAACTTTCACCTACTGTCACACCACCATATAGCCACTTGGCCGTACATGCTACAGCTGCGCCGAACACTTTAGCTGCCCAGATGGAGGAATTGACGCGTAAAGTCGATGCCCTGGCCCGTAACCAGCCCCGAGGCAGGAGTCACAGTAAAAGGAGATCTAAAAGCCGTGACCGTTCCCTTACGCCACAGAGCCGGCTTTGTTGGTACCACAAAAAGTTCCAAGATAAAGCTGTAAAATGTACTAGTCCCTGTTCCTGGCAGGCGGAAAACGGAACGAACAGCCAGTGAAGACGGCAACTGTCTGTTCTACATCGGGCCGCCGTCTATTTATTTTTGATCAGAATACCAAAGCAAAATTTCTGATTGACACCGGATCTGACCTTTGCTGTTTCCAGCGTAAGCTTCTGGGAAGCACTTGCAAAGCTTCTGGGTATGAGCTGAGCGCTGCAAACGGTAGTACAATCAGGACATATGGTAGCATTCCCATGAACCTCAACCTTGGTTTACGTCGTGACTTTCGCTGGCAATTTGTCATTGGTGATGTTAGCACAGCCATCATTGGTTCTGATTTTCTGGCTTACTATAACTTACTCCCTGACTGCCGTAACAGATGCCTTCTCGACGGCACCACAGGCCTACACGTTAAGGCATCTGTAGCCTCTATCGAACAGGCCAGCGTAAAGACTGCTGCAGTATCCACCAACTCACCTTTCAGCATGTTGCTCGCTGAGTTTCAGTCCATTACTCGCCCACCTGGGATCCAACGTGATATTAAACACAATACTGTGCATCACATTAGGACAACCGAAGGCCCACCAGTCTCTTGTCGACCTCGTCGTCTAGGACCCCTAAAATTGCAGATAGCGAACAAAGAATTCGAGGACATGGTAAGGTGTGGTACAGCGATGCCTTCTAATAGTCCCTGGTCCTCACCCTTGCACCTTGCACCTAAGCGGGACAACTCATGGCGTCCATGTGGCGATTACCGGGCATTGAATGCAAGGACAATACCCGACCGCTAGCCGGTACGACACATAGGAGATTTTTGCCATAACATTGCTGGGTCAACCATTTTCACTACATTTGACCTTATCAAGGCCTACCAACAGATTCCAATTCACCCCAGTGACATTTGCAAAACAGCCATAACAACCCCTTTTGGGTTGTTTGAATTTCCCTATATGTCGTTTGGGTTACGAAATGCTGGACAAACTTTCCAGCGTTTTATGGATGAGGTCACTAGAGATTTAAACTTCTGTTTCCCGTATATCGACGAAATCCTGGTGTTCTCACGGGATGCTGAAGAGCATATGCACCATCTGCGCATACTTTTCCAGAGATTAGCTGATTACGGTGTAGTCATAAATCCATCCAAGTGCGTATTAGGTGCAAGTGAGGTAACCTTCTTGAGCTATCGGCTCTCAAAGGACGGTACAAAACCCCCACCAGAGAGAATCCAGTCTCTCTTGGAATACCCTCTACCGAAGACTGTCCAGGGCCTCCGCCGGTTCCTGGGCATGGTCAACTTCTACAGACCTTTCCTACCACATGCGGCTGAATTGCAGGCGCCGATGGTGAACTTCCTAGCCAATTCTAAGCTTAAGGGTTCTAAACCTGTCCCCTGGACTCCAGAATTGCAACGTGCTTTCCACGAATGCAATGAAAGCCTAGCGTAAACCACTCAACTCGCTCATCCATTGCCAGATGTGCCTCTAGGTCTCTTTACCGATGCATCAAATACTCAAGTTGGAGCATGTTTGCAACAGAAAGTTGGACACCATTGGCAGCCCCTAGCATTTTTCAGTAAGAAGCTTTCAGCGCGTCAAACAACGTGGCCGGCCTATTACAGGGAACTGTTAGCTGTGTACGAGGCTGTCCAGCATTTCCGCTATATACTGGAAGCACAACACTGCACCATATATACGGACCACAAGCCTCTGCTTTATGCATTTTCTCAACCAGAGAAAAACTACCCCCAGCCCAACTTAATCAGCTGTCCTTCATATCCCAGTTCACAACTGATATTCAGCATATAAAGGGAGCAGATAACGTTGTCGCCGATACAATGTCTCGCGTTGAAGCCATCTCACTAGAAGATGACTACGCTGCGCTGGCTCGATCCCAAGCGAACGATGACGAACTCAAAGCCTTATTGCATGGTGGTACGTCGCTGACATTAGAAAAAGTAACCCTTCCGGGCACCACGACTACCATTGTTTGCGATACATCAACAGGAAAACCTCGTCCGTTCCTGACACGTCCTCTTCGACGCAAGTTCTTTGACAAGCTCCATAACTTAAGCCACCCAGGTATTCGAGCCACCTCTCGTCTAGTCTCAGATGGATTTGTTTGGCCATCTATTCAGAAAAACACTCGTGCCTGGACTCGTGCTTGTTTGTCGTGTCAACGCAATAAAGTGACGAGGCATAATATATTTCCTTTGGGTAATTTCGGAGCACCCACAGGCCGTTTCAGCCACATTCACTTGGATATTGTTGGTCCACTGCCTGTCTGCGAAGGCTATAATTATATCCTCACTGCTGTTGACAGATTTACTCGCTGGCCAGAGGCATGGCCGATGCGCAGCATCACTGCCGAAGAAACAGCCGATACGCTAATAAGTGGTTGGATCTCCCGATTTTGTCTCCCAACTCGTATAACTACTGACCAAGGAAGACAATTCGAGTCTACACTCTTTCGCAGACTTATGACACAATTTGGTGCAACAAAAATCCGTACAACCAGCTACCACCCATCCGCTAACGGTATGGTGGAGCGTCTTCATAGACAGCTAAAAGCTTCGCTGATGTGTCATAGTGCAACGTGGATAAAAGCCTTACCCCTAGTGTTACTTGGCATGCGTGCGGTTCTAAAGGAAGATCTGAAAGCTTCCCCCGCCGAACTAGTTTTTGGGGAGCCTCTACGCCTCCCTGGAGAAATGGTTACTTCTTCGCCCAGTTCTCCTACTCCACTTGACCCTTCTGATTTTGTAAATCGCCTAAGGAAGGTAATGGCCGAACTAAGACATGTTCCTCCCTCCCGCCATAGTCAAGAGAAAGTATTCGTCTTCAAAATCTTGGCAACTGCCTCCCATGTTTTCCTGAGAGTTGATCATGTGAAGCCTCCCTTGCAACCCCCATACTCTGGTCCTTACCCTGTAGTCAGCCGTAATGAGAAGACTTTGACGCTAATGATCGGAAACAAGGTAGTAGTAGTGAGTACAGACCGTGTAAAACCTGCATACTGTACCGGTTACGACCTGTACATAAGTATTTTTTGAGCATAAGTTACGTTTATTTACCACGCGTAATGTTCCGAGCGCGCCTGGTTTGTTTACCAGCAGCGAGGACCAGCTAGCGAGTGTATGACGACTGTGAGCTGTGACGTAGCCACAGGGGCTAGCTAGACCGCCCGCTCGTCTCAACACGTGTTACCAGCCTTGACTGGTATTTTCTGGATTCCACGTCACTTGTTCTAGAGATATTCAATCAAACCGTATTATGACGTAGACATCCCGGATTGAATAAAAGGAGGACCTACTGTAGCCTATTCACACAGTCTCAGCTGAGTAGTCAACGGGGACACTCTTGCTGCTACTATCATCGTGGAACTCTGTCATTATAGAAGTGTGGGAAGACGATTCTTCCAAGTACTATAAAGTGGACTCATAAGACTTCGAGTGTTGTAGAAAATTTTCTAAGTGTTCGTAATTGAACTTAAGAATATTTACAAGTGTTAATTAAATGGACTTGTATTATTTACGTGCCTTCGAGACTGAAACTTTTCTAAGTGTTTGGACTTGTATTATTTACGTGTCTTCGAAGCTGTAATTTTTCTAAGTGTTCGTGAAATGGACTTGTATTATTTACATGGGTTCGAGACCAGAATTCTTCTAAGTGTTCATTGAATGGACTTGTATTATTTACGTGCCTTCGATACTGAAACTTTTCTAAGTGTTCACTAAATGGACTTGTATTATTTACGCGTCTTCGAAGCTGGAATTTTTTTAAGTGTTCACTGAATGGACTTGTATTATTTTCATGTGTTCGAGACCAGAACTTTTCTACGTGATCATTGAATGGAGTTGTATTATTTACGAGTATTCGAGATTGGAATTTTTCTAAGTGTTCGTGAAATGGACTTGTATTATTTACGTGGAATATTTGCGACTGTTGAGGAACTCATCCTTCTAATAGACAGTGATTGATTAACATTGCTAGTGACGAACTTTAACTTTCCAACGGCTTTAAACGAAGTTAGGATTTCACTTACATTTACTCAAAGACTTGTACATTTGCCAGTGTTGGTTTAAAAGACTTATAAATTTCGTCAGTGAATTTATTTATGTGGAAGGACTTGTGTTTTCGTCAGTGGTCACTCAAAGACTTTATGAATTTCACCAGTGATTAACTTTAAATATATTCAAACTTCCAAGTGAATGGACTTGTGTCTTTCATTCGAGTTTAGGCAAAGACTTGCACCTTCGCCAGTAATGAACTTTGAGTTTAACTATAATTTCACAAGAAGGGACTTGTATTTTTCGTTGCCAAAAGTTATTCAGGGACGAGGATTTTCCTAGTGACGAACTCTAAATTATTAATACCACTCATATCGTTTTAGGAGTGTTGGAAGTCTTGATGTACAATTATCAAGAACTCTGCTTATAAGTTGATCATCCAAGGTGTTCATGGACTCAGTGCTACTAGTGACCTTGGGAACATCAATCCTCTCAGTCTCATTGGGCTGAGGTTGTACATGGCTATCTACAACATCGCTTGGATCACCGGGGTTCAACCCGGGCCTCAGAGTTCGAGACATCTCTACTTGCCGTCAATCCAGACAGTCCAGCTGCCTCTGTCTGGAGTATCTGGAGTCCCAGGAATCCCTGGAGTCTTCTGGAACGTGCTTCAACCAGCTTGGCTTGGTGAGCTGGAGAACCCGAGCCATACTATTGGAATACGAGGAAGACAATCCATTTCTACTTAGAGGTGATGTGCAAATTCATGACTTATTTGAATAAACTCTTGTGCAATCTGAGTCAAAGTTTTTCTGTAGATAGGACCCTACCTCCTGTACCGAGCCCTAGCTACAATTAATCCAGTTTTTCGCCCTGAGAACTATAGTCATGCTACTTTAAAATGTAATCTGAGAGTCGGGCTCTTTTACTGGCACAATACATAGAAACAAACCTTGCTGTTCCTATCCGCACCAGCACACCTGACATATCTGCTACCCCCATTTCATCCAGTCAGCCTAGCACTTCTTTTACACCTGATTTACCTGATGCGTTATCACCACCCAGAAAGTACACAACACGATCAGGACGCAGAGTTCGCTTTGCCCGTCCATTCGATTTGTGAACTTTCCTTCTCCGTGGGTGGGGGGGGGGTGATGTGGCGGCATCAGGAAGAATGAACGCGCCCCACATACAGAACGCACCCTTGTGCACGATGCAACATTGCATCAGGGTATAGCTTGCAAAACTAGCGTCATTCAGCTGCGTGGATTGAGCATGAGCATCACGCCTGTTTGTGTCTTGTTGGTGTAATCAGTGTTACCTATCTCACATGCAAAGGTGTACTAAAACTGTGTGTGGTGTAAATAAATTTTATTATCCATGAGGGATGGTTTATTTATGAACGATGTGGAGCCGCCTACAACCAAGACTCTATAAAATCTTCCCGACGGGTGAGAAATTGAAAAGGCATGGACAAGTATCTGATGAAAAATGCCCGGAATGTCATCAGGCGGACAGTCTCGTGCATCGAGTTACCACATGCGGCAATGCGGCACTAGTTTGGAGATGGACACTAAACGCTACCTACAGGATATCACGGACAACAACAACCAGTGACAGAGTGAGGGAGATACTGAATCTGTAACTAAATCACGCACAGAACGAGAGTGGAAACGCTTGCATATGGATAACAGATGAAGCCATTCACTACAATATCAAGGCGTACCCTCAGCAAACAAGTGTGACTTTACCTGGATTTCTGGATCATCTCAGGAAAGAACGCTGGAAGATGGTCAGACAGAAGTGTCTTCAAGAAGCTTTTGGAACACAACTCTTTAAATTCTGCGTGCCTTCCTGTTATGTGTTTTGTGTAACATCTATCAATTTTATGTTAATATGAAGAGTGTTTTGTGTTAGTAAAACTGTGTACTGTTAAAGGATTTGGTTAATGATGATGCCATTAATAACTTCGTTTGCGCCTAGTGTGCAAAAGGAAAAAGTTATTTTTTAATTTTTAATTATTCTGCTGTGAACAACTTGATGTTCTCCTGTGTTAAATTTTAATTTCTTTAGATGCAAACTTATCAACGTTCTGTTTCCGGAAGTATCCTAAACTTGCTTTAATTTTTTCAAAAAAACAATACGAAGTTTGTGTAACTTGTTTAAGTATGAATGTACGTAGAGTTTGCTTGTTTTGAAATAGTTGTATGACATTGTCAATAAATTAGTTTTTAAAAATGTAAATAAATTCACCGTGTCACGTGTATAGACTACCAGGAGACCAAGAAATCGAGCATTGACTCTGACACCTAGGAGACGTATAAATTTTCCAAAAATTAATCACACAGAGTATTTCGACAAGACTTCCTCGTACGATTGTCTTTTATTAAGACTGAGGAAACTGTAGATCTGAGGGAAAATATAGCTTACAAATGTTTTATCTTTTCCACGTTAAGAACGTCTGTTCAATGTATGAAAACTAACGCGACGACGGTCGTAAATTTCGATGTAGTTCAGGGACATAGTTGAAGCAAGAACAACATTCTTACGACGAACGGAAGAAATTAGGATTTCCCAGGACCTCCATAATACAACGACAAATAGAAAGAAAAACAGTGTGACGACTGATATTCCTTCACTACGCGGCGCTAGTGAGCAGGTGTCTGTGAACATGTGTTTTTATAAAGAATGTGAAGTAATCCATTTCGGAGTTATTGTTGTGTTTCAGGACTGTGTACTCTATTTACTCACGCGTGACTCTGTTTATTTTCGATACGTGTTTAATATAAAATAAGATACAACTTTCCTTGTTTCGAAAGAAGCTGGTAAAATGCCTAGGAAATATTTTACAAATAGTAGTGACTAATAACGATATTACTTCAGAAATGGGTTTGTCGGTAAGTTTCTCGATATCTCTCAAGTGCATATGTCTAGTTGAACTAAGTGATATTCCAGTAACCCTCAACGAAACTGAGTGCAGAGGGCTGAATGAAGATCACCAAAGGAATAGAGAGGGTGATACCAGACGAGTACCAGGACGTATTCAGGGTGCGTAGCGCCCCCCTGGGAGACAACATTGACGACAAGAGGCGACAGTACTGGCTCAGCGGTGACAATGTTTTCGGGGCCAACAGTGAACTACATAATACCACCGGCGAATCGTTGAGGGTCGCAATAAGATAGCTCTTTAGAAAAAGCTGGAGGCTGATAACGGGACGTGCGGCGAACTGTGCAGTGAACTGCTCCGTGAACGAGACTGCACTGTGAGAGACCGTGTGGAAGAGCTAGAGCTGGGCGCACCACAGGGCTACGGTATCGGTTACGCCCATTAATTTAAAAACTGTGTCGAGTGGAAATCTCAAACACGAGTTAACTTGTAAATGACTGTTGATGATGATGATGATGATGATCATATCGATGATGGTGCTTGGCATTAAAAGAGCCCTAAACTCTAAGTCATCGTCCCGTAAATAACTGTAAATAGTAGTTTAATAAATTTGGTCAATAGAAAAACACGCTACTTCATCGAGTAGCAATTTTACCTTTAAGAACCCTAATCACCCAACATAGTCTATTATAAGTGAAGCCTACAGGACAGCGGCAAGACTCGATAGATTATGAAGTGAATTGTTAAAAACACTTTTCAAAATAATTTTGGTATAACAGTACATTATTAGTGTTCGTTGTACCATTAATAATTACAACTTGAAAATTTAATGAACTCATTGACTTGGAAATATCTTGTAGGATCTACGTGTGAACGTGTGTTAGCGTTGCAACTTGAAAAGCATTTGTGGCATCGTTCGCGTGTGTCAAGTTAGAGAGTTCTGGAGGGGATACACAATCCAAGTTAACTGAACAGTAATACCACGGTAAATTACACTCAAACTTCAAGACATGTTCAATGTTGCGGCCAACCTCTCAACCCCTCTTTTCATTTCCTAACAGCACAAAATATTCTAGGCACACCATGACCATGACGTCGATGTGGGGGCTTGTGTGCTTGTTGATCCCGATGGCTTTGCCAGCTCAGGGTTACCCAT
This sequence comes from Anabrus simplex, assembly GCF_040414725.1. Classification (NCBI taxonomy): domain Eukaryota; kingdom Metazoa; phylum Arthropoda; class Insecta; order Orthoptera; family Tettigoniidae; genus Anabrus; species Anabrus simplex. The sequence goes on along the minus strand of NC_090266.1, from coordinate 700,214,554 downwards.
GCTGGATTGGCCTCGGTGTAGAGCCAGACTAACAAGGTGTCCCCCGAGTTGCCTGAGAGGTGCCTACGCTCATTTTCCTTTATTTCAATCATAACCTTCTTAAATTTCATTTCTCTTACTGTCTAGCCAACCTCTCTGCCTCGAGCAGAATAAGTATGTAGTATGCATGGAGGTTTCATGCTCTCCCATTACAAGTTTCGGGTCGTGGCGAGGTAATGAAATGAAATGGCGTATGGATTTTAGTGCCGGGAGTGTCCGAGGACATGTTCGGCTCGCCAGGTGCAGGTCTTTCGATTTGACTCCCTCAGGCGACCTGCGCGTCATGATGAGGATGAAATGGCGATGAAGACGACACATTCACCCAGCCCCCGTGCCAGAGAAATTAACCAACGGTGGATAAAATTCCCGACCCTGCCGGAAATCGAACCCGGGACCCCTCTGGCCAAAGGCCAGCACGCTAACCATTTAGCCATGGAGCCGGGCGTGGCGAGGTGATGCATGGCTACTGGGAGAGTAATCGTAAGTGGCCCCCTCCAGATACCAGGCACCCTCTGGAGAATAAAGCCTTACCTCGGCATGCGGGGTTCTCCTGAGTATTGATCTATTATTTCCCTAGCTACTCGTGGAACCAAGACGGAACCTGGGAATTTTTGTTTTAATATAGCCAAGGCTGACGGTCTTAAATAGGTAGGAAACAGCGGCTTCGAATGTAAGAAAGCGAAAGAGATAAAAGATAGGGGGCCCAAATTCCGAACCTGCACCTAATTTCGTCCCCCTGGGGATTTCCAGTTTGCACGGTTGGTACCTAATATTTAGCCGCGCGCACACGCGGAGCCTCATCCCGTCGCCTTGTTGTGAGCACCAGGTTTACTTTCCGTATACAAGGAGGATTCATTTTCATACTGAGGTGAGTTAGTGAAGCATTCATTTTAAGAGCCTGTTATTTCCAGAGTGAGCACTGATCTGTGTATGAAATATTGGACAGCATTTCTGATTGATAATACGAGCGTCTACCTCGATTCCTGATTGTTTCCAGGATCGACGGAATTTTAGATGAATGTCCATTCTACATAAGTAACTGAGCTGAAGAATTTTTTTTGCTATTTGCTTTACGTCGCACCGACACAGATAGGTCTTATGGCGACGATGGGATAGGAAAGGCCTAGGAGTGGGAAGGAAGCGGCCGTGGCCTTAATTAGGGTACAGCCCCAGCATTTACCTGGTGTGAAAATGGGAAACCACGGAAAACCATATTCAGGCTGCCGGGGCTGGGGTTCGAACCCACTATCTCCCGGATGCAAGCTCACAGCTGCGCGACCCTACCACACGGCCAACTCACCCGGTGAAGAAATTGTTGGTTGTGAAGATGATGATATGCGAGAGCTCCGTGAAGCACGAATCTCTGAACACCTGCAGAGGAGTTATTTTTCAAAGAGATTTGGTTAAGACTTCCGACGGTACTATAATCGGGGCGTAAACGACGTGAAGAGATTAAAGAAGCATGTCCGTGATAAGCTGCTCGATACGGGCGCTTCCATCTTTGACTTTTGACGACCAGTCCCTACCCGAAAGGATAAAGTTTGCAATGTACCGTCTGACTGTACGTCCGTACATTCCAGCTCCAATGAGGTGCTATAACTACCCAAAATTTGGCCACATTTCATTGCGATGTCAAAGCTCGATAACCTGAAAAATATGTGAGAAATTCAAGCATACCGGTGTCGACTGTACACCACCACCTGTGTGTGTCAACGTTACTGTCCAGGTGTGCATACTCCAATCTTAAATGAGAGTCCCACATTCAAGCAGGAGAAGAATATCTAGGGGATAAAAACGCTGGATAAGTTATCCAGATGCTCGGAGGAAGTACAAGTCCATGGCTGCTCTGGAGTTCTTCATCTCCTTTGCTGAAAAGTTCGCGGAAGTACCCAAGCGCTGGTTACTTCGGCGGGCCAAATGAGTAGAATATTCAAAATACGCAGTGATGGCCGATGATATGCAGGAGTCTGTTTACGAGCATGTTTCTTCCATTACAACTAGAATTCTGGCTGCTGCGGAGGAACAATTCCTTCCTCGTCCGGTATCCCTCGCCGTAAACAGGTCCCATAGTGGACCGAGGAAATTGCAGCAGACATACGCGATCGCCGCCGGGCTTTTAAGCATTATCGTCGGAATTCTACGATGGCCACTGATATCACATTTAAGCGTCTCCGGGCTAAGGCCCATTTTTTCTTTTCGGAAAAGGGAAAATGATACGTAGAAAAAATATTTCTTCCATGACGGCACATACTCCGTCAACACAAGTGTGGAAAAAACTCCGCTGTATTGTCGGAGTGCAGAACTTGCCCTCAGTCCCCGAATCTCGATAAATTGAGGTTTAGTTTACTTCAATCATTGCAGACCACATCGCGTCACATTTCGCATATCCGTCCAGCTCTGGGAAATACGACCCTGCGTTCCGTACAGGGAGTGGGAATTTCGGAGAGCACTCGCACTATGTCCAGGCACATGGCTCATGGATCGGACAAAATCCACAATCAAATGCATAAACATTTGAGTGGCCGATGTCTCAAGGATACCCACACCCTATTCAGCAGAATATGGAGTGAGAGAGTGTTTCCATCTCAGTGGTGTGTGTGAATAGTAATACCAATTTCCAAGTCTGGCAACGATCCAAATCTTCTGGATAGTTTTAGGCCAATATGTCTTACAAATTACCTTTGTAAGCTATTTAAATGGATGGTGAACCCGTGACTTGTGTGGACATGGAAATGGAAGGTCTCTTGACTAACTACCAGCGTGGTTTTCGCTCTCATCGGTCTGCCACCGATCATCTGGTCAGACTGGAGAGCACCACTCACGAGGCCTTTATCCGGAAGGAACACCTAGTTGCCGTATTTCTTGACTAAGAGAAAGCTTACGACACTACCTGGCGATTTCGGGTAAATTTTCCAACGTTTATTATGAACTTCAAGTCCCTCCGGCTCTTTCGAGTCCGAGTAAGAAATGCATTTTCTCAATATTACGTTCAAGAAAATGGAGTACCACAGGGATCTGTACTCACTGTCACGCTGTTCACAATCGCAATCAACGGCATAGTTGCCGCTGTTGGGCCCGCAGTCGTTGCATCGTTGTATGTAGATGATTTAGCTATACATTACAGCTCCGGAAGGATGCCGTTTGCTGAGAGACAACTACAGCAATCATTTCACCGAGTCGACAATGGGCCCTGCAACATAATTTTCGATTTCCAGTAGCGAAAACCACAGTTGCACACTTCTGTCGACGTCGGCCTGTATATCCTAAACCAGAGCTCCGCTTGCGAAACAGTGTCTTACCAGTGGGAGACACCTGCACGTGCCTGGGTCTCCGTTTAAATAAGAAACTAACGTGGCAGCCCCACATCCGTCAGCTGATTGTCCACATGAAGAGACTTGCATGCTTAGGTTTCTCTGCAGCACATCGTGGGGGACTGGCCATGCGGTGCCGCTACGTTTCTACACGGCAACTGTCCGCTCCCGAATATAATAATGCGGCTTATGGTTCATTTGAACATTTTTAGACAGTATTCACCATAGTGGAGTTAGGCTGGCAACGGAAGAATTCCGTACTAGCCCCCATTCCCAGCCCACTAGCTGAAGCGGGAGTTTCACCTTTACGAATAAGGAGGCAGCAGTTACTCCTACGGACGCTGCCAAAATTGGTGAAATGCCACTATGTCGAAGCTATGAATTCATCTTTAGTACATAATACCACCAGAGGTACCAATATCGGCCGAATGCCACATGGCTGGTTGGGTTACAATTATTAGCTTGTGTCGTGAGTTAGATTAGGGTTATCGGTGGTATTCTTTAGCGGACTTCTAGCGAGGTATCTGTGTGGTTAGTTCCACGACCGGATATACGGCTAGATCTACTCCGTGCACCCAAGGTGAATACGGATGCCTCTGTTCATCGGAGGCATTTCCAGGACTTCGTTCACCAGTATCCGGCCGGGAGATATGTCTTTACGGATGGTTATAAGATCGAAAAAATGTGCGTTGCTCTTTCGTCATCGATAATGCTAGCATGAAGATCTCGCTTTCTAGTGTCTGTAGCAGAACTGTAGCGGAACTTTCCGTCAACCTAGAAGTTCTGCAGATTGCACTGGGTGACAAAAGAAACCACTTTCTCGTGTGTACCGACTCGTTAAGTTCTCTGCAGTCTATTGACATCTGTTTCCCGCAACACCCACTGATGCAGCAGATTCATGACCCTCTAGTCAGGTTGTGTGATACTGACATCAGAATATCATTTTCGCGTGGCTCCCAAGCCATATTCGGATTGCGGGAAATGAACTGGCGGATGAAGCTGCAAAGGAAGCGGTACTTCTACCTCCTATACTTGAGAATGTACCTGCTAGGGATATTTGCTCCCAGCTACGTCGAACCATCCTGGCATCCTGGAAATCGGAGTGTCTAGATATCCGTAATCCCAACACGCTGAGCCAATTAAGAAGACAACTACCGTGTGGCGGGCCTCTTTCCGGCCTTCGCGGAGAGAGGCCTTAGTTTTGAGAAGGCTGATGATAGGTCATGTAAGAACTACGCACTCCTACCTCCTAAATAAAAAGACCCCCCCCCAGTGTGTTTTTGCAGTACCGACTTCACCGTGGCGCACATCCTCGCCGAGTGCGCCGATCTCTCTGGCCTAAGACGGAACCTCGGCCTGCAGGAGACCCTCGAACTCATACTTGCCGATGACACGACTCTGCTGATCTCGTCATTCGCTTTATGAGTGAGAGTAGATTAATCAAATGTATGTAAATTTCAAGTGTTCCGTTACTCAGGGAACTCACGTTCCCTTTCGATTAGATTGTGGCCTTTTCGGCTTAATACAATACTTTTGTTTATTTTGTAATTCGTTTGAAATTTCTTCGTTGAAAAAGTTATTTTGTTTTAAATTTCCTCTCCACTTGATTTGTTCAGAGAGGATGATTGCCTAGTTGCACTTCATCTTAAAACAAAAACCACCACTACTACTACCTGTTTAGGATTAGGATAATATTGGAACAGCATCCATTTGGGAAAATGAAGAACTTTTTTGCTAGTTGTTTTACTTCGCACCGACACAGATAGGTCTTATGGCGATGATGGGATAGGAAAGTCCTAGGAGTTGGAAGGAAGCGGCCACTATCACCCGGATGCAAGCTCACAGCCACGCGCCTCTACCCGCATGGCAATGAAGAAATTGGAACAAAATAAGTCTATTTAATGATATTCAATATTATAATTTTAAAATATGTAAAAACGTAATATGATAGTTTTAATTACCGGTATTGTTTTGTTAGGCCCATTTATTTATAAATGTAGTAACTGTTTAATTATAAATAATGAGAAAATAAGGATTAAAATATCATTCCTTTGCAAAACAGCACCAATAATTAGTACATTTTGGCGAACCCTGCGCCCCCTAAATTTGGCGCCTTAGACCCGGGTCCAACGGACTCACTTATAAATATGGCACTGAGGAGTTCACATGAATCGGAATGCTTACGCTGAAGTTACTGAGTTTGCCACTAATGTCAACCTATCTTATTTGACTCTCATCGCACACAATACAGTAATGTGAACCCCAGCGTTGTCTGGTTGAATAATGGCATCCATTATTATTTTTAACAGTATATCCCCAATTGTGTAATTTCGTCTTACATAAATTTCAATAGGTTGTACCCAGTGCCGTAAGAGCGCTACAAACACTGACTGAAAGTTAACTGATACCGTATGAACATTCGGGTCTTTCAGCAGGCAGGGACTGGGACTGATGTAGGATCAATTTCCATCTCTGTTTCAAAATTTCCAATTTTTTATCTTTAGCAGCAAAACTGCCAAATATTTAGATAAATTTGGCCGCAAAATGCAGGTCACTGGAGCGACGTTTATCACTTAAAGACAAATTTTGAGAACAGAGATGAATCATTTAGTGGTAAAAATATAGGTTTTTCATTCCGCTCTTTATTATAACGCGACATGTTATTATTATTATTATTATTTATTTATTTATTTATTTATTTATTTATTTATTTATTTATTTATTTATTTATTTATTTATTTATTTATTTATTTATTTATTTATTTATTTATTTATTTATTTATTTTCCTTAAATTGTACATGCACAATTTATGGGTGGTAGATGGAGAAAGGGCAAGCCCCACATACACGTAAGTGCATCCATGTCCACATGTGTACATAAACTCTACTGAATATTTACATATAAACTTATGTAGACAATTTTAAATTTACATATTTACACTACAAACACTGTACCCTTAGAATAATAATTATCTTGATTTATCCTGAAAATATTAGAGTAAGAACACCCAGGCATTTATACTCTCACTCAGACCCCTGTATACATACTCATTCACAACCACTCCCACACGCGCACGCACACACATTCGCCCACATACACCTGTACTTGCACCCATCCTTCTTGCAATTCTAATTTATACAAGTTGTATACATCGCATCTGGGTTTCTATTTACATATACATTTTCTTTACTTCCCGGAGGAAGTGAGGAAGAGGAAGCAGCTTTACCACTGATGGCAGAAGGTTCCAGGTACGAGCAGCCCTTGTGTAAAACCCATTTAAATATGAGGTTGTTCTAGGGAAGAGAGGGACAAGAGTAACTCCTTGGACTCTTTTAAAAGAGCGGTAATTGAGCTGCAGGCGGTGGAAAGGGGAGAGGTGTGTGTTATCTGTCAGGGATTTCCAAAGGAAGGCTACATCTATTTGTGTACATAACGAGTTCACTGGTGGCAATGACCTGGCTGCGTTTAAGGGGATGTGTTTGTTAATTAAACGTTCTGCTCGTCGCTGGATACCCTCTGGTTTCCTGATATTTTCCGTTGTCGTTGGATGCCAGGAAGGAAGGCCATATAATAGTATGGTCCGCACTAGGGAAATATAAGCCATTCGTAGGGCTTTACTTCTTCCTGCCGAGAGACATCTACGGACGAAACCTAGCGCTCTGTATGCCTTACACCCCACTTACGCCACGTGTTTATTCCATTTCAGATTGTCCGTAATGTGAATACCGAGCAGTCTGATGGAGTTAGAAGTCTGCAGTTGGATTACACTTAGAGTAGGTTGGTTCTGGAGTTGTTTAGCTCTGCTTAGTCTTATATGTTTACACTTCTTAATATTTATATAAATTCTATTTACCTCACACCACAGAGCTATACTATCGAGATCCGATTGGAATTTTACAATATCATCACTGTTTTTCATGGCTCTTAGCAAGTTTTAGACGTATTCATGTGTAGTATTTATCTGAAAAGTATGCAGAACATATACGTACTACTTCTCCCATGAGAGATTTATTTATAGTTTCCAATCCACAAAACGACAATACCTCATATTTCACGTACATACTATTGCCGAAAACAATTCTGAGAATGTTTACAAACTGTTACGTATATTTTTGTACGTACGACTACGTGACGCTGTGCTACCAATTTGTAACGTCACCTAAGAGGTAACGCTAATGTAAACGAAGACTAATTATCAATAAAGTCCCAGTAAATGTGTATTACTGCGCAGTGGAATGACAAGAACGGCTCAGATAAAGAAGACAGTCAGGACCGATGAACATAGGGGAAAAACAAGATAACGAGATTTCAAATAACATGTATATATGTTTTTCTTTTCGAACCAACGGAAAGATAACAATATACACTCTAGCAAGAAAAATTTGGCAGGATTATCTTTTTATAGATACAATTTTATAAATATAAATTAATTTAGTTCATAACAATTAAAGAAGAAAAGACTACAAAAGGAAAAGCTGTACAGTGAGAATGGAATATACAGATAGATATTAGTAAATTTAGGATATACATGAATTCTCAAAAAATGGCTGATAATTAACAGGTGTACCAACTTCAAGTAAGTTAATATATTTAAAGCTTGTTGATGAATAATAGATTTTCCAAATATAATAACTAAACCTAACAGCGATGCTACTGGTAAACACGTGCTAAATAAATGCACTGATGCATAAATATGTGATATACACGAAAAGCATTATCAGCAATTCCAAGTACATATTTAGAAGAAATAGAAGAAATAGGTTATAATAAAATTAATTAACATAAAGATGTGAGACGTAAAAAAGAGTTGATCGAAGTGATCATAACACATACTTAGAATGTATAATGATTATAACAAGTTCCATAATAACATGAGTGTGCCTTAAAATGCAAAAAGTTAATAGAAATATGGTTCCAAGGGATCATAGTACATGCTTAGGATTTGTAGTGATAGTCACACGTTCCTTAATAATACAAGTACGCATAAAAATGTGAAATATCACGGGAAATCTTATACAAGGCACACAGCTAATACAACCTATGGTATAAAGGGTCGGGATGGGAGAAATAGGATACAGAAAGAACACAACGCGAAGTGTACGTCAGATAGAGGTTATGGTAGACGGCCTTCCAGTTCTATAGTTGCAATTTGACACGAATAAAGGTAAGTTCTTAGCATAAGCATCTTGATTGTCCACAAAGTGTAGACCACTCCCCCAACCCCCGAAAGGTGCCCACTTAAAATGTAAATAGGAAGGTCTCCATATCTCTCACCTCAGGATAGTAGTGGTGAAGTGATGGGCAGAGAAAGCTCATGCCTCGACGAGGTCTTGCGCTCTTTCCAGTTCTAGATTCCACCTGCCGAAGTAGGTGGGGTGGCGAGAATATATAGGCGGAGAAATCATTCTAGAAAATGTATTGTGACAAATAGCTCAGCTGGTGACGTATGACGTCAGCACAGGAAACAGATAAGCATCAACTATAGCGACCAGACGAATATCAGTGGGAGAGAGGGGAGTATTAAACGTGAAAAGATATGCAGAGTAGAGATGAAGAGGTAAGTTCCCCAAAACTTTAAAGTCGTTATATATAGCACACGAAGTAGGATGGCACAATATCCCCACATGTGCGAAAAGAAGTTCAGAAGAATTTTTTGTAGCAGCGATGATGATCCAGAGTCCACAATGGTGCAAGTCCAGCGTAGGCGAATAATGTAGGTAGAATCTTGAAAATTTGACGAAGAGATGCTCCAATGCGAAGTGTGGTGCTGGACCAGTGGTGGCGCAAACCAGGAAACAGGAGCACGTGGAAGTCCGTCGAAAGGTAGAAAAGTAAGATGCACACACGCTGGAAGAAGAAAGTAAACGAAGCAGAAAAGCCGTACTACAGGATCGCAGGTGTGTTTGAGGAGGAAAAGGTAAAAGAAAAAGAAGGGAGGGGTAGGGATAATGGAGCGCTTCAAAAAGATGCGGAGAGGGGAACAAAGAAGAGTACATAGTAAATGTTTACAAAATTGTGATATTAATGTGATCCCAAGGATATCTTGAATATAATTTAATATTTATTAATATAATTTACATCAAAAGGAGAGGACACCAATTGAAAAATGGCATTGACGGGAGTTGGGAGAGCGATCATACGGTATGGCTCAGTCCAAGAAAGAGAAAGCTTAGCGGAAATATTGTCCGGAGAAGAGCTCTGAGGGTGGGCTTGTAGCAAGACCAAATCACCGACTTTAAATTTAGACTGAACACGATGCCGATAATAACGAGTCTGGTGACTTTTCTGCGCGGCATACAATTTCCGAAGGGCAGTCTCCCATAAAGACTTAGAAGAATGGGGAGGTTGATCAGACAGAAGGGAGGAAAGGTTCCAGTTCAAAAATAATGGAGAATTTAACTCCCGACCTAAAATAATAGTCTAGATCAGGGGGATAACGTGTGGATTCATTAAGGGAAGAACTAAATGCTAGTATTAAAGATGGTAATAAAGTATCCCATTGTTTATGATTATCATGATGAAAAACGGGAAGGGCTATCTTTAAGTTACGGTGATAACGTTCGGCCATATTTGCTTGAGAATGGCAGGGGTGGTAGTTACTTTTTTCATGCCAAAAGAGAAACAGGCATCATAAAATAGTTTAGATATGAAAATACTCACATTATCGGAGAGTAACTTTGGAATTCCAACAAGAGAAAACACGTGTGTGATGAGGGCATTAACCACATTCTTGAGGAAATAGTACGTAGGGGGCGAAACATGAGAAATTTAGAGAAACCATACAAAATGGTGAAGATGTATGAATTGCGTGAGATTATTTGGTGATCGGACCGACAATATCAATATAAAAGGTCTCCGCAGGGTAAGAAGGTGGAGAGGCAGCATGTGTCCCTGATGGTAAAGAATTGCGGGGCTTAGATGCTTGGCAGAGGTGACACCTACGAACGAAATCATAGATGGTTCTCCGCATATGAGGATAAAAATATAAAGATGATATAAGTTCATAGGACTTTGCCATACCAAAATGTCCACCTACTGAGGAAGAATGGTAATAATGCAAGATCATGGAATGTAGGGATTTGGGTAAAACCACCTTGGGAATAGATCTAAGATTTGGTTTTAAGACAATTAAACCTTTAAGGATGCGAAAAGGACCTTTGTATTGAGGGTCAGAAATAGAATTACATAATTGTTGACAATAAGGATCAGTAGCTTGATAAGAAAGACAAGATTCAAATGAAGTACGGAATTGAGTCAAAGATGACATGGTATTCATACAAAATGTAGAAAGATTGGATTCAGAAACAAGGGGATCAGTATGAAGATCATGAGGGTGCGAATCTGTGGGCGAGTCAAAAAGGCGAGAAAGAGCATCGGCAACGGGATTATCATTACCAGCAACAAACTCTAATGAAAATTTATATATGGAAAGACGCAATAGCCAGCGACCGGTACGTCCAATTTTGGGGGCATGGTTTAATAGCCAGGTAAGAGCTTTATCATCAGTCTTAACAACGAACTCTTTATACTCTAAAAATAGAGAAACGTTCTAGAGCCAAAATGAAAGCTAGGGCTTCACGATCATAAGTGGAATACTAGGAGAGAGCAGATGACTGAAAAAGGCTATGGGTAAAATATTACCATTCTTAAATTGATGAAGAGCACCTCCAATGGCGATGTTTGAAGCGTCAGTGTGAACTTCAAAGGGTAGTGAAAATCTGGAAATTGTAAAATAGGAGATTGTACAAGGAGTGATTTGAAGTGATCAAAAGCAGATTGCTGTGGTTCCGACCAGAGAAAATTTATCCCTTTACGTTTTAAATAATTGAGCGGTTTAGTTATTTGAGAATGAGAGGGGATAAACTTTTTATAAAATGCAGTCATGCCAAGAAAACCACGAAGCTGTCTAATATTTCTGGGGGGAAGAATACGATTTATAGCAGCGACACGCTCGGGGTCAACGGAGATACCTTGGCTGGACAAAATGTGTGAAAAAAGGTTAATGGAAGGACGTGCCCGAAATATTTTTGCAAGATTGACAGTAAGATTAGCTGCCCTTAATCGTGACAATACTTCAGTCAAGTGTTGTATATGGGTAGAAAAATCAGTGCTAAATATAAGCAGGATGTAAATATATAGGTAAACTAGCAATTACCCGCGGCTTCGCTCGCGTGGATTTCGTAATTTTATCAGAGTAATCGTTCTTCGGCATTGTACTAAGAGACTATCTGAAAATTCCTAAAGTATAAACACTCACCCAAAAATTGAATTTCATTTACCCCAGAAATTCTTTGTGCACCATGTTCTTGGTATTACCTTCTCGGGCTAAGACGACCATGCGACATAGAACTGTACATGCGAGAAACAGTCTCCTCTCAAGTCAAAAAATAAATACATGTTTCCATACTTTGAAAGGAGATTCCAAATACCTATTCCCACATCTGTAACATATTCAGTTTTTGAGATACAGGCCTACATATGTATTTCCATAAAAAGAATTCAACCCCTGGATCAGTCCTTCCCCTACCCCCATCTAAGTGTATTTTCCGAAAACAAAAATCTGTTTCCTTATTTTTAAAGCAGATTCCAAATATCAGTTTTCCAGTCTGTAACATTTTCAGTCTTTGAGATATGAGTATCCTCATAAAAATAATTCAACTATATTTCACTACTTCTCACCCCCTGTTAAGTGCCCTCTCCGAAAACAAAAAAGGTACAGGTTCCTGTATTTTTAAAGGACTTTCCAAATACCAAGCTTCTTGTCCCTAGCACGTTAAGTTTTTGACATATAATGTAAAATTAAATGGCGTATGGGTTTTAGTGCCGGGAGATCCCAGAACGGGTTCAGCTCGCTAGGTGCAGGTCTTTTGATTTGGCTCCCGTAGGCGACCTGCGCGTCATGGTGAGACTGGAATGATGAAGACAACACATACACATAGTCCCCGTGCCAGGGAATTTAACCAATAATGGATAAAATTCCCGACCCTGCCGGGAATCGAACCCGGGACCCCTGTGACCAAAGGCCAGCACGCTAAACATTTATCCACTGAGTCGGCCGACATATAATGTAGATATACTGGTACTCATTTTAATAATTCACCCGCTTTTCCAATTCTTTTCAACCCATGAATTGGATTTTCCGAAAGCTAAAAGAAAAAATACGTATTTCATTACCTTTAAATGATATTCCAATATCAGTTTTCATGCATGTACGTCTGTAACACCGTCAGTTTTTGAGATAAATGTATACTCATAAGAATGATTCAGCTTCTTCTTCTTCCTCAATTCTTTCCACCCCTCTCCCGCCTTAACTGGACTTTCCGAAAACAAAAAATACGTGTTTCTTTAATTTGAAAGGAAATTCAAAATACCAACTTTCACGTCTGTAACAGCTTCAGTTTTTAAGATAAAGTATCCTCATCAACGTATTTCAACTCTTTATTTACTTATTTTCAAACCCACACCCCTTAGGTCGATTTTCCGATAAAAAACAAATGCGTGTTTCTTTATTTTTAAAGGAGATTCCAGATACTAATTTTCACGTCTGTAACATCTTCAGTTTTTGATACATAATTCTACTCATGAAAGTAAATCAACTCCTTTTTCACCCCTTTCCTACCCGTTAAGTTGATTCCCCCTCCCCAGAAGTGCCTGTATCTTTATTTTAAAATGAGATTCCAAATACCAATGTTCACGTCTTTAACATTTTTAGTTGAAATGAAATGGCGTATGGCTTTTAGTGCCGGGAGATCCTAGGACGGGTTCGGCTCGCCAGGTGCAGATCTTTTGAGTTGACTCCCGTAGGCGACCTGCGCGTCGTGATGAGGATGAAATTATGATGAAGACAACACATTCACCAAGCCCCCGTGCCAGGGAAATTAGCCAATGATGGTTAAAATTCCCGACCCTGCCGGGAATCGACCCCGAGGCCCCTGTGAACAAACGCCAGCACGCTAACCATTTAGCCATAGAACCGGACAACATTTTTAGTTTTTTTGAGATATAAGTACCCTCACACAAAAAAATTTCAAATAATTTTTCAATTCATTCACTCCCTTAAGCAGATTTTCCATAGGCAAAAGAACACGTGTTTCTTTACTTTGAAAGAAGATTCCAGATATAAATGTTCATACCTCTAACATCTTCAGTTTTTGAGATATAAGTATCCTCATAAAAAGAATTCAATTCCTTTTTAACCCCAGCCCTTAAGTTGATTCCTCGCCCCCCACTCCAAAATGCGTGTTACTTTATTTTTAAGGTAATTCCAAGTAAAAATTTTCACGTGTGCAACCTTAAGTTTTTGGGACATAAGTTTCCCCATAAAAATAATTAAATTTTTCACTTCCTTTCACCCTCCCCCTTAAGTGAATTTTCCGAAAACAAAAAACTTGTTTCTTTGTTTATAAAGGAGCTTCCAAATGCCAATTATCACGACTGTAACATCTTCAGTTGTGATATATACGTATCCTCATAAAAAAAGAATTAAACTCCTTCACCGCCCCGCCGCCAGGTTGATCCCCCCCCCCCCGCAAAATGCGAGTTTCTTTATTTTTAAAGGAGATTCCAAATACTAATTTTCACGTGTGTAACATCTTTCGTTTTTGAGATATAAGTATCCCCCACACAAAGTATTCATCCAATTCACCCCTCCCCCCCTTAAGTGGATTTTCCAAAAACAAAAGATTCCAAATGCAAATTTTCATGTCTGTAACACCTTCAGTTTTGAGATATAAGTATCCTCATGAAAAGAATTCAACTCCTTTATCACTCCACCCCCGCCCGTTAAGTTGGTTTCCCCCACCCAAAAAATGCGTGTTTCTTTATTTTTAAAGGAGATTCCAAATACCTATTTCAAGGTCTTTAACCTTCAGTTTTGAGATATAAGATTCTCCAGAAAAAATATTCTATGTTTTACTTCCTTTCACACTCCCCACTCAAGTGAATTTTCCAAAAACAAACAGTACCTTACTCGTTTCTTAAAAGAGCTTCCAAATGCCAATTATCACTTCTGTAACATCTTCAGTTTTTGAGATATATGTATCCTCGTAAACGAAATTCATCTCCATTTTCATCCCCCCCTCTACCAACTTTATTCCCTCCCCCAATGCGTGTTTTCGCGCTTCCTTGTTTTTAAAGCACATTCCAAAACCATTTTTCACGTTTTTAACATCTTTAATCTTTTGGTATGTATACATTCTCATACAAATAATTCAATCCTTTCCCCCCCGTTAAGAGCCTTTTCCAAAAACCAAAGAATACGTGTTTCCTTATTCTTAATGGAGATTCCAAATACCAATTTTCACGTCTGCAACATGTTACGTTTTTGAGATATACTGTAGATACGCCGATTTTAAAAATTCACCCCCTTTTTCAGTTCCCCTAAAGTGGATTTTCCGAAAAACTATTTATGTTTCTTTACTTTTACAGGAAATTCCAAATACCAGTTTTCAAATCTGTAATATGTTACCTGTCTTATATAATTTGGAGATATAGCATTTCGAAAAATTCACCCCGTTTGTCACTCCTGTTCACCCCCTATTCATCGGATTATGCAAAAACACAAAAATACGCGTTTCTTTATTTTCAAAGGAGACTCCAAATTTCAATTTTTACGTCTGTAACATCTTCAGTTTTTGAGATATAAGTCTCCTCATAAAAGGTGTTCAACCTCTTTTCCCCCATTTTTCACCCCTCTTAATGGGATTTTCAGAAAACAAAAAATACGCGTTTCTTTATTTTCAAAGAAGATTCCAAATACCAATTTTTACATCTGTAAACTGTTCAGTTTTTTAGATATAGATATCCTCATTTTAAAAATTCACCCCCCTTTTCACCCCCTTAGCGATGGAATATCCAAAAATCCTCCCTTAGCGAGCACCTACGTATTAATATGAATTTATCTCCAAAATTTCATTTCTTTCTGTCCAGTATTTTTGGCTCGGCGATGATGAGTCAGTCAGTCAGTCAGTCAGTCAGTCAGACAGTCAGTCAGGGCACGTTATTTTATATATATAGATGAACTTATATTTAATGTCCGAAAGTAATGTATCTACTAATCTTTGCATAATTTGAGAACCTAAATTTAAACCGAAGAGGAGTTAAGTGAACTCAAACAACCCGTTAGGAGTTATAAAAGCGGTACATCTGCGACTAGCAAAATCAAGGGGAATTTGATGAAAACCAGAGTTTATGACAAAAATGGAGAAATATTTAGAATTAGAAAAAAATTGAAAGGCTGTATGAAAGTTTGGGATAGGGTAAGCGTCATATACTATCTCACTGTTGAGTTTTCTGTAATCCACAACCAAGCGTGAAGAACCATCTGGTTTATCCACTAAAATGCAGGGGATGGAAAATTAGAAGGAGAGGGAACGATGGTACCTTCAGCTAACATTTTGTCGAGCATCTGGTTAAGTCGTGTTATACGCGGGGGGCTTAATTGATAGGGTACTGAAGGAAATGGAATGTCGTCGGAAAGGTCGATATGAGTCTCATAGTTATGAGCAGTTCCCAAGGTAGGGGATATAACATCCTCAAATTCTTTCAGTAGCTGATTGAGATATTCATGTTCAGTAGTAGAATACAAAAAGCAGTTAATTAAATAGGAAATGTCAGAGCATGGGTAATGAATGTGGTTCACTAAAGGGATCTTGATGGTACGTTCGAAATGAAAAGATATCGATAAGTTAAAACAATCATAAATTAACCCTGTGTGAGAAAAGAAGTCGTATCTCAAAATTACCGGGAACGGCAAATCTTTGATGATATGGAATCGATAGGCCCAAGCGAGATGTTGAATTTTTAGATTAAGTTCCACAATGCCCAGTAAATTTAGAGGATGGTTGGAAGCAGAAGCATAACGAGTCATGGAAGAAGAAACTTCAAGTTCAGGGTAAAATTTATTTAACTGTTGAAAAAAAGGTATAACACGTCAATGATATGTTGGCTCCAGTATCTAGTAGTCCTACAGTGGGAACATTCTGCAGTAATAAGATAATAGAGGAGGTGAGGGGAATACTATGGTGATATTGCGGCAGATTGGGACCTGAGATACGCTTACTGCCGATTAGCGCGGTCGAGACCAGTTTCCCGAATGAGGAGTAGAACAAGATGTAGAAATATGTCCTCGTCCTCCACACAGAAAACACATAAGAGGTTGCCTGCGGTTAGAATATTGCTTTCCCAGGGGAGGCAACTGAACATTTGATGTGGAGGGCAAGGGTGTGGAGAAATTGGCAAGGACGGTGGAGGGACAGTGAAATAGTAGGAGGTATTACTGTAAGAATTTAGAGCATCATCTTGGCCAATGTTGTACAAGTGTGCGATAGAGATAGGCGTGGCAAAGGTGTTAATTATTTGGCGGGAGGAAAGAGAGGCATAAAATTGTATAATAGATATTAGTTCAGATGGATGATTAACAATTGCCAATATGTCTGTAAAAGAAATATTAGTATCGAGATAATCACAAGTAGACTCTTAAGGACGCTGATGCCTACGAATAAATTCCAGACTCAAACTGTTTCTCATTTCATTAGGAAGGAAGTGTCTACGAAGGGAATCTCTCCAATCTTCCCAGAATTGAAAACGGTGCATATTCTCTAACCAAAATTTGCCTAAATATGTAGAAATCTTAGAGTGCAATAAGGTAGGAAGTTGAGGAAATGGAGCTAAGCAAGTTAGCAAAAATTTACGAGCAGAAAATAACCATAAGGTTAAACTTCCAGGATCAGTGGCAGTTAACTGTAGGACTTGAGGAAGAGCTTTCTTATTATGTGAAAGTTAAGAGAATGGTGTAAGGCTGGATTTGGAAGACCTAAAGAAATGTCTGCTTGAGGTACAGAAGTAGGAGAAAACAATTTAATTTCTGTGATCGGTGTGCAGGATCAGGTTACATAGCCTGTATTTTAGGAAATACTTCCGTTACATTAGATATAGGACATGACTGTTTAACAGGAAGCTCTAACTGTTCATAAATAGGGAGTGAATCGGTAATTTGCAACTTTAAAGTATCTTCAAACTTAGGAGCGTTAAAATTTGGTAGAGACTGAGTCTGTGGCCGATCAATAGTGGAGGTAGACAAATCCAAAAGATGTACAAAATCGTCAGAAAAATTTGCCATGATAAAATAATATAAATATAACTAGTGAGAATGAATATACAAAAAGGAAAGAAAACGAACAGACGATAATCATACAAGAAAGTTCAAAATGGGGTAGTAGGTTCATGTAAATACATCAGATGTACTCTGCTACCAATTGTTACGTATATTTTTATAGATAGAAAGACTGTACAGTAAAAAAAGGGGCGTAGAAATAGACATCAAATAATATTTGACAAGATTGAGAAAATGGAACGTACAAATAAATATAAATTAATTTAGATCATAACAATTAAAGAAGAAAAGACTACAAATTGAAAAACTGTACAGTGAGATTGGAATATACAAATAGATATCAGTAAATTTAGGATATACATGAATTCTCAAAACATGGCTGATAATTAACAGGGGTACCAACTTCAAGTAAGTTAATATATTTAAAGCTTGTTGATGAATAATAGATTTTCCAAATACAATAACTAAACCTAACAGCGATGCTAAGGGTAAACACGTGCTAAATAAATGCACTGATGCATAAATATGTGATATACACGAAAAGCATTATCAGCAATTCCAAGTACATATTAAGAAGAAATAGAAGAAATAGGTTATAATAAAATTAATTAACATAAAGATATGAGACGTGAAAAAATTGATCGAAGGGATCATAGTACATACTTAGAATGTATAATGACTATATCAAGTTCCATAATAACATGAGTGTGCCTTAAAATGTGAAACATCAATGGAAATATGGTTCCAAGGGATCATAGTACATGCTTAGGATTTGTAGTGATAGTCACACGTTCCTTAATAATACAAGTACGCATAAAAATGTTAAATATCACGGGAAATCTTATAAAAGGCACAAAGCTAATACAAGCTATGGTATAAAGGGTCGGGATGGGAGAAATAGGATACAGAAAGAACACAACGCGAAGTGTACGTCAGATAGAGGTTGTGGTAGACGGCCTTCCAGTTCTATAGTTGCAATTTGACACGAATAAAGGTAAGTTCTTAGCATAAGTATCTTGATTGTCCACAAAGTGTAGACCACTCCCCAACTCCCGATAAGATGCCCACTTAAAATTTAAATAGGAAGGTCTCCATATCTTTCACCTCAGGATGGTAGTGGCGAAGTGATGGGCAGATAAATCTCATGCCTCGACGAGGTCTTTTGCTCTTTCCAGTTCTCGATTCCACCTGCCGAAGTAGGCAGGGTGGTGAGAATATATAGGCGGAGAGATCATTCTAGAAAATGTATTGTGACAAACAGCTGAGCTGGTGACGTATGGCGTCAGCGCAGGAAACAGATGAGCATGAACTATGGCGACCAGACGAATATCAGCGGGAGGGAGGGGAGTATTAAACGTGAAAAGATATGCAGAGTAGAGATGAAGAGTTAAATTCATCAAAACTGTAGTCAGTATATATATTACACTAAGTAGGATGGTACAAAACACACTACTGCTTTAAGCCACTTGTGAAAATATTATCAGCATAGGGCATGATGATGAAAGTCTCATTCAATAAGACCCTGATATTCAGTGAAAACCAGACGTTGAAGAAACTGAAAGACAACTTAGGCAGCCTTGCAGCAACCCATCTATCACAGCCACAAGAGATATTAACAGTTATTAGCTAATTCATTGGGCCTATATTAATATACCCTTTCCAATCAGCTCCTATTGACAACATTTCTAAGGAATGCCTAATTTAAAGCAAATAACATCACCAAGAATGGTGTAAAAGAAAACCTTCAACTTACGAGTGATATACTGTAACCGTTCATGACATCGTCATATGTATATAGAGACAGCCTGCATACAGAATCTGCCGTTTTCTGCACAGTTCTACGTTACGTAGCCGCCAAACGAGGATATTCTTGACGGTTCCGGGACTCGAGCCGCCCGCCGTAGAATCGCGCGCCCCTCCTCTCGTTGCGCGCAATTGGGAAAAGAGGGAGTACAAGCGCTTGTAAGTGGAGTTCGCTCTTTCTCTGAGCGAGAGAGTTGGAACGAGAAAGATGTCACATGACTGAGGAGTGAGGTCACGAAACAACCCGAAAGAAGTCGTCTCAACATATGAGACAATACCACCCCATGTTTTCCCCTAAATTTCTAGTGGTACCAATGCGCAGCTTTCAACTGTTTCAATGATATTAACATTAATAACTCGGAAATACTTGATGGATAATTTCCAGTTACGACTTCGATGAATGAGGGGATTTTATGAGGATTTGTCATGCCGAGAACCATTTTACATAATAAGAATAATAGAAAGTACGCAGATAGTTGATGGCATGAAGAGAGTAAAACTAGATGCCCGACTCTGACAGGACCAGGAAAACTGAAAAATCCCAGGAGTCAGGC
Organism: Anabrus simplex; assembly: GCF_040414725.1. Lineage (NCBI taxonomy): Eukaryota > Metazoa > Arthropoda > Insecta > Orthoptera > Tettigoniidae > Anabrus > Anabrus simplex. Next base: position 700,194,733 of record NC_090266.1, on the reverse strand, counting down.
TCCACCTACTGAGAATTGATACTGACGCTTTGATGATTGCAGACGAACCCGCGAAGCACTCGAAACAACAATTGATCAGTGGAAACAAGGATGTACAGGCCTTAATGTGATATCAAATTCAACGTTTAAATATACCTTCCACCGGACCGTTGTTGACAAGGTGGGGTCTGATTCCCCCTCCAAAAAAATAAGGCTTCTCACTATAAAGGCGAGTGAGACTGCTACAGCAAATGACTGTTACGAATAATACTCTTATACATAGATTATTATTATTACTATTATTATTACTTTCATTATTATTATTACTATGTTTCTCTTTTTTAGTTTTACTCTACGATAATTTTCGCTTCTTTTTTTTGGTGAACTGAGTGGTTTATTATTATTATTATTATTATTATTAGGGTATTTATTTGTGGAGGCTGAAATGTTGTGATGATGGGGTTTTCATTGTTAAAATGTGGTGAGAGTAGAAGTATGTCTGTTAACTAGATGGTAATTAGAGAAGTGGCATAGCGGTCTATGTGTATGTGTGAGAGTAAGCAAAATCTGAAAGATGGCTGGTTTGGTATGCAATAGTGTAATGTTGCTGTTGTAGCTTATTTTGGAGTAGGTCAGGGAACAATAAAGGTGATGAAAATGCTGAAGCATGAAGGTTTGCGTGATGTGTGGGTACGTGTGAATGATAACAAGCAGAGAGTTGCAACACCAGCAACAGAATGTAAATATAGGCCCGGCGGAGGAGGTCTGGTCTATAACTGTAGCGTTAGGTCTTTTTGTTTTATTGTTCAGTTTATTTTGTATATGGTGGAGAGGGGTGGCTTAGGTTGGACTTCGTTTATTAATTTTAATAGTTATTGATGTTTTATGTGTTAATTTAGAATTAGACAGGGGAGTAGCTGGACGTGGCATGAAGAGACGGAAGATGACTACCGTGGTGACCTAACTTGAGGTCACGTTTCCGGAGTATCTTACAGGCTTCATGGCACGGCCAAGGTGTACAGTAGCAGTATTTAGTATTTATTTATATATTATTTATTATAAAGGCGAGTGTTAAGAAGGCCAGTATATACAGTATATCCAGTGCATTCGGTCTAATCAGCAGACCCACTCTTTAGTAAACATTCGATTTCAATATTCAGTGGTTTCACATTGTGAAGGTTCTTAGTAAACAGTATTGTGTAATGGTGAATGACAACACATAGTGAGTGACAGCGCGCTGCGTACCAAATATTTGTTACGTCTTTTCAGTTTGCTATGATCTGGATGTGATAAAATTTTACTTTGATTATGTTTCAGAGCGGCGCAGGATTGTAAAAAGAGGTTGGCGGTTGAAGTGAATTATTACGTCTACAGTTACGAAATTGATCTGAGTGAATATAGTGAATTGTGCCGCATTATACGAGATATATAAACGATCGTATAAATGAGGTTAAATGAAGGAAGTGATCCAATAAAGAGATAGTTCGATAGCAGTGCTATATTGAGGCTTGAACCTACAATAACAGTGAGCGGCTTATTAGCTACCATTTTCTGTAGAACGGGCAGTGCCCTCCGTAGTATGTCAAACGTAGTGAGTTGTGTATCATATCAATGGTTAGTGAAATGGAGTGGGTCGATTAATGACCAGTAAAAAATACATTAATACCTAACATTCATATCCTGTGATGGTGACCGGCTAGTGTGTGATGCTCCAGAGATTAAATTACTTGTGGATAACTGGAGTATGCAAATGAAAGTATCGATATCGGCCTACAGGACAAATACCGATATAGGGCTACGGTGCTTGAGTTTATAAGTATCCTTAGTCATAACAGACATAACAGGCATGACATAATTAATGCATTTATGACAAATTAGTTCTTCCTCATTTGCATATTTAACCTTCGAGAGCGTCGGGTTGAAGACGTCTTGTGAGCAGTCCGCCGTACAGTAACGCCAACGCCGCAGTGATATTCCTGTGCTTCCGACGCCAGACGAGGATCCAACCAACATGCAGTCGAATCGACAGAGAATGATTCTGGGAGCCACCGCAAGTGAAGGCATGCTGATGGCAGCTTAAATACATGGCTGTACTTCCTGAGGAAAGCTGGTCGCAGATATCTGAGTGTTGAGTACATTTGAACTTATTATCATGGCAGTTAAAGTCGCATTCATATAAACAAGTAACTTGCATGTAAATACTTTGAATATTATTTGACCATGACGATGCTTCATAGGGATTGTAGTTATGTGTCAGATTTTTCTTTTGGTTTCTTCGTGGTGTTGAACTACTTATTTCAGTAATTATGGGGAAATATTGCATGGTAGTTATAAGGCCCTAGTATAACTTACAGGTGACGTGACGTAATGTAAAGGGATAAATTTTTATAGTATGATCCTATCGTCCTAAAGCTACAATTAAATGCTATGATTCATCATAAGAGTTCCCGATTATTCATTCTTGATTGCACGTCACATAATGGTAGAAATTCCTCCTGTATAGATTTAAGACTGCAAACTTGAAGACAACAAAGGATCAACTGTGGGGGGGTGTAATTGAACTATGTAGATCGTGATTAACTGTGAATTTTTTCAGCCCTGAAGATTAGAGCCTTCTCTTTAAATATGCATGTTCTCGGGATATAAGGATTGAGAAGACGGTAATTGATCTGTAGGCTCGTAAATTTGAAAGTACAGTGGTGCTTAAATATGTGAATTCCTCTGTTGAATATATATTTAGGGCGATGTAGAATGCCGCCTCGTGAATAAGATAATTGAGGCCATATGTATGATGTTACGCCGATAGCGATAATGAATCACAGAGAGAGAGAGTGTGTGTGTTTTTGCGATGAAATCAATATTTAAGAATAGCAGGTAAAGTCCGGTGCTTTGCTCTGCAGGGGAGAAGAGCGGACTGTCTCGGCCGACTCGCTTGACAGCTTTATGAGGGAATGGTGAGGGGAGACCTCAAGCGAAGTTTGTTTGCCACTTTGTAAAAGGAGATACATTCAGTTCGTTCTTTTCTTTCCGTAGTATAACGAAGACATGCATAAATCAAGAAATTGACGTCGTCGTATAGATCTCAGATTTGATAAGTGAATGAAATCCTCCCATCTTTCTGTTATTTTTTTCTTAATTAAAGTAAAAACCGTTATAGGGTTTTCAGGTTGTTATACCCTCACACGCCGAAGTCCCTGGGTTTGAGTCCCAGATTCTGGCGAGGATTGTTGCTCACCCGTGGCAGATGAGATGGATCATGCCAGATACTGTTCTTTCCATGGAAATGAAGTGCAGAGTGTTATATTATTTCTTCAAGTGAATGTTTATTATATGTCATATAATGTGATATATTCGTTGTTGAGTTGCTGTATGTATCGTTTTTTAGGGACACCGTTGAATTGAAATGTCGCGTGTTATATTAACGCACAGGTAATCTCAATGAAACAGGTGTTATGAGGGAGTTAAAACTCCGCACGGTAAATTAGACGAGGTTATTAACGTAGACAATATGACATAACTATCATGTGTATAAAATGCGCTCAGGAAATTTTGCAGTAACCCTCAGCTAACATGATCTCAGGGCATCGTGATATACATATTGAATGAAATAATTCATGCCGTAAAGAATATATGCCTTAGTGAAATATATGTATAAAGTGTTTTAATATGATATATGATAAGATCTTCCGTGTGCTAAATAGTTCTGGAAGGGGACGCCCTTTCGATGTATTTTCAATGATTAGAAGGTTATGAAGTGATAAATGCTATTCTGAGAGAGAGAGAAAAGGACACTCAAAGCTCAAACCTAATTTATGAATTAATGTTATTGCATATGTAAATATCCCGGCATATCTTTGTGTAGCGTATTATACAAGTGTTTCCCTAGCTAATTAAAAGGTGTTTGTGCAAAAGTAGACGATTTTCCTTCTCATTAGTAGTGTATTCGTATTCCTCTGATACCCGAGACTCTTCCCCCTACTTAGAATTAAATATTTTAAGCTCCTTTCCGGACATACCACGTACCCAAGCACTTGAGCCAGCCGAGGAAATACTCAAGTAGAGGTGATGGACTTCGATTCCAGGGACTGTTCGAGGGTCTCGTCAAATAAATCCTTTCAGCCACTTCATAAACAAATTAAGATAAATTGATATGCACTGGAACCCTGGACAGGTGCAATATCAAATAGCATATTAAACCCAAGTCATAAACATAAGGGTCTCTCAATAATTCACGCCACGCGGGAACAATAAACTTCAAGTCACAAATAATCAGCACGTGAATGTTTTTGAGAGTACGACGCTGTAGGAACCCGTTGCTTTAACAAACTCCAGATGAATAGTAATGACAGATCAGTCACAGTAAAGAAAATTAAAGATATTATTAAAGGCAGAGAAATCACATTCCACAAGCAATGTGGTGCGGACAGGCTTGCTCAGCTGGGCGCCCGGTGAGTCTAACCCAGTGTGGCCGGCTCTGGACAACAACTTCTAATAATCCAGGCGGGCCTCGATTACAGGCCTCAGCCTGAGTTGCGAAACATGACGTCACAATGTTAGGCTGAGCATTGGGGAGTACCCGACTTCAATATTTGGTGCGACAAGCACGAAGGCGAGGCCATCTAGATGGCAAAAATTTGAACTACTAACTTTATTCCAATCCACGTAAAATACCAAGGTTTGCGGTCTACGACCGAATTTGTCGAATTTATTCCGTCCCCATCGTGTGAAAAACAGTACGTTGCGGGGAAAGTAGTCTGATATAGTACAATATTGAACTAAATATCGGTATTGCACTGATTGATATGTATCGAATTTCTGTGCTAATTATCTTCGAAAGAGGCACTGAAAGGGAGTTTATATGTTGGCGTTACTGAACCAGCGAGTATGAATATTAATGGCTGCCGCACTAATTGTGTATGAACGAGGTAATGTTCTGTGGCCGTTACGAGACGATTTTACAAACTAAGTTATCAGAATTTAACACTTTATGTAATTAGAAGTGTGCGAGATGGTATTTAAGTGTTCCGTACCAAGATGCAGAGGGATTTATGACAAAGGATCCCGAGTAGCAGTTTTCCATTTCCGGAATCAATCAATCAATCAATCAATCAATCAATCAATACTGATCTGCATTTAGGGCAGTCGCCCAGGTGGCAGGTTCCCTATCTGTTGCTTTCCTAGCCTTTTCCGAAATGATTTCAAAGAAATTGGAAATTTATTGAACATCTCCCTTGGTACGTTATTCCAATCCCTAACTCCCCTTCCTATAAATGAATATTTGCCCCAGTTTGTCCTCTTGAATTCCAACTTTATCTTCATATTGTGATCTTTCCTACTTTTAAAAACGCAATTCAAACTTATTCGTCTAGTAATGTCATTCCACGCCATCTCTCCACTGACAGTTCGGAACATACCACTTAGTCGAGCAGCTCTTCTTCTTTCTCTCAATTCTTCCCAACCCAAACATTGCAACATTTTTGTAACGATACTCTTTTGTCGGAAATCACCCAGAACAAATCGAGCTGCTTTTCTTTGGATTTTTTCCAGTTCTTGAATCAGGTAATCCTGGTGAGGGTCCCATACACTGGAACCATACTCTAGTTGGGGTCTTACCAGAGACTTATATGCACTCTCCTTTACATCCTTACTACAACCCCTACAGCAATACACCGGGACAATATTCAAGTCACCTGGAATTCAAAGGTAATCTTGTCACTTTTAACATTTAATAAGTGTTTTAAAGAACAGCATTTTGCAATGATAGACCATTAGGCACTTACTCTCTCTTGTGACAGGATGATCACTTGTTTTACAAATTGCTTTACGTCGCACCGACCCAGATAGGTCTTATGGAAATTATAGGACAGGAAATGGCTCGTGCCTGAAACGGTTTCGTAAGAATGGATATTGTATTTTTGAGAGTCAACTACCATCTAAACCTCCTAGGGGAGGAATGTTTTGAAGTATACGGTATTTTACACGTAGGACATAAAAGAAGATCTTTCTCGTACAATTACAACCTTGTAGGCTACGCCAAACGGTTTTGGAGGGACGAATAATTTAGTTTATGGAGCTACCCTCATTTGACACTTTAGCGGTGGAACGTTTAAAATATTTCCTATTTCACACCAGAGGACTTAAAAATATACCGCTATTTGGAATTTTATCTTCGTACGTTAAACCATTTCGGAGGAAGGAATTATAAAGTTATTTGTGTTCGGATCTTAACCCCCATTTAAATGTCTGAGGGGTTAAATTTGTTTCAAACCTTCTGTTATTTAACACCTAGAATATCATTCGACATTTCAACTTCGTAATCCAAACGGTTTCATATAAACGTATAAATTTTGTCATCGTTCCTCATCCCCAGTCAAAACTCCTTAGCGGTGTATTATTTAAGTCAACTTCTTATTTGTATCCTCATAAAAAGAATTCAACTCTTTTACACCCTCTTAATTTGATTCCCCCCCCCCCACAAACAAAAAATGCCTGTTTCTTTATTTTTAAAGGAGATTCCAAACACCAAATTTTACGTCCGTAATATCCTTAGTTTATGTGATATAAGTATCCTCATACATACTCATTCTTCAATTCATTTACCCATCATTAATAGGATGTTCCGAATTCAAGAGAATACGTGTTTCTTTATTTTTAAAGAAGATTCCAAGTACAAATTTTCAGGTCTGTAACATCTTCAGTATTTGAGATATAAGTACCCACATAAAAATTATTCAGCCTCTTTTCAGTCTTTTTTACACCCCCATTTAAGTGGATTTTACAAAACAAAAAGCATGTTTCTTTATTTTTAAAGGAGATTCCAAATATTTATTTTCACGTCTGTAATATCTTCAGATTTTGAGATGCTAGTATCCTAATAAAAATTAATTCAACCCCACTTTCAGTTTTTACCCCCCCCCCCAAGTGATTTTTCCGAAAATAAAAAGTATAACTTTATTTTTAAAAGTGATCAAAATACCAATTTCTACGTCTGTAAAATATTCCATTTTTGAGATATACTCATTTTAAAAATTTACGCCCTTTGCCAGTCCTGTTCAGCAGCCCCCTCCATTAAGTAGGCTTTTTAAAAAATGTACATATTTCTTTATCTTTAAAAGAGATTCCTAATAAAAAATTTCATGACTGTAACATGTTCATTTTTTTAGATATAAATATCCCCATAAAGGTATTCAAACACGTTCTCTTTCACTCCTTTTAGAGGATTCTTCCGTAAACAAAAAATACGTGTTTCCTTGTTTTTAAGCAGATTCCAAATACCAATGTTCACGTCTGTAACATCTTCAGTATTTGATGTATAAGTATCCCCATAAAAAGAAATCAACTAAGTTTCCTTCTCTTCACCCATCCCATCCCCATAAGGGGGTTATCCTGAAAACAAAAAAATAAGTTTCTATATTTTTAATGGAGATTCCAAATACCAATTTTCATGTCTGTAACATGTTTAGTTTTTGAGTTATAAGTAACCACATAAAAAGAATTTAACCCCTTTTTCAGCCCTCCCCACTGAAGTGTTCTTCCGAAGAAAAAGTTATTGTTATTTTTAAAAGAGTTTAAAATCACAATTTTCACGTCTGTAACGTGTTAATTTTCCGGCATGTACTGTATATAAGCTCATTTTAAAAATGTACCCACTTCAATACTTCTCCTTAAGTGGTATATTCAGAAAATAAATTATGTGTGTTCCTTTACTTTTACGGGAGATTCCAAATGCCATTTTTCACGTCTGTAACATGTTACGTTTTTGAGATATACTCGTTTTAAGAATTCACCCCTTTTGTCACTCCTGTTCACCACCCGATAAGTATGATTTTCCAAAAACAAAAAATACGCGCTTCTTTATTTTTAAAGAGGATTCCAATAACCAATTTTCATGACTGTGACATCTTCCGTTTTTGAGATATAAGTATCCACATAAAAGTTGTTCAACCATTTTCTCACCTTTTTTCACCCCCGTTAATAGGATATTCCGAAAACAGAAAAATACATGTCTCTCTATTTTTAGGAGTTTCCAAATTCCAATTTTCATGTCTTTAAACTGTTCCGTTTTCGAGATATAGATACACTCATTTTAAAAATTCATCCCCCCTTTTTACTCCCTTAGCGACGGAATATCCAAAAATCCTCCCTTAGTGAGCACCTACATTGAAATATGAATGTATACCCAAAATTTCATTTCTTTATGTCCAGTAGTTTTGGCTCGGCGATGATGAATCAGTCAGTCAGTCAGTCAGTCAGGACAAGTTATTATATATATATATATATATATATATATATATAGACTAGCAATTACCCGCGGCTTCGCTCGCGTGGATTTCGTAATTTGATCAAAGAAATAATTCCTCGCCATTGTACTAAGACATTACCGTATCTGAAAATTCCTAAAGTATAAAAACTCACCCAAAAATTGAGTTTCATTTACCCCAGAAATTCTTTGTAAACCATGTTTGTGGTATTACCTTTTGAGGCTAAGACGACCATGCGACATAGAACTGTACATATTAGAAACAGTCTTCTCTCAAGTCAAAAAAGAAATACATGATTCTTTATTTTTAAAGATTCCAAATACCAAATTTCACGTCTGTAACATCTTCATTTTCTAAGATATAAGTATCCTCATGAAAAATTATTCAACTGCTTTTCACTTCTTTTCACTCCCTGTTAAGTGCCTTCTCCGAAAACAAAAAGGTACTGGTTCCTGTATTTTAAAAGGACTTTCCAAATACCAAGTCCCTTGTCCCTAACATGTTAAGTTTTTAACATATAATATAGATGTACAGGTACTCATTTTAAAAATTCACCTGCTTTTTCAATTCTTTCCAGCCCCTTAACTGGATTTTCCGAAAACCAAGAATACCTGTTTCATTATTTTTAAAGGATATTCAAAATACCAGTTTTCATGTCAGTACGTCTGTCACACCTTACGTTTTTGAGATAAATGTATATACAGCACTCATAAGAATAATTCAACTTCTTCTTCACTTCTTTCCACCTCTCTCCCGCCTTAAGTGGACTTTCCGAAAATAAAAAATACATGTTTATTTTGAAAGGAAATTCAAAATACAAACTTTCACGTCTGTAAAAGCTTCAGTTTTTAAGATAAAATACCCTCATAAATATATATAAGCTCCTTATTTAATATTTTCAATATTATTTTTCCGAAACAACCCGCATGGTTCTTCATTTCTAAAGGAGATTCAAAATAATTCTCACGTCTGTAACATCTTCCGTTGTTGAGATATAAGTATACTCATAAAAGTAATTCAACTCCTTTTTCACCCGTCTTCCTACCCGTTAAGTTGATTCCGCCCTCCCCAAAGTGCGTGTTTATTTTTAAAGGAGATCCCAACTACCAATTTTCACGTCTTAGAAATTTGTAGTTTTTGAGACATAATTATCCCCACACAAGGAATTCAACTAATTTTTCAATTAATTCACCCCCTTAAAGTGGATTTTCCGAAGACAAAAGAACACGTGCTTCTTTACTTTGAAAGAAGATTCCAAACACAAATGTTCATGCCTCTAACATCTTCAGTTTTTAGAAATAAGTATCCTCATAAAATTAATTCAACTCTTTTTCAACCCAGCCCGTTAAATGATTCCCCCCTCCAAAAATGCGTGTTTCTTTATTTTTAAAGGTGATTCCAAATACAAATTTCCACGTGTGTAAAATTAACTTTTTTAGATATAAGTTTCTCCATTAAAAGAATAAAATTATTTCACTTCCTTTCACCCTCCCCCTTAAGTGAATTTTCCGAAAACCAAAAAAACTTTGTTTCTTCATTTACAAAGGAGCTTCCATATGCCAATTATCACGACTGTAACATCTTCAGTTTTGAGATATAAGTTATGCATCCACATAGTGTACCAGTAAAATAGTCCGACTTTATGAATTAATATTAAAGTTAGCACGAAGTAGGTCTCAGGGCAATTCTGGGTGGTTTCTAGCTAGGGCTTGGTACAGGAGGCAGGGTCCTATGTACAAGGAAAATTTTAAATTGATTGAATAATAGTTTTATTCAGAAAATGCATTTCAAAGTGCACATCACCTTACTGTTGATAGTCGATGTCTTCAACATCGCCTTTTGATGACCCGTGCTCCCAGTTCACCAGGCTGAACGAGGCTGGGCCACGTTCTAGAAGTTGCCAATATTACGTTGAGATAAGGCCGCAACACCCAGGTTGGTTAGATATGGGTTTGAGTCTCGAAGCCTCGACGTTCTGGACGTTCTCCGACGTCCTCCGACGATGTTGCGAGGTAATCACTCGTCACATAACTTATACGAGTGTCCAGAATTACACAGTCCCCCGACGCTTTGGTTTAACAGCACTGTTTCAGTTAATATGGTTGGGATATGCCGTCGAATTCACTCTTAATCTTGTAGATAGAATTTAAAAGTTCACTAAAGATGTAGATGCGAGTAGCATCGAGACTGGAAGAAAATAAAGCACAGTTCATGAATAGAACGAATGAAACTGAAAATTGTTCAAGCACTCGGCACAGTTCGTGGTGATTTTTCACTAAATAAAGTAGCACTTGACAATGAATGAAATGTATGACTGCTCTAGAGTTTATCAAAGACTGCTGCCAGTCATGAAACAACACTAAACACTTTGACGAAGAAATAAGGTTGTAATGAAAAGTACAGTTCGTTGTAAGGCGCACTTGACATTAAATAAAATAGGTGACTGTTCGGGAGTTTGTCATAGACACTGCTGTCAGTCACACAGAAATAATTTACACACTGTTCAGAAGAAATAATACACAGTTCTGTTTGAATTGGATAAAAAACACAGTTTGAATTCACAGTGAAACACTTGCGTCGCAGTACACTATTATACTTTTATCATGGTAATCATTTGCAGTAACATTCATAGGAAAGTTCAAACACTTTCATAAATACTCGTGTCTATTAAGGAAATTATGCTGACTGAGATTTGAAGAAAAAAGTCACAGTTAATAATATAACGTAATAGTGTCACACTGAAATTGATGATATGTTTGTTCAGAGATTAACTTCTGCTGACTGATATTTAAAAAGAAATATCACAGTTCCTAGTATATTGCAGTAGTGCCACATTTAAATTAATATTGGTTCGGAGATTAAGTTTCACACAGGCAACGTGGTAATAAACTTAGTTCCACGAAAGTAAGTTATATCGAGAAGTTTCTACATGCGCACAGACTATAAGTTATACTTTACTGTTGTCACCTAAGTCCAATATATGACTCGTCATAATCAGAGTTCCAACACACGCAAAATGTGCAAGTTCAACACGCCTGTCAGAGTTCAAGTCCCACATGAAGACTTTAAATATTCGAAGATAGCCTCTGTCAGCACTTCGACGAACACCGCAGCGTGGAGAGTTAGGATGGACACTGAGCTATGACTGTCTGATCTGGGTAAAGTGAGCTCTCCTTATATTCAGATTGGGGCTCCTACGTCATCACATAACATGATCTCTTTGAGGCCGATTATCTCAAGAATCCCTCGACGTATTTTCTTGAGATTCACAATTTGGGACGTTTATGTTATTCTCTTCAGAATGACGTATCGCTCAAGTCGCTGCCATTAATATTAGATAAGTTTTGAATTTTTCTCAATGGAATGTTCGCGAAGGTGTGACGTTAATGTCCAAAATATACCAGGCCATGCAGGCTACACGTGGCGTCAGGCGGGTAGTCTAACCTGTCCCTGCAGCTACGTCACACACACAGCTGTCGGCGGCTCGCCTGTTCGCTCCTCCGACCGTAAAAAAAACCAAGTTCGCTCTGAACGTCTTGCGAGATGATGAAGTACAATTAATAGTCAAAAAATACGGCATGTACAGGTCGTAACCGGTACAATACAAAGGAATTAAACTCGTTTTTCACCGTCCCCGCCCCAAGTTGCCCCCTCCCAAAATGCGTGTTTCTTTATTTTTAAAGGAGATTCCAAATACTAATTTTCACGTCTGTAACATCTTTAGTTTTTGAGATATATGTATCCTCATACAAAGTATTAAACTAATTTTTCAATTAATTCACCACCCTTAAGTGGATTTTCCAAAAACAAAAGATTACGTGTTTCTTTACATTGAAAGAAAATTCCAAATACAAATTTTCATGTCTGTAACATCTTCAGTTTTCGAGATATAAGTATCCTCATGAAAAGAATTCAACTCCTTTTTCATTCCACCCCCGCCCGTTAAGTTGGTTTCCCTCCACCCAACAAAGCGTGTTCCTTTATTTTTAAAGGAGATTCCAAATACCAATTTCCACTTCTGTAACCTTCAGTTTTGAGGTATCAGTTTCTCCGAAAAAAAATCAATATTTTTACTTCCTTTCATACTCTCCACTCAAGTGAATTTTCCAAAAACAAACAGTACCCGTTTCTTTGAACGAGCTTCCAAATACCAATTATCACGACTGTAACATCTTCAGTTTTTGAGATATATGTATCGTCGTAAAATGAATTCATCTCCGTTTTCATCCCCCCTCCTACCAAGTTGATTCCCCCACCAAATGCGTGTTCCTTTATTTTTTTATTTTTTTGCTAGTTATTTAACGTCGCACCGACACAGATAGGTCTTACGGCGACGATAGGACAGGAATGGGCTAGGAGTGGGAAGGAAGCGGCCGTGGCGTTAATTAAGGTACAGCCCCCAGCATTTGCCTGGTGTGAAAATGGGAAACCACGGAAAACCATTTACAGGGCTGCCGACAGTCGGGTTCGAACCTACTATCTCCCGAATACTGGATACTGGCCGCACTTAAGCGACTGCAGCTATCGAGCTCGGTCCTTTATTTTTAAAGGAGATTCTAAATACCAGTTTTCACGTTTGTAACATCTCTAGAATTTTTGGTACATATACATACATTCTCATACAAATAATTCAACTAATCGTTCAAATATTCACACACACACACACCGTTGTGGTTTTTTTCGAAAACCAAAGAATATGTGTTTCCTTATTTTTAAAGGAGATTGCAAATACCAGTTTTCACGTCTGCAACATGTTAATTTTTTGAGATATACTGTAGATACACTAATTTTAAAAAATCACTCCCTCCTTCAGTTCAACTTAAGTGGATTTTCCCTAAAGAAATTATCTTTCTTTACATTTACAGGAAATTCCAAATAGCAGTTTTCAAATCTGTAACATGTTACGTGTCTGAGATAATTTTCAGATACAGTCTTTTTAAAAATTCACCCCGTTTGTCACTCCTGTTCACACCCTCTTCTTCGGATTATCCAAAAACACAAAAATACGTGTTTCTTTATTTTGAAAGGAGATTCCAAATTTAAATGTTCATGTCTGTAACAGCTTCAGTTTTTGAGGTACAAGTCTCCTCATAAAAGGTGTTCAACCACTTTTCCCCCTTTATCAACCCCCTTAATGGGATTTTCCGAAAACAGAAAAACAAGTGTTTCTTTATTTTTAAAGGAGATTCCAAATACCAATTTTTACGTCTGTAAACCTTTAAGTTTTTGAGATATAGATATCCTAATTTTTAAAATTCACCCCCCTTTTCACCTCCTTAGCGACGGTATATCCGAAAATCCTCTCTTAATGAGCACCTACATGTTAATACGGATGTATCCCCAAAATTTCATTTCTTTATGTCCAGTAGTTTTGGCTCGGCGATGATGAATCAGTCAGTCAGTCAGTCAGTCAGTCAGTCAGTCAGTCAGTCAGTCAGGACAAGTTATCTTACATATATAGATTAAAATTTGCTTCCATTATTTTTACGAAATTTCGTGAGGGAATGTCACTCCGAAGTCCCTTCTCGGTACGCCCATGAGCCATAAGCATGCGTTGGCACTGAGTCAGTCAGTTGAATTCCTAGTAGTTGTAAGATAACCTATATGCCCATATGCAAAACACGGAGTCAAGAGTTGAGCGGTTTATCATGTGACGTCACCAGACTGCTGCTCGAAAGTGTCTCAAAGTTTACAGAGAATCATCATCTCTGTAGTGTGCTCGGTTATGTGCTCATTTGCACAAACGGTTAGCACGTAAGAGTAGATTTAATACCGAACGAGTTGGCTGTGCTGTTAAGGTCACGTACCTTTGGGCTGGCATTCGGGAGATGGTGGTTTTAAATCCCACCGTCAGCAGGCCTAAAGGTGGTTGTCCGTGGTTTTCCACTTTCATACCATGGAAAGCTGGGGCTGTAACTAAATTGAGGCTACGGCCACAACCTTCCCGATCATAGCCCTTCCCTATCCATCCATCGCTGAAAACCTTCGATGTGCAGATTTTTTAAATGCTATTTGTTCGGGGCGTCAACCTAGAAAATGTGCAGACTTACTGAAACGATAAAGCAACCTTGTTCATGGCATGATTTCTGCATTTCTGAGTCACTTAAAACCGCCATTTGTTCAGGATGTTAGATATTATTATCTGTATACCGGGTCGTTCACCAGTCCTTTGCGATTTAGTTTTATGAATCCCACCACGTTTACTACACTTCTGAAATATATCATTCCCTCTCCCTAAACCGTTGTAATATAACAAGAGTCGACGTTACGGAATTAAAACCAGCAGGAGTCCTAAGCGCCACTATTAATTCATTGTGAGTACCCCGAAGGAACCCGTAAAACTAGAACAGATACAAGAAATATGTTACATGTACCTTACAGCAGGAGGTGCCCTCACGGACATTGAACACGTACTGTATAGTCTGGAAACTGCGCCCTGTATGTTAAGTCCCACAATAGCTCATTTGGCAGTGGTGCGGTGGGAGTTGCGATAGTGGGCGGTGCTTGAAGATTCGAATCGCACGCAAGGATTATTTCTTCATAGCCAGTTGACTGAGATGTGATAAGGTTGAATACATGATAGCTTCTGCAGACCGATTTGTTTATTTGGTCCTGAAACAAGGGCCATTGGTATGGTGGCATATGGTAAAGAGCTGAGCTGGAAGAGGCTAGGAAACATGTGAAAGGATTTTATTTGCTTACGTCTTTTAACGCAGCACCTGCTCGAACTGACGACCTCCGTGGTAGATACAGAGCTTCGCGTGATGTTGTAAGGAGCGTTTGGTATGTGGCAACATCTCCGTCGTAAGGATCGGCATGCCTCGGTGATGAGCTGTCTTATGTAACCAGGATTGCTCGGATGCTGTGCATACACCAGTTATTTTACATGGTACCACAAAAAAATCCAGAGGCATAAGATCGGGCGATCTGACGGAACAGGGAACAGGTCTTTCCATTCCTATCCATTTATCAGAATACGTCGCATACTCGCATGGAGATTGATTCGGGACGGCAACCGCCACGTGCGGTAGAGCTCCGTGATGTTCAAACCACATCCTGCAGCGGTCAATGAGTGGCACATGCTCCAAGAACAGTGGCAGGTCATCGTGGGGATATGTCAGATAGCGTTCTCTCGTCAGAAGTCCCTCAAAGAAATAGCGCCCAATGAGGTGATCACGCACGATACATATCATACGTTCACGCCCCACTGTACCTGAAAATCTGCCTGTCGTATCCAATGGAGATTATCCACACACCAGTAATGCATATTATATCGATTAACGGTTCCATTGTTGTGGAACCGCCCTTCGTCGGTAAATAAGATTGTTGCTAAAAAGGCAGGGTCAGTGCACACATGCTGCAGGGTCCATTGACTGAACGCCACCCGTCCTTCGAAGTCACGGCTATGGAATTCCCGGTGTGAGTGCAGATGGTAAGGGTGAAACCACTAGATATGCAAAATCCGTATAACAGACGCCCAGCTGATGTTCGTTTCCTGTGCAATGGTCCCTGTGCTAGTGTGAAGATTCGTTGTAAGTGGACGTCACGGAATGATCTCTAACAGGACGTGACCTTCCCAGGGACGCAGTAGCCCGCAGACGTCTTTCCACAATACAAAATATCATGCCTGTTGGTTGTCGTCTATCCCGATAGCGATCTTAATTTCCTGATACAGGGGTTGGACCTGGTATGCATTCTGTCTAGTTTCTCCATAGATGAGTAAACATATCAACATACCCGTCGCTGGAATACATAATGTGTGTGCACCTCTTGTTGTAAGGTAGTTGTTCTTCGTAATTGTGCTCGTTTTACGGGTTCAATCGAGGCACCCTTAATGAATTAATAGTGGCGCTCACGATTCCTGCTGCCTTCTAGCCCGTAAACACATATATCGTTATACTACCCGGGCTTAGGGAGAGGGACCGATGTATTTCAGAATCGTAGTAAAAGTGGCGATATGCATAAAACGAAATCTCAAGGGGCTGGTGAACCACCCGGTATTTAAAACACTAGGCTGATTTTTGTTACCGTGATTTTGAGAGAACGGCTGAATCGATTGATATCGTAAGGCATCATGGCGAAGGCCCTTGGCCTGTAGATTTGTAGAGTGCCTTTAAAAGCATATTCTATACATTTCTTGCGGTATATTATTAAAGAAAATTATAGCATTCTGATTGGCCAAAACGTTAGACAGTACTTCAAGACCACTGGTCTACTGCCGGCCAAGTGCGTGACGGAAATTCTAAGGGGCGCACATGCATGAGCGTACGCATGCGCCAGTTGGTATGACGTCTCCTCGCTGTGGTCTACATAAATGAGCGGTCAGTCATGGAGTCCTGGTTTGTCGAGAGTATTTCACTTTGACTACACATTTATCAGCATCATTTTCCAGCTCCAGTTTCCTGGGTGTGATGTACAAGCACTCGCCATTTCTTTCTCTCAGAGTAGAGTTTCTGTTCCTCTACATCTTCCCATTTCACATTTTGGCCTTCCTACGGGTCTTGACCCTCTCACTTCTCTGTCACAAACATTGGCCACCTGTCACGGAAACCCGAAGAATTGTACCTATACTAGATGATGGTAATTGCTTATTTAGAGCAGTTTCATACTGTTTATGTCAAAACGAAGAACTTCATTGTGAGCTGCGTTTGCACACTGTTGCAAAAATTGTTGCTGACTGGGCAAAGATTAACGTGAGTTTCTTTCTTTCTTTCTTTCTTTCTTTCTTTCTTTCTTTCTTAATCTGTTTAACACCCCTCCCCCAGATTGGGTTTTCCTTCGGACTCAGCGAGGGATTCCACCTTTACCGCCGCAAGGGATGTGTCCTAAAGAGTGAGACTTAGGGTCTGGGGATGAAACTGGGGAGGAGGACCAGTATCTCGCCCAGGCTGCTTCCCCCTGCTATGGTGAACAGGGGCCTTTTGGGGGATGGGAGGATTCGAAGGGATAGACAAGGAAGAGGAATGGAAGCGGCCGTGGCCTTAAGTTAGGTGCAATCCCGGCATTTGCCTGGAGGAGAAGAGTGGGAAATCACGGAAAACTACTTCGAGAATGACTAAGGAGGGAATCGAACCCCTCAGCTCAGTTGAACTCCCGAGGCTGAGTGGACCCCATACCAGCCTTTCTGCCACTTTTCAAATTTCGTGGCTAAACCTGGAATCAAACCCGGGCCTCCGGGGGTGGCAGCTAATCACACTAACCACTGCACCATAGAGGCGGACCAAGGTGAGTATAAAAGTGTAATGTTTTTGGACGTCGTACGCGCGAACGACCATCCCTTGCGTGCAGGCAGAACCTGGTTTAATCGCTGAAGACCACGGTCCGCCAACCCATTTTCCAAGTGATCCTCTGACTGCACCATTCGAGCCGTGCACGTCGATGCTATGGTGTGAGTGAAAGACGGGTTAGAAGTGTGGGTGCCCGTAGTCCCACTGCTTGTAACCGGTTGGCAACAGTTCATGTTGACACTTCTGGGCTCAGAAACCCTCGTATCTGTGCTGTGGTAGCTGTACGATTTACTACTGCTGCCCTTACAATATGACGATCTTGGCGGACGTCTGTGCTACGTGGACGTCCAGAACCTCGTCTACAGGCGTGAGAATGTTCACGTGACCATTGCAATTAGCATCGTTGTACAACTGACGCAGCACGTCCAACTTGTGTGGCAATTCTCCGGAAGGACCATCCCACGCTACCCGGATGGCCACAATCTGACCCCTGTCAAACTCACTGAGTTGGCTGTAGGAAGCACGAGTGCGTCTCCGTGGCATAGCGCCTGTTTGCTTCACACGTTTACAACACACTAAGCCTTATGGATGTAAACATTCCCTATTAAAGGGTACACGCAGATGGCGCCCTTGCAGCTATGTCACTACGCTATCTGTTGGCGGACGACGTTGATACCATTATCAGTACATCTACTAACCCCCAAGTGGCATCTGACGTCATCGCATGAAAATCGATGTCGTCTTTCCAGGTGTACTTTTTTCCGGCAGAGTACATACAATTATCACATACTTTTATCAATTGTTTGAAAGACTTGGCTATTTCCCAGAAAATATGGGTTTCAACAAAGAGAAAATTCCAAACAAAACAAAGTAAGCTAAAATTATACTTTTAATTAAACACACAGCAATAATTCTAAGAGGAAAAAATAGCTCGCAAAATATCAATCAACGTCACAATAAAGAAATCTACAAAAAATCACTTGATACAAAATTAACAGGTAATATATGCCCTGAAAGGAAACATTCAAGAACGTACCCGGGCAATGTATAGAGGAGCAATTTCATATCAAGACATGTTAATTCACCTACTCATAACAAACGTTGCGGAGCAGCACGGGTCCTCTTGGTTGGCTTTAAAACTGACCACGAGTAGTGTAAGAGAAGCAAATAGATAGGTATATAAAAGAGAACAAGACTATTTAGAAAAGGAGGACAGTGCCGAAACAAGGAGGAGGCAAAAATCCTCCATCGAGAGTCTGAACCATCCCATTTTCTTCCATTGTTGGATGTACAGCAAGAGTTAACGTAAGATTAAACTTTTAGTGATCATCTTACACAATCATAATCATTATTTTGGAATAAATTATCCACCATTAATTTGTATTTCGATGGTTCATTATTTACCGATATCTGCCCATTTCCTTGATCCACACCATTTTTTATGGAACATGTCAATCCCTTACTGAGCACCCCTGAGGGGGTCTCGTGCCTCTAATATGTTAGTCGTGGCTTAAACGGGTAGAATACAGTAATATATTGAACACTAGTGAGTATCAAAATCATAGAAACTAGCAGTCTCGATTATGCACTAACTGAAAATAGTTCACACTAGAGAGTATCAAAATCATAGAAACTAGCAGTCTCGATTATGCACTAGAATCCGTAAGATATTATTTATAAAACTTGATAAAACCCTCTTAATATTAGGGTAAGGTATTTCTTCAAATTATTATCAAATATCTGGGAAAATGATTTACAGGTATTGTATGTCTTATGTTCTCCATTTTTTCACACCTGCTTTATAATAAAACATATAAATGTTAATACGCTATTTAAGGAAAATCTGACAATATAAAGTATAAATAAAGCTCATTACAATCTTGTCAGTCCTAGAAAACACTAATCAAAATAACTGTTTAACTATGATATTAATCTTTTTGCAAGTCCTTTACATTTAATTTATTTTCTTTCTGGTGTAAATCATCGTGCTCATATTAGAGAAAAAATTTGAACGCACTTTCTACTTTTATTTGTGTTCAGATAATGCTAATTCAGTTTGAGTTTGTAAAAGCAGTAATCTTTAAGAAGATAATATTACGAGGAGTGTTTAACATCTTAAATTATAACATTCTTACTTAAGCCTAAACCACTTGGAGAAAATCGAACTAACTCTAGACATTCATTTCATTTTAAGAAATCCAAAATACAGGCAGACTAGCACCAGTGTAACGAATGTAAGGCAACATTTCCCAAGTCCAAATCACACAGAAATTATAATTTAAGTTCTACTCATCCAATTACGTTATTTCATATCCAAACTAAAACACTAAAACACATGGCACAACAAGTCCGAAAGGCCATGGCCTACCAAACGACCACTGCTCAGGCTGAAGGCCTACAGATTACGAGGTGTCAGGTGGTCAGCAAGACGAATCCCCTCAGCCGGTATCTCAACGTCATATAGGTCCGCAATTGTAATCACGTAAGCTGAGTAGACCTCGAACCAGCCTTCAGATCCACGTAAAAATCTCTGACCTGGCCAGGGATTGAACCCTGGGCCTCCGGGTAAGAGGCAGGCATGCTACCCCTAAATCGTGGGGCCGGCATTTCATGTTCAGAAAATGATTTAAGAAATGTATCTATTTTTAAAAAATCTGCAGTCATGTAATTTTTAAAGAATCTGTTCACAGAATTGAGTAAAATTTGCTCTAATGACCTATCAGAGAAGAATGATAAGTCAGAAATATTTTATTTCACAGGTTTTCACTTTGTTGATATTGAAGATTCTTGCTATCTGTACAGGAGTTTGTATATGTTTAATTCATTATTGTGTTCTCCAGTTTGCTGCCAGACAGGTACTTTTATCTCACGACCTGTAATCATACATAATTTGTAGACTGCAGTAATTTGAACATTTCAATAAAGCTAAAGTGTAGAGCCCAGGTTTCAATTACATGTATCTGTTCCGAATGTTCAAACATGTCAGTTATAAACATGGCCCTTATATTAAAGAGAGTGACATGATCATTTTTGAGGTACCGCTAGGCCTATACACTGCATTTTTCTGTTTTCGGGGGCTGAATTTCAAATATGTGTTTATTTATATTTATTTATTTTTGTTAGTAGTGTATTTTTAGTCTTTTTATTCAGTCTGCTAACGTTTTTTCTTTTATGGCTATCCAAAGGATTTGTATAGATTGTTCAGAACAGTGCAAGATGTGTTCAGTTTTTATACATATGTATATCTTGATACCACCACAGTCTTTATATTATGTATATTTATTGCGTGTGTACACGGTAGTTGGTGCAGGCTGTTATAATTTACTAGGGCGGGTGTTTTCGTATGTGCGAAGTGTAAGTTAACGCATGCATTCCGTACTACGATCTCCTCGTCAAGCTGAGGAGCGCCCAAAACATGGCGGTACGCGCATGGACATATCTTCCCCAGTCACACACTTCTGCGCAGCCAGCGGTGTGGGACCTCGTTTGGGCCGTTGCTTACGAGATGTACAAGGCCGGGACATAGCACCTCATTTATCGCTGAAAGGATGGCCCGACCATGTTCACGGTTTGGCCGCTAGATGTCAGGTTTATATTCTGTTCTAGTCGGACTTTAACACTGCGATGTGCGGAGTAATTGTGATGCTGTGTTGATCTTGTGCAATTTATTGTGAGTATTGTCTCAATCGGTGAGTGTCTGTGACGGTCTGTGAAGGTAATAATAATAATAATAATAATGTCAATGTCTTTACGTCCCACTAACTACTTTAACGGGTTTTGGAGACGCCGGAATTTAGTCCCACAGGAGTTCTTTAATGTGCCAGAACATCTACCGACACAAGGCTGACGTATTTGAGAACCTTCAAATACCGCCGGACTGAGCCAGGATTGACCTTCCAAGTTGGGGTCAGGCCAGCGCCTCAACCTCCTGTGCCGCTCTACCCGGCAAAGGTGAGAAGACGGTGCACTGTTGTGTACCTCTATGTACTTCGGATGCTGCTAAAACGCAAGAAAATATGACGTCTCATAGTTTCCCCTCGGAGTGCGGTTTAAAAGAGAAATGGAGGCAAGCTATTTCGATACAAGGTGATAAAGCTCGTAGGATCTCTTTGGGTACCTAACAATTGTTCCCGAGGTGTAGCTTATAGTTTAATACATCATATTTCAGTATAAGCATATCAATCAAACGAATTCTTCCCAACAAATTTCCTTCGGTTTTTAATGTGTATCCTGTTCACAAGCAGAGAAGTGTCAAACGCAGAAAGGATCCAGCTCCAGGAAATGACGTGTTGCCATAATGATAAAATTTCCGATTCGGATAACGATGAACATGTCACATCTTCAGAAAATAACTGTTCTATGTCGACCTCAAAGGAAAAAGGAGTACAAGTCTCGTTTCTGTGTCAGTGAAACGGTAGTTGCTCAGTTAAATCTAAATATATATTTATGAGAAAAATAAATATCAGATTAAGAAAAAACAATCTTTAAATTGAGAAGTAGGATACCGGTACGGGAAATGAAATCAGAGAAGTTTTAAGGGATTTGAACTTCCGAAAAAAGTAAACGAGATTGGAAAGAATGGTAAAAATGGCCATTTAGGAGCTTGTTCCCCTGGCATTAATAGCTACCGGTATTCGGTAAAAGTGGCTGAGGAGCATACACACTGTGAAACCTGCCTACAAGGACTATCATCAGCCACCATTTATAGTCCTCTAACGCATCTATTTAGAATGCGGTGTCCATCCTAAGAAACATTTCAAAATTCACGTGCTCCTCTTTGCGCTACTTGTACCAATTCCTGCAATGCTTTCACTGTGTTGGTTGTTGTGAGCTGGAAACACTGGGCAAAATAATAGTAACAAAGCTTATAAAAGCGATTCTGGACAATCATGCCAAGGAAATTTCCGATCAGACTTCAAGAATTTCAGAACGAATGACCTGAACCGCAAAGTGCTGAAATTATGATAGCTTCCTGCAATTCAGGTAATCTAATCTTATGTACCGTTATGTCACATAATATATACAATACCGGTATTTCTATGAGACGAAATGGAAATTAGTGACCCTTATGAACATAATGCTGCTGATATATTTGTCTTAATTTATTACGAAGTGTTCTTGAATTATTTCGTTTCAGCATAGTGTGAGAAATATGCTGTAGAAAGTAAGTGATACAATTGCTCTTGGTCTATTTTTTAAATCTCATATCTCTTTAGAGTTTTCTGAAATTATTAGTTTTAATGAATTGCTATAGTTTTCCGTATTCGAATGCGTGGTAATGAGCGGGCGAGACAGCTCAATAAAGAGGACTCTAGTGGCGTTAGTCGGAAGTATCTCGAGGCTGCGTCCATTGGGCTGTATTCCCCGGCCTTCAGTTTCTCGTAGGCAACGCTTGGGCCCACGAGAGTTGGAGCCTGACGTTTAGCGCCACCGGCGAAAAAAAAGTTGACTAATGCTGGTCTGTTGCTACGGCAACGATAACAGAGATGCCACACTTAAGGAAGCTATCGCCACGTGGGCTGGCTTGCTCTCAGTCGCTTGTGCGATTTTATTCGGAGTTGTACTGTGTTAGCTGTGCTAATTGTTCCTGGTGTATGTAATTATTTACTTGTTTGTTTCCTGAATATTATTTTCGTTGTTGGTTTATTTTTTTGTCAGTTAATCAATGGCTGGTTGTACAGTTCTATTCTCTATGTAAAGGCCGGTCTCCACTGATTAACATTTAACAACAACATGTTAAATGTTAAAAGTGTTAAATGTAAACTGGTGATACCATCAACATGTTAAATGTTAAATGTTGAATACTGTTTCATTTAACATTGTGTCCACACTTAATAAACATGTTAAACTTGACTTTCTTTGTTTATATATAGGTAGTTCATCATATCAATTTGTGGTAATACATTTAGGTGGTGTCTGGTATTTTCAGACAAGGACAATGGACTCAGATGAAGACGATTTTGCCTTTGTTATTGCCACTGTTGCTTCTTGTTATGATTTAGAAATGCAGTTCTATTAGACACATTTCCTCCCGTCATCCTGCTCATTGCTTCAAAAGCAAACCATTTTGAAGTATAAATTTTGTCCGCTCCCACCCCGACTTTTCTGATTTTTTTCTTTTTTTTTTTGCAATACTCGACTGTACTGGTAGCGGAGGAACGCTAGGTTTTTTCGATGCACTCGCGGGAACAATTATAGATAATTTAGAATTCCTGGAAAATGTCGGCTTACTTCGCTTTATCACTGGATTCCTATGATGAGACATCCCACAAACAAGGCCTTTCTATTATATCATTAATTAAGTCCAAAGTAATCTTGCTCTACTCCATTTCTGACTATAAATATTAGTATAGTGCAGAGAGAACGACACACGTGCGCGTATCGGTACCAGTACTGTATTTGTAGCTTATAACAAAGAGAATGAGTGTTGCGGAGTGTTGTAACTATAATCCTACTTCACGAGAAGCACGTCGTTTGCATCGTTTGGCTATCTGTTGACATGGAAACGGAAAGGAAGTTGCCGAAGCTGTGCCAACATCTCCCGAACAACGAATTGACTTGACATGTTTTCCACTTGGAGCGGAAAACACGCCAACATGTTAAAAGTGTTAACCTCAACATTCTGAGTTAACATGCAAAGTCAATTGGAAGACACAATCACAATATACATGTCAATTGTAACATGTTAAATTTAACATGTTGGTGTTAAATGTTAATCAGTGGAGACCGGCCTTTACATGTGCATTTGTTCAGGATATTGCCAGTTTAGTGATTATGAAATCTCATATTTATCGCACTGACTTGTTCTGTCTTAAATGCTGGAATTATTAGCGCGAGCTTAGAAACGGGTCAAAGTTTATTGAATTCCATTAGGCCTAGATATGTAATTAAATATTCAGCCTGTATTAAAGGGGCCTCCGTGGCTCAGGCGGCAGCGCGCCCGCCTCTCACCGTGGTTCAAATTCCGGCTTGTGCTGGACAAAGCGGAAGCAGGACAGGTTTTTCTCCGGATAATCCGGTTTCCCTGTCACATTTCATTCCAGCAACACTCTCCAATATCATTCCATTTGTCATTCATTAATCACTGCCCCAAAGTAGTGCAACAGGCTTCGGCAGCCGGCACAATTCCTATCCTTGCCGCTAGATGGGGCGCAGTTACCTCGGTCTGCGGAATACTGTAATCACCCTATCATACAGGTTGAATATTTAATCAACTATGTTGGCTTAATGCAATTCAGTAAACTTTGACCCGTTCGTAAACTCGTGTTATAATTCCGGCATTTAATGCAGAACACGTCATTGCCGATAAATATGAATTTCATATTCACTAAACTGACAATAACCTCAACAAATGCACATTTTAAATAGAGAACAGAAGTGCACAACTAGCCGCTGATAAATTTAGAAAAAAATAAACTAACGAAAATAATATTCAGGAAACAAACACTTAAATTATTACATAAACCAGCATTAACTAACACAGCTAACACAGTACCACTCCGAATAATATGACCAAAGCGACTGAGAACAAGTCAACCCACATGGCAATAGCATCCTTAAATGTGGCATATCGGTTATCGTTGCCATAGCAACAGGCCATTTTCGAGCAGCGTTAGTCAACTTTTTCTCGCTGGTGGCGCTAAACGTCAGACTTCAACTCTTGTGGGCCCAACTATTTTAGGCCTACTGACTTTGATCAAGGTCAGCCGTTGGGATCTTAGCAGTTAGTGTATTCAAAAGCAAGAAATAGAAATGATATGACTACTTAAAATGAAACCGGTATAGCTATTTATCACTTTTTTTTTTTTTTTTTGCAATTTGAAATGTTACTCCGGACGCATACACAATGAAATTACTAACATCTAAAACATTCAATCTCAGATCCAGGAAAGTATTACGTTAGACCTTGTTACAGCAATATAAATAATAATAATAATAATAATAATAATAATAATAATAATAATAATAATAATAATAAAATGACACTGCCCCCGCCATCTGCATACCTTTGTTATAACTATTCAAATGTATGAAATACGAGCAGATTTTTGCCGAATTTACCATTATACTGACTTGCAATTATTGGATAAAATAAATTATAAGTTTTTGTAAGACTTTAAGTCTTAGCTTAAGTTACGTTTTACGTTAATAAACGTAGGAAAATCCTGTTTTACCTTTATAGACTGCTGCAACATTAGTGGTCTTTAAGTATGCTATACGGACTCCTCTTTCTTTTATTTAGCCGTACGGTAACACACTTCTTGTCTGTACATGACTATGACACGCCAAAATAATTTATTAAATAAGGAGAGAAAAGCGCACACTACAATGAAAGTTAAGTTACTATGTGTATATTGTGCACTATATCGTCTGTGTTATGTATCACTCCGCTGGATTTCTGCTTACCTATTCTCCGCGTGGAATACACATAGCTGTGCGACCGCGTGCTTCTTTTGTTTATATAATTCAGTTTTTAGATTGGATGACAGGCAGTGTTGGAAAAGTATCACAGAAGTGATGGTGATGCCCCTGAACCAATGCTTGGAAATAAGGTTTTGTTATTGTTGTTAATTACTTGTGACGTTTTCTTAGGATAAGGTCATCGCAAAGTAAATGATTTTGTAGATGGTGATCCGTCTTCATACATTTCTTCGTAAATGTGTTCTACGGGTGGTGGCTCTGTTGTGAAAAATTTAGTTGTGTGAATTCTTTCTGGAGATGGGGAACTGTCTCAAAGGTTCCACAACAGATGATATATCGCTCTTAAGAGGTAGCGATAGCACGAGAGATTCGTCTAGTTCTGATCAGCTGGGTCCACCGCCACCATACCAGGTAACGTGAGTTCAGTTCAAAACGTAAACATTTTATTGTTGTTTTTTTTTCTTTTTCTTTCGACACGGTGTCACCCTGAAGTTCATCCAAGTTATTTGCTGTCAGCTCATATCAGTAATGTAGTTGTTCATTGCGACTTAAACAACCCATCTGATTCACAGCTATATGCCATTCCAGCTGTCATGCTAATGATTCCCTGCATTTTCCCCGTAAAAACTCGGTGACATTTACGAAATAATAGCTTTATTCCTAGTGACATATCAATTATTTACATTCACTATTATTTTTAGCTTTCGGTCGGGAAGTTAATGTGTTCGTAGGTGATAATGACCGAATATCCTTGACAAACTTGGAGACCTCGGAGAACAATGGCATTTGGAGGAGCAAGACAATAAAGATTATTTCCGATCATGCACCTAGACTAGCTTTACCAGAATTAACACTAGGCTAGTTACCTGTGTCTTGTTTAAGATCAAACTGCCGAAATACTTTATGAAAATATCTCCATCGATAGGTTACATGACCAAA
Organism: Anabrus simplex; assembly: GCF_040414725.1. NCBI lineage: Eukaryota > Metazoa > Arthropoda > Insecta > Orthoptera > Tettigoniidae > Anabrus > Anabrus simplex. The sequence continues at coordinate 700,167,906 of NC_090266.1, read as the reverse complement.
TTTCCCTGGTATCATAATGGAAAAGCACATAAAGGAAAAACACATATTTGACATTGTAGGAAAGCATGTTACTGGAGAGAACGAGATATTATTTGTGTTCATCGTGTACAATATTTGGACGAAATATAATTGCTTTAAGAGTAGCTTACGATATTTTTTCAGTAATATGTTCTATACATGGACACAATTTAGCATGAACTAGGGTAAACAATTAGTAAGCTCCTTGTTGTTTTTTCCTATAGGCCTATTGCCATTTGAGATGAATTCACTTGAGATTAGTTCAGCATATTCTTGCATTTACCATAATACCATTGTACTCTAAGACTAGATTAATTATGTTATATATTAGTAATTTGTTTTTAAAAGTGGATACCTGTTGCACAGACTTATTATTTCTGTTCTGATGAGTTAAAAAATCTGGCCAAAATTTTGTAAGCTGACAATAATACACAGTTAATATTAAACTTGTGGACAAACTCCATACCAGTATAAGGAGTATGTAGGCCCTAACCTTTTACTTGGTTAACTTTTTGCATTGTGTAACATTATTCTTAATCGGTGTTTATTTTTTACTGCACTTTTACTGAAGTACACTAAGGTAACAGTTCCTGTAGCTGACACCGTTAAGTGAAAAGAAATGGCAAAATTAGAACTGCGCTTACACATAATGCTATTTTATTGAACAAGAAACTAACTTGAGTGGCCTGGACTGCTGGAATATGGGTTTAGTTGTCCATTTTCTTAATTCGACAATTGTTAATTAAATTTATCCTCACTTTTAGCACTAGTCCCTATAGGTGACACCTCCTCAAGTCAAGATTCCCAATAGATGACATATTTTAAAACACACAAAAACATTTAATCTAGATCATTGTTACAAGGATGAAAATTTCTAATAGTGCTAGTCAAGGAAAACAGTTGCTAGCACGTAGAAAATATGAAAAGTCAGTCTCAAAAGTAAACATGAATGAATGAAATCAGACTTTGAAGTTAAGAAAAGGTGATGGAAGCAATCTTTATATTAAAAGAAGCTATGAGATCAGTCTTTGGAGTAGAAATGGAAAGAAATCAGTCTTCAAAGTTTTGAAAATTCAAGCCACACAAACAATGAAATCAAATGACTTTATACATTAGTGTCACCCTAGGAACTCCCTTGGCTGCTGCCATCATAGAACTCTCATTTCACAGTTTTTCTGTGGCATCAGCCATGGTCTCCTGTTAATAATTTTTTTTTTTACATTTTAAATCTAGGAATAAAAGAAAAGAAATGTAAAGAACTAATCAGCGAGCCAATGCCTGACACCCCCCTCTCAACTACTGGTTCTGGAAGTCAAATTATAATAAAATTAACATGATTTACCATGTATGTTAAAAATTAACTCTTTTCGCATAGCCAACTCTCTTGCAGAACAAAATCACAATGCCTGACACCTCTGTCAACCATTGGGCCAATGGGATTCAGTAAGACCAATAGGTGGCACCCATAATGTATGTATGTTAAGTCCTCAACCCTAAGGCTGATTGGATCCTCAACATCTCCACCATCAGCTGTCATAGATGGCCTAGGCATCACTGAAGCAGCATACTAGGGAAACGATGAGCGAGATAGTTTCCCGTTGCTTTCACTACTGAGCCAGAAGTTGCTAGTGGGCTACATATCAGTCTGTGCCAAGCCCACAGAAATACATGCATCAACCGACCCTATGAGCAACATTTTCACACCATTCATAGTAGGGACTGGCTATGTAGGAATGGCATTACTAGCATCACATACCTCAGTCACTTTTATATTGTCAAAGCCAAGGATAAGACTGAAACAGGTCAATGAAAGTAACAAAATTGCTCTGGCCTATACCAAAAGACATAGTGCGCTGTAAACACTCGGTCCCGCCAGCAGAGGCATGATACCCATAATAGCATATGCAATTTAAGATTAATATTTTCAACTAAAGCAAATAAATAGAGCCTAGAATCTTGCAAACCATTATACAGTAAAAAACTTCACCTTCCTACACAAAACAAGTTGTATAAGAAACTTCCAACTTACGATACCTCTTAAGGAATGTGTCTAGAAGAAGGGAAATATCAATCAATCAATACTGATCTGCATTTAGGGCAGTCGCCCAGGTGGCAGATTCCCTGTCTGTTACTTTCCTAGCCTTTTCTTAAATGATTTCAATGACATTGGAAATTTTGAACATCTCCCTTGGTAAGTTATTCCAATCCCCAACTCTCCTTCCTGTAAATGAATATTTGCCCCAATTTGTCCTCTTGTATTCCAACTTTATCTTCATATTGTGATCTTTCCTACTTTTAAAGACACCACTCAAACTTATTTGTCTACTAATGTCATTCCATGCCATTTCTCCACTGACAGCTCGGAACATACCACTCAGTAGAGCAGCTTGTCTCCTTTCTCCCAATTCTTCCCAGCCCAAACTTTGCAACATTTTTATAACGCTACTCTTTTGTCAGAAATCACCCAGAACAAATCGAGATGCTTTTCTTTGGATTTTTTCCAGTTCTTGAATCAAGTAATCCTGGTGAGGGTCCCATACACTGGAACCATATTCTAGTTGGGGTCTTACCAGAGACTTATAAGCCCTCTCCTTTACATCCTCGCTACAACCCCTAAATACCCTCATAACCATGTGCAGAGATCTGTGTCCTTTATTTAAAATCCCATTTATGTGATTACCCCAATGAAGATCTTTCCTTATATTAACACCCAGATACTTACAATGATCCCCAAAAGGAACTTTCACCCCATCAATGCAGTAATTAAAACTGAGAGGAATTTTCCTATTTGTGAAACTCACAACCTGACTTTTAACCTTGTTTATCATCATACCATTGCCTACTGTCCATCTCACAACATTATCGAGGTCATTTTGCAGTTGCGCACAATCTTGTAACTTATTTATTACTCTATACAGAATAACATCATCCGCAAAAAGCCTTACCTCTGATTCCACTCCTTTATTCAAATCATTTATATATATATATATAAGAAAACATAAAGGTCCAATAATACTGCCTTGAGGAATTCCCCTCTTAGTTATTATAGGGTCAGATAAAGCTTTGCCTACTCTAATTCTCTGAGATCTATTTTCTAGCAATATAGCAACCCATTCATTCACTCTTTTGTCTAGTCCAATTGCACTCATTTTTGCCAGTAGTCTCCCATGATCCACCCTATCAAATGCTTTAGACAGGTCAATCACAATACAGTCCATTTGACCTCCAGAATCCAAAATATCTGCTATCTTGCTGGAATCCTACAAGTTGAGTTTCAGTGGAATAACCTTTCCTAAAACCGAATTGTCTTCTATCGAACCAGTTATTAATTTCACAAACATGTCTAATGTAATCAGAAAGAATGCCTTCCCAAAGCTTACATGAAACGCATGTCAAACTTACTGGCCTGTAATTTTCAGCTTTATGTCTATCACCCCTTCCTTTATACACAGGGGCTACTATAGCAACGCTCCATTCATTTGGTATAGCTCCTTCAACCAAACAATAATCAAATAAGTAGTTCAGATATGGTACTATATCCCAACCCATTGTCTTTAGTATATCACCAGAAATCTTACCAATTCCAGCCACTTTTCTAGTTTTCAACATTTGTATCTTATTGTAAATATCATTGTTATCATATGTAAATTTTAAAACTTCTTTAGCATTAGGCACGTCTTCTATCTGGACATTATCCTTGTAACCAACAATCTTTACATACTGCTGACTGAATACTTCTGCCTTTTGAAGATCCTCACATACACTCTCTCCTTGTTCAATAATTATTCCTGGAATGTCCTTGGAACCTGTTTCTGCCTTAAAGTACCTATACATACCCTTCCATTTTTCACTAAAATTTGTATGACTGCCAATTATGCTTGGCATCATGTTATCCTTAGCTGCCTTCTTTGCTAGATTCAATTTCCTAGTAAGTTCCTTCAATTTCTCCTTACTTCCAAAGCCATTACTAACTCTATTTCTTTCCAATCTGCATCTCCTTCTTAGTCTCTTTATCTCTCTTTTATAATAAGGTGGGTCTTTATCATTCCTTACCACCTTTAAAGGTACAAACCTGTTTTCACATTCCTAAACAATTTATTTAAACCCATCCCAGAGTCTGTTTACATTCTTATTTACCGTTTTCCACCGATCATAATTAGGCCTACTTTTAAAAAACTGCCTCATGCCTGCTTTATAAGCCATATGGTACTGCCTAATAGACCTACTTTTAAAACCTTCCTTTCTATCACATTTATTTTTAACTACGACAAAAACAGCTTCGTGATCACTAATACTATCTATTACTTCGGTTTCTCTATAGAGCTCATCTGGTTTTATCAGCACCACATCCAGGATATTTTTCCCTCTAGTTGGTTCCGTCACTTTCTGAATCAGCTGTCCTTCCCATATTAGCTTATTTGCCATTTGTTGGTTATGTTTTCTGACGTTTGCATTTCCTTTCCAATTGACATTTGGTAAATTAAGATCTTCCGCTACTATCACATTCCTTTCCATGCCGTTTCCCACATAGCTGATTACCTTATCGAATAATTCTGAATCCGTGTCAGCGCTTCCCTTTCCCGGTCTGTACACTCCAAAGACATCAAGTTGCCTATTATCTTTAGAAATAAGCCTTACAGCTAGAATTTCATGTTTCTCATCTTTAACTTTTTCGTAGCTTACAAATTCTTCTTTCACCAGAATGAACACTCCCCCTCCCACCATTCCTATCCTATCTCTACGATACACACTCCAGTATGTCTCAAGTATTATTACAATATTATAAGTCCACCTGTTCAATACAATGTATTGTCAACTTCAATACGGAACCAAAATGAGAATAGTCACACACTCCAGTGCCGTGAGAACATTTCTGCATCCATTATATCATTTCTCAGCCATGATTCAACGGCTGTTACAATATCTGGTAAATATATATCTATTAAATTACTTAATTCTATTCCTTTCTTTACAATACTTATACAGTTCAACACTAACATTTTTATGTCATCCCTACTTGACTTCCAGATCTCTGTACCCTCATCCCCACTCCCTAGACAACCCTGTTTCCCTGAATGTATCTCCCTATAACCCTTCTAAACAAATTTCCTAACTTATACGTACCACTGCGGTTTACGTGAAGGCCATCTGAGTGCAGATCCCTATCTCCCACCCACCGATTAGGGTCTAGAAATTTCACTCCCAGTTTCCCACAAACCCACTCCATAGTCTCATTTAAATCCCCAATCACCCTCCAGTCAGAATCCCTCCTACACAGTATTCCAGTGATAACAATCTCCGCTTTCTTAAACTTCACCCGTGCTGCATTTACCAGATCCCACACATACCCAACTATGTTGGTACTTATATTAGCTTGCCTTACGTTGTTGGAACCAATGTGAAACACTACCACCTTCTCCTTCCCCTCCTCTTTCTCTTCTACTTTTCTCAGCATCTGCCTCAACCTAATTCCTGGATAACAGTCTACCCTGGTTCCCTTTCCTCCACACACTTTCCCCACGTGTCTAACGATGGAATCCCCCATGACCAGAGCCTCAGCCCTATCCACCTCCTTTGATCCCCTCCCCTCCTGGTCAGCCCTATCTTTCCTGATAGCTGCAGAAGCTACTTCTTCCTCCCATGACCCTGTTCCACCTGTCTTTTCCTATCCTCTACTCTACATTTTCCTTTCGTACCTTTTCCCTTCCTCCTACTTCCACACATCTCAGCAACAGTTCCCTGTTCCTCATCTTCCCTCTCTTGCTCTACCTGGAGTGGCTCGTACAGATTTCTCACAGGCACCTGTCCTGAATTCTGATCCTGAATAGAGCCCTTAGCCTGCAATCTCCTTCCCCTTAGAACATTAGACCACCTGTCTTCTACAGTTACCCCCCTTTCCTTCCGTTGTAACCTGTACATTGAGGGAGGCCTACCTTCATTCCTGTCTTCTGTGAGAATCCTAATTATCTCCCTCAAACTCTCTAACCGAGCTTAATAGCTGCAGTTGCTTAAGTGCGCCCAGTATCCAGTATTCGGGAGATAGTAGGTTCGAACCCCACTATCGGCAGCCCTGAAGATGGTTTTCCGTGGTTTCCCATTTTCACACCAGGCAAATGCTGGGGCTGTACCTTGATTAAGGCCACGGCTACTTCCTTCCCACTCCTAGCTCTTTCCTGTCCCATCGTCGCCATAAGACCTATATATGTCGGTGCGACATAAAGCAACGAGCAAACTCTCCAACTCCTCCCTCATTCCCCTCAATGCCTCGCCACACCCACAGCTTCTACACTTGCACTATTTAGCCATTCTTTACAGACAAAATGAAAAGAAAAGTACAATAACTTGCTTTGTGCAAAAAAAAAAAAAAAAAAAAAAATCACACGGCAATTAGGTAATTAATATACTACTACACTATAATACTACTTAGACGTATTCTATTTTTATCCTACAACACCCTAACAGATAAAAACTAGTGTTAATTACTGAATACCGTAAGGAATACACAAAAATTACACAATTCTATACTGCAGTTAAGCCTCTCCTAATTACAACAGCAGAATTTCAGTAAGAGTGTTTCTACAGATACCTCTACTATACTACACAAAAAATTTAAAATAATTTTACAATAATAAAATAAGCACGCTAATGTCTAATAAGATATTACTCGTATACTACTGTACACTACACTACAATAATTTGAAACTACGTTCAGACGTATCCTAATTACGGTACCGGTACAGTATGTCACTACTAAGCACAAACAGAAATTGAAATTGCAATTTTGAAATTTGCACGAACTACTGTATTCAAAGATTACCAACAAAGCTAAGTGCTTAGACAGTTTATTATTATTAGTACTATGCTCTAATAGATACACACACAAAGATACACACAAATATAGCAGATAAGATACTGTACTATCTAAATATACTGTATCTGCACTAAAATTCTAAACTGTAATGTGGTTATATGAATTTTACCGCTGATGGATTACTATTATTTTCCCTACTATGCGGGACGGAGAATGTGCCCTTAAATGCCGAAAAATAAGAGGTTGTCTACATAATTTCTGTCAAAACTACCTCAGGGCTTGAACTGCAATATTATTACGATAGGCCCTATAGGAATTTAATTATTAACTTTTAATCGATGTATGAACGAAGGTGCAAAGTATGCCGGGACCTTAGGCTACAAATTATCGAAATAAGGTAATCAGCTTATTTCGTATTTGTTTACACAACTACCATGTGCTTGTAGCCCGTACTCTTTGATCTCGTCGGAATGTACGGTAACGACAATCGTCAACAATGCAAAAACTGTTAAGTCCCGTAATTATCCAGTGAAATTGCCGTGTAATTTCTTTAACTTCTTTTTTTAATCGAAGTTTACAGGCGTATTGTGTTTTTTAATTTAGTAAATTATTACCTTCGCGATGGTTTGAACGGATATCTATACGAAATACCGGAAAAGTTGCTGCGGAAGTTACGGTACTATTACTTATGATAATCTGCCTTTGTCGGTATTATACCAACGAACCTACAGATATTTACAAATTTTTAAAAGTTAATATTATTACCTAAAGTATTTCCTAAACCTAAATTCGAAACAAGGTACACCTAGCTAGCCTACTTAACCTAGAAAACGTAATTTACTGAAGACCAACTGAATTACTTGTTATAAAATTTACATAAATATCACTACTCCCAATTTCTACCAACAAGCACTAAACACCAATATATAAATAGCACTAAATGAATCACAAACACACAAAATTAAGCTATTTCAATAGGTATTAATTACTTTATCACTACAATAATGCAAGAGCTCTCTCAACAGCCAACCGTTCACAAGCGCATCCAACAATGGAACTGAGTCATACATTCACAAGTCTCCCAAAGATTTGTTTCACATGGAAACACACACACACCACTGATCCTATGGCTAACCGGGTGAGTTGCCCGTGCGGTTAGGGGCGCGCAGCTGTGAGCTTGCATCCGGGAGATAGTAGGTTCGAACCCCACTGTCAGCAGCCCTGAAGATGGTTTTCCGTGGTTTTCCCATTTTCACGCCAGGCCGCTTCCTTCCCACTCCTAGGCCTTTTCTATCCCATCGTCGCCATAAGACCTATCTGTGTCGTTGCGACATAAAACAAATAGCAAAAAAAAAGATCCTATGGATCAGTTCAGGTAGTCAAGTAAGGGTCACCAATGTTGCCAGTACTTGCACTACTGCCGGGCTCAGTGGCTCAGACGGTTGAGGCGCTGGCCTTCTGACCCCAACTTGGCAGGTTCGATCCAGGCTCAGTCCGGTGGTATTTGAAGGTGCTCAGATACAACAGCCTCGTGTCAGTAGATTTACTGGCATGTAAAAGAACTCCTGCGGGACTAAATTCCGGCACCTCGGTGTCTCCGAAAACCGTAAAAGTAGTTAGTGGTATGTAAAGCCAATAACATTATTATTATTATTATTATTATTATTATTATTATTATTATTATTACTACTACTACTACTACTACTTGCATTACTCCCTGGAAATGTGGAAATTCCTTAGTGTTACGGCGTTTAGGCTGAGTGTCACCTATTGGTTTTACCAGGCAAAGGTGTCAGCTATTGGTACATTTACCTAGTAATAACGAGCGCCGTTCAAGGGCGCCCATACCCGGGGGCAAAGTGGGGCCGCGCTCCGCCCCCCCCCCCCCCCCAACTCTCAGGGAAAGGCAAAAATCTAGTCTAGTCAGGTGTTTTCCTTTCAAGAAAATGATTTAAAGATCAGTATTACATAGAAGCGGTACCGGTAGTACCGTTCCCCACCAACAGGCAGGGAACACCGTGGGATATTCTACCACAGAATACAAATTGCCATTTATATTCCAAAATATTAAAAATACTATGTACTCCCAGGTCTGCCCCCCCCCCCCCCCCCCCCCTACACACTGTCATATTTGTGCTGATGGCACCGTTAACTAAATTAACTGTTGGGGGTCATCGTAAATGTCACATACACAAATTATTTTTTAATAGTAAGGTGTAGGCCTATTTCTTATTTATAAAAATAACTTCTAAATTGAGTAATAGAAAAAGCTGTTAGGTTTATTCATAAACAAACAAGTACATTCTATATAGTTACTATACTGGTTTCTACAGCCTCAACTGTTCTAGTGAAAAAGATAAACATCCATTGTCAGCCTAATACACTTCTTCAGCATTGCCTCAACTTGCCTCTTGACACTGCCATCAAAAAATCCTCAGTTGCTGGAAGTAAGTACTAGTAAACAGAATTTGGAACATGAAAATCTCTTTCCTCCTTGCATGATATAGGTTAGGCATGATGTTATACACGGGTAGGCCAATTTTATTACTCTGATTCATACAAACTGCATTTAGCATTGTAAAAGAAATAAGTCAGGAAACTTGTACAGTTGTTTTACATGACTTGATATTATAACCATGGGACGCTCTTTTTTTAAATATATATAATATGGAATCTGAACCACAAGGACGTGACTTTTCATTTAAGTCATCCGACGTACATTGGCTGGAATGCGAATCCCATCTGCCTTGGTCAGAAGCCAGTGCTGATGCCAGTTGGCTATCGTGTTCGTGGAAGAAATAATACATTGACGTGAGACATGATCATTGTTGGGAAAACTACAATATTGTACTCAATTACAAATTACTTTTTCAGCTTGTCATCAATAAAATTAAAATTATTTCACAGAATGCCAGTCTTACGGAAGTCACTGACATTTTTTACCTTGGGAATGGAATGATAGTTTAACCCTCAAGCACACTTGCCAGATTTCAGGACACAGACACACGCTTGGGGTGCTTTCCACCCCACATATCATTATATTGTAAAATATGAATTACTGCATTAATTGTATATTTTAAGATAGATTATGTGAGAATGACTCTTTCTGCGACGTGTAGGGGCATACTTCCTTTGAAACTCCTCTCCGCTGTATTTACAAAATGAATCATGCATACCGGTACCTCGCTTTTTTCATTTATAGTTTTGCATGTTTCTAATAAATGCGCTTTAGATCCTAGGAAAATACTTAGAAACCAACTTTTTATCTAAAATATGGCAAACGCAATAATAAATGAAACAAAATAATACACTTTAGATATATGTTCATTTGAATAAAATCTGAAATTATGGAAGCTGAACTTTGCAAAGGAAATAGTTAACTTGAAATAAGAATGAAAGAAATGCACTCAAAATATGTATTAGTTAACAATTGAATTTTAAATGAGAATTAATATATCTTAACAATCAACAGTAGAGTTTTAAGTATCCTGTGCTTTAAAAATATGGCTGGTGTGGGTGGGTGTTGTGTCTTCCACTCAGGAGCACACACTTCACAGTACACAATTCTGTGTTCCATGCAGATAAGCCTGTTGTAACTGCAGCATGATGTCTGAGTTTTCCTGTCCTTTTTCCGAGGGAAAACTTCACAGCTACCGGAAGTTCTCAGTTGTTTCATGGGGGAAGGTTCAACTTCAATACCACTGCCTTCAGATGAGCAGGTAGGGTCTGCATAGTAGCCCGAGATGCTATATGTGCTTTTGTGAGCTGCACACCTAATTCTTTGAGAAACAATCTTCTAAATTTTTTATTCTCTAGTCCAGTATTGTTCCTGTAAATAATAAAGGGATTTATGGCTGCAACATGTAAGTTAGCATTCCAAAAAATACTGTAATTGGCCAACGTTTACACTTTCTAGATACAGTATACATTCCACTGAGCTTGTCAACGACATCAATACTGCCCTTATTTAAATTGTAATCAGTGATCATGACAGGTTTCTGTTGAACCCCAGTTTCAGGATCAATTTTGTTGTCATGATGCATTGTCAAGGCGACCACAACTATTTTTCCCGGCTTTGTAACATAAGAAGTTATGGACATGTCCTTAGAAAATGCAAAGAGGCTTGAATATTTCTCCTTGTGCTTTTTCTCTGTCAGTTCCCTTGGCAGTTCCTGCTTATTGAGGCGCATAGTTCCAGTGCAAGTGAGATTGTGTTCCTTCAGCAAGTCCTTAGCGAGAGGAATACTCATAAACCAGTTGTCTAAAAATATGTTCCGTCCACTGCCACTGATGGGGGCAATTAACCATTTCACTATATCAGCTGCAGAATTTGATACACAATACGGTCCTTCTGGCTGTATGCCAACATACACTTTCGTATTACAAGTGTAGAACCACCGAGAGTCTGCCAGACTAAAAATCTTGATACCATATCTTGCAGGCTTACTCTTTATGTACTGCCAGGATGGACATTTTCCTTGAAAAGTTTCTAACTTTTCATCATATGTTACATATTCTGAACGGGAGAATCCATTCTGAAAATTCTTGACGATCATTTCAAAAACATCTTGTATGGGAGCTAGTTTATCCGCCCTTCTTCGTTCTTCACGAGTGTTGATATTGTCGAATCGCAAGCACCTTAGTAGGAAGTGAAATCTATTTATTCCCGTAGTTGCAGGAAACAATTCAACTTCACTGCCATCATTACTCCACAGTTCGTTGGTGTTCAGATTATTTAATCTCATCACACTGGCAAAATAGAGCAGTCCCAGCAAGGCTTTCAGTTCGTATCTGTTAGTGAGATTTGCATCTCAATCTTGTGCGTACTTTCTGCTGACAGTGTTTATGTAGATATTGGTGCATGTAACAGTGGTGTCAAGAATATAATCATCTATCATACATGACCAGTCATCAATGGGTGTTTTTGCCGCCTTAGCCGCAGTTTTCACTGTTGGCAGACGTGTAATGACAATATTTGTGGCCCTCATTCTAATATTTTGTGGTGGAGGATGTTTCTTCCACACAGAACCATCCTTCCCTTTGTAAAAATCCATCCTCTGAAGTAGAGGTAAATCATCATATGCCTCGCTTTCACTGGCTAAATCTTTGCTTTCACACTCTCGCCCATTTTCTGTATCATGCTCACTTTCATTTAGAACATCCTCTTCATCATCACTACTGTCATCTGGAATTAAATCATCACTATCTATGGAGTCAAATAGATTCCTTACTCTCTCCTGGGCTTTCCCAAAGCTATCCATTCTGTACTAGTTTCTGCTCGTAAAATATTGTTCAAACTGAACATAAAAAGAAAATTTCTATTCAGAATTGAAGTCCAAATTTTTCTACATTAATACTACCACACCATACCTAAATAAACTGCACAAAAGAAAACAGAATGGTTGATATTTACTTACTGTAACAAAGACAAGCAAGCAAAGAGAATGCCTGCACTTCACCTTTGAGTGACTGCTACTTTCACGAACACAAACACGTGGGGTGAAATCCACCCCAGTCAGTGACTTACGATGTGCACTGTTTGACTGTCTCACAGGAACTGGTTGACCTTGAGTGAAAACATGAAAGGGGAACCAGCGGGAGAGGTACAAGGGTGGTGAGAGAGCAGAAAAGTTATTTGTACATTTCACAAGGAAATAAAATGGCCTGGGGTGGATTCCGCCCCATATGTGTGTGTTTGAGGGTTAATAGCATATAATCACCAAGTGAGGCTCAGCATGATACCTTGAAACTTCCAAAATGAATATTTCTCATAATTTGTATTTTAGTTTGCATTTCAAATAATTTGCCATTTACTTTACAAAACAATTGGTTCTGAAAATTCTCATCTTTAAACCGAAGTACATCTTTTCGTTTGCTGAAAAGACGCTGAACAGGGGCACTGTGTTTAATTTTAAGAACATTCTCAGCAGTGATGGATATTGTAGGATAAGTTTGATGTCTTTGGAAGTACTGGAGAGGTAAGACGGTTCTCCCGCACTGGTAGAGCTACTGGTTGTGCTTTAGTCGAACTAAAAGAGTTATCTTCAACATCACTTCATTTTTTCCTGTTTCTGCTTCCATGTAATTTATATCAGTTACTAGAATGTAACAGTTACAATTTTATTTTAAGAAGTAAATTACAAGTATGCATTACATTTTGTAAAAAGTAATGATTAGGCCTACAAGTAAAAGTTACTAAAAAGCAAGTATTTGTTACAAATAATTAGAGTACTTTTACTTGATTACTACCTGACTCTGGACGTGACGGAAAATTACTGGGTGGAACACGTAGCACCACTCCCTTGGTGACGTCACCCATGCTTATAATAGTAAGTATTTTAATATAAATTTTGTAATCAGACAACTTACTGATAAATTGCTGTGCACATGTTCTGACTCACATTAGCTCTTTGTGGTTATGTAGGCCTACATTGCTCGAAAAAGAAATGTTATCACTTTTTTAGGTTTGTTCTGATATGCATACACATTTAAATGAAAACAGACTTGCAGTGAAAATAAAACTGTCATCTTCGAAACAATTAAAAATTGAAAGGAAAAAGTGTTCTTTGTACACTCAGTAGTTCTGCTCAACATCATTGGACAATGTATCATATACCGCTTTTCACGAGAGTTTAATCCTGACCGGGCGAGTTGGCCGTGCGCGTAGAGGCACGCGGCTGTGAGCTTGCATCCGGGAGATAGTAGGTTCGAATCCCACTATCGGCAGCCCTGAAGATGGTTTTCCGTGGTTTCCCATTTTCACACCAGGCAAATGCTGGGGCTGTACCTTAATTAAGGCCACGGCCGCTTCCTTCCAACTCCTAGGCCTTTCCTATCCCATCGTCGCCATAAGACCTATCTGTGTCGGTGCGACGTAAAGCCCCTAGCAAAAAAAAAAAGTTTAACCCTGATGTAAAGAAATAGGCGGAGCACCTTACCTATGCACTTGGACATGGACGTAGTTGATTGGAGAAGCAACCGTCGCACGCACTCAACTGTATGTGAGCTCGAAGAAAAGCAGTACTTCACATTAATTTTATTTTATTTTAGTTTATTACATTTAGAGAGTTTCGAAAAGTACGTAATCAAATTAAAATATGGTTGTCATATATACCGGTGTGTGTGTGTGTGTGTGTGTGTGTGTGTGTGTGTGTATATATGGTTTTGTTTTAATACACTGACTGACAGAGCAAATGCAACACCAAGAAGCAGTGGTTCGAAAGGGATGAAAGTTGGGGAAAAAATAGAGACGGCACGGACGAATAATTGATGTTTATTTCAAACCGATATGCAGGTTACACAATGCGCACGGCATCGACTCAGTAGGATGTAGGACCACCGCGAGCGGCGATGCACGCAGAAACACGTCGAGGTACAGAGTCAATAAGAGTGCGGATGGTGTCCTGAGGGATGGTTTTCCATTCTCTGTCAACCATTTGCCACAGTTGGTCGTCCGTACGAGGCTGGGGCAGAGTTTGCAAACGGCGTCCAATGAGATCCCACACGTGTTCGATTGGGGAGAGATCCGGAGAGTACGCTGGCCACGGAAGCATCTGTACACCTCGTAGAGCCTGTTGGGAGATGCGAGCAGTGTGTGGGCGGGCATTATCCTGCTGAAACAGAGCATTGGGCAGCCCCTGAAGGTACGGGAGTGCCACCGGCCGCAGCACATGCTGCACGTAGCGGTGGGCATTTAACGTGCCTTGAATACGCACTAGAGGTGACGTGGAATCATACGCAATAGCGCCCCAAACCATGATGCCGCGTTGTCTAGCGGTAGGGCGCTCCACAGTTACTGCCGGATTTGACCTTTCTCCACGCCGACGCCACACTCGTCTGCGGTGACTATCACTGACAGAACAGAAGCGTGACTCATCGGAGAACACAACGTTCCGCCATTCCCTCATCCAAGTCGCTCTAGCCCGGCACCATGCCAGGCGTGCACGTCTATGCTGTGGAGTCAATGGTAGTCTTCTGAGCGGACGCCGGGCGTGCAGGCCTCCTTCAACCAATCGACGGGAAATTGTTCTGGTCGATATTGGAACAGCCAGGGTGTCTTGCACATGCTGAAGAATGGCGGTTGACGTGGCGTGCGGGGCTGCCACCGCTTGGCGGCGGATGCGCCGATCTTCGCGTGCTGACGTCACTCGGGCTGCGCCTGGACCCCTCGCACGTGCCACATGTCCCTGCGCCAACCATCTTCGCCACAGGCGCTGCACCGTGGACACATCCCTATGGGTATCGGCTGCGATTTGACGAAGCGACCAACCTGCCCTTCTCAGCCCGATCACCATACCCCTCGTAAAGTCGTCTGTCTGCTGGAAATGCCTCCGTTGACGGCGGCCTGGCATTCTTAGCTATACACGTGTCCTGTGGCACACGACAACACGTTCTACAATGACTGTCGGCTGAGAAATTACGGTACGAAGTGGGCCATTCGCCAACGCCGTGTCCCATTTATCGTTCGCTACGTGCGCAGCACAGCGGCGCATTTCACATCATGAGCATACCTCAGTGACGTCAGTCTACCCTGCAATTGGCATAAAGTTCTGACCACTCCTTCTTGGTGTTGCATTTGCTCTGTCAGTCAGTGTAGAATAGTGATTAAATGACGAGAAATGAAGGCACAAGGCGTGGTGTAATACAGGAAGTCTTCTCGTAGTGAGGGAAAGTCCCAAGCTGTATAGCGTGGAGATAAGGTGCAGCAGCAGCCAGTGTCAGTATTAATAGCGAGAGAAATAGAGCAAGAGGTAGGACCGTCGCGTGTAGTGAAGCACAAAAGAGGAAAACCACTCAGAAGTGACCATAGGCAGTGCATTGTGAATGTGTTCAACAAACTAAGTGAACAGAATCCAGATTTAGTCGTCTATTCAGAAGTTCAGATCTTCGCATGTCCGAACATGAGACGTTGACGGGGTGGAGGTCGGTACTACACGCTCAGCGAATCACAACTCTTTCTGTGGCGAAGGCATGGGCATGCTATGTTCTTATCAGGATTAAACTTACACCTACCCATACCATGACAAATCAGTCTCCTTAAGCAACGGCAGATTGTACAGCTGTCAGATGTAATTGCTTCACATGTCTTCTCCAGGCTCACAGATGACCATCTGAATGATGTAACGCGAAACAGGATTCATCTGAGAGCAGCACAGATGCCAGTGTCTTGGCTGCTAGTGCAGATGATCTCTAGCAAACTGCAGTCTCCAGCCACGATATTGTCTGTTCAGTGCAGGTACTTGAGTGTGTCGTCGGGATCTTAAATTGGCCTCTCAAAGCCTGTTTCCAACTGTTTTGTCACTAACCCATACTGTAGAAGCTTGCTGTAGATCCTCCTGCAGTACTCGTGCTGTAACTTAGCGGTTTAGGTGAGCTTGTAGATGCACCAAATGATCTTACACTGTGAGTGGTTTTCCTTCGGCGGCTCTTGCCACAGCACTTGGCAACATTTTCAGCCTCCTGGAAATGTTCCCACCGATACTAAATTGTATTCTGAGCAACCCCAAGCATTCTGGCAAAATACTTCTGCGAGTACCCTTCTTGAAGCAGTGTAGGTGCTGGAATGCGTTCATTCAATGATAACTGCTACTGCGTTACCTACGTCAGTCCACACGATCAACTATGACTTATAAACACTACACTCCACACAGACCAGCATTCGCACACACTTTGAATCGAGGCATTCATAGTTTTAAACTGGTACTGATACCTCCCAAATGTTCAGATGGGTGTCGAGTCCTCTGCAATATAAACAAGATATGTTATTGCCATAATATTCCTATTCCCATCCCAATATGCATTTGTACATTGTAGTTAAGAATAGCCTATCCAAAGACGCGACCACATTTTTTTTTTGAACAGTGTAGGTGGATATTGGTAGGTTTGGGTAAACATGCAAGGCTTTTATTTTTTATATGGTATTGAAAAGAATCACTAATTTACGAGTTATATGTTCATACATTTTTTCTATATATTATGATACTGTATCTATTCGACTAACAGTGGTATGGAAAAGTAAATGCTGATCTCAATCTCCAGTTTACAGTAGGTCGGTGGAGTATTGGATCTAGATACTGAGATTGCAGGTTCAAACCAGGCAGAATAAGTTGGAATTTTGAAAGGCGAGAAAACATCCATTTGTGACCTGAGCAGGCTGGGCTCCCGAATTTTTACTATCTGATTCCTCTAACACAAACTGAATTTTTTAACAAACATTTTGAAAGAGATAGTAATAAAGATAATTTTCTTAGGGCTGTGCGTGCTTCTATGCTTGTTTTATGTAATTGAAAGGAATAAACAAGTGCAAACGAAGTCATGTGTTTGTTCGTTTCAATTACCGTACTTATATTGACATGTTTGGTTCCTTTTCTCCTTATCCTTTGTGGCATCAGATTAAAATGCCTGCACTTGGTAACTGAGGCCATATGATGGTTATTATTTTTGCTGCCACACAGTACAGACACAAAAGGAGAAAAGGAACACAATGGAACTTCTTTCATTTATATTCAGAATCTGTCTTGTTGTCTCTTCCTTTCTCCTGTGTATATCTGGCTTTCTTCATCCTACACTTCCCACATCAAGACTGAGGATCTGTCATGATGGCCCTTCAACGAATGTTGAAGACTGCCCTCCTGATGAAGCTGGGAAGCAGCAATGAGCTTGTCAGGGGCTGAGAAGAAATGGTTGTAGAACTGGGATTGATGAGCAGAGAGCCAATTTATTTGAAAATGGTAGATGACCGGGCGAGTTGGCCGTGCGGTTAGTGGCGCGCGGCTGTGAGCTTGCATCCGGGAGATAGTGGGTTCGAATCCCACCGTCGGCAGCCCTGAAGATGGTTTTCCGTGGTTTCCCATTTTCACACCAGGCAAATGCTAGGGCTGTACCTTTCAGTGTGGGAAGAGAGCTAGAAAAATACATGAAAGGACAAGGACAATCTCCACATCTACAATATTTTCTTTTTTTGCTAGTGGCTTTACGTCGCACTGACACAGATAGGTCTTTTGGCGACGATGGGATAGGAAATGTAATGTGTACAGAATAGAAATTCTTTGTGAATATTCCTGCTATTTGCATTTATCATTGAAGTCCATTATATTGGCTTATATATATGTTATATATTAACTGTTTACTTATTGGAGGTGAAGGTTTAGGAAGTTCTTAATACGCTCAGAGGCTATATTGCCCTGAGTGAGTAGCTGATTGTCCGTAACATGTTTGGCCTATCGCAAAAGTAAGATTCCATCTACATACCATAATTTTGATCCACAGTAGATCCTCAGTCTTGATGTGGGAAGTGTAGGATGAAGAAAGCCAGATAAACACAGGAGAAAGGAGGAGACAAGAAGACAGATTCTGAATATAAATGAAAGAAGTTCCATTGTGTTCCTTTTCTCCTTTTGTGTCTGTACAACTGCTTCCTTCCAACTCCTAGGCCTTTCCTATCCCCTCGTCGCCAAAAGACCTATCTGTGTCGGTGCGACGTAAAGCCCCTAGCAAAAAAAGAAAATATTGTAGATGTGGAGATTGTCCTTGTCCTTTCATGTATTTTTCTAGCTCTCTTCCCACACTGACCTCTCACTGTTGTTTTTCCTGTTGCTGCTAGTTTTTGTATCTAAGTCTTAATTGCTTAATTGCAGTGACCAGTTGTGGCTATTTCTTTCTTAAATGAGATGGCCAACTGAAACCATCCACATTGCAAAGTTCTCTAGCTGGGAACAATCAATGCTGCTGATTCTTTTCCTTCAAGTAACTCAAGACACACTCAAAATTGTATTCCTCATGTATCTTAATTGTTTGGTCCTTTCTTGTGCAATCCATCAGAGTCACTGAGCGCAAAATCAATAATTTGATAGTGTGTCCATTACAGGAACCAAACACTCAGATAGACCAACTTGCAAACTTCAAAGCAACAATCTAGATCACCAATAGAGTTAAAATTTGAGAACAGCATGCCTTTTTTCTCCTATAAAATCGTGAGCAAAATTGTATTTTTGAGAATGTTGGTGGTTATATGTAATGTGTACAGAATAGAAATTCTTTGTGAATATTCCTGCTATTTGCATTTATCATTGAAGTCCATTATATTGGCTTATATATATGTTATATATTAACTGTTTACTTATTGGAGGTGAAGGTTTAGGAAGTTCTTAATATGCTCAGAGGCTATATTGCCCTGAGTGAGTAGCTGATTGTCCGTAACATGTTTGGCCTATAGCAAAAGTAAGATTGCATCTACATACCATAATTTTGATCCACAGTAGATATTACATATTACTTGCAAAACTTTTAGTGAGACCTGGACTCCCTAGTGCTGAATTGGTAGGCATCTGCAATCTTTGAGATTCGCATACGCAACCTTTGAACACAAACTAAGAATCGCCGTGAGACATCTGGCGTACACTTTACGTAATTGTACTGTTGTTGTTTACACAGCAAACCCAAAATATAGAATTCATTCTAGGAACAAGATTCGCATTGAGAAATGTTATATAATGTGTGCAACACTTCTTCTTATTTTCTTCATTGGGCCTCTAAATATTAGTTCCTAATTAGCGTCGACCTCTAAGATCTTTTGCTACCATGCAGATATACCTGCTCCCTTCACAAAGCTGCAGGTTGTTCTTATTGGGTCGTCTGGGCTTTTTTTTTTTTTTCTCTCTCTCTTTTCACCTGGCAGTCCTAGAGTGGAGAGTCTGATTCTATCCAGCGCCTCACATTCGAAAAGTATGTGTTCAGCTGATTCCTCTGCTTCATTGCATTTCCTACATATACTGTCTCTTAGTACTCTAATTCTGTGTAGGTGTTTTTTTCAGATGGCAGTGTCCTGTCAACAGTCCTACTACCCATCTTTTATTTTCTCTGCTGAGTTTCAACACTTCTTTAGTATGCTTCTTGTTTGGTCCTTTTATCAGTTCCTTTGCAAGCCCGCGTCCTGGAGTAGTTTTCCAGTTCTCCATTTGTTTATTTTGTACCCATTTTCCTATGTAGTGTCGGGCTTGTCCATAGAAAATCCCACATACAGGTTCTGGGCCTACAAAATGTGTTTCTGCCCCTTTCCTGGCCAGTTTATGTGCCTTTTCATTTCCTTCTGTACCTACCTGCCTTGGTACCCATATTATTTTGACAATGCTTCAGGAGAAGTGAATGGCAATACCAGACAATTCTGGATATTATCTGGACTGTTTCTAGTGCCTTAATGGCCGCTTGGCTGTCCGTAAAAATGAAAATGTTCTTATTCCTATAGTTCATTTTCAGAATTTCTTCAAGACATGTTGTGATAGCTATCACTTCCACTTGAAAGACTGTAGTGTGTTTGTTTGCCCAGGCTCATCTGGATTGATCTCTCAGGTCTTCCCCCATTGATCCCTCCTGTGCCATCCACAGTCTTTGAGCCATCAGTCCACCACACTATATCTTCTTTTTCAGTATTTCATTTGTTGATATCCCAGTCTTCTTTTTTATTATCTGGGTCTCAAACGGTTTTTCAAAGTTGTACTTTGGTATCATATGATCAGAAGGCATGTGTAGAACTTCCTTTGTTATTACTCTGTTAATTTTACAGTGTCCTAGATTGGGTCTTTGTGCATTCCAGTACTCTGATTGTACCATTGTATATGAACTCATTCTAGCCGGTCCTTTTATGAAATTGCATAGTGATGGGAAGTCTACTAAAGTATTCAAGGTTTCTGTCGGCGTAGTTCTCATAGCCCCAATTATGGCTATGCATGCCATTCTCCGTAGGCTATCCAATCTACTACTGACTTTTCCTTGGCTTACTTTCTGCCACCAGATGATTGCAGCATAGGCCATCAATGGTCTAATGATCATTGTATATATCCACATTACCATTGATGGTCTTAGCCCGCTATCACACAGAGCATCGAACGATCAAGAGTGACCAACTGGCATCGAGTACTAGCGACTAAATTCATTTTCCTTGTCACACTGCTCATCGATCGAGAGGGATCGACTGCCCGGAAACAGCTGATACTCCCGCCCAGTACCGTACAGGCTACAGACGTATTCATATTCATGAGAGAAAAAGAATGTGTTGTGAAAGCGATAATTCCGGTGGAAATATGATTCTAACCTATGAATATATTAGGAGAAAGGAAAGAACCAGACGATCGCAGTGGACAAGGTAAAGATCCATGCAGAATTCCACCAAAGTGTGCCTTCGTTGTGGAATGACAAAGAAAAATTCAGGAACTAGTACCGAATGTCCATCAATAATTACGGTATAAGAAATTAGAGGAAAAAATGAAGTCACTAATAAACAGCAGGCAAACAAATTACAGGAAAAGTGTAAGTTCTGAGGAAAGGCTGACACTGTCGTTAAATTCAATATTCACAACGATTTTTTTTAGGTTTAATGTCAGAAGTGATGTTCACCTCCGAAACAACTACTGTATGTCCGTGGAAAAATATATCAAATAAAAGATTAGTGGCAGGTACATTTCTTTGCATTCTACAGGATTCTAATAAAGTATTGATAAAAAGGACTGAAAACTGTTATGTACATCAATTTGAATTCACAATTTGAAGGTGCTACAATCAACAGTGGAAATATATTTATTTAGGCCTACAGGTTTCTGGACATTGGTGACTCATACAGATTTAGGATTGCTCACAATACATCAGTGGATTTGTTCCTATTATATGTGATGCCATTCATAGAGCACTACAGCCAGAATTCTTGACAGGGTGAAAATTCCAACAAAATCCTCACAACAGTGGCTCATTATACTTCAGATATAAGACTAATACCATTTATGCTTATTGGTTTTAATGATGCTGGATCTTGGGGCATAATTACTGTCTTTTCAAATGATATTTTGAGATGTTTATTAGATGGAGGTTAACAGCCTTTTTTTTTTTTCATACCACTTGGTGAGATCCCACCTACCAAAATAATAGGCATATCAAGAAATGCTTCCAGTCAAAATTTACATTACCTAATGTAGAAATAGTGTGTCAAGTTTCATTACAATCCTGTAAATAATTATGAAAGAAAGAAAAATGCACATATGCTCTGAATATTGTAAAAATGAGAAAAGCAATGGAGTTCCTTACACTGTTTCTCTCCCTCATGATCCTCTGCAAATCTCTTGTTGCCTCTCCTCTTCTTTTTTATTGTGCCATGTTCAGAATAGTATCATATTGCTTTCATGACAAGGATGTTGCTGAATTTCTGTAGGCCCTACTGTGTTTTGTGCAAAGAATCCAGGTCCATATCCAAACTTTGCAAGAATGACCACCCTGTCTTAATTTATATCATTGAAGACTACAGCAGCTTCAAAAGCAGCTAATTTTACCAAATGGCTGTGAAGAAAGGTTGTCTATGGACATCTCTTCCAAAGTAAATTCTCTTTAGGGTTCTGTGTATTCAAATATGTGTACATTTCTTAGGGAGATCAGGTGAGGCTAGTGCTCTGTACACTAGCTTAATAACTATAGGAACAGCTTCTGGAATATTGTTCTAATAAGTAAGTTGGCAGTGTAATAGACTGATAGTTGTCACAACTACGTGTAAATTACACACAAGGTCTTGTTTATTACCCTCATCACTAAGCATAAAGTACTGTCTCCCCAAACTTTGCACTGGCAAGCTGATCTAATTGCTCACTTGGCAATAATAAACCAATTAATATAAATCCTGCACTTCCATCCAAGTTGCTGGTAAACTCCTTGGTAAAGAGTAACAACTTTTTCTGCAAAGATCTGGTAGGACTCTCTTTCTTACCTCAATGTTGATTTTGCCTTTCTGTTCATATGTAACTTCTTTACTGATAGGAACACTACCAAACCTATCTATCCATCCTGAAATACTTTCCGTATGAATCAGTTCAAGGAAAATGAAAACATTGCCTTCAGTTTCACCAAAAATGAGAACCAAACCCTGCAAACAATAATAGGTGCTAATAACAAGCACCTTGCCTTCTATTTTTAGAAGTGAAGAGTAGGCCTATGCCTTTCTAACAACTAAATACTATTGCCGTCTACAGTAGAATGTTATTTAGGCCTGTTGCTCAGGTGGTAAATGATTTAATTTTGCTATATCTTACATTGCCTGTCAAAACTGTTTGTAAATACTGATTATTATATAAATTAATGTTTGACAGAGTAGGGTGTATGGGTCTTGTAAGATCTTGGATTGACTTACAGGGTAATTAATCTATTCAACCTTTTATTACAAGCATGTAACTGTCATATGAATATATTTTTTATAAATATGTACGTGTTCTGCCATCATATCCCCTTAATCACATCACACAAAATGCAGTTTTTTAATTTGTAGATTAAAATCTACAAAACTTTGGTAGAAACACCTGTCAAAATATAGTTACAAATGAATTTCTCGCCTTTGTTTTTCATTGTTTACATGGATCTACAGCACAAGAAATAAAATAATCGATCTACCTTGATGCCCTCTGTAGGCCTATATGTTATTAATAAATTATAAGTATGGTAACAGACATGAAAGTAGTGATTGCTGGTGCAAACAGGTACCAATGGCAGGAGAGTACTTGGAATGAGGAGAGAAAGGCTACCTAAGTTACAAAGGTATAAGGTGGCAGGGAGGGATCTGTTAGGTATAACTGTAGTAAGAATTTTGTCCTATGCGAACGACTTGGTCTATTGAAACTGTGCAATCTAATATCTTGCAACTTCAAAAAGGATGCAATGAATATGACATGAAAATTAGTCGTTTCAAGACTAAAGTGATGGCAGTAGGGAAGACAGCTAAAAGAGAACTGAATGTCAGGTTGAGAATACAAAACTGGAACAGGTAGAAAATTTCAAATAGGTATTTAGGATGTGTATTCTCCCAGGATGGCAGTATAGTAGGCAACATTAAATATAGGCGCAGTAAACCCAATGCATTGAGCTTGCAGTTGTGATCAACAGTATTCTGTAAGAAGGCAGTCAGCTCCTGGACAAAACTACTCATGTCTTTACACTGGTCTGGTTTCAGACCACCTGTGCTGTACAAACCTAGTGCAATGAGCTTGCAGTTGCGATCAACAGTATACCGTAAGAAGGAAGTCAGCTCTTGGACAGAACTATCAATACGCTGGTCTGGTTTCAGACCACCTGTGCTGTGCTGTACAACTGCTTAGGCCCCTACTACATACACACAGAAAGGACCTACTACATGTATTTCAAAATACTCCTTTCCTTGTAAACCATACATGTTCTACCACATAAAATATACAAATTAAGATGTTGTAATAATGCTAATAATTAATAAAAATTGGAGTTAAGGTTACTTTCCCATCAGGTGCTAATACACATAACTCGCTGAGGATTCCAATAAATATTGATAGATAAGTATAACGAAAACTGATTTAATTTAAAAAGTAGAACATTTCTCAAGAACATAACACTGTATACAACAGTTCCTGAATTTTAACTTTGAAAACCCTTCGACCTAGTTCACTCATTCTTTCCATGTCATCATGAAAACACTAAAAATAACATTGATTATATTTTCTTTTCACTTTTCAGTATCTTTTCTAAATATTTACTTAACACATCACTGTCACTTTCACATTTCTGTTTCTTTATTTTTAACTGCTGGCAGAGCTGTTTGTAGAAGCAGAAGCCACTGGCCTGGAAGTTGAAGTCCCTTCAGTAATTTCTGAACTGCAGGAGTTAGACCCCTCCAACACAAATTATTTCTGCTTTCTCCTCCTCTATTTCAGCTTGGTTAAAAGGCTCTCATACACCAGGTGCCACTTCCATATATGTGTTTGTTATGGAACTGAAAAAAATTAACAACATATTAATGCAATTCTTCTAAATTGGAGCTACATTTTAGTCTGGACACAAGCCTTCTGTTTAAGAAATTGTTACTTTCAATAATTATTTTAGTATGATGATTGTTAGGTTAGATTATATTATATTACTTTCAGTTACATCTGATGAATTAATGAACAGATGGGTGGAACTTGATGGCCTACAGACTGAATCTTTCACAACTAGAACACTGGTCTGTAGTGTAGGCCTACTTTTAAAAATAAATATTACAGAATTGTAACTTACCTTCTTCCAGCAATGAAGAGTTCCAGAAAGTTGAGGGCATTGAAGTAGACCCATTTTATGTTTTCTGTACAGCAGAACATGGGAGGAGAGGGAGGATGTTATCTCTCCAAATTCGATATCCAGCCCTCAGAATTTGCCATGTTTTGGCACAACTTTTTCCTGAAACAATTAATCAGAATATTATGACAAAGAAAATATACATGTAGTAGGCCTACTTATGGCATAGGCCTACACTTATTTGTCATTAAAGCGAACAGTGGTATTCATTTCATTAGGTACGAGATGGAGGTTAGGAAAGCACTGCTTATGTTTTCCAAATATTTCTTCAATTAAGTTACAAGAATGATAATTACTACTTCTCCTAGTGTAACTTTTTTACCAATCTATTCTGTATAATATATTTTATCAATAATTAATCTAAGATAACACTATTCATAAGATAATCGTAATAAATATAATAATTACTTACCAGTTTTTGTCCCAATTCTCGACGCTGTAGAATGCCATACAAAATTCACGGTCTCCCTATTACTATATATCCAGGGAGTCTAGAATTATACACCACTTTGTTTTCATACACTAGGCAAATTAATGTTTCGATTTCATCAACAGATCACTATGTTGCGTCCGCCATTATCGAACGACTGCGACCACTGCGACTGAAAAACGAACACGTTTGTTTTCACAAACCAGTCGATCTTCATCGCTCGTAGTTGATTGCTGACGATCGATGCTGTGTGACTGATGCCACTGCCCTCTGTAAATTTGTTTTCTTAGTCGGTTGATCGCAGTCGTTCGATCGAGCCTGTGTGACAGCTCCCTTCGGCTCCATGTCTTCCCGATGGCTCTTTTACATGCATACAGCATATATATATGGATTCCAGGTTTGATTTTTATCTAACACTATACTTAGGTGCAGTGCCTGTTTTCCATACATACACACATATATATATATCTTGGCCAAAGAGCTTTTGTGATCTCTTTCCCTCTAATTTTCTCCTTCTTGTAAAAGGGACCAGAGTTATCTTGTTTGGGTTGACTGATAGTTGTTCTTCCCGACACCAGTTCTCCACAAGGTTAAGCGATCTTTGCACGAGGTCCTGGATAACACAAATCACCTGACCTCGTACCACAATCACTAGGTCATCTGCGTATCCTTGTGTATTAAAACCTTGTTCGTTGAGCGTAACTATGATTTTGTTCACCACTAGGTTCCACAGCAGAAGAGAAAGAACTCCCCCTGAGCACAGCCTCGGGTGGCCCTAACCGTCAGCATTTCTTCAAACAGGGTTGCTTTTATCTTCCTTCCATCTAACTTGGATTTAATCCATTTGACAACGGTTTTACTCACCTTGCTCTTTTCCAATGCTTTGATCCTAGAGTCATATGTTGTATTGCTGAAGGCTCCTTCTGTATCTAGAAATGCTGCCAGTGCAATTTCTTTATATTCTCGGCTTTCCTCTTGTTTACAAAGCAAATGGTGGAGTACTACTTCAGTGGATCTGCCAGGTCTATATGCAAACTGATTTTCATGTAACGTGGAGTTCATTTGCACCGTTCTTCTGATATATTTATCCAGAATTTTCTCCATTGCTTTCAGCATGAAGGAAGTTAAACATAATGGTCTGTATGCTTTAGCCTGGGCATAACTTGCCCTTCCAGGCTTAGGTATTGTACCTTACAGCCTCCGCTGCACGTTAGGTGAATGCTGAGAACGTAGCTGAAATGCTGCAATGTGGATGAAATACCTACCTTTGTGGGTCACAAATATTGGTACATAGCTTACCATCTTACCCTGCCGTCTTCTGTTTCTGGTTACTGAATCGATGAATCTCAGGGATAAGGGTACACGTGACAAGAATTGAAATTAAGAGGAGCAGGAATTATTCCTATGATACACTGACTTCACTGTTGTAATGTGAGTTACCATAAAAAAATGATATAACACAAATAACAATTTATTATAACATAAAGAGGGATGTAGAATCCAACATTAAACATAATTTGTTGAATAATAAACATTATACAAACAGAGGTGCGAACTATTACGGATTGTCCGTAATGATTACGGAGTATGCCTCACGATTACGGAATTACGGACAAAGGGAAAATTATTGCGGAAAAGCTGACATTATAAGAAAAAATAATTTTCTATGGAAAAAAAGAAAAGAAGGAAAACAGGCTCGAATGGATTGTACATTTCTCCTAATCGTCCTCCTTTCAATGCTTGTGAGTTGGCAACAATACTTATTCTATCGTGACTTGCTTTTGCTATCCGTAAGTGTTGTAAAATTCATTGTGAATGAAGGAGCTCAGGCGCTGCTCTTCTCTACTATAAATCCTTCAATGATGCTGTATTTGCTGTGTTAAGTGTACCTGACAGTTGACAGAAAGAAGTGAGCCCTACATTAAGCACATCTGCACTGGCATCGCTTATGGTTCAGAAGACAAAAATGTCATCACAGTGTCAAGGATGTTTCAGGAAAAAACTACACTGAAAAGGAGCTGCTTCGTGAGAAACAAGGTACAAGGAATGTTTTATAACAGAACTAACAGGTTGTGTGCAAATGTTATTGTGTAATATGATATACTTTCGAATGGATTGCTAGAGGGAGGGACAAAATGGGTGCCATTATTGAGAAGGGAGGAGCACGCTTTGAACTTGACTCGAAATTTTTCTCTGGGGCGGAGGGCGATTACTGATAATCCATTTCAAAGGTTGGCACCTCTGTACAAGTAATCCTACCAAGAAGTGGCTTATTCTGTCTTCTTTAGGCATTATTTCTGAGAGATCTTGCTTTTACTGCAGTTGTATAACAGTGCACACAGACTCAACTCGATTCATAAAAAGATAGAGCTTGAAACAAATATTAGCATAGGGTTAGGGAAGAACTAACTTCACATACTTAACTTACTAGTTCCCCAGTATAGGGAAATATTTACATTACACCACAGGACTGAAGCTATCACACTAAAAACAGTAACTTAAAAACTACACTTGGAGACGTCACAGCTCACCAGCTGAGATACAAACAGATGATCCACTCGGATCCGTGCGACATCTTAAAACGTGACATAAATGATAACACAGGACAATATACAATGATAATACACGGAGTAGTTCATGCATCCATAATTCCGTGTAATAAAGTACAATGATAAAATGTATAGATCTTTGGAGCTTTTAAATACGTGCAGGCGACCTTCCCCCAATCCACCCTGCTGGGCCGTAGACCTGTTTCTTGGGCGAGAGAGAGAGTTTCAACCAAAAAAAAAGACGTCAGCCACAGGTCTACCTTCCCTTCACTTCCCCTAGACTTGCTTACATCACATGGCCGCCATCAATCTTTGCCACACCAGGCCCTCGTAAATTCACCAGCCAGACCATCTGACAGCGCAGTGGAGCCCGTTATCAGTTCATGCTTTCTTGCATTCTCTGTTTACATGCAAATAAGTGGCTTAACTACTGGCCCTTCCATGTGTTTATAAATCACAAAGTATCAATTCTTAATCTTATATCGTGCATATCTTTGCACACAATATCGCTCATCTGCAGAGCTCATTACAGGCCATTTATCATCAGATATTATATACTTATCTCTTGCGTACTCCTGCAAATTCAGGCTTATCTAGCCTAGCCACCTACGGGCTGATCAAACTCATACAATTTGGTCCTGGCATTATATCTCTGAACTCTCTGGTTTACCATACAAATCGAGCACATGTCTGAGAGAGTGTCGAGAGGAGCTGTTATGATGACCCTAATTATTACAACGCTGTCAAACAAGTTATGGAGACAACATCTGTAATACATGCCCATGCAAGTTTCTCTGTAGCTAACTCTCCTAACTCTCACGGTCTACCTATCAATGCTACTAGACCACTCAGGTCATTTTGTTAATGACATAACACTGCAGTCCCTAACTTTACTAAAACGACAAATCTATTTACATAATTGACAAGAATCAACCTACAACCGTGAACAAAACATAAACTAACATGCTCACATAAGAAATTACATTATCTACACATGCCAGTCCTGAATGCAAAATTTATTTATTATAGCCTGAAGGGCAAAAAATGTATATACAAATGTCTGCGAAGCTAATCTGTCACTAACCCATGCATAAAAATAGAGTACCGAGCTCAATAGCTGCGGTCGCTTAAGTGCGGGCAGTATCTAGTATTCAGGAGATAGTGGGTTTGAACCCCACAGTTGGCAGCCCTGAAGATGGTTTTCTGTGGTTTCCCATTTTCACACCAGGCAAATGCTGGAGCTGTATGTTAAATAAGTCCACGGACGCTTCCTTCCCATTCCTAGCCCTGTCCTGTCTCATAGTCGCCATAAGACCTATATGTGTCGGAGCGATGTAAAACAACTTGTAAAAAAAAGGAAAAAGAGTGTGTGTGACCTTAATGTTTCTTCATCTTAGCGTTCTTCCAGAGCGGACCACAGCCTTTAGCATGCCATGGTACAGCTGTCGTCACAGGTCAGCGATCCTTGGTTCATCCCCAGTGGCATCCCCATGGTCTTCCTTCTTGATTGGCACTGCTGGGCTGCTGTCTTGTCCCGGGCCGTGATGATCCTGAGCCTCTCAATTAGAGATCTTCTTCTCCCGGCAGCACCTGATGTCTTCTGTCACCTTCTCGTACACCTGGGATGCGCCGTTATATTCTGGCAGTTACGAACGAGCATTCGTGCGGTACAAAGTAACTGAAAGGAGTTGCAGTTTTAATGCCTGAATCTGATTAGGTGCATATTCCCCTGTTATCGCACCTCAGCGTTACTTCTATCATTTATTTACATAAAGTTTGAATAGACAACATGCTTAACTGCACACACACTTCAATTCTAGCCATACGTACAGCAAAGTTCTAGGCTAGTCCATCCTTCTTCCTAAGCTAAGCTTACTGTTCGTGCTATTTACCTAGCTACTTCTAGCTTAGTGCCCTGTACATTGGCAGATTAAATTCTGTCCACATGAAAGTTACATTACTAACTGCTAATCTACACAGTTCAAGTCTGAGCTTAGAGAGAGTTCCAACTAAAACAAATGACATCAGCCACAGGTCTACCTTCCCTTCCCTCCCTTCCAGTTATCATTCAGGACTCGCTGGCTTTATGCCTATACATCGGACAGTTCTAACAAATAAGAATACTTCTAATCCATATCACAATTGCTGATTGCTGCTCGATTTTATAATACAATTTAAACGTAATTGACTGGTGTTTAAACCACGCAGACAAAGAAAAGTTCTCCAAATCTCTAACACAGCTCTAAGATGCTTTGTTACACAAAGACATGCCTAGGCACGACCGACACACGTCACGTACCTTCACGATTGGAGTTGAGTGTAGAGTGGGGTCCCTGGCGTTTCTGCTCACTATTTATTACACTGATAACCCAAGCCACGCTCAGTTTTACCCCGTCTGAGATACTTTACATCCACGTGACTTCTTTGTGTGTAGCTGGTGTGCTTCACACAGTACTTGAGATGAACACCAATTTATTACAGGAGATGATAATTACAGTAGCATAGCCATGCATATCAAATTTCTCAGAAAATTATTCCTGGCATTTCTTTTGTTGTATCTTCCCCAGATTCCTTCTGTAAGCAGAGATACGTCTCAAGTTTATTTTCTTGTCAGGCCTGGAGCCTCCCGCGTTTTTCTCTAGCAGATTGGCATCAGAAAATTCCCCGACATCAAGTGGTTAGCATTCCCTGTCTCTATCCTTGTCATACAGGGAACCACACCCTAACTGACGCTGTGATGTTCTAAAAAAAACGCGCTGTTGCATCATTTTGCGACTTTTCTTTATGGTAACATATGATTGCTCTCATCGCATTAAATGTTACTTCCGTCGGCCCATGAGCAGAAGGGTTCAGTATGAATACTGCTTTAGCTTCAGACTGTGATTTCGGCACGTACTCTAAAGCTAACTAGCTCTGGAAAGGTCCGTCAGGGCATTGACGAGTATCTCCCATCCTCCCTGTAGGAGCATCGGATGTATCTCATCTGGACCCGGAGTCTTCATAGGATGAAACGTGTTGATTGCCCATTTTACATGGTTACGCTTTATTATTCTGTTGGCACAGTTCCAGTCTGCCCGTTGAGCTCCGGTCTCTGTTCCAACCGTTTCTTCTTCTTTCATCTCCTCAGCCTCAGGAAAGTGACATGCTATTAGTATCTCCAGCGTGTCCCTCCCAGACCGAGTAAATGACCAATCTGGTTTCTCCACTGTCCCCACTTGATATATAGGGGTTGCTTTCAGAACCTTCTGGAACCTTGCTGTTTCACTGTATGATTCCACTTTCTCACAGAACAGTCTCCAAGATTTTCCTTTTGCTTTCCGTATATCTAGGTTATACTCAGTGAGTTTCCTATGATACACATCCCACATGCTATTTCTAAATGATATTCTATACAACATCCTGACCTTTTTTTCATTTTGGCTAGTTTGTCGTTCCACCACCTTACTTTTCTGGTTTTTTTCTTTTCGTTGAGGGGACAGTTTTCATGGAATGAGTCTATAATGGCCTCTTCTAATAGTTCCACTGCCTCATCCAATTCTTTCTGTCCTCTCACGTTAGTTGGAATTATTTGTACAGCCTTTCCTAGAACTTTTTTGTATCTGTCCCAGTTAGTTCTTTTTGGGTCTCTGTACATCTCAATCCCACATAGTCTCGCATCTATTGCAAATTGGATGTGCTGGTGGTCTGCCAATGATGGTTCCTCCAGCACCTTCCAGTCTTAAAGTTTGCAATATGCATAGTACTTAGTGGTAATGTCTATTACCTCCCTAGGATTTTTATTTATAAATGTAGGCTTGTTTCCTAGGTTTAGTATTGTCAACTCTGTTCCAATAATAAACTCTAATAAAGACTCACCTCTTGCATTGCAGTTCATGCTGCCTCATGCCGTGTGGTGTGAATTTGTATCTGCTCCAAGGACTAGGTGTTCGCCTTTCCTCTTTGCGTTGCATATTAGGTTCTCAACGTTTTGTGATGGGGGCAGATTAGTTGAGTCATATGAGAGGTATGCAGAGCCTATGGTAATTTATGTGGCTCCCTCACAATTTCCAAGTTTAATCTTGGCCGCAGTTAAGTCCCGTGAACAGTGTTCCTGCAATATAAGGAATTTTAATTTCCTGTTCTCAAGAAGACATGTTTTGTGTATTTCCGATGTTGTATTGTACATCAGCTTACATCCAGATTCTGCCAGTCCTGCTACTCTGCACTTGACTACCCGTGGCTCTTGAATAAGGGCCACGTCAATAGCCTCGGACTTGAACTTCTTGGTGAAATTGGCCACAGCTGCTTTTTTATGCTGAGGATTGGCCTGAAGGACCTTCAGCTCCATCTTTATCAACATTGGGTTTCGTTTTTCCCCTGATGACTTGAAACTTGATCTGCCCAAGTCCGAGCTTAGCCTTAAGGCTTCTCTTTTTGAGTTCTTCAAAGTCTCTCTCACCAAGGGCTAAAATGACTGTCCTTCCTGTCTTGTCGATTGAAGTGGCATTCAGCATTCTCCACTCTTGTGTTAGAACTTTGGTATCGTGCTGATTGATTCTGACAGCAGTCTGCTCTACTGGAGCTTCTGTTGCCATTTCTTGTTATGAGTCGGTGACAGCCTGTCCAATTGGGACTTCTGTCTCCATTTTTTCATCTTGGGCTTGCTCCCGTATCTGCTCTACTGGAGCTTCCTTTGCTTCCCTTGATGTCAAAGTTTTTGAAATTGGTTCATTATAAGCATCCATATTTCAATCAATCGTAGGGGTTTTGCCCCTTCTAGGGTCCTGAGCATCGTTCTCACCATCCGTGGTGAGGCATACAGCCAGACATTGCCCTCCATAACTCAGGCTCTCCGTAGCAGAGACCCCGCCCCTCAGTCATCCATCCATCAGTTCGCCCCTGGCCCAAACCTAGCCAGGTTTGTTCCCCCTTCAGTAAGCCTGCTCACGTGGTCTCCACTTGGCATTATCATGACTGAGTTCACAGCCATGACTTTCCCCCTAGGTTGGGATCGTCCCTTTCCCAACCCACGGCTCATCCAGGCTACATAGAGCAAAGTGATGTGTTGGTTCCAGCACCCCGCAGTGAGCTTTCACCTCAATCACCAGCCCCACTTCACCTGAACCATCGTATCACCCATGTGGAGGAACCATGGATGCCTCTCTAGCATGTGTGGGCGAGGCCACCACTTCCAAGCCTTGACTTGGGCTAGTAACGAGTGTGTGTGTGATACAATTGTTAGCTTAAGATAATAAAGGTTTAGAAAATTCCTATCGATCAATTCACATTTTATTTCCATTCAGTTGGCAATATTACCGGAACCGGGCTAGCTCCCTCCTTACTCCTCACCTATGTACAAAGAAGTATCACTAAAAGTTTTGCGAGTAATACATACATATTCATTATAGACTCTTATGACTTTCAGCATTCTGTCTGCAAGCCACTGTGAATTTACTAACTGCCAATACTATCCTTTATTTGTAGCTAGTTAATTCCTAACTTGAGTTCTATACTTCTTATCTTCAAATGGTGTCCAACTCGTTGGCTGAATGGTCAGCGTACTGGCCTTCCGTTCAGAGGGTCCCCGGGTTCGATTCCCAGCCAGGTCGGGGATTTTAACCTTCCTTGGTTAATTGCAATGGCCCGGGGGGCTGGGTGTTTGTGCTGTCCCCAACATCCCTGCAACTCACACACCACACATAAGACTATCCTCCACCACAATAACACGCAGTTACCTACACATGGCAGATGCCACCCACCCTCATCGGAGGGTCTGCCTTACAAGGGCTGTACTCGGCTAGAAATAGCCACACGAAATTAAATTATCTTCAAATGGTTAGAAACTGAGCTTAACCATTGTCATCTTGATCTCCCTCTACTTCTCTTACCCTCCATAACAGAGTCCGTTATTCTCTTAGGTAACCTATCTTCCTCCATTCGCTTCACATTACCCAACACAAAAGCCGGTTTATGCGTACAGCTTCATCCGTCGAGTTAATTCCTAACTTATCATTTATCTCCTCATTCCGGGTACCCTCCTGCCATTGTTCACACCTGTTTGTACCACCAATCATTCTCGCCTACTTTCATGTCTGTTCCTTCTAACTTATGGATAAGATATCTTGAGCCCACCCAGCTTTAACTCTCATACAGCAAAGTTGATCTGAAAACAGACCGATGTAAAGATAGTTTTTTGTCTGGGAGCTGACTTCCTTCCTACAGAATACTGTTGATTGCAACTGTGAACTCCCTGCATTAGCTTTTCTGCACCTTGATTCAGTCTCACCATCCTTGGAGAACACACATCCAAAATACTAGAAGTTATCTTCCTGTTCCAGCTTTGTTTCCCTAATCTGATATTCAATTCCCTTGGATTTCTTACTTACTGACACATTTTCCTACCATACTCATTGCACCTATTTTTAAGTTCCAAGATATTAAATTGCAGGCTTTCAGCACAATCTGCCATTAAGACCAAGTCGTCAGCATAAGCCAAACTGCTTACTAAATTTTCACCTAACTGAATCCTTCCCTGCCACTTAATTCCTTTCAGCAGATGATCCATGTACACTATGAACAACAAAGGATTACAGCCTTGTCTAACACCTGTAAGTATCTTGAACCAAGAACTCATTCTACCATAAATTCTCACTGCAGCCCAATTGTCAACATACATGCCTTTCATTGATTTTAATAATCTACCCTTAATCCCATACTACTCCCCAGTACGGCGAACATCTTTTTCCTCAGTACTCTGTCATAGGCCTTCTCTAGATCTATGAAACATAAACATAACTGTCTACTCCTGTCGTAGCATTTTTCAGTTACCTGGCACCTACTGAAACTCTGATCCTGAGAGCCCCTCTGAGGTCTGAAACCACACTGGTTATCATCCAACTTATTC
This sequence comes from Anabrus simplex, assembly GCF_040414725.1. Classification (NCBI taxonomy): domain Eukaryota; kingdom Metazoa; phylum Arthropoda; class Insecta; order Orthoptera; family Tettigoniidae; genus Anabrus; species Anabrus simplex. The sequence goes on along the minus strand of NC_090266.1, from coordinate 700,133,113 downwards.
TCAACCACTGATTGCACCTTCCCTTCCAAAATTCCAGTGAACACCTTGCCTGGTATACTGATCAGTGGGATATCCAGGTAGATGTTACATTCTTTCCTGTTCCCTTGCTTATATTGGGTGGTCAGAAACAACGTTAACTTGGTATATGACCGGGCGAGCTTGCATCCGGAAGATAGTGGGTTCGAATCCCACTGTCGCCAACCCTGAAGATGGTTTCCCGTGGTTTCCCATTTTCACGCCAGACAAATGCTGGGGCTGTACCTTAATGAATGCCATGGCCGCTTCCTTCCAATTCCTAGGCCTTTCCTATGCCATCATCGCTATAAGACCTATCTGTGTCGGTGCGACGTAAAGCAACTAGCAAAAAAAAAAAAAAAAAAAAAAACTTGGTATATATGTGTTACAGAGGATTGGTCATCCTGATAAATAATTTGAAAGAAATAATTCGATATCCCATGCCGTTGCCATTTTTTCAGTTGCTGAATTTAGCCAGTCAGATCGCTTCACGGACAAATTCAAATGTGATTTGCGAGGCGGTGTTGCTAAGTCTGGATGTGGCTTAAGGCTGGCTTGAGAGCACCAATCGAAGAAAAACATTTTTGCCAGGTGAGAGATTTGAACATGGACCTCAGAGTTGACAGGATCATGCCATAGCAAATACGCTACGACAACACAGGCTGAAACCCACGATGAGTTGGATGCAGATTAGTCAGCATGGCTCTCAAGCCAGTCTTAAGCCATGTGCAGATTTAGCAACACCGCCTATAAAAGCCCATTTTAATGCACCCGCAAAGCGATTTGATTGGCTAACTTCAGCAGCTGATAAAATAACAATGGCACAACATATACCCGGTTCAGGTTGTTTCGACTACCCCGTAGATAGATACAGTTACTGCTTTCGTCCAATCAGAATGTACCTTACTAACACTCCATGATAATCTTATTACTCTATGAAGCAATTTCCCTGCCTTTCCACTATACTTCACCATTTCAAGTCTAATTTTATCTATTCTAGCTGCTTTATCACAATGGGGTTTATTCACCATCTTTTCCACTTCCTCAAACGTAATTACATGGGTCAGAAATATTGCCTCCATACCAAATAATCCTCTGTCCACCGAGCTCGATAGCTGCAGTCGCTTAAGTGCGGCCAGTATCCAGTATTCGGGAGAGAGTAGGTTCGAACCCCACTGTCCGCAGCCCTGAAAATGGTTTTCCGTGGTTTCCCATTTTCACACCAGGCAAATGCTGGGGCTGTACCTTAATTAAGGCCACGGCCGCTTCCCTCCCACTCCTAGCCCTTCCCTGTCCCATCGTCGCCATAAGGCCTATCTGTGTCGGTGCGACGTAAAGCAACTAGCAAAAAAAAAAATCCTCTGTCCAAGGGTAACAATTTTGAAATAATACTCACCTCAAGAAGTACCCTTAAGTTATATCTGGTGTGTTCTTTTGGGCCATTTGCGTTGCTGACAATCACTTTACAGCACATTTTATCGTAGGCGACTACTCTGGAGAAGAAGTATGGGTTTTCTCACCATTCCTCTCTTTAATTTTCCAGAGACCATCTGAAGTCCATTCTCAGTGATATCTGAAGAGTCAAGCAAAAAACACAAAAATTTGTTGGACTGGTATTAAGGTTCTTCCCTGATAGGTCTATAAAAACATGGATTGACATTTCTTTCATCATTTGGTGATAAAACCTGAAGTAGGATCTCAGTGTCTCTGTACATCTCTTTTCTGCGTGAGTTGGGTTTAGGCCTACCTTTCAGAAAACAAAGATCATGATATACGTTTTGTGAAAGACACTGCCTTTAATTGAGCATTTTTGACCCCCCCCCAATTCACCAACTTTTTAGCAAATCCTGCAACAACCGTGAGTTTCGTTTCGGGACGCTTTCCTTTCAGTGGTGGGTAAACTTACTACATCCTTTGGCATCTGTACAGAAGGTGGTTTGGGATCTCGGGGGGACGATGTTTGAAGGGTAATTATCTTGTGAAAAGCCATGTCTCCATCAACGATCTTGCCCGTTTTGAAAGCCAGCATTTCTAGCTATAGCCTGACAATATAATTTTCATTGCAGTGGACTTTCTCGCAGGGCTAGTATGTCTATCTTATCCTACTCCTGACTGGCTTTCTAGAGACCATTAGTAGTGCGTGGATGTCTATTTCCTGAGGCCCTTCAGATGCACAGAAGTCTATGGGTGACTCATCGGGTGCCTTCACTGGAATGTCAGTAAAGGGAATTGCACGGATTCCAGTTTCCATCTCCATTCTCTCTAAGAACAGATGAGTCGAACGAGAGGTGTGGCTGGATGCTTTATCTTGATGTACCCATACCTGATTTTTCACCCACCCATACAGTGCTGGGATATCATGTGTTGTAAATGGGTGTTAAAACCTCTTATTGATAGTAGATAGAGCTCACCTTCACATTATTACCAGCATAGCAAATGGTTAATTTGCCATTGTAGCAGTATCCAGCGATGATCATGAAACCCCTTGGGAAACTTTCCTGGCATTCTTTATACAAGGTTGTGCGGATTGGAAAATCTACCCTGAGGAAGTTTGGGAAGATATTCACAACTGTATGTACCCCAACCCACAGACAAATTGCCACGCTCAAATGGGAGGCAATATTAATAATGTTATTGTTTTTACGTCCCACCAACTACTTGTAGGCTGTTTCCGGAGATTCTGCAGGAATTCTCTTATGTGCCAGTAAATCTACCAACACGAGGCCGAGATATTTGAGCACCTGAGCGAGGATTGAACCTGCCAAGTTGGTGTCAGAAGGCCAGCACCTCAACCATCTGAGCCACTCAGCCTGGCAGAGGCAGCTACCTCAGTTGATGTAGCACTAGTGTGGAAGTATTAGAGGTGTGTTCTAAGCAGTGTAGTGAGTGTCTAAGATGGCGTGACATGCAGTGATGAATTGTGAACATGTATGCATAATCACATTTTTTGGAGGATGGTCAACAAGGACAGTTGCTTGATGAGTGGGCCATAATCATGTGATGAGGTTTGAACAGGGAAGCGGTACAGGGAAACGGGAACTGTTGATGACTTGCATTTTAGAGGTTGTGCAGGGGCTACGACTGTACTCGATGACCGTTACCTTCAAATTTCAGCTCAGAGGAATGCTGAATAATGATCTTTGGTCAGCCACAGGTTGCTGCATTTCAACACAAACTGTGAGAAACAGGTTGCATTAGGCATAACTTCACTCTCTACTTCAATAGCAAGGCCCAGCTCGATGAATGGTCTCTTCAAAATTGGCATAGTCCTTTTCACTGATGAGTGTCGTATAAGCCTTGTTGCTGATCGTCATCAGCAACGTGTTTGGTGGCATCTGGTCAGGCTTCACATCTCAGGCACTATGTGCAGCACGTGCAGTGAGGTGGCGATTCTCTGCTGTCTGGGGTGGCATTATGTGGGGGCTACCTAACACCACTCCTAGTCATGGAGGGCAATGGCACGGCTGTACAATACAGGGACGACATCCTCCAAACCATAGTGACACTGTATCGCCAGCATTTTGGTGGAGAATTTATTGTAATGGACAATAATGTGTGCGTCCATCGCGCAGTTGTTAATGACTTCCTTCGCGATCACAATGTCTCTCGACTAGAGTGGCCGCCATATTACCCTGATATGAACCCTATTGAATATGTCTGGGATAAGTTAAGAATGCTGTTTATTGATGTCACGACCCACCAATCATTGTATGATATCCCTGCTGAATCACCATTGGGACAATTTGGATCAACATTACCTTGTTGCAAATTGCAAATTTTACTATATAGGTCTGAATTGATACAGCTTAATTAGGAACTAATATTTTGTTTAATGATCCACCCAATCAACCAAATATTAGTTCTTAATCAACATTACCTTGACGAACTTGTGGACAGTACGCCAAGAGTAATTCAGGCATGCATCGATGCAAGGGGATGTGTTACCCGGTATTAAATGTTCTAGTGTGTGCTGTATTCAGTAACTCAAATTGAAAACGTAAAGCTGTATTGTTGTAGAGGTTCTCATTTATTGTTCTGTTGTGCAATAAATAATGCTGATATGGTACCTCTGTATGTCTCTCTCTCTCATATTTTGTACAGAGTCAGGAACTTTTTGGTCCAATGTGATGCAAATTTTTTTTTTTTTTTAAATGTATTAGGTCCCAGATATCCTCTAGTGTTCATGAATCTTTCCTGATAGTCATTCCATTGTCTTGACTGTGTTTTCTTTCATTGCATAGAATAGGGACATTATTTACCCTTCTGAATACCCATAGGAAGAAAAGAATTTAAGGATATCTTTAGGTTTGGCATCATTACACCACAAAGTCTTTAATCTGGGTCCTTCTAGAGGAAGAAATGTTCAGCACTTTGTTGCAGATCACATTTCAGCAAGCTATTGAAAATCTTTGCAAATATTCAAACCAGCCTTCGATATATATCGATGGTCATTTGGAAGGTATATTCTAAAAATGTTCAATTTTTTTCTAAGACGGTTAATCCACAAAACAAATAATAATCTGCCTGCAGAAAATTGAGTGCATTATATGTTTTTTACTCATACTGATTAATAATAATAATAATAATAATAATAATGTGTCAGTTTCAACATTCCATTTTACTCTACTCTTGTGTGATCTGCGGCTAAGTTTTGATTTTGTATAGTAAACACCAAGCGTGTCACCAGAGCATGTCAACATCATATGACATGGACTGCCGAAAGCGCCATTTTTCTCCCTTCAAAAATCCAACTACCTCTGCCAGGTTTGAACCTGCAATCTTAGGGGCCACTCACAGTGATGATAGGCCTACTTCCACATGCTTAGTCTCACTGTTGTTAATGTGCATTCGCAAGAGAATTATCAATACGGTCATATCAAAACCACCAATGAAACTTCGCTGAGAGGATGAGGGGACCATAAGAAAGCAATTTACAAGAATTTAGGTGCCGTTTGGAGCTTTAAGATCCTGAAATCTATATGAAAATGTCTAATAAGATAGCACGCGTTAGAATATAGCTGGATCTGGACAGCCCTGGTAACCAGCTGAGGTGAGCGCTTTACCTTGAGCTTTCTGTGCCAAGCAGTTGACGCATGTTCCTTTGAGAGAGCAGTGATGTATCTGGCTAATTTTCTAGTGTATGCATTAGGTTATTTGTATGAAAAAGGTTTTTTTGTCCCGTGAAATAACCTCGGAAGAAAGGGAGATGAGTTGACTTGTGATCAAACTAATTGAAAATCATCCCATGGGTGCCAGCATTGTCTCAGAGTCGTGTCTGGAGAGAATTAGTGATGGGGAAAGTGACAGTCGAAAGAGCAACCCCTCATCTGCAACATCTCAAAGAGAAAAGAGCACATCATTGATATGTACAAGAGGTGTTACAGATCTGCGTTTGAGCCCCGAGTCTGATTCCCGTCAATCCAGTGGAAGCGACACTGCAGTCACCTGACACATCAACCAATTCAAGAAATGCTTCCAGCCCACAGAAGAAAATGGAAGACACTTGTAGATCTTGCTTACAGGAGGAAAGCTATACATTTATGGTTAAATAAGGGGGTTAAGAAGTGGCTTTCATTAACCACTGTTCACAAAAGTTGTATGGTGATGTTGTTATGACAACTGTACATATGGAAGAACCCATTAGAATCTATGTCAGCAAGTCCAATTGAACACAGAAAATTGATATATAAAAAATTATTTTCTCACTTTGCAGAAGCAAGGATGTTGAAGCAGAAGACCTGCGAATATGGGCCTTGGACATTTCAAGAAAGATTTCAATAGGACAAAGTAATTTCAGCACATCTACTGGTTGGTTGAGCTGCTTCAAGAAAAAGTACCAAATCAAAAGTAGAAAAATAATGAAATTTGTATCCTGTGCATATCTGCAAGAAGAAGAATGAATTTAAAATTGCAAAGAAATTTGTGAAAGCAGCTATGGAGAGATTTTTAGATTACACCCCTTCTTCAATATACAGTACAGATCAGAGTGCTTTTTTGTATGAACTGAAAGTGAAAAGGACTCTATTGTTTGTTGGTGAGAAGCATACAGAAGCAGTACCTCAGTTAGTGCATTCACCCATTCGTACACAATTATGCTCACTGTTCGTATGGCCTTTCCCGAAATTTTTCATTTTACCACAGGAGGCAACTGGAACTTTTGGTCTGAGAGTTTTCAAAGAAATGTTTCATGCCAAAAATATAATTGTAGCAGCCACAAAATCAGTGAAAATGGAAAGAAAAGAAAAGAATTAAATTATTGGTTTAAAGAAGCTCTTTTCCCATTTGCGGAAGACAAATGTTTGCTGTTGTTAGATTCCTGGACTACTTATACTGATAAATGCTGCCTTGAAGACATTCTTTCTGGCAAAAGATTAGAAATTCTCCAGATTCCTCATGGCACTACATGGAAAATACAGCCCTTGGATAAGTTTTTGCCATTTAACAGACATTATGCTGGCTTGTGAAGACTTGTGGTTTGATGTTTATCAGAGAAACAGCATATTGAAAATCCATTCCTTCATTCATTTTCAGTTTTCTTCTCCACGGTTCAAGGACATGATTAAAAATTCATGGTTCATAACCAGTTGCTCAACGGAGAAATCTCCCGAGTTCAAAGAGCCTGCAAAATATTGCCTTCAAACAAGTAAGGAAAACTGTGAAGAACAGTGTGGTCTTAAAGTACATATTCATTGTGCATGGTGAAGGGTCAGGGGAAAAAAGCAGGAGAGTCAGTACTTGTAAATTGCAATTTTAATACTTGACTTCCCTAGTTCATTCCCCTTACAGCAAATCTTTGAGTGCTAATTTCTCCTGACTCGCATGCTTTTTTTCCATTTCCGACCTCTCAGTAGATGTGCATGATCACTGAAGCGGACTGTAACAATATCTCATTTTCGAGGAAAAAGTGACTTACCTGGTTTTTTCCCCCGACCCTTCATATGATCTTAAAGTACATATTCATTATGCGTGGTGCTAGAAATATTTGTATTTTTATCATGCGATTAACACACCTGATTTAGGTTTCACATTCATTCCCTAACATTAATGTGACCATGGCGAGCGGTAACTTGCCAGTTCGTCTATCTCACTCCAGCAAGATGCAAAGGTTGCCCAGTAGCTGTGTTGTCACATGGATTTTGAATCAAGATTTTGACACCTTCCAGCTTGAAATGGCAACTTGATTTTTGTACATAGCTATTTTTTATGGTCTCCTCATCCCCTCAGCGAAATTGCATCGTCAGTTTCGATATGACTTTATCAATGGTTCCCTGATAAGTATTCATTTATCCAAAGTCAAAATGTGTGTCCTAGTTTGAGAAAACATTTTTCTTTTTAATATGGTCTTACGATAGTTTTGAACATTATAATTACCATAAGACAAGTTATTGTATTTCTTCTTATAACCTTGACTTGTTTCAGGAAAGTTTGCCTGTATATTATCCTTCCCCAAATGTGAGCCGGCCAGTTAGTCAGCTCACAGAAGAGGAACAAGTTAAAATAGCGAAACGAATTGGTCTGATACAGCACCTTCCCACAGGCAGATACGATGGCTGCAAGAAAAATCGAGAGTAAGTTTGTTCAAACTTCCATGGTATATACAGTATTTAAGGAAAGTGTGAATGCTGATATGGATTAATCTTGTGGTAATTTAATTGCCCTGTTCAACAAAGAATTATATTGACTGAAAACTTTCTGAACCTGTTAGTGTAAAAGGAATTCAAACCACTATCCCTTGTTGTAGCTTATCCATCCATTTGCGCATGGCACAGTCTTGGGAGGTTTGGGGTTTTGGTGTAATTTTACAAAATGTTACTAGGTTACTAGCTCATGATAGCAACAGGCTGCATTTTAGGGTAGCACAAATCGTGAACAGGTCAGAACAGGCCTACACTTTCAACTTTCATCCTTGAACATGTTTAAGAAATGGTATCCCATGATGTTCAACATTGCAAAATCAATAATTGAGGAATGCTATATGTAATGAGTACAAAGGCATTCTTCTGGAGATAGTTAACCCTCAAACACATGCGTATGGTGTGGAATCCACCCAGGTCATTTTATTTCCCAGTGAAATGTACAAATAACTTTTCTGTGCTCTCCCCACTCTTGTACCTTTCTGGCTGGATCCCCACAGAAATAGTCATTCTTACATAATCTATCTTAAAATTCCCAATTAATACAGTAATTCATATTTTACAGTACAATGATATGTGGGGTGGAAAGCACCCCTACGCATGTGTCTGCGTCCTAAAATGCGCGTATGCTTGATGGTTAAGGGCCTAGGATGCAGGGTATGTGAATGCTTTGAAGCTGCCACTGAAGCTAGAGGAGCCAATACCGGTACCCACTTTTGTTTTCTGTGCAGATGATGTACAATATTGTAATAAAGAAAAGCACTTGTGAAGATCAAGAAAAGCAACAGAAAACAATGGGTAATTTCCATGAAGTTCTTGAAAATTATATATCAAATGCTTTATTGAAATATGCAAGTGAAAACTGAACTGTTCTAACTTTTCCTTGTAAGTATTATTTGAAAATAGCAAGCATAAAATCTGTAGTTGAAGTTATATTTATTGGTTGAATGCATCGCCCTTTCTGAATATTTGGGGGGGGGGGGGTGGCAGGGTGTATCTCTGCTTTTTTGCCTGTCAGTGTTTAATGCTTCTTCAGTCAAAGGGAAAAGTGTAGAATTCAGGTAGGTGAAACATTATTTGATCCTATAATGATAAATGAGTGGGAGTTCTGCGAGTCAGTATTAAGTTATTGGACCTTTATGTTTTCTTATAATTATGTATAAATTATATGAGTGAAGAACTGGGATGATGGGCAATGCTGTTTGCAGATGATGTTTCATGTAGAGAGTAATAAATAAGATACAAGATTGTAAGCAACTGCAAAAAAGACCTCAATAATATTGTGAGATGAACGGCATACAATGGTAAACGGGGTGAAAAGTCAGGTTGTAATTTTAATTAAGAGAAAGTGTTGATGGAGTGGAGGTACCACATGGGGATCATTGTAACTACCTAGGTGTTAATATAGGGAAAGATCTTAATTTTGGTAGCTTAATCTCATTAATGGGATTATAAGTGAAGAATACAGATGGTTATGAGTAAATTTAGGGTTTGCAGTAAGGATGTGAAGAAGGCAGGTAAGACCCCAATTGGAGAATGGTTCCCGTCCATGGAACGCTCACCAGGATTACTTGATTCCAGAACTGGAAAAGATACTAAGGAAAGCAGCATGATTTTTCTGGGTAGTTTCCAACAAAAGGGTAGTGTTACTAAAATGTTGCAAACTTTGGGCTAGGAAGTCTTGGGAGTAAGGAGAGGAGCTGCTCAACAAAGAGATATACTGAGCAAGTGGCCACATAGCTTGGGTCACGTAGCTGCCGGCTTGCATTTGGGAGGTAATGGGTTCGAACCCCCACTGTCGTCAGCCCTGAATATGATTTTCTGTGGTTTCCCATTTTCACATCAGGCAAATGCTGGGGCTGTAGCTTAGTTAAGGCCATGGTCACTTCCTTCGCACTCATAGCCCTTTCTTACCCCATAATCGCCATAAGAATTATCTGTGTCAGTGCGATGTAAACCAAATTGGAAAAAATTCCAAAGAGGTATGTTCCAAGATGTCAGTGGAGAGAAGGCGTGGAAAGTCATTAGTAGACTAATAAGTTTGTGTGGTATTTTTATAAGTAGGAAAGATCATAATATGAAGATATAGTTGGAATTCAATAATACAAATTGGATCAAATACTGGTTTTTTGTATATAGGAAACCGAATTAGGTTGGTAATCATTTATCAAAGAAGATATTCAGTAAATTTCTAGTTTCATTGAAATCGTTTAACACGTTGCTTGCCGCCTGACGCACATATACGTCATGTCGTTTCTGCGCTACATGCCATTGATGCACGTGTGCGTCATTGTATATGATCTGGTTTTACATGTCTTTACTGGTCAGCACAGTGATTGGTCTTTTGTTCTTCTGTAACGGCACTCAGATTGAGGTTGAAGTTATTGGTTCGTGACCTGTTGCTTTCAAATGTGGTATGATAACGGATGAAAGTTTCAATGACAATTCTACTGGTCTGTCAAATTACAACAAAAAAGTAAATGCAAGAGCAAATCAATGAGAAAGCAATGTAAATTGCACCACTAGAAGGGGAAGGGAACTTACTCCATTTGTTATTGTGTTCAGTTCCCTGAAAATTCTGCACTTTGCTTAGATCCTGGCTTTAGGATTTGTAACTAGTGCTAGGGGAGAGTGGGGCAGTTTCATACAGTTTTAAATTTCCCACCTTTTGACTCCATCTACTTCCTGTGCTAGTTGTAGTAGCATCATAGCATTTGTTGAAGAGAAGCTGTGCTGGAAAGTTCAATTTTGGTGATTTCTTTTAATTTTTTTTAAAAATCTCCATGCTGTGAAATAGTTAGGTAAGTCTTTTGATTCATTCTGTTTGATTCTGAAACAAGTTTCACATAATACTACACTCTTCACTGCAACTTATGTATAAGTTACAGTAGTCTCCATAACCTATAAAAAGCCACGTGGCAAGATTAGTAAAATAAATGCCTATGGGGCACTTTCATACACCCCCTTATATCTATTTTTAAAGCAAAAAATATATAACTTAAATGTTTTCTAATTATTAATTGCATTCTAGCCCCATAGCAGTAAAACACAAGTAGGCCTAGGCTAATAACTTTGGCCTAATGGTTAAATTAAATGCATCTAGTATATATTAGGCCTACAGCAGGCACTAGTAATTTTTGTTGCAAATATTTTTTAAATATTTCATATCCAAATACTGTAAAGCTAAAGTAGCATTAGCAGTAGTCCTATCAACTTCTAGTAAATAATTCTGTTATATCTCTTTGCAGTTATGGTGCGCAATTACAAGAAAAAAAACTTATAGCGCGGATATCAGTGAAGAAGCTGTGGCTAATGCATTAAATGATTATTTTAATGAAAATGGTTCAATTAGAACTGTAGCTAATTTTCATGGTCTTCATTTTGCAACATTGCAGTACCACATCAAATTATTTAAAACTACAAATAAAACTAATGCTGCTGTATCCCAAAGCATTGAACAGGGCAATGAAATTATCAACAATGCAAGTGACAGTGATAATTCAGAAATGCCTAATTTACAGATGCAAGATAGACCTGTACATGTATCTCCTTTGATAAGATCTCAGTCAAAATATGCCACCCTTCAGATTTTCACTGCTGAACAAGAAACTGAACTGGAGCAATATTTAATCAACCGTTCACAAATGTAGTATGGTTTGACATAAAAACAAACTAGGGACTTTGCATATGACTGTGCTTTGGCCTTGGGGACTGAAATTCCACCTTCTTGGAGGTTGAATAAATGTGCTGGGAAAGAGTGGATGCTTAGCTTTATGAAGCGACATCCAATTTTATCATTCAGAAAACCTGAGAATACTAGTCTCGCAAAAGCATCAAGTTTCAACCAAGCAAATACCTCAATGTTGTTCGATAACTATGAGCTCCTCCTTGCGTAAAATACAATTTTGCTCCAGACAGAATAATAAACGTTGATGGGTGAAAGTGGGGTAACCACTGTAATGGCTGTCCCCAAGGTCCTAGCCAAGACTGGAACAAAGCAGTTTGATCAGACAGTGTCTTCTGAGCGAGGGCAACTTGTAACTTTTGTGGGAATCGTTGATGCTGCAGGGAATGTGTATCCACCAGCATACATATTTCCCTGTGTAAACTTCCGAGATCATTTTCTCATTGGGGCTCCAAAGGGCAGTTTAGGCCTTGCAAACCCTAGTGGCTGGATTACAGGAACATCTTTTCAAGCATCTCCAAAAGATATGCAAGTCTTCTAAGGATGATCCCGTACTGGTCTTGTTCGACAATCATGAAAACCACTGTTCCTTAGAAACTATAATTTTTGGTCGTGAAAATGGTATGGTCTTTTTAACATTTCCGCCTCACTGCACTCAAAGACTCTAGCCACTGGACATAGGGATCTTCAGTCCATTTAAGACCAGATTCAGGCAAGCATACAATACATGGATCTATGAAAATCCAGGAAGGACTATATCAATTTATAACATACCAGAACTGACAAATGTACCATTCAGTCAGTGATTTTCCAAGAACAACATTGTGTCTGCATTCAGGAAGACCGGACTTTGGCCCCCAAATCGTTTTGTCTTTACTGACAAAGACTTTGCTCCATCTTTGACAACAGATCGCCCATTCCACCCACAGGATTACACAAAACCTTCTACATCTTCAGATCCTGTCCATCATGAGAAAAGTTTAATGGGATCATCTGCACCTTCAGTGCAAGAAAGTCATGTCCAAGAACCATCCAGCAACATACCCACTTCAGCTACTCCCACTTCCATGCCAACACCCGATTCCAAAGGCAACCCTGAAAAACCTACAATTACACCAGAATATATCCGCCCTTACCCCAAAGCAAAGCCTAGAATACTTAAAGCCACCGGAAGAGCTAAAGGAAAGTCAAGAATTCTGACTACCACTCCTGAAAATGAAAGAATGGTGGAAATGATGAAGCTGAAGAATGAAAAGAAAAGAAAGCCAAACAAGAGGACATCCTCGAATCTCCCTAGACGAAAAATTTAAATCTGGCAAGGAATCTGTAGGCCTTAATTCTTCAAGCAGTGAAGAAAGTGTTGCTGTAGCAAGTGGTGAAAGTGAACTTGAGTTTAGTGACCAAGATGTTGACTTACCGCTGCTTGATAACAGCGGTGATATTGAAGTTAATGACTTTGTTCTGGTTGAGTTTGCAACAAAAAGAACAAAGAAATACTTTGTTGGTCAAGTTGATGAGAAAATTAATGATTCAGAGTTTCTCATAAACTTTTTTACGTACAAAGGATAAAACGAAATTTGTTTTCCCTGAAAAGGAAGATTTTAGTGAAATTTGTCGGGCTGATGTTCACACTAAACTTCCTTAGCCTTACCATGGTTGGAGGAACAGCTCAAGCAATGTCCTTAACTTTTTCTGTAGATCTGACTGAATTCAATATAGGATAGGCTAGTGGTGTTTTTGTATGTATAAAAGCATATTTTGTCAGTATTGTAGAACATGTATGAAAGTGCCCCTGCAATGTATGATACTGCCCCATGTTGGGGTACTTTCATACAAATTACATGTTTATAAGTATTTTAAAATTATTTTATAGGAATTAACTAAATGAGTAATTATGTAAGTCCAACTTGTTTCTAATATGACGATGTTTGTGTAACACTTGCTTTTAGCCATGATATCCTAGGTGTTAAATAACAGAAGGTTTGAAACAAATGTAACCGCTCAGGGAGTTAAATGGGGGTTAATATCCGTAAAGAAATATATTCATTCCTTCCTCTGAAATTGTTTAATGTACGAAAACAAAATTCCAAATAGCGGTATATATTTTAAATCTTAGGTGTGAAATATGAAATATGTTTAAACGTTCCACCTCTAAAGTGTTAAATGATGTTAGCTCCGTAAACGAAATTATTCCTCACTCCAAAACCGTTTGACAAAATTTTAATTTTATGAGAAGGGTGTTGTTTTATGTCCTAGGTGTAAAATATGGTATACTTCAAAATATTTCTCCCCTAAGGGATTTAGATGGAGGTTAACTCTCAGAAACACAATAGCCTTTCTTCCGAAACCGTTGAGTTTTTTTTTTTTTTTTTTTTTGCTAGGGGCTTTACGTGGCACCGACACAGATAGGTCTTATGGCGACGATGGGATAGGAAAGGCCTAGGAGTTGGAAGGAAGCGGCCGTGGCCTTAATTAAGGTACAGCCCCAGCATTTCCCTGGTGTGAAAATGGGAAACCACGGAAAACCATTTTCAGGGCTGCCGATAGTGGGATTCGAACCTACTATCTCCCGGATGCAAGCTCACAGCCGCGCGCCTCTACGCGCACGGCCAACTCGCCCGGTCCCGTTGAGTTTAGTGACCAAGATGTTGACTTACCGCTGCTTGATAACAGCAGTGATATTGAACTTAATGACTTTGTTCTGGTTGAGTTTGCGACAAAAAGAACAAAGAAATACTTTGTTAGTCAAGTTGATGAGAAAATTAATGATTCAGAGTTTCTCATAAACTTTTTACGAAAAATTTGTTTTCCCTGAAAAAGGAAGATTTAAGTGAAATTTCTCGGGATGGATGATTTTAAATGTTTATTAACATCTGGGATACAGAAGACCATCCTTCATACAAAAATTTAAGCTCATGCCCGTAACAGATAGCTCCTCAATTCTAATCACGTAGGCTGAGTGGACCTCGAACCAGCCCTCAGGTCCAGGTAAAAATCCCTGACCTGGCCGGGAATCGAACCCAGGGCCTCTGGGTAAGAGGCAGGCACGCTACCCCTACACCACGGGGCCGGCATGTATATATATAAAATAAACTTAACGTGGTACAGACGTAAAAATTAGTAATTGGAATCTGCTTTAAAAATAAAGAAATACACATTTTTTAAAATTTTTTTTTGGTTTAGTAAAATTCACATAAGGGAGGTTGAAAAGGAGCGAAAAAGGGATTGAATTCTTTTTATGAGAATACACACATCTCAATACCTGAAGATGTTACGGATGTGAAAATTGTCATTTGGAATCTCCTTTAAAAATAAAGAAACATTTTTTTTTTTCTTTTCAGAAAATCCACTTAAGGGGAATGAAAAGAAGTGAAAAGGGGGCGAGAATATGAAAATGAGAATATCTCACAAACTTAACATGTTACAGATGTAAAATCTGGTAATTGGAATCTCCTTTAAGAATAAAGAAACACACATTTTTTTAGTTTTGGAAAATTCCCGTATGGGGGGACGGGCTGAAAAGGGTTGAATTCCTTTTATGAGGATACACATATCACAAAAACTGAAGATGTTACGGATGTAAAAATTGTCATTTGGAATCTCCTTTAAGAATAAAGAAACCGAAAGGGGGTGGAAGGAATTGAAAAAGTGGGTGAATTCTTAAAAGAGTGTATCTACAATGTATCACAAAAACTTAACATGTTACATATGTAAAAATTTGTATTTGGAGTCTCCTTTTTTTTAAAGTAACATAAATATTTGTTTTCGGAAAATCCACTTACCGGGAGGTGGGATGGTGAAAAGAAGTGAGGAAGTAGTTGAGTTCTTATTGTGACTATACTGAAGGTGTTAAGGATGTGAAAATTGCTGTGTGGAATCTCCTTTGAAAATAATGAAACACATATTTTTGTTTACGGAAAGTAAGGGGTGAAGGGGGTGAAGTGAAGGAAAGGAGTTGCTTTTTTTTTTTTTTTTTTTTTTTTTTTAATACGTATGGTATATCTCAAAACCTGAAGACGTTACAGACGGGAAAATTGGTACTTGGAATTTCCTTTAAAAATGAAAACTTTTTTCTTTTTTTCGGAAAGTCCACTTACGGAGGTGGAAGAATTGAAAACGCAGGCTAATTTCTAAAATTATTATACAGTAGAAGTCCGATAGTCCGGCACGTTCGGGACCGGCCCAGTACCAGATTACTGAAAATGCCGGACTATCAGGCGGTACTTTTTACTACGATATAGGTTATGGTGTACAGCGAAAACAGCTGTAACACGGCGTTTTGCAGTAAAATGGTGATCAGCAGAATCATTAGTTTAATAACACACTCCTGTTTTCAGACGTGTTGTATCTTATTGCCATTCCATCAATGTTTTCTTCTGTAAGTCTTCCTTTACCATTTGGAGTCTTTCCATCTACAACTTCTCTTTTCATTCTGTCCGCTTCAGTTTTTGAAGGCGTTCCCATCCGTTTTTGAACGTGGCCCATACATTCAAGTTTTGAAATCTGATTTTATTATCATATGATTGGCTTTCCAGTGCTTAGTATACACACAGCCTTCTAGGCTGAATATTTCCAGAGATACTGTAGAGATATTTAAGTAAGTTAATGCATAACAAATGGATTTTATCAGATACATTTGCACTGTTAACTTGGAAATAATAAAAAATACACTTCGATTGGTTTCGACAAATAATTCATCGAATTGTTCATGAGAGATCATTATTAAGAGATAATAACATTTAAAAAATCCTGGAATGGTGCCGGACCATCGGGCGTTCCGGACTGTTGGATGCCGGACTAATGGAATTCTACTGTATCTACAGTATATCTCATAAACTTAACATGTTACGGACGTGAAAATTGGTATTTGGAATCTCCTTTAAAAATAAAAATAAAATTGACTTAATGGTGTTGAAAATAACTGAAGAAAGAGTTGAATTATTTTTTATGAGGATACTTATATATAAAAAACTGAAGATGTTACAGATGTGGAAATATGTATTTGGAACCTCCTTTAAAAATAAACTTTTTTTTTTCTACTTGAGAGAAGACTTTCCTCACATGTCGAGTTCCATGTCGCATGCTCAGAGTTAGCTCTGCCAGTAGCCTGGTCATCTTAGCCCCAAAAGGCAATGCATAAACATGGTTTACAAAGAGGTTCTGGGGTAAATGAAATGCAGTTTTTCTGTAAGTTGTTATATAGGGATTTTCAGATAATATCTTAGTGCAGTATCGGGGAACGATTAATTGTATCAAAATACGAAATCCTTGCGAACGAAGCCGTGGGTAGCAACTAGTAAAACATAAAGTATAAAACAAAATAACAGGTAAACCGTTCAACATGCCTACAGAAGGATAAGAAAACACTTATAAGGAATTCACATTTTTATTTAACATTCACTTCCATGCAGCATCTCAAAATATTTTTGAAATGAATACAAGTTACTTTTTTTTTTCAGTTTTATCCAAATACTACAGTGAAATAATTGAAAGTAGATCATGGTCAGTGTCTCAGTTTTTGTAACTGTCAATCATTGCCTCATATCACGTACTACGAGACTATACTTTGAAAATGACCTTTCAGAATCCATATTTGAACATGGATACCACATATATTTTAATGCAGTATTTGCATAGTCTCAATGTGCAAGCCATAATTCCATGAGGATCTATGGAACATTCGCATAATCTTCTTGACGCAGTTGGTTCTCTTGTGAATGCTGTGAGCCTCTAAAAACTGTTGAGACTCCATCCCCTTGAGAAATGGGATATTCTTAAACTGGAGCAACTCTATAAGAGATACAATGACCTGATGGCTTCTGCAGTCTTCCTGGCTGGATCCGTAGTCCTTAAAGTCCTGATTTTTACTAGACCTGACTGGGCAACACCCATGAGCTTGGACTTAACCATTATCTGCATCTTTTGAGGAAGTTGTTCCAAATGCTGGAGGATTGTCTGGTTAAATACTCCACCATACTTAACCATTACCTGCATCTTTTGAGGAAGCTGTTCCAAATACTGGAGGATTGTCTGGTTAAATACTCCACCATACTTAACCATTACCTGCATCTTTTGAGGAAGCTGTTCCAAATGCTGGAGAATTGTCTGGTTAAATACTCCACCATTGCCTAATACACACCTGCCAACTTTCCCAATTTCCACAAACCTACTACGCTGGCTTAGCAGGGGGAAAGGTGATACTCCCACATGGCGCGTCCCAGGTGGCAGATAGGGGGGTCCTAACCGGCTTGCTGGCGGACTGGAGGGAAATAAAATACCTCTCATGGACCAAACACACAACCCCCTGTTGGTGGGGGTCGCAGACGAAGAATTCACCCACGGTATCCCCTGCCTGTCGTAAGAGGTGACTAAAAGGGGCAACCAAGGGATGATCAAATTAGAACCATGAAACTACTTGTGATTAGTACCACCGCGCGGGGAACACCATGGGTCGCTTTTACTTGCGCGTAGTACCACTATGTTCAGTACCAAATAGGTTTGTGATTAGTAGCAAACGAGAGCGCGACGGCTGTTACAGTACCTGTGATTAGTAGCACTGTATGAGGGACACCATGGGATGACGGAACCCATGGTTCTGGCTTGCCTACGACTAGTACCCACTATATGAGAAACACCACGGGATAGTATGAGTCCCTGTGGTTAGTACACTTATGTGATGAACACCATAGGTTTGCGTTGCCTGTAAATGGCGCCGCAATGTGCGAAACACTGAAGGTCTGTAATACATGTGCGAATTTCATTATCTGCGAGTAGTACCATTATGTGTGGAATACTGCGAGTCTGCGCTACTCTTGATTAGTACCGCAACATGACAAATACCATGGTTCTACTTTTCTAGCGGTAAAGTACCATTGTGAGGGGCCGCTGACTTGGATTTTGGACCCCTTTCGACTACAAGTATCATAGATTCAGTATTGTGCTATAGAAGCAGTCCCTTGGCCAGTTAATACTATTGTTCTACGCCCGCTTCTGTGCATGTGAGGCACTGTTAGTCGGTTCCACTGATCGTTTTAAATTCATATCCATCCATTCATTCTTCGTCCTCACGTTTTGAATTGTGATCAATGGATGTTTTTTGGGCTTTTAACTTGCCATTTCATTTCGTACTATTAGGGGCCGATGACCTTGATGTTAGGCCACTTTAAGCAACAAATATCATCAACTTTCCCGATTTAGGCAGGAGATTCCCGATTTTCGACAGTTTTTCCCGCCTTCTTATCATTCTATTATTTCTCCTGATTTTAGCTTTTTTCGTGAACTTTAAAAATATGTTTTCAAATCCTGCCATTTCAGCTTTCTACACAAGTGGCCGGAAGTCCTTCATTCATTGACACTTTCATATGAAATATGGACGTTTATTAATGCAAGAAGTGTGCGCTAATGTGCGATGTTTATTGAAACCGGTATATCGCATTGCGCATATCGATTGTCAATCTCTCGTTCTCGCGTGCTATGTTCGTGTTCGTTCATATCAGTCTAGTCGATTCTAGAGACTATCCCTAGGTTCGGAGTCTTTTTTAATAATTCAGTGACAGAGTTTCAAAAATATCGACTAGTGACTTTTCTAGAGTTTTAAGGAGCCATTCGGAGACAATTCTGGCGAATTTTAATGTACTGCTTGATAAAAAAAGTGCCGGCCCCATGGTGTAGGGGTAGTGTGCTTGCCCTCCTGCCTCTCGCCTGGAGGGCCCGGGTTTGATTCCCGGCCAGGTCAGCGATTTTTCTCTCGACCTGAGGGCTGGTTCAAGGTCCACTCAGCCTGCGTGATTAGAATTGACGAGCTATCTGATGGTGAGATGGCGGCCCCGGTCTCGAAAGCCCAGAATTACGGCTAAGAGTATGCATCGTGCTGACCACACGGCCCCTCGTAATCTGGAGGCCTTCGGGCTGAGCAGCGGTCGCTGGGCAGGACAAAGCCCTTTCAAGGGCATTAAGTGCCATGGGGTTTGGTTTGGTACTTCATAAAAATAACATTGTGCTTCGCATAATCGTGCGAGCGCGTGATTCAGTATATTAATCTATGCATTTGAAGTAATGGCATGTGAGTGCATGATTGATTCACACGTGTGGAGCACGAGTTCATACTATTTTCGGAAGACTTATCAAAGACCGATCATTTCACTCGCATACCTCCTGTGAGGGAATAGAGATGTGTAATTTTTCACCTGGTTTAGCAACAGTCGGGTTTTGAGACAATAAGTGTTGAGTACTCCTGTATTGCACAGGACATGTAAAACAAGCAGTTTTGACCAATTGTATTTCCTGGTTCCTCCAGATTTTTCCTGATTTTCATATCTAAATCTCCTGATTTTGGGTTTTATAAAGTTGGCAGGTATGCTAATAGCTTGAGCTTTACCTCAAGGTCATCTAGCTTCAAAACGGTATTTGAATTTGTCCAGCTCGTTTTCACATAATACGGCCGACAATGTTGGCTTTATGAACCCAGCACTGGACATGACCATCTTCAATCAGTCCTTGCAGACTAGTTATATATTTTGTCATGTAGCATGCAGAGTGCATTACTACTGCCACTGCATGTTCCCATTAAATTTTATAGGAATTCAAAGTGTCTTAATATAACATTGTCATGTGTGATTTGAATCCCACTATCGGCAGCCCTGAAGATGGTTTTCCATGGTTTCCCATTTTCACACCAGGCTGTACCTTAATTAAGGCCACGGCCGCTTCCTTCCAACTCCTAGGCCTTTCCTATCCCATCGTCGCCATAAGACCTATCTGTGTCAGTGCGACGTAAAGCCCCTAGCACACAAACTTTTAAAAAGAAATCAACACAATACATAGAATAGCTAGAAACAATGGATGCAATAAGGAATTCATAAGTAAAATAATTTGCAAGACCAAACACAAATCCAAATCAAAACTAATTAAAGAATATAAAACATGTTCTTCACATTCATCAACACCAGTATACACCATATCACCAATGTGTTCAAAAGATACAATCTAAAAGTAGCATTTAGAACTTCCTAAAACAACTCTTCCCTCTTTCACAACACAAGATCAATTAACAAGTCCAATAAATACGACAACTCAGTTGTTTACAGAATGGATTGCACAAAATGCTGAGCCAGCTACATTGGGCGGGCAGGAAGGAACTTTAACACTCGTTACACCGAACATATAAATCCAGTTAGACATAATAGATTTTCATCAATAGGGCAACATATGATTGATTCAAAATACAGCTTTTCCAA
The DNA here is from genome assembly GCF_040414725.1 of Anabrus simplex. Taxonomy (NCBI): domain Eukaryota; kingdom Metazoa; phylum Arthropoda; class Insecta; order Orthoptera; family Tettigoniidae; genus Anabrus; species Anabrus simplex. The sequence continues at coordinate 700,112,543 of NC_090266.1, read as the reverse complement.
CATCGAAAATGATAAGAAAATTTTAAAAACCATACCAGAAAACACCCTGCTCAATATTACTGAAGAATGTTTCATCCACCTTGAACCATATACCAACCAAAAACCAAAACCTTAATGAAATAACTGACAGAACTAATATCTTCCATGATGCTATTATTCCTCTAATTATAACCTTTATTTAAATAAAATCATCAGTCAACACCGTAAACGCGCTTCAGCCCCTGCAAGACATGCCCTCTCCACCTCGCGCTACTATCCCTCCTGCCCTCCCCTCTCACATGCTAAACAGTAGCTCGCTGCAAACGAGGAACAGTACTCCACTAGCAATGAGGCTGCTGGGAATCGGCCCGTGACAACACAAGGGAGTAAGTTACGTAATTAATACCGTTTCAAACTTTACATATATTAACAAAAACACTTTCTAACATCTCTTTTTGTCTTTCCAGACAGCACAACAACACGTTTATTCTACAAGGAGGTGTTTCACAAAATTAAGGCTACATTCATTACGCTAACCGACCACCTATTTGAAGACGTTCCCTCTTAGTCTAACTATCAAGAGCTCAAAAACTAGCTGTTTAACCATTTTTCAATAATAAGTTTGCGCAGCCAAAATACAAGATATATATATACTAGTGTAACTAACTTCATGAAGCCCCATTTCACTGAGATTTTAACGTAGCACAATAAGAACAAATTAAACAATTGGCTACTAGATTTTAGGATAGTGAGTGAATTTATAAAATGTCCAAGAAGAGTATTTTGAAACAATACAGTTTTATAATCCCGACCAACTTATGGTTCCCCATTCAGCAGATAGAGATATGCCAGTGAAATGAAACTAATGTCTTATTAGATTTTAAGACTGTAATATATGATAATAACTCAAAAAGTTGATTTCTAATGATTGTGAATGTACTCTTAATTGTTAATATAACAAAGTAAACAAATTGGTACCGGGCGAGTTGTCCGTGCGATTAGGGGCACGCAACTGTGAGTTGCATCTGGGAGATCGTGGGTTCGAACCCCACTGTCGGCAGCCCTAAAGCCCTTTGGTTTCCCATCTTCGCACCACGCAAATGCTGGGTCTGTACCTTAATTAAGGCCATGGCTGCTTTCTTCCCATGTCTAACCCTTTCCTACCCTATCGTCGCCATAAGACCTCTCTGTGTCGGTGCGACGTAAAGCAAATTCTAAAAAAAGAATGGTTACTACGTTTTAAGACAGTGAATTTATAAAAGTTTGAGAAGAGAGTTTTAATTCAACAGATAGTGATGTATGTATGTTCAGTCGTCAGCCCGAAGGCTGGTTGGATCCTCAACAGCGCCGCCATCAGCTGTCATAGATGGCCTAGGCATCACTGAAGAGGCGTACTAGGGAAATAAGGAGTGAGGTAGTTTCCCGTTGCTTTCCTCACTGAGCCAGAAGTTGCTATTACATATCAGTTTGCCAAGCCCACTGAAATGCATGCATCAACTGACCCTATGAGAAACATTTTCACACCATTCATAGCAGGGACTGGCTGCATAAGGAGTGGCATTACTAGCATCGCTCATACCTCAGTCACTTTCATATTGTCAGAGCCAAAAATAAGACTATGACATGTCAATGAAAGTAACAAAATTGCTCTAGCCTATATCAGAAGACGTAGTGCACTGTAAACACTAGGTCCTGCCAGATAAGGCATCAGATAGTGATATGCTGGTGAAATGAAACATGGACGTTTCTTAGATTTTAAGACTGTAATATATGACAAACTTAAAGAAAGTGGTTCCTAATGATTGTGAATGTACTATTTTAATTGTTAGTGTAAGCAACTGAAGATGATCCATGGATTGAAACTAGTATTGCAATTTAGATGTAAATAAATTTTACAACATGTATAGTATTGATTAGGAACCTCCGTGGCTCTGGCAGCAGCGCGCCGACCTCTCACCGCTGTTTTTTTTGTGGTTGGTTCAAATCCTGGTCACTCCATGTGAGATTTGTGCTGAGCAAAAAGGAGGCGGGACAGGTTTTTCTCCAGGTACTCTGGTTTTCCCTGTCATCTTTCATTCCAGCAACACTCTCCACTATCATTTCATTTCATCTGTCAGTCATTCATCATTGCCCCAGGGGAGTGCGACAGGCCTCGGCAGCCAGCACAATTCCTATCCTCGCCGCTAGATGGGGGCTTCATTCATTCCATCCCTGACCCGGTCACTGACTGGAAAACAGGTTGTAGGTTTATGGTATTGATTAGGTGGGAACGTCAGACAACTCTGCAATTGTGAGTTATAATATAGCATTGGTGCAATTCGTGCTATTGGTAGAATCTAGAATCACTTCAGTTGATGGTATTCATGGACAAGGTAGAATGATAAAAACACACCTACCATTCTTGTCAGTTGTTCCTTGTCACATAGCAAAAACCCGTCTTTGATTTTTAGCTCTTTAATTTCTTCCCTCCTCCTTTCTCTGATTGTAGGGAGGTATTCCTGACGGACCTGATTTGCTGATGTTAAATCTCCACTTCCACGAACATACTTATTGAGCCAAGTACAGATAGCAGGATTGTCTAGTTCCTCTACTGGTATTTTAGCTTTCACAAACCAAGTAGTAGTATCTAAAATAAACTCTTCTTTTGAATCCTTAACACAACTGGCATTTGGTAATATTTCTATCAATGTGGCTGCTCTAGGAACACTAACTTCAAGATGCAAAGTTTCTTGGCATATTGAATGCTTCTCCAATTTACATGGTTTGTCTAAAGCATTTTTCCTGCAATAATCTAACCAACAGTCACAATATTTCCACATAATAATGCCAGAAGAAATAATAAATCCTTCATTCTTATATTCTTTAAATCAGTATGCAGCAGAAACTGCTACCTTCGGCATTTCTAAAACCAATTTTGTGATGCCCAGTAACAAACACTGTTATCACACAGTTGATTTGTAGTCACACACCAGTATAAAGTTATAACCATACAAAAAATTTATTTCTGAATTCCTTTTATAATATTTAAATTACATCGCGTCTCATCTTTGCTTACTGCTAAGTTCGGAACTTCCATGACGACCACGTGGTCGCCAACTGATTCACGCAAATAACACACGAGCTTAAGTGATAATGCACAATTTGCGCGATTTTTATTAAATTATATAGACTTCTCTAGTACAATTTACACTCCATTGCTACCAATGAAATAGGAGGCAAACGTAGTTCTCAATTAGAACGACAATCCCGTAATATTTTAGAGGTAGTTGGCCAACGATTCAAACCACAAGATAACAGCTGTTCACTACTAACCTAAACTCTGCTATCCAGGACCGATTCCAGTATTATAAGTCGCCATGTAACAGCACTATCAACAGTATATCGTATTATTAATTGCTCCTTGTGAAACAATACAATAGATCATTCTTGAATTTACAAAAAAAAAAATGAATATTGGTTTGTGGACAAGAATGTTTGGAGTGGTATGGGAAAACATTCATAAGAATGTTTTTCTTTTGTAATTGTGTGGTGTTTATGGTGTTATTCACAAAATTTGTGTTATTTTGCAAGACAAAACCATCTTGACCTGAAAATATGGCTTTTCATTTTATTGCTAAATAGCATTTGTACCCGTTGTTTGCACGGGACTTTGCAGTGGATTACATGCTACCTTCAGGAATCTATGCAAAATAACACGGCTCTATTCACACTTTAAAATGATATTTTCATATGAAAGTGCGTGCCAGTAACATGAAATATGATGAAGCTGAACAAAGTCGAGAGAGAATGATGACGATTTCTGAATTTATTGTACAGTACAGTTCCTGGTCCGAAGTTGTGTGAAATTCTCCATGGTTCTCAGGTTGCATATTGTTCCCTGTCTATTGGCATAGCGCTCTGACATTAATGATACCTCCCTTAACATTTGCCCTATCGAAAAAGAGTAAAATGACTCTTTAGTTTTTCCCCTTGCCCACCACTAAAGTGACATGCATGACATGTCCCACAGGAGTTGGACTAAAAATCCAATTTTTCGTAATCATCTGCGTTATCCGTCATGCGGTAAATACGTACATGGCAGAAATTAACGGAAATAACGTATTCTTAAACATATGCTGTATGCAGTCTTTTGATAGACCTAATGTAACGAAAACATTTTAGAATGATCTTCCTATAAATACCAACTCCATATGATTACCATGACATCATATGTACCTGATAACACAATCCTGAGTGAGTAGAATCCAAATATGTAGTTTGGTTGAAATAAGTCCAGCACTTTTCCTCTTTGGGAATATACAAACAGATAGATGACCAGACAGACAGGCGACACCAAAGGAAAAAGTTCTACCACATGTTACTTCGGTGTTCAGATACATTCTTCTTCTTTCCTTCATGGGGCCTCTAAATATTAGTTCCTAATTAGCGTTGACCTCTAAGATCTTTTGCTACCATATTTTCCCTTCATTCCCACCTAGATATACCTGCTCCTTTCACAAAGCTGCAGGTTGTTCTTATTGGGTCTTATTGGAATTTTCCTCTCTCTTCACCTGGCAGTCCTAGAGTGGAGAGTCTGATTCTACCCAGCGCCTCACATTCGAAAAGTATGTGTTCAGCTGATTCCTCTGCTTCATTGCATTTCCTACACATGTTGTCTCTTATTACTCCAATTCTTTGTAGATGTTTTTACAGATGGCAGTGTCCTGTCAACAGTCCTACTACCCATCTTGTATTTTCTCTGCTGAGTTTCAACAGTTCTTTAGTATGCTTCTTGTTTGGTCCTTTTTATTAGTTCCTTTGCAAGCCTGCATTCTGGAGTATTTTTCTAGTTTTCAATTTGTTTCTTTTGTACTCATTTTCCTATGTAGTATCAGGCTTGTCCATAGGAAATCCCGCATACAGGTTCTGGGCCTACAAAATGTGTTTCTGCCCCTTTCCTGGTCAGTTTATGTGCCTTTTCATTTCCTTCTATACCTGCCTGCCCTGGTACCCGTATTATTTTGACAATGTTGTACTTTGAGAGCTTCAGGAGAAGTGAGTGGCAATACCAGACAATTCTGGGTATTATCCAGACTGCCTCTAGTGCCTTAATGGCCGCTTGGCTGTCCGTAAAAATGAAAATGTTCTTATTCCTATAGTTCATTTTCAGATTTTCTCAAGACATGTTGTAATAGCTATCATTTAGGCTTGAGAGACTGTAGTGTGTCTGCCCAGGCTCATCTGGATTGATCTCTCAGGTCTTCCCCCATTGATCCCTCCTCCTCGTGCCATCCACAGTCTTTGAGCCATCAGTCCACCACACAATATCTACTTTTTCAGTATTCCATTTGTTGATATCCCAGTCTTCCTTTTTTATTATCTGGGTCTCAAACAGTTTTTCAGAGTTGTACTTTGGTATCATATGAAATTAAATGGCGTATGGCTTTTAGTGCCGAGAGTGTCCTAGGACAAGTTCGGCTCGCCAGGTGCAGGTCTTTTGAATTGACTCCCGTAGGCAACCTGCGCATCATGATGAGGATGAAATTATGGTGAAGACGACATACGCACCCAGCCCCCGTGCCTGCAAAATTAACCAATTATGGTTAAAATTCCTGACCCTGCCGGGAATGGAACCCAGGACCCCTGTGACCAAAGGCCAGCACGCTAACCCTATATCTATGGAACTAGACAGTATCATATGATCAGAAGGCATGTGTAGAACTTACTCTGTTAATTTTATAGTGTCCTAGATTGGGTCTTTGTGCATTCCAACACTCCGGTTGTGAAAATCTATATGAACTAATTCTAGCCTGTCCTTTTATGAAATTGCACAGTGATGGGAGGTCTAATAAAGTATTCAAAGCCTTTGTCGGTGTGGTTCTCATACCCCGGTTATGGCTATGAATGCCATTCTCTGTAGGCTATCCAATCTACTGCCGACTTTTCCTTGACTTACTTTCTGCCACCAGATGATTGCAGCATAGGCCATCAACGGTTTAATGATCATTGTATATATCCACATTACCATTGATTGTCTTAATTCCCATGTCTTCCCAACGGCTCTTTTACATACACACAGCAAGTTCTTGGCCCGTGTTATGTTCCTTTCTGTATGTGGATTCAAGGTTAGATTTTATCTAACACTACACCTAGGTGCAGTACCTATATACATCTTGCCCAAAGAGCTTCAGTGATCTCTTTCGCTCTGATTTTCTCCTTTTAGAAGGGACCAGAGTTATCTTGTTTGGGTTGACTTATAGTTGTTCTTACCGACACCAGTTCTCCACAAGGTTGAGTGATCTTTGCATGAGGTCCTGGATAACACTCATCACCTTACTTCGTACCACAATCACTAGGTCATTTGCGTATCCTTGTGTATAGAAACCCTGTTTGTTGAGCATAGCTATGATTTTGTTCACCACGAGGTTCCACAGCAGAGGAGCAAGAACTCCTCCCTGATCACAGCCTCGGGTGGCCCTAACCGTCAGCGTTTCTTCAAACAGGGTTGTTTTATCTTCCTTCCGTCTAACATGGATTTAATCCATTTGACGACGGTTTTACTCACCTTGCTCTTTTCCAATGCTTTGATCATAGAGTCATATGTTGTATTGCTGAAGGCTCCTTCTATATCTAGAAATGCCGCCAGTGCAATTTCTTTATATTCTAGGCTTTCCCCTAGTTTAAAAACGAGCTCAGTGGATCTGCCAGGTCTATATGCAAACTGATTTTCATGTAACGTTGAGTTCATTTGCACCGTTCTTCTGATATATTTATCCAGAATTCTCTCCATTGCTTTCAGCATGAAGGAGATTAAACATAATGGTCTGTATGCTTTGGCTTGGTCATAGTTTGCCCTTCCATTTTTAGGTATGAATACTGCTTTAGCTTCAGACCATGATTTCGGCACGTACCCTAAAGCTAAACTAGCTCTGAAGAGGTCCGTCAGGGCATTGACAAGTATCTCCTGTCCTTCCTGTAGGAGTATCGGAAGTATCTCATCTGACCCCGGAGCCTTTATAGGCTGAAACGTGTCAATTGCCCATTTTACATGGTTGTGTTTTATTATTCTGTTTGCACAGTTCCAGTCTGCTCTTCGAGCTCCAGTCTCTGTTCCAACCGTTTCTTCCTCTGTCATCTCCTCAGCCTCAGGAAAGTGACATGCCATTACCATCTCCAGCATGTCCTTCCCCGCCTGAGTAAACGACCCATCTGGTTTCTTGACTGTCCGCACCTGATTTATATGGGTTGCTTTAAGAACCTTCTGGAGCCTTGTTGTTTCTGTGTGAAACCACTTTCTCAGAGAATAGTCTCCAAGATTTTCTTTTTTGCTTTCTGTATCTCTAGTTATCCATTACTAGATGATATTCTGTACAACATCCTAACCTCTTTTTTTTTTTTTTTTTTTGGATGTTTATTGTTCCACCACCTTACTTTTTTGGTGTTTTTTTTTCTATTGGCTTTACATTGCACCGACACAGATAGGTCTTACAGCGACAATGGGATAGGAAAGGGCTAGGACTGGGAAGGAACCATCTTCAGGTCAGCCAACATTGGTCTCCCGAATACTGGATACTGGCCACACTTAAGCGACTGCTGCTATCAAGCTCGTGGGTTTTTTATTTGAGAGGACAGTTGTCATGGAATGAGTCTATAATGGCCTCTTCTAATAGTTCCACTGCCTCATCCAATTCTTTCTGTCCTCGTATGTTAGTTGGAATTTTTTGTACAGCCTTCCCTAGAACTTCCCTGTATCTATCCCAGTTAGTTCTTTTTGGGTCTATGTACATCTCAATCCCACATAGTCTTGCTTCTATTGCAAATTGGATATGCTGTTGGTCTGCCAATGATGGTTCCTCCAGCACCTTCCAGTCTTTAATAAAGTTTGCAATATGCGTAGTGCTTAGTGTAATGTCTATTACCTCCCTACGATTTTTATTTATAAACGTAAGCCTGTTTCCTAGGTTTAGTATTGTCATCTTAGTTCCAGTAATAAACTCTAGTAAAGACTCACCTCTTGCATTGCAGTTTGTGCTGCCCCATGCCGTGTGGTGTGAATTTGTATCTGCTCCAAGGACTAGGTGTTCGCCTTTCCTCTTTGCGTTGCAAATTAGGTTCTCAACTTCTTCTGATGGGGGCAGATTAGTTGAGTCATATGAGAGGTATGCAGTTATGGTTATTTCTCTGGGACCTTCCCAATTTCCAAGTTTAATCTTGGCTGCCACTAAATCCTTTGAACAATGTTCTTGCAAGAGAAGGCATTTTAGTTTTCTGCTCACAAGTAAACATGTTCTAGGCATATTTGTTGTAGTATCATACATTAGCTTACCTCCAGATTCCGCCAGTCCTGCTACTCTGCCCTTAATTACCCATGGCACTTGTATAAGAGTCACATAAATAGCCTCGGACTTGAAGAACTTCCTGACGAAATTGGCCACAGCTGATTTTTTTATGTTGTGGGTTGGCCTGTAGAACTTTCAGTACCATCCTGGCCAATGCTAGGTTTTGTTTTTCCCTTAATTACTTGAAATTTGATCTGCCCAAGTTCAGCTTTGCCTTAAGGCCTCTCTTCTTGAGCTCTTCAAAATCTCTTTCATTAAGGGCCAAAACAATTGTCCTTCCTATGTCATCAGTAGATGTTGCATTCAGCACTCTCCACTCTTTTGTCGGAAGTTTGGTGTCATGCTGATGTATCCTGACAAGCACATCATCAACCTTCATTTTGTGAAATGGAGGAGGAAACTTGGTGATGACCTTTGTAGTATTCAGCACCTTCTTGGCTTCTGCCACCTCCAAATTTCCCCCTTTCCAAGGGTTGCAATTGGCCACTGTCTGTTCCAGCCAGCTTTTAGTTTCTGGATTTGCACAAATCAGTACCATTGCTCCACTTTCTAGCCTTGGAGATTCGAGGAAGCCTCGAAGGCATCCGTTCGACAGTGGTTTCATTTGCACTATCAGAGCAGATGAAAGTCCCTTCACGTCTTCCTTCAGTTTCCCGCCTGGAAAGGTTTAAGGTATTATTTGCTGCCTTGATTGAAGTTAGTCTTTCCGAAAATGACATGACCGTCTCTTCTTTCTGTTTCTTGGCGGGCGCTTTTGTAGCCGAACTTGATGGCATACTATCCGCTGACCTTGGCCTTTTGGCCGTTGTCGGAGGGATAGCCTCTCGCCGATCCATGTTCCTTGGCTTCTTCTCCGTCCAAGTTCCAGCCGCTATTTTGGCTTCCTTCCTCGCTCTCTTCCTTTCCTTGTAATATGCACTGTTGCGAGGTGGTCTGTCGATATGAAACCTGTTGATTTTCCTTGCAGAAATCTTCAGTTCTGTCTCTACGGACGTTTCTGGTTTGCTTGAGGTAGCAGTCTGCTCTACTGGAGCTTTTGTTGCCATTTCTTGTTTTGGGTCAGCGACAGCCTGTCCAATTGGGACTTTGTCTCCATTTTTTCATCTTGGGCTTGCTCCCGGATCTGCTCTACTGGAGCTTCCTTTGCTTCCCTTGATGTTGAAGTTTTTGAAATTGGTTCTTTATAAGCATCTATATTTCAATCAGTCATAGGGTTTTTGCCCCTTATATGGTCCTGAGCGTCGTTCTCACCATCCGTGGTGAGGCATACAACCAGACATTGTCCTCCCGCAACTCAGGCTCTCCATAGCAGAGACCACGCCCCTCAGTCGTCCGTCCAGCGGTTCGCCCCTGGCCCGAACCTAGCCAGGTTTGTTCCTCCTTCAGTAGGTCTACACACATGGTCTCCACTTGGCATTATCATGACTGAGTTCACAGCCATGACTTTCCCCCTTGGTTGGGATCACCCCTTTCCTAACCCGCGGCTTGTCCAGGCTATGTAGAGCAAAGTGATGTGTTGGTTCCAGCACCCCGCAGTGAGCCTTCACCTCAATCACCAGCCCCACTTCACCTGAACCACCGTATCACCCATGTGGAGGAACCATGGATACCTCTCTAGCATGTGTGGGCAAGGCCTCCACTTCCAAGCCTTGACTTGGGCTAGTAACAATGTTCAGATACCTTGGGGGGGGGGGGAGTGATTTTAAAGCCAAGAGAAATATGATGCATCCTCTGATTTTCTTAATTATATATCCTTCAAATACCTATACGTCTGCGAGGGTGTCCATCATTGGCTGCAATGCATGAAGCCCGTAGAAAATAGTAATTTTCTCTGTTATTTGAAGAGTAAGCAAAATTACACACAACAATTATTTAAAATGAAGGGGTGTTTTACATATAGTCTACAGATTTTATATACAATCAATAGTGCAAAAAAAAATTGAAAAACCTCTTCTGGTCTTCTTATAAGCTCCCAATCTATTCTGTGATTTTTAAATGATATGCATAATTGAAACATACTTCTGGATGAGTAGACTCTAAATATGAAGATTAGTCATTGAAATATAATCAGTAGTGTAAGAGAAATGGAAAAAAGAACTCTTCTGGTCTTTGTATAAACCCCCAGTCTGTTCAGTGATTTTTAAGTGCTATGCATATCAAAACCTGCTCCTGGATAGGCAGACTCTAAATATGAAGTTTGGTGGAGGTATAATCAATAGTGTAAGGAAAAATGGAAAAAAACTCTTCTGGTCTTCATTTAAACTCCAGTCTCTGCAGTGATTTGTAAGTGACATGCATATCGAATCCCGTACTTGGATGAGTAGACTCTAAATATGAAGTTTGATCTAGATATATTCAGTAGTATGAGAGAAAATTGAAAAAAAAAATCTCTAGTCTTCCTATAAACCCCCAGTCTATTAAAATTGTATGCATATCAAAACCTGCTCCTGAAAGAGTAGACTTTAAATATGAAGTTTGTTTGGGATATATTCAATAGTGTAGGAGCAAATTGAATAAGACTATTCTGGTCTTCTTATAAACCCCCAGTCTGTTCAGTGATTTTTAAGTGTTATGCCTATCGAAACTTGCTCCTGGATGAGTCGACTCTAAATATGAAGTTTGGTCGAGATCCATTCAGCCGCTTACCCGTGATGGTGGAACAAACAGACACGAAAGCTAAGACCTACTGATATGTTCTTGAATAACATTACAGACAATGGACCCCCTAGAATTTTATTTATAAGATTAACAAAACTCAACACCTCTATGTTCGTACGTATAGGACATAATTTGCTGGCGTACACTGTACAGTACTCCTACCATGTGGCTGGATTCACAACAAGGAAACAACTTGCATATCAGTGTGTCCTTGCACTGAGCAAACATTATCTCTGTCGTACTAAGTGAAAAAAACGTAACTCCACATTTGGTATAAAATGAGGTTTTTACGCCTACTGACTCTCGCTGTCACAACTGACCTGTGCTTATGCAAAAATGGCATATTTTTGTGCCAGATTAATAATTTTTCAAAAATCGTAAATCCCAAATTGATAGCAACCAGTAGCACATAAGCAGTTAATCTGCATAAGAAGCCGAAATACCAGTTGCCTTGAGATACGATTTCTTCGCTTCCTATCGAACTACAATCGGCCAACCAATGTATATCCAATACGAAGCAAAAGTGCAGTAGCTCTCGCTGACAATTAAATTCTTACATTCTTAAGATAAACTCATTATAGGCTTTAACATTGTAACACTATAACAGGGACTAAATCCTTATAAAAGTGTATTATATCAACTAACAGGAGAGAGATATCTCTACATCGATTCATCAATATTCACCTGACACGCAGCATTAATTAGATGAAAGTAAGCATAGTTTTTCTACAGTGTTTATAATTGATAATCAACTGATCAGTGCTGCTGAATATTGGTATTTAAACATGTGAGAAAGCAGCATGAAGTACAATTCTTTGTTTTTATAAGGGATATTGTTTACTACCTTAATGCTTCGCTTTATGATACTGGCAATCTAGATTCCACTCCAAAGGAAACTACCTTTGGTGGAAACTAGAGTGATCACGTTGTTCAGCTTTGCAAAATGAACTAAGTCAGTGATTCTCCAAGTTTATATCCAGAGTATAGAACTGAATCTTCAGGAGTATTATATAACCCTGATCCATTATGGGTTTCACAGTCATCGCAAAATATACTTGCTTCCTTGATATGTGACTTGGATCATCCACAGACATCAGGGGATACATGAAAAGCAGAAAACATACAGACGTCACACATCAGCAAAGAGCCTGGTTCAACCTGTGTACGGACTGACAAAATCAGGCAAACCATAGCAGCAAAAGCTATTTGACATAAGGTTTCTGTTTTTAAATCAACCTGTGGAACTAGTTGTTGAAAAAATGTAGTGAGACATTTAGTCATATTCAAAGGTAGAAAATAAATGAAAAGTTTTGGAATCTTGCCAAAACCAAGAAAGAAGTTTTCATTTTAAGCCACACTGTTCGTTAACTTGTTAAACGGAGATGAAGTGGAGTAGATTCTCACAGAAATGTCCTTTTATTACTTTCTGGAAAATGACGATGGCAAGAGAGCTTCAGTATGCAAAGTTATTTCCTTAACTACCCTAGGATTTTCTAAAAATAATGATACTTTCATACTGACTGTTTGTAGCGAAGCTCCCCTGCGTCTACAGCAAAAACTAAAAGAATCAAAAGTGCTTGGAACAAAGTTCACCGTTGATCTCTTGAGGGCACATGTTGAATCATTCAATCCTTCTGTTTCGCATTACCGTAGAGAACATGCTCCTAGTGATATAGCAGCATCCATGCACAAGCATTTTGTGCAGAACGTAGGAGGTACATGTTCTTACGACCTCTATCGTTCAGTTTTAAGGGAAAGTGATTAATCTCATTATTAGACCGTATTTAAATTCAATATACTAAGATGAGCAGGTTCATCAGCAGCTGATGATGACCTTAATGGGTCAAAACCAGTACAGTGTTTTTAATGTGATTGAAATATTTTAGACACCTTATACGTATAATAAAGTATTGATTAGGTGGAATATTTTTGACTTTATACTTGTGTACTCGAACTATCAATACGGGCAATGAAACTGATAGATTATAGTTTCCCTGTATGCTCCTCAACAACCTCATTTCAGCTGCTTTTATCTTACTTTGGTTCCGCTTAGTCAACGTCCAAGCTGCTGAAGCATAGGTCAGTGTAGGTTTATGATAAGACGAGTATAAAGGTGATGTGATGTAATGTAATGTGGTGTGGTGTTCAAACATATTCTTGCCGTAATATACTCTCTCACGCTGTTTGTTTTCTTTTTTTCCAGGTGTGTCATTTGTATGATTGAGTTCATGATCAACGATGCAGTGCGTTATTTACCCTGCATGCACACTTACCATGTAGAATGTATTGATGATTGGTTGATGAGAAGTTTTACTTGTCCCTCCTGCATGGAACCAGTTGATGCAGCTCTCCTGACCACTTATGAAAATAACTAGTAGCTGTTCTTCCATTGGGATTGGACTTATCCCTTGCAGTCTATGGATGACAAGAAGTAGAAGAGTGATATTTGTGGTGAATATGCAGATTGGAGGCATGACTGTTATCCTTCATTAGCACTTATGAGATTGGTTAAACAATTTCTGTTGGGTGAACTGAAATTGAAAGCAGGGTACTAATGGTGTGTATGATGAGTGCACATGAATTAGCAAATATAAATATATATTTATAGTGTCTGCTTAGGCAGCACAAATAGTACATGCCAGTGTATGATGACATTAGAGACTTTATTTTCATAAAATATATGGAAATGCTTCTACATGGAAAGAAATTTGTGATAATTTAAGCTAGTTATACTTAATACTTTATAAAGGAGAAATTTCCAAGTTACTGGGTGGCTTAATATGAATGTTTTTTGTTACTAAATTCCCAATAGTTTGTTAAAATATTAATTCCAAAGGAGAAAAAAATGAAGGCTATGCAGTTCATATATTTTATTCTTTGTATAAAATTGGAAGGCAGCTTTTGTCACTCCACATCATGTACACAGTACCACTTGTATATACATTTTAAAAACTGTTCTTGTTGTTTGTTGGTATAATTATTACTGAATGCTTGAAGGTTTAAGTTATGAAAGGTCTTAGTACAGCTTTTGACATTTTTTATGTAATCTGATACGTATGTCTTGTCTGTATATTAATGATTATAGGTTGGGATGTTTAGCTGTCTTGTTGTATGTGTACATGGATGGATGGATGGATGGATGGATGGATGGATGGATGGATGGATGGATGGATGGATGGATGGATGGATGGATGGATGGATGGATGGATGGATGGATGGATGGATGGATGGATGGGCTTGATAGATGAGTGGATGGTTAGGTTGAGATGAATGCTTCTTAGATGTGGATTGATACCATGTGAAGGAAGCAGTCTCTGTGTTATTACTTAACTCTGCAAGCAGTTGAGCAACATAGCAATATATCTGAAGCTTTAATTTAAATCCTTACCTTTTCCCTGGTTGTTTCCATAAAACCAGAGAAGGAAAGGAAGTACTAGTTAACTGTACTGTCTTGTAGTATATGTCATGTTTGGACCAGATATTGTATGAATGACGGGGCTGTAAATGTTATATGCATTTTAATTTCTATTTGACGTACAGTTGGTGCTCCATTTTCTTAATTGATGATGATGATTGTTGTTTAAAGGGCCTAACATCTAGGTCATCGGCCCCATTTTCTTAATTATCAGTATCGCTAACATTATAGAAATGCGTCTGCTGCATGTTACATACTGAATATTTTAGCCAATATGATGATCAAATAGTTTTGTGAGATAGGAAAATATCCACTTCTTTGTTGGAATGTTCTGTTTAACCATCCATCAGTAATAGTTTGATGAATGGGAAAATATTTTTTTCACATTTCTGTTTTATCTTAATTAGTGGTAGATCAATCAACACCTGGCTGTCGAAGTTGTTAGTTTTCCTCCACATTCAGCCGGTATATGGCCCTATCGCAGTTCATATTTTTCACTTCTTGCGTGTCCGTCTTCATTGAACATTGCTTAGGGAGAGGGGAGGAGAAAGGAAACCTTTGCTATCTTTCATTAATCATTTTATGCTAGTCCAAGTCTCAATTACCAATTTTGCTTATTGTAGTTTCACTTTTTTTTAAAGCTCTTAGACATTGTTGATGTGGCTATACCATAGCACTAGTGCTTCAAGGGTCATGTTACAGTAAATAAATATATCTGTGATAGAACTGTTTTTCTGGAAGAAAATATATTATTTTTCTTTTGTCCAACACTTCTGTTAAATTAATCAGATTAAGATAAGTGCTGTGGAGGAATATGTTTATTATACCTTGACCACAATGCTGTCACCTTTAATTATGGTGTTTCATTAATTTGTTCTTTCTCATTGTCATCGCAGATAATATCAGAACATAATGTCCACCTCCGTCGTGTAATGGTTAACACTATTAACTAACGTTGTAGGAGGCCCGGGTTTGATTCCCAGTACTGCTGGAAATTTTAGATTGTCAGGACGGGTGGTATGTGGTTAAATAGGTACATACAGCCCACCTCCATTGGGAGTGTGCCTGAAAATATCTGTACCACCTTGGAACAAAGATATGGAATTTATTTTAGTACATAATAATGGATAATGAGTAATTAGAAATTTCTGTTGTGTGTTGGGAGTGCATATCACTTTTACTTAAGTGAATTTAATTTATCAAAAGGAAATCTATAAAATTCAAAAAGTCTTTTCCAATTTCTCGTATTCAGCAGTTGTATTTTAGTACTAGATACTAACTGGAAGCTAATACCTGGAATTTGGAGAAGGAAAATTTTGTTTATTTCAATTGAAACATTGCTGTAAAGAATAGGCGTTCACTCTTAGGAGACCCTCATCTGATGGTCACGTACGTATAACATGAAGATAGTACTTGCAGAGTTTTGTAACTATTTATGTTCTCAATTGAGGTTTGTTTCTTTGATTTTGTAACACTAAAGAAGATACTTTCATCCAGCATTATAACATCTTTTATTTGCAATACAGATGATATATTGCAACCTCTTTGAAGTCAGGTTTGCTCCAACCCTGTAGTATACACATAGATTAGTCTTTGTTTAGCATCCATGCAAATACTGATTAAAACATGTTTTACATAATTGTGACCATCTCACAGGAGTATTCACTGTCAAGTTATATTCCAGTAATATTTACATTAGGCAGTAATTTAAAATATTTTGATGCTAAATGAGATAGAAGAAGATCACTTATTACACTGTTGAACAAAACAATGATATGCTGTTGTATTAAGAATTTTTCTTCTTACTTACATGTACCGGTATCTCCAAAATTAAATCAGTGAAGAAGTGAACCAGAAGGAAAAAAATATTAATGAAAGGAGGTTTCAGTGTTGTATAATGGAGTATATTCATCATAATAGACTTACTAAGATTCTTGTATGTGAGGTCAGAGGAATTGTAACTAGTGCTAATATATAGAAATGTAGGCTACTAGCTAATGAGAGATGTCTTACTCCTCTGGGGGTGATAGTGAATTGTCATGGAACTAACTGGAACAGAAGACAGGATAATTAGAAGCAAAGAAAAGCTATTCTGCCAACATTTATCTCTGCAAAAAATTTCCATGAAATCACTGAAATTTGAATGGTCAAATATTATAACATCTCAAAAATAATTTCCTATTGGAAACCATAATTTAATTTCATCAATTGCAAATGTTAAAAACTTTTAAGCTCTTTAGGCTTTTTTAATCGTGAAATTACGAGCATTTCGCCCCAGTGTAGCAGTGGGCTCATCAGTTGGATTGCTACACCTTTCCAAGACTCTAACATAGATTATAACATCTGTCTCTGAAGGAGCAAACACATTCATTATTTATCATAAATAACAGAATCAGGAACAAATGAACTTGAAAATGTGCTTATGCTTAAAAAACATTACAAGATATTATTATATATTGAAGCATTCTGCAAAATATGTTTGATTTCAAAAGATATACGAAGAATTTTTGATGCTGAATGGACCTTGGAACAACCCTCAGATTCAGGTAAAAATCCTGGCTGGAAATCGAACCCAGAGCCTCCCATTAAGAGGCAGCCTCTTAACCCCTAGACTGCAGGATTTAGTTTGTGTTTTGTTTTTCAAAGGAGGTTGAGACAGTATTAGGGAAACATTGCTGGAAGGAAAAATTTGTTATGCTCTTTTTCTTCTATTTTATTTATTTCATATGGTCTGACTGACTGACTGACTGACTGACTGACTGACTGACTGACTGACTGACTGACTGACTGACTGACTGACTAACATCATACTTACCAGAATGATACTTTAAGTAAATCAGATTGGAATCTTCCACACTTCCAAAAATTAAGTTTGATTCATACTTTAATATCAACTGTTCTGATAATGTAGCCAAACTTTCTGTTTTAACACTTCCAAAAAAAAACTATAATTTAATTAAAGAAAATTACGATTTAATTTTTTGGGGGTTATAGTTCTCATTGCGACTTGTAGAACGTGAAATTTTAGATTTATTGTCAATATGACAACAGCTGAGGAATTTAAAGACATGGATAAAACATAATGTAGACATTGCTCCATGGAAAGGAAGCAAGAATATTATGCAGAAAGGTGGTGCAGTTATGAGAGTTGTATTGTCAGATTTTCCATTAAAGCTGCCTGTAATTTTCATGGCAACACTAACAAATATTACCAAAAATTAAGTTCCCAGAAGGAAACCATAATTTAATTCCATCGATATTGAAAATGTTATAAATATTTAAGCTCATTAGGCCTTTTCAATCATGAAATTACCAGCATTTCGCCCCAGTGTAGCAGTGGGCTCATCAGTTGGATTGCTACACCTTTCCGAGAAGCTGGTGGCTAGTGCGCTGTTGAGACACCACTACCAGCCTCTTGTGTAGGACAGTGCAGTGACGGTGCACTAGGGGAAGCATGTGCCTCCACATGAGGAAAGAGAGAGATAAATGTAAAATATGAATTTGGAATTCAAGAGGAAAAATTGGGGTAAATATATCTTAGTAGGAAAAGGAATAATAATTTAATAATGGAATAATTTACCTGGGAGATGTTCGATAATTTTCAAACTTCTTTTAAGTCTTTTAATAAAAGACTAGGTAAATAATTCATAGGGAATCTGCCTCCTGGGCAATAGCCTTAAATGCAGATTAGTGACAAAAAAAAAAAAAAAAAAAAAAAGAGAGAGAGAGAGAGATAAGTAAATAGAAATCTTAGTTTTATTTTGGACAAAATGAACACAAATCTGTGCATCAGCAAGGCCTGTTTTAAAATTGAGACAGTGACAGCTTGGACATACCTGTACATGTGGATAATTCCTGCACAGTCCAATGCCTGTCTTCTGTTTAGCGCTTTTGATAATGGTCACTTTAAAAGTCTGTGTGACCGGGCGAGTTGGCCGTGCGGTTAGGGGCGCACAGCTGTGAGCTTGCATCAGGGAGATAGTGGGCTCGAATCCCGCTGTTGGCAGCCCTGAAGATGGTTTTCCGTGGTTTCCCATTTTCACACCAGTCAAATGCTGGGGCTGTACCTTAATTAAGGCCACGGCCGCTTCCTTCTAACTCCTAGGCCTTTCCTATCCCATCGTCGCCATAAGACCTACCTGTGTCGGTGGGACGTAAAGCCACTAGCAAAAAAAAATCTCTGTGTGAGCGGACGCTCGACGTCCACTTTCCAACAGTTCAGTAGTTGCTACGTGTCTTCATTTGAAGGCCTTAACACTTTGATATGGGGAAGCTGTATCACCAAGTGCTTGTCTTTGGTCCACGTGATGCTGACGATAATTTCTGCTACAGAGATCCTCAGTTATCTCGTATGATTGCTGTTCAACTTTACATACATCTATCTTGGAGCATAGCCAGTAGTACACTTACCTTGTTTGTGCATTGTTAATTAGCCAGCTCTGCACACAAGTATTGGCATTCAGTAGAGTTTTCAAACAAGTATAACAATGCAAAGCCATCTCCATACAGGCCATGAACGTCCTTGGAGGAGTGGAATGAAAAGGCTTCCTCTATCTGTAACCTCAGCAGTAACAAGGGGCAGAAATAGATGATGAAGAATTTTGATAGGCAGAGCCAGGGAGGGGTAAGAAGAGAGTGCTGCAGTCTTTCCTCCAGAGTCAGAGGGCTAGGAGATAGACACAAGGGAACCATCGAACTAGTGCAGTTCTTCTTTCTTATTTACAGATGCCAAACATTGATCCATTAGCAGTTTTCTTTCTCCTGACAAATAACTTTTCCAGAGAATACAATAGAGATATGAATAAGGAGGAATATGAGATGGCCAACAGGGTTAGAGATATGCTAGACACTGGATGTCGAGGACTGTTACATCCATGAAGAGTATGAATCCAGTATGTTTAGAGATGTGCCTGTTGTAGAGGACAGTTGTGGTAAAGGAACAAGTTCGCAGTTGGAATATGTATAATTGGCATCAAAGGAATAAAAGCACAGGTATGATGAGTATTTGAAAGGTACAATATCAGAGAAACTAAGGTGAAAGTACCAGTTTGGGTAACTTTCTGACATCATAGTCCTATATCAATATGAGAAAAAACTGCAAGAGCATGTGGAACACACTGGCAACACCTATCTGGAGCACATGGTATCCGTCAACAAACAGGTCTTCGAAGACTTGTGCAGGATGATTATAGCAAAAAGCATAATTCATAATAGAAGTATTAAACAGTTGGCGTTCTGATATAAGAATGAAGTTGCATCTGCCATCAATTCTACGGCATCCTGCTGATGAGTGAAATTATTTAAACAGAGAAACAGAATTGTGTTTCATGGGATTATGCATCGTATAGGATGAGATTACATGACCCAAAAGACCGATTTACGACAATTATCAGATGACTTTGTTCACAGACTCAGGGATCTGATCATCAGAGGCAACATTCCATCTTCACAGGTACTGAAATGTGATGAAAGTTGCTGAGATAAAGAAGCCCATTTTGGCTGGACATTAAGATGATCGGCTGGCAGCAAACAAGTCTTTGCTGTTAGTGGTTCGAGTGCAGCCACCATTCACTTGTAGTGCCAGTATGAACAAAGACTGTTTGAAATTCTTCCTGAAAGTAGTATTCTTCCCCAGTGTCACAGGTAACGACATTATTCTGATCATTGATTCTTAGAGTGCATACAAATACCGTGTATTACGGAGTCTGCATTAGCTATCACTCCATGGTATGAGACATAAAAAAAGGCAAACTTCTTGAAACTTCAAGAGCTGGCACACTTCCAGTTTTTGACATCCAGATTTAAACTGTCAATCTTGCATGCATTTGACGAAGCTGGATATGTAGATCAGGCACTGGGAGCATTAAAAAAAACAACATATTCTCTTCTTTTCCAGTGCACTAATGATGAATGTATCATATGTGAATGGATCACATTCATGCAATGTGCACACTGCTGAACATTTTGTTTTACAAGTTCTGTTGTAGAACTGTACAAATGTGCATGATATTTCATGTATTTACAAGCAGTTACATTAGTTGTCTTTCTTTTGATGAACCCATTGCCCTCTGGCGTTCATATTTGTCGTGCATTCCTATCCTGTCATGTACTTTCAATATAGTACGTTTGGTCAGGATTGGTGTCTTGACACAAATGTATGAGACTCGTGACCTATGCCCAGCTGCCTTTGCCTCCAGAAATAAACCTGGTACATCATTTTCAGTGTACACCGAGTGGACATCAGGGCTATGTACTGCTCCAGAAGTGGAAAACTGGTTTGTTTTATTTCCTGTCAAAACATGAAGTGTAATGCTTTGAATGCTATAACATACCTGTAAAAATTGTATTTATAAGTTCTATTAACTATAAAATGGCTTTCTCCTTAACAGATCCTCTTGAGGAATCGAACCCATTACCTTCTGGGTGAACTGACCCTTGCTTTATCACCTCAAGTAGGCAGCCCCTACATCAGATATATATATACTGGCTTTAATAATAATAGTAATAATGTAATGCTATTAATTTTATGTACTTCTGACTAATTTTATGGTTTTAGGAGTTATTGATATACCAAGATTTTGTCCAGCAAATAAATCTACCAACACAATGCTCACATTTCTGAGTACTTTTATTTATCACCAGACTGAGCCAGGATTGAATCTGCCATCTTGGGCTCAGAAGACAAGCACTGTACTTTGTGAACCTCTCAGCCCGGCTGTACTGGATGAACTATGCTCCCACATGTTCGGGAGGTACAACATGGTTGCCATGACTTCTTAAATGAACTCAATATGATGAAGCCTATTTAAGTGGAAAACCTGCTTTACTAATATAAGAGTGTTTCTTCATTTCAGAAGCCTTCAGCATTTTGGGCAGTGTTTTATGAAAATAAAGCTTACAGTTTAAAAATTAATTCTTTATCACTGGAATATGTGTAGGGTACCTTCAGCTGAACTAATCTTGAGATGTGGTTTAATGAAATGTTGTATATGTTACATTTCCCACCTACTGAATAGCAGCACATCTGGAGTTACCATACTAGATTATTTATACCCACCAAATCAGGTTATTATTATTATTATTATTATTATTATTATTATTATTATTATTATTATTATTATTATTATTATTATTATTATTATTATTATTATTATTGGAGTGACAGTTACTAAAGTAAGAAAGTGTTTTTGCTACTCTTCATAGAAAATGCCTATTTCAAATATTGTTTGGTCAGAAGTTAATAGCTGTACTTCATTCCCTAAAAGCTGTTGTGACAAAGTGGTAGTGAAGACTGAGGAGCTAGGATACACTCTATAGATGGTAGGTCTATGTTATCTGGCTTCTGTTCCAAAGGATTATTTGCAGCAGTATTGGAAAATGTGTTAGTTGCTAGTGAAATATATTTTTAGAAGAAAAACACTTTGTAATGTTTAGATAAGGTTTGCCCTAATGAAACTGAGACTTTTGTTGATTTCTGTGTAATGGTTGGTTTGGAATACGTGAACATGCAGCAAGTAAAGAGTGATGTATGGGTGATATATCTGCTTAAATATAGCCGCTTTGTTGGTTCAGATAAGTGTCCCAGCAGTCCACTTGATGACGGTTACCCCGAGCGAACAGCATCAAGTGATTACGGTGCAACCATTCTTCAGTGGCATCTCAGACTCACCATTGCTTGCGAACCGTCATCCCTTGATTGCTTTTACTTTGTTTATTTGTTTTTTTATAAGGCTGCCGATTGTGCCTGGCCTGGTTTTGCCACATCTTTACTCATCCATGATGAAATTCCCAATACCATCTGAACATTGTACAGTGTAATACATGCTCATTCCCATACACATCCTTGATATTTACAACTGTGAGGTTCTTCAGTCTGTCAAAACTAATTCAACATAACATACATTTAGAAAAAATATATGAAAAAGAAAACATTTATTAATACATTATGCCTGAAAAATATACCATTAATTAAAAACAGAATGACATGATTCATTCTTGAAAGAACATCGTCAGATTCTATCATATCCCAGGTGGTGGTGATTATTGTTTTAAGAAGAAGTACAACTAGGCAACCATGCTCTATTAACACTAATGAGAGGGAAAAAATGGAAGGGGTCCGACACTTCAAAAAATGAAGGTATTGGGGAAAGTAAGATGAGGGCGTGAAAAGGAAAGACTCCTTAGACCTTGATACTCAATACCGTCAGGGTCGGAAGAGAACAAGAGTTGACCAAGGGAGATCGGATAGGATAGATGAAAGTGAGGAGCCTGGCAAAGTAAGTGGAAGCAATGCCAGGACTTGGCTAAGAGCCCTGTGGTCGCCAATCCATGCTCCGAAGTTCACCACTTAACTGGGGAATAGTTTCATAACATCAACCAGCCAGTGGGTAATTATTCAGTGCAACGCACACTTTGGAATGGGTACAGTAGCGTGCGGCAGAGGTAAGTACAAAAAACAAAAACAAACCCCATGGCACTACAGCCCTTGACGGGCCTTGGCCTACCATGCGACCACTGCTCAGCCCGAAGGCCTGCAGATTACGAGGTGCCACGACGAATCCTCTCGGCCATTATTCTTGGCTTTCGAGCCCAGGGCCGCTATCTCACCATCAGATAGCTCCTCAATTCTAATCACGTAGGCTGAGTGGACCTCGAACCAGCCCTCAGGTCCAGGTAAAAATCCCTGACCTGGCCGGGAATCGAACCCGGGGCCTTCGGGTAAGAGACAGGCACGCTACCCCTACACCACCGGCTGGCGTAGATGTAAATATTCAACAGAAAAATATATTTTACTTGATTTATTTAATTTATGAGTGATATAGCAGAAGTTCAATAGCATTATGTTATTACTGTTTTTCTTGTAAACCCGTAAATATATAGGCCTACATATATACACAGGGTGTTCATACAAAAGTGAATTTAAAAAGTGTTCCTTTCATTATTATGATGACATTTTTCAAGTTTTCAGATATGCATCAATAGATTCTACGTATTTTCTGGTTCATAGGTCATTCAGAAATTGCGCACAGTGTGGTAAATACAGAAGCAAGGGCAAGCACAAAGTGTCACATCACATTCCTCACAGTAGTAGGCAGTTTCCCGTCGCCTCTGGTTTGTCAGGCACACAACACAACGTTTTCTTGAGTGATTCCTACATCTGGTCGTTGGATTCTCAAATAATTCAATGTCTTTCCTAACCAAACCATTATCACGTCACACGGCATAGTTTACCATTATATACCGGTACAGACCAATTTACAAAAAGTTATCAGAACATGGACAGTGGAGTTCACAGAACAACTGCATCGTAGTAACAACAACAACAACGAAGACAACTACTCACAAATTTAGTTATTTCAATGTACATATACACAAATAAATTCTTTGCGAAGAATTTGGTGCAGACCATACGAGGCAACACGAGACAGCTTTTGGACTGCCGCCTAGGCGCGAACTATCAGACTCGCGTGAGACCAGATAAAAATGAACAGGACAGCAATAATCATATCTAATATGAATGGAATTTGTTTTAAATTACAATAGTAGATGGCAAAAGTGATTAAGAATAGTCAGGCGCATATAGGAAGCTAACCCTACGTAAGAACACATTTAGAAGTACAAGAACGCCTAAAGGCGTCAAACCCAATACTCGTGCGACAGCTGTTGACGCCTTTTAAACCCAGTTAAGGGGTTAAGATCCCCTGAGGTCCCTTTTACTCACCTCTTACGATAGGTAGGGAATACCACAGGTGTTATTCTACTGCTCTCACCCACAGGGGATATCATAATATCATACTTTTAATGGTTATAATATATATATTTGAAGTGATGAAAGTTATTAAGAAATGTAAAAACATTTCTGTTTAAATCCAGTTTATACCCTTTTACTACTTGAAAGTTAGAACTAATCTAAATGAAGTGCTCCAGCAGTGCTTGCTCTGTCATTGGCATGAGACCAGTTGGTTAATTTGTTGATATCTTTCCATTACATTATGATCTGGTGGACTGAGATCATATGCTTACATGGGAGCATGATGTAACAGAAAGTTACTGATAAACTAACAAGGGTATTGTCCATACTGTCATATCGAAATAGACAAAAGGTCTGAAATTGATACGGAAATGTCTAATAGAATTGCACGCGTTAGCGTATAGCTCAACATGGGCAGCCCTAATACAAATATAATTGGTCCTTTATTGGACATTATAAGTTTTTGAGCTAACTCATTCCTGGTTGCCTGAGTTTCGCCCCGGTGTGCCAAGTTGGGCTCATCTGTTGGTAAACAGCTCACTCTCAAGAACGCATGGCTAGTGCATACCATGGAGGCTACTGCGTAGGCTACTTGGAGCCACCGGCAGTGCCAATGCACTATTAGAGACTTTGTCTCATTTCCAAAAATTGATGCCTGCCTGGCCATCAGATGATAAAGATGTTGATTCCCAGAGGGAACCTGGTATTATAAATTTGCTCATTCGGAACAAATATTTCAGGTTATTTATGGGAATCAACATCTTTATCATGGAGAGCCCTGGCGACAAGCTGAAGCGACTGAGTTACCTTGAATTTTCTACGCTAGACAGTTGATACATGTTCCTTCCAAAGAGCAGTCATGAATCCGGCTAATGTTTTAGAGTATGCTTTACATTATTTCCGTGAAAAAATTTTCTCCTCTTCCCATGAAATAACTTTGGAAGAAAGGGAGATGAGTCGACATGTGATCAAACTAATTGAAAATCGTCCCATGGGTGCCAGCATCGTTTCAGAGTCATCTCTGGAGAGAAATAATGAGAGTGATAGTGAAAGCAGCGACACCTCATCTGCATTATCTGAAAGAGAACGCAGCACATCGTTGCCAGGAACAAGATGTGTTACGGATCCGATTTTGAGCCCCAAGTCTGATTCCCTTCATTCCAGTGAAGAGACACCGCAGTCAACAAGCAAATCTACTAGTTCAAGCTATGCTTCCGGTCCACAGAAGAAAGTGAAACAAACTGTAGATCTTGCGTACAAGAGAAAAGCTTTAAATTTATGGTAAAATGGGGGAGGGGTGTAAGAAGCGGCTTTCATTAACCACTGTTCGCAAAAGTTGTCATAAGGTAACGTCACTACAACAACTGTACAGGTGGAAGAGCCAATTAGAATCTGCATCAGTAAGCCCCATTGAACACAGGAAATTGATGCATACAAAATTATTTTCTCGCTTTACAGAACCAAGAAGATTGAAGCGGAACGTATGAAATGAAGACCTGCGACTGAGGGCCTTGGAAATTTCAAGAGAGATTTCAGTAGGGCAAACTAATTTCAGCGCATGTGCTAGTTGGTACTCTTTTTCCCGAAATTATTCATTGTACTACAGGAGGCAACTGGAACTTTTGGTCCGAGAGTTTCCAAAGAAATGTTTCATGCTAGAAATATAATTGTAACAGCCACAAAATCACTTTTAAGAAAAAGTGCAGAATAAAAAGTAGAAGAATTACAAAATTTGTATCCCGTATGTATCTGCAAGAATAAGACAAAAAAGTCTCTGAGAAATTTGTGGAAGCAGTTACAGAGAAATTTTTAGACTACACCCCTTCTTCAATATACAGTACTGATCAGAGTGGTTTCATGCGCGAAATGAAAGTGAAAAGGACTCGAGTAGCCCTGCCTGTCTTAATGTAGCCAGGCGCAGGTAAACGGTGGGAGTAGCCTGGACTCTTTTGTTGGTAAATGAAATGGCGTATGGCTTTTAGTGCCAGGAGTGTCCGAGGACATGTTCGGCTCGCCAGGTGCTGGTCTTTTGATTTGAGGCCCCTAGGCGACCTGCGCATCGTGATGATGAAATGATGATGAAGACAACACACACACCCAGCCCTCGTGCCAGTGAAATTAACCAATAATAGTTAAAATTCCGGACCCTGCCGGGAATCAAACCCTGGACCCCTGTGACCAAAGGCCAGCACGCTAACCATTTAACCATGGAGCCGGACATTGTTTATTGGTGAGAAACATATAGAAATAATTGCTCAATCAGTTAGTGCACTCACCCATTCGTACACAATTATGCCTACAATTAGTGTGGCCAGTGCTCTTTTCCTGAAATTATTCATTGTACTACAGTAGGCAACTGGAACTTTCGGTCTGAGAGTTTCCAAAGAAATGTTTCATGCCAGAAATATAATTGTAACAGTCACAAAATCAGGGAAAATGGGGGGGGAAAAGGAATTCAAATATTGCCAACAGTATAGAAATTCTCCAGATTCCTCCTGGCACTACAGGGAGAATACAGCCCTTGGACAAGTTTTTTTTCCGGCAGTGGAAGGCTTTGTATCGCCGCTTAACAGACATTCTGCCGACTTGTGAAGACTTTCAATTTGATGTTTATCAGAGAAACAGCATACTGAGGATGCAGTCCTTCATTCATTTTCAGTTTTCTTCCCCACAGTTCAAGGACTTGATTAAATATTCATGGTTCGCTACCAATTATACAACAGAGAGATCTCCCAAGTTTGAAGTGCCTGCGAAGTATTGCCTTCCAACAAGTAAAGAAAACTGTGAAGAACAATGTGGCCTCAAAGCGCATATTCGTTGTGCATGGTGCCAAAAATATTTGTGTTTTTATCATGCGATTAACGCACCTCATTTACGGTATGTTTCACATTCGTTCCATAACAATAAAGTTACTGGCACGTAGCAGCCTGCCAGTCCCCCCCCCTCCTCTCTCTCTCTCCAGCACAACTGCAACTCCACTCCGTTGTGTGCCGCACAAGCCAGCAAGAAGCATGGGTTTTCCAGTAAGCTGCGTTTTCACATGGATTTTGAATCAAGATTTTGAAACTTTCTAGTTCGAAATGTCAGCTAAATTTTTGTACATCGCTTTTTTATGGGTCTCCTCATGGTCTCTGCGAAATTCAGTTGTCGATTTTGATATGACAGTGCAAGGTGGTGTAATGCTTTGTCATTGGGGTGAGGCCAGCTGGCTTACTTCTTCAGCCGTAACATCTTGTAGCAGATTACGATGCTCATCGTTGTTGTCTAATGATTAAGAAATGGAAGAACTCATGTTCTTTAAGAACTGTTTGAGAATCTTAAAGAAAAAAGTCTCAAATGAGACGAAACATGTATCAAGGTATGTTTAATATATTTTTATATTAAATAGTTTTCATTTGTAAAGTGAAGTGTATTGATTGGGTGGACCATTAAACCTAATACTAGTTCTTAATTTAAACTGTATCGATACGGATCTATATGTTGAAGTTCGTAAATTGTAACAATAGAAAGCCTGTACCGATGACTTCTGAAGCTTTAAAAATTGTAGGAAGTTAGAGATGATTTGTTGAAGCTCAGTCAAATATTTATAATGACATGTTTCAAGATTTAAATGAAACTGAAGGTTTTTGGCTATCATATAAAAGTAAACAAACCCAAACAACACTAACATTAACATTTTTAAGTGAGCAATGGAATCACTGTATTGTTATATGTGCTAAATTGTGTATAAATATTGTAAATGCTGTTGTTTACTAGTGATTATGTAGTATATTTTCATGTGAAAAACTTTCATCTACAGTACAGGACAACATGGCAGCTGTTAAGGTACGGTAGAATGCATAATACCGGGCGAGTTGGCCGTGCGCGTAGAGGCGCGCGGCTGTGAGCTTGCATCCGGGAGATAGTAGGTTCGAATCCCACTATCGGCAGCCCTGAAGATGGTTTTCCGTAGTTTCCCATTTTCACACCAGGTAAATGCTGGGGCTGTACCTTAATTAAGGCCACGGCCGCTTCCTTCCAACTCCTAGGCCTTTCCTATCTCATCGTTGCCATATGACCTATCTGTGTCGGTGCGACGTAAAGCCCCTAGCAAGAAGAATGCATAATATTGTAATAATTAGGGGGCGGATTTCTATGACCTAAAAATGTATGAAATATTTATGCACTTATGACCTAAAAAAACATAAAAATATGACCTATAAAATTCAAAATATGACTTAATGAATAACATCTATGTTACATAGAAGCACTTTTATTACGATTGCTACAGGCTGCAATTAATTTAGAGTTTAAAACATGTTTAATTCTTCGAAATCTTTAACCCCAAATCAACTAAAATGATGAATATTTCATGAACTCGTTAAGGTTACACTGCGTACTCCTAGGCAAGGACGGACTCTGTGGAAGACATAAACACTATGGTTAATTTCACTGTTCAATATTCAATCAGTTTTAATTTATACACAAAACATATGTTATTTGAATGAAACATTCATACCTGATCTAGTCTCCATTATCAGAATTGTTGCAATTTATGACCACATGCATCTTAAGATTGTTGAATGAGAATCCCCTCCTGTTGTCGCTGAGTATCGTCTTGTAGCGAGAAAAACTTCTTTCGACATCACATGATGTAACGGGAACGTACTTGCATAGAGTTAAATCACTTGGAGAAAATTCTTGGAAATCTGCAGATGAAGGGTTTCCACAAAGAATGTCACTTATTCCACGCAGGTACACAAGTCCACTATTTTTTTCCAATATATTTTCTAATTTTCTACACACCCTAGATGCTATTGTTCCTTTCGCATGCTTTAATTCCTGTTCAATGCACTTTAGAAGATCCAGTGCATCGCTTAGTTCTGCAACTGAAACTTCCAGTTGCGTGATTGCTCCAGATAAAGAATTAAAATTGGACTTTACGTAAGCCAGGTCCGCTTTTAATGTTGTGCTTGAAAATAAATCTTGAGTGGTTTTTATGGAGGACAATTCTGCAGAATCAAAAGACTTCACGATCTTCTCCACGACATCTAAGTTGTTGCAATAGTACACTGCGGCATCAAGCCAAGTCCCCCATCGCGTTATAACTGGCTTGGGAGGTAGGGGTAGTGAAGGTGCATCTTCTTGAAATTTGTGAACGCGAAGCGGAGCTTTGACAAACACTTTCTTACAGTTCGATATTAATTTATCAACTTCAGGGTAGCTACTTCTAACTTCTTCAGCTGCCCTATGCAAGGCATGTGCAAGACCTGTCACATGTATCATTTTCGGGTATAGCATTTTAAGTCCCTTGGCTGCCTTCACCATATACGGAGCAGCGTCAGTTACAAATAGAAAAATGTGCTCTCTCTTAGCCCCGTTTGGCCACAACAGATTCATTGAATTGTCGAAGAGAACTGCAATGGTGGAATGGTTTGTCTTCTCTAGCACTTCACATGTCAGGAGGAATGTATCTCCAGGCCGGTCTTCCTTCAGCGTGCCAACGATCACATTTGCTACATATCTTCCATCCACATCTGTGGTCTCGTCTATTGAAACCCATATCTTACTGTCTCCCACGCCACGCCTTATTATATCCAACATCTCTTCATAACAAGGGGTCAGATAGTCCTTCCTGAGAGTAGATTCGTTGGGAACAGGATGCTTTGTATATTTTTCAAGAAACTGTCTGAAGCTTCGGCTGTTAAGTTTCTTTAAAGGGATATTAGACGAAACCATCATCTTGCAGAGATCTTGTGAAAATTGTGAACTCTGAGAACTTGATGTCGGGGTTTCGAATAGCAGACGTTGCCTATTTTCGAGTGCAGAATGTCTAGTTACACAATTCTTATATTTTACAGTATTACAGTGTTGTTGCACAGAGAAGCGTTTTTCGGCAGTAACTTTTACCTCACACAATTTACAGAATAATATCACTCCATCCGTACTGAATATGTTTTCACCGAACTCGCGAACAAAACTTTGCAACTTTCCACAAATTGAGACTTTCGTTTTAGGCATATTGAAAGGAAATGAATGACTGAAGCTCCCTAATGACCAAGGTCATTCAGTGTGTTGAAGGTGGAAGAGGGAAGGGGAAGGGGAAGGGGAGGGATAAGAACAATGACAAATAACTGCAGAATTACCTCTGCTTCCATGTAAACGATTGCCCGGTTTCCAGGAATTGACCCAGCTAACAAACAATAGCTCCTACCTGTTAGAAACATTCCATATACACTACTTTATAATAGTTCTTCAGTAGTATATCCCAGTCTAACCTGAAAAATAATTTCTAGAGCTTATTCTGATTTTTATAATACGAAATTAAAATGAAAATTACCAAAATATGCCGTTATAATGATATTTTGTTGAAAATATGCCAAAAAACTTAAGAAAGCCTAAATATGCATTTATATGCCCAATAAAACATGTTTAATTTTGATTATCATGCTTGGAAACGTGTTGAAAATGCAAGACCATAAGATATAATGTTAAGGGAAAAAATATGACTGGTCATAGAAATCCGCCCCCTAGTAATAATTATCCATAACAATGAATTTATTAAATCTGTTGAATTTATACACTACTGATTTTCATTAAAATAGTCATTCTTGGTTAATTCAAATTTTGGATAATTCAAATTTTTTCTGATTTCCCTGGGAGTTCGAATTAAAAACAGTCCACTGTATTAACAAATATTAAAAGTGTGCTTTGATAGAATCTGATGGTGTTCTTTCAAGAATGAAACATGCCATTCTGTATTTAATTATTGGTATCCTTTTCAGGTAAAATCTCTCTCTCTCTCTCTCTCTCTATATATATATATATAAAATACGTCCTGGCTGGCTAGCTGACTGGCCGACCGACCCACCCGCCCAAAACTACTGGACATAAAAAATGAAATTTTGAGGATACATTTATCTTACATTGTAGGTGGTCACTAAGGGAGGATTTTTGGATATTTCATTGCTAAGGGGGTGAAAATGGAGGTGGGTTTTTAAAATTAGTGTATCTATATCTCAAAAGCTTAACAGTTTAAAGACGTAAAAATTGGTGTTTGAAATCTTCTTTAAAAATAAGGAAACAAGTATTTTTTGTTTTCGGAAAATCCTCATAAGGGGTGTGAAAAAAGGTGAAAAGGGGGTCAAGTACCTGTTATGAGGATATTTATATCTCAAAAACTGAAAATGTTACAGTCTTAAAAATGGGTATTTGAAATCTTCTTTAAAAATAAACACGTATCTTGTTTGTTTTTGGAAAAATCTTCTTAAGAGCCAGGAATCACCAAGGGGTTGAATTTTTAAAATGAGTATATCTATGATATATCTCAAAAAAATGTAATATGTATCAGACATGAAAACTGGCATTTGGAATCTCCTGTAAAAGTAAAGGAACATGCATAATTTATTTTCTGAAAATCCAGTAAAGGGAAGTGTTAAAAGAGGTGAATTTTTGAAATGAGCAATCTATAGTATATCTCAAAAACTTGACATATTACAGACATGAAAATTGGTATTTTTTAATATCTTCCAAAAATAAAATAACACTTTTTTTTGTTTTCGGAAAAAGAACACTGGGGGGGGGGGGGGGGCAAAATGACCGAAAGAGTGTTGAATAATTTTTATTCGGATGCTGGTACCTCCAACATTGAAGATATTACAGACGCGAAAATTGGTATTTGGAATCTCCTTTAAAAATAAAGAAATACGTGTTTTTTTTGAAAAAAGCACTTAATGGGGGGGGGGTTTAAATGACTGAAGAAAGGGTTGAATTATTTTTATTAGGATACTAGTATTCCAAAACTGAAGATATTACAGACGTGAAAACTGGTATTTGGAATCTCCTTTAAAAATTTAAAAAAAACATGTATTTTTGTTTTTGGAAAATTTACTTAAGGGGGTTGTTAAAAGGACTGAAAAGTGAGTTGAGCTCTTTTTATGAGGATACTTATATCTCAAAAACTGATGATGTTACAGACATGAAAATTTGTATTTGTAATCTTCTTTAAAATTAAAGAAACATGTATTCTTTTGTTTTTGGAAAATCCATGTATGGGGGTGGGGTAGGTGAAGAGAACTGAAGACTGTGTTGAATTATTTTTATGAGGATACTTATATATCAAAAACTGAAAATGTTACAGACGTGAAAATTGGTATTTGGATCTCCTGTAAAATTGAAGGAACATGCATAATTTGTTTTTTGAAAATGTTACAGACGTGAAAATTGGTATCTGGATCTCCTGTAAAAGTGAAGGAACATGCATAATTTGTTTTTTGAAAATCCACTTAAGGGGAAGTGTTGAAGGGGGTGCATTTTTAAGGCATATCTACAGTTTATAAATAAAAAACAACTTACCACATATTACAGACATGAAAATTGGTATGTTTAATCTCTTTTAAAATAAAGTAACACGTATTTTTTATTTGGAAAAATGCTTAAGAGCTGGGGGTTGGAAAAAGGGCTGTAAAAGGGGATGAAATCTTTTTATGAGGATACTTACGGTATACCTGAAAAACTGAAGATGACAAGGACATGGAAATTTGTATTCAGAATCTCCTTTAAGAAAGAAACACGTATTCTTTTGTTCTCAGAAAATCCAATTAAGAGGGGGTGGGGGGTAGATAAATGAATTGAAAAATTAGTTGAATTCTTTGTTTGAGGAGACTTAGATCTTCAAAAACGAAGGATGTTACGGACGAGAAAATTGGTATTTGGAATCTCCTTTAAACATAAAGACACGCGTATTTTGTGGTGGGGGAGGGGGGTGGAATCTACTTACAGGGGTGTAAAAGGAGTTGAGTTATTTTATGAGGACGCAAATAAGAAGCGGGCTTAAAACAACACAGCCCTAAGGGGGTTATGAATGAGGGGTGAAGAATGATGAAAAAATATGCATTTATATGAAACCGTTGGAATTATGAAGTTATAATTTCATATGATATCCTAGGTGTTAAATAACAGAAGGTTTGAAACAAATTTAACCAATCAGAGAGTTAAATGGGGGTTAAGATCCGAAAATAAATATTTTCATTCCTTCCTCCAAAACGGTTTAACAAACGAAGACAAAATTCCAAATCCTAGGTGTGAAATAGGAAATAATTTTTAATGTTCCAATCAAAAAGTGTTAAATGAGGTTAGCTCGATAAACAAAATTATTTATCCCACCAAAATTGTTTGACGTACAAAGTTGTAATTTTGCATAAGACCAATTTCATGTTTTTACTCGTATTGAACTTATTTTATGTATTGAATTGAACGGATAATAAAAATAAGAATTTGTAATTACAAGTTGTAATTGTACGAAAATTTTATGTCCTAGGTGTAAAATATCGTATACTTCAAAATATTTCTCCCCTAAGGGGGTTAGATGGTGGTTGACCCTCAAAAACACAGTATCCATTCTTCCGAAACCCTTTCAGGCACTAACTTAGTTTTTTTTATGAAGGTTGGTCTTCTATACCCTATATATTAATAAATATTTAAAAACATTCACCCCTTAAAAAGTATTCAATCCTCCATTGCTGTTCGACGTACAAAATCAAAATTTCACAGGTTGGTCTATTTTACATCCCAGGTTAGATCAGAAAATAAATAATCATTCCCCAAAACAGTTTTACAGGCTCAGCTGACAGTGGACTCTCCAAAATGTAAAATCTTGAATAATAATTGTCTGTTTAGAGCCGTAGCAAAGCGCGAGTATCTTGCTAGTTTGTTAATAAATGTTTTCTTTTTCAGGTGTTTTCTAAATTTATGTTGTATTGAATTAACTTGGACAGACTGAAGACCTTAATGGTATAAGTTAAGTCAAAACTGACGAGGAATTGCTTATATTATAACAAAACAAAAAAATCCTTCACATGATGGTAAATGTTGGCTCTGCTAACACCATCTGCCACCATAAACTGAATAACTGTTGCTGGGCAATTCTAGATGAATTCATGGCAAAACCATACCTGGTCACTTTGCTTCCGCATGTACAAACAGCATGCTAACACTTCCCGAAAATACCAAGATTTCTTCTTGATATACGTAGCCATCTAATGATGCATGTGCAGTGTTCTCTTTCTTTGAATAACAACACTCATACCAAAGTCTTGGTTTCATTTGAGCAGCCCTTATATATGTAGAAATAGAGAAGGTGAGCTGTTCATTCTAAGAGATCAGTTAGTTGTCAAGATAACTGAAAACCGTGGGCTTCATTGAGACTTTAAATCATTGCAGGTTCTAGATGGACACGCATAAAGATGTTCCCTCATTTCCACTGAGATTTGAACTTGGGCTGTCTGGGTGAAAAGCCAGCGGCCAGGCCACTGCACTAATCACACACCCCACTAATAATTATGTTGTTATTTTTACATCCCACTAACTATTTTTTATGATGTTTGGAGATACCAAGATGTTGGAATTTCATTCGTCAGGAGTTCTTACACATGCCACTAAATCTCTGGACATGTGATTGATGTATTTGAGCACCATCAGATTCCACCGAACTTAGCTGGGATCAAACCCACCAACTTGGGCTCAGAAGGCCAGTGCTCTACCATCTGAGCCACTTAGCTCAGAAATAACAATGTAATTGAATGGCTGTTCTAAGTGCTAACAGGCTTAACAGATGCTAGGTGTAGGGGATTTTGTCTCTCACGAATTCTTCCACATTCCAGAAACCTGTAGCACAGAGTTGTCATATTTGAATATCCCTAAATGCCACCAACCTCATCCGCAATCATACTTGCTATCTTGGGAACAGTAGGCCAACACAGAATGTTCCATTAAGTAATGCAGGACAGAAACCAGTGTTACATAGGGGAGGGATAAGTTGTTTGAAATATACTGATATTTGTAAAATGCTGTATTACACTTGTTAACATTTAATGAAAGTAATCCTCTCATCAGTGATATTTAGAGTTTCTGATTTTTAGCATTTGCAATAAATGCAAAATATGTTGAAACTTTGTCAGTGTATGCGCCTTCATCTTATATAGCCCCTACAAGTGGTTTTTAGCGATTTTGAATTAGCGATAAAATACTAAATTATACAGTTTATGCAAAATATTTGGTTTTATACAAAATAAATATATGTCTTCTTAAAAACTATGCATTTTCTTAAAAATAAGATATAGGCTATGTTGTTATTTATTTCCAGGGGAAGAATTATTATGGCGCCTTATCTCTTTCTATGTTTGGAATATTTTTCAACAGCCAAAGAGAAGTGCAAAGAACAACCAATCAAACAGCTTAATACATTTTCAAGGACACACATTCATTCACCTTGTGTTGACCCTTGATCATAGTTGGTTATTCTTATTCTTATTGTTGAGTTCTAGTTCTGTTTTAAAGTACGGTAGCGATTTATTGTCTGATAGCCATGGGTAGAAGCGAAGTGATGATCAAACAGCGTGCCGAGAGTTGCAAACCAGAACATTTTTATATAAGCAAGTAAGGTAAGGGTGTATTCTGCTGAAAGGCAGGTCCAAACCTCCGCAGAGGTGTGCCTGAGCCGGAGTTTATGTACGGTAGTTTGGCCAGTTCCTTTCCGCTCCTCCATTCCCAACAGTGCGTGGCAACCCATCCAAATCTTGAGCACGCCCAATGTTGCTTAACTTTGGAGATCTCACGGGATCCAGTGTTTCAACACAGCTACGGCCGTTGGCTTTATGTAAATGATACAGATATATTTGTGTGCCGATTTTGCAATCAAATTATGCCTTTTTTTAACCAGTTTGCTACAAAATGCTAAATTTGAGTAGTATAGATGCTAAGTCTGACAGAAGAATCAACAGCGACTGAGTAGACAACAATAAATTGGAGGAGATGGAGAAAGAATATAGATACATGAAGTTGGAAGTCAAGAGAATTGTACGGGAAGAAAAAGAGAAAAGTTGGAAAGAATTTACAACTAAACTGGAAGAAGACAGTAAGGGGAATATGAAAGATTATGGTCTAGTAAAAAGTAAAAGATCAGATGAGGAAGCAATTACAGCTCTGGAGATGGCAGATAGGAATGTAGTTTGCAATATGAAAGATATCAGGGATACAATGGGACAGTATTTTGACAAGCTCCTAAATGGCTCTAAGGCGATCTCTGTTGAGATGTAGGACTGAAAACAATAGAGGAAGATATCCCAATTACATGGACAGAAGTAGAGCAAGCTCTGCATAAGATGAGAAGTGGTAAGTCAGGAGGAGCTGATGAAGTTACAGCTGACATGATTAAAGCTGCTGGCCCACCAGGAATACATTGGCTGTATAGAGTTCTCAGAACAGTATGGAAGGATAACAAAATATCTGAAGATTGGGCAAAAGGGAAGATAGTTCCTATCTTTAAGAAAGGGAGTAGAAGGAAAAGTGAAAATTACAGAGGCATTACCCTCCTATCACATGGCTTTAAAATTATGGAGAAGATCATTGAAGCCAGAGTAAGGGATATACTAGAGCCTATCTTAGAAGAGGAACCAACATGGCTTTAGGGCTGGAAGAAGTACAACAGATCTGATATTTGCTTTGAGGATGTTGGCGGGAAAACACTGGGAAAGAGGAAAAGACCTAATTATTGTGTTTATGGACCTTGAAAAGGCGTATGATAATGTTCCTAGATCAACTATTTGGAAAAGTCTTAGAAAACTTGGTGTACTGGAGTACCTTATTAGGAAGATCCAAATGCTACATACTAATTACAAAAGCTGTGTCAGTATTGGAAATGGTCACTCTGAATGGTTCAATACAACCACCTCTTCTATTCATAGCAGTTATGGATACCATTTTAAAGGAAGGAAAATGTAATAAAGATCTTCAGGCTCTGGTGTTTGCAGACAGTGTGGCAATAAGGGGTGAAACAGAGGAGGGAGTGCAAAATCATCTGAATGCATGGAGTAAGAAGTTTGATGATATGGAATGAAATTGAACCCATCAAAAACAGTAGCATTGAAAATCAGCAGACATAATACAGAATGCAACATAAAAATACAGGACTACCAATTTGAAGTAGTATACCGATTCAGATATTTAGGAAGTGTAATGGCTAGTAATAATAAGAGCACCGAGCTCGATAGCTGCAGACGCTTAAGTGCGGCCAGTATCCAGTAATCGGGAGATAGTGGGTTCGAACCCCACCGTCAGCAGCCCTGAAGATAGTTTTCCGTGGTTTCCCATTTTCACACCAGGCAAGTGCTGGGGCTGTACCTTAATTAAGGCCACAGCCGCTTCCTTCCCATTCCTAGGCCTTTCCTATCCCATCGTCGCCATAAGACCTATCTGTGTCGGTGCGACGTAAAGCAAATAGCAAAAAAAGAAAAATAATAGAGCTGAGATAGAAATAACAAACAGAGTAACCAAAGGCTCTAAATTTTACAGTATCGTTAAACACCTACTATGGGATGAGAAGGTCCCACAATGAACAAAAATGATCCTGTACAAGTCATATTTCATTCCCATCCTTACATATTCTCTGGAAACCTGCACACTAATATCAAAGGATTGTAGTAGGATTCAAGCCTGTGAAATGAAATTTCTTAGAACTGCCCTCCAAAAGACATGACTTGATCATGTGAAAAATGATGAGGTCCGATCTAACCTAGGTCTAAATGAATGGATGGAGGAAAGACTTAGGTTTGGGCATGTTAAATGAATAAATAGCACAAGGTTACCATGTGCTTATTTGGAAAAGAGAATAACAGGTAGAAGACCAGCTGGAAGACCAAGAAGAAGATGGATGGACCAACTGAGGGAAGACATGGAGAGAAGAGGATGGAATTGGGAATGTGTCATGGACAACAAAATCTTCTTGAATAGGCTACTTTGGAAGACGCTCGTTTTCAAACACCCTACCCATGCTGGAAGGGCAAACCGATGATGATGAGATGCTACAAAACGCTCAATCTCTGATTTTTAAATGCTATAAACCACGAACCCTAGTGATATTAAACTGTTAGTAGTGAAATGTATCAGGATATGCGACCATAATGTTATGGGAAATTAAAGTATTATTAAATGTTTATAGACAGAATTAGGGCCCCTGATTTCATTATTGACGTACCATACTAAATTCGATCAGATAAAGGATAAACTGGAATGTATTTCTATTACTTCTGAAAACAAATGCAAGTTCCATATAAATGATTATATATATTTTGGTGATGATAGATCAGATGATCTAGCAGTTATATTCTTCCCTTAAGAGGTAAAAAAAGAGAGCCCACATATATTTTAGACATTGATATTTTATGTAGTCTGCATACTAAATCACTAAGATTATGAAAAGTAATATATCTTTTTTAATTATAAATGGTCCAAGAGATGCTATTGTGTGAGAATTTTGGCTTGAAAGAAGTCCTTTATGTTCCATTACGTTCCATTAATTAAACTGATCTATGTCTTTAGAAGTGGGCCAGTTGTGCAGAGATTCAGTCCCTCAATCTTGAGTACAGGTAGTGAACAGCTGTACAACTGCACCTCACAGCCAGCTTTGTGTGGAATAATTTCCAGTATTTGATTCTTAATTTCCTGCATGGCACATCACTCCAACAAAACACAAGAAGTTGCCTTAAATGACTAATTATATGCCAGCGAACTTCCAAGACGAATGAATAGGTTTCCAAAGTATGCAATGGGCAGATTCCTTTTTCACTGTCCATAATGCCTTGGAAATCAAACTTCATATGACTGAGTTGAACTAGGTTTAGAAAATCATACAGTGTACTGCATACCTGACACACAAATACAGTAGTGTTTCTTGCTACTAAATTTGCTCGCAAACACTCAAAATATAACTTTAGTTAGTTGCATTTTTATGCACTAGAGGAAAATGTTGTGATATTTTGCTAGTTCTGAAAGGAAGATCTCATAAAACTATGAATAAGCTTTTTATTTTATTGAAACCTCATTCATGAACAGTGTAAAGTAATTACTTGCCTGTAAATGGTTGTAATATTAAAATGAATCGTATATATCATGTATAATTAATTGCACCAATGTCTTACAAGCAATTTTTAGTTATTCTTTCAGAATTGTTGGAGAATATATATTTGAGGAGCATTATGTTGCTTATAAAAACTGCATAGCCTTTTGGGTTGACCAATATTGTTATAAGGTAATAGTGAACTCCTGCTTTCTGACTATTTAGTATATCAATAATTTATCTTCTTGGTGTAATGCATTATACTTGTACTGGTGTAAATTTCAAATGTTTATCAGAATGTGATATTAATATTATTTGCTATCAGGTCATATTGCAGGTTGAGCATTTTCAGTGGGTGATAAATAATAAAATGGAATTTGAAACATACAAGAAACTTGTACTCAGAAAGAGTTTACAATACTAAAAGTGAAAGTTGCCCATTGGCTGCAGCTGGAGTAGTCTTTAATTGAAGTGCTTGTTAGTGATACTGTATTATGAAAATATAGTTTCACTCAGTGTAATAAACAACTATTTACTGGGCTAAAAATAGCATAATAAAAAGTGCATCTTCTGAAGAATGTATCTCGGGCAGTTTTGTTACTAATACAGTTTAGTATTCTGATTGAGTTAAAGAGAGATCATTTTATTGGAAAGTATTCTTCAACTCATTATCCTGAAGCATATCCTAAATAGGCAGCGATGTAGTGAACGTAACAAGAGTGATGATAGCTAAGAACATTGTCTCTGGCCTTTCCAAAGGGAGACTATGGTTCAAATCCCAGCCAGTGCATGTGTGAT
Source organism: Anabrus simplex (assembly GCF_040414725.1). Lineage (NCBI taxonomy): Eukaryota > Metazoa > Arthropoda > Insecta > Orthoptera > Tettigoniidae > Anabrus > Anabrus simplex. Next base: position 700,072,752 of record NC_090266.1, on the reverse strand, counting down.
TTTTAAACTGAAATCTCATACCCTCGTGGTTCGGATTCCATGTAAAGTGGGATGTAGTGTGATGCTATATTCATGATATTAAGAAAAGGCAAAGCCACCTCCATACAGGCCATGAAGGCTCTTGGAGGTGTGGAAGGTATAGGCTTCCACTATCCATAACCTCAGGACTAAGTGGGTAACAGTGGTTAGCTCTCTGGCTGGCAATGTTTGCCCCCGGGAATTAACCTGGTACTCATCTTTGGTATAGGCTGAGTGGACCTCAAGGTCATATGACGTTCCAGAATTGGAAAAATATTTCTACTTCCTGGCTGTGAATGGAACCCACATCCTTCTGCATGAACCAAGCTTGCCTTTATTGCCTTGGCTAGGCAGCCTCTTACAGTCACAATATCAACAATCTGGAAAGATAGGTGTAAGCTTGCTTGCCTACTTTCTTGATTTTGGGTTGTGAAGGTGTGTGTTTGTTATGAAATGGATGTTGACATTTTCCTTGTTTCTGAAAGTGCTTATAGACATCGGAAAGTACTTAAATACCCAATGTTAGGTGGATCTTTTGATAACAAGGCTTACAAAATTGTATCATCTGGAGCACATGCAGAAAGATTGTGAGGAAAAGGAATAAATCAATTAGGGATAGCTAATTATTAATTTCTGAAACATATTTTCTCTGGTAGTGTTTGGATAGTTCAGAGCAATCTCTTGCAATACCCTGGAACCATGACTATCCATCTCTCAATTAACTGATGAATGGAATATCCGTTACCAGGATACAGAGACTGGTTTTTAAAGAGGTGTAAAAAAAAAATAATCCATGTACCATTCTTTTCACCTTTTCTTCTTGTTCAAGCATTTCTTAGAGTTTTTTTACAATATTGGTTTTATGTTGCCCTGACACAAACAGGTCTTATGGCGATGATGGAATAGTACAGGACTAGGACTGGGAAGGAGACGACCGTGGGCCTTATTTAAGGTACAGCCCCAGCATTTGCCTGGTGTCAAAATGGGGAGACCACAGAAAGCCAACTTTAGCACTGTCAGCAGTGGGGCTCGAACCTTCTTGCAGAGTATTTCCCAAGTTGACATAAAAAGTGCAATTCCACAGCCTTTCAGACAGCTTATGTATGTTGCTGTCATTGCATCAGTAGGAGCCAACAAGAATCGGAAACCTTCATGTTTATCAATTACTGCCATTTTCCAGTGGAGGGTATTGATTATGTATTGAGAGAGAGAGAGAGAGAGTGTGTCTCCTCTGCCCATAAGGTTGGTTGGATCCCCTACAGTTCCACCATGAACAGTCATTGATAGCTTAGGCATCAATGAAGAGACTTACTAGAGGAATGTAGTAGTTTCCATTGCTTTCCTTGTTGCACCAGAAGGTGCTATTACCGTACTATACACATAAGCCTGCCTAGGTCCCTGAAATGCATGCATCAACCTGCCCTTCAAGTGACACTTTCACACTGTTCATAACAGGGACTGGCTGCATGAGGAATGGCATCGCGAACATTGCTCATGCATCTCAGCTTCATGTTTTCAAAAGCAAGGCTGCTACCAGACAGATGAATGAAAGTTACAAATTTGTTCTAGTCCATACCAGAAAACATGGTGCACTGTAAACACTATATCTTGCCAGAAATAGATAGGTGCATTATCTACTTGTTTATTTTTTCTTCTGATTAGAAAAGTAAAATCAGCACACACACTCCCTCGTAAACAGCTCTTGGTATAACTTCTGGAGTGTCATTCAGGGTTCTGGATAAATTCTGTATCAGAACCATAAATTGTATTAAATAGTGAATAGTTTGTTGTGGAAGTATTTGTTTAACCGTAATGACCATAAACATGTTTTTTTGTCGTCATCCTGAGTGTTACTATTTTTTCAAGAGTTAGGCTTCTAAGTTCAAGATTGACTGACTCCAGCTCAGGCCAGTGATATTTTAAGGGTGCTTAATATGAGTTAACCTCATTTTGATATTTGGGTATATTACCTCTGGTCTCAGAAATGGCTAATTTTTTAATGCATTGGCTTACAAATAAATTATTACTTTGATATAATAAGAAATAGTTACCTTCTGTTGTGAAGTTTAGGAGGCCCAGGATCAAATTTATGTTGCAATTTTTAAATAGTGACAGTTTTCCTAGTGTCGATGTTTTTAAATCTCGCTCTTTTTTCTATTTTATTTTTTACCAAGGAAATATTGTGGATTCTGATTCATAAATTCAGTTCCAATCCTAGTTTTTAATTTAAGCAAATTTGTTGCCTTATTAATATACGCGGGGGTACCCAAAAATAACCAGAATAACATTGCCGTGGGCAATGTTCTGTAAATTTATGAGAAATGTTTATATAGAAATGTGTAGTACGCATTTCTGCCGCTATGCATGATAGTGCAACTCATTGCCAGTTCAGTGCCGCCTGTGTTGTCGACCTAGCTTGTTCTGTTCATCTGCAGTGATTGTATTTGCTAGCGTTGTTTTGTTCTTGTTTCATTTTTTTAAATGGCAATTTTAAGTGAACAACGTGCAAACCTTTTATTGGGAAGTTTTAAGAAGATTGCATAACAGTGTTTGTAAAAAAAAAAAAAAAAAAAAAAAGACCCGATTTGTGGCAGGCAGGAGACTGGTTCGTCCACCACGACAACGCACCTGCACACACAGCCATCTCTGTTAGACACTTTTTGGTTAAAAATGGCGTGCTTCCACTGCCCCAGGCCTGACCTGGCTCCGTGTATCTTTTTCTTATTTCCACGCATGAAAAGGGGCATGAAAGGACACCGATTTGATAATATCAAAGAGGTCAAGAAAAAAACAAGGGAGGAGCTGTCAGCCATTTCTAAAAATGACTACAAAAAAATTATTTCGAACAGTGGAAGCACCGGTGGGACAAATGTGTTAGTTGTAATGTAGAGTATTTTGAAGGCGATAAGGTGATTTTGTAAAAAAATTCAAGTTTTTAAAAATAATTCCTTTTTTGGGTACCCCGTCGTACTAATTTATTGACTGGAAAAATCTGATTTTACCAGCATTCTTAAAAACTAGGAAATTCTGTAAATTTATGAGAAATGTTTATGTATTGAATGCCAAGAAATTTGTATTGGAAATGGAACTGAACATTTAAACTAAATAATTAGCAGCATAATCTCATCTTATATTTACAGCAAATGTTATGGGAAATATTCCTTTTCCATAAACAAGAATCAGGACATTTTAATGGTTGTGATGCCTTTTCACATTGGGGAAAGTAGTGACTATGTCCCCAAATATAGACAGAAAAATGTTAATCCAATGAAAAAAAAAGAACACCCTCCTCAGAAAATGTTGAATGATAAGCTAATTAAAAGAGGAAAACCCTGAAGAAGGCTTCGTTGATAATGAAGTTAAAAATCTTTGAACTGAATAAATCGCTGAACATCATCTGAGTTTTAAATAATGATACTGTTTTTGTTTTTATGAATACAGTAATAGCTTCTGCTAAAGATTTGAGATACAGCTCTCTGCAAAATGGTCAGAATGCACAGTTTTTGTGCTATGTACACAATTTTATTTTAAAACCTATCATATCTAGTTTAATAAATTTTTGTATTGTATGTTATATACTTCTGAAGTTTGATTTTATTTATTTTATCTTTATCTCATTAAGGTTACCACTTTTCTTTGATCCCCCAGTTTTATATCTTTTAAAATGCAGTTGCTGATAATGAAGCTTGGATCAGATAACTATATTACTTAGAGAAGAATATATAGTTCCTTTAGTCATAACACTAGCCAACATGATTTTGCGGTAAAATAGAAAATATGTAATTTTTATGAAAATCGCTGCCCTGGTTCCAAAAATGATTTTTTTTTTTTCCTATCACGTCTAGTTTTGACGCAATTCAGTATTTTAGTATCTGCTTGAATTCGTAAGATGTAACGTTGAGAGATGTTCTCGCGCAACTTTTTTTTTTTTTAATACAATTATGTGATTTGATTTGTTACTGTTTGCATTTTATTATAGGCTTATTGCTGTCTAAATTTTCATTTTGTAGTTGTAGGTTTCCTGGTAAATTAATAACAAACTCCCCCAGATACGCAATAGACCGCGAGGTATGTAGGATTGAAGGTAAGACATATGAGCGTTTGTCTTTCATCTTAGACCACTTGAATAAAGAAACGTGTTAAAAGCCCCAGTCCTTATGCAATGTTTATGATGGACTGATAAAGCAGTTTCCTTTCAGAGATAACAGTCCGAAAGTAGTGTACTCACGAAGATGAACTTGTAGTTTGTACAGATGTTCCCAATTTTCTACGTCAATTGGGAGAGAAAGAGTATGATCCTAGTAACTGGCATGTTTTTATTGACTCTTTGCTTCATAATACAAATGTTCTGGCATCCGTACCACTTGCACATTCCACGAAAATGTCTGAAACATACGAGACCTTAAAGTTGGTGCTTGAAAAAATTAAATATCATGAGCATGGGTGGCAAATTTGCGGTGATTTGAAGATCATTGGATTGTTGCTGGGACAACAAAAAGGCTATACAAAATGTCCCTGTTTCCTATGCGAATGGGATAGCAGGGCATGGGATAAACACTGGGATACAGTGAATTGGTCAGAAAGGAAACAACTACAACCAGGATCCAAAAATGTCTTGAATGTAAGTCTTATTGACCGTGAAAAAATTCTACTTCCACCCGTGCACATCAAATTAGGACTGATGAAACAGTATGTCAAGGCATTAGATAAAAGTAGCCTATGCTTCCAATATTTATCCACTAAATTTCCCTCATTATCAAATGCAAAAATCAAAGAAGGCGTATTTGATGGACCACAGATGCGTAAACTGATGAAGGATATAAATTTCACAGACACGATGACCAAAATTGAGAAAGAGGCATGAAACGCATTCAAAGATGTTGACTAAATTCCTTGGCAACATTAAGGACGCTCAATACAAAGAAATTGTAAGGAAAATGTTGGTAAAGTTTAAGGAACTTGGTTGTAATGTGAGCCTTAAGCTTCATTTCTTAGCTTTGCATCTGGATTATTTCCCTCCTAATTTAGGAGCTGTCAGTCAAAAACAAGGTGAAAGGTTTCACCAGGATCTCAACCATGCAAAACGACGCTATCAGGAACGTTGGGATTTAAATATGATGGCCGATTACTGTTGGTCGGTTGCACGAGACTACACTTCTAGAGATCATTCGAGAACTTAAAAAACCCGGAAATTCCACGGTAAACTGGAAACCTGCACATAATGTAAGTAACCAAACTATGTATGTTTAACCATGTAATTTTTATTCAAAGTACGGTTATATTAATTTAAAAGCAACTGTACAGCCGAAACTAAATAGGCGCTTTATGCTTCAGTTTCACGAATTTCAATATACATTAAAAATATAATACAAACCACCTACTTGCTTACAAAGCAGCATTTATGTGTATTTAATGCATGCAAAATATGATTACGTTTTGCAAGCTGAAATTTACATTAATGTATCAAATTGAATCAATACTAAGTATCAACAATTTTACGTAAGAACAAAATAACATTTTGTAAAATTGCCACTAAACCAGATGTGATACGCCAAAACTATTTTTTTTTTCGAATTCTGCGTTTAGAAATTCATAAAACCCACCTATTTTCGTTTTTACCGCACAAAAATAGTTTTTTTTTTTTCAGGCTAGTTTAATTAATATTATACAAAATATGATAGACAGTAATGGTGTGTTACTGTATATTATTGGACAAATTAGATTGCAATTGATGGGTCTGCATAGCAAAAATTATTTTAAATTGAACATAGTATATTTTTGTTTCTTTCCAATAACCCTGCCATGGAGGAAAAACAAGTCCTACCCAAATATTAAGAAACCTGCTTCTCTCTTGTAGCATGACTGTTATTTATTGTGGAGTTGAAAAGTATGATTAAAAAAACAGATTGGAAACTGTAGTTTTCCTAGATTAAAATCCTGGAAGCTTTTTCAAATTGTCATTGTGAGTAGAAATATGAATAAAAAATATGAACTGTCTGCAAACAGGTATGTATTTGAATTTGATCAGCTAGGAGCTTTGAATCTGTTTTACAATATGCCATTATTTGGTTCTTGTTTCCATAGTGTACATTACATGTCATAAAAATACCATATTGTCACATATTCTGTTATAAGGATTGACTAATTTTAAACACTAATGTGACTATGTACCAGTATGCAAGGGCTCATATCATTGCTAGAATTTGTGAATCAGAGGTTCCCTACCTAGTTCCTTGTCTCCTTTTTGTCTGTTTCGCTCCTGTTGCTCTCCCATTTTTGCCTTCATCTTTCTGTGAAATATTTGCAAACCTTAATATGCTTCCACTCAGCTCTCCACCCTTTTCTCTTGCTCTCTCTTTCTTTCTCATGAATGTTTTCATAGGACCACTGAGATAATTTCCTTTGTAGCCATCTTCTACCCTCAGTCAGGTGCAATACAGTGTTGAAATATGTAACTTCTGGCAAAATTTGTTGCTTTAGCCCCAAAACATATTTTCCTGGTCAAAATGCTCTCAAAATATTGTGTGTGGAAATCATAATTGCTAGGAAGTGCTAAATTTAAAGTACAGAATGCAAAACATGATCGGCCTTTGTTATGAAACGTACTGGAAAATTTAATGTAGTGAGTATTGGAATTTACTGATACTATTTCTCTCTGTGATTTTTAAAAAAATTTTCTATTTCAAAGATGCCATTTATGTGCATTTTTTAATAAAGTGCCTATAGAAGATTGATAGTAATAAAAACATTATTCAATTGGTCTGCCTGTTTTTCTGTTGTACATTATATGTGACTTAAATAAAAATTAGGAACCCTCGCGTGGGGCAATCTGAGGTCATGCTGTGTAGACCTTGTGGTATATGTAATGTGTAAAAGTTGATACATCTGTTCAGTTTTATGCAGTAAAACTTGTCCAGTGTAGAACTTGAATGAAAGAGAAATTTGACCAATACAAATGGATCATATGATCCCTATGCTAGTGATAGATGCATATTACATTTTTTAAAGATGACTGTTGAATCATGACGTCCAAGAGGTCATTTATAATACAGATGTATATTTTGATTGTTCACTTTTGTCATGCTGCCCATTTTCATCCCATCCAGAAGTTCAGGTGATTTTATATTTTAAAAGATCATTTAAGATTGTGTAAAAAACCTACAGTCTAGAGAAACAGGGTTTCTTGTACTAATTGCCTTGCGTATTTCAAGGGATCAATGATTTTTATATTCCATAGGAGTAATTGATTCATTAAACAGACTACTCCAGTTCGTGTATGAGAAATTCAGATTAATGTTGAAATAGAAAGTCATTAATCAAAATAATTTATGATCTTAGTAATTTTAAGCAAAAAATTGCATTTGCTCAATATAATTAGCATCATATAACTTGTAGGTTATAGTATGATCTATACATTTGAATCATCCTATTTAAAAGACATTCTCAGATAAATTGGAAACGTAAGTGCTACCTAGTGTGCATTGATCTCTCACTTGTAGAATATATATATGAGGAAACAGTAATTGCAGGAGGTAAGGATGTAAGGAACATAACTAGCTATGAATTTGTAATTAACTTAAATATACACAATGGAGTTGGATTATGATGACTTCAGCTAATATGTAGAATAATCATCATATGCTGTACGGACTGGGAGTGACTCAATAAGGTACTGTATGGTGGTCACAGATGTCTGGAGCAATACTGTCATAATGCCTGTGCATCCCACAACTTCTGTAAATGGTCCTTCTCAGGACCAACCTGCAAAGTTACTAGGACCTTCTTTACGAATAAGCCAAATAAACATTGAAGGCATATCCAGATCGAAGAGTGAAAATTCAAAAAACTCATACTGCGACTGGGGAACAGCTAAGATTGAGAGGAAGGATCCCTGGTTATATCGCTATTGGGGCAACCTACCACCAGACGTATGGGGCAGCAACCTATGCTTGTTCAAACCTACGAGATGTTGAGCTCATTTCAGCAACGGTGACTGACGATGTTCACATGGTAACTGTTGACATATCGTGCACCAAAGTGGTAAATGTGAATAAACCACCATCTGTGGCTTGGCCAAATGAAGTGCTCCTTGCCCAGAATCATCCAGCAATATATGTCGGAGATTTCAATAGTCATCATCTGAACTGCAAATGTGATGATACAGATGAATGTGACTCTCAACTAGTCACCTGGGCTACACATTTTTTTTGATGTGAAAGATAGAGGAACCTTTAAGTCAGCCCGTTGGAAGAGAGGATACAATCCTGATCTTTGCTTTGTCACTGAAGATGTAAATGGTATTGTCCTGCCTACTACAAGGACAGTAACAGAAAACTTTCCCCACAGTCAACACAGACCTGTCATGATAACTACAGGAATACAAATAGCTTTGGTTAAAAGCACACCTCGACCACGCTGGAATTTCAATAAAGCCAAGTAGGATTGCTTTTCAGAAGATCTTGACAAATGAGTCAGATTCATATCACCTATTCAGTCTAACTACGAACATTTTGCTGGACTTATTATCACACTTGCCAAGAAATATATTCCAAGAGGGCTGCAGAAAGTGTATGTTCCTGGATGGAATGAAACTTGTGAGACACTCTATGAGGAGTATTTACAGGGTGGAGATCCTGAAATAGCAAGTGCTCTGTTACAGAGTTTAGATGAATCTCGCCAGCAGAAGTGGAACAATACGGTTGAGACTATGGACTTCAAATAGTCCAGCAGACAAGCCTGGAGTCTTCTCAGGAAACTTACCGGAAACAGAACCTGCCACAAGAGAAATGGTTGCATCACCCCCAACCTAGTAGCTGAACATATTGTTAACATGTCACGAGTGCCCTCTGATAAGAAACATACCGTCCAAGTAAAGAAGTTGCTCAAACAACAGAAAAGCAACTTGCAGGAGAACTATATACTCTGAACCTTTTTCACATCTGGAAGTAGATACTGCTATTAAAAGCCTCAAACCTGGTAAAGCTTATGGCTTTGATGGGATATTTCCTGAGTTTCTGATACATAGTGGTCCAAACACAAGGCTCTGGTTGGCTAAATTCTACTCTAATATCTTATCGTCTGGACATCTGCCATATGAATTCCGGGTAAGCAAGATCATTGCAATTCTAAAACCCGGAAGACCAAGTCGATAGCTACTGACCAATAGCATTGCTGAGTGTTTGCTATAAACTCCTTGAGAGACTTGTGTACAATAGGATTAGTTCGGCCATTAAGGAAGTGATCCCAGTAGAGCAAGCTGGATTTAGGCAGAACCGAAGCTGTGTTGACCAGGTGCTAGCACTAACAACTCGCATTGAGGCTGGTTTTCAAAGGGGTACTAAAACATGTGCAGTCTTTGTAGATCTAACGGCTGCATATGATACTGTGTGAAGGCAGGGATTGATGTCGAAGCTGCAGCGAGTTATCCCTTGCAAAACTAACCACACTGATCAACAATATGCTAACCGAAAGGCTCTTCCGTATTGTCATGTATGATAACGTTAGTCGTCTTAGGAAACCAAAAAATGGCCTTCCCCAGGGATCAGTATTGGCACCTCTTCTATTCAATCTCTACATATCGGATATTCCTGGGACAAAATCAGTAAAATTCTCTTATGCAGACGACCTAGCCATTGCCATTCAACATCCAGGTTTCAGCCATGCCGAGGCCATTCTGACGTCTGACCTGAATACACTTAGCTCACTTCCGAAACTGGAGACTACAACCCAGCATGAATAAGACAGAATCTGCTTGCTTCCATCTCCACAACGAGTTGGCTAATACAAAACTCCAATTATGCTTCAATGGCTCAGTGCTAAAGCACAATCCTAATCCAAAGTACCTCGGGGTAACGCTAGACTGAACCCTATCTTATAGAAAGCATCTTGAAAACCTCGGATCTAAGTTCAGATCACGTAATAATATTCTATTTAAATTGTGTGGAACTTCATGGGGTGCTTCAGTGGACACATTGCGACGTACTGCGCTTGGCCTCAAGTATTCTACAGCTGAATACTGCTCTTCAGTATGGCTTAACAGTTGCTATGTGAAGAAAGTCTATGTACAACTTAACACCACCACGCGTATCATCTCTGGTACTCTGAACCCTACTGCAACGCACTGGCTGCCAGTCCTGTCCCACATTGCTCCACCAAGTCTGCGACGTTCAAGAGCCCTTGTTCAAGAATATGATAAGAACTCTACCCATCCACAGGGATGTTGCAGATCTCTGGAGACAAAGGCTGAAATCCCGTAAGCCACCAGTGAAAACATCTAAGAATGGATGCTGGTTTCAATTTAAAAGAGGAATGGAAAGAGCAATGGTTTCGTACAGCTCCTGAGTGGCCAAGCCTCTTTAATTCAAACCACACCCCAGCTGATGTTAGTTTGCCAGTTTGCCAAGAAGAACGTGGTCATTACTAAACAGGTTTCATACCAATTGTGGAAGATCTGCATTCTCCCTTCACCAGTGGGACTCTCCAGGGACTCTCCAGGGTTGTAATTGTGGTGCGTTGGTCCAGACCATGCATCATATAATGGACGAATGCCCTCTGCGTGCCTATGGTGGAAACCGGAAAGACTTTGCTGATGTCTCAGTATCTCTAGTGCAGTGGATAAATAATTTAGATATCCATGTGTAATTGTTCCCTACTTAGTACCATGTATTCTTTGCAGGTTTTTTTGTTTGTATAATATTGTATATACTTGTCCATTATGTAAATTCCATACACTTAATAATAAATAATAATAATCCCACAACAGCATGAGGGTATGTGGCTGGGTATCCATAGAGTGAACACAACTCGATTGGATTCTACTCTGCGGTACTGACGGACCAGGAAAGTACTTGCAAGTCTTGGTCATACACCTTCAACCACTGTCAGACATTTCTAGCATTGTGATGGTTGCATTGTCCTGCTGGAGGTTCCCATTTGCTCCAGGGAAGACAATAAACATAAATGGGGTCTGCAAGGATGAATTCGTAATATAATCAGTCAAGAGTGCCGTCCACATGGAAAAATTGTCCCAGAGAATGGCATAAAACATTACCCAAACCATAAAGCTGCCATTGCCAGGTTGTGTCCTTCCAGCAATAGAGTGTTTACTGTTTGCTGTTTCCCATCTAACATGCCAACATCCATTCATTCAATGAAGCAGAAAATGAGACTCATCGGAGAAAGCAATCCTTCACCAGTCGGTTGAGGTCCAATTCGGATACTCTCATGCAAATTGAAGTGGACACTGTCATGCAAATTGAAGCCTTTTCTGCCAATGCACCTTGTTTAGCATAAGTGCAGTGAAATCCTTTTGCTTTAGAGCCCTTGTAACACTGCAGGATTTGCTGAATATTTCTTTTAGACACATGTCTGGTTGCTGTCTGGTTCAGTTTGACAGTGAACAACTCCACTGCAGCATGCCAGTCAGCCTTCTCACATCTTCGTATTCGACTAAAACCTTGCACATCAATGAGACGTGGTTCTCCAGTTTCCACCTAGGTTAAAAACAATGGGGTTATTTGTCACTCACAATAAGCTTTCACCACGGCACCACAAGAACAGTCTACAAACTGTGCCATTTCAGAAATACCTTTGGCCGGAAAGCCAATAATCATTTCTTTTTACATATCGGACAAATAGCCCATTTTACCCATGTCAGCAATGGGTAATATGTGTACAGACAGCCTGTCACTCGAAGCACACTTCATGGGCTGCATGCTGCAGACATCAAATATAGATAGTGGTCATAGTAATGTAACTCGACTGTGTATAACAGCAAAGGCATATTATTAATCTCTGCATAATTCTTCAGAACAATTACTCATATAAATTATATGTATCTTATTTTTGTGAACTTAAGAATCATACAGTCAGTTTCTTGGCATGGAAGATTATGATAGAATATAATAATAATAATAATAATAATAATAATAATAATTCATCTACTATTGTTCTTAAGAGATGCCAGAGTACTGGTTCTTTAATATGCCAGATGCAGGTCTCTTACATATGAGCCCTTTCAAATGCTGACCAACATGATAGAATAGAAGAACTTCAGGAGGAGGAGGTTTGGACTGGGGAAAAAACCTTGATTTTCCTGTTGATTTATTCTTTTTGTAATTCTTTGTCTGCATTTATGAAATTTAATCACCCTTCATATCCATGAACAGACTGCTAGAATTTTAACTTACAATGCATAAGTAAAAATATTTTTTTTATTATACAGAAACCTCTCTCTCTTTCTTGGAATTTTGCTGTGAACAAGTTTTACTGTGTGTGAAATTCAGAGCATGGATATTGACTGTATACTTAAAATACGTTTGTTTCTTTAGCTTCAACTTCTGGAATGAATTTAACAAACTGATGAAGAAGATTGGGCGTCCCTTATGTAGAACTTTCACTAATTGTGAAACTGTATTTCTAAGAAGAAAAAAAACAGCCTTTTCAGCAATGAGCTATATGATCTCAAACTGGATTAATTTGTACAGTACCTATATAGAAATCTAGATTTCCCGTAAAGATTCTCGAAATTCACTTTTGTTGCAAAATACTAAGTTGTTTTAATACTACAGTAAATGCAATTAAAATTGTAAATGAAGCTTCACAGTAATTATATCATGGCTCATTCTCTTTGCTATGTGCTGTGAATCTATGAAGTAGTGTGTCAAGTGGCATCAAATTTACATGATGGACAGTGTGTATAATGTTCCTGCCTTTAAGTGAGAGATATTTAATATTAATCATTGAAAAGGGATGGGTTCAGAAGTCCAACATACTTTATTCAATTTGTTTCTTTTATGTTGAATAATTTTCATGTCTACATGTGTATTGTATTTGGAGTAAGTAGCAAAATAGGATTATTTAAAACTTCTTATTTAAACATATCTTCTTTGAGGACAGAATATAATAAAATGTAATACAAGACTTTGCCATGTGAAATTGCCACAAGTGCCTCCTAGGCTCTCAAATTAGTTTTATTTTTCTGCATATTATAACTTTAAAAATTCAGTGAAATTTCCTTTTAGGTGTGCTCTAGTAACTTAATTCATATTTCTGGACCAGTTTACTGTAGTTTCATGCAATGATGGTGCAAAGAAAAAAATGTAAGTCATATAACATACGTCCTTTCCCTAGGTATTGATGAATAAAGTGTTATACTGTATTATTTTGTATGTTATGGGATTTCCTGTTAATAATGGTCTTGTGAAATTAAGGTAAAGTTACTTATCTATCTTTTTTTTTAATTAGTAATTATAGTAAAACAATGTCCATGTTCTCTAATGTACCACTTTTATGTTAGTTTGGCAATCTATAGTGCATAAGCTGTGGAATAAATAAAAACAGCAAAATGTGGCATGCTTTCAGCAACTTTTTGCACATCACATGTTTCAGAAAAACAGAGAGTGGTTTAGCCCCCATATAGAAATTCTGCCTTTGCTGAAAGTAAAACCCATAGGTCTTTGTTCTGTTATTCACTTGTCCAGATGTTGCTTGGTTGTAATTCCAAACTACTCATCAAACAGCCTGGCATTGTGCTTGAGCCTAAACATGAATTTATCAAACTGCATTAGGTAGGGATGATTCATAAAACTATTATAATTATTATAATAATACTTTAAATTTGAAACTAGTTGCATTTTTACTGGTTGCAAACCTTTTACTCTTGTTTTGTCACACCAACATGGACAAGTCTTACAGTGACTATGGGGTAGGTCAGGGCTAGAAGTGACCGTGGCCTTAATTAACTTACAGCCTGGTGTGAAAGTAGGAAACCATGGAAAACCATTTTCAGGGCTACCGGTACCAACAGTGGGGTTCGAATCCACCAACTCCCAACCATGTACCGGTAACCAAATCACTGGATGCAAAATATTGTTTGACAAAGAAACTGCCTGATCCATTCCCTCAAAAATATAGTGTAACCTTACTTAAACTCACTGCACTTGAAAGCTGTGCTGCATTTTTTTTTTTAGTACATACTGCTGACAGAAAAGAAAAAGGCACCACATGTAAATATCTCATATTCCTGTTGATGAAATTTCATCTTCCCTTTTGTCAACAAATGCAGATACAACACCACATTATTATTAACATTATTAAATAATTTAGATATCCATGTGTAATTGTTCCCATGTCGCCATCCATTAGCATATCCGGATATCTAATGGGGATATGAGTTGATAATATCGTCATTTAATTTGTGAATCCGTAAAAGTAAAATTGTTTTAATATTTAAAATAGGTAGTAAAAACTTAACCTAAGCTTAAAACTAATTGTACATACACATTAAACAACACTATAAACATGTATATAAAACACTTGGTGAATTTAAAAGTTCTTGTCTTGCGTATTCTTTCTTCGGACTTCCTAGAGTCTTGTGCGTATATGTTTTTGTTGATTTTGAGCTCATAAACAGTGGTGTAGGTTCTTGAAAATGTTCTGTTTTATTGAAAGATGTCTTCATGTGAGTTTGTAATGAGAACACAAATCATTAAATGGTCCAATATTGTGGACAAATACCATATGTGGCTCAGCTGTAGAGTTGTTCTTAAAAAGTTTTGAAGCAGATGATGAAGTCTTGGTTTTATGGATTTTTGGTGATAACTTCTTCCTTGTCTATATTTGTGTACCGGTGCTATGGTTATTGCTGTTGTCGTTTGGTGACATTCTGTTTGATAGCTCGTTGCGTACTTTTTACATAAGTAACAAACTATTTTTTTTTTTTTTTTGCTAGGGGCTTTACGTCGCACCGACACAGATAGGTCTTATGGCGACTAACACAAACTAATGCCAATAGACGTGATACTATCTTTGTCAGCTGATGATGGCCAAATAGGGTCAAAACCGTTAGGGATGTAAGTCCATATTTACAATAAACAGTATAACAAGGTGGAATTTCTTTCATATCCATATAGGCCCTACATGTAATCAGTCAGTACCCACGAACATGAAACTCATAAATAACGAACCGGGCGAGTTGGCCGTGCGGTCAGGGGCACGTGACTGTGAGCTTGCATCCGGAAGATAGTGGGTTCGAATCCCACTGTCAGCAGCCCTGAAGATGGTTTTCCGTATTTTCCCATTTTCACACCAGGCAAATGCTGTACCGTACCTTAATTTAGGCCACGGCCGCTTCCTTCCAACTCCTAGGCCTTTCCTATCCCATCGTCGCCATAAGACCTATCTGTGTCGGTGCGACGTAAAGCAACTAGCAAAAAAGAAATGTTATTTCGACGCTCGTGGAGAAATTGAAGAAACAATTTCAATAGATTATCACGTGTCATAGAATGTTTCATATTAATGCTGTGAAATGAATATCCATTGTTATATTGGCAACAAATGACTCAATCTTTCCTGCCTCAACAGTCAGCCTACTGTGTTTCATTATCCATAACGATTAAGGTTCATTATGCAGCGTGAAAAGTAATATTTCGTCGCTGCCAGGTCAAAACCTCCTATGTGAAATATTTTAGATTAGAACTTTGGCTGGTAAGGTTCTGTCATCTAAGGTGCAATATTGTGTGACTATCGTCAAGGCATTCTCACTCTTCATACTGTATGTGCTGTGGGTCAGTATATCTCCAAAAATATTATCACATAGGAGGTTTTGTCCCGGCAACGACGATTTGTTCTTCTTAAATACCTTTAGGGATGGGAATTCTTAAATGCCTTTAAAGATGGGAAACGAGAGTGCATGTCTCGAGAACTTCTCAATGTCTTTGCCGATGCGACTTTTGAGAATCGTATGTTCTTGGCGTCACACAGTACACCGACAAGGGAACATCGGCAATGTTAAGTCGCCGATCGCGATGAAACTTGGAAAACACATTGAGGTACACGTAAAAAATATGTCCGCATCAATTTGGGGTGCAAACATTCATTAGGGCGTTAACTACGTGACCTAAAAGTTGCGACATTTCAAATTCCGTGCGATCAGCGATGAATACCTACTGGCCAATGCTAAGCCGGCACTCTGCGTGCCTGGAGACACGCCTCTGCACCTCCTCCCCTCCCCCATTCCAATCAGTTCGCCACCGCACGTTTCCGCTCTCCCCGCGTTTGACGGTTACTTACCTGTTGAACGGGACCGGCTCTATACTTCGCTTCTTTTCGTACTACAATTATTGAAATCCTTTAAATAACGTTCCGTTTCACACATAATCATAACAAATAACCTAAACTAATATACCCATATTTTATTCAAATGTTATATTTTCATTCCTGCTAATTCCGGTGAGTTGTCATATTCGTGGGTACAACTCCGAGTTAAGTACCACCGGGCGTGGTCAAACGTGGGATGGGGTACCGCGTCCTACCTACGCTTAAATTATTATTTACTTCTAAAATGCCTTAAAGCTGTCGGTAGTGTCCTTTAGAGTGGGCATACGTATGGAATTAATTAAATTAAATCGCCCACCACTAAATAAATCTCCCACCTTTAAACAACGTTAAATACCTTTTTATATAAAGAAATTACATGTCCGGGTAGAGGATCTCAATGAATGTAATGAGATTCGGTACCTCGGGATATCAAAACCTGGTTATAGGTCCAGATCATCTTTTTATGTCCCTTTCCCGCCACCCACTTTGTGTACGCTATCAGTTGTGTCATAACGAAACGACATCGCAGACGACAACAACAACAATTATAATCTCCGAGTTTGAAACTACTGGTATTTTCCGTATTGCGTACTCTGGTATAAGGAATAGGCCTATATGTAGAATGTTTTTATTTGTACTTGTACTGAACGATTTATTTATGTTTTGCAGTGACAGGCACAACACATTTCAATTGCTGCAATGGTTGTCGAATATAAATAATGTTAATGCATAGACAACTTTGATATGGGTATGTAGTAAAGTTTGACGTAATAAGAAAAGCCTTGAAAAATAAAAAGGATTTGCATTCATATATGCAGTAGATATACAGTAATCACAGGCAGACCTGTAGTCTTACTTTACCGTACTTTTGCGTTATAGCTGACGAAGGTCTGTGTATTGAACAAATACCGATATTAAAGTATCACACTACAGTCTTCTGGGTATAATGGCAGTTACATACGCAAAAAGGTAAATGGCTATTGTACGAACTGGTACTACAACAACAAACAATTACAAGGCAACACAATAAAAGACTCCGTATACATTACATCGGGCAAACTCCCCGTCAATAACTGATAGTAAACAGAAACAATATTTGGTCTATTCGAAACATTAAAAAATAGTGATAAGAAAACCGAAACAAAACACAATTAACAACAGGCACCATACTTTTTTTTGCTAATTGCTTTATGTCGCACCGACACGGATAGGACTTATGGCGACGATGGGATAGGAAAGGCCTAGGAGTTGGAAGGAAGCGGCCGTGGCCTTAATTAAGGTATAACCCCAGCATTTTCCTGGTGTGAAAATGGGAAACCACGAAAAGCCATCTTCAGGGCTGCCGACAGTAGGATTCGAACCCACTATCTCCAGGATGCAAGCTCACAGCCGCGCGTCTCTAACCGCACGGTCAACTCGCCCGGTGCAAACGTTTTCATAAACATTTCAGAAAACGTAAACTGACTAATACAATGTGGAAATTACAAAGGACAGATATGAGGACGGCTGATAGAGTACGCAAAGTGTAGCACCGGTTCTCTTCGACAGCTAAGCAGCCGGCAAGCGCGGGAAGAAGGGAAACGTGCGGTGGCGAACCAATTGGAGTGGGGGAGGGTGGGAGGAGGTGCAGAGGCGTGTCTCCAGGCACGCAGTGTGCCGGCTTAGCATTGGTCAGCAGGTATTCATTGCTGAATTTGAAATGTCGCAACTTTTAGGCCCCGTAGTTAACGCCCTAATGAATGTTGGCACCCAAAATTGATGCCGACATTTTTTTAGGTGTACCTCAAGGTGTTTTCCAAGTTTCATCGCGATCGGCGACTTAACCATTGCCGATGTTCCTTTGTGAGAGCGATAACGCTTTGACATCACAGTCCACCGGACAAATTGAGATGAGTCAGGAGGCGGTTTGCTCTTCTGTTCATAGCAAAGACGTATATGCAAGCAGGAGAAAAAAGGAGGCCTAGGTCTCATTTACCCCAGTCAGCATACAATGTGGATAACATAATGTGTTATTTCATTCGACTCTGAGCCTTTGATCCATGGTGGATGGGAAGGATTGGCCTCCTCCTGCGCACAATATATTTAATGTAATATTTTTAGCACACATTGATACCCACCGGAAAAAAATCATTAACCTAGAAGCATTTCACATAAATTCCAGAAAATAAAGTGCATTTTAATATTTGATTCCAGTGTATTAGTTTTAAAAGAGCCGGGCCGAGGGGCTCAGACGGTTAAGGCGCTGGCCTTCTAACCCCAACTTGGCAGGTTCTATCCTGGCTCAGTCCGGTGGTATTTGAAGGTGCTCAAATACGACAGCCCCGTGTCGTTAGATTTACTGGCACTTAAAAGAACTCCTGCAGGACTCAATTCCGGCACCTCGGCGTCTCCGAAGACCGTAAAAAGTAGTTAGTGGGACGTAAAGCAAATAACATTTAACAGTTTTAAGAGCAAGGATACATCATGCATGATTTGCTATTTGAGGAGTCGTGATACATTTCAAAACAGTCGAGCATCATCTTGTAGCTCTTCTACTTTGCAGGGTGTGTTTGTAGCTGAAACTATGTTCTGTTGTCCTTCATTCCTTTTTAGCTAATTAGTAGTCATCAGTTTACTGTTAAATACAACTTTTTTAAAAGAAGAGAAATCATCATTCAAAGGAATAACACTCAAGTTTTTATTTAATCGTGAATAACATTTAATCTGTTTTTGAAGAATTCCTGGGGCATGCGTCATCATAGATTAAATGAAAACGGCATCCTTCTTTCTTTTTCCTCTTAATGATAATGTTATTGGTTTTTACATCACATTACCTGTATTTCTTCTTCATCATATCTTCCTGGACTTCACACAGCACTAGGTCCAGTCACTACTTAGTTCTTTGAACATATTGTATTGTGCTGGTATAAATGAAGCTATCAGCACAATAGTGGCCTAACCCACATTTTAGGAAAAATTAAGACATTCAGGCATAACATCTCTTTATACCCTACACTCACGTCCTACAGTGGCCATCAACTGGGCAGCATGCACAATGTGGCACCACACATGTTGTTTATGCACCATGTAGTTCCATGCTGGCCTATGCCACAAAGGCCACTATTGCTCCGTTTATGCATAGGGAGTAGGCCGGTGGTACATCATACCATGAGTCATACAATAAACTGACAGCCGGCGGAAGAGAAAACTTCAGTAGATACTAACAGTATTGTGGTCGACACACAGCAGTGGACCTTGTGACAATGTAGAAGCCGCATTGCAAGGTAAGGATGATGTTATGTTCCCTTGTTGGACTAAATGCCCCTTAATACTATGCGATATGAACAATTATGCAGATAAATACCAGTTTTAGAAATATTTGGATCTGAAATTATTACCGATGACTCAAGTGGAATATATACCTTGCCCTTCCAGCCAGTGTGCAAGTATTACATTGGACGAATTATGTATCATATGTATGTATATGTATAGAGTGAATGTGAAGCATCGCGAAGACCGCAAGAGATTGGATCGTGCCCCCTATATTACATTAATAGTAATGTCAAAACAAAGAGAACCCGCTGTGGGCGGGGGACGCAGACGAAGTATACGCCCACGGTATCTCCTGTCTGTCGCAAGGGGCGACCAAGGGATGATCAAATTAGAACCATGAAACTACTCATGATTTGTACCACCAAGCGGGGAACACCATGGGTCGCTTTTTCTTGCGCGTAGTACCACTATGGGTTTGTGATTAGTAGCAAACGAGAGCGCGACGGCTTTTACAGTATCTGTGATTAGTAACAGTATATGAGCGACACCATGGGATGACGGAACCCATGGCTCTGGCTTGCCTATGATTAGTACCCATTATATGAGGAACACCACGGGATAGTACGAGTCCCTCTGGTTAGTACACTTAGGTGATAAACACCATAGGTTTGCGTTGCCTGACAATGGCGCCACAATGTGCGAAATACAGTAGGTCTGTAATACATGTGCGAATTTCATTACCTGTGAGTAGTACCATAATGTGTGGAATACAGCGAGTCTACGCTATTTTTGATTAGTACCGCAACATGACAAATACCATGGTTCTACTTTTCTAGCGATAAATACCATTATGAGGGGCCGATGACCTGGATTTTGGACCCGTTTCGACAACAAGCATAATCGATTCAGCATCGTGCTATAGAAGCAGTCCCTTGGTCCGTAATACTATTGTTTTGTGCGAGCTTCTGTGCATGTGAGGCACTGTGGGTTGGATCCACTGATCATTTTAAATTCATTTCCATCGGTCCATTCATTCTTCGTCCTCACGCTTTGAATTCCGGTTAGTGGAGGATTTTGGGTTTTTAATTTGTCATCTCATTTCGTACCATTAGGGGCCGATGACCTTGATGTTAGGCCCCTTTAAACAACAAACATCAATCAATCAAAACAAAGAAACTGATTATATATTCAGATCAATGTGGCGTGCAAAATCGCAGTATAAAACGGCCTTATTATGTCAATTCATGATTCTTCATCCAGAATTTACACCCGAAAGAAATTCTCTATCAGTGGGCATTCATACATAGCGTATGACCAGGACTTTGGTATCATTGCGAAAAACAAGAAATTTTACCCTAACTTATACATACCCTCTGAATGGATGAATGTCATTACACTGTATGCAAAAATAACTCATTCACGGCCATAATGACAAGGAATGACTTCATGTCCACATTACATTTAGAAAAAAACATAAGTAACCGAAATTTCCCTATATAACGTATTATAAGCATTCCAATGAACTGGATGTTCTGTTCACTGAAGTAAGTTTTGCAAAATGTGTGTTGAAAGTAATTGAGACTCTGGACTTATTATACCCCAATGGACACGCTATTAGAGAGTTGAAGAAAGAAAGATTTAATGACCTTGCTGTAATTCGTACTCCCCCCTTTACCATAACTTCAAGACATTTGCACTGCAGTTTGCAGACACCATTCCTGTAAATGATCATGCTGATAATGAAGATCAGTGCCATATGTGTACATGTTGTAAAGTGTTTTAGTGAAGTCTGTATTGCAATAACAGCCTATTCCACGTCTTGTGTATTACGGCCAAGTGCGCCAAAACAATAGCGGATTAACCTCCATCAAAACTGTCAATAATTTACTGTCAACTATATGTATTTGCGGCCACTGTACACCGTATCACATTATTTATATAACAATCATGTCAATGTGCCACAATCATTACATATGGTTAAAATGATACATGCACATACACGCCACTTTGTCAAACGTCCATATCCTGCAGTTGCCAGTCCCACAAACCAGATTACTAAGAAAGAGACCGATATTGCACTGTTAGCCTCGTATAAGTCAACACTGTTTTTAAATAGAAAGTTAGGTTGGTGTTAGTCGCAAGATTTGTGTCTGCCTCCGTAGCGCAATGGTTAGCACTATAAGCTGCCGGGCTCGGGTTAGATTCCTGGTACTGCCGGAAATTTAAGAATGCTAGGAGGGCTGGTATGTGGTTAAAATGGTACATGCAGCTCACCTCCATTAGAGGTGTGTCTGAAAATAATGGCACCACTCAGGACGAGGACAGGAGTTCATTTTTACTAGACTTATATAGTAGTAAAATACAGGGATTCGGGCGCCACCTCCACCTCGGGCTCTCGGGAGAGGCCTCCACCTCCCGCGGGAAATTTGAATTTTGGCGCGAGATTTGAATTTGTAAACAAAGCCACGTGCTTTTTGACAGCTGTCATCGACAACAACGCATCGCTAACCTCACTGCTGCCATCTTGACAGGCCTAAACCTCAGTAGTGTCAACTTAACCTAACTAGCGTGAGGTAAACAAAGCTACGTGTTTTTTGACAGCCACGTGCTTTTTGACAGACAACAACGCATCGCTAACCTCAGTACTGCCATCTTGACGGACCTAAACCTTAGTGGTACCAACTTAACCAAACTAGCGCGAGGTAAACAAAGCCACGTGCTTTTTGACAGCCACGTGCTTTTTTGACAGCTGTCATCCGCCATCTTTAAACCACAGAGCACTGTGCTGCCCTCTTTATAATAGTAGATGTAAAATTCGTCACCTGTCATCGGCAGTGCTGCCATCTTGGCGGGCGTAAACCTTAGTGCTACCAACTTAACCTCACTAGCGTGAGATAAACAAATCCACGTGCAGCTGTCATCCGCCATCTTTAATCCATAGAGCACCGTGCTGCCCTCTTTGTGGTAGCGGATAATTTGAAAAATGCTTTTTGACAGCAACCATATTTGAGCACCGTGCTGCCCTCTTTAGCTATTTACCTTTGAAATGTGGTGGCGGTAAATTCCACGTGCTTTACAAACCTATATGCTTTTCTGACAGCTGTCATCCGCCATCTTTAATCGAGAGAGAACAGTGCTGCAATCTTTAGTTGAAATGTGGTGGCGGCAAATTCCACGTGCTCTTGTTTGGAAACAAAGCCACGTGCAGCTGTCATCCGCCATCTTTAATCAACAGAGCACCATGCTGCTATCATGCGGGCAATTTCGTCAGCTGTTATCCGCCATCTTTAATCCACAGAACACCGTGCTGCCCTCTTTATGGCTACTACCTTAAGCACGTAGTAGCGGGCAATTTAAAAAGTTCTGTTAGCTATCATCCGCCATCTTTAATCAAGAGAGCACCGTGCCGCCCTCTTTAGCATCTTTAATCCAGAGAGAACAGTGCTGCAGTCTTTAGTTTGAAATGTGGTGACAGCAAATTCCACGTGCTCTTGTTTGGAAACAAAGCCATGTGCTTTTTTTTGACAGCTGTCATCCGCCATCTTTAATCAACAGAGCACCATGCTGCTATCATGCGGGCAATTTCGTCATCTTTAATCCGCAGAACACCGTGCTGCCCTCTTTATGGCTACTACCTTAAGCACGTAGTAGCAGGCAATTTGAAAAGTTCTGTTAGCTATCATCCGCCATCTTTAATCAAGAGAGCACCGTGCTGCCCTCTTTAGCTAGATACCTTTGAAATGTGGTGGTGAGAAATTTCACGCGCTCTTGTTTGGAAACAAACTCACGTGCTTTCTTGACAGCCATCATCCGCCATCTATAAGCAACAGAGTACAGTGTTGCCCTCTTTGTTGTGGCGGTAAATTCCACGTGCTCTTGTTTGGAAGCAAAGCCATGTGCTTTTTTGACAGGTGTCATCTGCCATCTTTAACCAACAGAGCACTATGCTGCTATCATGCGGGCAATTTCGTTAGCTGTCATCCGCCATCTTTTAATGAACGGAGCACCGTGCTGCCCTATGCGGGGCAATTTCGTCAGCTGTCATCCGCTCGCATACCCGCAGTGACACATGTTTAGCCTTGAACACACAAATACTACTGTTCAAAACTTATTACAACTTGAACTGCATACTAGTGTTCGATGTTGCAGAACACAGTATTGCGAGACTAGAATCGAGCACTGTTTAGAAAAACAAAAAATTCTCTTCTCAACATACTTACTGAGCTGCTCTTCCTGCTCAGTGAAGGTACATCTCTATTGAACGTGCATTGCAAAAGCAAGATTGTAAAACATAACAAGACTAGAATCGAACACTGCACTTGATGTTAACTTCAACATGTGATTAGAACATTAAATCAGGTTCAAACATAGCAAGACTAGAATCGAACTCTTCCTACTCTTTCAAGGTACACCTCTATCGAATATGCATTGCAAAAAAAACAAGATTGTAAAACATAACAAGACTAGAATCAAACACTGCACTCGATGTTGTTAACCTTAACATGTAATCAGAACATTAATTGATGTGCTCAAAACACAAGATAAGTGATCAAGACTAGAATCGAACACTGCACTCGATGTCATTAACCTTAACATGTGATCAGAACATTAATTGATGTGTATAACTTCCTTTACCTTTACTTACTCTGCTAAGGTACATCTTTATCGAACATGCATCGCAAAGCGAGAGTGTGCAAGTTTAGACTTGAATACATACTACCGTTCAAAAAACATATATACACATACTATAGTGCGATGTTGTAGTACACTATATTACAAGACTAGAATCAAGCACTGTTTACGAAAAAAATCTCTTCTCAACATACTTACTGTGCTAGACGATAACATACTTACGAATTTAATCAACATCTTCTTTCTTGCTCTTATTCTTTTTCGAGAGGAAGGAGTAGGAGGAGAAGTTAATACCTAATCTACAATAAAAGAATATGCAAATTCTACAGTATTTATTCACATCTTGTATGTACTAGTTTTATCATGAATGATTTTACTTGTAGTGATGTTTGCATACTTTTGCTTTCTCGATATAATTCTTGTATGTACATGCTTTTACGCATCAGTAAAACTAATAACACAAGATTTGTTCTCTATGCCGCGATATATAATGAAAATAGAACGTTGATTTAGTTCTTCTATTTCTAAATCAGTTAGCATGCTAAATCTATTAGGTAAAAAAACTTGAAAGTCTTTGCAGACACATGAAATCCTTTCTCCAAATTTCGTTTTTAATCTTCGTAGTGAAATTACTTTAAATTGCTCATTTAGCGGTAGACTTGTTAACGGCTTGGTAGTTGGAGTTGAAATATGACCTAGCTGGTTAATCTTCTCCATGTTTTTTCTAAAAAGAACAAATATATAAATGTAGCGTTAGCACTTGCATCACACATAGTAATAATAGGATATAAAAGGGTAAGTGTGCTAGCCTAGAGTTACGATGTTCGGAAGATACCAAGTTTCAACCTATAGAGGTCAGACATGGCTGTGAGTTTGAAATTATAAGATTAACCTCTTCTACAGCATGAAAGATTGAAGAGAACAACTATTTATCAATAGACTAAAGTTGCTATGTTCGGAAGAAACCAAGTTTGAACCTGTACAGGTCAGACATTGCTGTGAGTTTGAAATTATAAGATTAACCTCTTCTACAGCATGAAAGATTGAAGAGAACAACTATTTATCAATTGACTAAAGTTGCTATGTTCGGAAGAAACCAAGTTTGAATCTGTCCAGGTTAGACATTGCTGTGAGTTTGAAATTATAAGATTAACCTCTTCTACAGCATGAAAGATTGAAGAGAACAACTATTTATTATTAGACTAATGTTACGACGTTCGGAAGAAACCAAGTTTCAACCTACAGAGATTAGACATTGCTGTAAGTTTGAAATTATAAGATTAACCTCTTCTATGGCATGCAGATTAAAGAAAATAACTATTTATCAATAGACTAAAGTTACGATGTTCGGAAGAAACCAAGTTTGAACCTGTACAGGTCAGACATTGCTGTGAGTTTGAAATTATAAGATTAACCTCTTCTACAGCATGAAAGATTGAAGAGAACAACTATTTATCAATTGACTAAAGTTGCTATGTTCGGAAGAAACCAAGTTTGAATCTGTCCAGGTTAGACATTGCTGTGAGTTTGAAATTATAAGATTAACCTCTTCTACAGCATGAAAGATTGAAGAGAACAACTATTTATTATTAGACTAATGTTACGACGTTCGGAAGAAACCAAGTTTCAACCTACAGAGATTAGACATTGCTGTAAGTTTGAAATTATAAGATTAACCTCTTCTATGGCATGCAGATTAAAGAAAATAACTATTTATCAATAGACTAAAGTTACGATGTTCGGAAGAAACCAAGTTTGAACCTGTACAGGTCAGACATTGCTGTGAGTTTGAAATTATAAGATTAACCTCTTCTACAGCATGAAAGATTGAAGAGAACAACTATTTATCAATTGACTAAAGTTGCTATGTTCGGAAGAAACCAAGTTTGAATCTGTACAGGTCAGACATTGCTGTGAGTTTGAAATTATACGATTATCCTCTTCTATAGCACGCAGATTAAAGAAAATAACTATTTATCAATAGACTAAAGTTACGATGTTCGGAATAAACCAAGTTTGAACCTGTACAGGTCAGACATTGCTGTAAGTTTGAAATTATAAGATGAACATCTTCTATAGCATGAGGATTGAAGAGAATAACTATTTATCAATAGTCTAAAGTTGCTATGTTCGGAAGAAACCAAGTTTCAACCTATAGAGGTCAGACATTGCTGAAAGTTTGAAATTATATGATTAACCTCTTCTACAGCATGAAAGATTGAAGAGAACAACTATTTATCAATAGACCAAAGTTGCAATGTTCGGAAGAAACCAAGTTTGAACCTGTACAGGTTAGACATTGCTGTGAGTTTGAAATTATAAGATTAACCTCTTCTACAGCATGAAAGATTGAAGAGAACAACTATTTATCATTAGACTAATGTTACAACGTTCGGAAGAAACCAAGTTTCAACCTATAGAGGTTAGACATTGCTGTAGGTTTGAAATTATAAGATTAACCTCTTCTATAGCATGAGGATTGAAGAGAATAACTATTTACCAATAGACTAAAGTTACGATGTTCAGAAGAAACCAAGTTTGAACCTGTACAGGTCAGACATTGCTGTGAGCTTGAAATTATAAGATTATCCTCTTCTATAGCACGCAGATTAAAGAAAATAACTATTTATCAATAGACTAAAGTTACGATGTTCGGAATAAACCAAGTTTGAACCTGTACAGGTCAGACATTGCTGTAAGTTTGAAATTATAAGATGAACATCTTCTATAGCATGAGGATTGAAGAGAACAACTATTAATAATAGTCTAAAGTTGCTATGTTCGGAAGAAACCAAGTTTCAACCTATAGAGGTCAGACATTGCTGAAAGTTTGAAATTATAAGATTAACCTCTTCTACAGCATGAAAGATTGAAGAGAACAACTATTTATCAATAGACCAAAGTTGCAATGTTCGGAAGAAACCAAGTTTGAACCTGTACAGGTTAGACATTGCTGTGAGTTTGAAATTATAAGATTAACCTCTTCTACAGCATGAAAGATTGAAGAGAACAACTATTTATCATTAGACTAATGTTACGACGTTCGGAAGAAACCAAGTTTCAACCTACAGAGATTAGACATTGCTGTAAGTTTGAAATTATAAGATTAACCTCTTCTATGACATGCAGATTAAAGAAAATAACTATTTATCAATGGGCTAAAGTTACGATGTTCGGAAGAAATCAAGTTTCAACCTATAGAGGTTAGATATTGCTGTAAGTTTGAAATTATAAGATTAACCTCTTCTATAGCATGAGGATTGAAGAGAATATCTATTTACCAATAGACTAAAGTTACGATGTTCAGAAGAAACCAAGTTTGAACCTGTACAGGTCAGACATTGCTGTGAGTTTGAAATTATAAGATTATCCTCTTCTATAGCACGCAGATTAAAGAAAATAACTATTTATCAATAGATTAAAGTTACGATGTTCAGAAGAAACCAAGTTTGAACCTGTACAGGTCAGACATTGCTGTAAGCTTGAAATTATAAGATTAACATCTTCTATAGCATGAGGATTGAAGAGAACAACTATTTATCATTAGACTAATGTTATAACGTTCGGGTGAAACCAAGTTTCAACCTATAGAGGTTAGACATTGCTGTAAGTTTGATATTATAAGATTAACCTCTTCTATGGCATGCAGATTAAAGAAAATAACTATTTATCAATAGTCTAAAGTTGCTATGTTCGGAAGAAACCAAGTTTGAACCTGTACTGGTCAGACATTGCTGTGAGTTTGAAATTATAAGATTAACCTCTTCTACAGCATAAAACATTGAAGAGAACAACTATTTATCAATAGACTAAAGTTGCTATGTTCGGAAGAAACCAAGTTTGAACCTGTACAGGTCAGACATTGCTGTGAGTTTGAAATTATAAAATTAACCTCTTCTACATCATGAAAGATTGAAGAGAACAACTATTTATCAATAGACTAAAGTTGCTATGTTCGGAAGAAACCAAGTTTGAACCTGTACAGGTTAGATATTGCTGTGAGTTTGAAATTATAAGATTAACCTCTTCTACAGCATGAAAGATTGAAGAGAACAACTATTTATTATTAGACTAATGTTACGACGTTCGGAAGAAACCAAGTTTCAACCTACAGAGATTAGACATTGCTGTAAGTTTGAAATTATAAGATTAACCTCTTCTATGGCATGCAGATTAAAGAAAATAACTATTTATCAATAGACTAAAGTTACGATGTTCGGAAGAAACCAAGTTTCAACCTATAGAGGTTAGACATTGCTGTAAGTTTGAAATTATAAGATTAACCTCTTCTATAGCATGAGGATTGAAGAGAATAACTATTTACCAATAGACTAAAGTTACGATGTTCAGAAGAAACCAAGTTTGAACCTGTACAAGTCAGACATTGCTGTGAGTTTGAAATTATAAGATTATCCTCTTCTATAGCACGCAGATTAAAGAAAATAACTATTTATCAATAGACTAAAGTTACGATGTTCGGAATAAACCAAGTTTGAACCTGTACAGGTCAGACATTGCTGTAAGTTTGAAATTATAAGATGAACATCTTCTATAGCATGAGGATTGAAGAGAACAACTATTTATCAATAGTCTAAAGTTGCTATGTTCGGAAGAAACCAAGTTTCAACCTATAGAGGTCAGACATTGCTGAAAGTTTGAAATTATAAGATTAACCTCTTCTACAGCATGAAAGATTGAAGAGAACAACTATTTATCAATAGACCAAAGTTGCAATGTTCGGAAGAAACCAAGTTTGAACCTGTACAGGTTAGACATTGCTGTGAGTTTGAAATTATAAGATTAACCTCTTCTACAGCATGAAAGATTGAAGAGAACAACTATTTATCATTAGACTAATGTTACGACGTTCGGAAGAAACCAAGTTTCAACCTACAGAGATTAGACATTGCTGTAAATTTGAAATTATAAGATTAACCTCTTCTATGACATGCAGATTAAAGAAAATAACTATTTATCAATAGGCTAAAGTTACGATGTTCGGAAGAAATCAAGTTTCAACCTATAGAGGTTAGATATTGCTGTAAGTTTGAAATTATAAGATTAACCTCTTCTATAGCATGAGGATTGAAGAGAATATCTATTTACCAATAGACTAAAGTTACGATGTTCAGAAGAAACCAAGTTTGAACCTTTACAGGTCAAACATTACTGTGAGTTTGAAATTATAAGATTATCCTCTTCTATAGCACGCAGATTAAAGAAAATAACTATTTATCAATAGATTAAAGTTACGATGTTCGGAAGAAACCAAGTTTGAACCTGTACAGGTCAGACATTGCTGTAAGTTTGAAATTATAAGATTAACATCTTCTATAGCATGAGGATTGAAGAGAACAACTATTTATCATTAGACTAATGTTATAACGTTCGGGTGAAACCAAGTTTCAACCTATAGAGGTTAGACATTGCTGTAAGTTTGATATTATAAGATTAACCTCTTCTGTGGCATGCAGATTAAAGAAAATAACTATTGATCAATAGTCTAAAGTTGCTATGTTCGGAAGAAACCAAGTTTGAACCTGTACAGGTCAGACATTGCTGTGAGTTTGAAATTATAAGATTAACCTCTTCTACAGCATAAAACATTGAAGAGAACAACTATTTATCAATAGACTAAAGTTGCTATGTTCGGATGAAACCAAGTTTGAACCTGTCTAGGTCAGACATTGCTGTGAGTTTGAAATTATAAGATTAACCTCTTCTATGACATGCAGATTAAAGAAAATAACTATTTATCAATAGACTAAAGTTACGATGTTCGGAAGAAACCAAGTTTCAATGTATAGAGGTCGGACATTGCTGTGAGTTTGAAATTATAAGATTAACCTCGTCTATAGCACGAGGATTGAAGAGAACAACTATTTATGATTAGCTTAAAGTTACGTAGTTCGGAAGAAACCAAGTTTCGGCCTGTTGAGAACAGACATAGCTATGTGTGTGTTTGAAATTATAAAATTAACCTCGTCTATAGTATGCGGATTGAAGAGAACGACTATTTATCAATAGTCTAAAGTTACGATGTTTTAGAAGAAACCAAGTTTCAGCCTGTTGAGGGCAGACATAGCTATGTGTGCGTGTTTGAAATTATAAGATTAACCTCATCTATAGCATGAGGATTGAAGAGAACAACTATTTATGATTAGCTTAAAGTTACGATGTTCGGAAGAAACCAAGTTTCGGCCTGTTGAGGACAGACATAGCTATGTGTGCGTGTTTGAAATTATAAAATTAACCTCGTCTATAGTATGCGGATTGAAGAGAACGACTATTTATCAATAGTCTAAAGTTACGATGTTTTAGAAGAAACCAAGTTTCAGCCTGTTGAGGGCAGACATAGCTATGTATGCGTGTTTGAAATTATAAAATTAACCTCGTCTATAGCATGAGGATTGAAGAGAACAACTATTTATGATTAGCTTAAAGTTACGATGTTTTAGAAGAAACCAAGTTTCAGCCTGTTGAGGACAGACATAGCTATGTGTGCGTGTTTGAAAATACAAGATTAACCTCGTCTATAGCATGAGGATTGAAGAGAACAACTATTTATGATTAGCTTAAAGTTACGATGTTTTAGAAGAAACCAAGTTTCAGCCTGTTGAGGACAGACATAGCTATGTGTGCGTGTTTGAAATTATAAGATTAACCTCGTCTATAGTATGAGGATTGAAGAGAACGACTATTTATCAATAGTCTAAAGTTACGATGTTTTAGAAGAAACCAAGTTTCAGCCTGTTGAGGACAGACATAGCTATGTGTGCGTGTTTGAAATTATAAGATTAACCTCGTCTATAGCATGAGGATTGAAGAGAACAACTATTTATGATTACCTTAAAGTTACGATGTTCGGAAGAAACCAAGTTTCAACGAATAGAGGTCAGACATACCTTAAAATCTTCGCACTGCAGACTGTTACTCAGATGAATAAAATGCGTACATTCAAGCCTGTAACTCGAACGGTACCTAAAAGAAAAGAACAAACATATATGAATGTAGTGTAGGGTACATCAGGTAACCTAGCTATCTTTACAACTCAAAGTTCGAAAACATGCCTTAAAAATGCATGTGCTGCAGAATGTTACTCGGATGAATAAAATGCGTACTTTCAAGCCTGTAACTCGAACGGTACCTAAAAAAGAAAAGAACAAACATATATGAATGTAGATGTCTATGACCTAGCGTAGAAGTTGCTTTGCAAAAAGTAACTAACAGTTCTAGCTTACCTTAAGATAAAGGCTGAAGAATAATATTCACAGCAGACAGTACTTAGACGGGAGATGTGTGTACGTAATAAACGCATACAGAGAACTGTGAGCGCTTCACGCAGACTGCAGCGAGTAAATATGCTGCTTGTTACCAAGCGGATGTGAAAATCGCTGACAACTGCAGTACAGTCGGAACGAAGTGTTTATGCGACAAGAGCTCTCCTGTAGTCCAGCAGGCTGACGTATTTAAGCCGGAATCGAACCTCCTGTTGATGCCGAGGTGTCAGAATTTAAGAGTTCTGCAGCGGATCGAGCCTTGGAAAGTTAGCGCGCGATCCTCGACTTCTAGACTTAAACGGGAGGGTACTAAGCTACATCCGCGGTATTCCTTACCTGTAGGCACTTATAGGTATTGAGCTAAAGCTACATTTAGCTAGATCATGTTATGACGATCGCGCAGGCCCCCCTCGCCTAGCATTTGCTATTTTTTACGGCTTCTAATTCGAACCCGCTATCTTCCGAAGTAGCGAGAATGATTGAAGAGTGTTGAGGGTGATTCATTTGTCGGATGGAGGCGTTAAGCTGTGTGCAGGCTTCTTCGGTAGGAGTAGGTTATGTACCGGGACATCTAGTTATCGATTTAAAATCCTAGTCAGGAAGGGTAACCGGTCGTAAAACTATGGTGGATGTTCTAAGAGGCGGGGTGTGCAAAAAAGCCAGCATTAAGTAATGGCTGTTGATAGGGGGACGTTAAACCTTGTGCAGACTCCTTCGAAAATGATTTTGAGTACAAGACGTTGATGGTGATTCATCTGTCGGATGGAGGCAATAAGCCTTGTGCAGGCTTCTTCGGTAGGAGTAGGCTATGTGCCGGTACCGGGATATCTAGTTATAAAACCCGCTATAACAAATTTATCGCGTATAATGCGATTTAAAATCCTAGTCAGGAAGGGCAACCGGTCGTAAAACTATGGTGTATGATCTAAGAGGCGGGGTGTGCAAAAAAGCCAGCAATAAGTAAAAGCTGTTGATAGGGGGCGTTAAACCTTGTGCAGGCTCCTTCGAAAATGATTTTGAGTACAAGACGTTGATGGTGATTCATCTGTCGGATGGAGGCAATAAGCCTTGTGCAGTCTTCTTCGGTAGGAGTAGGCTATGTGCCGGTACCGGGATATCTAGTTATAAAACCCGCTATAACAAATTTATCGCGTATACTGCGATTTAAAATCCCGGTGTGTGCAAAAAAGCCAGCAATAAGTAAGGGCTGTTGATAGGGGGCGTTAAACCTTGTGCAGGCTCCTTCGAAAATGATTTCGAGTACAAGACGTTGATGGTGATTCATCTGTCGGATGGAGGCAATAAGCCTTGTGCAGGCTTCTTCGGTAGGATTAGGCTATATGCCGGTACCGGGACATCTAGTTATAAAACCCGCTATAACAAATTTATCACGTATACTGCGATTTAAAATCCTAGTCAGGAAGGGTTACCGGTCGTAAAACTATGGCGTATGATCTAAAAGGCGGGGTGTGCGTAGGAGTAGGCTATATGCTGGCACTGTGTTTTAACCTCTCCGTACAATCATGATATTTTACGTTAGGAACTTACGTAGGCTAAATGCTACACATTCCGTAGCAGAGCCGGGAAACGAACTCGGGCCTCCGGGGTTAGCAGCTAATCACACTAACTACTACACCACAGAGGATGACTATTTCAGTTTTACAGAACAGAATATTTTACTACCTTAATACGCTTATAATCTAGCAATAAGACGTTGTATGAGTTACAAGTCGCTCATCAGAACACCGTGTCTTCCTTCAAGGTTACTACAGCAGGAAGATACGTGTACAATTTCAGCTAACACATGCATTCCACGCCTCGCTCAGAATGACTGCGCCGATACAACTTCAAGGACTGTGGAACAAAAAAAATGTAACCTATAGCCTACAGTTTGGTTTAGTGTGCATGCCTCTCACCCGGCAGTCTCGGGTTCGATTCTCTTGGGAATAAAAATATATTTTACAGATTTTAAATCGCAAGAATTTGTTGAGTTGCCTTTCCTGACGTAAAACTAGCAGTATCTAGCCTCTTACATCATACACTATTGTATTCGACCGGTTGCCCTTCCTGACGTCGAAGAACTTGGATTAAGAATCCGTTTTACAACTTCTAACACGAGAATCGGGGATTTACAGTTAGATGCTCTTCTTAGATTTCTAATCGCTGTATCACGAACTATTGTTTTACAGCCGGATGCCCTTCCTGACGCAAAACTAAGATTTTAAATCGCAAGAATTTGTTTTAAGACTAGTTACCCTTCCTGACACAAAACTAGCAGTATCTAGCCTCTTACATCATACACTATTGTTTCCGACCGGTTGCCCTTCCTGACGTCAAAGAACTCGGATTAAGAATCTGTTTTACAACTTCTAACACGAGAATCGGGGATTTACAGCTAGATGCTCTTCTTAGATTTTAAATCGCTGTATCACGAACTATTGTTTTACAGCCGGATGCCCTTCCTGACGCAAAACTAAGATTTTTAAATCGCAAGAATTTGTTGAGTTGCCCTTCCTGACGCAAAACTAGCAGTATCTAGCCTCTTACATCATACACTATTGTTTTCAACCGGTTGCCCTTCCTGACGTCAAAGAACTGGGATTAAGAATCTCTGGCAGCACGGCGCTCTGTTCATTAAAAGATGGCGGATGACAGGTAACGAAATTGCCCGCAAGATAGTAGCATAGTGCTCTGTTGCTTAAAGATGGCAGATGACACCTGTCAAAAAAAAGCACATGGCTTTGCTTCCAAACAAGAGCACGTGGAATTTACCGCCACAACAAAGAGGGCAGCACTGTACTCTGTTGCTTAAAGATGGCGGATGATGGCTGTCAAAAAAGCACGTGAGTTTGTTTTCAAACAAGAGCGCGTGAAATTTCTCACCACCACATTTCAAAGGTATCTAGCTAAAGAGGGCAGCACGGTGCTCTCTTGATTAAAGATGGCGGATGATAGCTAACAGAACTTTTCAAATTGCCTGCTACTACGTGCTTAAGGTAGTAGCCATAAAGAGGGCAGCACGGTGTTCTGCGGATTAAAGATGACGAAATTGCCCGCATGATAGCAGCATGGTGCTCTGTTGATTAAAGATGGCGGATGACAGCTGTCAAAAAAGCACATGGCTTTGTTTCCAAACAAGAGCACGTGGAATTTGCTGTCACCACATTTCAAACTAAAGACTGCAGCACTGTTCTCTCTGGATTAAAGATGCTAAAGAGGGCGGCACGGTGCTCTCTTGATTAAAGATGGCGGATGATAGCTAACAGAACTTTTCAAATTGCTCGCTACTACGTGCTTAAGGTAGTAGCCATAAAGAGGGCAGCACGGTGTTCTGTGGATTAAAGATGGCGGATAACAGCTGACGAAATTGCCCGCATGATAGCAGCATGGTGCTCTGTTGATTAAAGATGGCGGATGACAGCTGCACGTGGCTTTGCTTCCAAACAAGAGCACGTGGAATTTGCCGCCACCACATTTCAACTAAAGATTACAGCACTGTTCTCTCTCGATTAAAGATGGCGGATGACAGCTGTCAGAAAAGCATATAGGTTTGTAAAGCACGTGGAATTTACCGCCACCACATTTCAAAGGTAAGTAGCTAAAGAGGGCAGCACGGTGATTAAAGATGGCGGATGACGGCTGTCACAAAGCATGTTGATTTGTTTCCAAACAAGAGCACGTGGAATTTGCCGCCACCACATAGAGGGCAACACTGTTCTTTCTGGATTAAAGATGGCGGATGACAGCTGTCAGAAAAGCATATAGGTTTGTAAAGCACGTGGAATTTACCGCCACCACATTTCAAAGGTAAGTAGCTAAAGAGGGCAGCACGGTGCTCAAGGATGGTTGCTGTCAAAATGCATTTTTCAAATTATCCGCTACCACAAAGGGGGCAGCACGGTGCTCTATGGATTAAAGATGGCGGATGACAGCTGCACGTGGCTTTGTTTCCAAACAAGAGCACGTGGAATTTGCCGCCACCACATTTCAACTAAAGATTGCAGCACTGTTCTCTCTCGATTAAAGATGGCGGATGACAGCTGTCAGAAAAGCATATAGGTTTGTAAAGCACGTGGAATTTACCGCCACCACATTTCAAAGGTAAATAGCTAAAGAGGGCAGCACGGTGCTCAAAGATGGTTGCTGTCAAAAAGCATTTTTCAAATTATCCGCTACCACAAAGAGGGCAGCACGGTGCTCTATGGATTAAAGATGGCGGATGACAGCTGCACGTGGATTTGTTTATCTCACGCTAGTGAGGTTAAGTTGGTAGCACTAAGGTTTACGCCCGCCAAGATGGCAGCACTGCCGATGACAGGTGACGAATTTTACATCTACTATTATAAAGAGGGCAGCACAGTGCTCTGTGGTTTATAGATGGCGGATGACAGCTGTCAAAAAAGCACGTGGCTGTCAAAAAGCACGTGGCTTTGTTTACCTCGCGCTAGTTTGGTTAAGTTGGTACCACTAAGGTTTAGGTCCGTCAAGATGGCAGTACTGAGGTTAGCGATGCATTGTTGTCTGTCAAAAAGCACGTGGCTGTCAAAAAACACGTGGCTTTGTTTACTTCACGCTAGTTAGGTTAAGTTGGCACTACTGAGCTTTAGGCCTGTCAAGATGGCAGCAGTGAGGTTAGCGATGCGTTGTTGTCGATGACAGCTGTCAAAAAGCACGTGGCTTTGTTTACAAATTCAAATCTCGCGCCAAAATTCAAATTTCCCGCGGGAGGTGGAGGCCTCTCCCGAGAGCCCGAGGTGGAGGTGGCGCCCGAATCCCTGTATCATACTACTTTATATAATTTGTTTTATCCGTCTTACGAGTTGCAGGCCTTCCCACTTTGTACGGAAAGTATTGGCATTAGCCTAATCTGGGACAGCCTATGTCAAGCAGCAATCATCATGTTACTGTACCGGCAGGGATACTGCATCTAATACAAGAAGTCCTCAAAATGTCCACCATGTGCCCGAATACGCAACCTCATTAGTTGTCGGACATGTTCGAGCAGATGGATATATATTCCCTTAGCGAACCTGATTTATTTGTCCCGAATAGGTAAATTTATAATACCAATATAATGGGCCCATTATTGGACATTATACACAGTTCAAAGAAATTAGGGGAACATGTTTTTGAACGTATGCCATGCTCCACAAAACAATACCTCACACCTAGGTATATTACCAACTAAACCTTTATTCTTTACCACTGAGGTATACAAAAGAACATCGATCGATTCACGTTCATTTTCAGAACACAAATGGAAATGTCCAAATAGGGGCGAAAAAAGTTATAACAGTCATCCAGGGTGGAATTGTATCACAGTTAGAGTGCTTCTGTATGGTGTATGTCCTCCACGAGCATTTAACACAGCTTGGCAACTACGTGGCATGCTCCGTATAAGTCGACGGAGGTCACGTTGCGGTATCAGGTCCCATTCTTCAATGAGGACCTGTTGGAGGTCTTGGAGAGTCTTTGCTGGAACAGGATGCCCACGAACACATCTGTAAAGCCTATCCCACACATGCTTGATGGTATTTCTACCCACCGAATCAAAAGCCTTTTCTAAATCAATTACGGTAATGTACAACTTGCCTCTTTCCTTTTTGATATATTTATCTAATATTGTTTTAACTACCATCATATTGTCACTAGTCCTCATTCCCTTTCTGAATCCTGCTTGTAATCTCGACAGGATCGAATACTCCTCTGCCCAATTCATTAATCTTTTTGCCAATATCCCTGTGTATATCTTGCTTAACGAATCTAGCAACGTAATCCCTCTATAGTTACTTGGATTAGATCTCTCTCCACGATTCTTCTATACAGGACAGATGATACCTTCTTGCCATGATTTAGCGAATCTTGCTCTCTCGAAGATCTTGTCAAATATTTTGACTATTCTAGCTAGGATAAAGCTATTTTTGCTTGCTTCCTTCCAGAATCCATTGTTTATTCCTGAAATTGCTCCTGCTTTCCCTTTCCTCCCTTTCTCTAATATTCCTTTTACTTCAGCGGCTGAAATTTCCTTATCTAAATCGGGCAGGGAGCACCGCAATCCTCTCGAGATTCCCCTCTTCTGAACATCCTGTTTCCAACTATCTCCACCACTTAATAGTTTACTAAAGTAATTTATCCATTCTCTATGGCTTATATTTACCTGGGTTATATTTTTTCTATCTTTACAGATTTGATTTATTCTAAGCCAGTAGTATTATTATTATTCAGAGCCTCTCTGTTTAAGTTGTCAGTTTGTTTCTTCTGCCACAAATCTTTAGTTCTTACCAATAATTCTTTATACACTTTTCTTTTGCTATAGAATGCAGTTCTTGGTTCCTGCCCGTCTATTTTTTCTGAATGTGTCTAGTGCTTTCATTACTTCTGATTTTTTGTCTACATTCTTCATTGTACCACCCACTATTTCTTTGTATTATTACCTCCCGAGTCCGCATCTTATGTCCTGCCATCAGTATTGAGTTTTCTAATAGCTTTATCGCCTCGTCTATTTTATTATCTTCCATCGCGGACTTTATTCCTATCTTGATAATTTCAAAGGACCTACCTTCAAAATATTCCTTGAATTCTGCGCTGAGGTCTTCTCTCCATATATATTTTGTCACTGGCCTTTCTTTAATATTATTTATATAATTGCCCCCCAGTATTCTCTTCCGTGCTTACCATATTAATAATTATGGGTAAGTGATGCGATTCTCCCCAACCTTTAACATTTATCCTCTTAACGAGTGGTAATGCCTCCCTAGAACATAATACTAGGTCAATTGCACTACCACCAATTTCTGTTATAAACGTTAAATTACCCAATTCGTCTCCTGGCCACCACCCATTTAAAATATAGAGTTCTTCTGTACCACATAATTCTAACAGTTTTCCACCATAGTTATTGCAAACTTTATCTTGACTTACGGTATTCTTTTCTAATTATTATTTCCTCAGCCTCTTTACTATAAATTGGTTTTAAGTCTGCAATCCTCGCATTAAAGTCCCCCATTATTACAATACCGTACCTATGTCTTCATATATATTCCTTAATCTGTTTACTTCTAGTGCTAATTCTGTGAAGAATTCCTTGTTTGCCAATGTCGAGTCCTCGGGAGGATTGTATACAAAACCGAAACATAGATTAACCTCCCTGTTCTGTTTTACCCTTGTTTTCACCCAAAGTATTTCTTCAATACCTGTTTCTATTATTTCAATTTTCTCCTTTATTTCTTCCCTTACCAAGGTTTCCTTTATACACATGGGCTACTATAGCAAATCGCCATTCATCTGGTATAGCTCTTTCAAGCAAACAATAATCAAATATGTACTTCAGATATGGTATTATATCCCAACACATTGTCTTTAGTATATCCACAGAAATCTTATCAATTCCAGCCGCTTTTCTAGTTTTCAACTTTTGCATCTTATTGTAAATGTCATTGTTATCATATGTAAATTTTAATACTTCTTTAGCATTAGTCTCCTCCTCTATCTGGACATTATCCTTGTAACCAACAATCTTTACATACTGCTGACTGAATACTTCTGCCTTTTGAAGATCCTCGCATACACACTCCCCTTGTGCATTAATTATTCATTGAATGTCCTCTTTGGAACCTGTTTCTGCCTTAACGTACCTATACATACTCTTCCATTTTTCACTAAAATTAGTGTGGCCACCAACTATGCTTGCCATCATGTTATCCTTAGCTGACTTCTTTGCCAGATTCAATTTCCTAACAAGTTTCTTCAATTTCTCCTTACTTGCACAGCCTTTTCTAACTATTTCTTTCCAACCTGCACTTCCTTCTTAGTCTCTTTACTTCCCTGTTATAATATAGTGGATCTTTACCATTCCTTACCACCTTTAAAAGTACAAACCTATTTTCACATTCCTCAACAATTGCTTTAAACCCATCCCAGAGTCTGTTTACATTTTCATTTACCGTTTTCCACCGATCATAATTGCTTATTAAAAACTCCCTCATGCCTGTTTTATCAACCATATGGTACTGCCTAACTGTCCTAATTTTAATATCTTCCTTTCTTTCACATTATTTTTAATTACCACAAAGACAGCTTCGTGATCACTAATACCATCTATTACTTCGGTTTCTCTATAGAGCTCATCTGGTTTTACCAGCACCACATCCAGAATATTCTTCCCTCTAGTAGGTTCCATCACTTTCTGAATCAGGTGCCCTTCCCATATTAACTTATTTGCCATTTGTTGGTCATGCTTCCTGTCGTTCGCATTACCTTCCCAATTAACATTTGGTAAATTGAGATCACCCGCTACGATCACGTTCCTTTCCTTATTGTTTCCCACATAGCTGATTATCCTATCAAATAATTCTGAATCAGCATCTGCGCTATCCTTTCCTGGTCTGTACACTCCAAAGACATCTAGTTGCCTATTATCTTTAGAAATGAGCCTTGCCCCTAGAATTTCGTGCTCGTTATCTCTAACATTTTCGTAGCTTACAAATTCTTCTTTCACGAGAATGAATACTCCCCCTCCTACCTTTCCTATCCTATCTCTACGATACACCCTCCTGTTTCGTGAGAAAATTTCTGCATCCATTATATAATTTCTCAGCCATGATTCAACCCCTATTACAATATCTTGTAAGTATAAATCTATTAAATTACTTAATTCTATTCCTTTCTTTACAATACTTCTACAGTTGAGCACTAACAGTTTTATGTCATCCCTACTTGATTTCCAGTTCCCTGTTCCCTTAACACCGCTGCTTAGCGCACCCTGTTTCCCTGAATGTACCTCCCTATAACCCTTCTAAACAAATTTTCTAACTTATATGTACCACTGGGGTTTAAGTGAAGGCCATCTGAGCGCAGATCCCTATCTCCTACCCATCCATTAGGATGGTGTATGGTAAGGTATGGTGTATGACAATTTGAACCCTATCTACCAAATTAGCGTTCACATACCAGACGTTACGAAACATGTTCCCCTAATTTTTTTGAACTGCGTAAATTTTCAGGATAACTAATTCCTGCTGCCAGCGTTTCACCCCAGTGTGCTAATTTGGGCTCATCAGTTGATAAATAGCACACCTACGAAGACGTATGGCTAGTGCATACCTTGGAGGCCACTGCGTAGGCTATTTGAAGCTACCGGCAGTGCCAATGCACTGTGAGGGACGTTGTCTCTATTGCAAAAGTTGAAGCTTGCCAGGCTATCAGATAATGCGGATATAGATTCCCTTTGGGAACCTGAATTATTTGTCCCAAATCAGTAAATTTATAATACCAATATATTTTTGTTTTTGTCTGTATTTCATCATGGCATTTCGAAATTTTATTACTGTTGGTATAATACCAATATATTGGTATTATACATTTTCTCGTGCGGGACAAATAATTCAGGTTCCCTAAGGGAATCTATATCCATATCATCTGTGCAACTCCATAAATACAAGGTGGAAGAACTTATTGTCCGTGATCTGCAGATATGGATGTCATTCTGATCACATTTTACTATGCATTTTGTGCAAATACTCTCTTATTGCTAGCCCTCGTGATTAGCACCATCATTCTTGGGGAGGTGCATAGCATATAGTGGAAAGAGAGTGTTTCACAAATAATAGTAAAAACAGTGTTTAATACCCCTTTACCCAAAATCAGTTTTAAGAGATGAATTTAACCCACAAAGGAAATAAAAAACATTGTTTCGTTGGTGATGTTTTCTTAATAGCATCTTAAAGAACACCTGTCACAAAGCAAAATTCCTCATTGATGCATACTTTTGTAGTTAACAAATAATTTGCTGTGAATTGACTGCCAGTTCATTGAATTGCTCATACATTTCTTGTCGTATTCTGATAGTTTCTTATTCTTTTCCTACCGCTTTTTCCCACACCTATGGGGTCGCGGGTGCGAACTGCGTCTCACATGGGTATTTGGCCCTGTTTCACGACTGGATGCCCTTCCCGATGACAACCCTATATGGAGGGATGTAATCACTGTTGCATGTTTCTGTGGTGGTTGGTAGTGTGGTATGTTGTCTGAATATGATGAGAGTGTTGGGACGGACACATACACCCAGTCCCCGAGCCAGAAGTATTAATCAGAAGTGATTAAAATCCCCGACCCTGCCGGGAATCGAACCCGGGACCCTCTGAACCGAAGGACAGTACGCTGACGGTTCCAGCCAACGAGTTGGACTGTATTCTGATAGTTTATTATTATTTAAGTTTAGATAAATTATGCTTTCCTGAAGCCAGAACTTAGCATCACTGGGAAATTATGGACACAGAAATGTCAGATTTATGTTCATTGAAGATAGAAAGAATATGTGTACACTGGCTGATCAAATGTCATCGGATAGCGGAGCACTGATGCGCAGGTGTGTTGTCTGGGCTCCACACTCCCCCTGTGCCAGTGGCAGTTGTATAGGAGACCTTGTGAGCAGTGGCTGTGCATGTGACAGGTGTAACATGGAACGTCGTCGTGAGCTGACACCGTTCGAACGGGGTATGGTGGTCGGTGCCCGACGGATTGGAAGTGGTGCGGGAATTCGTCTTCACACGATCAACCGTGTCCAGGGTGTATCGTGAATGGTTGAATGCGGGTGTCACCGTCCACAACAGACGAACGACCGGCCGTCCAGCCACCCTCGATGACCGTGACCGGCGACATCTGAGACTGATTGTCAATAGTGACAGACGGGCAACCGTGCAACAAATCACGGCTCAATTCAACACAGGCCGTGCTAGACACGTCTCCCAGTGGACAATCCGTAGGAACATGAGTTCTATGGTGTATGGGAGCCAGCGCCACACACGGGTGCCACTGTTAACCCAACGTCATCGGGCACAACGACGCGCA
The DNA here is from genome assembly GCF_040414725.1 of Anabrus simplex. Lineage (NCBI taxonomy): Eukaryota > Metazoa > Arthropoda > Insecta > Orthoptera > Tettigoniidae > Anabrus > Anabrus simplex. Next base: position 700,030,624 of record NC_090266.1, on the reverse strand, counting down.
TTTTTCGCCAGTCACCAGGGATGGACACTGGAACAATGGCGTAATGTGATATGGTCGGACGAATCACGATTTCAACTGCACCATTCCGATGGGAGGCCCCGTGTATGGCGCAGACCAGATGAAGCGATGGATCCCGCCTGCATCGAAGGTGTGGTCCAGGGCGCTGGTGTCTCTGTTATGGTCTGGGGTGAATCTTTCTGGTATGGAATGGGCCCCCTAGATGTTCTGGAAGAGACTTTGAATGGTACGCGGTATGTTGAGTTTCTCGGAGACCATCTCCACCCATTTTTGGCCTTCCAGCGCCCAGACGGTTCTGCGGTGTTTCAAGATGATAACGCGCCGCCACATCACTCCCACGTCGCCCGAGAACGGTTCCTACGATTGCCATGGCCACCCAGGAGCCCCGATATGAACCCTATCGAGCATATCTGGGATGTCCTGGAACGCAGACTCCGTGCCTTGGATCCTGCACCTACGAACAGACCAGCATTGGCGGCCGCTCTGCAAACGATTTGGTGTCAGCTGCGTCCAGATGACTACCAGGGACTTGTCGATTCACTTCCACGGCATCTCACTGCAGTTCGCAGGGCCAGAGGAGGCCCCGCACGCTATTAGGTGACTATCGCATGACATTTGCTAAGTCAGAGTATATTCTTAGAACAACCAGTTAACCAACGAACCTACAGTATCAGTTATTATGGCTTATTGGATATTTGCTCTGCTGTATCCCTTTGCAGAAAGAACTTGATGTAGTTCCTCGATTTGCATCTTTGCATGATGTTTGCTTCTGATGCTGTGTTCCCCCGGTTGCCTTTTTATACTTTATTATATCATTTACTGAATTTATGGACTCAAGTGTATGAAAGCATAAGGTAATAATTTCGTTAACCCTTGAATACTTGTCCCTATATGACCTACATTAAGACTAGCATCAGGTCATTCTTTCGCATTTTGTTATTTTAATACTAAAAATCTTTATTTAATATCTATATAAATCAAAAACATTACTGAAATAATTATGTATTTTTCACCAAGGGCGGAGCGTGGTATTGTTGCAAGGTTGCACAACTCCCAATAATTTTACGCTTCATTGGTTGTCTTTTCTTCCTATTTTTCAGTTTAATAATCCTAACATGTACTCTAAAATGTGTTAAAACCAACCATCTTTTGTCGTTCGATGTACTAATGCTTCATAACGGACCATTAAACACCGCCGTCTTCAAATCAGATTCAGGGCGTTGACTTTCCTACGCCAAACTCCCTAACGCACAGCGCGCTGCTATTTCGTTTCAGCAGGGACGAGTCTAAGCCTGTATACGATGTATAGCTCAGGTTCAGCAAGCCCACCAGTATCAGTCCTAGGGAGTTGCACGAGTACGGCAAGTCCCCTAACGAAAAACAATTTAAAATGTCCCCGTTAGATTGCACCACTCTGCAGAGATGACTTCATCCCTGCTTTCTCTCCTCTCGCAACGGTAATTTCTTTTCCACGCCACTAGGGTAAACTGTGCCGCACCGTTCACAATGTTACCAACATTTGTATTTGATGGGCAATCATGACCATTTTTAAATCGCAAAATTTGTTTTGAGGATATGCTTTCGGAGGAAACGTTTTCTTACCAGCATAACTTCATGTTATACTTTTGTCAACCGTAAAACGAGCTTTGTGACAACATTGTCACATGTTGATTGTTGATAAATGGCCGGACTATTGCGATTTGCGACATGGAGTTGTTGGTGTTACTGTAGACGTTATGTTTACATTTATCACGTGTAGGTCTTGGTGTGTTTTCAGGTGATTGAGTGTTTTGGTTGTAGATAGTTCTTCTATGCGCTATTATTATAACTGATGGATTCTAGATTGTGAGTAAGAGTTCGTCACAAAGCTGCCGGTGTTAGTGTAGTTTAGTTTGACTATTTGTTGGTGTCGTGTCATGGCATTATCGGTCATATCTATCACCTGTGGGTGTATTAGTATTTTGTTTTAACTGAATGTTTGGTTTGAAATATCAACTTTTCAAGGTGTAAGCTCATGTGTAGCGGAGTGTGAGTGAAAATGAATACTGTAAGTAATTTACAAGTTACAGAGTTTTTCCAGCTCTCTGATGAGGAGAAACTTACCGTAAAGACACCGGACTTAAGTATTGTGCAGAATATTAATACTGGAAATCGACAGTTTAGGAGGGTGTTTAAAAGGGATATTTATACAAATAGTGATTGGTTATGTGGTTACGAACTTAAACATGCGTTATTCTGCTTCCCGTGCTTGTTTTTTGGTGGGGAACCCGCGTACACCAAAGTAGGAGTTACGGACATAAACTATTTAAGAACCAAGGTAAAGAAACATGAATCTTCAGCTGTTCACATTCAAAACTATTTAAGACTGACACTTTATGGAACTGTCAACGTAGCTGCACAACTCGATAGTGCGTATAGAAGGAAAATTGCGGAGTATAACGAAGAAGTTAGGCATAACAGATGTGTGTTAAATATTTTAATAAACTGTATTCGTTTCTGTGGTTCTTTTGAACTGGCCTTAAGGGGGCACGGTGAAACTGAATCATCATCAAACCCAGGTGTTTTCTGAGGACTAATTCATTTTAGCGCTGAATTGGATGCCGTGCTAAAAAGTCATTTGGAAAAGGCAACTGTTTTCAAAGGAACATCCAAAACAATTGAAAATGAACATTTGAAAATTATGTTGGGGGTATTCCAGGAAGAAATATCAAAACAAATAAGGGAATCAGAATTTTTAGCTATTATAGCAGATGAAACCAGTGACATTTCCAATATATTCCAGATGGCTGTTGTGTATCTTTACGTAGTAAGAGGCAAACCAATAGAAAGGTTCTGGAGTTTCCTGTCTCCTCTAAAACATGACGCACAGACATTAGCTGTGTGTTTATTGGAAGAATTAAAGAAGCACAAAGTAAATGAAACTCTCCAAAAGTTAATTGCACAGACATATGACGGGGCACCCGTTATGGCTGGTTCCTCTGGTGGGGTACAAGCTATTGTAAAAAATCCTATCCCAACGCAGAATATGTGCATTGCTATGCCCATCAGTTTGTCTTGTAATGAGCAAGGCGGCATCAATCAACCGCAATGTGAAAATATTTTTTTCAAGTTTGCAAGGAATTTGTGCATTCTTCTCCAACAGCCCACAGCGGACCGCGATACTTGACGAGGTAGTGAGGAAACGTTTGCCACGGGCTTGCCCTACTAGGTGGAATTTTTAATCACGATGCGTAAATACAGTTTATGACTGCAAGGAAGATCTTATTGAGTATATGAACTAGATATTGGAAGGTGACTCTGTAATGAGTGAAACTACAATTTATCAGGCTCTTGGTCACAAAAAAGCAAGGAAGATCTTATTGAGTGTATGAACCAGATATTGGAAGGTGACTCTGTAATGAGTGAAACTACAATTTGTCACGCTCTTGGACATAAAAAAAGTTCTTTCCAGTTGTAGTTTCAATTTTTGGCTGGAATTCTTCCGTAAAATTATGCCACTAGTCGACGTTCTCTTCGGTCAGCTACAACACAGAGAAATTGGACAAGACTGAATGGAAAAGAGAAGCAAAGGAAGTGTGCGATGTGATCATTTCCCAGGCTAAAAATCGTTTTAGCTTCTCAGGTCATCTTGTAGCTTCATCATTGTTTCTTCCAGATAAGTTCTCCTTGTACTGTTCTAAGTTCCCTGAAGGTACCTTACGGACAGTGTGTTCAGTGTATACGTTTTTGGACAAACTAAAACTACGCCATGAACTATCGTCCATCTATTTAGCACAATAATTCATATCAATGTCGGGTGCTGTTAGTCTAGAAGAGTTTGTAATAACCAACAACCTAGAGAAAACGTTCAGTGAGTGCTTGAAACTTTTGAAATTAATTCTTACAATCCCCATGAAGTCTGTTGAAGCAGAAAGATGTTTTTCTACTTTGAATAGGATAAAAACTTTCTTAAGGAACTCTATGACCCAGGAAAGATTGTCGGCCTTGGCAATGCTTTCTATAGAAAGAGATCTGGTGATGGAAATCGCAGACTTCAATCAACGGGTGACTGACAAGTTACATCAATGAAAAACAGGAGGGCAAATTTTCAGTTCAAGTGAGGTAAGAATAACTGCAGTTATACTGTACAAATAGCCTATTATTTCCTGTGTTTTAATTGCTGGTTATATTTCAGTTTTAATAGGAATGCAGTTCATTACATACGGATACTAGGGATTCTTCTTATTTCTGTAAGATTCTCATTTTAAATTGCAACATTGAAAATGTTGGTGCAACACCCAGCTTCAGATACCACCAGCCGCCACTGTAATTCACTTATTTATACATTTTTCACTTGAGGTGGAACATTTTCTATCGACGGTCGATATCCTGTATACGGCATTTCCCCTCCGTGTTTCCTGCTATTGTATCACATGCTGTGGACGCTTCATGTCTATTGGAATGTTAGTACAGTTCATGATTTTTCTTGTATACAGCCATTCTAGTTGTTACGGATGTTACATTTTTACTCATTTAAAGCCCTTAACATTAAAATGTAAATGCTAATGAAAACTCCCTACAGAAGAAACTATGTTGAGTAAAATATATTACTATTCCGGAAACTGAAAAAAATGTTCGGTCACGGATGTTACAGGATTTGTGAACTCACCTTACAGGCTGTGAACTAAAATTAAAAATTCAGGTTACTGCCTTAGACAACATTCATTTTACTTACATTGTGCGGATCTGCAAGCTTTAAAGGTTCTCATTCTGATATATTAATTTTAAAAAATTGAAAAAGGATTGATTTTATAACTGCTTTATTCATGTCACGGATGTTACATGGAACTTGTCACGGATGCACATCTGACATGATACGTGATATATTAATAAGATTACGTTGTATAATTAACACAGTTATGCAGTAATACAGTATTAGGCCTCTAATTAAAAATCAGAGCAAATCATTTTATTTATTGGATTGAAGAAACCATGGATTGAAGAAAAGGGTAATGTGTGGTCATTATCCAATTTGTACTATAAGATGAATAAGACTTTAACGGCTTTTCTTAAAAAGTACAACTCCTACAAGCAGACTTCGCTTCTGGAATCATAAATTCGGACAATCCCAGTACTAAAAGCCATACGCAATTTCATTTCGAATTTTGTCCAATTTCATTTGTGTTGTTTTCAACAGATGCAACATCATCATCTTCATAATCATAATATGATTCAGATCCACTGCCAGAATCAGATTAATACACATCACGCCACTGCAATTTACTGTTCTTACTTTGTGGCACTATTTCTGGAAAGGCAACTTGTACCTGTTGTTTGACAGGTCTTGATGTCAAGCTTACAGCTACACGTACATCATCAATTTTCTTGATATAATATATTTCTCTTATTCCTGGTGTCGTTCGGACGTACTCCCATCGTTTGTTCAAGAATATTGAAGTTTCTTCTATTTCTTGGTAACAAGGAGGACCTCAGTTGACATACACTGAGCTTCAGCGACTTTGAAGAATTCTTCAGCATTTTGAACAGTACAACGTCGTGATTTTACTGCTGTCCAGACCATTTCGTTTAACTTGCCGACCAATGGCATCTACTGCTCCTTTGTCACGGCCAGCTGCAAAATAATTCCACTCTACTGTTTCCACGTTGAGATCATCAGGCAAGTGGCACATATTGAAAGCTGTATACTTGCTCTTAAATTGGGAAGAACAGTTAACTGAAAATATTAGATTAAATAAAGGGGCATCTGAGTACCTGCTCTGAAAATGAGACACTATTGTCATAATGAAAGTCCAAGCTGGCTAGAATGAATCAGATCATCACTTACAACAACATAAGAAATTATTCTGTCATCAGACCACAAGCAACAGGTGAACATTGAAACTTGATAGTGTTGCCAGTGATCTTACAGCACTTCATCTTGTAAAATAGCACTGTAATTTCTGTCATAGTCCACCTGCATCACTGCTTCACAACTTTTCAAATAATTCTGCCTGTCTTCAAAATAGCTTGCTTACTCATTCTTTACGTACATGTGCACCTTGAATTTGGGAAGAAAGGCATTTATTTCTGTAACCAGCTCTCTAGATTTGTTGTTCTCTTTTCAACAACCAGCTGCCCATTGGTTTTGATCCACTGTTGCCATTTAACTTCCTTTTAAAAGTCAGTCAGATTCCATCAGACATTTTACATCATAATAACAAACTGTACATTTATTTGTCATGCAACCTCTTCACAAATATTGCAGCACATTTTCTGTAGCAGTGCCCTTTGTGTTAAAATATTTCCTTGATAATCAAGACAGAAACGAAAAATAGCATGAGCTAAAGTCTGAAATGTTCATGCTTAATACAGACACATACATTGTGTGGATTTCCTGTTACTGATCTCACATGTTTGGGACGCGTTTCAAAGAATTCTGGAAGAGATATCCGTACTTCAGGGTGTGTCTCCAAGAATCGCTGGTAAGTTTCTGCAACATTCATCACAAGGAAGCGTTTCTGTCTTTTTCCCCTTCTTCCCCGTGACTTCATCTTTTACTGCAATGCAGTCTCTCTTGCCAGATGTTTACCAGCTGACGTCATCACTTTCAAAAATGATTTCACTGTTTCCAAATCTTCTTATGAGTATGATCGTTCCCTGTGAGACACTGTAACTTTTGTAACTTGGATTTTGGGAAAGCTTCTTTTAAAAGTTCACTGACAACAGCCTATTTTTTAGGAGCTGGATGGCAAAGCCTTACGTGCTTTGTGGACAGCTTTTTGAAGTGTGCTTGTTGAAGAATATGAGCACAAAGATGAAGGGTTTACAGATGAATTGTTCTTTATTGCATCTGCTTCTTTCCTCCTCCACTCATGCACCCTCAATCTAGTCTTTTCTCTCCTCAAATTCAAAAGTTTTTGTCTTTTTCACATTTGTCTCTTTCTTGTTGCCTTTTAACCTATTCCTTTCTCTACCCTTCTTCAAATATGCAGCCCATCTCTTTGGATTTTCAGATTTAATTTTAGCTCTCATTTTTGCCATTCTAGGAGCAGACTTTACCGGTGGCATTATCTACAATAAGAAAAAACATGAACTTAGAATAAATTATACGTTATTTTATGTTTCTCTTTACCTACCATTATTTTTAAGGATATTTCATCATAACAGAAAATAAATTATAGATGGAATAAAGAAAATTCGTTTCATTTTACTCTGTGACTTAATAAAATCAAATTCTACACATCAGTAGTATATTGTAAATCAGTCTGAATTATCCCAGTTGTAGGTTATGTAACATGGACTATAGTTTATAAAGTTAGACAGCCTTAACCTAAAAGTATCAGTGGTGATAGAAATGTAACATCCGTGGCGCCTATTTTATTCTTATTCAAACTCAGATATTATCTTTAAGTTAGTAGGGTCCAAATAAATTAATAGAATATCAACATTTTCTACCTTTGACAAAATCGAATTTAGTTCAGTTATGTATTTTCGGAAAGTTTACTTTTTGTCACGGATGTTATACCATGTACCGGTACATCTGACAACTGGTTTACATTTAATTAATACATTTGCTAACCTTGGTCTCTGAAATTCAGTGTATAGGGTCTCAAAACATAAAATCAGCAGTAAACTTCCTGATAATGGAGTTAACAGTTGAACCAAAGACTTAAATATTACTTATCTAGACTCACAGAGTGTGCTGGTGCTATGCGGAGAATTGAATATCTTCGCGCATCGCCAGGTTGCGGGCACTTCAATTCCAATGCATGGTTAACACGTGGTGATGTTTACAGTTCCTTGTGTGTTTTTCATGGTGATTCCTATCGGTTAGCGGATCTGTGGTTGTGTTAGCCTATGTGATAATTTATAGTACTGGCAACTATTTTTAGTGATAAATGCGAGCTTACATTCATCGGCGATATTAATGCCCGGTTTCTGGAATGGTGAGATATCTGAGATAGCTATCGCTTTGTTACAGCTGTCGACTCGATAAATCTTGGTTGCGTTGCACATCGGAATGGCAGCTAACTTATCGAACTGTCAACTATTGGCCCATTGATCAAGTTTCATAAATGCACACTAGATGCCACGCCTCGTACTGCTTTGTTTTTGTGCATTAGATTTGTTCCCTAGATTGCCAGGCGCATGCGCACAAGTAATGCATCGCATCTGAGCTTTCTGTGCAGCTCCTATTATCTCCCCTGTGCCATGCAGCGAGAAATTGGTATTCGACTAGTTCTTCCAGACGTGGGTGACTGTTTCGTAGTGTTTAAGGACTGTCAGAAGATTTTGACATTGTTTGAGGATTTCTAATGAAATATGCACACCAGCAGCACATGTCACGCGCGATCCTATTAGTTACTTGTAATGTAATATCGTTAATTGATAACAATCCCACGATAAAAGTATATGCTCACTGTCAATGCAAGTAGGCCTGCAGTAGGCCTACTACGATAAATGTGTAATTATCTGTTATACTCAGGTACTGGTACCAGAGCTTTTATGGACACGAATGCAGTCACAGATACAAATATGATAATTTTATCAACAGGTAAGGTAAGGGTGTATTCTGCCCGAAAGCAGGTCCGAACCTCCGCAGAGGTGTCCTGAGCCGGAGTTTACGTGCGGTAGGGTGGCCAGTTCCTTTCCGCTCCTCCTTTCCCTTAACCCCCACCAACAGCGCGTGGCAACCCATCCAAATCTTGACCACGCCCAATGTTGCTTAACCTCGGAGATCTCACGGGATCCGGTGTTTCAACACGGCTACGGCCGTTGGCTTGATCAATAGGGTACAATGGAAATTTTTTTGTCACAGGACGCAAATTGTCGCCTGTAACCTCTACCAAACCTATGCCAGTTTATTTGTTTAACCTCAATCTGTCTTTGAATTCATTTTCACTATACTTCATTAGACTATTAGGCCGACGATGATATAATCGTGGTCGTTCTACAATGTCAACCATTTCTACAATTTCTTCATCGGAAGAAGATGAGATATCCATAGAGAATTTTAACAAACACAATGTTAGTTGCTGTTACCGAAGTACTGCGCAAGCGTCACCAAGTTACCAAATAGATATCTCCTGGTCAGGGCCCTCTAAGTTAGCAAGCGATTTATCCAATCAATAGATGTATCTTACGTTCGTGCAACGCCAAAACACAAGTTAACCATTCGATGCCCCTATAGGTTTGATATCTCACGTTCCAGAAACCGGGCATAAAGGAGAGTAGGTCTAAGTTAAACCGTACGCCTAAGTGCGGAGTGGAGAGCTATTCACGATGGTGACCTCTTTTGAAGCTTTCAATGGTACAAATCGCTATCAGAAAGGGTCTGGTATTTCTTTTCACAAGTGAGTAGAAATTGAAATGTTATAAAACTACCATAATCGAGAATGGACTATAGAGTGGGATTCAAGGATGTATGGACGTGGCATTCTCAACGTTTAGGCTGCTGCTTCTTCTTGGCGTTTTCCATTTCATTAGGGACAGTTCTTAAGAACTAAACATCTATTCTGAAAAAGCGCACATTTTGTTCTTGTAGACTGTGTACTCGTATTGAAATTTCGATAAAAACGAGCCTAGAATCTGAAAACTTTTTTTTTGCTATTTGCTTTACGTCGCACCGACACAAGATAGGTCTCATGGCGACGATGGGACAGGAAAGCGCTAGGAGTGGGAAGGGAGCGGCCATGGCCTTAATTAAGGTACAGCCCCGGCATTTGCCTGGTGTGAAAATGGGAAACCACGGAAAACCATCTTCAGGGCTGCCGACAGTGGGGTTCGAACCTACTATCTCCCGAATACTGGATACTGGCCACACTTAAGCGACTGCAGCTATCGAGTTCGGTAATCTGAAAACTATGATTGATAAAGCTTGATAAGGCCATATACTTTAGGTCAAAATATGGCTTCAAATTACTGTATTAACAATTATCAGAAAAATGATTTATTAATACCATTATCCGCGTTTACAATCTCCTTTATAATAAAGATAAGATAAGGGTTGTTCTGCCCGAAGGCAGAGCCGGAGTTTACGTGCGGTAGGGTGGCCAGTTCCTTTCCGCTCCTCCATTCCCTTACCCCCCACCAACAGCGCGTGGCAACCCATCCAACTCCTGACCACGCCCAATGTTGCTTAACTTCGGAGATCTCACGGGATCCGGTGTTTCAACACCGCTACGGCCGTTGGCTTTATAATAAACGAATTGTTAAATATGTTGTTCCAGAGAAGTTTGACAAGGCTGACCCCTACTCTGCACTACCTGCCTGTTTAACTGTTATATTCATCTATGCTTGATATTCAAGCTCCTTTATCTTCTTCCTTATATGAATCATAATGCTCCGGTAATATAAGTTAGAATACATTTTCAAATTTAATTTGTGCTCAGAAAATCTTTCTGTTCGAGTTTATAAAATCAGTAGGCCTAATATTTAAGATGACAGTTTTTTTGCTGTGTCGCACCGACACAGATAGGTCTTATGGCGACGATGGGATAGGAAAAGCCTAGGAATTGGAAGGAAGCGGCCTTGGCCTTAATTAAGGTACAGCCCCAGCATTTGCCTGGTGTGAAAATGGGAAATCACGGAGAACCATCTTCAGGGCTGCCGACAGTGGGGCTCGAACCCACGATCTCCCGGATGCAAGCTCACAGCCGCGCGCCTCTTCGCCCACGGCCAACTCGCCCGGTGATGATAATAGTATGAGAGGGAATTTTGCATCCTAAATTATATATTTTTTCTCTCTTAAACCTAAGAAATAGAGTTAGAAATGGCTGTGGAAGTAAGGAGAAATTGAAGGAACTTACTAGGAAATTGAATCTAGCAAAGAAGGCAGCTAAGGATAACATGATGGGAAGCATAATAGGCAGGCATACAAATTTTAGTGATAAATTGAAGGGTATGTATAGGTATTTTAAGGCAGAAACAGGTTCCAAGAAGGACACTCCAAGAATAATTAATGAACAAGGGGAGTGTATATGTGAGGATCTTCAAAAGGCAGAAGTATTCAGTCAGCAGTATATAAAGATTGTTGGTTACAAGAATAATGTCCAGATAGAGGAGGAGACTAATGCTAAAGAAGTATTAAAATTTACATATGATAACAATGACATTTACAATAAGATGCAAAAGTTGAAAACTAGAAAAGCGGCTGGAATTGATAAGATTTCAGGGGATATACTAAAGACAATTGGTTGGGATATAATATAATATCTGAAGTATTTCTTTGATTATTGTTTGCTTGAAAGAGCTATACCAGGTGAATGGCGAGTTGCTATAGAAGCCCATGTGTATAAAGGAAGGAGTGATAGACATAAAGCTGAAAATTACAGGCCAGTAAGTTTGACATACGTTGCATGTAAGCTTTGGGAAAGCATTCTTTCTGATTATATTAGACATGTTTGTGAAATTAATAACTGGTTCAATAGAAGGTAGTTCGGTTTTAGGAAAGGTTATTCCACTGAAGCTCAACTTGTAGGATTCAAGCAAGATATAGCAGATATCTTGGATTCAGCAGGTCAAATGGACTGTGTTGCGATTGACCTGTCTAAAGCATTTGATAGGGTGGATCATGGGATACTACTGGCAAAATGAGTGCAATTGGACTAGACAAAGGAGTGACTGAATGGGTTGCTATATTTCTAGAAAATAGATCTCAGAGAATTAGAGTAGGCGAAGCTTTATCTGACCCTGTAATAATTAAGAGGAGAATTCCTCAAGGCAGTATTATTGGACCTTTATGTTTTCTTATATATATATATATAAATGATATGAGTAAAGAAGTGGAATCAGAGGTAAGGCTTTTGCAGATGATGTTATTCTGTATAGAGTAATAAATAAGTTAAAGGTTGTGAGCAAATGCAACGTGACCTCGATAATGTTGTGAGATGGACAGCAGGCAATGGTATGTTGATAGACGGGGTTAAAAGTCAGGTTGTGAATTTCACAAATAGGAAAAGTCCTCTCAGTTTTAATTACTGCGTTGATGGGGTGAAAGTTCCTTCTGGGGATCATTGTAAGTATCTAGGTGTTAATATAAGGAAAGATCTTCATTGGAGCAATCGCACAAATGGGATTGTAAATAAAGGGCACAGATCACTTCAGATGGTTCTGAGGGTGTTTAGGGGTTGTAGTAATGATGTAATGGAGAGGGCATATAATTCTCTGGTAAGACCCCAACTAGAGTATGGTTCCAGTGTATGGGACCCTCAACAGTATTAACTGATTCAAGAAGTGGAAAAATCCAAAGAAAAGCATCTCGATTTGTTCTGGGTGATTTCTGACAAAAGAGTAGCGTTACAAAATTTTTGCAAAGTTTGGGCTGGGAAGAATTGGGAGAAAGAAGACAAGCTGCTCGACTAAGTGGTATGTTCCGAGCTGTCAGCGGAGAGATGGCGTGGGATGACAGTAGAGGAATAAATTTGAGTGGCGTCTTTAAAAGTAGGAAAGATCACAACATGAAGATAAGGTTGGAATTCGAAAGGACAAATTGGGGAAAATATTCATTTATAGGAAGGGGAGTTTGGGATTGGAATAACTTACCAATAAATTTCCAATTTCTTTGAAATCATTTAAGAAAAGGCTAGGAAAACAACAGCTATGGAATCTGCCACCTGGGGACTGCCCTAAATGCAGATCAGTATCGATTGATTGATTGATTGATTGATTGATTGATTGATTGATTGATTGATTGATTGATTGATTGATTGATTGATTGATTGATTGATTGATTGATTGATTGATTGATTGATTGATTGATTGATTGATTACCAAGTACTAAAACTATATTTAACTCAGAGAAACTAAAACTAAGCTAGGTATTCTTTTCATTGTTAGAGACATTTAGAATTAAGAGGTAGAGTAGCACCATTTACAAACATGATCATTATAGTAGGGCTAATGTTAGCTACACATTCTTTTTTGAAGATTATTAATTTAATGTACGGTTATACAAAGTTTTTCTGTTTCTGGAAAGTGTTCTCTGAATTTAAGACATTTGTTTATCTACCTAGGTATATAATTACTATCGTTAGTAGGGTATTTTGAAGTCTTCTTATCCAGTTTTCTAAATGTTGTTTTATTACGCCTGTTACTTATAGGCTAGCTATCAAAACTATTTCTGGAGGTTAGTTCAATAAAAATGCAAATTTGTTCAGTTTGTGTGCATAAGTATCATTTTCGTATTATTAACGTCTTGATTCTTGTACGGTATATTTATTGCGTGTATTCCCGTTAGTCGGTGTAGGCTGTGCCATTTATTATTAATGAATTAGGACCTGGGAATGGCTAAGTTTCTCTGATGCTTGGAATGCAACAGTATTAGACGCTTACCGGAGATGAATGTGAAGGAACACACAGACGTTCACACTTCACGGTCCACTTGTACTATTCAGACCTCAGGATTATTGCTCTGTATAACTCTGCGAGGCTTTTGATTTAAAATTTGTGGAGTAGTTTTGGTTTGCTAACTGACGGGAATTTCCGTACGGATCTTCTGCTTTCTAATGCGGCGCCTTTTTAACATTTTATTTTGGGTGTATCTGTTGAACACCTGTTCTTATCGTGTTATTCTGTATCGCAATAATAAAAATAACCTGTTGACAGGTGTTTTCATTCGTGAGTAATGTAAGTTAATGCATGAATTCCATACTACGATCTCCTCGGCGAGCTGTGGAGTGCCCGTAGCATGGCGGTACGCGCATGGACCGCTCTTCCCCAGCAACACGCTACTACGCAGCCAGCGGTGTAGGGCCTTGAGTTGAACTGAATATAAATAAGTGCTGCCAACTTCAGTGAATAAAACTGTCCATATACTACCAACTAAAACCAGCTACTTCCTTTAGAAATAAAATATCTAAGCAGAATGCTTAAATTAGAAGTTTTATCTACTCACTGCATGAAAATAGAACATATTTCAAAACAAATATTTTTCAACAGAATCCCCTCTTTACCCGGAATGGCTGTAAAGCTTGTAAATTATGAGTTCCATGCCCTGATAGGTAATTTCAGACAGAAATAGTTTCTAGGTCTAACAGGTGTTAAAAAGGCAAGCGCAGACTGTGCGGTAGGAACCCAACCTAGTGGCAAGCCAGCTGGACGCCGGGAAAGCGGGACCCAGTTCCGCCTACCCGAGCGATGAGGCGGCGCCCAAGGGAAGGAAAGAGGGCAAGAAAAGACGGGCTCGGCGGAAGGCGCCACGTAAAGTCCAACCCCCCCCCCCCCCGGGCAAGCCGGTGAATCGGACTCCGACCAAGACGAAGCAAGACTGGTGATAGATGTATCAAGTACATCCCAGGATGCCGACTCTGAAGGCACGGAGGGAGAAGAGCTGTGCGGGCACGGGGTGACCGAAACCTTGGACCCAGCCACCCAGCCGGAAACCAGGATGAAGGTTTTAGGGAGGCCAAGGGTGGGAGAAGGAGAAAAGGCGAGGAGAAAGGGAAAGACACCAAGCCTATGAGCCGCAAGGCCCAACAGGGCGGGAGTCGGAAACCGAGTACCCGAGCCGAAAGCTCCACAGACACCTCATTCAGCTCGAACATGCCACCACCAGACACTAACACAAGACAGGCACAACAGATAAGACCTCAGCAGACACAAACAAGTAAACCAGCCACCCGTAAGGGGTCGACCCCCCCACCCCTTACGGTCTACAGTAACAATATTAAACTCATTGAAATTGAGCTTCTCAAAAAGCTGACACATGAGCAGAGAAATTATTATTTCTCCAAGCCGAGAATAAACGCACATGAAGCGATCCGGCTACATATGTCCAGCTTCGAAAGCTATGAAATCGCTATGAAAGTGCTGAAAGGGCTTAATATCAAGTTCGTACAGATATTGCCCAACTCAACAGTAAAGCGATTTGTAGTGAGAACGCCCAATAACACGTATGTGCCATATGATATCGGGTTTGCCATGCGAGCCCAAGGTATCCAAGCACTTACTGTACACAGGATGCGAACAGGAAACAGGCCAGCCACGGGCTGCCTCTACCTAGTTGCCGTGGCGGATACCCCGGGAGCGGACAGCCTGCGGAAAATGCGGATGCTAAAAAACATGCTGGTGACAGTCGAACCGTACCGCCCGCAAACCACTGGCCCACAATGTGGGGTGTGCCAGAGGCATGGGCACTCAGGGGCGACATGTCAGCTGGATCCCAGATGTCGCAGATGCGCCGCCTCCCACCTGTCCCGCGACTGCCCCCACGGCAATGATCCAGCGTACTCAAAGTGCGCCAACTGCGAGGGGAAACACGCGGCTAATTATAGAGAATGTCCCCGCCGCAGGGACTACGAAGCCGCCTTTCAAGGCAAAGGGCCTAAGGGTAATAAGCGTGGCAACCCTAAAGCCCCAGCAGGCCCATCAGGCACAGACGCTTCACGTGGACAACAACAACAAATAGGCCCCTCAGGCAAAAAGGACCCATCAGGACCTACAGGCCATTCAGGCACCAAGGGCCGAAAGCAAGGCCAATCAGGCAAATCAGACCCTTCAGGTGGAGGCAAAGTAAACTTGCAACCCCCAAGGACGGAGGGTACACACAAAACCGGGCCCTCAGCCCAAGCACCCGCCACCTCCGTTCAAAGTAAGACCTCCGAAAATAAAAACAGGAAGAAGGCCCTACCCCAAAGACCCAACCTAAGGCAGGTTAAGTCCACGCACGCTCCCCCGGAGCAGCCTCAGGGCCCGCCCCAGGGCAGCTCCACCACCCGCAAGGAACCTGCCGCTAATAAAACAGCATCCGACCCCCCCCCCAACCCCCAAACCCCACACAACAACAGTCACACCCATCTCACCACCTGCACCAGTAACACTAACACAGGCTCAACAGCCAGAGGGAAACATGGCAGTAAAGGCGTTCAGGGAAAGGATAGAAGAAATCCTGAAAACCTTCTTTCCGAACCTGAACCTCACGGCAGCCATTACCACTGGGGTAATGATGGCCAACATGCTCCCATTTTCCTGGCTAAGGGATCTGGTTAATGCGATCGCTGACCTCCTGTCCCAAGATGCCTGAACACCACGACGAAGACCACAATAATAATAATAATAACACGCAGGAGCTTCGAGTTCTAATATGGAACTGCCAAGGCGTCAGATCCAGGAAATATGAGCTCGAAGCCTTCCTAGCCGCGAACACCATACACATAGCTCTCCTAACAGAAACCTTCCTCCCACCGGGGAAGAAGTTCACCATAAGAGGCTATAAAATACACCGAAGCGACAAGGCCAATAGAGTCGGAGGAGTGGCAGTTCTGGTAAGGAAGGACATTAAACATATGGAAATAGACTTACCAGAACTGGTCGAGCTCGAAGCGTGCGCAATTGCCTTACCAGTGCGAGGAACACTCGTCAATGTAATATCGGCATACTCCAGACCTAAACACCTTAACACACAAGATATAGAATCGGTATTAAGGCAAAATAGAAACACGATCCTAGGAGGCGACCTAAATTCGAAACACGCCAGCTGGGGGTGCCTGAAGCCTAACGCAGACGGCGAAAGACTGTACAACCACATGCTATCCCAGGACTATGTGGTAACAGCCCCCAGCGAACCCACGTTCCTGGCACCAAACGAACAGGTCGACGATATATTGGACATCGCCCTACTGCGAAATATTCCTCAAAGACACACTATAAAGGTCATTAACGTCCTAGGGTCAAGGCATCAACCAGTAATATTTACACTGGAAGCAAACCCGGAGGAATATGAGAATAACCCCAAGCGCCGACTAAACTATAAAGCAGCCAAATGGGGTAAATTTGAAAGAAAGCTCGATTCACTCCTACAGGGGACTGAGGACATACAAATTGTAAACCCAGCCCAAACGGATGAATCCCTAAAAACACTCGTAAATGCGATCCAGGCAGCCACAACTGCGAGCATCCCGGTACACAAACCTAGACAAAACACCAACATTGAAATACCGGCCCACATTAAAGATCTAATACGCCAGCGCAACAGACACAAGCGCAACTGGGCCCGACACCACCGCGATGAAGACCGGATACGTAAAAACGAACTCAGGGTCGAAATCGAAACCGAAATAATGGAGTATAGGTCTCGGATCTGGAATAACAAACTGAGTACGTTTGACACTAATACCAGACCGGTGTGGAACTTAGCGAGATATTTCACGCGAGAACCACACGTGATCCCAACCATCAAGGGACCTAACGGACCAGTATATGAAAATCAAGATAAAGCAGAGGTGATAGCCGACTCACTCGAAGAGGCCTTTAAGCCCAATGACGAACCGTCGGACCCCGCCTTCATTAGGTAAACAGAGGCCAAGGTAGCGGAATTCCTAACAAACGCACCTAAGCCCGAGGTTAAGAAGACTAATATCCACGAAATTAAGTGGATAATAGGTCACCTTAACCCGAAGAAGGCACCCGGCCCAGATGAGATTCAGAACATAATACTTCAAAAGCTAACCCCGAAAGCCCTCGCACTACTCACTAAAATATACAATGCAATGTTCCAATTGCAGTATTGTCCCGAACAGTGGAAAAAGGCGAGAATCCTTGTATTCGGCAAACCAGGCAAGGACAAATCTAACCCTAATAATTACAGGCCCATCAGTCTCCTGGACGCCCTCAGCAAAGTATTTGAGAAAATACTGCTGAAAAGGCTCATAGCACATATCAAGGAAAGAGGAATCATTCGGAACGAACAATTCGGTTTTAGAAACGGCCACTCCGCCCCGCAACTGCTTACCCGGGTCCTAGAACAAGCGACCATCGGACTAAACAAGCGAAGAGACACAGGCACGGTATTCCTTGATATCCAGAAGGCATTCGATAAAGTCTGGCACGAAGGCCTATTAGCGAAATTAATATACCTAGAATTCCACCCAGGGTACATAAGATTAATTAAATCATACCTGGAAGGCCGAGAGTTCCAAGTAGATGTTCATAACACACTGTCAAGCACGCGACCAATTAGGGCGGGCGTAGCCCAGGGGTCACTAATAGGGCCAATCCTGTTCATTCTATTTGCGAATGACATGCCGACAGCGGAACTTACTACCACGCACCTCTTCGCGGATGACACTGCTATCACAGTACAACACTTTCAGCTAGCATGCGCCCGAAAGAGACTACAAGTAGCACTGCGAACTCTCGAGCCCTGGCTAACCAAATGGCGTATCAAGGTCAACGTTGACAAATGCCAAGCTGTGATGTTCGCTAGGAAGAACAGACGCACACACATGCCAGCCAATATAAAACCGCTCAAACTGTTCAATCGAGATATAGCATGGCACGACAAGGTAAAATACCTAGGAGTAGTCCTAGATAGAAAACTAACCATGCTATATCACATCAAAGACATCCAGCGGAAAACAAACGCACGACTGGCACAGCTCTATCCGATACTGAATAAAGGATCCAGTATTAACAAGCGAGTAGCAATAAACACGTACAAGGCCTTAATTAGGCCGATAATAACGTACGCAGCTCCCGCCTGGGGCTACACTGCTATGACGAACCTGGATAAGCTGGAACTAATACAAAACAAATGCATTCGAGCAGCGGCTAAACTCCCGTATGACACACCAATTCGCCACCTACGCGCAATTGCGAAAGTCACCTCCATAAGGCAACACATACGTAAGCAAACACTCCGAATGTACAAGAAGTCATGGGGTAGTAAGGTCAACCCACTAGTCAGTGGAATAGGACGCTATGACGTCGACCTATACACCAAATACCCCACACCGAAACACATTCTGTTCAGGCACAGGGCCAGGAGGCCGGGGGCCCAAAACCGCCCTCGCTCCTAAACTGACACCAACTCAATACACCGCAACACTTAACAATATGCACACACACAACAACACCTGTATATATGTACATGCTTGTCTACTACCTACATCCTTGTCCTAGATTATGTTATTAATATGTTACAGATTTAGTCAAGCGAGGGAGGATTGAGAGAAGAAATACAACACGACGAAGGCAACACAGCCATGAAAGAGACGATCCAATCCAACCTCGCCCCCACCAGCGACAAAGGAGTGGACGAAAAACCCACCCCTGCTAATACCACTAACTATTAATCTATTAATTGTAATTGTACTTGTTCTACAGGACACGAGAGCGGAAAAGCGGCCCGCACTCTACAGAAGAAAAGTAATAATGTATATATAATAGGATGTGTGTATATTTGTGTATATATTTACAGAGACAAGTGTGTGACACCAACACCGCAAAGAAGGGACGTCATCAGGCGGGAAAGAAGATGCCCCTTACAACAAGTAAGGCTTGGCACTAATCCCCTTCTCCTTAAAAGGAGACTTGGCACCAGGGACTGCTGGCTGCTGGACCAAGGGACTAACCTGTGGCCCAAAGCCCAGACGCCAGCGGACCCGAGCCGCACCAGGCAGTGACAAGTAGGACTGATCCCCCATAATAATTGACAAAAAGCTAGGTAAATGGTTATGATTGCATGACACATATTCCTAACTAACACAACCTCTGGTCTTTATCCAGCCCACATCCTTGCATGTGCTATCAAAAGATGTCAGGTTTTACATGTAGGCTCTTTCTTCTTTCTGCCTATGTGGTTTTTCCCTGACCCTTCAATACCATACACCAATACCATATACCTAACACAATCTCGCCTGGTAACGTGTCTGACATGGAAACAGGCAGATACTCCTTGTATCACATCCCACTCTACCCAGCTATCTCTTTTCTACTTAGAAATTAATAGCATGTCGGAGGCCATGTAGATTGAGTCGATGGTCACGGCGGGGGAGCGGGCTACGGGGGCCCCCCGTAAAAAAAAAGTGCGGTAGGACTGTTCATCAGGAATACTCTTGCACGCAACATAGTTGCTGTTAAGCACGTAAATGAAAATTAATGGAATGAAAATTAGGACGAGAATTGTCTCCATGCATTTACCATGCAAGAGTGTGGATGAGAATGAAGTTAACAAGTTTTGTGAAGCACTGTTTGACATCATATTCAGGGTTGACAGGAAGGAAGGATAGGGCTAATGGGCAATTTCAGTGCGAGAGTTGGAAAGAGAACTGGAGGGTATGAAAAGGTAAGGGTGTATTCTGCCCGAAGGCAGGTCCGAACCTCCGCAGAGGTGTGCATGAACCGGAGTTTATGTACGGCAGGGTGGCCAGTTCCTTTCCACTCCTCCATTCCCTTACCCCCACCAATAGCGCGTGGCAACCAATCCTAATCTTGACCACGCCCAATGTTGCTTAACTTCAGACATCCCACGGGATTCGGTGTTTCAACACGGCTACGGCCATTGGCGTATTAAAAGGTATGGAAGCTAACAGGAATGGGAAGCACTTACTGGACTTTTATGCTAGTCTGGGATTAGCAGTTACGAATACATTCTTCAAGCATACTATTCACTGCTACACATGGGAGGGTAGAAGACACCAGATCCATAAGAACAGACCATGAATTCAGGAAAACGTGCGGGTATTTTAGTGATTTTTTTATGTTACAGACCGTTATCTGACCTGAAGTGAACTAGTATCTGTAGGCCTAGGATGAAGTGAAATCTGTCTGCAGACGAATAATGCAGTGGCGTGCGGTGGTTTTGAAAAGGGGGTATGCTGTCCAAAGTAGGACGTACTAATTACCGGACGTAGGAAGTATAATTTAACGTACATCATTATATAAAGGAATGCAACCAAGCTGTAACCATTTAGAATTCCCTATGTGTAATCTCATGAAAATTGAAGGACTTCTAACCAGAGCGTACGGTATTATGTCAAATCCTTGGCTTTTCAGAAAACAAAATAACTAGTGACATCACATCTATAGATTTAAAAAATCGATATAATTTTTAAAGCTGAAATTATCTTATTGAGTTGTATAGAAATAGTTTATTTATTCCCAATGACAGTGCATAATCCGTAAAAAAGGAAGACAAACGTGTCATTGTTGCGTTTAGTCTAAAAAATGTTATTTTAATCAGTTCCCTACATCAAAGTGCATATATTAGCAGAAATCACGTTTGTTTCATGTATCACCCATCACTATTCAGTTAAAAAGCTCTTTGATCTCTTATGTATGTATCAGAAAAAATCTCTGTCCTGTTACACTTTTCACCCTTCAGCATAGAAGCCAATTTGAAATGCCTCTGACCGAGCTCGATAGCTGCAGTCGCTTAAGTGCGGCCAGTATCCAGTATTCGGGAGATAGTAGGTTCGAACCCCACTGTCGGCAGCCCTGAAAATGGTTTTCCGTGGTTTCCCATTTTCACACCAGGCAAATGCTGGGGCTGTACCTTAATTAAGGCCACGGCCGCTTTCTTCCCACTCCTAGCCCTTTCCTGTCCCATCGTCGCCGTAAGACCTATCGGTGTCGGTGCGACGTAAAACAACTAGCAAAAAAAAAAGAAATGCCTCTGACACTATTGCAACAGTATCACGCATATTACATTGTACACATAGGCCTATCAAAAATGATAGTAATTTGCTACGTTTTTGTGAGAAGTACTTCTATTGTCCACTGTATGCTCTACTACTAACAAAACTATGCATTAAGTCCCTCCACAAGATTTTTGGTTGCATTGAGTCTACTTGAAGGTGAAATCTAGTCGTCTCTCTTGTTTTGTGAATGTTGTGATGACATTATCATAAAATGTGTCTGTGTTTTTTAATTGGTGCAGAACTTCCTTTTCTATGGACAGAACTGCCAAGCCTGAATGCCGCTCTTGACTCTGTGTTGACCTCTGATAAGTCTTAATCCTCCTAAGAGCTGAAAATGATCTTTCAACTGACGCTGTTGTGCTTGGAACAGTTACTATAAGTACACCCAATTTATATACTTCAGGCAGGGCTGTATCTAATGGTTTGCTTTTCAGGGAACACACTAACTGATGAGAGTGTTGACCATAAAATTCATCAAACGAATACAGCACGGTAAGTTCATTCTTCAATCGGATAAAATCAAACAAGTCTTTATAGGGCAGTTTAAGATTTTCAAAAGCGGAATGTGGACAAGTAGCTTTGTACGCTTCATACTTCAGAGGATCCAACAAGGAAGTAAACTGTAATTGGTTCAATGACCCAAATCGTTCGTCTAATTGTACAATAATGTTGTCAAAAATTGAGTGGCAAAGGCATTTTCTTGATATTATTGTATCTTCTTCCCGACATTGTCGTTTAGTTGGTAGAGAGTCTCCGACACCATGATAGACCAGAGTCTCGGCCCAAATTATGTCGCACTTATTCCTGAGGTTTAGTATCACTCTTTTGATTTCCTGAACTTTCTGGGATCAATACCGGTATAGGACGTCTAAATGTTTGGATTGAAGGATATTGGAAAGGATATCAATGAAGGTAAAAAGTGTTGCTAAAAATCAGTAACAAAAAGGAAGTTTCAGTGCAGGTTAGAAATTTCATGAAACCTTGTGCCGCTACTACTGTTTCTCTGTCCCAGTTTGAACTTTCATCTAAAACATTTCGAAAGAATTCAAGGAATGAAGTGCGATGTTCTTTCACTGTGTGAACAAGACGAGATGAAAAATTCCACCGTGTTGGAGCATTTTCTAGGCATCCTTTTTGCGGTAAATTCTTTCAGTCCACGAGATCGTTTAGAGGACTTGTGAAAAAATTATCCTAATCCCGTCAAGGTCTGAAAAAATATTCTACATTCCTTGATACAGGAAACTGACTGTGACAAAATAAGATTAAGCTTGTGACTAAAGCAATGGATAAATATGGCCTTCGGAAAGAGTTCCTGTACTTTGGTAATTAGTTCCCTTGTGTGGCTGGCCATCACAGCTGCTCCGTCGAACGTTTGCGCAACCAACCTGTAGTTTAAGTCAAACTCAGTAACCATGTTTTTCACATGTGCAAGCAAACCACTGGCTGTTCGATCTGCGCTAACATCAGTGAAAAATGAACCTTTCGTGAACTTTACCACTTTCAGAATCAACGTATCTCAGAGTGGTTGATAGCTGAGACAAATTCATAATGTCTGAGTCAAGAAGAAGGGCAACACAAATAGCGTGTTTTATTTCTGACTTCACTTTTTCCAAAACTACATCACTGACAGGCTTTATTAGTCATTTTTTATCCTGTTTGCAGTTCCGCGCACGGTCGATGTTTCTAGGTGTGTACTTAACGTCCCATCGTAAGTGGCGAGTAAGTTCAATGCACCCAAATAAGCACCCCTGTTCAAAGAATCTTCACCCTCAGAATGTCCTCGGAATGGTAATTCGTGAGTAGCTAAAAACACACAACATCAATTAATCGCTTGAGCACCTCTCTGTTTTTCCGAACGGTCTCATTATATTGTACAGTGCTTGCAAGCAATTGAGCATCAAGCTGAATATCAATTCTAGATTTTCCAAACGTTCTCAGCTGTAATAGTGCAGAAATGTGTGACTGCGATTTCTCATGTTTTTGAATGGCATTGTGCAAGTTACTCAGATTATCATAACCAGTGTCAGACCTAACAGTTCGGTCTCTTGCAAAGAGTAAACATGACCAGCAAAACAGTTTATTAAATTGGAACTTCCAGCAATCCATTCTGTTTTACTGTACTGTGAAGTTTGGAAATGACGAACGTACTCTTGACTTTTGTTTTTATGCGTCCCTTTAAGGTTCGGCATATCTGGAGAAGGTTTTCCAGACTGAACAATTTCTAGTTTCTCACATGAGCTCCTAAAACGAAACGGTTTGTCCAACAGTTGTTCAATCACACAAATAGAGTCAGGCATCGCAAATATTACGATAGCTGAAACTGATAAGAAATTACCGTATATTTCACTAAACACTTCTACGTAAATACACAATTACGCACTCACGACACAGCACTGTCCACGTTGCATGTTATTATTATGAAAATCATTAGAACGTACGCTCCTACAAACACGCCACATGCTCCACAACAACGCTGGTACTTACTAGTACACACGTTTTTCTCACAGCGTTACATTTAAGAAAAAGCTAATTTTCAATTCTAAAATGAACTGGATATCTGTACTTTTAAAACGTTCTTCACTGCTTGTCAGTTATCACTCGCAAGAGCTGTTTCAGCAATAAGCCAAATTAAATAAATAAACGTATCATAAACCCGCACAAAGTTGCTTCACACTGCTACACCATGCGATCAAGCCGGGCAGCGTTGAGTTGTCGGCTTACCAAGCTCACTTACTGGCGCGGTTACTACGCATGCGTCACCTTGAGCTCAACGCTGGGCGAGCCAAGTGGTAGGTGTGTCGCGTACCCTCGCTAATGCAGAAATTCGTACTGCAGAATACACTTACTGCATACTGCAGGAAACCATACTGCAGCAACTGTTTCATTAAAAAAAAGTATTGCCAACTGACAAGATAATACTAATTGTTGCACTTTACAGTTGCATTACTGCTTACTTTGCTTCTCAAGTCCAACGGGTAAGCCTGGCTTAGCCTGCATACCCACAATGCATGCTACTGGAATAAGGATAGAAAATTTCCAGGACGAGGAATAGATATGATTGGTGGAAAGTTCCATACAGTAGACGGTGAGCATGTTCAGGATATAGAAAGAGGAGGATGTTTTAGTAGATATAGCAAGCGGATGCCTCGGAACAAGTGTGTCTAAAGATGGAAAAGTGAACATTTTTGTGGAGTGATGAAGTGAGGGCAATTTGTAGACATAAAAGGAAAGCGTATCAGAAATGGCTTCAAACAAGGACTGATGCAATTTGCTTTATGTCACACCGGCACAGATAAGTCTTATGTCAATGATAAGGTAGGAAGGGCTAGGAGTGGGAAGGAATTAATTAAGGCCTTAATTAAGGTACAGCCCTAGCATTTGCCTGGCGTGAGAATGGGAAACCATACAAAACCATCTTCATGGCTGACGACAGTCGGGTTCGAACCCACTTATCTCCCGAATGCAAGCTCACAGCTGCGCGCCCCTTACCGCACAGCCAACTCACTCGGTAAGGATTGGTGCAGACAGGGAATTGTACAAAGATGAAAGAATCAGAGTGAGTCAAATAATTGTTGAATCCAAAAAGTCATGGGAAGATTTTGGTAATAACCTGGAAAGGCTAGGTCAAGCAGCAGGGAAACCTTTCTGGATAGTAATAAAGAATCTTTGAAAGGGAGGGAAAAAGAAATGAATAGTGTTTTGGGTAAATCAGGTGAACTCACAGTAGATCCCAGGAAATAACTAGACAGGTGGAAAGAATATTTTGAAAATATTCTTAACATAAAAAGAAATCCTTTTGTTGACATCATGAACTACCAAGCTCATCGGAAGAAGGACAGTGATGATTGCGAAATTACGCTTGAGGAAGTGGTAAGGATGGTAAATAAAATCCATTGTCATAAAACAGCAGTATGGATGAAATTAGACCTGAAATGGTGAAATACAGTGGAAAGGTAGGGATAAAATAGCTTCATAGGGTAATAAGATTAGCATGGAGTGGACGAAAGCAGTAAATGGTAATTGCACCTATCTATAAGCAAGGGGACTGAAAAGATTGAAACAGCTATCGAGGTATTTCAGCAAGGGGCTCACTGGCGTTTTGGAAGTGAGGGTGCGGACAATGTTTGAGAGTATGTTGGATGAAAACCAGAGTGGTTTCAGACCACAGAGGGGCTGTCAGAATCAGATTTTCAGTATGCGCCACGTAATTGAAAGATGCTACAAGAGGAATATTTTGTAATATCTGAAGCCATCTCTTTTTAGTTTTGACTAAGTTAATTTATAATTTGTAAGTTCTTCAGTCTGACAAAAACTAATTTTGAGTAATACATTTATAAACTACCTGAAAAAGAAAACATATAATAACAGAATTATACTTAACTAGCAATTACCCGCGGCTTCGCTCGCGTGGATTTCGTAATTTGATCAAAGTAATCGTTCCTCGGCATTGTACTAAGACATTATCTGAAAATTCCTCAAGTATAAAAAATCACCCAAACACCGAGTTTCATTTACGCTAGAAATTTTTCGTAAACCATGTTTGTGATATTACCTTTTGGGGCTAAGGCGATCATGCGACATAGAACTGTACATAAGAGAAACAATCTTACGGGGCGAGTTGGCCGTGCGGTTAGGGGCGCGCAGCTGTGAGCTCGCATCCAGAAGATAGTGGGTTCGAATCCCACTGTCGGCAACCCTGAAGATGGTTTTCCGCGGTTTCCCATTTTCACACCAGGCAAATGCTGGGGCTGTACCTTAATTAAGGCCACGGCTGCATCCTTCCCATTATTAGCCCTTTCCTGTCCCATCGTCGCCATAAGACCTCTCTGTGTCAGTGCGACGTAAAGCAAATAGCAAAAAATAGCTAGAAATAGTCTTCTCTCAAGTCGAAAAAGTAAATACATGTTTCTATACCTATTCCCACATCTGTAACATCTTCAGTTTTTGAAATATACATAAGTATCCTCATAAAAGGAATTCAACCCCTTAATCAGTCCTTCCCCATCCCTCACCCCCATCTAAGTGTATTTTCCGAAAACAAAAATACATGTTCCTTCATTTTAAAAGGAGATTCCAAATACCAATTTTCACGGCTGTAACATCTTCAGGTTTTAAGATATAAGTATCCTCATAAAAATAATTCAACTATTTTTCACTTCTTTTCACCCCCTTTAAGTGCCTTCTCCGAAAACAAAAAGATACCGTTTCCTGTATTTTTAAAGGACTTTCCAATCATCAAGTCTCTTGTCCCTAACATGTTAAGTTTTTGACAAATAATGTAGATGTACAGGTACTCATTTTAAAAATTCACCTGCTTTTTCAATTCTTTTCAGCCCCTTAACTGGATTTTCCGAAAACAAAAAAATACCTGTTTCATTATTTATAAAGGAGATTCAAAATACCAGTTTTCATGTCAGTACGTCTGTCGCACCTTAAGTTTTTGAGATAAATGTATATACTCATAATTTAAATTCTTCCTCTTCACTTCTTTACACCTCTCTCCCGCCTTAAGTGAACTTTCCGAAAATAAAAAAATACATGTTTCTTTATTTTTAAAGGAAATTCAAAATACCAACTTTCACGTCTGTAAAAGCTTCAGTTTTAAAGATAAAATACCTTCATAAATATATATCAGCTCCTTATTTATTATTTTCAACCCCACACCCATTACGTCGATTTTCCGAAAAAACGCATGTATCTTCAATTCTAAAGGAGATTCAAAATAATAATTTTCTCGTCTGTAACATCCTCCGTTTTTTGAGATATAAGTATACACATAAAAGTAATTCAACTCCTTTTTCACCCCTCTTCCTACCCGTTAAGTTGATTCCGTCCTTCCCAAAGTGCGTGTTTCTTTATTTTTAAAGGAGACCCCAACTACCAATTTTGACGTCTTTAAAATTTTTAGATTTTGAGATATAATTATCCCTACACAAAGAATTCAACTATCGTCGCCATAAGACCTATCTGTGTCGGCGCGACGTAAAGCCCCTAGCAAAAAAAAAGAATTCAACTAATTTTTCATTTCATTCACCCCCCTTAACTGGATTTTCCGAAGACAAAAGAACACGTGTTTCTTTACGTTGAAAGAAGATTCCAAATACAAATGTTCATGCCTCAAACATCTTCAGTTTTTGAGATATAAGTAACCTCATAAAAAAGAATTCAACTCCTTTTCCACACCAGCCCGTTAAGTTAATTCCCCCCCCCCTCCAAAAATGCGTGTTTCTTTATTATTTTGAGATGATTCCAAATACAAATTTTCACGTGTGTAACCTTAAGTTTTTGAGATCTAAGTTTCTCCATAAAAAGAAGTAATTTTTTTCACTTCCTTTCACCCTTCCCCTTAAGGCAATTTTCCAAAAACCAAAAAACTTGTTTCCTTATTTATAAAGGAGCTTCTAAATGCCAATTATAACGACTGTAACATCTTCAGTTCTGAGATATATGTATCCTCATAAAAAGGAATTAAACTCATTTTTCACCGCCACGCCCCCAAATTTACCCACCCCACAAAATGGGTGTTTATTTTTAAAGGAGATTCCAAATACTAATTTTAACGTCTGTAACAGCATTAATTTTGAGATATAATTATCCTCATACAAAGTATTCAACTAATTTTTCAATTAATTCACCCCTCTTAAGTGGATCTTCCAAAGTCAAAAGATTACGTGTTCCTTTAGCTTGAAAGAAAATTCCAAATACAAATTTTCATGTCTGTAACGTCTTCAGTTTTTGAGATATAAGTAGCCTCATGAAAAGAATTCAACTATTTTTCAATCCACCCCCGCCCGTTAAGTTGGTTTCTCCCATCCAAAAATGCGTCTTTCTTTATTTTTAAAGGAGATTCCAAATACCAGTTTCCACGTCTGTAACTTTCAGTTTTAAGATATAAGTTTCTCCAGAAAAATAATCCATTTCTTTACTTCATTTCACACTCCCCACTCAAGTGGATTATCCAAAAACGAACAGTACCCGTTTCTTTAAAAGAGCTTCCAAATACCAATTATCACGATTGTAACACCTTCATTTTTGAAATATATGTGTCCTCGTAAAAGAAATTCATCTCCGTTTTCATCCCCCCCCCCCGGCTACCAAGTTGATTCCCCCCCAAAAGTGCGAGTTTCTTTATTTTTAAAGGAGATTCCAAATACTAGTTTTCACGTTTGCAACATCTTTAGATTTTTTGGTATATATACATTCTCATACAAATATTTCAACTAATTTTCCAATTCATTCACCCCATCCCCACCCCCGTTGAGGGGTTTTCCCCAAAACCAAAGAATACGTGTTTCCTTACTTTTAAAGGAGATTCCAAATACCAATTTTCACGTCTGCAACATGTTAAGTTCTTTAGATATACTCTAGATACGCTAATTTTAAAAATTCACCCACTCCGGGTAGAGTTAGGCGGGTGTCAGGTCGGAGCAAGAAGGTGGGAGCATTTGAGCGTATCGGAATACTTCCCCACATTGTATGGTGACTGTTATAGTCTCCTAGCAGAAAAATTTTCGACGCAGTATCGAACTGTTGAAAGAATTGAGATCCTTGGTTTTCCATAATGGATATATCGGTAGGGCAATAAATATTAATAATATTGAGGTCTTGATGAGTAATACCTATAACGAAAGTATTCGGAATCCGGTTGTGGATATGTAAGGTTCGGTATGGCAATTTGTTATGAATGAGTATAGCCGCACCACCATATCCCTGGCCATCACAGCGTTCTATATTATAACCTTTAACATGAAAGTTGTTATGAGAAGAAAACCATGTTTCCTGTAATGCAACAATTTGGGGGTAGTTTCTGCAAGAATGAACTTTATCAATCAATCAATCAATCAATCAATCAATCAATCAATCAATCAATCAATCAATCAATCAATCAATCAATCAATCAATCAATCAATCAATCAATCAATCAATCAATCAATCAATCAATCAATCAATCAATCAATCAATCAATCAATCAATCAATCAATCAATCAATCCATCAATACTGATCTGCATTTAGGGCAGTCGCCCAGGTGGCAGATTCCCTATCTGTTGCTTTCCTAGCCTTTTCCTAAATGATTTCAAAGAAATTGGAAATTAATTGAACGTCTCCCTTGGTAAGTTATTCCAATACCTAACTCCCCTTCCTATAAATGAATATTTGCCCCAGTTTGTCCTCTTGAATTCCAACTTCATCTTCATATTGTGATCTTTCCTACTAATTCGTACTGTTTATTGAGTACGCTCCTGGCATTCCACTTTGTGATTTTTATCATAGGAGAGAATATTATGTACACTATCACGTAACTTTTATATTACATTGGGGACTTGAGGTTTATCTCCCAGCAGTTGGAGGAGGTGTACCAGAATTTGATGAATTTCATTTTGTACTTGCACCATTGGTGCTGAACATTATTAACCGCTGTAGAGAGAGGGGCACTACTGAGCATCTCTCGTGCTACAGACGTGGAAGGATTGAGTTGAACTGGGGGTGTGGAATGAGGCTGAAAGAAAATGGGATGATATGTAGGCATTGGTGGTGCCCTGAGTAGATTAAGGTATCTCTCTCTATCGTATCCAGGCGGGTGAGAAGGCTTCGGGTCTTGCATGACGACCTGAGTAAATTTGCGTTTACGAGGGTATTTCGCAGGTAAAGGAGGCATCTCTGTAGTAAGAGGTGGAAAGAGTTGGGGGTTCTGCTCTGGATACAATACTGGGGAATTGATTTTAGAGCTAGCTTCCGTAAAGTGATGTTTTCCGTACTCATTTGTTTCTTTACAAGAGTGTGATGATTTTGCGTCGGGCAGGCTGTTGAGCCAGTTGAATGGGCCCCTTGACAATGTATGCATTTGCGAAAGTTTTCAGTACAATCTGCTGTGGGATGTTGTAACGAGCAGTGTCCGCACCTAGGCGCCATGGCTTTACAATTGTTGTTGGTATGACTATATACCTTTGATATTTCTTGCAAATATGTGGTGCAAATATGAACGGTTGGACGTCCAAATACATGCGATACAATGAGACGTGCTGAGGTAAATTTTGTGCACGGAATACAACTTTAATTGATCTTGTGGCCAGATAATCCATACGGTTTTGTTGGATAACTTTACGATTTAGTCTTTGAGTAGATTTAACGGGCACCGGTGATTTTAGATTTTAAGTATTTCAGCGTCAGATAAGTCCTTGTGTACCCCACGAATGATACCCACTCGCAATACATTGGATCTGAGAATATAAGCTTCAGCATTGAGAGTTGCAAGGATTGGACGGCGTAAAAATTAATTCGCTTGTACAGCATACTGAATGTATACTTGTAAGCGACTGCGGCCTTTTCGGGCAATAGATTTAACACCAATATTATGTTCATTGAAAATGCAACCCAAGGCCATTAGGTGTAATTGGCCGATATTTTGAGTACCATTAGATTCTACATGTACGATATAAGGAACGTAATGGGATCTTGGGTATACTTCTTGTTAGACTGGAGTATGAGGAGTTTGACGATTGCTATCCACACGAATCATTATGTGTTTGCACTTGATTATTAGTTACTGGAGGTATGTTAACTGTTGTATCGTCTTCCATCCAAACAATTTCTTCTCTGCCTGCTACTAGCGGTGGAGAGTCGGGTGCTTAATCTCCCCCATTGTTGGCTTCCATTACGCTCATTTTACACTACCAGGAGTATGTAAGTAAGCACACGAATTTGTTGACACCACTCCACACACTATACTCAACTCAACAATTACAGCGCACTCCACAAAACAACCTACTTGATGCGCTGTCAAGCAAGAACTGGTCAAAATCTTAATTATTCCACCAACAAATTAAGTTCAAGGTAGTGAGAGCAACAATATTTTTTTTAAATTGCTATCCTAAATGTTGTAGGGATATGAAATATGAATTTACTGAGCAAGTGTCTGCGCGGTTTGGGTCAGATAGATGTCAGCTTGCATTTGGCGGATAGTGGGCTTGAAACTCACTGTCAGCAGCCATGAATATGGTTTTCCGTGATTTTGCATTTTCACATCAGGCAAGTGCTGGAGCTGTACAAGGCCGCGGTCGCTTCCTTCTCACTTCTAGCCGTTACATATCCCACCGTTCCCATAAGACCTATCTGTGTCGGTGTAATGTAAAGAAAATTGTAAAACAATTTTTTTAATATGTGGTGAGTATGTTCACTTCAAAACAGGCAAATTCTTAGTCTCCTTAAAATTAAACAATGCCATATAATAGCCAATTCCGTACTAAATAAGGCAAAAACTCTCCCTACATGAGGGGTATACTATATTGTTTTACACTTTATTTTTTGTTCATCCAGGTATGTTTCACATTTCACTTTTGAAGGTGGTGACGTGTAACTAGTGTCTTGTTCCACCGTTTGCTAGCAGCACACGCACAGGGGCCAACGAATGCACTCGTTATGGCCATTTCATAACAACACTATCAGCCTAGGAATAGAATACATGGAAAGTAATCGTCAGGGACTTGGTTCCTATGGAAATAAGGCGTGACCACTGCAGAAATTCATCGGCGCTTGGTGACAGTCTGTGGAGAACATGCGCCGTCACGGAAAACAGTTTAAAACTGGGTGCAAGGTTGTAAAACAAGGGTACCAATTCTGGAAGGAATGCGACAGTGTCAACACCAGCCAGCATTGCCCGTGTCGAACAGGCCATCCAAGGAAACAAATGCATCACATTTACGGAATGGAGGCATCCACGGGAATTAGCCGAAACACCCTGCAGTGGATCGTGCACGGCCACTTACAGTTGGGGAAGGTGTCATCCATGCGGGTGTCTAGACACTTGTTGCAGACGAAAAGCAGAGGCGTGTGGATGTGTGCAGATAACTTTTGCAACGCCATGATCAAGATCCAGCAGACTTCATGGCTAGGTTTGTGACTGGTGATGATACATGGCTCCATTACCATGAGCCACGAATGAAACAACAATCGATGCAATGGAAGCATAGGGGTATTCCACCGCCAAATAAATGTCGAATAGTGCCATCAATTGGCAAGCGAATGGCGACAGTGGTCTGGGACACAAAGGGCGTCATCCTCATTGAATGGCTGGAATTTGGGGCCACGATTAACAGTGCAGCATATGTGGCAACCCTTAAGCGCTTACGTCGTGCCATTCAAACTAAGCGGACAGGAAAATGGGCTAAAAGTGTGCTTGTGCAACATGGCAATGCCCTGCCCCACACTGGCTGAGAGACCACCACTGCCATTGATCAAATGGGATTCACGGTGTTGCCACACCCACCATACTCTCCCGACTTGGCTCCAAGTGATTATCACCTGTTCGGGAACATGAAGAAACCTCTGCGTGGTCGCCGTTTTGCGAATTTTGCAGAACTGGACACAGCTGTCAAGGCATGGGCACGGAGCACTCCGAGAGAATGATTTCAGGAAGGTCTGGAGAGACTGACACATCGATGGGAAAAGTGCATACAGTTACAAGGAGATTATGTTGAGAAGGTAGATGTAACAACTGATGTGTAATGTAGTTAATTTGGGTAGAAAAATAAAGTTTAAAAGAATATAGTACGCCCTTTCTTAATAGCCAATTCCTTTATGTACAAGGCAAAAACTTTCCCTACATGGGTTCTGAAGAGTTGGCAAATTAAGTTAATTCTAGGATCAATAACTGTGATAATAATATTCTTTTTAAAGCAGGTTTTCTGAATTTTTAGTCATACTAGCTCAAGGCTGCAGAATTTCTTCTTCTTCTTCTTCCTCCTCCTCTTCTCGTGCCTTATCTGGCCTGGATGTTGTCGATCATCAGGCTTGTTGTAGTTTTCTTTATAAATATTCGGAACAACTTGGCAGATAACAGGTCAAACCATTGACGGAGGTTTTCAGCCAGTAGATCCGATGGCATCCAGGACCCCTTTTTGTCTTGCCTGATGAGTTGGATGGAGAACCATTATTACTCCTTGTTGCACATGACTTGTGTAAAATATTTTAATTTCTGTTTCTTCACGATTTTCAACGAATTTAAGGATCTTAAATATCATCGAACTATAAATGGGATCCAATTAGTTGTATTGGGTTGAAGAACAGCGCTTAATTGAGCTACTCAACCCTACAATGTATTAATGATCATGTTTCCATCGGAGTAATCAACAACTTTCAGGCTATCAAATTTGTAAAATGGTGATCACCATTTCCATACCTATGATAAAATAAATTGTTGTTTATGACCTCCTAGTACTCGGCTAATTTTGAGAGGTAATCTGAATATTACTTAAAGTGCTGCTGTGCTAAAAATAAAATATAACCAGGCACTTATCAACTATAATTTCATTTTAGACTTTATTTTTAATAATAAGTCTACAGGTTCTCTCATATAAATAAGAGTGAATGCACGGTGTTTGTACTCCGTGCTACGGCAGCTGCCTCGGCCGAACTTATGTCACGCGCGACCACCCTGCATTAAGCGTGTATAAAATCGTGCCTTATAAAAGATGTTGAAAGTGTCGTCCTTCCTGGGTTATACAGGCATTGTATCTGGTCACCACATTCTGGCTGACGCGAGTGAGTTCTGCCACTGTAATGTTTCTGATTTCATTCATAATGTTTTCTTTCAGTTCCTTCAATGTGTGAGGATTTGTTCAATGCACTTTTTCTTTCAGATTACCCCACAAGTAAAAATCACACACTGTTAGATGTGGAGAATGAGGGGGGAAATAGACCAGCAAATAACTTCAGTCATGATGGTGATGATAATTATGACAAAATAATAACTGGCCTCTCTCTGCCTGAGGCACTTAGACATAATTCCACCATAGAGTTCCAGGTTCAAATCCAAAATGTAAAATTTGTGTTGCAAAAGCAGAGGCAAGACAGCTTTTCTGTGAGAACTCCAATTATCTCTGCCATGTTCATTCTAGTGTAGCTTCATAATCATTTTATGTTATCTAAAGCCATCCCTTTTCAGTTTCAACTCACGAGGGGAACCCACCAAGTGTAACAACCCGATTTGCAAAATTAGTGAAAACTTGTTTCGGCTCATCCCCAGACGCTCGACCGTTTCCGAGAAAACTATGGTCAAAGTTTCCGACGTGCTTTACATGCTCTAGAGCGTAACAAGTTTAAGTGACGTGCTGGCACAGCGGCTATTGGCGTGGTGTCACTCTTTAACCACGTGTTCAAATCCTGATAAATTGTTTTTTGTTGTTTTCATTTATCTACGTATGTCCATTGACGATTACTACATGAGTGTTTCTTATCAAGTTAGTGGACGTAAGGGGCGTTATGTTGATTGTAAAATTACATCTTGGTTTCACAACAAGTGTTATGTATTTATTATACATATAAGGTATTTTTCAGTAATGATAATGTTCTGTTCATTGTTATATTAACGCTTCAGGGAGATATGGTGCATTCCCTTGGATGATACCAATCGCAGAATCATTCAAAACATAGAAATTTTGCACACCACGAGCATCGCACAAAGGCAGGTTTGCCACAGTTACATTTCTGGGTGGGAATGTTACCCGGAAGGAAACGTCGTTAACATTATTGAAAATTTCACGTGTTGGCAGTAATTTTGCAACAAACCACTCATATCAATCTACAAAAACTGGCGCTTGCAGTTCATTAGAACACAATACACGAGAAAAGGACAACGATATTTCAAAATATATTGAACAAAACCACCCGTGTAGTAATCGTCAGTCGATAAAAGTAAATAAATGAAAATGGGATTTGAACCCCGGGGTGCAAAAATGTCGAGCCACAGCGAAGCCACCACGACGGTTGAAATTACTACGTGGCAATAGGCACATAAAGCACGTCGGAAATTTCAACTGTCATTTTCTCAAAAACAATCGAGTGTCTACGGATAAGCCGAAACACGTGCTTGCTTATTTCGACCCGTCTTTCACTGAGCGAAGTTTGTGGCAAATCGGGTTGTTACACTTGGCGGGTTCCCATCGTCAGATAATTTGTAACTCTTAGGTTCTTCAGTCAGCCGAAACTAATTCTGAATAAATACGTTTATAAACTACCTGGAAAGGAAAACATATGGCAACGGAATTATACCTGGAAAAGAAACAACGTAGTTAAAATAGAATGACATTTTTCACTCCCAAAAGATTACCATCAGACTCCATTAAATCACACTCAAATATTTATAAATAAATAAACATTTATGTTTGCTTCTGATGCTAGAGTGGAAAGAAGTGAGGACTTAATTAAAATAAGTTCCATATTTCAAGTTCTTAACGATTTAAACAGAAATAAACAGAAATATTTATACATTTCTTAATATTTGAGTGTGATTTGATGGAGTCTGATGCTGTTCTTTCGGGAGCGGAATGTGCCATTCATTTTTAATTAAGTTGCTTTTTCAGGTATAATTCTGTTAGCATACTGTTACCAATAAAACCCCATCTGTTTTTTCACTCTAATTTATTTCAGGATGACCCAATAAATCCACACATACAATTTTATTCAACCGAAAATGATCCCATTGACTAATTGCTGCCTATTTACAAGTCTCTCACAGCAGGACTCCAGCTGGACAGTCTTTACCTGAAGGAGACTATAATCCTGATTGACAGGCCTTTAACTTGCGCTCACAAACAGTCACCCCATAAAGCAGCTGCGTGCAGACCGCTAAGTTTAAACACAAGGCTGTTGGCCAGACAACACACAAAACACGATGACTGTTCCTTGGTTCGACTCCAGAGACAGACCAGTAGTTCACACAGTCAAACACAATGAACCACTAAACAGCAACAGCTCAACAGTGTTAAATATCAAGACAATACTCCTCACAACAACGACCATTAACACTGTTTCAGTTACACTTGTGATAGCTGCTCCAGTCGCTGACTTTACGATGGTCCTCAGTTCACAGAAACACATACACACAGTACTCTAAGGCGGTAAACACAATATTCTGTTCCATACCCGACAATACGCCGACTCCAGCAGCCAACAACTGTCCCATTCCAGTTACTCACTCGACACTCCGACGCAACAACACTAACTCCGGTGGTACACTAGCGAGAGCCAACAACTGTCATCCTCAAACTGTCCACCGAACCCCAACACACTGACCGCCGGTTTCACCAAACTTCGTCCTAATATGCTTGACGCCTGTCAAAAATGACGACCCGTTTATTTTTGACGCTTCATCAAAACCTTTTACATTTCATCATCACGATCTCGCATTTCGAAACAACGTTACATCGCGATATATCGAGTTTTATCTTTCGTTCTGATTGCCATTTCTCGACTAGCACTATTGAAACATGCAATGTACTGGTGACGTTTGAAGGAGAACCAGGTACAGAGATCCTTATCCCTACCAGTGAAGAAACGGCCCCAAATACAATCCATGACCTTCCACCATCAACTAGCGGTAGCAAGATATCGTGGGTTTCAAGAAACCGGCCTTCCTTTAAGATCTGTAACCACTTTTAATTAATATTTACACGTCTATGAATGTATTCACCTATAAACTTAAGTAACATTAACCTATGACCTATTAGTAACAAACATACTGAGACATATCATATTGTCCCAGGTACGTTTATTTAGATATTGCGCAACACTGTGGTATCGTTACATTTGAACGACTTTTTTTGGGAGGCGGTTGGTCAACTGCTTTATTCTGGACCGCGCGCTGATGGAGAACAGCCGGTAGCTAGGTTTGAATCGGCCTGTTATTTGAAAGTTTGAACAACCTTGCGGGGAGTGTCACGGCATCGCCTAACGTGCGGCGAGTTTGAAGTAAGCCAATCACGAGCTGTGAAGGCACGGTCTAGGTCATGGTGAGTCCCAAGACGATTTCTCCGGATTGCCAACTTCATCCATCGCAGTGCTGACTTACTAGTTTAATATGGGAGAAGTCTGATATATAACCTGTGCTCCACGGTTTTGATATGTATAATGAGTAGCCGTTGAATTTAGAGAGCCATATCCGTTCATATTTCAGCTAACTTCAACCTAAATATTAAGTGGCTATGCTCCAACGGTCGTGTGCTTTGTTTTGAGAAAGCGGCTGAGACCTCGAGCCATAGTCGAATGGGGAGCCCCCTCCTTTGAATGACACCGGTGAACCTATAAAACCAGCAGTGGCTAGGGGAAACGCGGTCAGTCGTCAGTTATTCGTTGTTCAGAAGGCAGTCTCCACGTCAGTCGTGATTGCCATATTCTTTGTCTGTTATCTAAATACTACAGTGACGCTATTTCTTTATAACTGTGATAGTAATGTTATGAACAGTGAAGCGTTATTCAAACTATATTAATATGCACCGTCCTGGTGTGAATTGCATCTGCGCAGTACGGGAGTTGTAAGTCCGTATGTGTGGTCGTTTCCTCTACACGTGTGACGCTTCGATATTATGCTGAGTGCGGTAGGTACTGCGTATGTGAGAACTTGATAGACAAAAGGACGGTAGCCGTGGATACCGGCACGAATCGCGTGAACTGAATTAACTGTGCCATACGCCATCATTTATCGGGTCGGTATCGCGATCGCGGAGGAATCGTGTACATGCGTCTCGATAATTGCTCTTGTATACGAACTGATCCGGGACATATTCCATTCTACATTTATACTGAACAAAGATTTATTTCTTATATCCTTATTTGTGTTAAGCAATATCTGCATAGGTAGGGTGCGCATATACAATTGAGCTAGTGTAGAGTTATATTTTTAATCATTTTAGGAGTGTTTTTTCTGCAAGGACTATAATGGAATCTACATGTGTTGTTCATCTGTGTTGTAACGTCATCCAATGTTGTATCATGGCTGAGTAAGTCAACTGACCCTGCAGTTATGCAGATGGTGTGAGAGCTGAGAGCAACGAAGTTAAGTGGATATGTCATTATTATAAGCATGTCTGAGGCAAGATAATTCAGCTTAGTTTCATCGAGTTTGAGTTTAAATTAACGTTAAATGTCAGCTCGCTAGAGCTGAGCTATGATATTTTCAATGATCTAGTTGGAAATCCAGGGAAAATGCATGTTAGTGCCCTTATTTGCTTCTTTGTTTAATACGTTAGTTTAATTATGGGTAAAGGGTTGTGAATAGGAGTAGCTAGATATGTGTGTATGTGTTTTTATTTTCAGAGTATTCCAAGATGCATGTATTAAGTGTAATGCAGGAAGGTAGTTCTTCATTAATGAGGCGAGGCCGCTTATTATTGTGGATAATTATTATCAAAGAACAGTGTAGGCTTCTTTTATTTATATGTAAATGCGCGTTTTCGGGTATATACTTTGTGCCAGAGGGGCGCCCAGACGCCGTCGTGAAGTTAGGATCTTCTAATGAGCAGTGGTGACAGGAGATCGGGGAGGAACACAATGCGAGTGTTAATAAAGGCAGATATCGTCTGATATATAATGGGGTGCTAAATAGTGGGATTAAATGCCTGTAAAGATGGCAAGGAAGGAAGATTATAAGTGAGAGCTGCTTTGAAAAAGGACGGGCTTGAATACGCCTGGAGATTCCGAGACAGAGTCGGGAATCGAACTCCCAAACCGCTAGGATGGAATGCCATGTGTGACGTCTTGTTCTTCGAGAGAGATTTGTGCGGCCAATATGTTCAGATATGAAGACGAGAAGTTTCTGTTGTTGCGGAATATTTTATGAATGGGAGAGATAATTAGATTTTACGCAGTGAAGCAGCAGTTATCAACAAAGAGAAACCTTCCTTTGCTGTGTGAGCCCGGTTGGCTTTGGAGCGCCGTGAATGGAGGTACACACCCAGATCCCCGCCTGTGAATGGTCTGCCCTGCTCGCCTGTTAGCCCTTAGCTGTTCGGCAGTCCAGCGAAAGTGAAAGTCAGCAATTACCCTAAGAAGGCGACCATTCAACCCGGCCTAGACTAGGTCATGCATCTCGCGACCTAACTATGAAGAAGTGCCTGTGTGTGTATATATATTTTATCTTGTGATTTTTCCTTTGGGTTTCCAGGATTGTTTGTTCATTTATGTGCCATGTATCGGGGTGTGTTGTCGTGCTTCTTGTCCTTGTGCAGTGTCAACGTTGTGTAATTATTTGCATCTCAATTTAACCCGGAGCTAATTTTCTTGTGGGTTTTCGGCTTCATGCTGATCGATTTGCGACAGATCGGGTCTGTCAGTAGAAGCTGTGTAGTATATAAGCTTAGGACCCCTGGATTTCACCTTATTGTGATTAACTAATTTGTGTATGTAAATAGGTGTTTATACGGATTGAAACTGGCGTGACTTTCTTTTGTCAAAGCATAGCTTGTGGACGATCACAATCGCAATTCCTCTCGGGAATATCGGCATATACATTTGGCGACAATGTTCTAATTAACGATGTAGATCCGGCCAAGATTTAATTATATCGTTATAATTTGTTCCTTTCATTTGATCGGCATCTGGACCGACGATTCTTGTCTATGTTAACTTGTAAATAGTTCTGATGTGCACGGCACACAGTGTTATTTGAATGACGGTTTGCGTCGTGTTTATATCGTATGTTATCATTTGATTTCGGATAGTGTGAATATTTAATCATGTGTTTAAGTAAATAAATCTATTTTACCCCTTATTTGCCACTTATTCACGACAAATGCAACTGTTTCCCATTCATATATACCACTGGTATTTACTTCCTAGGAAGTTAGCTTTAGTTTTACGCCCATTCTTGACAGAACGAACTGCGGAGCTCTACTGACTGAGCATGGCATATTTATATCTATGGATGGGAACGGTTCAATACAGTCACATTAAATATTGCCCATTGTGTGCTCTAGGTAGAAAACAATAAAGCGGGTGCTTGTTTATATAATATTAGTGATAAAGAACTCGTGTGTTTTAAATTGATTCCACTTTTAAAGCAGTGTCTTAATGGAAATGGTTTTCATTGATTCTGTTCGATTAACAACTGGAGGACCATCTTGATCAGTTAAGCCAGGTAGGCCTACATTCATTTCCTCGAAAACTAAATAATTCCTGTTAGGTCCTCTTTTTCTTCTAGGTAGCGATGGAGTACTTCATCTTCCGGGGTTCATTTTCCTTTGTTTGCATAGCAATATTGTGTAGCACAGCGGTGGTCACTATGAGAGGCAAAGATGTTGTTACTGTTGTTTTTAAACCCAGTGAGTGATAAGGCAGGAAATCTCCTTTTCCCTACTCCATATTGTCGTTCAACGGTGTTTCTTGTCTTAATATGGGCTCTGTTGTAGTTTTCCTCGCCTTGATTTGGGTGGATTTTAGAATTGCGTAAGAAGAAAATGTGTAAGTCGATATCCATTATCCCCTAGGAGATGTCCCTTGGATTCTGTCCGTCCCAAATTTCATTCTTATTTCAGAATTATCAAAAATAAAACTGCCATGAACTGATCCAGGCCATCTAGCATGAATATTACTTATTAGTAAATTAGCATCACAAATAGTCTATACATTCATTGAGGAATAGGACTTTCTGTTGCGGAAAACTTCTGCATTATGTCCACCAGGAGACAGTACAGGTATATGTGTACAGTCGATGGCACCTATACTCCAGGGAAGTTGGTTATCGTATAAAAATCGCGAATAACTGAACGAGCTTCATCACCTTCAGGAGAATTCACATATAGGCGTCTCAAGGAACCAATTGCTTCAGAAACGTTCCTAATATAGCGAGAAATTGTTGATTTAGATACACTATTCACATCACCTAGTACCAATTGAAAAGAATCAGAGTAGGGGAGCTGTGCCAGTTCTAAATCCGGAAATGAGTCAGCATTTTTCTGCTGCGTCAACACACGAGGTCATTGACCCCGACCAATGTCACTGACCCCGTGACGTCATGACCACGTGACCGTGACGTCAACACCACTAGCTCTTGTTTGTAAACAAAGCCACGTGCTTTTTGACAGCTGTCAAGCGGCCATCTTTAAACAACAACGCGTCGCTAACCTTAGTGCTGCCATCTTAACGGCACTAAACCTCATAGTTGCCACCTTAGGAATATGGGCGCGGGCAATTTGAAAAATTGCAAGTGCTCTTGTTTGTAAACAATGCTATATTTAATCAACAGAGCACTGTGCTGCTATCTTTACGGCACTAAACCTCATATTTAGGCATATGGTGTCGGGCGATTTTAAATTCCACGTGCTCTTTTGACAGCTGTCATCCGCCATCTTTAACCAACAGAGCATCGTACTGCCGTCTTTATAGCACTAAACCTCATCCTTAAGCATGTGGTGGCGGGCAATTTGAAATTCAACGTGCTTTTTTGACAGTTGTCAGCGGCCATCGTTAATCAACCGAGCATCGTGATGCCATCTTTACGGCACTAAAATTCACGGCTACTACCCTAGGCACGTGGTGGCGGGCAATTTGAAATTCCACGTGCTCTTGTTTGTAAACAAAGCCACATGCTTTTTGACGCTGACAAGCTGCCATCTTTAATCAACGGAGCACCGTGCTGCTATCTTTACGGCACTAAACCTCATCCTTAATCATGTGGTGGCGGTCATTTTGAAACTCCTCGTGCTTTTTTGACAGCTGCCATCCGCCATCTTTAAATAACAACGCATCGTGCTGCTATCTTTACAGCACTAAACCTTATGGTTGCTACCTTAGCCATGCAGTGGAGGGCAATTTGAAAAATTCCACGTGCTTTTTGACAGCTGTGAGCCACTATATTTAACTACATGCACATGGCTTACTGCTATCTTGACGGAAGTAAAGTTAATAGCGCGGGACTTAGCCTCGCCGCGAGCAAGCAAGCTGCCCTTCACATCTTACTACGATCATAGTTATACAGCAAGCTGCCCTTCTCAACATATTATCGATATGCATGAATTAGGGTGTCCATCATTTAAAATTCTTCCAAAGGAGCATAGTAGAGAAACAAGTAAACAGTCTTTACAACATGTGTACATGCTCTTTAATTGGTTGTGTTTCAGTGGATGTCGGGAGCTGAACAACATATGTATATGGCAATGTCGAAATAACGTTAGTGTGAAAGAAACATTCGTAGAGTGAAGACATTATGTCATTTCTAACTGATACTAAGTGAAACGCAGTTGAAAAGGCAATCGTCATTTTATGCATGGAAAAAGAAACTAAACACTTTTACTGAAGAAGAGTTAAATGCATTACCAAAGGCATTTCCGGTTAATGTAGCTGCGAATACTGTAAAGAATATTTGGGATAAAGTGCCGCGTGAGTGGACTCAAGATCCTGTTTTGTCAGAGCTTCAAACGTGTAGTTTACATCATGAACAAGTGAGTTTAGGTAGGAGACCTTCTGTGAGACAGTGTCGTACATGTCAACTGATTAAACTGTATCACGGACCTAAAACTAACGAGTTGTCATCGCTTATAAACACTTAATATGGTTGCGAAAAGAGTAAACAAGAAAAAGGTGAAGAAACGCGCTGGGAGAAAGGTGAGGAAGCATGCTGGGCACGGGCTCATCAATAAAGTCATTGATCTTCTTCCCTTCGAGCTTCATCTTCGTAGTTACGAGTACTGCGGTCCTAGAACACGACTTGACGTTTGATTGGCACGTGGTGTTCCTGGTATTAATATGTTAGATGCTGCCTGCAAAGAGCATGACCTTGCTTATCGACAAAACAATCCTAAACTAAGATGTGTAGCTGATGAAAATCTGCTTCGTAAAGCTATGCTGCGTGTGTCATCACCTAGTGCTTCAGTTTCTGAGAAGATAGCAGCACTTATTCGGTGTGATAAGAGGGAAACTGTTACTAGGTAGTGGCAAAGACAGTAATATAAAGGAAGGATAAAACAGATTTACTTGAAGAAAAATGTATATATATTCTAAAATAAATACGAATCGTTAAAACATATTACAGTGTTGTTTAATATTAATCCTACAGCATATCCTAGTAGTAATATTACCTTAGAAGAAAGGAAAGGCAGAGGATCGAGAATTAAAAAAACACACAAGATTTAAAGACTTAAAGTACATCCTCCTTATGAATCCATGAATTGAAGTTGTTATTAAAACCAAGCCATTTAACATACAGTTTATTCCCACGACGTCGAATAACACGTTCAATTAAATAGTATAAGTAAATAGTAAGTTTTCTGCAGTTCTTCAATGTAGAATCCTCCTTCAATAGGCTGGCCTCAGAGTTCCCGAAGTAAATACGTAACTGTATTAGTAAGCTACTTGTGTTTGCTGATGCGAACAAAATCACTTTCTTTAAACCGATAGCGGCGTGGATCAGCTGTTTTAATTACAATATGAATAGCATCTAGGAGAGGTATATTCCTTGTAACAAGACGAGGGCTTTGTTCCGATAGTGCGATGAGGTGTATCGTTGTAGGTAGATACAAGTCTAGGTAGCAGATTAATCCAACGATATGAACCTTGTGCTGTAAATTCTCGCCACATCATTGTTTTGAGTGTACGATTAAAGCGTTCTACAACACTTGCCTTGAGATTGCTGAACGAAGAGTAGTGTTGAATGCCAAGTAAATTGAGGTAAGAAGAAAAATCCTTGTTGTAAAACTCTTTACCTTGATCAGTTTGAAGAAGCCTTGAGCGGCGTTTCGATTCTTCAATAATATGTTTAAATGCTTCATTGACTTGAGCTTCTGTCTTAGAACGCACAGGTTGTGCAAAAGCAAACTTGGAGTACACATCGATAACAGTAAGTAGATACTTATACCCCTTGTTGCTAGAGGCATATGGAATCATTTCTACTAAGTCTGCTCGCCAGAGATCATCTTTTCCTCGTGTAATAACGCGTCTGCGGCAGTAGGTGCGACGTGCTGGTTTATGTAACTCATGTGCGATGTTTACCTTTACAGGTGAGATCTTCTCTTGACGAGTCATTACAAAATAATACCGGCATGTTGTAATTCTCTCTCTATTTCTAGAATTTCTGATTCGTGACCTGTGTGACCAACATCTTGCGATGCTCTTAGAAGTTGTAATCATTCAACGAGTGAGTTTGGGTCATTCCATTATCTTAAGTCTACATACGGCAACAAAGGCTTGTAGATAACAAGACCACGTGCAGTCGGAAACAGCTTAGAAATAAACTCACGATACTTGAAACTCTTATTTGCATTTACTGCTTCTGTTCTCTTGTAATCAAGTCGTGTTGCGTCAGTCACAAAAAATATTGCTTTATATTTTTAAGAGCATATTGCAAAATTATATCCTTGTCAGATATTCGTGAGAAAAGAAGTTCTAAGAGTCCTTTCGTAGGTTTATTAGTAACACCTTTTAAAATAAATTTGTTGCTATTAATCTTAACATTTGAATTTCCTATCCAGAAACAGACGTCTTCGTAGCGAATACCGTAAGTAGTGTCAGTTTGTCCTGTAAATATTTTTTCTATACAAGGTGCAAAGAGAGATCTATGGGTAAATTGAATGAAAGTTCTGAACTGATTACGATAATCTGGCGTGATCATAACCTCAGACAAAAATGGTAGATCTTGCGTCGATGTAGTAGGCGCTTCAGCAATAACATCTGTAGTTAAAACTCAACACATTTAGATGGTGAAGTATCGTTAAGATCTTCTTCCTTATCCTCTTCTTGATCTATATCTTGC
This sequence comes from Anabrus simplex, assembly GCF_040414725.1. Taxonomy (NCBI): domain Eukaryota; kingdom Metazoa; phylum Arthropoda; class Insecta; order Orthoptera; family Tettigoniidae; genus Anabrus; species Anabrus simplex. The sequence goes on along the minus strand of NC_090266.1, from coordinate 699,985,695 downwards.
TTCTCCTCTTCCTCATCTTGCTTCTCTTGTTTATGCTTTTCTTCTTCTTCATGCTTCTCTTTATCATATGATGTTTGCATAGAAGCAAAACTTGAAGTAGACTGCGGCAATGAAGTAGAATTAAAAATTTCTTTGAGTGGTGTACTTAGTTGCGTTTTTAAAAAGAAATCCGTGTCTGCTTGAATACGTTTAAGCTCTTTAAATTTTCGTCGAACATTGTTTCGAGCTTGGATGATATGTTTTGCAATCTCCTTGCTAGATGTTAACATGATGGTTTTTGATCAAGTAGTCACTGTAATTCTGTGTTGATGCATAAAAATGATCGAAAACCATGCGGTATCGTCCATGTTGAACATCACTTTCTTTATCAATAACTAAAAAGCTGTAACGATGTGATGATCAACATGTAGCACACATACGTTTAAAGTCATCGAATGTCATATCAGTGTTAACATGATCGTCATACACATGTCGCATATTGCTCTCATCTTGCCGAAAAAGCACAATAACATTTGCGTTGTCACGTATCAACTGCTTAGGCACACGAGAATAGGTTTGGCATAAATAGATGCAATCAACATATTTATGTCGTCCCATACTAAAGAATGCACGAACAACGTTTCGCTGTTCTATTGCGACATCGTCAACGGTCATAAGAAAATTAGGAAGCATATCGTCCGGTGATGGTACTTGCTCATGTGAATTAGATTCAAAATATTTTATTCCATCTTTAACCAGATCGTGCATTACGGTTTGTAGAATAGTATATAGCGGTTGATAGAGTGAGTTTGCGAAAACGTAAATATTCTCGAAGCGTATACCATTTAAGAATTAATGAGTGTAAGTAAAAGATTTGTTTACCCGCATCCCGACGGGCCGGATATAATACATCGAACAGTGAAAGGAAACAACTTTCCATGACGTTTTTTTAGTTGTACTAGAACTAGGTAAGAGATGTGGCACATTGTCACTAACAGGTAGTGTGACCTGCTGCTTTATAATCTTCATGATAACTGAATCATAAAGTAGGCAATAGTAATATATGTATTAAACGAAACAAGAGGTAACGCTTAGTTTATCATTTGCTCTTGACGAGTAAAGTCGTGTACAGAATGGTGAAACAACGATATCCAAACGACATGAAGAAGAAAGCAAAAACTGTCGGATGGAAAGATGTTATAAAGGCTGCAAAAAAACTATTCAAGGGGAATACAATCCTCGTGTAGCTATTACTAAGGCACTACGCGCAGCAAGAGCGAGAATTTCTCCAAAGTGCAGAGCAATGTTTACTAAACGTGCACGAATTATTCCTGTACCAAAACGAGGAGGATTTTTTCCTGCGTTGTTTGCTGGACTAGCAGCTTTAGAGTCATTGCTGGGTGGTGCTAGTGCTGTAGCAAGAACTCTTAAGGCTGTAGAAGAAGCGAAACAACAGTTGAAAGAGAGTGAACATTATAACAAGACGATGGAGGCAATTGCATTACGAGGCAAAGGTGTACACATAAAGCTAGCACCATACAAAAAAGGGCTTGGCATCTACATTTCTCCAAAAAAGTCTACTAAATGCACTGCCACATCGAGCTCTGACGCATGAAGAAGTTTTTACGTTTGCTAAACAACTAGGAATTCGTTATTCTCGAGGTGTGTATATGGGCGAGCAACTACCAGCGTGCCCACGTGAACGTGAAAGTGCCGTAATTAACTTAGATAACAGTCGGGGACCTGGAACTCATTATGTTCCTTATGTAAAATTTAAATCTAAAGTATGGTATTTCGAAGCTATGGAGACTTACCTCCTCCCTTTGAGCTCATATGTTAGTTCGGAAGCAGTGCAGACATTGTTTACAATAAAAACCGTGTGCAAATATTTAATACACACATGTGCGGACGATTATATCTTATGTTCTTATATCAAACCCAGACAGTAGAGAAAGAGCATTAGTATGCACGTGATGACTAACAGTGGAGAAGGACCTGAAAGAACCGTCTATTTTAATCCGCCGATCGAACATGGCTATCAGCTAGATAGTCTTGGACTAGTATCGTTTGAAAGCAACAATAACATATATTGTAACAGGAACGCCCGTACTTCAGTTTATCGGAGAGCATGAGGAACGACAAGGCGTGTACGGCCCATGCTAAGAGAGTAAGAGAGAAGGGTAGTGAAAGAAAAATTCATGATTAAGTGGATCCTTCAGTTTATTCAATAAATAGGCAAATAATTATGTCACCTTTTATAGCTGAATTTTAGATTTGTCCCTGAGGGCGTGAAGAGGACGTTGTCCCGCGGCGGCTGCGTCGTCTTGCGGTCGGCGTCGGCGTTGTCTTCCGTCGTTGGTGTTTGTATTAGTGTTGATGACTCGAACCAGAGGCAGGAACGGGGAAATGTGGAGCTTCCACATTTGACGTCATGGGGTACTGGTGTGACACTTCCCTATGGCGAAGCACGCCGAAATAGTTCCCACAGTAGCAAGGATAAAGTTAGAGTCACAGTTCGTATTGGGAATAATACGCAAATGAAACAATCTAGAACCTTCCGAGGTGCGGTGATCAAGCACTTCATAAAGAAAATTAAATTTATCGAGTACAGTCTCTGCACTGTACTCCACCAGCATAATACATTTGTTGAAATAAATGACAGTCCAATTTCCAGTACGTCGTGATTTTTAGATTATCACTGGCACTTAAGATCATAATGCAACACAGTTCAACGGATAGACACAATTAATGCAAGAACACAGTTTTAAAAGAATTCAAAGCTGGCACAGTTTATGTGAGAACACAGTCTTTAAATGAATTCAAGCTGGCGAGAACACAGTCTTTAAACGAATTCAAAGCTGGCACAATTAATGCAAGAACACAGTTTTAAACGAATTCAAAGCTGGCACAGTTTATGTGAGAACACAGTCTTTAAATGAATTCAAGCTGGCGAGAACACAGTCTTTAAACGAATTCAAGGCTGACACAATTAATGCAAGAACACAGTTTTAAACGAATTCAAAGCCGGCACAGTTTATGTGAGAACACAGTCTTTAAATGAATTCAAGCTGGCGAGAACACAGTCTTTAAACGAATTCAAATATACAGCCGGACCGAGAGACGAATTATGTCGCGACGTGCTTACTTGCACACACTCGTTGACTCACGGCTTACTGCCGACTCACTCCACTCTCTGCCTTCAGCACACTGCCGTCGCATACCGCGCACTCCCTCTGCTTTACTGCAGGCTCTCTGCTTACATTCTGCCTTACCCCAGGCTGGCGACTCGCTTATATTTCGTTCATGCAGCAATGGAACACGAAGGAACCTTCTGCGTGACGTCGCTTGTCCTTGGCCGGTGTTCTGGAACGTCGCGAACTTGCTCGCAGTTTCCACTATGCCTGTGCGCTCGGCGCAAGCTTACGGTCGGGTATTAGCGAGCTCCACTTAATAAAAGAATGAAACGTGAATGCTCGTAGGGCGTTACCGTTTCATCTCCCCCCCTGCTCGGGAAAAAGAAAATTGTTGGGCGATTTTCTTTCGCTCATCTCCTAGTAAAGTATTTCAAAAACTTCAACAGTCTTCTCACTATAGCCAGAGGATTAATGTAAAGTGTGACGCATTTTGATATGATTCCATCATTCTCCATCTGTTTAATGATGACCCGTGCTTCTTCCAAGTACTTCATGGGTATCGGATAAGGCCGTTTCTTATAAGGTGATGTGTCAGTAACATCTAAGTGGTGCTTGAAACCCTTAATGACTCCAGGTTTCTCGGAAAATACATCTGGAAACTTCTTGAAAAGCTCTTGGATTGCCTTTATTACTTTATCATCATCGTAATCTGGGCTTTCAGCTACATTGGCGAAAAGCGTGAAGTTGTAGTGGTCCTCGTTAAACTCATCATCGATAATGGACGCCATCTGGTCCTCTACGGGTCCCACTTCCTCGGGTCGCCCCTCTTCGTGGACGCTTTCTTCGACAGGCGGAGCCTCGCTCATCTTGCCTTCTACTATGCCCACCGGGGTCTCACATTCCGGATTCTTCACGTCATTATAAGTAACCAACTGTAGCCCTACAGATTCGACGTGGAAAAATTTAATCACATTAGCGGGATAATCAATGATTCCCCCATGTTGAATGAGAAAGTCTGATCCAAGAATTAAGTCAAATTTCATTTGCGTCAAAATCAAAAATAGATGTTGGAACTTAACACCACCAATTTCTAACTCAAGAAACGCCTGGAATTTGCATTTAATAGCTTTGTCAGGAACTATGCCTTTAACCTTAACTTGAGCAACCGGCAAGATGGAGATGTAGGTCGTCTCCTGCGCCACATCTATTAATTTCTGCGAAATTAGTGAGGCTTGCGATCCCGAGTCTACTAGAGAGTGGACAATCATATTGCCTAACTTAATGATAATGATCGGTAAGCCGCGTTGTATCTGAGGCTGTCGTGGTGTTGAATCCTCATATAGTAAATCTGCATCCTCTAAATACCAATGGTTAATAAGTGCGCTACATACTACTTCTCCTCCCTCCGGGTTTTCAGGCAATCTCTTTATTGCTTCGACAAAGTTTTTTTTTTGTACCCGTAGCTCTTGGATCCATTTCCGTTCTCTCATTTCTTCTCTGCATCTCTGCCTGGTATTCCAAAGAAGCTGCTCCAGGTAAGCCCTCTTCCCTGTTCTTACTCCTTACATATTCCGTAGTCTCTCTCCAACGTTTCTCTAATTCTTCCCGCTGGGAGTTCCGATTATCATTGGGTTGATTAGCTGCCTGCCTCCATGAAGGTCCAGGTTGAAACTTAGCCCTCCCTTCGTAGGGGCGATTCCTAGATCTTCTATACCGAAACGGAATATCTCGGCGAGTTTCTCTTTCTTCTCGCGGTTCTAGATTTACTTGAACCGGAGTTTTCATTTCCGTAAAGTTGGTTGTAGTTTCTTTGGTTCGACCTGCTTTTGCTGCGCTCTGAGTGTGCGCAGTATCGAGTTTCCTCAGGACATCATCGAGCTGCTCCAAGTCCTGGACGTTTGCTGCCACCAATATTTCCTGAACATTTGGTGGAAATTGCAGCGTTATGACCTGAATAAGTTCTTGCTCCGGTAAAGGAGGGTCGAAAAACTGCATCTTTTTAAGCTGAGATATGAGATAATCTGAGTATCGCGAGGAATTGACGGACGTGTTATACTTTCTAGAGTATAATTGAAGTTTTATCAGGTGCTGAGCCTCAGCACTCCAAAATCGTCTAAGTAAGGCTTCCTTAAATTCTTCGTAAGTGTTAATGCTGAATTTAAAAGCGGTAAACCACATTAACGCCTTGCCTTCTAACAATCGAGATGCTATTCGTAAACGACGGTCGGTCTTAACGTGATTTTCTTGAAAGAACTCTTCGAGGTTGAGGAGAAACTCCTTAGCAGTATACTCCTCCTTCCCCGAAAATTTGGCTGGTTTTTCCTCAGTTATTTTAAAAACTGTGGAAACATTCATGGATTCTCCACTAGTGTTGTGAAGGCTAGATGATGAAACATCCTGTTCGATTTGCGATACTTTGCTGTTGAGAGCTTCTATACCTCCTTGGAGTTCAAGTTTTAGGGTTTTAATTTTCCCCTGTACAGAATTCTCAATTTCCTTGACCTCCTTTTCTATGTCGGTCTTGACTTCTACTACGTCGCGACAGATACGAGTAATCTGCGTGTGAGCATTATCTAACTGAGTCTTAACACGTTTATCGGCCTCCTCTTGCTGACTTTTCAGAAGAGTAATTTCGTTTCCCAACTTCATGAAATTATTTTTAACAGATTCATGAAGTTTGTCTTGAATAGACGCGATTTTAGTTTGCGCAAGAGATAATTGAGCATGGGATTCTTGAAATTCTTCCTTTAAGCTTTCTACTTCTTTAAGGACTTCCTGAGAAGAAGACGGGAAAGCAAGTTTTAAGTCCTCCGCCACTTGTGATTTTATATCTTGCTTAATGGTTTCTAAGTCACGTGTTAATCTTTCATTTATTTCCGTAAACTTAGAATCCATCCTTTTGTTAGACTCTTTAAATCTTTTTTCAATTTCGGCACCTGCACTATTGAGCCTACGTTCCAAATTATTATTAAATTCTGCAAATTTTTGATCAACAGATTCTGTCAATTTTACAATGTTGGCATCATTAGCCTCCCTTAGTTGAGTGATACTACGATTAGTTACTTCATTAGCCTCCCTAAGTTGACCTATACTAGCCTTAGTGGCTTCCATACGACTTTCCAAGGCCGCGTTAGATTCTTTAAGTTGAGCTCCTAAAGTATTATTAGATTCAGCAATCCTACGCCCGAGATTAGTGTTACTTTCCGTAATCCTGTCATTTAGACTGATTTTTAAAGCCTCAATGGCAGCTAGTATGTTTTCCATATTAATGTAGTTATTTTCACAAAATGCAGAAAATACAATCATTCACTTCATACGTAAAATCACCATTATTGTCCAATGGTAAAGTTCAAAATTTCACCAACACAAAATATCAAACACTTGTGCATAAAATTAAATATCACCATTATTGTCCAATGGTAAAGTTCAAAATCTCACCAACACAAAATATCAAACACTTGTGCATAAAATTAAATATCACCATTATTGTCCAATGGTAAAGTTCAAAATCTCACCAACACAAAATATCAAACACTTGTGCATAAAATTAAATATCACCATTATTGTCCAATGGTAAAGTTCAATGTTTCACCAACATAAATATCAAAATTTATATAAGCCTGTGCACGAATATTATGCCTGAAATGTTTTACATAGCAAGAGAAAGAGAAAAATAATCACTTGTGCCATAAACTTGATCAGAGTTCTGTGCCAAAAGTTTAAAATTTCGTCAAAGTCATTGAATTGAACTTCGTAAAATTTTAACATATTCACTGAACTGGAATTAACGTACGTACTATGCACTTTTATTTGAATTGGTAAGTTAAGATATCACTGATTTCAAAGTTAATTTTTATCACTTTACTCTCTTTAATCTGGCCCCAACGTCACGGGTGCCACTATTCACTACCTTCTCTCTGTAACAGGAACGCCCGTACTTCAGTTTATCGGAGAGCATGATGAACGACAAGGCGTGTACGGCCCATGCTAAGAGAGTAAGAGAGAAGGGTAGTGAAAGAAAAATTCATGATTAAGTGGATCCTTCAGTTTATTCAATAAATAGGCAAATAATTATGTCACCTTTTATAGCTGAATTGTAGATTTGTCCCTGAGGGCGTGAAGAGGACGTTGTCCCGCGGCGGCTGCGTCGTCTTGCGGTCGGCGTCGGCGTTGTCTTCCGTCGTTGGTGTTTGTATTAGTGTTGATGACTTGAACCAGGGGCAGGAACGGGGAAATGTGGAGCTTCCACATTTGACGTCGTGGGGTATTGGTGTGACACTTCCCTATGGCGAAGCACGCCGAAATAGTTCCCACAGTAGCAAGGATAAAGTTAGAGTCACAGTTCGTATTTGGAATAATACGCAAATGAAACAATCTAGAACCTTCCGAGGTGCGGTGATCAAGCACTTCATAAAGAAAATTAAATTTATCGAGTACAGTCTCTGCACTGTACTCCACCAGCATAATACATTTGTTGAAATAAATGATAGTCCAAATTCCCGTGCGTCGTAATTTTCAGATTAACACTGGCACTTAAGATCATAATGCAACACAGTTCAACGGATAGACATAGTCTTTAAATGAAATTGGGGCTGGCTAGAAATACTACCGCTGCTTTCACACAGTCTTTGAACGAAATTAATGCTGGCACAGTTAATGCAAGAACACAGTCTTTAAATGAATTCAAGCTGGCGAGAACACAGTCTTTAAACGAATTCAAAGCTGACACAATTAATGCAAGAACACAGTCTTTAAACGAATCCAAAGCTGGCACAGTTTATGTGAGAACACAGTCTTTAAATGAATTCAAGCTGGCGAGAACACAGTCTTTAAACGAATTCAAAGCTGGCACAATTAATGCAAGAACACAGTCTTTAAACGAATTCAAAACTGGCACAGTTTATGTGAGAACACAGTCTTTAAATGAATTCAAGCTGGCGAGAACACAGTCTTTAAACGAATTCAAAGCTGACACAATTAATGCAAGAACACAGTCTTTAAACGAATTCAAAACTGGCACAGTTTATGTGAGAACACAGTCTTTAAATGAATTCAAGCTGGCGAGAACACAGTCTTTAAACGAATTCAAAGCTGACACAATTAATGCAAGAACACAGTCTTTAAACGAATTCAAAACTGGCACAGTTTATGTGAGAACACAGTCTTTAAATGAATTCAAGCTGGCGAGAACACAGTCTTTAAACGAATTCAAATATACAGCCGGATCGAGAGACGAATTATGTCGCGACGGCTTACTTGCACACGCTCGCTGACTCACGGCTTACTGCCGACTCACTCCACTCTCTGCCTTCAGCACACTGCCGTCGCATACCGCGCACTCCCTCTGCTTTACTGCAGGCTCTCTGCTTACATTCTGCCTTACCCCAGGCTGGCGACTCGCTTATATTTCGTTCATGCAGCAATGGAACACGAAGGAACCTTCTGCGTGACGTCGCTTGTCCTTGGCCGGTGTTCTGGAACGTCGCGAACTTGCTCGCAGTTCCCATTATGCCTGTGCGCTCGGCGCAAGTTTTAAAGGCTTACGGCCGGGTGTTAGCGAGCTTCTCTTAATAAAAGAATGAAACGTGAATGCTCGTAGGGTGTTACCGTTTCAATATAATGTGCGTGATTTTGTAAACAAGTTCTATTACGCTGAGTATGTACTAACGCTACCCTCAGACAGTCGTTCAGTAGACAATATTCATGATTATATTGAAAGTACGTTAATTGACCAGTTTGGAAAAGAAAGTTTTATTAATCATAACTACAAGTTCTCAATTACTCTAAGCAACATTACACATAAATGTGTTATTGAATCATCATTTAAAATTGACTTAAAATCACAATCTGATTCGATTGGACCGCTGCTTGGATTTTCATCAAGGGAACTCCTACCGAACGTACGTTACGAGTCTGTTCAACCTATAATACTCTTCGATGAGTATCATGTGAACATTACTTGTAATATTATTAAAAACTTGAATAGTAATCTACAACCTTCGCACGTCATGCACGTCTTTATTATTACAGAGGAACGTGGATATACTATTCGTGAGAAACCAGCAGTAGTTCTTTATCATCCCGTGTCTGTAAAACACATAAGTAACATCACTCTTAGGCTTGTAAATAAAAATAATCAGCTTATTCATTTAGATCGGCACGCGTACGTAGCCTGCAAACTTCATCTCAAACCAGTATGAAAGACACCTATAAAACACCGTGTACATTCCGACGACATACTACATGTTTGCGAAGACTCGTCGAGTTAACAGATAACCATAAGCAGATACTCCAGGATTTAGGTTATACGCTGCAACAACAAAATGTAGGAAATGCTAGACATTATGAATACAGTAGAAACTCGTGAAGGTGTAGTACGAAGTGAGCTTCATTCCTATCAACCTTTTACGTTTGGATTAAATAATAATAATGGAATTCACTTTATTATTAATCACCAAGATGTATACACCTTACCACACGAAAGCTACCTCTATATTGAAGGACGACTAGATAAGTCAGATGGAAGTGGACCAAGCACATCACAACTAAACAACCATGTTTTAGCTTTTCTCTTTTCTGAAGAGCGATATGAAGTAAATTATGTCGAAATAGATAGAACGAAGAATGTTGGTTTTACAAGTGCAATGAAACTCTACCCTTCTTTTTGTGATGAAGAAAGTAATCATTTGCGGATGGCAGGATGGTGTCCAAAAGCTACTAACAACTGGATGATTAATGAGGATGGAACTTTTATGGGTATGCTATCACTGAAACATATTTTTGGCTTCGCATAAGGCTTTACACGTATTATAATCAGCGCAAAACAAGAGCTTATTCTGATCCGTGATCGAATTGATTACAATTCTCTTAAAGCAGCAGAAACACCAGTAGACTCGAAAATTACACTTCGTCGTATATTGCGGAGGGTTCCACATGTAACCTTATCTGATCGTGAAAAACTTCGATTGCTGAAGATTGTAGAAAATGATACACCATTACCCATAAATTTTCGAAGTTGGGAACAGCATGAATATCCTGTGTTACCCCCTACAAGCAAGCACAGTTGGGCTGTTAAAACGTCACGTTTTACTGAGAAGCCATTGTATATTATTTTTAGATTTCAAACCAATCGTAAATTCAGTCACGAAAAAGACAGCTCACTGTTTGATCACTGCAAATTAAGACATGTTAGACTATATCTCAACGGAATTACGTATCCCTACCAAAACATACACATTAACTTTGAGAAAAATAAATTTGGGATGCTCTATGACATGTTTTGTAAATTCCAATCATCATATTATCAGAAAGAAGATCGTCCGCTATTTTCACCTCAAGAATTTAAAAATAAAGCACCGATAGTAGTTATAGACTGCACTTATCATGAAGAATCTATACGAGAATTTCCTGTTGATATTCGTTTAGAATTTGAAACATCTGAAAACATTCCTTGTAACACAGCAGCCTATTGTCTTATTGTCTTATTATTCATATCAGTGATGTTACTTACCATCCGCTAACGAATATTGTTACTAGACTATAAATAAGAATAGCCCTTTATCATCAACATTAGTGTGTGCTTCGACATCGTACGCTATGGAACAGAAAGAGTACAACAAACAAAACTGTAAATGTGCATGCTGTTTGCATGCTATACGCAATATCTTATTTATCTCACACGAGTAAGTGAGGCTATTAAGATGTTCTATAAACATAGAACCTCATATGAGCTGCCAAAACATCTTATTCAATACTTACCGCCAGGATTTTTATCTACGTACGCTGTCCCTTCCGTACATGATTTTTGGGACATCCTTCCTCTACACATTAAGATGTCAATCGATGTAGCTTTTGATAAAACCTGTCAACGTCATTACAAGCATCGAGGGGACAATGGTGATGATGATTGGGATGAACCAAATCCGAGGATTGAACACTGTCCACAGTGTATGGATGAACTTTTTCAGTACCTGATGACGGTGATTCAGAAAAGGAATAAACCACATGAATAATAACAAGGTAAGAACTGCATTATCTTCTTTGTAAAACGTAACATACTTAGTATAATATATTTCTAAATGTTTTGTGCAATTTCAACGTTGCAGGAGGCATTACAATTTCGGAAGCATGCTACCTCTTCGGAGAAAGCTGTTAAGAAGCATACCAACCATGTCAGCAGCAAAAGGAACACTGTTGTAGTACATTGTAAAGAAACATTTCATTGCATTCAAAATGTTGTACTTATTGAATTCTTCTGCCTCCTTACATCTACTCATTCCATCTATAAAAGCTTGAGAAAAACGATCAAGTCTAAACATGTACAACTATGATGACCTCATCGCTGCAGGTTAAAAACACGTACCCACTCTAGCCTTCGCGATGCATGTTTAAACTTGTTCGTTAGAGATATGACTTGACAGAGGAGGAGGAGGAGGAGGAGGAGGAGGAGGAGGAGGAGGAGGAGGAGGAGGAGGAAGTCATAACAGCCTATGTACAGCCGCCATTTTGTGTAGTAGCTTCTAAGCTAGCTTTCTTCATAACAGTCTATGTATAGCCGCCATAGTTTGCAGTAGCCTCTAAGCTAGCTTTCTCCACAACAGCCTGTGAATAGCCACCTTCTTGCTCAAGCGCCCTTAAGCCGTCTAATAAGAGCCCATGTATAGCTACCATCTTGTCTAATCGCCCATAGCCGGCATCTTTCTTTGTAAGAGACCATGTATAGCCGCCATCTTGTGCAATCACCCAAAGCGTCCCTAGACCGTCTCATAAGAGCCTATGCATAGCAGCCATCTTGCGAAAGCGCCCCAAGGCCGTCTCATAAGGAGTTGTGTATAGCCGTCATCTTGTGCAATTAGCGTCGGGAAGGGCTTCTTGTCGTAAAACTAAGGATAGCCCGTTCAAGATGGCAGATGTGAGGTGAGGCTCGCCCTCCTAGGCGTCGGGAATGCACTGAAGTTTTGTTGTTTAAAGATGGCCGCTGACAGCTGTCAAAAAAGCACATGGAATTTTTCAAATTGCCCACCACCACGTGCCTAAGTTGGTAGCCATGTAGATTTTGCCCCGTCAAGATGCCAGCACTGAAGTATGCGATCGTCTGTTCTTTAAAGATGGCCGCTGTCAAAAAAGCACGTAGCTTTGTTTACAAACAAGAGCACGTGAACATGACGTCACGGGGCCAATGACCTTAGCCGGGGTCAATGACCTTGGTTGCTGACGCAGCAGAAAATGCTGACTCATTTCCGGATTTAGAACTGTCACAGATCCCCTACTAACCAGTAGCATAAACACGTAGAGTTAAAAGAAGTTGTTGTATGGGTGTTAATGGACGGTTCCCATTACTGGACATTCCGGTCTATTTTCGATTTGCTCCAAAAGTTTCAGTACTACCCTCTTGGAAAGTCTGTACCTAGTTACAAAATTGAAGTCATCCATTGAGATGAAATGAAAATCACTCAGGAATTCCACGTTCAGGTCCCAGATTTTCAAAAAATTCTATATACAGTAATTGAGCTTTAAAGTTGTCTCCCTCACTCATGATCTTCCAAATAACTTTTTGTGAAATGCTTTAACACTTCCTGTAAAATGCCGATACGCTTAAAACACTTTAAAAGAGATCTGTAATTTTCAACTACTACTGAACACTGCAGTGTTTGCAACACAGACACAACATTTTAAACGAATCGTCATGTTTGAAGGTCGAAAATTGGAGCGTAAAAATAGACGGTGCGTTTGACGATCGTCAAAGTAAACAGACATTGAAGAAACGTAAAAATGGACGATAAACGAATTGTCAAAGTTAAACAGTCGTCAAATTAATAAAGGAAGCTTGGTGAAACCGGCCATGAGTCCAACACTAATTGACTGTTCGTGGCTAGCCTCCCTTTTATATATCGGGTGTGCGTACCGGAATATTTGCAAACTGGCTGGACACAGAACATTCACAGTGCACCTCGCAGAATCGTACTGGCAAACCATACGTAGCGAAGAATACACACAATAATCTATCAGCTCCATTGTCCGTATTGATACTTTGAGCACACAAGTATAAAAATTGAGAGTTTTCCACCTAATCAATACTTTATAATATGAAGTGTCTAAAATATTTCAATCACATTAAAACACAGTACCGATTTCGACCTGTTAATTAGGTCATCGTCAGCTGCTGATGAACCTGCTTATTCAATAACAATTTTACATTGTAAAACATTACTTAGACTAAACATGAATGCCACATATTCCAATAAAATATAATGCTATAATGTTAAAATATAAAATAGGGTACAGTTCTTGAAGTCTAAAAAGGCCTTGATATCCTTGTACCACGCGAATGCGACAGTTCCATTAAAATATTATGCTATAAATTTAAAATCAGGGTACAGTTCTTAACATCTAAAGAGTTTCTGTCATCCTTGTGTCAAGTTTAAATATCTTGTACTGTAATGCCAACATTACATCCGACGGTTGTACAGGTAAATTCAAAAGGGCATTGTTGGGCCGCAAATATGCGGAATAACGTTATTTCAGTAGTATATGGGGTCCCGTTCTTGCTTTATAAGTACTTATGTTCGTCCTCAGTCCATTATTCTGCTGATAAACAAACTTGTTTTACTAGGACTACTTGTTGAGATATAAGTTGTTGTATATGAAGTATTGATATCATTAAAAGTACGTGTTGAGTGCTCCGCTCTTCATACTTGTGTTCCACTCGGGTAAAGTCAAATGATCTATGAAAGAATAAAAAAGAAAGGTAGAAAATATATTAACTAATAGAGTGTGCCTATTGAATCTGTTGTGAACTATCATGTGTGTGTGTTACTTACGTGCGAACTTGATATGTCATTGAGCTGGAGCGTGCTGCACACTGTTCCGTGTGCGTCGTGTGGCTGTTGTAACATTAAGATGGACGGGTAGTGGGGAGGGGAAAGCAGCTTGTGGAAGGGGTGGGGTGGAGTAGGGTGTGTCTTGTGGGGTTTTGTTTGTGTGTGTGGATTTATATCTGCTGATTCTTTTTAGATACCGTATGTATCTTTTAGAATAGGAATGGCTGTGTTAAAAGAATATTTGCTTTATTTGTGATTTCGTTTAGGTTGAAGTTAGGATTAGCATACTGGTCCATACTGATGTAAAAATCTTCCATTATATTGAGCAATGGGCCACTGGGGTTCATACTTAAAATTTGCATGTCATTCTCGATATTAGTGAATTCATGCTTATATTCCTCGACATGTTGACCTATGGATCAAAAATGATTGTGTTTTATGACATTGATATGTTCGTTGTAGCGAATAGAAATACTTCTACCGGTACACCCGATGTAGCTGGCTTCACAATCGTTGCATTTTATGCGGTATACTCCTGAGTGACTATATGTATTGTTTTCATTAACGGATTTAGTATTACAGTCGCTCGCATAAGTAATCGTCCATGTGTACTTTTCATATACTGAACACCAAATCTGCATTGCAAGGCTCCGGGTACGTTCATAAACAAAAAGGCAGTGAATATGCAATATATGTGTACTATAATACCGGAAGAATATACTTCTTGCACTTCAGTACTCTTTAATAATAAATAATGAATGTGGATGGGCTAGGAAATGGCAACGCAAAAGTATTCGTCCGCTTTGTGCACTATCTTGTGTAACGAACACAGCATTGAGGAAGGGGCACACATCACCAAGCTCAGTCCATCGGTGATACGGACAGTGTCGGTGAGACAACATGTAGTGCATGCCCCGAGTACAGTGGGAAAAATAATGAAACGAACTCTTGTTGATCGCCAACGAATTATCCCACTCCACTTACTTGGTAATTCGCAAAGAGTAATTGCTGAAAAAACAGGAATACCGCGAACTACGGTCGCAAGCATCATTCAACGATACAAGACCAGTGCAACTTAATCAACAGAGCAAGAACTGGGCGATCGAGGAAGCTGACAACACGCGAAGAGCGAAGCATAACACGCACCATCCAGAAAAATCCCCATGTGTCTGGACCTGTGCTTCGAACAGAAGTACAACCTCCACTGGGAAGAACATCAGCACCGACACCGTACGACGTGTGTTATACAGAGCTGTTTTGCAGGGGCGTACAAGCCGGAAGAAGCCCTGGATAAGTGAGGTGAACCATAAAAAGAGGCTGGCGTTCGCCGAACAGTACGTTATGAAGCCACCAGCATTATGGAAATGCTTGATGTTTAAGGAAGGGAGCAAATTCTGTTTATTCAATTGCTCTTGAAAGCGACGTGTATGGAGAAAGAAGAACGCCGAGCTCCAAAGACAAAATCTGCAACCAACCGCAAAATATAGAGGAGGTTCTAGAATGGTATTCGGGTGTATGTCGGTGGCTGGGGTATCCAACTGCCATATAATACCTGAACGGATAGATAAGATGGTATATTTGAGTATATTAAAGCAACACTTAACACCCAGCGTGGCAACATTAGGTCTTAGTTGTGGGTACTTCTTCCAGCAAGTTAATGACCCTAAGCACACTGCTCGTGTTGTTAGGGAATGGCTACTCTACAATACACCTCATGTGCTGCAGACACCACCCCACTCCCCATACATCATTTATGGGCGGAATTAAGATGTACACTGAGCAAGCAGCGTATTCCAAATAAAAAAAGCTCTGAAGCAATACTTCATGGAAAAATGGCACGAAATAGGCCTGGAAGTGACAGAAAAACTGGTGACATCCATGCCGAAACGCCTTCAAGCCGTGATTGGTTCTAAAGGACGTTCGACACACTACTGATACTTAGGAAACGACTGAACATTCCTGGACTTCTTATTGTGGACGAATGCTTTTGCAACGTGACTTTTCTGCAAGCAGTGTGATTGTTTTTTATTTGTTCCAAATGCCAGTACTTAGGGTGCTATAAATTATGTCCTCAGATGTTCAGGTGGCAAATAAAACATACGATTACTTGTATTACTTGTTTGCAATTAACTTCTTTATTATATAGGTGCTACTGGCTATTGTCCTCACATGACGAGCGCGGACGAATAATTTTGTGAGCGGCTGTATGTAAAATGGTAGCATTATAACGTGTGGTTTTGTAAGCTATTCTTAAATTGTGTCTTTTGAAAATATTAGTACCGAGCTCGATAGCTGCAGTCGATTAAGTGCGGCCAGTATCCAGTAATCGGGAGATAGTGGGTTCGAGCCCCACTGTCGGCAGCCCTGAAGATGGTTTTCCGTGGTTTCCCATTTTCATACCAGGCAAATGCCGGGGCTGTACCTTAATTAAGGCCACGGCCGCTTCCTTCCAATTCCTAGGTCTTTCCCATCCCATTTGTGTGTGAATGATGTTATATATTATGTTTCTATTGTATCCATTTTGCTTCGCTATTTCGTGAATTAGGTACAGTTCTTTTCTTAGTTCTTCCTGAGATAGGGGTATATTGAAAGCTCTGTATATGATACTGTAGTGTCCCGCCTTTTTGTGTACGTCAGGGTGAGTGGAATATATTTTTATTTTATTGGATATTTGTGTGGGTTTTCTATAGATTTTGTATGTTAAGTGGTCTTCACTGACAGATATGTCAAGATAATTCAGTGTGATATTTTTCAGTAATGTTTTACAATGTACAATCGTTACTGAATAAGCAGGTTCATCAGCAGCTGACGACGACCTAATTAACTGGTTGAAACCGGTCTGTGTTTTAATGCGATTGAAATATTTTAAAGCATTGATTAAGTGGAAAACTCTCAATGTTTATACTTGTGTGAACAATACACATACAGGCTGGCTGAGAGCTCCCCGTTCATGTTATTCACTAGTCCCTTCCAGTAAGAGCCAAAAGTGGCTACCACAGGGCTGGCATGTAAAACTGTCCCCCTATTCAAGAGCTAATAATCCCAATCAGTTATCTTCTCAGCTGTTCCACAGTATGGCGCTAGTCGGTCCAGAAATACCACTTTCATTTTTCATATTGGCCTCAGTCGCACTCAATGGCTGACGTCATTTATTTCCCTCAGAACTTGGTAAGGACCTTTCCACATACTCGGAAGCTTGCAAGACAAGCCTCTATTCCTTATGGGGTTATACAGCCGCCCTCATGGTTTCTGGTGATGTCTGCTCGTTGGTCATAATATGCCATCAATCAGTCGCTCTCTGTGCTCGAAATCTTCCGAACAGAAGCATGTATATCCTCCGGTCTCCTTGTCAGATCCAGGCAATACCGGTCGGTTGGAGTGTAATGGTCCTCAGGTCGGCCGAACGCTAAATCCCCCATAAAGAGCAAATCTCTTTCAATCGGTGTCCTAACTGGTGCAGATCCCGTAGCCTCGTGAACTGCAGACTGGAAAGCCAGGGGGTCCAGTGGTAGGTGACAATCTCCGTCCCTCTGCAATTCCATCCAGGCGTCACGGTTCCAGTTTTCTTAGAACTCAACTGTAGTCATTTGGTAGGGAACTTCGTGCTCGGCCTCCCTCCTGGAACAGAACTTGCAGTCTTCAGGACAGAGCGTCGACCTGCGGAATATGCTTTATTTTGTGGAGACCCTCGCTGATATTTCTCTGCCGGGCACCTATCTTCTTCTGGTGGTCTTCCGTCTCCTTCTGGCCATCCTCCATCTTATTCCAGTCATATTTAATCTTCTTTCAGCTGTCTTCCACCATCTTATGGCCGTCTTCGGTCTACCTCTGACAGTCTCGTATCTCCTTTATCAACCTCTCCTGGTTTTTTAATATCCTCTTCTGGCTTTCTTCCATCTTCTTCTGCATCATCTTCTGGTCTTCTTTATCTCCTTCTCTATCGTCTTCAGCATCGTCCTCTGGTATTCTTCTTTAAATTTTCTCCCATCTTCTCCTCCATCTTCCTTTGATTTTCTTACATATTCTTCATTACCGGTACCATATTGAAGAGCACGTTTAACTGAGCCTCCATTTTTGAGTGGCCTCTAGTCTCAACTGGCATGCAGAAATTAACACAAGATGATACCTAATGAATTATGTGTGTAGTGGGTGGCGATTTAAACCTGCAGTATCTGGTTCGCTGTTCCACGCTGATTACAATGATATTACACATGGGGTTTATTCCAACTTATGACACCACTTTTGTTATAAAAAAGACCCTAATTGTTATGGCACTCTTGACCAATAAATTAGTACGTGCACACACACATATGTATACACAATTTTATTCAACCAAGAATGATCAAACTGACTAATTGCTGCCTATTTGCATATCTCTCACTGCAGGAGCCCAGCTTGAGTTTCGGCAGACTGAAGAACTCAACAGTTATGAATGTTTGTAAAAATGCTTCTTAGCAGGGTGCGAAATCGCGGGGGGATGTGGGTTTCACCCCACCGACAATTTTATCTCAGAGGTTCCCCCCACTAAAATTGCCCGGGGTGGGGTATCTTTCATTATAAAGTAATGAGGAACATGTATAACACATATATTACTGAAATTAATATTCTTGCTGTACATATTTTCATAAGAACCTTGCCAATAACACACATAATTTAGAAATATTACAATGACTGCCAGGCCTTGAGCAATAAAGCAACGTAGCGGTGGCAACTCCGAACCTGCAGCCTATTGTTCCTTTTTCAATCTGGCAGGACTATCTGAAACCCGGGCAAAAATAAGTAGCTCGAGCGCACACCACTCCTGTACTTCTTAGAGAGGGTGTGTTTCCGATAGGTAGCCAATAGGACAATACACACTTAAGAAGTGCACAAACTGAAAAATTTGTTCAGTCAGAATTTAGTCCTGGTAGAGGATGGTTGCACTAATAAAGCAATAAATCAGGACAAACCGCGCCTCGCCTGGCCTTTGTTAGGAAAGGGACAGTCTCTCATAAACCTCTCAGCCGATTTTCTTCCTTTCTCCTTCGCTGCACCGACTTCTCTCTTACTCCGTAGAACAGCCTTCCCGTCTAGATTTTAGATGAACTTGTCTGACGTTACCGCTGCCAAATCCGTCATTGGCACCAATCTGCAATCTGTAAGCTTGTACATGGTAACGATCAGTCGAGGTCGTGAATCTAGAAATGAAGCGTGCGGTAAAAAGTAAGAATAGTTTAATTACTAACTTCTTTAAAACTGGTAATGATAACATACAGTCACTACCAGTCACGACGCAAGTTCAATCAGTGACACATGAAGATGATGAGCAGGAAAAATACAATAAAAACCTAAATGTGATGAAGTGTTACATGAGGTGCCGGTGGAATTTCCCTTACACAGCGAGCACAATGTCGAATGCAGCAATGCAGACAATCCAGGATCATCAATGCTGGTGGCAACCGAGAAGTTTTCGACGTCTTGGCAGAAAAATCGAGCCTGGTTGTTGTTTACTACCAATGACAAAGACTGTCAAGTAATGATGTGTAGTGTGTGTGTTAAACATTCGCAACACGTGTGTAAAATGGTAGGCACTTCATCTAATGATTTGTCTTGGACAAAAGACGGTGTAATGAGGAAAAATAAAAAGAAGAATCTGGACGCTGTTTACAAACACGAAAATAGCGTAATTTATTCTCACTGTGTGCAGCAGGATGAAATATGTAAGAAACAGGTTCTAGAAACGTGTGCAGCGAGTGCTCGTGATTTATTTATGAACAGTCGAAAGGAAAAGTTAGATACAACTGTTAAAGTGTTAAGGTCAGTTTATGTAGCAGCAAAAAGAGAGTAGAGTTTCCGTGATCATCCGGAGCTTATAAATCTACAGATCCCAAATGGCTTAGACATGGGGACACATCTTAATACAGACAAGACTGCGGCGGCAATGGCCAGCTTTACTGCGGAACAATTACGTTTAAAGTTAGTGAATTTTATCAAAGTGACCGGCAGTTTTTCAATTTCTATGGAAGAGTCTACGAATAGGTTTTCTGAAAAACATTTGATTTTGTACATTACGTACGTTGACGAACAGAATGACGCTTGCTGCTGTTTCTATAAGCTAGTACCTGTTCAAAATGCTGATGCTAAGTCTCTGGAAGAGAAAATTGTCCAAGCCTTTTCAGAAGATTTAGATGTAGAAAAGCTCAAAGAATAAATTTGTGGGGTTTGGTTCGGACGGAGCTGCAGTGTTTTCTGGCCGAAATGAAGGTGTTGCTGCTAGAATCAGGAGGAACATATCTCCGCACTTGATTAGCATGCATTGTATGGCTCATAGAATGGACCTTGTTTCAGAACAAGTTTTTAGTGTTGTGAATGCTGTTCAAAATTTTGAATGCGTACTAGGCGAACTTTATAAACTTTTCAGTAGACCTTCTGCAGCTGCTGAACTGAGACATATTGCGGCAGTCACAGGTGTTTCAGGGTTCTTGAAAGTCAAACAACCTTTCCAAGTTCGTAGGATTTCAAGTGAGAAGGACTGTTTATTGGCAGTTTTCAAAGAATTCCCTTGCATCATGGAGAACTTAATTCGTGAATCTGAAAAGCGTGAAGTGTTGAGTAAAAATCGTTGTAAATTTGCAGAGCTGTACAGAAAGTTGTCGCAGAGAAAAAATATTCTATTGTTGGTATTTCTGTTAGTTGTATCGTGTGTACTGTCCCTCCTAAATACAACAATGCAAAAGGAATCGGTTTCTTATGGTGAAATCAAAAACAAGCTTCATTCTACAATACATATCCTTAAAGACCTTCAAGGAAAAGTATTTAACATATTGCAAATGAGATTATGAGGAGGATGAAAAGAGAGAGTTTGACAGAGTAAGAGGACAAATAATTCAGGGTTTAGTAGATGAAGTAGAAAGAAGATTTCCTTCAAGTGAAGTACTGAAGTGCTTTGCAGTGTTTGAAAAAAACAAGTAGTGATACTAGTGGTTTGTATGGCAATTCTGATGTGAATAAAGCAGCTGAGTTATTTGGTTTGGATAGCGATACTCTGGTATCGTAATGGAGGGAGTATAAGATAGGCTCTAAAACCCTAAATGATTTGGTTCATTTGAAAGGATTAATACGCAAAATTCGTTCAGTGCCTATGTCAACTGCCGCTTGTGAACGAGGTTTCAGCGCTGCTCATAGCATCAAAACAACCGAAAGAAATCGCTTGTTGGTAAACACTTTGCAGCTTCTGATGACTATTAAACTGAACGGACGCCCTTTGAGATTGTGGGCTGCAGTTACCGTCGCTGGTAAATGGGTCACCTCTGGGCATCACTTAACAGACCAACGCTACTCACTGAAGAACAGTAGCGAGGAGAAATACAACCTCAGAGTTTTTCTTTGATGTGAGTTTCGTTTTATTATCTTTCTTATCCTGTAATAAATTCCTTTTCTTTAAAATGGACCTGCATTTTTATTTAAAGATTTTAAACGACTTAAGATTCTCCAAGATACCTCTATGACGCAGTTGGTAGAACGTCGGCATTCCAACATTGCTCCGGTGCTTGAAACACTGATCACTCCATGCGACATTACTGCTGGACAAAGAGGAGCAGGAACAACTTTATTCAGGTTTCTCCTGTCATCTCTCATCCCGGCAATATTTTCCACAATTTCTTATTTTTAATTCATTAATCATTGTCCAGATGAGTGCAATAGGCCTCACCAACTGGCACATTTTATTTCCTCAGCGTCAGTTACGCGCTTCATTCATTCATTCATTCATTCATTCATTCGCTTTTTTATTTTTTCACTTATGATTTTACAAATTAGTGCACTGGTAGTTAGCAGGGTTTATTTCAGAAAAAATCTTCTGGGGGCATGTTTCGTACCTTGGGGATGCGGTACAAATATAGGACAAAATGATGGTCTGTACAATATTTAGTACACTCTATGTATATAAATATGTATCTTCTATTTAGTTTATTAAGTTAAATTTTGTTTACAGTTCTACTCCTTTTGTTGCTATAGGATTCCATGGTCACAATGTGTACAACGATCCAGCATCTGTTGCAGATAAACTATTGCTCAACATCGCAACTCATAAGGTCTGCCACCAGCCGTGCGAGAGATAGGGGATATATATATGAGTGCCTAGTCTTCCGAAATTCACATTGACTTTTTCCATCGAATGCGCGTAGGGATTTAGTGAAATTGCACCTAGTTCGAAGTGCCTACTTGTTACTAGTATTCTTATTGAACTGTGTAATGACCAATGGAAGAATTTCATTGCTTACAAGGAACAACTTTCCAATAATTATCATTTTGTTATAACAGCATTCAAGTAAGAAAAAAGATCTAAAATGTACATTTTCCTGTGAGAGGGGGTAATTTACTTACAGGGAATTAAATACCCCCTCCCCCGCCGGATACTGCCTGAAATAAACACTAATAGTTAAGCCCTATGATCCTTCTACCCCACCGTCTTTTTCTGATTTCGCACCCTGCTTCTTAGTCATTAATTTTGGCCCAGATGTGTGATGGTCCTGGCTAGCCGGCACATTTGCATACCACAGCACCAGCCTGACCGTGTTAGGCTACAAAATAGGTAGTGGTATCACATGTAGCCTACTTGTACCTAAAAAGGGGAAACATTTCTAATGTTATCTACAAATGCACCATGATAATGCCACTAATCCTGACTCATGTGAAACAAGTAAGCCTGAGGGATTTTAATTTTGTAACCTCGCGTAACAATATGAGGCCCTTGTGGATCACTTGAAAACTGAAATTTCCGTTTCAAGTACAAATAATCACTGACGTCTTTTTATCTTAATCAGCCTTATGAACATCAGAGCAATAAATGCACAGATCATTACAAGGCAGATACGAATACTTGTCGAAATGAAGGAAATTTGTTGCACAGCTCAGTTATTGATGCTCGTAAGATCATATCTGATCAGAGGCGTGTAATTTCTAACCCTTCTCTTCATTATTTCGGGAAGAAAAAGAATGTTGCAGACATGCTACACACAAATAAACCTGCGGAGAAACCAAAGTGTGTGTACGGTCCATAAAGTAAGGAGAGATTCTCTCAAAATCATTGTAACAGCTGCTCCAGACCCATGGAAACAGCACAAAGAAGAAGCTGTTTATATCTGTTGCGAGTGAAACCTTCACAAAGCATACACAGACTTGGATGACTAAAAACAGGACGTTCGTAAAGACTTGCATTCTTTTCCACCTGGGCCTACGTTGTTAATCTCTTTGTGTTATATTCTGTGGCATTGTCTCTACACATCTTTACACGACTTTTTCTAAGTGTGCAAATGTTCTAATTATGGACATCATGGGAAAGGTTACAGATGTTTACATAAGTAGAAATTAATTTTAAATTGTATTTATTATTTACCTTAATATCAACACATAAGAGCCTCCGTGGCTCAGACGGCAGCGCGTCGGCCTCTCACCGCTGGGTACCGTGGTTCAAATCCCGGTTACTCCATGTGAGATTTGTGCTGGACAAAGCGGAGGCGGGACAGGTTTTTCTCCGGGTACGCCGGTTTTCCCTGTCATCTTTCATTCCAGTAACACTCTCCATTCTCATTTCATGCCATCTATCAGTCATTAATAAATCACTTTGGTAGTGGCGACCCCATCGTAATAATAGGCTATATATGATTCATTCATCACATCCCTGACCCGGTCAAAGACTGGAAAACAGGTTGTAGGTTTTCATTTTCATCAACACATAAAATGCTTTGTAAATTTACTACGCAGCAGTAAACGACTATAAGTGTGAACGAAGTATCCGAGATAAAATCTAACATGCGAGTAGGCCTAATGCTGGAATACAAATACGCACGAGTGATCCCGGGTTAATCTGGTTCATTATCTGAGGCCCATCTAGCTTGAGTGCTCCAACCATAAGCTGAATCCAACACAGCTCGACTTACAGTAAGGTCTATTTCTGACGAAAATTATAAAACCAAACCCCATGGCGCAACAGCCCCAAAGGGCCATGGTCTACCAAGTGACTGCTGTTCAGCCCGAAGGCCTGCAGATTATGAGATGCCGTGTGGTCAGCACGACGAATCCTCTCGGCCGTTATTCTTGGTTTTCTAGACAGGAGATGAAAATTAAAGGGGGAATGAAATTAACTGTAATTATATTTTAATTGTACAAAATAGAAGCACAACACTTGTGTCTCCCAAGTAGTAGTACCAAACTTGAAATAACAGATTAATCTCATAGAAAGTGTAAAATGAAAATGCAGGTTTAAATTACCAGGTATATCGTACATGAAGATTGGTTTTATTTGTTCTTTTTCCCTTTTCTACTATCTGTACTAACCCTTTGGGTTGCTTGTCTTCTTACCACCTGTACCTTTTCATGTATTTGACTTCATTCATAGCCCACACTTCCCACATTCAGGCTGGAGTCTGTCCATAGCCCATCATAGGTTAAGAAGAAATAGATATAGAACAGACATTGACGAGGAGAGAGATATACGGTGTGTATGTACATATATATCTGTGAATATGGCAGTCTAAAGAAGTTTGTCCTGGTCCTTTACTATTTTCATTGTTGTTCATTTTTCTTTGCTATTTGCTTTACGTCGCACCGACACAGATAGCTCTTGTGGCGACGATGGGATAGGAAAGGCCTAGGAATGGGAAGGAAGCGGCCGTGGCCTTAATTAAGGTACAGCCCCAGCATATGCCTGGTGTGAAAATGGGAAACCACGGAAAACCATTTTCAGGGCTGCCGACAGTGAGGTTCGAACCCACTATCTCTCGATTTGTGGATACTGGCCGCAATTAAGCGACTGCAGCTATCGAGCTCGGTCATGGTTGTTCTTGTCTCTCCTTTCTCTTGCTTCCTCTTCCCACGCTGACCTGTAATTATATAAACACAAGTTCACAATGGGTTAATGAGGAAAGAAAATATTGCGTACATATGCCTATACAGAAAAGTCAAAATTGTAACTGTTCGCTCTTCTATTGTTCTCATTAGAAGAGACGAAAGTTAATACCTGGGGACACATGAATATAAAATAAACTATATGTGGCTTGCCCGCAAATGGCCACGCAAATAGAATCAATTAACATTCCATGGTTTCCCATTTCTCTGTGTAATGTTTGGGCGCCAGCGTTACAGTTTTAAACAAAACTTTGAAGCTAAATTTATATTTACTAGCATAGAGACTTATACTTAAATCACAGGGGTAGGATTTTAAATAATTAACCATTAATTATCGCTTAAGAAAGAACATTAACGCAATATAAAATACAAATGAATTTATTATACAAAAAAAGAGATGAATCGGAAAAGTTCCTTTAAGCGTGGAGGGATTTAAGAATTTACGTTACTGAAAATAACTGTTGCTTTCTTTATCTAATTGAAGATCACCAATTGCAGCTTCCGTTGAGGTCATCTATTTTCCGTGGTTACTCGTCCCCCTCTTCTCTTTGTAGAATTGGCTCCATGGACACCCTTCCTTCCTTCTGTGATGTGATTTGGGTTATCTGGACTAGCATTCCCTAACTGCCTAGTCTTTAAATTAGACATTGGCCCTATACTTGTGAAAATTGATCAGTGTTGATCGTAGGAGGAGAAAATTCAGAGATATGAATTCTTCCATGTTAGCAGAAATCTCAATCCAACTTAGCTAATCTACTGATACTATACAGACTTGTACCAAATTCCATGGACTTGAACTAAACGTAGTTCTTCGTCCAGAATAATTATTGAATATCTCACAAGCCGTAAGCTTGTTTCGTCTCACGCAGATCCGACAGCATCACAGCAGCTAAGTACTGTGTCGAAGCGACAACACACTGTAACGAAAAAAAACCTGTCTCGAAGCGAGCACTCACTGTCTGAAAAATCAATAAAGTAGTTGTAGTTCTGGTGTTGTGTGTGTGTCGAAGATTGCTCCGCGCTAGATAATATATCACCGGGCTCTCCCCACTCTTGGTAACAGCTCAATACCAAATTACAATACAACGAAGCATCTGATTCGTAGATCGCATTTTCATCTCCCTCTTCTCGTTGTTCACAAGCAACCAGTAGGCGTAGCGATGATGTAGTGTGCTGGCTAGCCTAGCCTTGCACGCGGGTAGCTGTGTAGTGCCTTGCTCATGAGTTTAACCCAGTGACTCATCACAAATTCCTCGCTTCACGAATAACTTTTCCGTGTACACAAATATGAGATGAAATGACAACAACTCTTTCTCAACATTGACCATATTTACAATACATAATGAATTCCTATCCTACGTAATATAATAATTTAAATAATAAATTATGTTCCAATATATACAATATGATTCCAAAAGCCTTATTTACAAATGATTGAAGTTAAAATAAATATGTCATATAAATGATTGCCGATGGCGGATAATCTTGATATCGAGTGATATCACGTAATATAATGGTATACTAAATTAGTATGGCTGGAGAAGCCTGGACGGTTACAAAATGTAAAACATTAAACTAAAAGCTACTAATGAACTGGGCATGAGCATGCAGCTCAACAACTCTCTTTTAACACAAGAACCGCTGATTGCCGATTAATTATAACATTTGTCTCTTATTACATACCATCTAATTATGAAGTCGCGAAGTGAAATGTAAATATAGAACATATAGTGATTTACATACCGTATATGAATGCCGTATTTACGCGAATAATCCCAGCACCCTAATTTTAGGAAGGCTCATTTTGAAAAAAATGAACAAATATTCCTTCCATTGAAAGAGTAACATAAGGCATAAACAAACATTTTATATCACTTCGCGGGATCCATGTGGTCTTTACGCATATATGAACGTGTAAATTTACGGATATAACTACTTTGCCTGAACATATTTGAGAAATACATTATCACTGCTATGAAATATATTTGCCATGGAAATTATCGAGTAGGCCTAGGTATCATTAATCTGAACTTGCAGTAGGCTCGATTCCCTGTACATCGAAAGATTCGTTGTCTGTTGCAATACTAGTATCCTCTCCTATATGACTTACAGATTCGTTACACACCACGTCTAAAGCACTTTCCACACGCGGTCTTTTCTTTACGCAGATATTGTCCCCTTCAAAATTGGCAAAATTATTTATTGGAAAGCATTTATTTCTACTGTATGTTAAAATATTATTTATGAACCAGGAAGGGAGTTTTAACACGTCGAGTTGACTGAGCGAGATATGCCAGGTGGTTGGGAATTCCACTCAAGGCCAGGCGAGGGGAGAACGCAGAGACAGCTAGCCAAATAACCTTGGAATCAGCCGTGAATGACACGTGACCAGGCTGAATGTGTGTCAAGTGCTCGATCGATAATTGTGAAGGTGCATGACGTCTGACTATGGCAGCCAATCAAGCGATTAATTTGGTGCTAAGTTAATAAATTAACCAATCGCTTATGAGGAAAAGACGCACCCCTGTCTTAAGACAGTGAATAATGGATTTTCCTAGGGAAAATTTACACAGAAATTTCTACCTCTGAACACGTCTTGTGGAGGATTACTCTAGCTACAACAACGGACGGAAGAAGACGTATTTCGCTTACTGAGAAGAATTACTCGAGCTTCGACTACGGGCAGAAGAAGACGCACTTCGCTTGCCAGGGAACTTCGTCATTCAGAGCCTACAACTGGTTACAACTGCAGTTCAGATGTTTGCGGATTCCATCTATAATTCAGCAGACTCTAAAAGTTAAGTTTTCTTGTCATCTTATCAGACATCGGTGTGAGTTTTGGACCTTGTCTTAGACGTGATTTTTAGTTTCAGCTTCACAAGATTTCCACTGAAGAGGTCACCGGTTCGAGTCCGAGGCAGAATGTCAGTCTTCTTTCTTCGTGAACGGTGTGATTTCCAGCGCGCCAGCATGTCTCCAATGCACGAGTAAAATGTAAGGCAGTCCAGACGGGCGTGACGAGGATCGATGGTGCGTAAGGTGATAATGCACTAGGTCATCAGCCCGAGTTCTACAACCGACAGTCACCACCAAGTAATATTTAAACTTTGTTATTCTTTCTTTCCTTTTGTAAAGTAATTGTAATGACATAGCCTCTACTTATTTGTTTAGACATTTTCTATTAGTTAGAATTTTTCCATCTCTTCTTTCTTGGTGATGGTAGATTGAGGATGAGTGAGTATTTCAACCTATTAGTTTGTTTGAGTGGATGTCTTCGAGAAGTGTTTCAACTGTCCCGAGTTCGTCGTGGCAGGAGAAATAAGTGTAAATTGACCCCAACGTTAAACTTGGACTATTTGAATATTTTTTGACTTTTAATGAGATCAAATGGGACAGAAATTCCGTGGATTCTATCATGTCAGAGTTCATTCTTCAATTATGCGACATATGGTTGAGTTTTGTGTGCAATAGAGTCATCTGAAATATTATTGTGTAGTAGCTTCCGCACGTATGATCTTGCGCGGCCAGTAATAATAATAATAATAATAATAATATTAAAAATAATTTAACTAAATTACCGCGTAAAAGAACACCTAAGGTCATGAGCATAATATTAGTTATTATTGAAAATGGTTGATGTGCGCTCATTATTGTAATTTAGGCCTGGGAAATGGCAGTATCTGACCGATACAATTTGTTATATATTTGCTGTGCTGTGATGATTAGTTGATTGATTGATGGATATTATTGAATTTAGCAGTCGAGCTGTGCATCCATTAATGAGTCAATGATGGAATAAATATGTTACTTGATGTAATGTGTTCGTTATGAGTGCAGATTAATCGAGAATCACAATTATAGTGGGGAAGTAAAAATAAATGTCGTAGCTCATGAACCGCGTGCGCGGAATGTTTATTCTGGCCTATGTTTAAGCGATTTATCGATGATTTTTTGGATGATTTTGTGTTCGTAAATTTTCTCTAAACGTTGTCGTATAACTGTGTTCTATAATTAAGTGATAATCCTTGCTCTGTCACATTTCCCAGTTGGTGAGAGGAGGTCACCACGATAGTGTCATCGTGAGAATAATTTTCCTAACTTTGTCTAAACATAAAAATTAATAATCAAGGGCTAGCGTTCGTGTAAATATGTATATAATATTTCCGTGTATCTTTGTGTGAGTGTAGTATGTGTGATTTGACTGTGTTTTGCTTAATGTAAGTTTATAATCCATATTTGTGATGATGCTCTTCATTATTTTGTGGAATTTTCGGCCTAATTTACGCCAACTTTAGTGGTTCACCATTTGAATGAATTCAAACCTTTAGTAAATTTTATTCGTTTTTAAGGAGGAATAGGATCTTATTTAACAAATACACATGAATAAGTATAGGCCATGTCAGTGGATTGAACTCACAAAGTCGAAAATTGTAAGAATAATTTAATTAATTGTTTCGAGTAACGGATAAATGTAAATTGACATGAGGTCAAGTTCCGAGCTATTGTGTGAGAAGCAAATACTAAATAATTATAAAGTTGAGTTTATTTATTAATTTAAAGGTCGAGGAAGACGACTTAACTATAATTTTATAAGAGAAAATTTTTATTTAATTTTCAAAGAGAAATGAAAATGATCATTTTCAAATTTGTTTAAAATCAAATCCACGAAGGAAGGAAGTTTATTTTCAAATTATTAAATTATTAAAGAGAGAGATCATCTCAAATTTATCATTATTAATTATTTAATTAATTTTTCATTAAAAATATGAATATTATATTTGCAGATACAGGCATTTCCTGTTTCGTTTACCGATGAAGTATCTATGTGACTACGACATAAAAGAAGACAATCATATAAACAGAATACCTAGATTTTGTTAATTATTGTATAATTTATGAAGAGCAATAGTTGTAATAAATGTCTAAAACCTATTTAGCTTTCTCTCATTTGCCACTAGTTCATCATCTATCCCTGCACTTTAAAAATTTCGCACAGCCGATAAGCGAACGATCTACACCCTGGAGATCTTCGCTCACCGGCCGAGCTGAGCCCGGCATGACGGGTGCAATATTAACACGACCGCTGGTGGATAATTCTTTTTCGTGCAATGTAAACAGTTGAAACAGACACACCGGCGAACTCGGATGTTAGTTTTGCGATGTGGTAAAACCTCGTTAATTCGAAGTCGTCGGGACGCAAAAATCGGGCTTCGAATTACGTGATTTCGATTAAAGTATGAAGGCTTTCACGGCCGGTGTCAATATAATAAAAATCTTCTGGGCTATTATGCCGTGGTCCACTCCTCTCGCTTCTCCCAGACGTTTCGACTACTGCTGCGGTAGTCATCTTCTGTGGTGTCGTGTAGATACGCTCTCGTGTATCCCGCTGGCGACTGCGAAAGTTGTTTTGGTAGCAGCTGTATTTATATGTAAGTTTGCGGCCTCCAATTGGTTCGCGCCGTGCAATCCGACATCTGATTGACTATCTGAGAGCACGACCTCCGATTGGGTCGCGCCGAGCAGCCTGGTGTTTGGTTGGGTCTCTGAGCACACAACCTGTGATTGGTTCGCGCCGTACAGTGTGTCACCAGGTTGAGTATATGAGGGCATGAATTCTGACTGGGTCGCTCCGAGCCAAACAGCATCATTCGAGAACTGACTCTGTTAGCAGACGGACGTGCAGCTTATTGCTAAAACCCGGACTGTGTGTTGAGTGTGTGCGAGTGTGTGGTTGGAGATTGGAGATTGGAGTTGGACTTGGAGATTGGAGATTGCTGACCCTGCTTCCTACTGGTTTTTTGACTTGGTTCTGCGATGTCCGAGCCCCCACCTGGTGGTGGGGTCCCGACCCCCCGGCCAGCCAATCAGATGACAACCCCTGCTACAACAACTGACAACGATTGGGTAAAGTTGGCGGAGGCTGCTGGCTCACAACCCAGCTCCTCCATGATAAACTTACTCCCTGACGCCAAAACTATAGAAGAACAGGCCAAAATTCTTGCTTCCTTGCACAAACGTACCGACTCCCAGGCTTCCTGGTCAGTCGCACGCAAAGTCAAAGGCAAATCTAAACCTCGCTTTGTTTTGAAGAAAGTCTCGGCTACGTCCCCCAGCAAAATTTATAACAAACATACTAATAAATTTGAACCTCTTTCGGCATTGCCCACCAGTGGCAGCACTGGGCCAGAGGCACTAGTGCCTGCACAGTCTCAGACACCACGGACAGAGACTGCTGCCGCCCCCTCTACGAGTGCCTCCTGTTCGGCGCCACCACGGTCTGTGAGTGACGGGAATGGGACTGCCAATGCCACAGCTCCTGGTGGGGAGGTCGAGGACATGGAAGTCGTTCAAAACACCCCTAAGAAAAAGTCGCTGCCGCCGGTAGTGGTTCATGATAAAACCAACTACCAGCAGCATTATCAATACCTTAAGAAACGATGCACTGGCGATATTAGGGTAGTCAACACTAGGGATGCTCTTAAGTATCACGTTGACTGTGAAGAAGACCACCGGCTGTTGACTCAATATTTCGAGAACTCCCATGCTAACTTCTACACCTATCAGCTGCCTAGTCAGAGGTTGCTGAAGGTGATTATTCGGAATATCGTTTCAACAGTCTATGTTGATTGGGTTAAGGAAGAGCTGCTTGCCCTCGGGTACGATCCCAAGGACATCTATCAGTATACCAAAAGGGATGCCACCACCAAAAAGGTTATCCCTATGAGTGTTTTTAGTGTTACTCTACCTAATGATGAGTTTAGTAAGACCATCTACTCGGTTCGCTCCCTTTGTGGTGCACGGGTTACGATCGAGGCTTACCGGGGCCGCGAGGGGCCTTCCCAGTGTTACCGATGCCAGCGGCTGGGCCACACCGCTAACTATTGCAAGATGTCCGTTAGGTGCGTCAAGTGTGGAGAGAACCACTTGGCGGCTGCCTGCCCGCTCAAACCGGAGGCACCCGCCAAGTGTGTTAATTGCCAAGGGGAACACCCAGCTTCGTGGCGAGGGTGCAAACTTTTTCGAGAGGCCATTGCTCAGAAGCAAACCTTACAGCAACTCAAAGCCCAGAAAAAGAGTGCTCTGCCACCCTCGCGACCTGTCACTGAGGGGATCTCGTTCGCGAGCCTCTTCGGTGGCGCTGCTGCCCCTTCGCCATCTCCCGCTGCCACCACTTCAAGTAGCACTGGGACCTCCCTTCCCGACCTGTCAGGTCTAGGTGACATCATCGGTCTGCTTCGGCAGATTGATTTTTCCAGACTCATCCCTATACTTAAGGATACCTTGACAAAATTGAGCTCGTGCACTAGCACTTTTGACAAAATCCTGGTGCTGATTGATGCCGCTATGCGGTATTTCTCAGCCCCTTAGACGACGCGACAGACGCCACGGACTATGGACTTAAAGGTTGGTGCTTGGAATTGTCAAAGTGTTGTCGGTGAGAGGTACGAGCTTGATGCTTTTATCTCTGACCATAACATAGACATCATGTTGCTGGGTGAGACGTTTCTGAAAGAGCATATGCCCTTTAGAATCAAAAATATGGTAGTCTACCGGAAAGACAGAGCCGGGATGAAGGGTGGGGGCGTGGCCGTGCTGGTTAGGTCTAGCCTTACCCATCACGTGCTCGACCCCCTCCCCCACTCCGTGCTAGAATCCCTCGGGATTGAAATCCGACATCGGGACTATCATTACAGAATTTTTTCGGCTTATTTACCACCTGATGCTCCTCTAAATCTCGTAGAACTAAATGCTCTTTTAGAAAACCCTGGCCACGTACCCACCATAGTGGCTGGTGACCTTAATTGCAAGCACCCCGACTGGAACTCTAGGGTTGCCAACCCAAAGGGGAGAATCTTAAGTGCCTATATGAGAGACAGTGACGTCAAGGTGTGCGCTCCCACGGAGCCCACGATATACCCGGCTAATGGGTTGCCTGACGTCATAGATGTGACAGTTGCAAAATATTACAGTAGAAATATTGATTTTGTTGTTCCATGTGAACTAAACTCAGATCATAATCCCATTGTTTTCAATCTTACCTGGGAGCGTCTAGAGGGGCCATCTCGTTCGACCCCTCCTTCCAACCTGGACTACCACAGGTTTTCTAAACATGTGGACAGAAACTTAAAAACTTTGATATCCGCACTCGGGATGATGTTGATCGCGCGGTTGAGCACCTTACGCGTAAGATGCTCAATGCTCGGAGACACATCCACGAAGTTGCAAGGAATTCTCGTTCGGCCCGCGGTCCACAAGTTGAGGAGGGTCTTCCCGATCTCCTCAAGATTTGATCATGATTAAGAATCGCTATCGGAAGAGGTGGCAACTCTTCCGCGATCCTGCTGACTGGGCAGAATACAAGGAACTTGCCAAGGTCGTCCGCCAACGCCTGCTGGAACATAAGATTGAAAAATGGGAGGAACTCTGTCGCACTCTCACTGAAAATGACTCAGACCGCGAGTTTTGGAGGGTTACTCGTAGTCTGACTCGAACCCGGGAACCTAGTCGTGCTCTTCATGGCCGACGGGGACTCGTATTCTCCCCCTTGGAGAAAGCTGAAGCTTTCGCTGACTCAATTGAGAGTCAGTGTGTAGTACATTATACCCACCACGATGACGACCGTACAGACAGACAGATTGAACGAAAAGCTGCAGCTTTCAGGCAAAGTAGGACGCCACGTGACTCTGTGACTGACATCACACCTGCGGAGGTCCGCAAGTGTATTAAAGGACTTAGTGAGAATAAGTCTCCCGGGGCTGACAAGGTCACTACTAGGGAAATCAAGTCCCTCCCCTATAGGGCGGTGGTATTCCTGGCCACCATCTTTACAGCCTGCCTTTCCATGGGCTACTACCCGTCGGCCTGGAAGACGGCAAAGGTTTGCCTTATTCCAAAGCCGGGGAAAGACAGGCTGTTTCCTCAACATTACCGACCTATCAGCCTTTTATCGCACCTCTCTAAGATTTTCGAGAGACTTATTCTCAAACGCCTCAACTCGTACCTCGGAGCCAATAGGATACTGAGACCGGAGCAGTTTGGTTTCCGGTCCAAACGATCCGCTCCATTGGCAGTTTTGCGCCTGGTTCAGTATGCTACGAGATCGTTCACACTACGGTGTAGTGTGCCAGCGGTGTTCTTTGACGTAGATAAAGCATTTGACACCGTCTGGCATGAAAATCTCATTGTGAAACTGGGGGAATTATATCAAGTCCCCCTTTATTTGGTAAAAATCATTGCGTCATATCTATGTCATAGGTACTTTTTTGTTACCTGCGAGGGTGAGAACTCCTCCCTTCGGCCCCTACTTGCAGGGGTGCCACAGGGAGGAGCACTGTCGCCAACCTTATACGCCCTATATGTGAACGATCTCCCTAGGGTAGCAGGAGTAGAGATCCAACAGTTCGCAGATGACATTGCAGTTTTTACCGCCCAGCGAAGACATTGCGATGCCATCGCGAAACTACAAGCCTGGATTAACCACTTTCTATACTGGTGTACCAAGAATAAAGTCAAAATCAATCCGGACAAAACCCAGGCTATCCTTTTCTCGAGAAGGCAGCCGAGGTTTCCTCATCTCACCATTCGGCGGACAGAGCTACCATGGCTGACCAAGGTCAAGTACCTTGGTTTGATTCTGGACAAAAAACTTACTTGGAAATGGAATATAGACCAGGCATTACAGCGTGCCAACGCCCGGACAGTAGCACTGCGCCCTCTGCTGCTGAACGGGCATCTAAGCGATAGCATTAAGAGGACTCTGTACCTTGCGTGCATTCGCCCCATTATTTTATATGGCTGTGAGGCCTGGTGCTATATTGCCAAGACGCACATTCGACGACTCCAAGTGTTCCAGAACAAGGTGCTACGGCGCATGACCCGTTCGCCATGGTACACGTCCAATAACAAGATTCTTCAGAATCTCAATATGAGAACTATTAATCAACAGATTAGGAGGATTGTTGGGATGACGAAATTTCGGATTACCTTAGCCCAATCAAGTGATGCGGGCATCGCCCTGCTAAAACGGGTCATCAGGACCAAGAAGCCTAATACACGTTACCGCATTCGTGGCCCTTGGCTCCTGTATAACAAATTATAAGTTTCGGCCTTTTTCCAAATTGACAACAATTTCAGGTATTCATTAATCAGGTACAAAATTCCGTCTTTACAAGTCTGACCCACTTACTAGTTGAGTATTTTTAGCCCAGCGATGAGGGGGTTTCAATTCTGCCCTACCAATCCCTGGTAGGAAAGAGTGATTTTTCCCCCGCCAGTGTAGGTAACACGCGACTTTTTCTGACTCATCAGGTAACCACGGAAACAGATGAGTAAGAGGGCATTTTTTTTAGCCCTGGGGCTCCCATGTACTCGATTACCTTGGAAAAAAAAACTGGGTCGCTCCGAGCAGTCTGTCGTCTGATTAGAGGATCAGAGCCATTCGAGATCTGACTGCTGTTAAGTAAGGATCTACCTGTGTGTTGTGCGCGCTTAGTTAGTGTTTGACGGGCGAGTACGGTGTGTTGCGGGTTGCTGGACATTCACCTCGCGCTGCGATTGGCTGACCCCTCCGAGTGAGCTCCCAATCATCGCTACGGATGGTCCCCCGCCTGGTGGCGGGGACACCAAGAGGAAACGGGCCCCGGCTACCCAGATGACGACTCCGGCTACGGACATGGACTTGGGAACGGTAAAGTTGACGGAGGTCTCTGGTCCCGCTACCAGTACCTCTAAGATTACTTTACTACCATCTGATACCACTCTAGAAGAACAGGCTAAATTATTGGCTTCTTTTGCTGCCGCCAAAGCTGCTAATAATGATACCCAATGGCAAACGGCTCGGAAAGTTAAAGGCAAATCCAAACCTCGGTATGTTTTAAAGAAACGGACTGCAAATGGCCAAACCCTAATTTATAATAGAGATCTAAATTCATACGCACCCCTTTCGGCCCTACCCACCAGTGGTAGCAACGGTCCAGAGGCACTAGTGCCTGCCCAGTCGCCTACTCCCCGGACGGCGACTGAGGCCGCCCCCTCGACCAGCGCCTCCCGTGCGGCGCCACCACCGTCTGTGTGTGACGGGAATGGGACTGCCAAGACAACCGCTCCTGGTGGAGAGGTCGAGCATATGGACACCACGCCCCCCCCCCCCCGCAAAGGAAAAGTCGCTGCCGCCGGTAGTTGTCTTTGACAAGACCAACTATCAGCAGCATTTCAAATATTTGAGACAGCGGTGCTCTGGCGACCTTCGGGTCATCAACACCAAGGACGCCCTCAAGTATCATGTCGATAACGAAGAGGACTACCAACTGTTGATAAAATATTTCGACACCGCCAATGCTAATTTCTACACTCACCAGCTGCCCTCACAGCGGCTGTTGAAGGTCATAATCCGGAATATTGTGTCAACAGTTGATATCGATTGGGTCAGGGAGGACCTGATTGCGCTGGGTTACCAACCTAAGGATATATACCAATATACCAGGAGGGATGCCACCACAAAAAAGGTTATCCCTCTTAGCGTAATTAGTGTCACGCTTCCAAATGAGGAATTCTCTAAAACTATTTATTCCGTCCATTACTTGTGTGGGTCCAAGGTAAAGATTGAGGCATACCGAGGCAGGGAAGGACCTTCCCAATGTTTCAAGTGCCAGAGACTGGGGCACACTGCCAATTATTGTAAGATGCCCTTGAGATGTGTAAAGTGTGGAGAGAACCACTTGGCTGCGGCCTGCCCGCTCAAACCGGAGGCTCCCGCCAAGTGCGCGAACTGTCAGGGGGAACACCCAGCTTCGTGGAGAGGGTGCAACCTCTTTCGAGAGGCTGTTACGAAACAGAAAACCGCGGTGCAGCTTAAAGCCCAGAAGAAGAGTGCACTGCCGCCCTCAAAACCTGTGACCGAAGGGGTCTCGTTCGCGAGCCTCTTCGGTGGCGCTGCTGCCCCCTCACCAGCTCCCACTCCCTCCCCTAGTAGTACTGGAAACTCCTTCCCTGACCTCGGTGGTTTAGCTGACATCGTTGCTTTGCTTCGGCAAATCGACTTTACTAGACTCATCCCTCTCCTGAGGGAGACTCTGACTAAATTGAGCACGTGCACTAGCACATTTGACAAGATCATGGTGCTGATTGATGCCGCTCTGCGGTATTTCTCAGCCCCTTAGACGACGCGACAGACGCCACGGACTATGGACTTAAGGGTTGGTGCTTGGAATTGTCAAAGCGTTGTCGGTGAGAGGTATGAGCTTGAGGCTTTTATCTCTGACCATAGCCTAGA
Organism: Anabrus simplex; assembly: GCF_040414725.1. Taxonomy (NCBI): domain Eukaryota; kingdom Metazoa; phylum Arthropoda; class Insecta; order Orthoptera; family Tettigoniidae; genus Anabrus; species Anabrus simplex. The sequence goes on along the minus strand of NC_090266.1, from coordinate 699,948,604 downwards.
CATCATGCTACTGGGTGAGACGTTTCTCAAAGAGCATATGCCTTTCAAAATTAAGAATATGGTAGTCTACCGGAAAGACAGAGTCGGGATGAAGGGTGGGGGTGTTGCTGTGCTGGTTAAGTCTAGTCATCACGTCCTCGACCCCCTCCCCCACTCCGTACTGGAATCCCTCGGGATTGAAATCCGACATCGGGACTATCATTATCGCATATTTACAGCATATTTGTCACCTAATGCACCCTTTAATCTGGTGGAACTAAATGCTCTTTTGGAAAACCCTGGCCACGTACCCACCATAGTGGCTGGTGACCTCAATTGCAAGCATCCCGACTGGAACTCTAGGGTAGCCAATCCTCGGGGGAGAATATTAAGTGCTTACATGAGAGACAGTGACGTCAAGGTGTGTGCTCCCACAGAGCCCACAATATACCCGGCTAATGGGTTACCTGACGTCATCGATGTGACAGTATCTAAATATTATAACAGCACTATTGATTTCGTTGTTCCCCATGAGTTGAATTCGGATCATAATCCCATTGTTTTCAATCTTGTCTGGGAGCGACTGGAGGGGCCCACTCGTTCGATCCCTCACGTCAACTTGGACTACCACAAGTTCAGGAAACATGTGGATCGAAATTTTAAACCTTTCGACATACGCTCCCGGGATGATGTTGACCGGGCCGTTGAGCATCTTACTCGTAAGATCCACAACGCCAGGAAACACATCCACGAAGTCGCCCGAAATTCTCGTTCGGCCCGTAGTCCCCAAGTTGAGGAGGGTCTTCCAGATCTCCTCAAGGATTTGATCAAGATTAAAAATCTTTATCGGAAGAGATGGCAACTCTATCGCGACCCAGATGACAAGGCAGAATATCAGGAACTTGCCCGTGTCGTCCGCCAACGGCTGCTGGAACACAAGATTGAAAAGTGGGAAGAACTTTGTCGCACTCTCACAGAAAACGACTCAGACCGCGAGTTTTGGAGGGTTACTCGTAGTCTGACTCGAACACGAGAGCCCCGTCGTGCACTTCATGGCCAACGGGGTCTCGTCTTCTCCCCCCTGGAGAAAGCTGAAGCTTTCGCTGACTCGATCGAGAGTCAGTGTGTAGTACACTACACCCGCCACGATGACGACCGTACCGACCGACAGATTGAACGAAAAGCTTCAGCTCTCAGGCAAAGTAGGACGCCACGAGACACTGTGACTGACATCACACCTGCGGAGGTCCGCCGGTGTATTAAAGGACTTAATGAGAATAAGTCTCCCGGGGCTGATAGGGTCGCCGTTAAAGAAATCAAGTCCCTCCCCTACAGGGCTGTGGTCTTTTTAGCTGCCCTCTTTACGGCCTGCCTTTCCCTGGGTTATTACCCAACGGCCTGGAAGACGGCAAAGATTTGTCTGATTCCTAAGCCGGGGAAGGACAGACTTTTTCCGCAAAATTACCGCCCTATCAGTCTTCTCTCCCACATGTCCAAAATTTTCGAGAGACTTATTCTCAATCGCCTCAATAGTTACCTTGCATCCAGTAGGATATTGAGACCGGAGCAGTTTGGTTTCCGGGCCAAACGCTCAGCTCCATTGGCGGTATTGCGCCTGGTCCAATATGCTACGAGATCGTTCACATTACGGCGTAGCGTGCCAGCGGTATTTTTTGATGTTGATAAAGCTTTTGACACCGTCTGGCACGACAATCTAATCGTGAAACTGGGGGAACTATACAAAGTCCCCCTCTATCTTGTCAAAATTCTCCAATCTTATCTTCGAGATCGACAGTTTTTTGTCACCTGCGATGGTGAGAACTCCACCCCTCGGCGCTTATTGGCAGGAGTGCCTCAGGGAGGAGCACTATCGCCAACCTTGTACGCCCTATATGTGAACGATCTCCCCAAGGTAGCAGGTGTAGAAATACAACAATACGCTGATGACATTGCAGTTTATACCGCTCAGCGAAGATATTGTGATGCCACGGCGAAAATGCAAGCCTGGATCAACCAATTTCTATCCTGGTGTACCAAGAACAAGGTCAAAATTAATCCGGACAAAACCCAGGCGATCCTCTTTTCGAAGCGGCGTCCGAGGTTTTGTCATCTTAAAATCCGGCGTACTGAGCTGCCATGGTTGACCCGTGTCAAGTACCTTGGTATGATCCTGGACAAAGCCCTAACCTGGAGATGGAATGTGGACCAGGCATTACAGCGAGCCAACGCCAGAACGGTAGCATTGCGCCCTCTGCTACTGAATAGGCACCTCGGGGGATGCATCAAGAGGTCTTTGTACCTTGCGTGCATTCGCCCCATCTTTCTCTACGGCTGTGAGGCCTGGTGCTACATGGCCAAGACGCACATTCGGCGACTCCAGGTGTTCCAGAACAAGGTGCTGCGGCGCATGACCGGTTCACCATGGTACACCTCTAACTTGAAGATTCGGCAGAATCTCCAACTCCCTACAGTTCAGCAACAGATTTTCAAGCAGGTTCGGATGACAAGATCTCGGATTACCCTGGCGCAATCGAATGATATGGGGATTTCCTTGCTAAAACGGGTCATCAGGACCAAGAAGCCAACCACACGTTACCGCCACCGCGGCCCTTGGCTCCTGTACTCCAAATTGTAGTTTCGGCCTTTTCCAAATTTGACATAACTTCAGGTAAACACTAAAAGGTACAAAATTCTGTTTCAATAAGACTGACCCACTTCCTAGTTGACATCATGTTATGGCCCAGCGATGAGCGGGTTTCAATTCTGCCCCACCTTCTCCGGTGGGAAAGAGTGATTTTTCCCCCGCCAGTGTAGGTAACTGGCGACTTTTTCTGACTCATCAGGTAACCACGGAAACAGAGGAGTAAGAGGGCATATTTTTTCGCCCTGGGGCTCCCATATACTTGATCTCACTAGAAAAAAAATCGTCTGATTAGATCTCGGAGTGCACGACCTCCGATTGGGACGTGCCGAGCAATGGATCCTCTGGTTGGTTGACTGTAATGTCCCTGATCTTAGTAAACTTCGGCCGTACGTTATATAAAGGAGTGTACCAGGCCTTGCTGAGTTTCAGTCCTTCCTCCTTTCTATTAAAGTTATTCGGATGTTTAGTATTTCGATTGCTTCTCTGTAGAGACGGGCGTGAAAGTGGGATGTTGTGGCCAGTATGTCAGTATCCTCGTAACGGATCTCATGCTTTCCGTCAAGCAGTGCATGCTCCGCTACTGCTGATTTGTCGTATTGCCCTTTTTTTTTCGGGGGGCCCCCGAAGCCCGCTCCCCCCGCGTGACCATCGACTCAATCTGCATGGCCTCCGACATGCTATTATTTCTAAGAAGAAGAAAGAGATAGCAGGGAGGAGTGGGAAGTGATACAAGGAGTATCTGCCGGTTTCCGAGTCAGACTCGCTACCACGGCAAGAGTTTGTGTTAGGTATATGGTGTTGAAGTATGGTACAGAAGGGTCGGGGAAAACCACATAGGCAGAAAGAAGAAAGAGTCTACATGTAAAACCTGACATCTTGTGATAGCACATGCAAGGATGTGGGCTGGATAAAGTCCAGAGGTTGTGTTAGTTAGGGATAGGTGTCATGCAATCATAACCATTTCCTTGCAATTTTTTGTTATTATGGGGATCAGTCCTTCTTGTCACTGCCGGGTCGGCTCGGGTCTGCTAGCATCTGGGCTTTGGGCCACAGGTTCGTCCCATTGTCCAGCAGCCAGCAGTCCCTGGTGCCAAGTCTCCTTTTGGAGAGGGGGGAATTAGAGCCAAGCCTTGCATGCAAGGGGCTATCTTCTTCCTCCTGTCGATGTCCCTCTATGCGGTGTTGTTGGAACACACTTGTCACTGCAGATCTAAAACTAAGGTTATTAATAACATATGTATATACAAGTTCTCATTGGAGTGCCGGCTGTTTGCCTGCTCTCGTGTCCAGCGTTCAACCTAGATAGGAGTGAGATAACTTATTAAACAGATAGATATTAGTGCTGTTTGTAGGGCGCGGGCTGGTGTTCCGCTCCCATGTCTCTGTCGGGGGGCGGGGGTGGATTGATACGTCCTTGGCCGTCTGGCTGCGTTGCCGTCGTCTTCTTAGGTTGTACTTTTTGTCAATCTTCCTCGCCTGGTCCCTGGGTCTAGGACAGCTGAAACATATTTACATATTTACATAGGTGTCTGCAGAGTATGGGTTTATGTGGTATATAGGTGTCAGCTTGGCGGGAGGGAGTTGGCTATCGGCCCCTCGTCCACCCAACCCTGTGGATGAACAGAATGCGCTTCGGTGTAAGATACTTTTTGTACAGATCGACGTCGTAGCATCCGATCCCGCTTATTAACGGGTTGATCGTATTACTCCATGACTTTCTGTACATATTTATTGTCTGTTTACGTATTTGGTGCCTTATTGAGCTGACTTTCGCAATACTGCGTAGTTGGCGTATTGGCGTGTCGTAAGGGAGTCTGGTCGCTGCTCGTAGGCATTTATTTTGTATTAATTCCAGCTTATCCAGGTTCGTCATTGCAGTGAACCCCCACGCTGGGGCTGCGTACATGATTATTGGTCTAATTAGTGCCTTATACATGTTTATGGCTACTTCCGTGTTAATACTGGACTTTTTGTTCAGTATAGGATATAGCTGGCTAAGTCGTATGTGTGCTTTTCTTTGGATATCATTGATGTGGTGTAGCATGGTGAGCTTTCTGTCTAGGACTACTCCAAGGTATTTGACTTTGTCATGCCACACTATATCTTCGTTGAAAAGCTTTAGCGGTTTTATGTTGACTGGTCTGCGTGTGCGTCTGTTCTTCTTAGTGAACAGCACGGCTTGGCACTTGTCAACATTGACCTTGATGCGCCATTTCGTCAGCCATGGCTCGAGAGTTCTTAGTGCTACTTGTAGCCTCTTTCGAGCGCACGCTAGCTGTGGATGTTGAACTGTGATAGCGGTGTCATCAGCGTAGAGGTGTGTGGTAGTGAGTTCTGTAGTAGGCATGTCGTTTGTATACAGGACGAAGAGGATTGGGCCGATAAGGGACCCTTGGGCTACACCCGCTCTAATCCTGCGTGTACTTGACAGCGTGTTGTGTACGTCTACTTTGAACTCTCGGCCCTCCAGATAAGATTTTATAAGTCTTATATAGCCTGGGTGGAATTCGTGGTCTATTAGTTTCGCTAGTAGGACTTCGTGCCAGACTTCGTCAAATGCTTTCTGGATATCAAGGAAAACCGTTCCTGTGTCTTTTCGTTTGTTGAGACCTATGGTGGCTTGTTCTATGAATCGAGTGAGCAGTTATGGGGCAGAATGTCCGTTCCTAAAGCCAAACTGCTCGTTGCGAATTATACCTTTTTCCTTGATATGCCCTATTAACCTTTTCAGTAGTATTTTCTCGAATACTTTACTGAGGGCGTCCAGAAGGCTGATGGGCCTGTAGTTGTTGGGGTCTGACTTGTCTTTGCCTGGTTTTCCAAATACGGGGATCCTAGCCCTTTTCCATTGTTCAGGGTAATATTGGAGTCTGAACATTGCATTGAAGATGCTGGTAAGTAGTGTTAGGGCTTTGTGAGTTAATTTCTTAATTATAATGTTCTGGATCTCGTCTGGGCCAGGCGCCTTCTTGGAGTTAAGATGACCTATAATCCACTTAATTTCGTGTATATTTGTCCTCTTAACCTCCGGCTTAGGTGCGTTTTCAAGGAATTCTGCTACCTTTGCCTCAGTTTGCCTGATGAAGGCTGGGTCAGATGGTATTTCGTTTGCAGTGAAAGCCGCCTCTATCGAGTCCGCTATGATTTCGGCTTTATCACGGTTCTCATATACCGGGCCGTTAGGTCCCTTAATGGTAGGGATGCTGTGTGTTTCTCGCGTGAAGTGTCTCGCTAGGTTCCACACTGGCCTGGTGTTGGTGTCGAAAAGTCTGAGATGGTTGTTCCACTTTTCCGACCTGTATTCCAGTAGTTGAGTTTGTATTTCCGTGTTTAGTTCGTTTTTCATCTCGCGGTCTTCGTCTCTGTGGTGTCGAGCCCAGTTGCGCCTGTGGCTGTTACACATGCGTATTAACTCTTTTATGTGAGCTGGAATCTCGAAAAGAGGGGATTCTTTGTGTTTGCTTAGCGGTATGCTTGCAGTTGTGGCTGTTTGAATTGCTTCTACTAGGGTTTTGACTGCTTCGTCAATTTGGGCTTTGCTGTCTATTAGCATGCCTTCGCTTCCCTGTAGGAGTGTGTCTAGCTTGCGTTCGAATTTGCCCCAGTTGGCTGCTTTATAGTTGATCCGGCGTCTGGGGTTTTTCTCATATTCCTCTGGGTTCGCATCTAGTGTAAATATCACTGGTTGGTGTCTCGACCCCAGGTCGTTCACTACCTTTATGCTATGCCTTTGAGGAATATGTCGCAATAGGGCTATGTCAAGTATGTCGGATACGTGATCGTTCGGTGCTAGGAACGTGGGCTCGCTGGGGGCTGTTACCACATAGTCCTGGGATAGCATGTGGTTATACAGCCTTGTGCCTGCTGGGTTTGGTTTCAGGCATCCCCAGGTGGCGTGTTTCGAGTTTAAGTCACCTCCTATCACTGTGTTTCGATTTAGCCGTAGTACTGTTTCTATGTCCTGAGTGTTTAGGTTTGTCGGTCTGTAGTATGCTGCTATGACATTTATAAGTGTTCCTTGCACTGGTAGGGCTATTCCGCATGCCTCTAGCGTGACCAGCTCTGGCATGTCTACCTCCATGTGCTTGATGTCCTTCCTTACCAGGACTGCCACTCCTCCAACTTTGTTAGCCTTATCACTTCTGCGCATTTTGTAGCCTCTTTTGGTGAACTTCTTCCCCGGAGGGAGGAAGGTCTCTGTTAGGAGAGCTACGTGTATTGTGTTCGCGGCTAGGAAGGCTTCGAGTTCATATTTCCTAGACCTGACGCCCTGGCAGTTCCATATTAGAACTCGAAGCTCCTGCGTGTTATTATTATTATTATTATTATTATTATTATTATTATTATTATTATTATTATTATCTTCGTTGGGTTGTTCAGCCATCCTGGGTAAGGAGTAGGGGAGCATGTTGGCCATCATAACCCCAGTGGTTATGGCTACCGAGAGGTTCAGGTTCAGAAAGAAGGTTTTTCAGGATTTCTTCTATCCTTTCTCTGAACGCCTTTACTGCCATGTTCCCCGCTGGCTTTTGTGCCTGTTCCTGTGTAGTTGGTGTGATTGGTGTGGTTAGAGGGGGGCGAGGCGGGCGAGGGGGTGGTGGTGCGGATGCCGTCTGATTATCGGCAGGTTCTCTGCGGGGGGTGGAGCTGGCCTGGGGCGGGCCTTCTAGCAGCTCGGGAAGTGCTGGCGTGGACTTAACCTGCCTTTGCTTGTTTACATGGGACTGGGCCTTCTTGTTGTTGTTGTTGTCTGAGGTCTTAGCTCGGACGGTGGTGGGGGCTGGTTGGGCTGAGGGCCCGTGGTTGTGTTTACCTACCGTCCGTACGGGCTTGAAATTTAAAATGCCTCCGCCTGATGGGCGCTGGTTGACTGAAGTACCTTGCTTTTGGCCCTTTGTGCCTGACGGGCCTGCGGGACCTGAAGGGGCCTTTTTACCTGAGGGGCCTGGGTTCTTTTTGCGTGAAGCGCCTGTGCCTGAGGGGCCTGCTTGGGCCTTAGGGTTGCCACGCTTATTACCTTTTGGCCTTTTGCCTTGATGAGCGGCTTCGTAGTCCTTGCGGCTAGGACAGTCTTTAAAATTGGCCGCGTGTTTTCCCCCGCAGTTAGCGCACTTAGAGTACGCGGGGTCGTTGCCGTGGGGGCAGTCGCGGGACAAGTGGGAGGCGGCGCATCTGCGGCATCTGGGCTCCAATCGGCACGCCGCCCCTGGATGGCCATGCCTCTGACACACTCCACATTGGGGGCCAGTGGCTATGGCTCGACCAACACTAGCATGTTCGCGAGCATCCGCATCTTCCGCAGATTGTCCGCGTCTGGGGTGTCCGCCACGGCAACTAGGAATAGGTTGCCCTTGGCTGGCCTAATTCCTGCTCTCATCCGCACAACGGAGAATGCGGGGATATCCTGTGCTTTCAATGCAAGCTGGATTTCGTCCGCATTACTTCCGATAACGGGGGTCCTCACTACGAAACGCCTCATTGTGCTGTTGGGCAATACTTTTACGAAATTAATATTTAGCCCTTTTAGCACTCCGATAGCAGTTTCGTAGCTCTCAAAGGTTTGCATGTGGAGCCGAATCGCTTCATGCGCGTCAACCCTCGGCCTGGAGAAGTAATACTGTCTCTGGTCATGCGGCAGCCTTTTGAGGAGCTCCGTTTCGAGTGTCTTTGTGTTAGTAGTGTAGACCGTAAGGGGTGGGGGGTTGACCCCTTACGGGTGACCTGTTTCTTTTGTTGTGGTGGTGGAGGTGGGCTCTGACGAGTCTGCCTCTTGTGTGTGGAGTGCTAGGGTTGGGTTGAGCCGATAGATGTTTCGGTGCTACTATCGACTCGGGTACTTGGCTTATTTCTCCCGCCTGCCTGGGCCTTGCGGCTCAGGGGCTGGGTTACTTTCCCTTTCCCCTTCCCCCTCTTCCTCCCTTTTGCCTCCCTGAAGCCGTCACCCTGGTTTCCCGGCTGGGTGGCTGGGACCTCAGGTTCGGACACCCCGTGCTCGCTGAGTCTCTCTACCTCGGAGCTCTCAGATTCGGCCTCCTGGGATGCGCCTGTAAGGTCGATCACCAGTGATGCTTCGTCCGACTCCGAGTCTCCCGCTCGCCCGGGTGGGGGTTGGACTTTAATTGGCGCCATTCGCCGAGTCCGCTTCTTCTTCCTCCTCCCTCCCTTGTGCGCTGATGCCTCTGCGCTCAGGTTGGCGGAACTGGGTCCCGCTTTCCCGGCGTCCGGCTGGCTGACCACTGGGTTAGGTGTGAGGGTTCGGTTCTTCTTAGGGGGAGAGGTAGCCTCCAGTTTGTGTTGGTGTTGCTCCGCAGTCACTGACTCAGCGGAGGCATGTGACTGTTCCATCCCGTGCTCGGGTTTCGGCACATCGGGGCCTAGCTCCAGTTCCCGTTCGACCGAGCACAACGTCACACACCCCAGCTCGGCTTCCAGGCATCGTCTGCTCTTATTTCGGGGGTCAGCCCTGCGGCTGGCCGACCAAGTGGGGAGCGGCTGCACTGGTATGTGCGAGCTGGCCTGTACTGACGGGGTGGTAATCGGAGATGTCGTGGTGGTGGTAGTAGTGGTGGTGGTGGTGCACGCATAGTTGCGCATAGCTTGCCCCGTCAGGTAAACGTTTCCCGTCAGGTTTATTTGCTGTGAGTCAGGGGTAAAGCCTGCTCCCAGCTCCTGCACATTTCACTTCCTGCTCTCGGAGCACGCTAGGCGCTGAGTCACCCCCAGCTGTCGCTCGGCCGGGTCACTTACCGGAGCGAGGGCCGGTAGCGTGACGCTATGCGCGCTTGTAGCATTCCACCCTGCAGACATATTCAATACATTATTACTAAATAATATATTGCCGGTGGGAGTAATTGGCGGGAGGCGGCGCTGTGATAACTGCGCTTTGCCCTCCACTGATGAACTGACGGCCGTAGAGTGGTCAGAGTGCCGTGATAACGACAGCTCCTCACTCTCCGTCAGTTCTTGTAGTTCGTTGACGTTTGTCTGTATGGTTCCAGGCTTGCCGACAAATTGCTCTTTACGAAGCGTAACATTGCTCTTTCTGGAAGAACAAGCCTGGTCCCGTGTGTGTTCGTGTAGGGACATTCTAAAACGAGCTAGTAGACGCGGGATTATCCGTTGTTAAGCGGGTCCCTGGCCTACAGATTCCCTATCTAACCCTAGGTACCGAGAAGCGGTAACCGATTGGGAAAGGTAGTGTAGTCTCTCGAAGTCTTGAAGGTCTCGGTGAAAGGAGAGAGACAGCGCAGCGGCAGGCACGTATGTCCTTTCACTACGACAGTCAGCTCGTCCTTGTCGTATTGCCCTAAGCGACAGTTCCTTTTGTGCTCCGTCAGGCGAGTATTGACACTTCTGCCAGTCGTGCCAATATAAACAGCTCCACAGCTGCACGGTATCCTATAGACCCCAGTAGATGTTGGAGGGTCACGTGGATCTTTGGCAGAACGTAACACGTTTCGTAGCTGTCGGGTCGGCTGAAAAATGGTTTTAACATCGTGACGTTCCAGGAGCCTTCCAATACGATCCGTGACGTCCCGTATATACGGCAAATAAGTGATACCTTTCTTCCTGGGTTCTTCTCGCTTACTATTTGCTGGCTGTCTTCTGGGGTGGAGTGCTCTCCTGACCTCTTGTACCGTGTAGCCATTGGTTTGTAAGGCTAGATCAAGATGCCGTAGTTCCTTCTCGATGTACTCTGGTTCACAGGCACGAAGGGCGCGATCCACCAAGGTCTTCACCATGGCGCGCTTCTGGCCAGGATGGTGATTGGAATCTTTGTTTAAGTATCGGCCTGTGTGTGTTGGTTTTCGGTATACTTGATGCCCTAGGGATCCATCATTCTTCCTCTTCACCAGGACGTCCAGGAAAGCTAATTCTCCATTCTTTTCCTTCTCCACAGTGAACTGTATACGAGGATGAATACTGTTCAGATGTGTAAGAAAACCGCCAAGTGCCTCCTCTCCATGTCCCCATATAACAAAAGTGTCATCCACATAGCGGAACCAACAGCTGGGTTTATTTTCAGCAGTCTGCAGGGCTTCCTCTTCAAAGAACTCCATATAAAAATTAGCAATAACAGGGCTAAGTGGGCTTCCCATGGCAACATCGTCTGTCTGTTCATAAAATAAAATTCATGCCCTCATATACTCACCTGGTGACATACTGCACGGCGAACCAATCACAGGTTGTGTGCTCAGAGACCCAACCAAACACCAGGCTGCTCGGCGTGACCCAATCGGAGGTCGTGCTTTCAGATAGTCAATCAGATGTCGGATTGCACTTATATATAAATACAGCTGCTTCCCAAACAACTTTCGCAGTCGCCAGCGGGATACAGGAGAGCGTATCTACACGACGCCACAGAAGATGACTACCGCAGCAGTAGTCGAAACGTCTGGGAGAAGCGAGAGGAGTGGACCACGGCATAATAGCCCGGAATATTTTTATTATACGTGATTTCGAATTAATCGCCAACTCCTACTTCAGAAATGCCAACCCTTGCCGCGTCAAAAAATATTCTGCATGCAATCAACATTGATTCACAGTTTCAACCTTTCACATGCAATAGAAAAGATCTACTTCCAAAATGTATCCAACAAGGTGCATTTACAGTATTCAAATAATGCACTTGGATAACTCACTGACAAACATAACCTCACGCAACGAAAGAAAAAAATTCAAAGACGAGAAGTATATGCTAGTGATGGGCAGTCTGAGACGAGGTCTCGACATTTCTCGAGACTAGCGCAGGCACTATTTCTCGCGAGAAATTTCGAGATATCTCGAGAGCGTTGTCCCCGCATTGTGCGGCGAGCAGCGTGTCGTAGGCCTACGGGCAGTCGGAGCTGAATGTTTTTTGTGCCGAGTATGCGAATAGCCAACCACGGGCCTTCTCAACTTCCTAAATACGTGTCAACGAGCGACTAGGGCGTTCACTTATACCGAGGTCTATTTTGACGCAGTATAACATAATTATAAAGGATACGAATTCTGGCATTGTATGCACTGGTAGGTACACGATTTAAGTACAGAACCTGACGGCTACTGTAGGTACACGTACCTGGATACTAGAGGCGTGCATTATTCGAACTCGAGACGAGGCAAGATGCACCTTGCTGCATATGCAACCACCATTACGCACGAGTGAAATATGTAATCTAAAATGCTTCAGTTTGCTCCAGTTCTTTCGACAGGTAGGTGTACATCGTTATCAGACCCCGCATTCAATAACATATGACCACTGCTTGTGTTTACCGATATTTTGGTAACGAAGGAAATAATTCCTTACAATGTTATAGAGTATTCGCGTCATAATCAGATGCTTCGATATATGACGGTGCCATGTGAAATTGTCTATAGCTGTACGCGACAACTTGAAGACTATGTCCGAAACGCAACGTAAGTCGTGGATGTCGGTTATTTTAAAGAGATGTCACATAGTACAGCTCACTGTGTTGCTTATACAAAAGAAGTAAATTACATCGACGGAAATACTTCTGAGATGATCCGTCACTTACAAACGCATATCGATGAAGAGGAATAGTCACAGAACACCTCCGGCCCGATCTGAATCACAATAAGCTACCCTGCCGACAACGATTGTAAGGCATCCAGGTAGGTTTACATCCTAATAACAATTAAAAAATTATGCAGGTTATTCAGCTAAGAAGTCCACCCGACATAACTCGTGAACAGTTTAAGATACTGGCATTCTGAATTCACTTTCGTGAATGGTATTAAGGAGCCCATAGTTCAACATGTAGTGCTTTCCTAGGCTTTTGTCAAAATTTATCGTCACACACATTTCCATATGAGAACTGCTGATGATAACTTTCAAGTTTACATTCGTAGTTACTGGGACGTCGCACAGCTCGAAGCACACGAGAATCGGTCTCGAGAGCGTTGCCTATCACCCCTGCTGAAAGAATTGGAGCAAAATCGGGCATTTTAGATTACACGTTCCACTCATGTGTAATGGGGGTTGCATATGTAGCAAAGCACATCTTCCACGTCTCAGGTTCGAATAATGCACGCCTCTAGTATCCAAGTAGGTGTAAACGCACGCACATTAATGGTGTCCCGATATAAACAATCAACACTACCCCACTCCAGTACTGAAAAGGAGGGGAGAGAGTGATGGGATAGTGTTGAAGGCCACTCCAGTACCGAGAAGGAGGGGAAGGGAGTGAACAGGTAGTGCTGAATACAAAGTGTATGTATTCAGGCCTACATTTCGTTATAAACATTGTAAGATGGCTCCTATCTTATCACAGGTGAATCGAGGTCGTATTATTGGCATGTGGGAGGCTCACATGGTCCCCCAAGCAGTAGTTCAAGCAATACCATGCAGTCTTAAGACAGTTTGGAGATGGGTAGAAATATGGCAAGAACGAGGTGAAGAAGGATTGCTAGATCACAGGACACATAACAAGGCTCCTAGAAGAACTACTACCGACCTCGATTTCTGCAGTCGCTTAAGTGCGGCCAGTATCCAGTATTCGGGAGATAGTAGGTTCGAACCCCACTGTCGGCAATGATGGGGCTTTACCTTAATTGAGGCCACGGCCGCTTCCTTCCCACTCCTAGCCCTTTCCTGTCCCGTCGTCATCATAAGACGTATCTGTGTCGGTGCGACGTAATGCCAATAGCAAAAAAAAAAACTACTTCCGAACAGGGTTCTGGAATCGTTCAAACTATGGACAATTCTCCGTTTGCAACTATCGATAATGCGATTGGCGCATTGACATTGCTAGTAAGCCGGACTACCGTGAGTCGCCGACTTCACGCGGCAGGTATTTACAATCGCCGAGCTGCGAAAAAGGGGCGACTTTCTTCCTATCCACAGAGAACTTCGCGTAGGCTTTGCACTACAAGAAAGTGTTACTCCACGACAGGAATAGGAAATTACAATTTGGTTGAATGAAAAGGTATTTTGCTCCGATCCAGGTAAACAGCTGAAGTGCTGGCGTCCAGTTGGAAAGCGTTATGAAAAGCCCTTTGTCCAGGCAACTAATCAGTCGGGTCGCGTCACATGTGGCGTATTGAGGTGGATATGTGGTGCTGGTCCAGGAGAGTTGATAGAGGTCACTCCACATATGACTGCTTGTGAATATGTGGACATCTTAGAAGGTGCCGTTCTTTCTAGTGTTCGAGCAATTTACCCCATAGAAGAAGCTCCCGTTATCAGGTTTGTGCAGGATAACAGCCCTGTTCCCACTGCACATGTAACCGAAGCATTCTTCAAACAGCATTCTGACGTTCACGTGCTTGTCTGGCCTCCCAACTCGGGTGACTTAAATGTAATAGAACATGTTTGGGCACGAATGGTGAACATGTGGGTTCTAGGTCAGGAGAGGACAAGAACGGCTCTGTTAATGCACTGCAATCGAGATTGGGCGAATCTAAGGAATGAACCAGATTTTTTCCAACTCTGGGAGGGAGGAGGAACCCGTCACTTACACTTGCTGTAAATTCAGTATTTGACACAACTCTTTAGTTATTTAATACCCATTTCACAATTAGTTTTGAGTAAATTTCCATTTTTCTTTTCTTGAAATTATGTATCTATAACAATAATGTTATTTGCTTTACGTCCCACTAACTACTTTATCGGTTTTTGGAGACGCCGAGGTGCCGGAATTTAGTTCCACATAAGTTATTTTACGTGCCAGTAAATCTACCGACACGAGGCTGATGTATATGAGTATCTTCAAATACCACCGGACTGAGCCTGGATCGAACCTGCCAAGTTGGGGTCGGAAGGCCAGCGCCTCAACCGTCCTAGCCACTCAGCCCGGCTATGTATCTACAGACAGTGCATTATGTTTATTATTATACCGTACGTTTATTTTATTTATATATTTTCGGGGAAGATGCGATACGTTCATATTTTTGATAAGACATTTCTCTAAAAAAAAGTTTTCATTTTATAATAATTAGTTGTGTTGAGATGTTGCAATAATAGCATTTTTGTTGTATATTTTAAGACACGACTTTCTGTTTTATGGAAATTGAATTTGAATGATATTAAATTATTTTCAGATGTTTTTTCTTATTGCTCAAGGAGTAAAATGTATCTTCAGTTATTTTTATAAAGAAATGTTTACACAGTTATGCATCAATATCTTATTTTAGCATTTTAATTTTCTGTTTATAGAATTGATCGTAATTCTATATCCGAGGTGGTAAATTATGATGATATAACTTCAGTAAAGTCCTGAACAAAGTTACGAACCAGTAAAAGGTATTTTCAAATTACGACCCGATTAATAACGGCGTATGGCCTCCGGAGAGGCCTGGTGCAGGTCTTTTTCTAGTAGACGGCTTATTAAGCGACCTGCATGTCTGTGAAGATGAGGGCCCTACCTAGGATGATTTTTAATGTTGAATACGCCTCACACACCCAGCCCCCGAGCCATTGGAATTAACTAATTAAGGTTAAAATCCCCGACCCGGCCGGGAATCGAACCCGGAACTCTCTGAACCGAAGGCCAGTACCCTGACCATTCAGCCAATGAGTCGGACTACAACCCGATATAACGCAGCTACAAAATATTCCTACCTACTATAAAATAATTTTCGGTTAAAAACCTGTTTTACCTCTTGATACTGTTATCAGAGTAGGTTACCTAATGGTGCACTTCAATTCATCCGCCACTGTGCCCATTTCAATCACAACAAAGTCTAGTAGCGGGCCTACATGCATCAATGCGTTAAGCGAGAAGGTGGGTCATTGTGCCTTCGACACTACTCCTTCACTCCCCTCCCTCTTGTTTTGTGCTGGAGTGGCCTTCAACACTACCCCTTCTCTCGCTCCCCTCCTTTTCAGTACTGGAGTGGGGCAGTGTTGATTGTTTATGTCGGGACACCATTAATGTGCACGTCTGTACATCCTACCTACAGTTATTCAGCTAAGATGTCCACCCAAAATAAGTCGTGAACAGTTTAAGATACTGGCATTCTGTTTTAACTTCCGTTAATGGTATTAAGGGGTTCATAGTTGAACATGCAGCACTTTTCCTGGCTTTTGACAAAATGTACTGGCTCACACGTTTTCGTATGAGAACGTTATTTCACGCAATAACTGCCTATGATATACTATCAAGTTTACAGTCGTAGTCACTGGTGCGTCGCACAGCTTGCACCACAGGAGGATCGGTCTCGAGATCTGCGACGTCAGTCTCGAGAGTCTCGAGCGAGAGCGTTGCCCATCACTAGCATATGCTGACTCCCCTGTGCAAGTACTTTATTCATCTGATTACTGTACTGCATATATTCTTAGGTGCCTTGTGTTTGCACGGAAAGTACCCGATGTCCTTAAAAAATTCTGGCTTATTGAACTTTCCTATAACGAGGGGAGGAAGTCTTTCGCTTCCGTCTGCATTGCAACACAGTACAGTGATCCTATCTCCTTTTAAAACGTCCGTTTGAGCTAAGCATAAAAACAATGCAGTTTCATTGTTCGTTTCGTACGAATTGATCATAATTATGAACTATGCTTTTTCGCCAAATAGAATTGTCAGTGTTCGCGAATTCTGCTTCTTCGCACACTGCCTCTTCCTTGATACTGTGGCGTTATTTAAAACGCTGAATACAAAATAATTATGATTTCACTCGAATTTAGCAGCTACCGTATGAAACAAACTGTCAACAGTAGCGGCGACTAAGGGGGCGAGGGAGACATTCGCTCCCCCACCCACTTCGTAGAGAAAATGTTACATTTTTATTCCATGTTAGCTGGCTGAAAATATAAATTATTAAAAAACAATGTGTGCAAATTTTTAATTAGCAAAATTATTATCGAAAATACGCACAAAATGTCGTTCGTCGCGGCTAACCGATTTGTATAGTGCCACAGCAAGTAGTGGAGACTTCGCAAATGTTATGAGGAAGGGTAACAGGGGTATATTTTTTGCCAAGGTCGTGGACACTGTGGTATGATTCACCTGCTTGCCGCACGCATTGATCAGTCTGGCAGTCTGTTTAACATTGTGTTAGTTTCTTAGAGTGTAGTCAAATGCTAAATGATTTTTTATTTTATAATCACGCCGTACTTCTATTTAATCGTAATAGGCCCACGTGTGCAATATTATTTCTTTGATGAAAGTTTTATTGTATAGTATTGAATCAAAATCTCAAAAACTATTATTGCCGCACTTAAGTTAGTAAACTTTCAACCTTTACCTCTCTGTCGAAATTCGCTCAAAGAGCATAAAAACTTACCATTTTTCAGCTTTTTTGTTCAGTTTTGATGTGTATAACCCCCGCCCCCCCCCCCGCCGCAATATCCCTCAACGGCTACTTTCTGTTGTCTGTATATTTTTTGCCTGCTCCTCCTCCCCCCCACTTCCAATACCCAATCGCCGCTACCGACTGTCAACACACCGGTGAGAAAGCGCGGAAAGTTACCCCCTGCACGTTCCGGAAGAGTCATTCTATCGTGACACGGAGATATTTTGAATTTAAATTACTGTGCAAAATACTATTTTTTAAATGTAAAGGCTGTTTTAAATTAAAAGTCTGATTTGTTTTCCGTTTAAATACGTCACACGAGGCAGTTTTCTTCCATCTGCGATTACACAAAGCATAACTATACACCAAATATCGAAAACTAGGTGAGCCAGTTGCGTGTTACCAACATTGACGCAAATAAAACCAGCACCCCAATTTTTTAAAAAAATATGCGGGTATTGTTCGCGTAAATACGTTTTAGCGACACTATACGAACAATAAATCAGAATTCATTTTATTCATCTTTAAGAAGTTCTCATTATGGAATAAAATTGCTTCACTGGGTAAAGAATGTTCTGGAAAGAAAGTAGTAGCCATTCTTTTCACATGCATAGCAAATTACTTTTTGTGCAGGACCCGTAAACACACTTTTTTACACTTACAGCAGCGTATCAATGAATTTTTTTAATGGAAGCATTTCTCTTCAGTTTTATGATTTCTAACTATGAGGTTCTTCTGTCTGTCAAAACTAATTCAGTACCGGTATATCAAATTTAGAAAATACGGTACCTGAATAATTAAAATTTATTTCAGGGTATCTTTTTCAGGTATCATCTGTTAACAAATGTTTTCTTTTCCAGGTATTTTATAAATTTATGTTATAATGAATCAAATTTTTACTTACTGAATAACCTCATAGTCATCTTTTTAAAAATCCTTGTCTTGTATCGACACTTCCTCATTTGGCACTGTAGTCTACAATTATCTGTTTGGGATGCCTCCTCTCTTCTTCTTCCTCCACTTTCTTTCTTCACATGATCTCAATTGATCGATTTCTGGGTTTCAAGTACTCAGCACATTTCTTCCATAAGTTTCAGAATAAAATTTTTCCAGCTTATCTCATTTCCAGTCACAGTCTTTAAAATAACCCATGTGTTCATAGGAGCTAGGTCAAGGATGTTGTTGAAAACATGTGCTGACCACTGATGAGTAGGCCTATACCAGAACAAACCAAATACAGTGAAACCTGTACATAACAGCATGGTGCCAAAACCTTTTTCTGTTATGCGCAGGATTCCGTTGAGAATAGGTAAACATCATACAGAATAGGGTAAA
This sequence comes from Anabrus simplex, assembly GCF_040414725.1. Taxonomy (NCBI): domain Eukaryota; kingdom Metazoa; phylum Arthropoda; class Insecta; order Orthoptera; family Tettigoniidae; genus Anabrus; species Anabrus simplex. The sequence goes on along the minus strand of NC_090266.1, from coordinate 699,930,414 downwards.
GTATTTTGCACTCACCTATTGCATACTGGAGTCCCCTACAGTAGTTACAGATGGCATCCTGTTCCTTTGCTGCATTGTGGGCTTCTTCTGAGATGCAATAGATTTCACTATACACGTTGTTTTTCTTGATGCATCAAAAAAATCAAAATTACCTCGAGCTAGTGAAAACTGTTCCAAATCCCTCAAATGCTGCAGAGTTTCACAGTACGTTTTCATACTCGAATCTTCACAAATTTCTTTTTTCATTTCTTCATTGTCATCATCCTGATTCTCATTTATTTCAGGCCCGTGGTGATTTTCAATTAACTAAGTCAGCCTCTGTAGCAACATTTGCATCAATATTGGCAGTCTTCTCCTTCGATATTTGTGCAATTTTCATGATTGAGGACAAAGTCATTTGTCACTAGGAGTGTTTTCATGGATTTCCTTATCAGTCACAACTAATCATGCCTTTCTAATACAGGACTTTACAGTTTCCTTGGATAGTTGTTAAACAGCTTCCATGATCCAAATTATGGTGCCCATCACCGAAATGGTATCGGCAAGTTGTGAAGTAGATGAAGCAGCATCCACGTTTGCTAATACAAATTGCATTAACAAAGTTTTGTACATAACATTCATGAATCTAATTATGCCTTGTTCGAAAGGTTGTGTCACATTTGTTGTGCTCGGCAGATGCCATGCAAGTTTTATGTTGGACAGATCGAGGTGTGGGTGACATGTTGGATTATCCAGAAATAAGAAATTATGCCCAAGCTGCACATTCATCCTGTTGTTAAGTTGTTGCAGTCATCTACGCTCTTTTGTTTGATTTCCAAGTCACTGGAAGACTGTGTCAACGTTCTTGAAACATTGTGGTCGAGTAGTGTTTCCAGTCTCGAGAGGTGTTTCCGTCTCTCCTGTCATGAAAGCGCACAGCAGCACAGTGAGACACTTCTTGGAACGTTTTCCACCTAAACATTTATCACCTTTAAGACAAAGTGTCTTGTCCATTAAAGCCTGGGAAAATAGAGCAGTTTTGTCACAGTTAGTGACATTCTGTTATTCATAACCCTCCATTAACGAATACCTCCCCCATTCCACTCTGTAATACTCTTAAAAACAATGCAAAGCATTTTCCTAAAACTTTCTAATCAGGCGTTAGGTGCCTTAGAGTCCAAATTTCAACATTTGACACTTCTATAGCTTTCTGTTGCAACAAGGTTTCAGATATGCTGATTCTTTTTTCCCTAGCACTGACAAACCACTCCCACACAATTTCATTTACCTCTTTGTAACCAGTGTCTTTCAGTTTCCTTTTCACAGACCCATTTCCTTTCAACACTCATGCCTGTTTCCATTTGAGATTTTCCAATTTTAAATTTATCAATGACCTCTTCTATATTTATATATTTTTTCACTTGCATCTATGATTTTTCACTTTTGTGCTCAGATCAAGGAACACACTTTTCCTGGAAGCCATAGATCACTACTGTACCGTGCTCTGCTCTAGGTTAACACGGAAACACATTTCACTAAACCAGACAAGCCCAGCATGTGTTTATGTGACGGCAGTTATCATTCTAATTACAGCCACTCCCGTTCACCAGCTGATGAGGTGGCAAAAGGCGCCATGAAGGCAATAGGCAGACAACATTACACTGTAAAACTATGTGTGCAACGTTCAAGACAAATAAAGAATACACTATCAAGATTGTACTGTATCTATGTTAAATCTTTACCATAATGAAATATCTGGCCTTCTAAATGAACCCGATTTACAATTACTCAAAGTGAACAACATTCTGAACCACTCCAGGACTAATTTTTCAAATTCTAAGCATAGTTGATGCTGGACTATGTTGATTGCAATATTGATAAGTACTCTACATAGAGGTATATGTATTATTTTCCATTGTATACAGTAAAATAATACACTGCTGCGTGTTTCTGTTTTGGACAGGTTCCGCTAAGTACAGGTCCTCTTATGTGTATTTTTACATTAACCTCATGTGGCCATGAAGTATTTCCGTTTAAGGCCAGGTTTCCGCTGTGTAACAGTTCTGTTGTTGGCAGGTTTCACTTTATTGCCTTAACATCTGATCTAAGACCTAAACAGGAAACTATCTTGTTGCAGAAGTTAAATGTCTCAGGACATCTTATGGTGTTACTAGTACCTCCTATTCTGACACCTGAATGCACTGTACTAAATATCAGGATATTTTTCTTTCATTTCCCTTGTAAAATGCCAGGAGAACTAACGTGTACAGAGGAATTTTCATGCCTTTTAATATCTCAAAAATTTTCCTTCTTGTGTGGTTCACTGTACCCACAAGACTCATACCTTCATGTTTCCCCTTACTCCCAAGTTTCACTGTCATTAAAAAAAAAATCCTGCTGTCACATTTTGTCTCTTTCTGCAGTATGGTGCTACAAACCTCATGACTACATTCTCAGCAAAGTTTTCACCAACTGCTCTCTGCTCATCGTTACCAAGGTAAAACATTGTACAGAAATTTGATGTCAACATCTACCAGAAGCCAGACTTTTATTCCAAATTTATTAGGCTTATTTGGCATATACTGTAGGAAAGAGCATCTTGTTTTACTGGAGAAAATATGTTCATCAGCAGTAACATTTGCACTTGGGGTGAAGCTTTTTAAAATTTCAATAAACCTCTTCCAAATAAATTATATTCATTTATGGGGCTGCTAAAAGAATGGCTGTGACAGTACTGGAGTTAGTGAGAGGGTGAATGCTCAGACAGCCTGTTCAGCCATTCCGTCGCACGGATCGATTTTGGTTTCTAGGTTAAACACCCACTGTTGCCAGCATATAGGACACATTGTGCAATTATGCTGCTCTCCCACGCTGTGGTACTCTCATTTCAAGTCTCTTTGTAGAGTAGTATAAAATCAAAGACAGTGTGTGAAATTCCATTTAATTTGTTCAATTACTGTAGGGACAAGTTTCTGTTAATAGTGTTCACATTGATTTCTTTCATACTTAGTGTGCAATTTAAATTAGTTTAGTTAACTGTAGATTTTCCTATTATTCCAAAGAGTACAATGGCTTGCTCTGATAGTGGCGAAAGGAAACTTGGTTGGGGCATGGCTCTGAATAGTCAATCCACAGTTTGTACAGAATTTAAGAACATATTTGAAGAATAATGAAAACATGGTAGATCTCTCATTCCTGTATCTAAGGTGGTAGAAAGAAATAACACGGTTCTGATAATCAGACAGACGACAGTGAAATTAATAACAAGGGAGACGTGTCCATATAGTTTGAATGAGCCAACTCAAGAACTTAGCATGCCCGGTTAATTGCAGCTGTGAGGAAGCCCACAAACACATACTGACAACTTCTAGGAGGAGGCTATTCAGGGGCATGTATATGAGTATTATGCAAGAAAATAATTTCCATCACGAAACAAACTTCTTTCCTCACTGTGAAATACTAGGTTTTTCTTCAGTGAAGTAAGGCAAGTTCTGCATTGAGAATTTCCAGTCACTTTCCTCAACTTGGTTTCAAAGATATTTATTTTTCTTTGGTTTATTTTCAGAATTCCTTTCTGCAGGTTGTAAACATGTCATACTTCAATGCTATCACTTCATTACTTGTCCTCTATTTTTGAGTATACATCCTCAAGATATTCTGTGATCTACCTACATTCCTACAATCACCTTGCTGCCTTTGGAAATTCCTGTGTCATTCAGTCAGTGATCTTGTTTGGTTCCCATTTCAAGGAAAGAAACAGTGGTCACTCTTCTTTCTTCTATGTGCTTTCTTATCTTCACAAGTTGAGTGAGGCAGAAAATGGACATGCTAATTTCAGACTATAGCTTTTGTTGTGGAGAGACGGGAATTTACACTACAGTTCTGTGAACGATGTGTAGGGTTAAATTCTTAAGACAGTAAGAAGCATTAAATACTCACAATTAAAGCTGCAAATAATACTATAATGTAATTTAAATTAGTTATTGAATATTTTGATTTTTTTTTTTTTTTTTTTTTTTTTGCTAGGGGCTTTACGTCGCACCGACACAGATAGGTCTTATGGCGACGATGGGATAGGAAAGGCCTAGGAGTTGGAAGGAAGCGGCCGTGGCCTTAATTAAGGTACAGCCCCAGCATTTGCCTGGTGTGAAAATGGGAAACCACGGAAAACCATCTTCAGGGCTGCCGATAGTGGGATTCGAACCTACTATCTCCCGGATGCAAGCTCACAGCCGCACGCCTCTACGCGCACGGCCAACTCGCCCGGTATTTTGATAATTACGGCTCCTAAAATCATACCTCAATTAACCCCGGTTCATTTTTCTCGTATATCTGTGATAAAAATGACCATCTGCTCTGAATGATTCCATCCACCAAATAGGTTAATTATACATTAATTATACATTGAAACCTGCCTCCTGGCAGGTACCTTGGCAACACCACTAACAGACATCATAATTGTTCTCTCTGCGGCCCAACAATAGTGCAAATTTGCCTGTTCACAGATATTCTGACCTTGTACTTTTCAGATCAAAATGCAGAAATCATAGTATTTGTCGGAACTTATTCTACACAATGCCTCACGAAAGAATGCAGGTCCATTTTCCTTTGATCACAGTGCATCTAACTCTATACTTCTAGCTCCTAGAGCACCCCATACATACAATAATAAAATAAATGCATCCACCTCTTTTAAACTCAAACTCCCAATGTCTCCAAGGCTCCCCCATTTCTGAACACTTCTTTATATAGTCCCTAGAAAGCCAGGGTGTCATAAGGACCAAAAATGTAACTTTACACGAGACACAAAAAATGGTTTTTGTTCATAAAATTTGATTTCATCTTACAAATTATGCACTGTGTATGTTGGGTATTCAGCCCGAAGGCTGGTTTGATCCTCTATCGCTCCACTAACAGCTGTCATAGATAGCCTAGGTGTCACAAAGAGGCATACTAGGGAAATGAGGAGTGAGGTAGTTTCCCATTGCTTTCCTCAGAGAGCCAGAAGTTGCTATTACATATCAGTCTGCAATGCCCACTGAAATGCACGCACCAACCGACCCTATGAGCGATATTTTCACACCATTCGTAATAGGTACTGGCTGCATAAGGAATGGCATTACTAGCATCGCTCATACCTCAGTCACTTTCATATTGTCAAAGCCATGGATGAGACTGAGACAGGTCAATGAACGTAACAAATTTATTATAGCCCATACCAGAAGACGTAGTGCACTGCAAACACTACATCCTGCCAGCAAAGGCATAAATTATCCACTACAATTTTTAAAATGGTCCTATGAAATTAGTTCTGAATATTTTTTATTTTATATTATACTGTTAAGCCTGGCCGAGGCGGTAAAGGTGTGCTCGGTTCACCCGGAAGAACGTGGGTTCGAATCCCCGTCAGGGAGTCGTAAAATTTAAGAAACGAGATTTCCACTTCTGGAGGTGCATATGGCCCTGAGGTTCACTCAGCCTACACCAAAAATAAGTACCAGGTTAATTCCTGGGGGCAAAGGCGGCCGGGCGTAGAGCTAACCACTCTACCCCATCACGTGCCGAGGTTAAAAATGGTGGAAGCCTTTACCTTCCACTCCTCCAAGGGCCTTCATGGCCTGTATGGAGGTGACTTTGCTTTGCTATTGTACTGTTAAAGTGCATTTTAATTCACAAAATTGCTCTTAACACAACTTGTTGGGCTGTAAACTGTAACATAAAGTCATCATGATGTTGCTTACGATACAAGATTTGTAATACTTTGCACCTGTGTAGTTTTATTTATATTACATAAAACCTTAACTCTGTAATATTACCGAACAGTCTTAGGCTACTTCACATTAATCATTATGCATTGTTGTCCGACTCATTGGCTAAATGGTCAGCGTACTGGTCTTCAGTTCAGAGGGTCCTGGGTTCGATTCCCGGCCGGGTCAGGGATTTTAACCTTCATTGGTTAATTCCAGTGGCCCAGGGGCGGGGTGTTTGTGCTGTCTCCAACATCCCTGTATTTTGCACACCACACATAGCACTATTCTCCACCACAATAACACGCAGTTACCTACACATGGCACATGCCGCCCACCCTCATCGGAGGGTCTGCCTTACAAGGGCTGCACTCGGCTAGAAATAGCCACACGAAATTATAATTATTATGCATTGTTGTATAGCTGTTGCCTTTATCGAACTAGGTAAATAGAAACTACAGATACAAAATAATGTATTATTTGATCAAGAAAATAACAAAGACAAATATTCCTTCAGAAAGGGACATAACAGACTACAGAGTAAAATACCAACACCTAATTGTTTAGTACTTCACAAAGCATTCCATTATCTTCAACATAATATTCCCTTCACAAATTGGGTACAGAACATTTCCACTTGACTGGCATTCTTCTTTTACACTTTCAATGTGGGTCTGAGAGTTCTCGGAGTCGTCATCTTCAAGACTACCGGTACTGCACACATTAAGTATTTTGAATGCTCTTGAGTTAGGATCCATAGGATTGCATTAATTTAACTTAATATTTCAAATAAGACAATGTATACCAGCCAGATAAACAACTTCTGTAAGGCGGGATGTTGCTTACAAGACAATTCAGCTGCCATTTTTAAAGCAGTGCATAGAAGAAATGCATAAGGCATGTACAATAACTGAACTTGTCACTTGTTGACCTATTACAATATTTTGCTGGTAAGAAAAAAGGTGGTGGTTACGATGGCATTTATTTCTGCAATTTTTCAGATGTTTGCAGGCATGCCATGCTTATGATACTTTGCCAGTGTATGCATACCACCTTTTTGATTATATTTATGTCTTAACCTAATTTTTCGACAACGTGGTGGTTACGACACTGGCTTTCCAGGGACAATATGCTACAATATAAATTCATCAACTAATAGGCACCACTGTCACTTGATATCATTTTAATGTTGTAGTATTGAATAGGTGGAAACAACTCCCTTCACTTCTTAATGTAGAACTTGATATGTCGCTTTGAGTGTGTTGAGCTAGCCACGCTCAAAATGTAACACTGAAGTCCTTAAAAGTCCATCCTGCGATGCCATCCTCGCTGAGAAACTTTGACCCTGGTTCAGGTAGTGAGCTCTTGCATTGGTTTCTGCTTCTACATCGAGTTTGCTGGGGGTGAGATTCCTAAGGTATCACTGTGTTTTCACAGTGGGTGGTTTGACTATGATCGAAATTGAAATTGCTGCTTGGTCCACGTTCAGCATCTATGTGAGAATATAAGATCAATTAGGGTGTTGTGTCATATAAAAAATGTCTGTACCAGTAATAATAAGGATACCTTCATTCAGTCTTGATTTTTAAGTGAAACTGCAGGCAAGTCAACTTCACTGTCCACACTGTTACTCTTCGAATCATCCATAGGGTATTATCTTCATCTGAGGTACTACCATCCCCATCCTTATCTCAGACCTATTATGATATCTGGGCTATCTTCCACATCCTCAAGAATATCTTTCAAAATCTTCATCATTTGTTTGTGAGACTCCATTCAAATCAACTGTCTCCACTGGGCTAACACAGAGCCGATAAGCGATACCAGCCAGTGACAGTAAAAAAAACTTCAGACTAGATGAAGGCAGCAATTTCTTTTAAAATTTAAGTAATGTGAATCAGTTTTGAAGAATGCAGTTCATCACTGCATTCCCATAATGAGAGAATTGGTAGACGTAGCCTAATCATAAATGTTGATGAGTAATAACTAGAGCCCAGAAGTCAGGCAAAATGCTTCTTATGTAGATGGAGATATCAAAGTGTCAACTAGAGATAAAGATGTTTCTGTATAGGAACAGTAGGACCAGTTGTTTTTCAGCCATTTTTGAGTTATGGATATTTTATGCTAATACTTACTATTTAAAATAATCAGTGGAAATAAATTATATTCCAATGTACTGTATTAATATTAAGGAGAACAATTTCATTTTAATAGATTAAAAAAAAACATTTTCATATTACACAAATCTCTACTGAAAACTCGCTCCACAAGCCAACTGGTCAAGGGGGTTGCTGGGTCCTATACCTGCTATGTAAGATTAAGCACTAAAATGGGGTGCAGATGTGTATTAAGTAGCTGACATTCAACCATTATTATAATTTTTAAATATCTATTTTCATCATTTTACTGCCTACTTCCTAAATGGTAAGTGCTTATTTGTTTTCCTATTCTAGCCAATATAAATGCCTGAAATTCTGACCTCTAATAATAATAATTAAATGTATATACCAACTGAATCATCTAGTTCTTTGGCTGAATGGTCAGCATACTGGTACTTGCTTCAGTTCCACACAGGTAGACAGTTTTATACACAATAATACACTTACTGGCACAAAATGAAACACTTCCATTCCTTAAAATCACTGAGATTTATTTTAAATTCCAGTCTCTTTTACATTGCTAATCTTCTATTTTATGATAAAATATTGTGGTATGGACATATGCAGGTGTCTAACAATTAAAACAAATGATTTCTTATAAACAATTTGTTCAAATTAAGCCAGAGATACTGATGTAACACACATGGATTTACATTTCAAGCCAATTTTGAGGAAGCTCATGAAGTTAATTCATCTTCGTTTTAGTTTTCTACATTTTATACATCACTTCACGGACTTCTGATCTCATCCTCAAAAGTGTGTGGTTCCCATTCTCAAAAGTGTGTATTACCTCCTCTTGCACCAACCAGTGTATCCAACCTTTCAGGCATGCTCCTGATTAATGCTGCAATTGTCCTATTGGAGGACTTCCTGTAGGTCCGGCTGGTTGTCACGATATTGATGACAGCCCCTTCTTCCTAGCTGGTCCAATAGATGCTCAATAGGATTCAGATCAGGACTTCAAGCAGGCCAAACCATAACATAAATCTCCACTTCATCCAACATCACAACATGTGGATGTGCATTGTACTGCATTAGTGTGAAACCATCACCAATAAATTAAGCAAAAGGCACAACATGCTCCAGAAGGATTTCCTTTACATACCGATATGCTGTAAGGCTCCCATACGCCATGAAAACCAAATCCTTTCTTGCAGTCATATGATTCCTGTCCAAACCATCGAAGAACCACTCTGAAAAGTCATCCTGAGTCAGGCCTTCTCCAGACCCTGCCTTTACCATCAGGCAAAATCATGACTCATCAATGAACAACACTTGCTCCTATAGTTGTATTGTCCAACTGCGATGTTCTCTTGTGAAACGCAGTTGAGTTGTGCGATGCTGTTTGGCGAGTTCTGGGCCTTTAGCGGGTCTTTTGGATTGATGATGATGTTTGTTGTTTAAAGGAGCCTAACAGCTAGGTCATCGACCTCTAATGGTACAAGGTGCAATGAAATGGAATGATAATTAAAACTTCAAAATGTATCCACTGGCCAAAATATAAAACAAATGATGATGAAAACATGACTATGAATCCAAAACAATCAGTGGATCAAATTTACAATGCCTTCCTTCCTGAGATACTTGTTATAAAAAAGGGTCCAAAATCCAGGTCACTGGCCCCTCATCATAGTACTAATCACTGGAAAAGCAGAACCATGGTGTTCCTCGTATAGTGGTACTTATCACAGGTCAGGTAGGCTCATGGTGTTGCTCACATGGCAGTACTAATTACAGGTATTATAATAATGGCATATGGCCTCCGGAGAGGCCTGGTGTGGGTATTTTTCTCGTAGACGGCCTATTAGGCGATCTGCATGTCTGTGTAGATGAGGGCCCTACCTAGGATGATTTCTAATGTTGAATACTCCAGACACACACAGCCCCTGAGCTATTAGAATTAACCAATTAAGTTTAAAATCCTCGACCCAGCCAGGAATCGAACCTGGGACCCTCTGGACCAAAGGCCAGCACGCTAACCATTTAGCCATGGAGCCGGGCACTAATTACAAGTAATGCAGACCCACAGTATGTCACACATAATGGCACCACTCGCAGGCAACACAGACCGGTGGTGTTCCTCAAATAGTGGGACTAAACATGGGTGCCGGTATTCCTGTGGTGTTCCTCACATAGTGGAATTAATTATAGGCCATGTATACTCTTGGTGCCGCTCACCTTGTGGTACAAATCATACGCAATGCAAACCCACAGCGTATCACACATTATGGTACCACCCATGGAGTTCCTCGCATAATGTTATTATTCTCAGGCAACGCAGATCCATGGTGTTTCTCACACAGTGGTAATAATCACGGGCAACAGCCAAACTCGTAGCGTTCCTCACATAGTGGTACTAATCAGAGGCAACATAGACCTGTGGTGGTGTTCATATAGTGGTACTATTCATAGGTAATGCAGACCCCTCCTGAACACAGGGGAACCGACATATTCCACTGCAGCGTATGGCACTTTTTTCACATGGATATTAGTCCATGCAGCTGAGTGCCTGTCCCCCCACCTCGGTGGGATACACATGATGGTATTAACCGCGGGCAACACCCAGACCTGTGGTGTTCTTCACATAAGGGTATTACTCCTAGCTAATGTAGATCCAGGGTGGTACTAATCACAAGTAACGTCGACCCATAGTGTTCCTCATGTAGTAGTACTAGTCACAAGTAGTCTCATGGTTCTAATTTCATCATCCCTTGGTCACCCCTTTTAGTCACCTCGCACGACAGGCAGAGTATATTGCGGGTGTATTCTTCGTGTACGTCCCTCACCCACAGGAGTCTTCTAGATTGAAGATTGGCTTCTCCCATTCCTCTTTAGACATTTCTCTCACCAATACTGAGCCCTTGAACTGATTCAATGGCAGTGGTGTGATGGTTGTGAAGAACTTGAAGCCATAAAAAGTTATCATCTCTTGCCGATGTTGGTTGTCTCAGGCCTGATCCTGGTCTCCTCGAATAGCCTCCAATTTCCCTGTACTTTCTTATGGTTCTGGAAATCGTGGAAGGTGTAGTTCTCAACACTTCTGTAACATAATGCATGCTGCAACCATTTTTCACATTTTGCAGCATCTTCAGGATATAATGGCAAGCTTGCTCCAGAAAACTGATTATGATGATGACAGAAACATCTTACAAACACATGATTGAAAAGGTGTAATTGGTAAACATATAATCTGACATCTTAGAACTTGAAGAGAAGTGCCGGGAGTACTGTGTAAAAATGAATACTCCTAAGACTAAAGTGGTGTCAGTTGTGAAGAAATTTAAGAAGATTAAATACCAAATGGGAAGTATGAAATTGACTTTATTGTACTGTTATGTGCCAGCCCTGTGGTAGCTCCTTCTGGCACTTCTTGGAAGAGACTAGTGAGTCAGCTGACCGGGGAGCTCCCAGCCTGCCTGGAGGGTATGGCTGGCATTTCAGTGTACTGTTCTAGTCAGCTGTCTTACCTGTGAGTTTCTTGAAGATGCAATGACAATGTTCCACCTCTAGCCACATTGCTAATATTCTGGTTCACATCACCCGAGCTATAAAAAGGGAGGTTAGCTGCAGACAGTCAATCAGTGTTAGCTCTGTGGTGGAGTCAGTGTGTTGGGGTTCGGTAGCTGGGCTGAGGACGACAGAGGTGTTGCCTGTCGCTAGTATCCCACCGAGGTTTAAACAAGGAGTTGTGGTTGTGTCAGAGTGTCAAGAGAGTAGCTGAATTGAAGACGGCGTGCAGAACCAAAGACTGTGTACTATATGAGAGTACTGTGTATTTGTGTATTTCTGTGGATGGAGGATTGCCATAAGTCAGCGAGGGAAGCAGTTATCATGAGTGAAATTGGAACAGCACTAATGGTTGCTCTGTGAATACTGTCCTGCTGATTAGCACTGTCAAACTGTTGCTGTTTAGTTGTTCACTGTATGTGATTGTGTAAATGACTGGAGTTGAACCAACAAACAGTCATCATGTGTTGTGTAGGCAGTAGCACTGTGTTCAAACCCAGCGGTCTGCCCGCAGCCGTTGTATGGGGTGACTGGACTTGGAGAAGTGAAAGTAAGGATTAATGGCAAGCCCAGGTAATACTAACGGAGAAAATAATAAAATAACTTACTATTATTAAAGTCAAATACCATCAATACAGAACCAAAAATGATTTATATCACATGTAACAATGGGCCAGACCGTCTGCTGTGTAAATAGAAGGGAGACTTGTAAACAGAAGACAGCAATTAGTAAATGTGGCCATTCATGGCTGAATAGGATTGTGAGTGTGTGTGTGTGTGTGTGTGTGTGCATTTATTGGGTCATCCTGAAATAAATTAGAGTAATACACTGACTTAGCAAATGTCATGGGATAGTCACCTAATAGTGTGTGGGGCCTCCTCTGGCCCTGCGAACTACAGTGAGACGCCGTGGAAGTGAATCGACAAGTCCCTGGTAGTCCTCTGGACGCAGCTGACACCAAATCGTTTGCAGAGCGGCCACCAATGCTGGTCTGTTCGTGGGTGCAGGATCCATGGCACGGAGCCTGCATTCCAGGACATCCCAGATATGCTCGATAGGGTTCATATCGGGGCTCCTGGGTGGCCATGGCAGTCGTTGGACCTCCGCTGCATGTTCCTGGAACCATTCCCAGGTGAAGTGGGAGCGATGTGGCGGCGCATTATCATCTTGAAACACCGCGGAACCGTCGGGGCGCTGGAAGGCCAAAAATGGGTGGGGATGGTCTCCGAGAAGCTCAACATAGCGCGTACCATTCAAAGTCTCTTCCAGAACAACTAGGGGGCCCATTCCATACCAGGAAAATGCACTCCAGACCATAACAGAGACACCAGCACCCTGGACCACACCTTCGAGGCAGGCGGGATCCATCGCTTCTTGTAGTCTGCGCCATACACGGTGCCTTCCATCGGAATGGTGCAGTTGAAATCGTGATTCGTCCGACCATATCACATTACGCCATTGTTCCAGTGTCCATCCCTGGTGACTGGCGACAAATGCGCGTCGTTGTGCCCGATGACGTTGGGTTAACAGTGGCACCCGTGTGCAGCGCCGGCTCCCATACCCCATTGAACCCATGTTCCAACGGATTGTCCACTGGGAGACGTGTCTAGCACGGCCTGTGTTGAACTGAGCCGTGATTTGTTGCACGGTTGCCCGTCTGTCACTACTGACAATCCGTCTCAGGTGTCGCCAGTCACAGTCATCGAGGGTGGCTGGACGACTGGTCGTTCGTCTCTTGTGGACGGTGACACCCGCATTCAACCATTCACGATACACCCTAGACACGGTTGATCGTGTGAAGCTGAATTCCTGCACCACTTCCGAAATCGCACTTCCCATCCGTCGGGCACCGACCACCATACCCCGTTTGAACGGTGTCAGCTCACGACAACGTTCCATGTTACACCTGTCACATGCACAGCCACTGCTCGCAAGGTCTCCTATACAACTGCCGCTGGCACAGGGGGCGTGTGGTGTGCAGACAACACACCTGTGCATCAGTGCTCCGCTATCCCATGACATTTGCTTAGTCAGTGTAAATCAGATGGGAGTTTTATTCGTAATGGCACACAGAAGTGTATACAGGATACATCATCCATAAGCTGGAGGTAGCAGACATGTTGGCACGAGAAAATTTGCTGCTATATCAAAGAAGGAATAATGGCAGGAGAGTACCTGTAATGAAAAGTCTAAGGTACAAATGAACATGTTGGAAGAGGCTGTACACCTTCTGACACAATGAGCAAATTCTTGTATGGAAAAAGTTGGTATATCTCAACAATTTGTAGCAAATGTTATCATTTAAACTCTTTTTAAAAGCACAGAAGTAGAACCTTTGGTTGGTAAAGTGTAGATTAACTTCCGTGTGATGACTAGCCAAGATATCTCTACGAAGATATGTTTCTTCATCTCAGTCATGCCTGGATTCAGTGACTTATATTTTCAGGTGATCACTTTTCTTTTCTCGGAAAGTATAAATATGAACTCGCCTCAGGGTTGGGAACATATAGAATGGACGAAATAGGTTAACCAGGAGAATGATACACTTATCCATAGCAGAGGGAAAATTTGAAGACCAATCAGACTTTCTGGTTAATGATTTTGGTTTAAAAGGCATAGAAACACAAGAGCACAGAGCTACTTGCAAATAGATGATCATGAAGGTGCTTAGTTCATTGACAGACATTTGTAGACTAAAACCTGAAAGGTGTATGTCTAGTCAAACATCATGAGTGAATAAATGATGATGATGATGATGATGATGATGAGGATGACAGTGACAGTAACCGTTTAAAGGGAGCAAGCATTGAGTCATCTGCCAAGAAGGTACAAACAATAATAATGTTGTTGATTTTACATCATGGTTTTCAGAGATGCCAAGTTGCCTGAATTTCGTTCCACAGGAGTTCAATTATGTGCTGCTAAATCTACTGACACAAGGCTGGTGTATTTGAGCACCTTCAAATACCACTGGACTGAGGTGTGACCAACCCTACCAATATGGGCTCAAAAAGCCAGTGCATTTCTGCCCGATCCACTAAGCCAGGTCAAATAAGAAGAATATGCTATTTGCTTAACGTCGCACCGATACTGATATGTCTTACGGCGGCGATGGGATAGGAAAAGCCTAGGAATTGGAAGGAAGCGGCCGTGGCCTTGATTAAAGTGCAGCCCGTCATTTGCCTGATGTGAAAATGGGAAACCACGGAAAACCATCTTCAGGGCTACCGACAGTGGGGCTCGAACCCACTATCTCCCGATTACTGGATAGAAGAATATGGGGCATACATACATACATGTTCATTTTAGACTGATAGGTTTATTTTTGTAGTTATATATGGTACTAATGTATTTGTAGCACATAGCCAATGTGACACACATTACTGATAGTGATACATTTTACCCAATCTAATTTCCTTTTCTATGCAAATATCTGCTATTGTACAAAAACAAGCAGCAGAGGTAAAACTAAAATCTATAGACTTGTACAACTGAAGCAATAGAAATTTATTAGCACTAACTGCTTGAAGCAACTTGTCTTCTGCCACTGGAATATTTAATATCATTCTTCCTGCATGCAAATGTATGTTCATTCTCTTTGTACACTGGAGCAATCTTAAAATTGACTGGCTATGATGAATGCATTTCACCATTGGACAGAAGGGTAAAATTTTCCATATTAGATGCATGTAGCTTTTAAAATTTCCTTTCTAAGCAACTGAGCAACAATTTCATCACATGTTCTTATATCCAAGTACTTCAGAGCAAACTAGCACTTCAGTCATAAATTATCACCTTCTTTCCATAAAAACTTTATTTTTTAGAACATCTGCATAAGAAATACTGCAGATGTGACAATGATAAACAGATGTTTATTCATATTAACAGGCTGATGTATTTGAGGATCTTCGAATAACACCAGACAGAGTTGAGATTGAATCCATTTTGACCGGTCAGTCCAATGTAGAATTAAGGACAGTCACTGCTTTTGAGGTTAATCATGTGTGTGTGTGCGCTTGACGTTTTCCTGCGTTGAATTCTGTAGCAAGTTTTGTTCATTCTTTTGAATGCCATTTTGCATCAATTTTCTTGAATTTTTGGGCAAGTGTCTTTTGTGCATGTATTTTGTTATATACAACCGTGACAATAAAGTTTGGTGAATGAAGTCAGAATGCTCGATCCGGCAACACTGGCGAGAGACAACGCTGCACCTGCGTAGCAACAGGTTTTGACCACCTGCTCCCTACGTTGTTCAGTTGAGCATCGTGTGTGTGCTGTGTAAGAACTGTTTGACACAGTGCTTTGGTTCCAAACTGCGAACAGGAATGACCAAAAGATCAATGCCTTGTGCCACATCACTTGACTGACAATCAGAAGCAGGCATGTTTAGAGGCTTCACAGGATTTTGTCGAAACTGCGGATGCGACACCAAATTTACTGAACTGTATTGTCACTGAGGATGAAACCTGGTGTCTCAGATATGACCCTGAAATGAAACGGCAAAGCATGAAATGGCGTTCTCCGGGATCCCCTCACCGGGAAAAGGTCAGAGCCGAAATGTCACGCATCAAAACGACGCTCATCACCTTTTTTGATAGTCAAGGCATTATCCACAAGGAATTTCTACCTGAGGGAACGACGTTGAATGCTGCAAGGTACGTTGAAATTTTGACCTGTTTCATGAAACATCTACGCAGGGTAGACCCCAGTACGCACAACAAGGTTCATGCGTTTTGTCCATAACAATGCTTGCCCAACACACAGCCAATATCCTCAAACAGTTCATGGCAAAAAATGGGGTGGTGCAGCTTGAACATCCCCCATACTCGCCAGATCTCAATCCTCCAGACTTCTTCCTATTCCCACGACTCAAACTCACTTTGAAAGGAAAGAGATTTGATGATATTCCTGACATCCAACGAAACGTGGCAAGGCTTTTGAACACCATCCCATAGGAAGACTTTTGGGAAAGTTTCCAGGACATGTATCGCCGATCTCAGTTGTGCATAGTTATGGGAGGGGACTATTTTGAAGGACAGTAAGGTCACTGTCATGCATTGCTCTTCTATGTTGATAGTACAGGACTATTCACCGAACTCTACTTAGTCACAGGTTGTATTATACATTGCTGAGCAACTACACATTAGACATAGCCGCCATTTAGGCGAAATTATGCTGTGGTCAGCCTGGTCAATATAATATAATGATGTGGTGCTTGACTGATGTCGTCAGACCTTTTACTGACTGTATGAGTAACAGTTGAACATAGGACAAGGAAAACAGGAGATCTCTGCACATTTAATCACAGCCAAGCTTTCCATGCCTGAAGTATTGGCAATTCCATTTCCAAAGTCGATCAGGCACTGGGCTTTCCAGATCATACAAGTCAAGAGTGTACCACAAGTACATGGAGTCAGACAAAACCTTTAAGGCCAGGGTAAACTTCCATGGACAAGAACGTGTTAATGATACGGATTTCTATCAGCTAGCTCCGATAATAAGAGCTGGTAAGCTGGCCAAAGTACAGCAAATCACTTGCACATTCTGTGCTGAACAGCAGCAAAGTGTAAGCAGCAATAGCACGCAGAGCCATCTCCTCACAATGGAGTACAGAAGCTGTGATCCCACTAGGGTATCATTGCTCACTGCATGTCACAACGCATGAAAATTGATATGGGCAAAAGAACAATCCCACTGGATTCATGAAACATGATAAAACGTCACCTGAACTGATGAGTTCAGGTACCAGACGGTACATGCCGATGGCAGGGTATGACTGCGTCACAATGCACATAAGGCATAGGATCTCTCTTGCCAGCAGCTACAGTTCAGACCAGTGGTGGTGGTATTCTCATATGGGGACAATTTACGTGGGACTAAATGGGACCCCTAGAACATTTGCCATCGTCCCTTGCCGGAGAATACTGGAACCTGCTATGAGATCAAATCAACCTCTAGCACCCTGCAGGAGCACTGCACCTGCAACAAATCAAGGTACCAACCCAGTGCACTGTAAGTGAATTGTGGCCGATTGGTTCGATGAACACTCCACGGACATGAGGTTGTTTGCCAGGCCTCCATGGTCAACCGACCTCAATCCTATTGAGCGGACCTAGGATGCTGTCACAAGGGATATGCGTGCTGTGGGCCCTTCTCTGACTAAACTTTGTGCATTATAGGGGTCGAGCCATGGTCATGATCGGTATGTCTTCCCAACATTTCCAATATCTTTTGGAGTCCATGCCATGCTGCATCACCACCACCATCATCAGGTCGAAAGAGGCTACAGACTATTACCCAAGTATCTCTAATTCAATTGCTCATCATCATTCATCATAGAAATATACTAGCATGACATTTGTTGAATATCAAGTATATCTCTAATTCAATTGCTCATTATCATTCGTCATGGAAATGTACTAGCAAGATATTTGTTGAACATCAAGTGCTTGTAACCAACTTCCTAAACTTCAAAATAGTGTTCAGTACTTACTAACCATAAGTCCCTAAGAGTGAAGTCGCCTTACATTGAGATAGCACTTGGAAAGCCATTGGTTTTAAGCATCAGTGCACATGTAGACAGAGGTATCACATAAAATCTAAGATTATAGCTGTTTAGCAGATATCTGGAATCAGAAATCTATAATATATTATAATTGGGGGGGGGGGAGTTTTTAAAATATCCAGTTCATTGTAAGTGAAAGCAGTTGTAATCGTGCAAGCGAAGAGGAAGGTTGTTGAGTGAGTGAGTGCTGACATGGGGATTTCAATAGAATTGTACCGGGCGACGATAGGTCGTTGGCACGGTAGAGTCAGGAATACGAGGCGCAATATGAGTAGCAGAACCGGAGAGCAGGTGAGTTTGGTTTCAATTTTGATGGCTGCATCAGTGATGGCAGTGTTGTTGGTTATTGGAGGGGTCGAGTTGAACCCTGGACCTGATCATGAGAATGTGGTTGGTTGGGAAGACATGGAGAAGATAAGGGAATTTAGTAAGGCCCAAACTGAACAAATGAGAGAGCTATTACGAGAGCAATCTAGTGATCTACGAGAAATGGTGAAAGAGGAGATAGGAAAAGTGACTGAAAGGGCGGTCCAAAATAATAAAGAAATATCAAGTTTGAGGGATAAGGTGAGGAGAATGGAGGAAGAGATAAAAGAGTTGAGATGGCAGGAGAAAAAAAGACAAGAGGAAACCCGAAAGAAAAATATTTTTATTTATGGGCTACCAGAGAACACTAAAGAAGACCTGGTATTCAAAGTGCTGGAGCTAATTAACGAGAAGATGAAGATTAGCTGCAGAGAGGCCGATATAGAAGAACTACAGAGAATGGGGAAAACAAAAGGCAAGAGACCAGTGAGAGTGAGATTTGTATCAAACTTACTAGTGAGAAAGATTCTGCATAGTACAAGTCGGTTGAAAGGTGAGAACATATGGGTCAAACAGGAGATGGAAAAAGAAGCCTTCAGGAACCAGAAAATGCTACAGTTTCACCTAGGGAAACCTATACGTGAAGGATTAAGGGCCTACATAAGGCGCAACAAATTAGTGGTGGGGGACAGTAACTGGACGAGGACCTGGGGAGTAGAGCAGTTAAAGAATATGTACAATACAGCGAGTACATTGGCCGAGGAGGAAGGTGAACGTACGAGGCAGCTGAGACCAGCAGAATGCGGAGCAGCGAGGGACAACCAGCCAGCGAAGCAACAAGGACAGAGAGAGGAAGTAACAGATGCTGAAACAACGATTAGCGAAGGCAGTCCAGGCGACCTTCAGAGGCAGCTGAGTGCAGACTCTCTGAAAGAAGCAACACCGAAACGCAGACGTGTGAGTATCAAGGACTTCTTGCTCAGAAAAGGTAATGCAAATGAGGGTAGCCTTGATAGAGAAGGTGTTAACACTCTAGATGAGAACCCTGAAGATCTAGGTGTAACAAGGATTACGAGGTCCAAGAAGATCAGCCAGAGCGAGGGACAAGGGAGAAAGACATAACTAGAGATAAGAGTAGGGTGTATCAATATTGAAGGCCTTAGGAGTAAGTTACAGAATGAAGCTTTTAACACTTTGAAGACGATGTTACCCCATGTGGGGTGACAGACCCTCATACAAAATATAGTATGTCACCCCTCATGGGGTGACACGGCAGTGTGTCCAGGCCTTTCAACTTTAGGCTGTAGCACGAAACTAGCGCTACCATTCGCTGTTGTATTGCATTGCTTGTTCACGTAAGGTGTTCATAGAGTGCAGCGCAGTGCCCATTCCTTTCTCAGCACGCTGGGCATTGCGCAACAAACAGTGGAATTTCTCTGACATTTGTCACCCCATATGGGGTGACATACGCAACCATCAGAATTCAATTATTAATGGCAAGGAAAATAATGTGGATTGGAGTCTATTATTGCTTTATTCTTACATACTGGTTGAGATTTAGCACTCAGATGAAATTGTAAACCGGGGCTACGTGTGAATTAAAAAAATGTTTCTGCAAACCTGGGAATGTTCCCCAGTAATTGTCACTGGCTGATGGTTTGGTTGAATCATTGCCCGATGCAGCACCGGAATCTTTGCTAGTGTCCTCACTACACAAACTACTGTTGAATTTTGACTCGGAAAAGGTGGCATCACATTGCAAATCCTAAATGTCAACATCTCTTGATTCAACACTCGAACCCTTTTCAGGTTGTTGTTCTATCTCTCTATTGGTAATCATGGCTTACTCAACACAGAAACACATAACATGAATTAATTTCTTGTCACAAAACTCTAAATTACAAGGAACTCGTTGAAAGGCGCGTAATTCAACAGCTCACAGTACAGAGCAGAGTGTTCCACAAAAACAAAGGTAAAAAGGCCGTCACCCCTGTAGGGGTGACATGCGCTTTCTCTGTTGCATAGTCAACCTAATAACCATATGTCACCCCAATGGGGGGACACAAAAATAGTAACTTTGAACATAAAATATGTCTTTGATTATCATCTACAAATGAAATTACGAACATCCATAGCCCACAACAACCTGAAAAATGGATACGGCATTTCAGCAGTTTACCGCGGAAAAAGCAAATGTACACGTCGACGCTAAAGTGTTAAAGAGTTATTACATAGCTTGCATATTCTCGCATGTGTGGAAACCTGGATTCCACCGAAAACTATTATAGAAATAGGAGAGTTCACAGTCTATTATAAGTCAAAAGAGAGACGAACCGAAAGGGGCAGATACCCGGGTGGGATAATGGTGATGGTTAGGGAGAATTTGCAAGCTAGAATAATTCAGATAGAATCAGAAATGGAGGAAATGATGTGGGTCAGAATAAAGATGTATGATGAAAATGAGACAGACTTATGTATTGGTTTTGTCTACAACCCTCCTGAAACCTCGCCATTTGCGAAAAGGGTTTTCTTTGATGAGTTGGCATTAGAAATCCATAGAGTACAAAATATTTTTGAGGATACAGGCATTCTTATAATGGGGGATTTCAATGCGAGGGTTGCAGACCAGAAGCCGGTATACGACAAGGAGACAGAAGCTGTTTATGTAAAAAAGAGAGTGAGCCAGGATAAGGGTTGTAATATAAATGGTGAAAAGTTGCTAGAGCTATGTGGTACGATAGAATTATATATTTTGAATGGATGGTGGCATGGCAACGAATTAGGGAACCTGACATACATTATGGAAACAGGGGGTAGTAGCATAGACTTGGCGTTATGCTCCAGGAATGCGTTGCCTGTGATTAAAAGTATGGAGGTTAAGGAATGGGGTGAGTCACATCATCTCCCAATCATTGTCAGAATAAAAGTTAGAGAGGGTAAGACACCAACAAGCAATATGATAAAATACAAAGAAACGATAGTCACTAAATATAGGTGGAGAGAGGAGCTAAAAAACGAGTTTATGAATTATTATGATGGAGAAATAGGACAGATAGTGAAAGCTGGAATAGATTCAATGATCGAGAGTAACCAAACGAATACAGCAGTTAAAATAATTGAAAATTCTGTAAAGATGGCAGGGGAGAAGATGAAGATAAAGGAGGGGCAGAATATAATAGGAAAAGGCTGGTACAATGACGAATGCAGGCATAAAAAGTATGAAGTGATGAAAGCATTGAAGGAGTTTCGGAAACATGGGGGAGAAAACCATAGGATGGGATTCTGTAACGTGAGAAGAGAATATAGGGAATTACTGTATGCAACTAAGTCTGAATGGCAGGAGCAGAGAGTGGTCGAATTAAATAGCAATGCAAAACAGAATGATAGTAGAAAAGTATGGAGTACAATTAAGGGGATTTGTGGAATACGGAAGCTGCCGCGGCAGACGGTAATAAGTCAGGCTATCTGGGTGGAGCACTATAAGAAACTTTTAGAGACTGAAGATAGGTGGAGACCGAGAGTAAACGATACCGATATATCGGTAGGGCTAGGGTGTACTGTGCCGGCATTAGATAAGGAAATATCGAAAGAAGAAATAAGGGAGGTACTAGGGAAAGCCAGGAAAGGCAAATCAGGAGCGATTTCGGGTATCACTAACGAATTTTGGAAGCAGCTGGCGCAAAATAAGGATATCCTAGAAAGTATGGCGAAACTATTTAACAAAATATTTGAAGGAGGTGAGTTCCCAAAATCTTGGCAAGAGGGAGTGATCTGCCCAATCTATAAGAAGAAGGAAGATAAAAATAACCCTAACAACTACAGGGGTATAACGTTGCTAGATACATTAAGTAAAATATATACAGGTGTGTTAGCAAAAAGGATAATGAAGTGGGCAGAGGGGGAATCGATTCTGGAGAGGCTGCAAGCAGGTTTTAGAGAAAGGATGAGGACAACAGATAATATTTTTGTAGTGAAAACAATAATAGATAAGTATGTAAAAAAGAAAGGAGGAAAAGTATACATTACTACTATTGATTTGGAGAAAGCATTTGATTCTGTGAGCGGAGGGGCGGTCGTGGCCAAGATGAGAGGGACAGGGGTGTCCCAGAAGATGATAACAGCGGTTGAAAATATATATGCAGAAATAAGGTGCGCAATAAAAACTAAGGAGGGCGTAGTATTTGGAGAAATATTCTCTAATGTAGGATTAAAACAGGGTTGTAAATTGTCACCAGTACTGTTTCTACTCTTTATAAATGATATCTTTCAATCGAAAGGCTTCGAGGCAGGGGTTTATCCAAGTCTTGAGAACCGGGATATTCCGGGCCTCATTTTTGCTGACGACATCCTTCTGCTCACTTTGACACCCAATAGTATGCAAGGTAGTATAAATGTGGTGGTAAATTACTGTCAAGAATGGAACTTAAAAATCAATGTACAGAAAACCAAGGTAATGGTGTGTAAAAAAGGACATAAATTATCAAAGAATGAAAAATGGTGGATGGGCGAGACGAGGTTAGAAGTTGTCAATAAAGTAGAATACTTGGGTATGATTTTAAGTGGAAACAGAAAGTGGTCAGAGCAAATAAAAAGATCAAAGCTAAAAGGCATGAGTGCACTGTCAGCCATTAGCATACTGGAGAAGAAGATGCCCAACACAGACTACAGAGTGCATAAAAATGTTTTTAATGCAGTAGTTAAATCTAGAGTATTGTATGGAGCGGAAATTTGGGGAGTTGAATAAAGGGTTGACTCACTTGATACAATTACGAGTAGATTTGGGAAAATAATTATGGGTCTACCCAGCTGTACAGCTAATTGTGGAGTGAGAATGATGTGCAAAGATATAAGTCTGCGAGTGGACATTATTAAAAGGATAATAAAGTATTGGTTGAGAATGAAGTTGCGAGAAGGGGGCGAAATTTTACAGATAGCATATCAACACCAAATGAAACATCAGAACCAAGGATACTGGGTGGATGGGGTATGGAATATTTTAGAAACGATTGGAATGGGATGTTACTGGGAAAAAGAATGTATAGAGAAGTGGAAAATATGTAAAAAAATAGTTCTAAGAATTAAGGATATTGAAAAACAAGACATTGATGCACAATGTAGAAGTAAGAGGTCATTAGAAGAATTTTGTAATATATATGGGAGAATGAGAATAAATGTAGAGTTTATAACAAAAAAGAGAATGAGGGGTATAATATGGTGGTTAATGGGGATACATAAAAATAAAGCATATAGAAGGAACAGGGATGAAAATAAATGTTTAATATGGTCTGAAGAGATGGGATGGGCACACCTTATAAAAGATTGCCTTATGACAAAGGAAATACGAGAAAAATTCATAGACGATGAGGATGTAAAGAAAATTGAGAACGAAAATCAGTTGTATACAATTGTAAAGTTATTGAACAGAGAGGATGCACCCGGATAGAATTGTAAAATTATTTAACATTATTAGAGGAAGGTGGAGCAGGAAATTGAAGGAAGGAAAGGATGTGATACATGTCAGCCAGGAACCGAATTGTGCCTAAGGTAACCTAGACAATATAACTCTGTTGAAGTCTAGAGCCATTAGGTACATAGGCTTAAGGGATAGCATGGAACTACCTCATTACAGTAGTTCTACTAGTTTTATGTATTGTCGAGTAATAATTTCCGTTTTCTCTTTTTTTCTTAACAGCCTGCAAAGGCAATATTAGCTTTGATAATCTGAAAAGATATCACTATAAATAGATGTTTTGGTTTCTTTTTTTTCTGCCATAATACTATATATGAATGGAAGTCCAACATTCAGTTTATAGTATTCTTTCTCTGTTCAATTTCTATGCACCTGCTTTATATGAACATTCATCGCATGTACCAATTATTAACACTATTCACAATAG
The DNA here is from genome assembly GCF_040414725.1 of Anabrus simplex. NCBI lineage: Eukaryota > Metazoa > Arthropoda > Insecta > Orthoptera > Tettigoniidae > Anabrus > Anabrus simplex. The sequence continues at coordinate 699,906,253 of NC_090266.1, read as the reverse complement.
TTATTTAAGTTACTCCTTCTAATTTTGTATACGGCATGTATCACAAATTATGAAATTATGAAACGATTACAATAAATAATACCCTCTCCCTAATCTATGATTTTCGAGATTAAGGGAGACGGGTATCTTGAATCTTGAATCTTGTAAGTGAAAGCAAGCAACCAGATGGTCAGAACTGTAGATAAGTAGATAGCATGACATGAAGTGTACACACAAGAATACTTTCAGATTCCTTTCAAGTTACACTTATCATTTGTTTATCCAATGGGATTCTTCTTCTTCTTCCACCACTTTTCCCACACCTGCGGGGTTGCGGGTGCAAACTGTGTCGCACATGTGAATTTGGCCCTGTTTTATGGCCAGGTGCCCTTCCTGATGCCAACCCTATATGGAGGGATGTAATTATTATTGCATGTTTTTGTGGTGGTTGGTAGTGTGGTGTGTTGTCTGTATATGAAGAGGAAAGTGTTGGGACAAACACAAACACCCAGTCCCCGGGCTAGAAGAATTAATCAGACGCGATAAAAATCTCCGACCCGGCCGTAAATCAAACTCGGGACCCTCTGAACCAAAGGCCTCGACGCTGACCATTCAGCCAATGAGTTGAACTGCCAATGGGATTATTAACATTAATTTAAAATAATAATTTCAATTAATACTGCTTTAAATAAAAGGTTAGAATTAATATAAGAGTTTGCTTGTAAATGATTTCTATATTATTTATATAAATTACACATATATTTTACATTTCTTAGCAGACATATCCTTAAAAAAAGGAACAGAAGTAAGTATTTTTGACAATCATTCTTCAAGTGAAAAAAACAGGTTTTTTGACTCCAAATCTTATAAACAAATATGATCTATTTACAATGAAATATTTAAAGAAATGTACAGAATGAAAAAGAATTAATATTAATTATTCTTTATTTTAAATTAATATTGTTGAATTATATACTACCTTGCTTGTAAATAATTTCTACATTATTTATATAAATTTCACATATTTATGCATACCATAATTCTTTGTAAATAATAATGCTCTCTCAGCAGAATGGAGAGATTTAACAAATGTATCCACTGCTTCTTTAGAGAGAGCAAGTAAATATTACACTGAAAATCATTCTCTAAAAGAAATGAAGATATTTCTTTTCTTATTCACTCCACATCATATAAATAAAAATTATCAATTGACAATGAAATATTTGCAGACATTTACAGAAATGAAAATCAACTGACAGCAGATAAATTAGTACAAAGTATTCCCCGAACACTTCGTGCGCTTTCAGCTCCCTACACATACAGGTTCAACAACAGGTTAAGTACTGGTACCATGGTTTCAATAACACAGGCTACACTGAGCAAATTCTTGTTCAAGTTTCATCTGTCACAATGAGAATCATACATACATACATACATACATACATACATACATACATACATACATACATACATACATACATCTTCATTATAAACTATTATGCCTTTCAACATTCAGTCTGCAAGCTTATGAATTTATTAAACTTTGGCATCTCCAAAAACTGTAAAAGTAGTTAGTGGGACGTATAAACAAATAACATTATTATTAATTTATTATACGCCACCACAATCCTCTATATGTAACTAGTTCTGTGGCCTCGTTTAGTTCTACACTTCTTGTCTTCAAATCGTTAGAAACTGAGTTTAACCATCATTGTCTTTGTCTCCCTCTACTCCTCTTACCCTCCATAACAGAGTCCACTATTCTCCTAGGTAACCTATCCTCATCCGTTTGCCACACGACCTCATCACCGAAACCCGGTTATGCGTACAGCTTCATCCATCGAGTTTATTCATAACAGCCTTTATCTCCGCATTCCAAGTACCCTCCTGCCATTGTTCCCACAGGTTTTTATCAGCGATCCTTCCTGCTACTTTCATGTCTACTGATGAATAAGATATCCCGAGTCCACCCAGCTTTCACTCCCATAAAGCAAAGTTGGTCTGAAAATAGATAGTTTTATCCAGAAGTTGACTTCATACAGAATACTGTTGATTGCAACTAACTCACTGCATTAGCTTTGCTGCATCTTGATTCAGTTTCACTTACCATCCTCGGAGAACATATATTCAAAATACTTGAAATTAACTACCTGCTCCAGGTTTGTATTCCCAACCCGACATTCACTTCTCTTGGATTTATTTCCTACTGACATCACTTTAGTCTTGGAAAGGCTTTCAGCACAATCTGCCATTAAGACCAAGCTGTCGGCATAGGTCAAACTGCTTACTACATTTTCACCTAACTGAATCCCCCCTATGAACAACAAAGGTGAAAGATTACATCCTTGTCTAACCCCTGTAAGTACCTTGAACCAAGAACCCATTCTATCATCTATTCTCACTGTAGCCCAATCCTCAACATAAATGCCTTTGATTGATTTTAATAATCTAATAATAATGTTATTGGCTTTTGCCCCACTAACTGCTTTTATGGTTTTCAGAGACGCCAAGGTGCAGGAATTTAGTCCCACAGGATTCTTTTATGTGCCAGCAAATCTACCGACACGAGGCTGACATATCCGAGCACCTTCAAATACCTCTGGACTGAGCCAGGATTGAACCTGCTGCTTTATGACAATCTATATATATAAAATAACTTGTCCTGACTGACTGATTCATCATCGCCGAGCCAAAACTACTGGACATAAAGAAATGAAATTTTGGGGATATATTCATATTAAGATGTAGGTGCTCGCTAAGAGAGGATTTTTGGATATTCCGTCGCTAAGGGGGTGAAAAGGGGGGTGAAATTTTAAAATGAGTGTATCTATATCTCAAAACTTTAAAAGTTTACAGGTGTAAAAATTGGTATTTAGAATCTTCTTTAAAAATAAGGAAACACGTATTTTTTTGTTTTCAGAAAATCCGAATAGGAGGGATGAAAAAGGGTGAAAATGGGTTGAATGCCTTTAATCAGGATACCGGTACTTATATCTCAGAAACTGAAGATATTACAGACCTGAAAATTGGTACTTTTGATCTCTTTTAAAAATAAAGAAGCACGTATTTTTTGGTTTTTGTAAAATCCAATTAATGGGAGGGTGAAAAGGGGGTGAATTTTTAAAATGAGTGAATCTATATCTCCAAACTTTTAAAGTTTGCAGATGTAAAAATTGGTATTTAGAATCTTCATTAAAAATAAAGAAACACGTATTTTTTTGTTTTCGGAAAATCGCAATAGGAGTGAAAAGGGGTGAAAAATTGGTTGAATGCCTCTAATGAGGCTACTTATATCTCAGAAACTGAAGATATTAAAGACCTGAAAATTGGTAATTGGGATCTCCTTTAAAAATAAAGAAACACGTATTTTTTTGTTTCTGGAAAACCCAATTAAGGGGGGGGTGAAAAGGGGGTAATATTTTAAAATGATTGTATCTATATCTCAAAACTTTTAAAAGTTATAGATGTAAAAATTGGTATTTAGAATCTCCATTAAAAATAAAGAAACACGTATATTTTGTTTTCGGAAAATCGTAATAGGAAGGGTGGTAAAGGTTGAAAAAGGGGTCGAATGCATTTCATGAGTCTACTTATATTTCACAACCTGAAGATATTACAGACCTGAAAATTGGTGTTTGGGATCTCCTTTTAAATTAAAGAAACACGTATTTTTGTTTGTGGAAAATCTAATTAATGGGGGGGGGGGGGGGGGGTTGAAAAGGGGGTGATTTTTTAAAATGAGTGTATCTATATCTCAAAACTTTTTAAGTTTATAGATGTAAAAATTGGTGTTTAGAATCTCCTTTAAAAATAAAAAAACACGTATTCTTTTGTTTTCGGAAAATCCCAATAGGAAGGGTTTAAAAGGGTGAATAATGGGTTGAGTGCCTTTCATGAGGCTACTTATATTTCAGAACCTGAAGATATTACAGACCTGAAAATTGGTATTTTGGATCTACTTTAAAAGTAAAGAAACACGTATTTTTTCGTTTTGGGAAAATCCAAATATTGGGGGTGAAAAGAGGGGGTGAATTTTTTAAAATGAGTGTGTCTACATCTTAAAACTTTAAAATTTACAGATGTAAAAATTGGTAGTTAGAATCTCCTCTAAAAATAAAGGAACACGTATTTTTTTTTTGTTTCCTGTAAATCCTAATAGAAGGGGTGTAAAAGGGTGAAAATGGGTTGAATGCCTTTAATGAGGATACACATATCTCATAAACGAAAGATATTACAGAACTGATAATTTGCATATGGGATCTCCTTTAAAAATAAAGAAACACGTATGTTTTAGTTTTTGGAAAAGCCAATTAATGGCGGTTAAATAGGAGTGACAAATTGGGGTGAATTTTTTGAAAGACTATATCTACAGAATATCTTGGAAACGTAAAATGTTACAGACGTAAAGAGTGGGTGTAAATCTCCTGTAAATGTAAAGAAATATAGGTGATTTTTTTTGGAAACTCCACTTAAGGGGAACTCAAAAGGGGTGAAATTTTAAAATGAGAATTTTTACAATGTATCTAAAAAAAACTTAATATGTTACAGAAGTGAAAAATGGTATTCTTTATCTCTATTAAACATAAAGAAACGTGTACTTTTAGTTTTCGGAAATACCACTTGGGTGGAGGGGAGGGGTAAAAGTGACTGAAAATGGTGTTGAATTCTTTTAATTAGGCTACTGATATCTCAAAAATGAATATGTTACAGACGTGAAATTTGATATTTGCAATCTGCTTTAAAAGTAAAGAAACACGTATTCTCGGAAAATCCAATGAAGGGGGGGGGGGGGGGAGGGGTGAAAGAATTGAAAAATTAATTGACTGAATTGTTTGAGATACATACATCTAATAAAAACTAAAGTTGTTACAGACGTGAAAATTCTTATTTGGACCTCCTTTAAAAACAAAGAAGAACGCGTTTTGGTGGGGAAACCATCTTGGAGGGCGGGAGTGTAAAGGAGCTGAATTCCTTTCATGAGGACACATAAATCGAAAACAGAAGAAGTTAGAGTCGTGATAATTGGTATTTAGAAGATCCTTTACTATTAAAGAAACAAGTATTATTTGCGGGAACATTCACTTAAGGAGGGGGGGGGGGATTATTGTGAAATGAAGTGAAAAAAGTGAATTATTTTTATGGGGATACTTACATCTCAAAACTGAAGGTAATAGACGTGAACATTGGTGTTTGGAATCTCCCTTGAACATAAAGAAACAAGCATTCTTTTAATTTTTTTGGTGGGGGCGGGTGGCGGTAAATAAACTTAACGGCGGTGGGGTGTAGAAGGAGGTGAGACCTATTGATTTTACTGTTATTAATGTACTTATAAGCATCCTCCGTTGCTCAGGCGGCAGCGCGCCGGCCTCTCACAGCTGGGTTCCGTGGTTCAAATCCCGGTCACTCCATGTGGCATTCGTGCTGGACAAAACGGAGGCGGGACAGGTTTTTCTCATGATACTCCGGTTTTCCCTGTCATCAGCCATTCCAGCAACACATAATAATAATAATAATAATAATAATAATAATAATAATAATATTCCGGACCGTCGTCAAATGTGCGGACCGCGATGGAAACGGCTCCTGGACGGGTAATGACTAAGAATGCAGTCCGGCCGCGTGTTCAGTGCCGCCAAGGCACCCAATATGACACCACGCCAGATCTCCTGAAGGATTTTATCCATATTAAAAAAGTTATAGGAAAAGATGGCAAAGATTTACGGACCCAACTGACCGGGAGGAATTCCTGAGCCTAGCCCGGGAAGTACAAAATCGATTGCTGGAAAGGAAGATTGAAAAATGGGAGGAAACGTGCCGTAATCTAATAGAAAACGAGTCAGATCGGGAATTTTGGTGGATTCTCGCAGAAAAAGAGTCAGATCGCGAATTTCGGCGGATTATATATCTAAGACAATAAGCATTCAATTATAAATTTCAGTATAATACCGTAGCGAAGCACGGCTATCTTGCTAGTCTAGTATATTTACCATCCTTTCCACTTCGTCCAGCGTAATTTCACCAACATCCTCCTCCCCACGAGCTAGATTGTTCACGTCATCACCAGAAAGATTTCCTTTTACGTTGAGATTTTCAAAATATTCCTTCCACCTGTCCAGTGATTCGAAGGGATCTATTGAGAGTTCACCTGATTTACCCAAAACACTATTCATTTCCTTTCTAAGAGTACTGCCCAGAAAGGTTTTCCTGCTGCCTAACGAAGCCTTTCTAGGTTATTATCGAAATCTTCCCACAACTTCTTCTTGGATTCAACAACTGTTTCGCTCTGTTTCTTTCATCTAAATGCAATTCTCTGTCAACATCAGTCCTAAGGATATAAACTTTATGGTTCAGTATTGTGAACACCAGTCCTTGTTTGAAGCCATTTCTGACATGCCTTCTTATTACACTTACAATCTTCATCACTTCATCATTTCACCAAGGTGTTTGCTTTTTCCCATCTTTACACATACTTGTTCCTAGGCATTCCCTTGCTGTTTCTACTACAGCATCCCTTTATGCCACCGTCTCTTTCTATATCCTGAACCTGCTTACTGCCCAATGTCTGGAACTTTTTACTCCTCAAATCCATGTACTCATGTCTAATTTCCTCGTCCTAGAGATTTTCTACCCTTATTCGTCTGCAGACAATTTCCCTTTTCAATGCTAGGCCTAGGTACAAGAGTTCACTACAGATCAGATGGTGGTCCGTATCATCAAAAAATCCCCAGAAAACCCGCACATTCCTAACAGATTTCCTCAATTCAAAGTCAGTTAAGTCTATTATGAAACTGGTGCCCCTACCCTCCCATGTGTAGCAGTGAATAGAATGTATTCGTAACTGCTAATCCAATACTAGCACAGAAGTCTACTAAACATTTCCCGTCCCTAGTAGCTTCCATATCTTCCCCACATTTACCCATCACCTTTTCGTATGCTTCAGTTCTATTTCCACCGAACTCGATAGCTGCAGTCGCTTAAGTGCGGCCAGTATCCAGTAATCGGGAGATAGTGGGTTCGAGCCCCACTGTCGGCAGCCCTGAAGATGGTTTTCCGTGGTTTCCCATTTTCACACCAGGAAAATGCCGGGGCTGTACCTTAATTAAGGCCACAGCCGCTTCCTTCCAATTCCTAGGCCTTTCCTATCCCATCGTCGCCATAAGACCTATCTGTGTCGGAGCGACGTAAAGCAAATAGCAAAAAAAAAAAAAAAAAAAAAAAGTTTTCCAACTCTCACACTGAAATTGCCCATTAGCACTATCCTATCCTTGCTCTTGATCCTGACTATGATGTCACTCAAAGCTTCATAACATTTGTCAACTTCCTCCTCCTGTGCACCCTTACATGTTGAATACACCGAGACAATTCTCGTCCTAATTCGTACAACTGCCAAATCTACCTACATCATTCACTCATTTATGTACCAAACAGAAATTATATTGCATATAATTGCATATATTCCTGATGAACAGTCCTACTCCACACGCTGCCCTTCCCTTTTTAACACCCGTCCAGAACATTTTGTAATCTCCCATCTCTTCCTCGTTATCTCCACTTGAATATCATTAATTCCTAGCACATCCAGATGCATCCTCCTTGCTGACTCAGCCAGTTGTACTTTCCTTCTTCATAAACCCCATTAACATCGATAGCTCCCCACTGAATTTAATTTTGTTTGCCAAGTTGTTTCCAAGGAGTCACTCGCGCGTAAAATGGAAGCGGGCTTCGATACTCCCATAGGTCTGAGATTTGCTTAAAACATTCTGAGTATGCTCGGTGAAAATTCTGTGAGGCAGGATGCTACCCTACTTACACATAGTTCCCGCTAGGGTCTCTCCGTTAACGTGCACCAAGCTCGATAGCTGCAGTTGCGCAAGTGCGGCCAGTATCCGGTATTCAGGAGATAGTTGGTTCAAACCCAACTGTCGGCAGCCCTGAAGATGGTTTTCCGTGGTTTCACATTTTCACATCAACTAAAATGCTGGGGCTGTACCTTAATTAAGGCCACGGCAGCTTCTTTCCCATTCCTAGGCCTTTCCTATCCCATCGTCGCCATAAGACTTATCTGTGTCGGTGCGACGGAAAGCAACTAGCAAAAAAATAAGATTAAGGCCACGGACACTTCCTTCCCACTCCTAGCCTTTTCCTGTCCCATCATCGCCATACGACCTATGTGTCGGTGAGACGTAAAGCAACTTGCCTCTAATGTGTTAGGCACCAAGGCACCATCGATGGATTGTTTAGTCCTAACCACCTGAGGACAAGAAGGGCCATGACTCAGAATATGTCCGAGATGCTCACTCCCATTCTCATAAATCATGATTATTCTCCAATGGAACGCTCATAGTACTTTAAACAAGAGACATGAGCTGTTACTGCTCACCAGTAGGTTTCAACCTCACTTGATATTTTTAAGTGAAACTTGGACCCTTCTAGTCAATTATATATTTCCAATTACAAATGTACTAGACATGATTATTATGGTCACGATGGTGCATGTATGTTAATTTCTAACAATCTAAAATTTCAGCTTACTCCATTAAATTATAGAATCCTGGGAACTCATGTTGCAGCCATCCGGATAGGTAATACACACTTCATCTCTATCTATTGTCTTCCTAAAGTACAGAGTTCCTACGAAAACTAGGAATGATTTCTTTCATAATTCCCTTATCCGCTTATTTTAGACTTCAATGCTCATCATCCAAGCTGGGGATGTGTAGTTTCATGTCCCAAAGGCAACAAAATTGTGAAACTTGTGGATCTTCTAAATTTACACGTATTGAATGATGGCTCCCCAATGCAAGTGACATCACCTCTACAAAATAAAAGTGCGGTTGACTTAACTCTGTTCTAGTTCTATTGCACACATCATTTCGTGGAATATTATTAACAACACCCACTACAGCGACCATTTCCCGATCCTAATTTCCCAATACAACAGTAACCCAGCTGCGAGTAATTCCAGGAAATATTACAGAAACCTTTCAAACTTTAATGTTATAAAATTTCAAACCCTTCTTGTCGAAAGACTGTCTATGACTGTGCAGGATGGGGCATCATATAATATTCTAACAACTCTGATTCAACAATATTTAGTTTATCATCATCCTAGATGAATGGTTTGGACTTCAGGAGCCATTAAACAGATTCGACGGTGGAATGAGGAATATTCCAAGACTCATTTGTAAGCGAAAGAATGCCCTTCACTCTTTCCGTTCGTTGGGCAATTTCCAATCGTATTTACGTTATAAGGTAATGGTTGCCCGAACTCAAACGGCTTTTAACTGTAAACATCGTTAACGCATGGAAGACCTGTATTTCATAATAGACAGTCACTTATACAAACCATATGGCATGCAATATCTCAACTCTCCCGCTATTTTTCTAGAGATCCCTTCCCGCAAAACTGCAACCCCTAGGCTCTCACTCAGTTCTTTTGGAATTTGACAACTGATTCAGTGTCCCCATTCTATATTTTATCTCTCCATGGACAAAATAATTTTCCTCCCTGCTACTACCAATTGACATGCATAAATTAGAATGGGCCATTCCTAACTCGAGAGACTCCACCGCGCGAAGAGGTGACATCTCATATGCTATTATATGACAACTACCTATGATGGAAAAAAAAATATATTCTTCTTCTCCTTTAGCATTTGTCCCGCCTGGTGGCAGGGTCCGCTGTGTGGATTCGTTGTCTCTATTTAATTTGGTCTCGGGCCATGTCTGGATGTAGTCTTACAGCTTTCAAGTCGTTGTGCACTGTATCGGTCCATCGCTGTCTTGGTCATCCCTTGAGCCGCTTTCCAGTGACTTCCAATGTATACGGTGACTTTGCCAATGTATTGTCTTCTGCACGCAACACTTGCCCAAACCAGTGCAGACGGTCTTCCGGCATTTTCTTCTGGATCGGTGCAACGCCAAAATGTTTCCTAATATCTCCATTTGAAATATGATCCAGTGTAATGATGCCAGCTGTCCACCTAAGCATCTTCGTCTCCATGATGCTTAGTCGACGTTCTACCTCCTTTGTAGCTGGCCAACACTCGGTGCCGTAGAGAACAACAGGACGGATAACAGTCCAGTAGATCTTAGATTTCAGATGGTCCTTCATCCGACGGTCGCAGGTGATGCCCGTTGTCGTTCACCACTTCAGCCAGGCTGCGTGTATCCTTGTGTTGACCTCGCCAGTAAGTCTGCCATTGTCAGAGATTGTGGAGCCAAGATAATTTCTTTACTAGTGGTATATCTTCACCGTCAACGTGGATGGTTCCAACTTCTCGAGGATTTAATGTGATGTATTCTATCTTCTTTTCGTCGAGACGCAGGCCTTATTGCGCTTGTTGGTTGTTCCACTCTTCTGTTTGGCCCTTGTGATCAAGCTTATTCTCAGCAGCCAACATGACATCATCAGCGGGTACAGATGCTCTACGTAGAAGCAAGGAGTTATGTTCAAGCTGCCGCAGGAGCGTCAAATGATTTCCGCATCACTGTAGGAATCCATCAAGGCTCTGCCTTATCACCACTGCTGTTCATTCTTGTGAAGGACACTGTTACGTTAACGGATATCGTTCTCGCTCATTGTAGCCTAAAGACAGTGATGGTCATTTTGTTAATTTGAGCAGTGCGTACATGTTAATGCTGATATTCATTTGCTGTTACAAAAACTTTTGGTCTATCATTTCCCCCACAACCCTTCATCGTAATCCTGAGCGGTAATTAACGCTCAAATACTTTCCTCACATTCAGGAACATATGACCTCATGGGGTTTGCCATAAGGTGATATTTTAAGCCCAACTTTCTTTATCCTGTACACACTATCATTAGAGAGAACGATAATGCATCATGCTAGACTTTTACAATTTGCTGACGATTTGGTGGTATATTCGAGCAATTCGTCACTCTCCAACACATACCAAGCTATGGGCCGTACTTCATTGGCACTGTATGGCTGGTTACAAGAGCACGGTTTACAGGTAGAACATGAAAAAATGTACGACTGTTTTTCTCGATCACACTGGACCAATTATCCATAGTTAACATATAATGGGCTTTCCATCCTGATAACAACTACTAAACATTTGGGTATACTGTTGGATAGGAAACTGCTATGGAAACATCGCGTAAGTACCTTGGGGGCCAAAATTTTTCTAAAAAAACTTTGTTTACGTCATTAACGAAGAGAAACTGGGACTCAGATCCAAGTACGCTATTGCTTTTATACAAAAACATCAGTTGTTCTGTCATGGACTATGAATCTGTGTTTTTACACATGGCTGCAAAAACAACTATAGCCAAGCTGGGCTTAATACAAACTCAATCTATTAAAATTATTCTGAGTGCTCTTCACTCATCATCTACGAACGCCATATTAGGTGAAGCAGCTGAAATCCCTCTATACTTTTTTTTTTTTTTTTTTTTTTTTTGCTAGGGGCTTTACGTCGCACCGACACAGATAGGTCTTATGGCGACGATGGGATAGGAAAGGCCTAGGAGTTGGAAGGAAGCGGCTGTGGCCTTAATTAAGGTACAGCCCCAGCATTTGCCTGGTGTGAAAATGGGAAACCACGGAACCTCTATACTTTAGAAGGAAAGTTATCACTTCTAGGTACATTATCAAAGTATTTTCATTTGAATCACAACCAAGTATCCCTAAATTAACACTTTTAATGAGATATTACCAGGAACTGGGCATCCCAGTACATCGGTACTGGCATTAAATTATGGACATTCAAAACCTTTTCGGGCTTACATAATTCGATCATTCAAACGTTATCCAATTCTATAGGTAAATATCTACACTCCTTTTGTGCCAACTTTTATATTCCTCCACTAATACTTCCTCCTATTGCCACTAAGCTTCCAGTAGTCTAAATCCATCGCACCCCTCCTGCCTAAAAATATTAATTTGTCACATTTAAAGGATATCTGTTACTTGTTCCCAGTCTTTTACACCAATTTAAAACAAACATATCTCCTGGGAGTTGGAGCCGCCGTATATGCGCCGGCACTTAATATTTCTCCAGTCATATACCCTTCTGTCTGCAACGTCACCCTTTACTGCCGAAGTACATGCCATTCGGCAAGCTCTCCTATTAATAAAATATTTGCATTTAAACCAATCCTACATCATGACCAACTCCCTAAGTGTGCTATGGGCGTTAGAAAACACCAATGTCACTCACAACTGGTATGTTCAAAATGTACACCAAATTTGCTTTGATGTCCAGTTATCTGGATCTATCATCACATTAATTTGGGTTCCCGGACATTCTAACATCACTGGCGATTTTCATGCAGCTAATGGTCACAGACTATCCTTTAATCTGGCCTTACCTTTCACTGATTTTTGGGAATCTTGTAGATCATATATTTGGGAGATGTGGCAATCGGATTGGAGGAGAATAACAATTCAGAAAGGTCGTCACTTGTTTAATGTACTGCCGAGCTGATGGCTCTCAGACGGTTGAGGTGCTCGTCTTTTGACCCCAACTTGGCAGGTTTGATCCTGGCTCAGTCCGGTGGTATTTGAAGGTGCTCAAATACGCCAGCCTCATGACAGTAGATTTACTGGTACGTAAAGAAACTCCTGTGGGACTAAATTCTGGCACCTCGCCGTCTCCAAAAACCATTAAAGTAGTTAGTGGGACATAAAGCAAAAATAATAATAATAATAATAATAATTGTTATTATTATTATTATTATTATTATTATACTACCGGTGATTCCAAGGAAACCTTGGTTTATGATTCACAATTACACACGTCATACCACCAATATGATACATACGAGATTCAAACTTATGTAAATGTAGCACTGCAATAGGCACCATCAATCACATTCATCAACGTAATCTGTTTGAACTTACATAAAAGCATATTTTAAATTCAATTCTAAGAATGAAATTCCCTCTCCATACTCAAGTCTCTTGTCTGGTAATGGAGCCCACTCCTTCTATCACAGAGTCACTTTCCCTATTTTCGTCAGAAGCCAACATTCGAATTTAACATCCTTTTCCCCAGGTGCTGATCCGGTAATGTTTGTTGTAGCTAGCTGCCATGGTGGATCACACCAGCGTGAAGTTTAGAATCTTGTGTCCCTGAATATTATAAATCATGTTTGTTGCTTCTAGTTTTTTTTTTTTTTTTTTTTTTCACAAGTCATCCTAACAAAAATATACATCCTGCATAGATAAGTATTAACTCAAAAGGTGATTAGTGGCTGAGTGCAACGCACAAGCGAAACCCAATAACTAGATTAAGAAGATGAACCCTGTTTCTTGCATCTTAAGATTAGCTTAGATTAGCTCTTTTTTTTTAAACATCAAAGCCTGAAAACACAGTGGAGCGGGGAGTATAGCAGCGAACACAGTAAGGAGCAATGCAGCAAAATCAAACTCGTCGTTGCAAGTGAGAGCCTGCATAGTCCAGCGGAAAGCAGAGCATCACCTTTATCATGAGGAGAGAGCAAAGCATGGCGTTCAAGATAATTTGATTTCGTTGCTCTTATAGTTTGGATATAATATGGATATCGATCAATTAATTAGTGCTGTTTTCATTCAAACCATTTTGTGAGATCAGAAGGACGCACACCACCACAGTCGCTTTGATTTAGATAAGCTTGGGAATGAAGCTGCTGCAGAAATGAAAATATATATGTAGAGATACAAAAGTACTGTAGTATTTCTTCAATTATTTTGCATGTGCCATGAATGTAAGGTATATTAATACAATAACCAATGGCAAAACCGATCCATTTCCAATATAATAAGCTTTAATTACTTGTTCTTCTATGCGAGCTGAAGACCCGTAATGTTTCAAATCGTGCAACAATAACTGGTATATTTATATATTTGTATATTTATAAAAGGAGAGTTATTAAAGTCACCACATGCATCTCGTGTAATTCCGTGACATGTTTTATGTAGAATACAAATTTATTACATTATACAGCAACTACAACAGTGACAATAATAATAATTATTAACAATATTAACAACCTTGTAACGACTGGCACTAAAATTGCTAACATGCATTTTCTGGATAAGCAGTTTTAAATTGTGCTTATTTACTAAAATGTGTGTATTTTCATTGTTTATTGCCAAACAAGGATGAAACTGAAACAGTGTTAAATGTAACAGAGCAATACATCTAACAGTGTTATTACTGTACTTAAGAAAATATGTGTCCTTGTCCTGAGGTGGTGCAGCTCTTTTCAGGTACACCATTAATGGAAATGAGCTGCATGTACCATTTTAACTTCATATCAGCCAATCTTAAATTTCTGGCATATCAAACATCAAACCTGGGCTCCTGAGGATGGCATGCAACAGTGCTAACTTTTATACAATGGACATGGGCATTACTTTAGTAAATACTTAGGACCTGTACTACGACAGCTACATAAAAGTGCTGCTTAAATTTACGTGGCCGTTTGCACATTTACCTGGAAGTTCAGTTGAAAACGCGTACTACGACTTTCGTTTATGTGCAGTCTGGGAGGATATACTCCAGTTTAGCTATGCCGAGGTTGGAAACTTTGTTCCTATCAGAGACGCTACTGTAAGAATCAAGATGGCTAAACATCAAGATGAATCTACATCTGCATGATGCTATACGAAAAATAAGCTGTTATAATGTAATCTATGCATATACACAGTTCAAAAAAATTAAGGGAACATATTTTGTAACGTCTGGTATGTGAATGTTAATTTGGTAGATGGGGTTCCAATGGTCGTACAGCATACCTTGAGACCTTAGCTACTCAGGGTATGTCAAATCGAAGTTACACTCTATCTGTAGGAGTAGCCATGCATTAAACTGTCAGTTGATCCCTCAAAACAAAGTGAATAGCGGTGTGTCCATGTGTTGTCGTGAGGTACACAGACTACTGCAGTCATTTGAGCACATTGTACGTAAACCAGCACATCCCATGAGACATCTTAACGAGGTTCAAGTCGCAAGGGCCATTACTTCGATCCAGGATGGATGAACTTTTCGTCGTGTTGCTGTGAATCTCAATGTCTCTCCGTCAGTTATTCAATGCTTGTGGAATCACTACAATGAGACAGGCCAGATCACAAGGAGTGTTGGGCAAGGTCGTGGACGCATGACAACCCCACAGGATGACCGATATCTGACCATATGTGCGTTGCGGCGTCGTTCAGCAACTGCCAGAGAACTGCAACAAGACCTCAGGAGGGTCACTGGAGACACGGTGTCTGACCAGACAGTAAGGAACAGGTTAAGAGAAGTCTCCTTATGACCCAGACGTCCTGTTCCGAGTGCCCCATTTAACACAGCAACATCGTGCATCTCGCCTTCTGTTTGCCCGTACCCATGTCAACTGGCAACTTCACCAATGGAGACCTGTGATGTTCACGGACGAGTCCAGATTTCCCATGACACAGTGTGATGGAAGTCAACATGTATGGAGATGCCATGGTGAGCAGTACATGCCAAATGTTGTCCAGAAATGCGACCGATTCGGACAAGATTCTGTGATGGTGTGGGGTGGCATCAGTATTGATGGCCATATGGATCTTCTTGTCGATTGTGGTTATCTTACCACTGTGGGGTACATAGAGCAGATACTGCTACAGCGTGTGTTGTTTGCTGCATACTGTGTTGGCCCTGAATTCATACTCAGGCACGACAATGCCAGGGCTCATATAGCGCGAATCATCCCTTGCGAGAACTGGACATTCAAGAGAAGGAATGGCCAGCAGTGAGTCGAGAACTTAATCCCATCGAGCATGTGTGGGATAGGCTTGACAGAAGTGTTTGTGGGCATCCTGTTCCACCACAGACTCTCCAAGACCTCAAACAGGCTCTCATTGAAGAATGGGGCCTGATACCGCAACATGACCTCCGTCGATTTATACGGAGCATGCCACGTAGGTGCCAAGCTGTGATAAATGCTCATGGAGGACATACACCATACTAAAGCTCTCCAACTGTGATAAAAATCCACCCTGGAGGACTGTTATCACTTTGTTTTCACCCCTATTTGGACATCCGTTTGTGTTCTGAAAATGGACGCGGAACCATTGATGTTCTTTTGTATACTTCAATGGTAAAGAATAAAGGTTTAGTTGGTAATATAGCTGGGTGTAAGGTATTGTTTTGTGGAGCATGGCATACGTTCAAAGACATGTTCCCAATTTTTTGAACTGTGTATTTATAAAATATATCATGCTTCCTGTCCGGCTACCACAGATTTTTAAAGATTTCCCAAGCTAGCAAGTTGCTGCTACTGACTACATGAGTTGCACACAAGCAATTTAATAACAATCTTCCTAGGTAGCCGTAGTCATCACAGCAACATAATTTGATGCTGCTACACAGTTATTTATGGGTTCAAGTCCCAATAGTCCAACATTTTTTTAACCTTCGAAATGTTAGTCTGTAGGGTACTAGAGGTGATAGTACACATTTCACAAGGTGATTCGTCCGTCGAATGAGGACGTTAAGGTGGTTATATTTCTTTGACTTCATAACAACTTGCTACTACGTATTTACACTAAAGTGAGATAAATACTTGCCAGTTACTATTTTAACATTGTCTTGGAAAAAAGAAACCAACTACTTACTAAATTAGCAACAATAAATTGAATTAATAATAAAATTAATGATCCTACGCCACATATAGTGGCATTAATTACCAATGCCCGGCTCCATGGCTAAATTTAAACTTTACTTTCGCTGTAATGTGCATCCTCAAATGGTATTAGACAAGAAACAAAGTTATACCATGTGGTAGGAATTATTTGAAAAGATACAATAACCTGAATTTTCACTTTTGTGTCCAGATTACATTTTTCAGTCTTTATTTTCTACAACAATTTCTGAGTTTCGCTACATAGTTAATTAATTTTAACATTTCTTCGTGTGTGCAGATTTCTGACCTAATTCTGTTTTTGACCTGAACTTCCACATTATAGCTTAACAAGAGTATGATATTGGACTACAGTAATACAATTTCAAAAGGAATACCGCTAAACAAACGAAAACACCAGGGAACACGTATACCACCGTGCTCAATTTCACTATATTCTCAGTAACTTTATTACCAACACAATAAAAATTTTACTACAACTTCTGCACAAAAATACCATAGTTAAAATCCGTTGGTAGTACGTGAGAAAATATTTAACTTCTAGTTTTTCAAAACTGCAGCCTACGTATCTAGCTGTTTATCTGACAGTCATAGTACAGGCCCTTAATAATATTAAAATAACATTGAAAAGATAATTAGCCTATTTTTTTGTAATTGTTTCGTATTGAGACGCTGTGTGTCTGGAGACACATTCAGGCTTCTTGGATAGTTTTTCTCGTCCAGCTGCTTTGTCACTGGCATATATATACACAAAGAAACATAGGAATGTATCTCATAACTTCATACTTCATACGGTCTTAAAACAGCCCGAGACTTGTTTTTGGTTTTCGTCAATACGACGTAAAGGCATACATAGCACGGAGCCCGCTCGAGGGAACAAGGGACATGGGAACTCCCGGACAACATAATATAACGAAAGATAGTTCCTAATTTGACATTTATAAGCTCCATCCAATGTCAAACAATCACAATATAATAGAGGAGTTCCCACAAATTTCAAATTGGTACAATGTTCAATCAGATTTTGAAATAAGACTGTAACAGACAAACTCAGTTATATCAACACACAGTGACTACAAGAGGATCCCAAACCTCGCACCTAAAAACATCATTTTAATGGAATGTGCATTTAACATTTAGTTACCAAACAAGTGGATTTTTAATTTCCATGCTGTTTTTATTGTACATTCTCATTTTCACATCATTCATCTACAGTATATAACATTGTTTTAGCATTTCTAGCTGAAGATGGTTCCAATGAACTGAAACATATCCTGGTAAAATTTAAAACAAATGTCTTTCCATCATTTTATAGTGTGAAGTCATTTAAAAGTTAGGTGGAACATTATAATTTTTCTCTCTTAGAGGTACATGTAAGTCAATACAGAATTATCATGAAGTTTATCGTGTGTAACCTATAAAAATGTGTTGTCACACTGAACGTATGAAGTAGGGGGTGATGTACCTGGGAACATGTCCAGGCCCTGACAGGGAAGCTGCAGAAAATGCAGTTCGGGGTATAGTTGAAGAAAAGTCATCTATACATGCAGCAGCAACAAAACACAATATTGCCAAATCAACTTTAGCATGCCCTATTACTAATTTCAAGAGTTCTGGTCAGAGGAATTTTATTTGCCAGTACAATACCAAAAAGGAATTTATGTATGAGAACAAATGTGAGATGGTTGATTGTTTACAGCAAAGTGCTCACCTCCACTATGGTCTAATAACAACAGGCATGAGACAGTTAGCGTGCAAGTATGCCAAACATAACAAGAAAAATTATCTGAGTGGGATGCAACTGGTTCCTGAACCCTGAAGTTTAGCAAGATCTGTATCATTTTCCAGGAACAATGTAAGTTTTTCTCTGTTCATACAAGGTACTGAGCAGAGGTAATTCTCCATCTGACATGATACATGTCTTTTCACTATCTTACATGAAACAGGGCTTTCTACTGTCCACACACATCACACATTTTTGCTCTAGAGGGAGAAAAACAACTTGGAAGGATTGCATCCAGAAAAAGAGGTCCAAACATAACAATTATAGCTTATATAAGTGCAATGGGTGGTCAAATGAGGAGATATTTCCTAAGAACAGTAATTCTTCTCCTGGACAATCATGAAAGGTACTTGGGAAAACTCCAGTTATTTCACGAGCAAAAGAGACTCATCCTCACATCACACATATGCAGCCATTAGACTGCACTGTTTTTGGGCCATTTAAAACATACTTTTAACAAAGCTGCTTTTGAACGAATGATTTCTCCTGCAACCTTTGGAATGCCCATAAATATTTATGATGTAGCAGAGATAGCAGCTGAAGATTACTCTCAGGCATTCACACCAGCAAATAATGTCGAAAGTTTAGGAGTTTATGGACTGCGTCTTTTAAATACAGGTCATTTTGGAGAAAATTAATTTTTAATGTCCAGTAGCAATTAAGCACAGAGCATCACGAACTGCATCAAAGCACGTCATCAGCTTTGGCTGCACTTTCCATTCCATCAATATCATCCACATCAATTCCTATGACCTCTGACACCTGTGGAACATCTGACACCTACAATACAGATGATGTATCTGCGCACAAACTGCCAACTTCTGTAATTCAAACACTTCCAACAGAAATGGACATTTCTACCATCAAAAGAGGAAGTTTCCTTAAAGGGAGCGGTTGAATGCTTAGTGACACTCCAGAGGAAGCATGGAAAAAAATTAACCCTATACAAAAGTCTGTGAAACAACCAAGGAGAAGACTGAAGAAAAAACTATTTACAACCAATGACAGTGAATCTGAGTTGAAGGATATTTCAGTGAACTTGAATTATCGGTGAAAGGCTCCAGTTACCTGTTTTGGTCTTCATGTAATGGTTGAAACCTACAGCTACATAGGCTGTGGCATAAGGACTGACACAGCAATTTGTCAGTGTGTTTGTATTTGTGTACTTTTGTACCAACACGGTTACTTGGAGAGATGTTACTTTTATCAAAGCTTATTTTCCTTTGTTTAATTTTATAAAAACATGATGTTTAAGCCCTTAAAAAATGAATGCTTTTACATTGTAATAATTCATACTTTATGGCAACCTTTAAATTAATTATTTATTTTCCTAGTACACGGTGATTACAAAGCAGGATATTTCACATATGTTATACAAATGCCACGATGAACACATATGTATGTCCTTATATGAAAAAATATATGCATGTATTGCACAGAGTACCATAGTTATGAACGTGTAATGTACAACCCTCCATACTTGCCCTATCTAATAACATCCTGGGCTAGCACCCTTAAAAGCTGTTTTTAGTACATGCGCAGCTGTCAGTCAGCTCGTGACCAAGACATGCCTGGCTTAGATTCAGAACAAGAATACTGAGTGCAGTATCTGAAAAAAGCAAAATCAATTGGTAAATCCTATTTCACATTAATAGACAGTTTGGAGGTTTAGTCATTTTTTTTTAAGACTTCCTCTCCAAACATTTTTGTTGGTTCATCCTCTAGAAATATGTGTTCCCAGTCTCTCTCAGTGATTACACCTTAGGCTAGGTTGTGCTTTCAAATTCTATGGCAAATTACTGGAGTAAAAGTGAATGCGACTTACTATTTTGTTCATTAAGTGCAAGTAATGCAGTGGTTGTTCTTTGGACAAATATCCTAAATAACATTAACATACAAAAATTCCCTGTAGAAAACCCATGACCTTAGATACATCCCCCACTGTCCAAACGTACATCAGCGCTATGTACCGAGGCATGCATGACAGGAGTACAAGAAAATATAATTTACAAAATAAAAGTAACTATGTTGAAGCCAAACACATACAGCAACAAGTTACACCAGCTGCTCAGGTAAGAAAGCTAGAAGGAGTGAAATATATATGTTACTAGTTGGTTTCCCTACAAAATACTCAACGATACTGTTAAAAGATATAGATATTTAAAATATTGTCCCTAAATGCACCACCTTTCCCTATCTGTCAAATGTGAGAGATTATGTCAATTAGGTCTCAGTCTTGACGAAACATTTTAGTAGGACTGAATGGAACCTCTGTGAGTCAATGTTGCTCGCAAACAACTCCTGAGCTTTATATGATTAATGGATCATGAGCAATCAGAGGTTTGGGTATAGGAAAAGGAGAGGAATACTTCAGGGAAATGAACTGAGGCAAAAAAACAGGATTCAGTGAATAGTTCCAAAGAATGAACAGTATAATAGTCCAGGACATTAAAACTGAACTGGGAGCATAGAAGGATGCAGGACTGGAAAAGAAACAAGAATGAAAAAAGAGATGGAAAAAATTATAATTTTAATGCTATTGATTGTATGCCCTACTAACTACTTTTACCGTTTTTGGAGATGCCGAGGTGCTGGAATTTTGTCCTGCAGTAGTTCTTTAAAGTGCCAGTAAATCTACCGAAACAAGGCTGACGTATTTTAGCACCTTCAAATACCACCGGACTAAGACAGGATCGAAAATTGGACTCAGAAGGCCAATGCTCTACTGTCTGAGCTACTCAGCCCAGCAAAAAATAAGTATACAACCTGGAGTTACGACATAGTCAAGGGAACATGTAAACATAAAAGAGGATATACACATTGCATACGTTGCATCACCTAATCATGGAACAACAAATGACATTTAACACAAAAAATGGGCATCTAAATGTAACATATCTACAGCACTTACTATTCAACAACAGAAAAATAAAGGCTATTCAATAACAGAGCATTGCTTTGCCAGTTTGCATTATCAATTTCAGTACTCAGTAACGCATCCTTGGTATACCCATCAAATCACTGTCGGTCAAATCGACCTGGTACATCAATGGTATTGCAGACTGTGAAGTTTGTAAGGACATCCAAGTTAATAAGATTCATAATCTGAGAAAGCAAGGAGGCCTGTAGTATGATAATATCAGCACTGTGAAGAAAATCAATGATAATGCCTGCATAAAAGACACACATTGCCATCCATGAAAATGAATTATTTTCAAAAATGCTAGCAGTACAGATCCACAGTTCACTGAATGATGTCCCAATGTTGAGGGGCCTTGAGCTTGCCTTGAAAGACCAAGAGAAGAATACCAGGAGTCCATAAAATGTCACCCTAAAAAGCCACTACCTTGAGGTCTGTACAGTATTTTCTCTAGATTCTCTCCCAATATGTAACAAAGATAACCAGAAACAAGACAGCAAAATTGAATAGTAGCAAAACCTCGTGCCAGTACCGAAAAGTCCATCCTGAATGATGTCATGCTTATTCATAACATAACCGATGATGCTGAGGTGTAAAAGCTGGGCTTCATCACAGTTACTGAGAGTGAAGAATGGCATCAAGCAAGTTTGAGAAGATTTTTCCCCTGAGATGGTGGTCATCAGCTGCAGTTGTAACCAATAAATGGCCTGTACAAGATGTCTTTAATACCATCTGTTTTCATGTAACAATATCCAATTACAATAGTGAAAGTGAATTTAATGGTTCCACCTTTTCAATACAATATGTAATGTTGCACAAGATTGTTGTTTTAGTACATGATTAATTTTTGGTACTGGTTTCAACATTTTTTTAGTTACCATCAGCCTATATTAAGTCTATTACACACTTAACTAGTTTTCCTTCTTTCTTTAGACTTCATAATCCACATTGAACCGCGAAAACTCTGGTCCAGCACATTAACAAAGGACCTACATGTATATAGTTCTCCACCGTTTGGATGGACCATTATATTGGTATTATAAATTAACTCATTCAGGACAAATATTTCATGTTCCCTATGGGAATCAACATCTATAACATCTGATGGCCAGGCAGGCATCAATTTTTGGAAGTGAGACATAGTCTCTCATAGTGCATTGGCACTGCTGGTGGCATCAAGTAGCCTATGCAGTGGCCTCCACGGTATGCACTAGCCTTGCGTCTTGGTAGGTGTGCTAAGTACCAACTGATGAGCCCAACTTAGCACATGAGAGCGAAACGCAGGCAACCAAGAATGAGTTAGCTGGAAAATTTATAATGTCCAATAACGGACCATTATATTGGTATTACTCATTTCACCATGTCATAAAGATACTTTCACCAGAGGAGATAGATTTTAATATGTTTATCAAACTTTTAACTAACACATAACCATCTCAACATTAGAATGTGTAATATCAACAACTATATCAAGATCACGCAAGACTATTACGCCTCTAATGCGTAGCAAACATCGCTACCTAATTTATCCATAATTCTTACTTTTAAGTCAAAATTCGTCACATACTATGTATCATTGTATGTATACTGTTATATATTTTGTTTTTGTCCTCTTGCTCAGTTTGTAGGCTTATGTTGACTCTTAGAAAAAAAAGGGGGTTGAAACCAGTACCAAAAATAAATCATGTTGTAAAACAACAATCTCTTACAACATTACATATTGTACTGAAAAGGTGGAACCATTAAATTCACTTTCGCTATTGTAATTCTCAATTCAATATGGAACAATAATGAAGTTTTTAATTTTGAACAATATCCCATCTCAAAGCCATCTAAACATTTCCCTCTTCATAGTCTTCTCATAGTACCAGGCGTGTTTTTTAAGTAAGAGCCGTTTGAAAATAACTACACAACAGAAAACTATTTTCAAACACCATATTTATTTGCAGATTCTACATATTTTACTCCATTTTTCAACATAGCCACCAAGTTTGTTTAAACACTTATCATGCCTTACAACTAAGTTTTGAATACCCTCTTCATAGACACTTGCCGCCTGTTCTGATAACCAAGAGTTAATGGCATAACAAGTCAAAAACGTCATCGAACACTCAAATCTGTACAAAAACAAAAGATCAAGAAGCAACAGAGCATGGAATGGAGACACACACATTCGCCTGTAAAGGTGAAGGCCAAATAGACTCTGTCCCAGCGAAAGATCAAGATCTCTTGGTTATCAGAGCAGGCGGCAAGTTTCTATGAAGAGGGTTTTCAAAACTTAGTTGTAAGGTATAACTGTTTAAACAAATTTGGCGGCTATGTTAAAAAAATAGAGTAAAGTATGTAGAATCCGCAAATAAATATGGTGTTTGAAAATTGTCTTTCGTTGTGTAGTTATTTTGAAACGGCCCTTGCTTAAAAAAACATGCCTCGTATAAGTTTACTAAGTGGACATCATCAAATTTTTTTAATGGCCTTCTCGCCTTCACTTGGAATTTGAGTAAAGTAGCCTCTGAGTGGATGGAAGTAATAAATACAATTAATGTGGATCTTATAGTGATCCATTATCATAGGAAAGCAGAATAGCCAGAGATATATTTTACTCCACTTTCCATTTTGGGAGAATACATAAATGAGTAAATCTAAAAACACAGGTCTCTCACAGAACCAAGCAAGAAACAGCAGAATCCAAATAGAAATCATGAGAAAACTTTGGATAAAAACTGGAAATATAAGGTTCCAATGCATGGAAACATAAGTATAATGTTTTTTTATTTTTACAGTTTGTTTTATGTCACACCGATACAGATAGGTCTTATGGTGACGATGGGGTGAGAAAGGCCTGGGAGTGTGAAGCAAGCGGCCGTGGCCTTAATTAAGGTACAGCCCCAGTATTTGCCTGGTGTGAAAATGGGAAACCACAGAAAACCATCTACAGGGCTGCTGACAGTGGGATTCCAACCCACTATCTCCTGAATACTGGATACTGCCCGCACTTAAGCGACTGCAGCTATCAAGCTTGGTAAGATGTTAAAATGAAAAAGGCAGGATGAACTCATAGTAAATCCAAGGAAAGAACTGAATGTATGGAACGAAACATGTATCTCTAAACGAAAACCTTTCTGGTAATGCCACAGCTTTCAGAATTTAGAACATGAAATTAGAATCACATCTGAAGCAGTGGAGAAAATAGTAAATAAACTACAATATCATACAAAAGAAATGGTGAATAAAATAAAAAACAGAAAAGGCGAAGTGAAACGAGTGCATAAAACAATAAAATTAACTTGGAATTTGAGTAAAGTAGCCTCTGATTGGATGGAAGTAATAAGTACAATTAATGTAGATCTTACAGCGATCCATTTTCATAAGGAAAGCAGAATAGCCAGAGATAAATTTTACTCCACTTCTTCATTTTGGGAGAATATATAAATGAGTAAGTCTACAAACACATGTCTCTCAGATCGAAGCATTCATACATACCAACAAACTCTGACTGGATTCAATCTTGAAATCTTGAATGTAGCAGTCTCTCAAACTGTGCTTCACAAGTGATCTGATATATAACAGAAAGCCTGTGTGGATATTAAAAAAAGAAACTATCAAGCAAATCTTACCTTAATGGTATAATATTACACAGTAAGAATAATTGCAACAAGAAGAAAAACTGCCTGCTTTCTCCGTAACAGCATTTACTGTAAATAATACTAACCATAAAACATAACTTCGCTTCCTTTTTGATGTAATGTGCAATGACTAGATACTTTTAATTATGTATCAATACACAAATGACTTAGAAAATATTATAAATAATTTCCCCAGAAATAAAGTACTGGAGATATAACATAGCATAAACATTTGAAAGGAAAAATCATTGTTCACTATTTTTTATGTTTTCTGAAAGATGTCTTTTTATTCATTACTGAACATTCCAGTCAAACAAGATGAAAACATTTTTGATGATGATGATGATGCTTGTTGTTTAAAGGGGCCTAACATCTAAGGTTGTCCCCCCCCCCCACCAAAAAAAGAACATTTCTATAAAAGTAAATCCTACATTAATGGTACAGTATTACACAGTAAGAACAATTGCAACAACAAAATTTCTGGATGCTTCCTTCATTACAGCAGCTATTTGTTTTACATCAGACAGACAATGGCGACAATGGGATAGGAATAGGAAGGAAGTGAACATGGCCTTAATTATGGTATACAGCCCCAGCAACTATCTGGTGTGAAAATGGGAAACCACGGAAAAACCTCTTCAGAGCTGCAGACAGTGGAATTCAAACCCACCTTAAAGCAATTCTTAAGGAATGTGTAAACAGGTATGTATGTACCTTTAAAGGTGGTACGAAATGGTAAAGACCCACTATACGTAGGTGGTTTGAAAAGTTCTCGGAATATACTAGAATTAAGTATCTTACCTCGGTGGAACTGCTTTTATTTTTCAACATAGTCTCCTTGTAGACTAATGCATTTGGTCCAGCGATGTTCCAATGCCTTGACCCCATCTCAAAAATGAGATTCCTCCAGGCCTGCAAAATTCCTCTCCAATTCAGCTCTCAGTTCTTCCCTTGTAAAAAATCTCCATCCACCGAGGAAAATTTTCAGTTTGGGGAAAAGATGAAAGTCTGATGGTGCCAAATCAGGTGAATAAGGTGGATGTGGCAACAATTCGTACCCCAGTTCGTGAAGTTTTGCCATGGCAATAACACTTGTGTGCGGCGGAGCACTGTCGTGATGAAAGATGACCTTTTTCCTTGCCAAACCAGGCCTTGTTTCGTGTATCTTTTCCTGTAGTTTGTCTAGGAGGTTTGCATAGTATTGCCCTGTAATTGTTTGGCCAGTAGGAAGATAATCTATCAGCAGAATGCCTTTTGCATCCCAGAAAACCGAGGCCATGACCTTTCCGGCTGAACGCACTGCCTTTGCTTTCTTTGGTGGTGGTGAATCAGCATGTTTCCACTGCTTTGACTGCTGTTTTGTCTCTGGGGTATAGTAGTGGACCCAAGTTTCATCTGTAGTCACAAACCGGTGTAAAAAATCTTGTTGGTTGCACTGAAAATGGGCCAGACTTTGTTCGGACATTTCCAATCTGGCGCGTTTATTGTCCAATGTCAAGAGCCGCGGCACCCATCTTGCGGACAACTTTTTCATACCCAATTCTTCGGTTAAAATATAATGTAGCCATTCAGAAGATATCCCTACAGCTTCAGCAATCTCCCACACTTTCCTCCATGACCATTTTATGCACTTTTGCGATAAATTCTGGGGTCGTAACACTTTTTGGCCGCAGATCATCATCCAAGCTCTCCCGACCAAATTTAAACTCGCTGGTCCACTTGGCAACAGTTGAAAATGAAGGCGCAGAGTCCCCCAGTGTGTTCTGAAAGTCGGCATGAATTTCCTTTGCTTTCATACCTGTCCTTACAAAGTATTTAATCACTGCTCTAATCTCAGATTTTTCCATTGTCACAAATCACTACGTGGGCACAACAACAAAGAGTCGTCACTACCACACTCCTGCAGCTAGAGCACTGACGCGCCACGTGTTCACTCATAAAGGATGTGTGATTATTGCGCGGGAATCTCGTTGCTCTAGCACTGACATCTAGTGGTGATTCTGAGAACTTTTCAAACCATCCTCGTAACATAGAAGTGAAGAGACTAAGGAGGAGGTGCAGGCTGGAAAGAATAGATTTAGAAATTATTGTGGAAGGAGAAATGGAAGGAACTTACTAGGAAACTGAATCGAGTGAAGAAGTCAGCTAAGGATAACATGATGACAAGCATTATTGGCAGTCATACGAATTACAGTATAGTGCAAAATGGAACGGTATGTATAGGTATTTTAAGGCAGAAACAGGTTCCGAGAAAGACATTACAGGAATCATTAATGAACACGGGGAGTGTGTATGTGAGGAGCTTCAGAAGGTAGAAGTATTCAATCAGCATTATGTAAAGATTGTTGGTTACAAGGATAATGTCCATATACAGGATGTGACTAACACTAACGAAGTATTGAAATTTACCTACGATAAAGACATTTACAATAAGATACAAAGTTTAAGAACTATAAAAGCACCTGGAATTGATAAGATTTCTGGGGATATAGGCTACTAAAGGTAATTTGCTTGGGACATAGTACCATATCTGAAGTACTTATCTGATTACTGTTTGCATGAAGGAGCTATTCCAAATTAACGGAGAGTTGTTATAGTGGCCCCTGTGTATAAAGAAAGGGGTGATAAACACAAGGCCAAAAATTACAGACCAATCAGTTTGACATGTGTTGCATATAAGCTTTGGGAAACTATACTTTCTGATTATATTAAACACGTTTGCAAAATTAATGACTGGTTCAATAGAAGGCAGTTCGGGTTAAGGAAAAGTTACTCAACTTGTATGATTCCAGCAAGATATAGCAGATATTTTAGATTCAGAAGGTAAAATGGAATGTAAAAGTTTCAAACAAATTTGTTAAAAACTACCATTCCAATACTTTACAATCTTTAAGTTTAAGATACAAAAATTACATATATGTTAAAATGGGACATGTTTCGCTTAGGCTTTGTAAGCATCTTCAGCTATACTTAATCTAAAGCTAAGTCAGGGCCCTGAACTGGGTTCCTCATTAAAGTATAATACATGCTTTAATACAAGATAAAACAGTCATAAAATCTAGTCTATGGAGAAAGCGATGCTTAAATGCAACTAAAATTCACTAATGAACTTGTCATAGTATTATATGTGCAAGGAATGAATACTAGTGTTTGTCCAAAAAAGTACAAGTTGGTTATTTGTAGAACGAGGCATAGTCATAATGATCTGACATACATTTGGATTGTACAGATTATTCAATATTAATGAAGCGTGGATTAATTAAAATATCGAAAAATAAATCTTCGAACGTTGTTGATTGAGAATCAGGTACATAGAATAACAGTAGAGTTGTTAACTCCAAGTGGTTGCGTGATAAGCATCAAAAAGCCAAAAATTACAGGCCAATCAGTTTGACATGTGTTGCATATAAGCTTTGGGAAACCATTCTTTCTGATTATATTAAATATGTTTACAAACATCTATTACAAAGATTATTCTAGAAGGAGACACAACAACACCTCTATACTGATGCTTCAAGCGCCTTTTGAACTTATCATGCAACCACTTGGAGTTAACAACTCTACTGTTATTCTACGTACCTGATTCTCAATCAACAATGTTCGGAGATTTATTTTTCAATATTTTAATCAATCCACGCTTCATTAATATTGAATAATCTGTACAATCCAAATGTATGTCAGATCATTATGACTATGTCTCGTTCTACAAATAACCTACTTGTACTTTTTTAGACAAACACTAGTATTCATTCCTTGTACATATAATACTATGACAAGTTCATTAGTGAATTTTAGTTGCATTGAAGCATCGCTTTCTCCATAGACTAGATTTTATGACTGTTTTATCTTGTATTAAAGCATGTATTATACTTTAATGAGGAACCCAGTTCAGGGCCCTGACGTAGCTTTAGATTAAGTATGGCTGAAGATGCTTACAAAGCCTAAGCGAAACATGTCCCATTTTAACATGTATGCAATTTTTGTATCTTAAACTTAAAGATTGTTAAGTATTGGAATGGTGGTTTTTTAACAAATTTGTTTTAAACTTTTACATTCTGTACTCCAATACGGCTATCATAATGAGACTCATAACATGTAAAAATGGAATGTACTGCAAATGACCTATCTAAGGTGTTTGATAGGGTAGATCATGGGAGACTACTGGCAAAATGACTGTAATTGAATCGGTCATTGTTAGAAGGCACTAAGTCAATTCTTGTCAAAATTGAGATTTCCATGGATACGTATAGTATGAATGTAGACGCATCTAGCTATGTTAAAAGGAACTAAGTCTGCCCGTCCAGTATGCTGTAAAACTACTAGCTGAATTTAACGTTCAGTGTTAAAGAGAACTAAGTCATTGACTTAGTTCCATTTAACAGTGAAGCAGATTATGTTGGCAGCAAGCAGTGTTGTTCTTCTGTTACAGAAGATCACGGAAATGTGTTGTACAAGCTTGTTTGCCCAGCGTAATAATGGAGGGAATAAAGAAAGGCAAGAAACGTTGCATAAATACTGGTAATTACCATTGAAATACGGTTAAGAAGGCAAGAGTGAAAGGTTCGGAATATGTTACAGCTACAGGAAAAATAATGCCAGCCAAGAAAACTGGAGAAGATTGCCGGTAAGTAGTAAGGTGAAGCTTAATTTTACTGATAGATTATGAGCAGGGAAAGCATCATATTATAATATCAAGATACTAGGTGTGGTGGAAATTTTAGTCTCCAATATTAATTTTCCTCGTTCGCGTATTGTTACAGGTGCCGAAAGAGATGTTTCCTCCGTATCAAGGGTGTAACCAAATCAATATTCTTACAGCATTTCATGACCTTGAGACTAAAAACGAACAAGATCTTCATTAACAGCGTCTAAGAGAAGCAAAACAGGTGAAACATCGCAGACCACGCAAAGTAGATGTCAATGGGAAAGCAAATGAAAGGCAAGCTGCATTCAAATATCATGTGCTTGTTGGAAGTGAGAAAACTGAGGTATGTAGGCGAGCATTCTTGAGTCTTCATGCGGTGTCACAAAAGAGAATATACCGAATTAACAGTCTGCTGCTTAGAGGGGAAACACCAAGGGGTAGGCATGGGTTCCAACCAAGTACCCGTAAAACACCATTGGAAGTGGAGCAACTCATACACAATCACATTGAAGCATTTCCGGTAAAATCAACTCACTATTCTGGTTCTGAGATAAAATATTTGGATGCTAGGTTAGATGTGAAGCAGATGTACCATCTTTTCAGAGAGAAACATCCAAACTTGAACGTGAAATATAAATTCTACCTGAAATATTATAATGAAAACTTCGCTCTCCGCTTTGGAAGGCCACAGATAGACGTATGTAGTACATGTGAAGAGCTACAGGTAAAAATGAAATCTCCACACTTGGCTGAGAATGTGAAGCGCGCAGCCGCCTCCGAGTTAGCCATTCATAAACGTCGAAGTGCCAAGTTTTATAGAGCTTTAAAGAAAACACAGGAAGCTTGCAAAATGAACGCTCATATTGGTGGGCTTGTTTTTGATTTCATGCAGAACTTACCGCTCCCGCATCTTCCAGTGCAGGAGATTTTCTATCTGCGTCAGCTATGGGTTTATTGCTTCTGTGTGCATGATTTGAAATCCGAAACCAGTTTCCTATTCTTATACCACGAAGGCATTGCAAACAAAGGTGCGAATGAGGTTTGTTCTTTTCTAATGCACTACATTAATGCTTACTTGACTCCAGAAATCACGGAACTTCATCTTTACTCAGACGGCTGCGTAGCTCAAAATAAGAACCACGCTGTCATTCGCATGTGCCTGAGTTTAACACAGTCTGGAAGATTTAAGGATATAATTCACCGGTATCCTGTGAGAGGCCATTCCTTCCTCCCTTGTGATAGGGATTTTGGAATCTTCGGGAGAAAAATCAAGAAGACTGATAGGATATATATCCCACAAGAATACTGTTGTCTGCTGGCAAACAGTAAATCAAATGTACTTGTGCACATGGTGGAATCGTCTGAAATCCTAAATTTCAGTGCCTGGTGGCCTTCCTTCTACAAAAAAACCTGCATCGCTAATGAAACTCAAACTGCTCCTCGTTGTGAAAAGGTCACCTTGGCCCCCATGTCATTCAAGGAATTCAGGTATTCAGTTGAGAAACCAGGTGTTATAGAAGCATATCCATTCATTGACGGACTTGTTAAATACACATTTCCCGTTGCGAAACCTCACGTATATGATACCTTCAGCATGAATATTCCTCAGGCTTATGTTTTGGAGAAAGTCCCCATTAACAAGAAAAAGATTGTGGATATCCAAAAAGTGTACAAGTATGTTGAAGTTGATGAGGAAGCCGTTTCGTTTTATAAGGACATATTGGTGTGGCCAACAACGGAATACGATAATGATGAATAAAGTGTTTAACACATATCACATTGTCATCATCAGAAGGTTATTAGGCAATTACCTACCTAAGCATTACAAACTGTAACTTCCTTTCTGCACGTTTTGGTTCTATTTGCCCACTACTGTATTACTAGCATTGAAAATATAGTAATATGCTATAATGGTAAAAATAAATCTGTATATTTGTCATAAAAGTGAACTAACTACTGTTTAAAGATCTGATTCATTGTTAAAGGGAACTAAGTCAAAAATTTCTTTTTCTATTTTCTCACTTTTTAAAAGGATAAATCTGTTCAAATAGACTTCTCTAGAACAGCATTATTGCAGGCAATGATACTTACACGTGACAGCAACTATGCTTTACAAATAAGTGAGAGAAACAGTTTTTGTCAATTATCTCAATTCTTACAAAAATGACTTAGTGCCTTCTAACAATGACCGATTCAATTGGACTAAACAAAAGAGTAACTGAATAGGAGGCAACATTCCTAGGAAACAGAACTCAAAAATTAGAGTAAGTGAAACATTATCTAATCCTGTAATTGTTAAGAGAGGAATTCCTGAAGGTAGTGTTATTGGACCTTTATGTTTCTTTATATATATAAACTAGCTGTTGTACCCATGCTGCACTATGGAATTCTACATTGCATACAGAATTCTAGGTTAAGTAGTGCACATGTTGTAAGATGTATTAAATTGCATAGCTCTTCACATTACCACAGAAACACAACGGGGAAGTCGGCAAATTTTTTTCTCATGTGAAGACTGGGTTAGGGAACTATCATTGTAATGGCAGGCCCTCTTGCCTACTATCAGTCACAATTAAGTTGGGGAGTTTTCAATATGATGACAGGCCCACTTGTCTACTGCCAGTCACAATCAAGTGGGGCAGTTTTCATTATAATGTCAGACACTCTCCACCTGCCTTTTTACATTCTCAGAAAGACTGTCTTTATGGTTTTCCCAACTAAAGTCAACATACTGTAGGTCATTACAATGCAGTCAGTTCGAATGTCACTATTAAAAGCAATGTCATCATATGAAATACTCGATCAAATGAAAAACCGCACATTTTCTCACTTTTAACAAACAGTACTACGCTGCAGATCTAACTGTCCTACGTTTCTTAACTGGAATGGTCAGGCCACAGACAGCTGTGAACACCCCACTGCCGTTATTCCACTAAGTGTGCACACTGCTCATTGCACCTCACAGTAGGGACCGAATAGCTGGAATACTATGATGAACCAGTGTGTTACGTACCAGTTGCATCAGATAATTTATGAACCAGAGGAATGGCATGCTAAAGAAGAAAGTCCACCCTTGTGTATTATGCCATGCTTTGAGATATATCACACTTTAAAGCGTTACAAAGAGTACATCATGTGCCAATAATGTACTAATCTTCAGTGCTGATGGGTATGACTTTAATCAAATAAATCACTGCCATCGATTTACAAGAAAATAACTTACAATTCTTCAAGTTTTTGTATTTGCAGTGTATTTATGTAGTGTGTAAATATTTACCTCAATGAACAGAAAACCAATTTTGAGGTCATACTAACTAATTCAAGAGTTGGTAGGAAGTAGAATTATTCAAAGATTTGGGATTTTTTTCTCAACTGTATGTCTGTAATTTTTGTATAATTTCTATTGCTGTTATGCAGTGTATACTCAGCATTTCCTTTCATAGTGTCACATATGTATGTTCTCATATTACTTTTAGTGTTGTAGGGTATTTCTGTGAACACAAACATCAGTTACAGTGATTCTACCACAAAATAACTTTTTCCACATTTTGTTTCTTCCAGTGTAATCGTGTAGTATGAATATTATTCTCAAAATATCAAATTACTGTGATTTTTAATATCCATTTGAGAAGAAAGTCACATTATTTGAGTTAAGTTATTTGAATCATTTTTCATCACTTAGTTCCGTATTTTCAGAATGTACCGGTATTGTATAATTGGTATCATCTTTTTTGCAGTGTATATACTGTACAGAGTAGTGTCTTTAATGTCACATATTTATGTTACATTAATACTTCCAATTTCTGTACAGTGAAACATGCTGCTTCAGCATGGTTTCCATAATTTATTACCTATGTTTCACTGAATTGGTTTCGACCTGTTATTATATGTGCTTCCGGTTTTAATCGATAGAGGACAGCCCCCTCTGTCGAGAACATTAATGATCTTTCCTCGACTAAGTCTTTAACTATCTTCTCTTTGGTTTATATTCTGTTCGGAAGATGGTAGCTTATAATAATATGGGACCCTCACACACAGGAGCTATGTTAACGCTTTTCAAATGGATGTATCGTAAGTTTAAAACCGTGCTAGATCGCTGCACGATTAACGTGTTCTGATGCTTGATATTGTGGGTGATCTACCATTTAGTATTTGTATTTCTCCCTTTTTTATTGGCCGACCGTAACCCGTCTTGATACTCGGAGAGTGGAAGGCGTGTGTGAAAGTGTGTTGTTGATATAACAGTGGTGCATTCATAATCTGAGTCTCTGTGCATTATAATGAATTTCTCAATGAGACATCTTTGCTCTCGTTTGAAATTATAATCTGTGTGTCGACCGTCGTATTATTATGGCCGTACACAGCGATGTTTGTGACAGATCTACGCGTGGCCTTGAAGCCACGACATGTGCTGTTGTCGTTCAACTATTATTAACGTTTGGCCTCATTGATGTTAGGTAATATTGCACTCTACGAGTTGGCTGGATTGATCCATTCGCACCAGTTGTCACTGTTATCCGCCCTCGAGGCGATTTGTTCGTATGGCTGTCATGGATGAATTAATGAATGAGTCGAGTGTTTTGATGTAGCAGTGTCGGCCTAGTTATTTATGTTTAACTTTTCGTTATTTGCCCCTTTTATCTCGGGTTCTATTTTTCTCTTTATTTGGTGCGCGCCCTGATCTTTTTCGACCTGGGCGTCGCCATGTTGATTTATTTTTGTTCCTTGGCCGAACGATGGCCCGTCTTTATCTGATTGATCCATCCTGTGTATCTTTTTCTCTTTGCCCGCTGGGGTTATTCTTTTCTGGTCTACCCTTTTTTGGGTGTGTGCACTCCTTGGTGTGTGGGGGATCCTAATGAAAGGAGATCATAGTATTGTTTAAAAAAAAAAAAAAAAAGAGAGAACGGAAAAGAAGTAGGGGGTGGAATGAATGAGGTACTCCCGATTGGTAATCATGTATTGACCCTCATTAGTTATTCTTCTCGCAATTGTTATATGCGAAATCTTCGTGAGTAAAAATGCTAAGATCCCTTGCGTAATTCTGCAACTGTGCATGTACATATTGATGAGATATGGATATCACGATTAATTGTCATTGGTGTTAACCCATATACGTATGTATCACCCTATTATATCTTATGTTTTCTTTTTCAATTAATTCTTTAATTAACGTTGCTTTTCAATAAACATTCATTTATCACTTATTCGGGTTTCGACTCTTAGTAGTGTTAGTTTATGCTAGAACTAATTAGGAGAATAACATTTCCAGTTCAGGGCAGATTTATACGCCCTTCTTGACCGTGATTCACGTGCAGTTTCCTCTTGAGGGAGGGTGTGGCTCAACAGTAATCCTGTGAACATGACCAATTAGTTATTAATTTACCACAGAAGTAAATTTTGTGGTTTTCCTCCCTTTTTTACAGAGTATTTGTGCAGAATGTCAGTATTATTCTCCAAATATTACTTTTCGGTGGTTTTTTATACTTATTTAAGAAGAAAATCATTTTATTTGAGGTAAAAATAAATATATAAATATATAATACTAGCAAGATACCCGTGCTTCGCTACGGTATTATACTGAAATTTATAATTGAATGCTTATTGTTTTATATGAAATCCGCCGGAATTCGCGATCTGACTCGTTTTCTGATAGAATCCGCCAAAATTCGCGATCTGACTCGTTTTCTAATAGATTACGGCAAGTTTCCTCCCATTTTTCAATCTTTCTTTCCAGCAATCGATTTCGTACTTCCCGTGCTAGGTCCAGGTATTCCACCCGGCCAGTTGGGTCCCTAAATCTTTGCCATCTTTTCCTATAAGCATTTTTAATATGGATCAAATCCTTCAAGAGATCCGGTGGTGTCGTCTTGGGTGCCTTGGCGGTACTGAACCCGCGGCCGGACTGCATTCTTAGTCATTACCCAGCCAGGACCCGTCTCCATCGCGGTCCGCACATTTGACGACGATCCAGAACATTATTATTATTATTATTATTATTATTACTATTATTATTATTATTATTAGATGTTCTGGACCCTACAGCAAGATGCAAGACCGTTAATTGGCGGTAAATTACATCTGCTGCCATTGTCATTGTTGAGAATGTGACCAGCACCATAGTCGCGCGTAGGCAAGTGTGCAGGATTTCTGGCGATACGAATGACATACTTCCGTGCATTATTGACCTAATTATAGACGTGAACAATTGGACGGTCAATCGCATTCCTATCGTTTATTTCAAAAGTGTTTAAATTTTTATTTATATGCCAGAAGAATCCACTGTAATCTAAGAACGTTCTCCGAAGGAAAAGATGGCTGCTGAAAACGAACCCAGGAAGGATTAAAAATGATCGGTGCTGGGGCTGTACCTTAATTAAGGCCACGGCCGCTTCCTTCCAACTCCTAGGCCTTTCCTATCCCATCGTCGCCATAAGACCTATCTGTGTCAGTGCGACGTAAAGCCCCTAGCAAAAAAAAAAAAAAAAAAAAAAAAGATCGGTTTATGATCAGAATAAGTACATCGAAAATCTACAGCCTGTTTCCAGTCATTCGACAGGGTCAGGAATGGAATGAATCAAGCCCCATCTAGCAGCGACAATAGGAACTGTGCCGCCTGCTGAAGGACACCTCTGGGGCAATGATCGATGAATGACAAATGAAATGAAATATTGGACAGTGTTGCTGGAATGAATGATGACAGGGAAAATCGGAGTATCCGGATGAAAACCTGTCCCGCCTCCGTTTTGTCCAGCACGAATATTGCATGGATTGACCGGGATTTGAACCACGGAACCCTGTTGTGAGAGGCCAGCGCGCTGCCGCCTGAGCAACGAAGGCTCCTTATAAGTACATTATGAACTGTAAAATCAATTGGTCTCACCTCCTTTTACACCCCACCGCCGTGAAGTTCATTTACAACAACACCCCCCCCAAAAAAAAAAAATTAAAAGAAGGAGTGTTTCTTTGTGTTTAAAGGAGATTCCAAACACCATTGTTCCCGTCTATTACCTCCAGTTTTGAGATATAAGTATCCCCATAAAAATAATTCACTTTTTCACTTTCTTTCACACTCCTCCCCCCCCCCCCCCAAGTGAATTTTACGGCAAAAAAATCTTGTTTCTTTAATAGTAAAGGGTCTTCTAAATACCAATTATCTTCAGTTTTTGATTTATGTGTCCTCATTAAAGGTATTCAACTCCTTTTCACTCCCGCCCCCAAGCTGCTCCCCCCCCCCCTCCCAAAAACGCGTTTTTACTTGTTTTTAAAGGAGATCAAAATACCAATTTTCACGTCTGTAACAACTTTAGTTTTTATTAGATGTGTGTATTCTCATACAATTAAGTCAATATATTTCCAATTCTTTCACCCCTCCCCACTCCATTGGATTTTCCGAGAATACGTGTTTCTTTACTTTTAAAGCAGATTCCAAATATCAAATTTCACGTCTGTAACATCTTCATTTTTGAGATATCAGTAGTCCATTTTCAGTCACTGTTACCCCCCTTCAGCGAAGTGATGTTTCCGAAAACTAAAAATACACGTTTCTTTATTTTTAATAGAGATAAAAAATACCATTTTTCACTTCAGTAACATGTTAGTTTTTTGAGATATACTGTAGAAACTCTCATTTTAAAATTTCACCCCTTTTTGTTTCCCCTTAAGTGGAGTTTCCAAAAACAAATCACCAATGTTTCTTTACATTTACAGGAGATTCCAAACACCCACTTTTTACGTCTGTAACATTTTACGTTTCTCAGATGTTCTGTAGATATATAGTCTTTCGAAAAATTCACCCAAATTTGTCACTCCTGTTTAACCGCCATTAAGTGGATTTTCCAAAAACAAAAATTGCGTGTTTATTTTTAAAGGAGATTCTAAATACCAATTTTATAATCTGTAAAATTTTAAGTTTTAAGATGTAGACACACTCATTTTAAACATTCACCCCCCCCCCCCATTATTTTGATTTCCCCAAAACAAAAAATATCAAATTTCACGTCTGTAACATCTTCATTTTTGAGATATCAGTAGTCTAATTAAAAGAAATCAACACCATTTTCAGTCACTTTTACCCCCCTTCAGCAAAGTGGTGTTTCCGAAAACTAAAAATACACGTTTCTTTATTTTTAAGGTAGATCCCAAATACCAATTTTCAGGTCTGTAATATCTTCTGGTTCTGAAATATAAGTAGCCTCATTAAAGACATTCAACCCCTTTTTCACCCTTTTCGACCTTTCCCATTGGGATTTTCCAAAAACAAAAAAATACGTGTTTCTTTATTTTTAAAGGAGATTCTAAATACCAATTTTTACATCTGTAAACTTTCAAAGTTTTGAGATATAGATACACTCATTTTAAAATTTCAACCCCCTTTTCACCCCCTTAGCAAATGAATATCCAAAAATCCTCTCTTAGCGAGCACCTGCATCTTAATATGAATCTATGCCCAAAATTTCATTTCTCTATGTCCAGTAGTTTTGGCTCGGCGATGATGAATCAGTCAGTCAGTCAGTCAGTCAGGACAAGTTATTTTATATATACAGATATATACAATATAAATAAAATAAAGACAATGACAAAAGCCACTGCCAATTAACACGATTAAACAATATTTCCATGTCAGCAATGCTCAGCGTTGATATGGACTGAGCAACAAAAGTCTAAATTCATAAATTCTCTTATCACATTTGTCCCCTTGTATGGATGGGGGCGGTAGAATAACACACGGTATCCCCTGCCTTTTATATTTAAGAATTTCATATTTAAGTCCGTATTGAACCAAGAATAATAGATAAGTAAAATTAAAAATCCACCTTTTCAATACTAATATTAAACGAAATAAGTTATAACATTTACTTGGAACTAGTTTCTCTTCAGCCAAATATGAGAACAGCCAATTGTAAATATACATATCATCATTAAATCAATGCACATATAAACGCTCTTCAAAGTATCTGGAGAATAAAACTTCAAATAATCACAATTTCAAAAACTTGAAGTCACGATTAGCACGACACTTAACACAGTATAATCCTTTTCACACAAGTTAGAACTTTGAAAGTACTGAGTTCGACTTTTAAAACTTTAGAATTTCTCTGTAAATATGACAGTCACAACTAGAACGACAATTATTTTACTCAAGATGGAATCTTGAAAGTCCAGAGTTCTACTTAGAGTAGGAAGATTCTCAATTTAAATAACAGGCCTTGTCATAATTGATCAGAATCAGAAATGAAAAATGTATACAGTTTCTTTATAAACATTAAAATTATTTTTCAAGATTTTTTTATTTAATTGAGAATCTTACAGTTCTAAGTCAAACTCAATACTTTCAAAGTTCTAACTTGAGTGAAAAGGAATATACTGTGGTGTCGTGCTAATCGTGACTTCAAAATTTTGAAATTGTGATTATTTGAAGTTTTATTCTCCAGATACTTTTAGGGGCATCATAAGTCCCATATTAAGAGTGTTTATATGTGCATTGATTTAATGATGATATGTATGACTGCCTGTTCTCATATTTGGCTGAAGATGATGCTCACCAGCGTCGAAACTGGTTCTAAGTAAATGTTGGAGCATATTTGGTTTAATATTAGTATTGAAAAGGTGGATTTTTAATTTTACTTATCTATTATCCCCTGCCTGCCATAAGAGGAGACTAAAAGTGGCCTCAGGAGCTCTGAACTTGGGAACGTGGGATGGCGACCACGATGCCCTTAGCCGAGTCCTGGCATTGCCTCCACTTACTTGTGTCAGGCTCCCCAATTTTATCTGTCCTATCCCTTGGTCAACTCTTGTTCTTTTCTGACCCTGACAGTATTACGTATGGAGGCCTAGAAAGTCATATTTTCACGCCCTTCGTTGCCCGTCTTTCTTAGGCCAATACCTTCATTTTTTATGTGTCAGACCCCTTCCATTTTTTTTTTGATTAGTGTTATACAGAGGATGGTTGCCCAGTTGTACTTCCTCTTAAAACAATAACCACCACGACCACCACCACCACCACCACCACCACCACCACCACCACCACCACTCTTATCATAGTGCAGTAAAACTTCTTTTTTCCCATTTGTTTACGTCGCACCGACACAGATAGGTCTTATGGCGACGATGGGATAGGAAAGGGCTAGGAGTGGGAAGGAAGCGGCCGTGGCCTTAATTAAGGTACAGCCCCAAAATTTGCCTGGTGTAAAAATGGGAAACCACGGAAAACCATCTTCAGGGCTGGCGACAGTGGGGTTTGAACCCACTATCTCCCGAATACTGGATACTGGCCGCACTTAAGCGACTGCAGCTATCGAGCTCGGTAGCAGTAAAACTGATTAAGACATAAATGATAGGAAATTGTATTCTCCATAACATTTGTTATGTAGTACATTTTGATAGGACCAATAACATACGTATTTAAAAATTAAATTTTAGGTGCCTTTCCCTGAACTACCATTTCATCCATGGTGAAAAAAAATTATTTATAGCCTAGACTGTAGTTACTTATTCCCCGACTTTATATACCGATTTTCATTAAATTCTGTTTACCCATTCTCTCGTAACTCAGCGTTAATATGGACTTAGCAACAAAAATGCAAATTCATTAATATCTCTATTATCATAGCTGGTACAGTAAAAATGTACAAGCGGCCGATGACCTTAGATGTTAGGCCCCCTTAGACAACAAGCATCATCATCAATAATATACAAGACATAAAAGATCAGAAACTTAATTCTATATAACTTGAGTTGCATAGTATTTAGTGATAGGACCACTAATAACAAATATTTGAGAATTAAATTTTAGTCCTTCCCCTAAACGACCATTTCACTCAGTGTGAATAAAATTATTTATAGCCTAGATTGTAGTGGCTCATTCCCTGACTTTACGTACCGATTTTCATTAAATTCTCTTCAGCCATTTTCTTGTGATTCACGTACATGGTGAGCCCTTGCTGGCAAGATGTAGTGTTTACAGTGCGCTATGTTTTCTGGTATGGGCTAGAGCAATTTGTTACTTTCATTTACCTGTCTCAGTCTCATCCTTGGCTTTGACAATATGAAAGTGACCGAGGTATGAGCGATGCTAATAATACCATTCTTTATGCAGCCAGTCTCTGTTATGATTGGTGTGAAAATATCGCCCACAGGGTCGGTTGGTGCATGCATTTCAGTGGGCTTGGCAGACTGATATGCAATAGCAACTTCTGGCTCGGTGAGGAAAGCAACGGGAAACTACCTCACTCCTCATTTCCCTAGTATGCCTCTTCAGTGACGCCCAGGCTATCTGTGATAGCCTTTGGTGGAGCTGTGGAGGATCAGACCAACCTTCGGGCTGAATACCCAACATACAACACATATACATACATACATACATACATACATACATACATATAGTAATTGCCACGTAAGGAAATACCCCAGAAAGTAAATATCGCCGCCCGATGCTCTTCTTTTCTCTTTTTTGTAATGGCTGATCACTGCTGCCAACCTGCCTGGTTACATATTAAAATCATTAGACATAACCATAACAAACTAACCTCAATGTAAACACCGATAATGAATGTTTCCCTACCCTAGTAAATGATAAAAGATAAGATGAAATAAATCAAGATAATTATGAATATCTCCTCAATGAGGAATTAAGGAAATAAACACACTTTCTCACTTAAATTATTTGTCTTTATTTTGATATACAGTAGGCGTACTATAACCATATTCTTGAAAAGAGGGGCGTGTTAAACGATGCAATTTATTTAATAAGTCTTTGCAGTGTGATTTTCGAAAGTTCCAGACATCCAATGACTTCCCTTTCTTTTGTGCGAATATTTCCTTCTCTCTTCAATACCGGTAACCAGTAAGGAGAGAGATTATTGGGCATATTTTCAGCCTGCAGGCTGGTTATATCTTCAAGCTTATCAGGAAACATATAGAAATACTAATGTGCCAAGCTCCGTGAACGGAATTTAGGTCAGCTTTCAAGTTCACTGCGGATTTGAAAATAATAATGTTATAAGTTCTACTGCCAAAATTTCGTCCCGCAAGAGTTATTTCATGTACCGGTAGATCTAGACATGAGACTGACGTATTTGAGCACTTTCATCATTTCACACAAACTATGTTATTAAATGCATTATCCGAACATGCCACAATCCTACTTACCTGGTATTAGCCAAATAGATTTACAATCCCACAGAAAAAGAAAATATGCTTTAAATATTCTCGCAAATGTATCACTAGTGACTTTAACGGCGATGCGGTGGCAACACGCACTTCACGCTAGAGCAGTGATTGAACGTTGCCAACGTGCCAGATTAACGGTAAATGTAAGACGTCGTATCGGCAAGTAGGGTCCCTAAACTGTATGGTTACCGACACTGAAAAAGACCCAACAGCAAGAAAAGTAACCATAAATCAATATCTTAATATTACAGGGGAGAAAGGGTAAGGTTGCACCCTTAGGGTACGTCCTTACACGGAGAGGACTATACATACATACATACATACATACAGACAGACAGACAGACAGACAGACAGACAGACAGACAGACAGACAGACAGACAGACAGACAGACAGACAGACAGACAGAAATTACAGAAAATTGAAAAGTGCATTCCTTTGTTACAGTGGACATGACCGATACAGAAATACCATTCTTTTTACATTCTGAGCAACGTACAGACAAAATGCTTGTTCTATATTTATAGATGATATGTGTAAAGAACTGGAATCAGATATGGATTTTTGCAGATGACGTTATACTGTATCGAGAAACAAATAAGTTGATATAGATGTTGATTCCCATAGGGAATCTGAAATATTTGTCCTGAATGAGCAAATTTATAATACCAATATAAATGGTCCGTTATTGGACATTATAAATTTTCCAGCTAGCTCATTCTTGGTTGCCAGCGTTTCGCCCTCGTGTGCTAGGGTGGGCTCCATCAGTTGGTACCTAGCACACCTACCAATACGCTGGCTAGTGCATACCGTGGAGGCCACTGCGTAGGCTAACTGGAGCCACCAGCAGTGCCAATGCACTAAGAGACTTTGTCTCATCACTAAAAATTGATGCCTGCTTGGCCATCAGATGATATAGATGTTGATTCCCATAGGGAATCTGAAATATTTGTCCTGAATGAGCAAATTTATAATACCAATATAAATGGTCCGTTATTGGACATAATAAATTTTCCAGCTAGCTCATTCTTGGTTGCCAGCGTTTCGCCCTCGTGTGCTAGGGTGGGCTCATCAGTTGGTACCTAGCACACCTACCAATACGCTGGCTAGTGCATACCGTGGAGGCCACTGCGTAGGCTAACTGGAGCCACCAGCAGTGCCAATGCACTAAGAGACTTTGTCTCATCACTAAAAATTGATGCCTGCTTGGCCACGAGGGCGAAACGCTGGCAACCAAGAATGAGCTAGCTGGAAAATTTATAATGTCCAATAACGGACCATTTATATTGGTATTATAAATTTGCTCATTCAGGACAAATATTTCAGATTCCCTATGGGAATCAACATCTATATCATCTGATGGCCAAGCAGGCATCAATTTTTAGTGATGAGACAAAGTCTCTTAGTGCACTGGCACTGCTGGTGGCTCCAGTTAGCCTACGCAGTGGCCTCCACGGTATGCACTAGCCAGCGTATTGGTAGGTGTGCTAGGTACCAACTGATGAGCCCACCCTAGCACACGAGGGCGAAACGCTGGCAACCAAGAATGAGCTAGCTGGAAAATTTATAATGTCCAATAACGGACCATTTATATTGGTATTATAAATTTGCTCATTCAGGACAAATATTTCAGATTCCCTATGGGAATCAACATCTATATCATCTGATGGCCAAGCAGGCATCAATTTTTAGTGATGAGACAAAGTCTCTTAGTGCATTGGCACTGCTGGTGGCTCCAGTTAGCCTACGCAGTGGCCTCCACGGTATGCACTAGCCAGCGTATTGGTAGGTGTGCTAGGTACCAACTGATGAGCCCACCCTAGCACACGAGGGCGAAACGCTGGCAACCAAGAATGAGCTAGCTGGAAAATTTATAATGTCCAATAACGGACCATTTATATTGGTATTATAAAACAAATAAGTTGCAAGATAGTGAGCGACTGCAAAGGACCTCG
This sequence comes from Anabrus simplex, assembly GCF_040414725.1. NCBI lineage: Eukaryota > Metazoa > Arthropoda > Insecta > Orthoptera > Tettigoniidae > Anabrus > Anabrus simplex. Next base: position 699,862,555 of record NC_090266.1, on the reverse strand, counting down.
ACAATGTCGTGAGATGGACAGCAGGGAATGGTATGATGACAAATGCACTGAAATGTCAGGTTATGAGTTTCACAAACCACAGAAACCCTCTCAGTTTTAATTACTGTATTGATGGGGTGAAAGTTCCTTATTGGAATCACTGTAAGTATCTAGGTGTTAATATAAGGAAAGAACTTCATTGGGGTAATTACATAAACAGGATTATAAATAATAATAATAATAATAATAATAATAATAATAATAATGGCTTTACGTCCCACTAACGACTTTTATGGATTTTGGAGACGCCGAGGTGCCAGAATTTTGTCCCGCAGGAGTTCTTTTACGTGCCAGTAAATCTGACACAAGGCTGACGTATTTAAGCACCTTCAAATATCATCGGACTGAGCCAGGATCAAACCTGCCTCAATCATCTGAGCCACTCAGCCCGGCAGGATTGTAAATTAAGGTTTCAGATCTCTTTACATGGTTAGAAAGGTAAGGATGTAATGGAGAGGGCATATGAGTCTCTGGTAAGACCCCAATTAGAGTATGGTTCCAGTGTATGGGACCCTCACCAGGATTACTTGATTAGAGAACTGGAAAAAATCCAAAGAAAAGCCAGTTGATTTGTTCTGGGTGTTTTCCAACAAAGGAGTAGTGTTATGAAAATGTTGCAAACTTTGGGTTGGAAAGACTTGGGAGGAAGGAGACAAGCTGCTCGACTAAGCAGTATATTCGGAGCTGTCACTGGAGGGATGGCATGGAATGACATTAGTAGGCCTATACTAATATGTTTGTGTGGTTTTAAAAGTAGGAAAGATCACAATATGAAGGTAAATTTGCAATTCAAGAGGTGAAACCAGGGCAAATATTAGTTTATAGGAAGAGGAGTTAAGGACTGGAACAATTTACCAAGGGAGATGTTCGATAAATTTCCAACTTCTTTGCAATAATTTAAGAAAAGCCTAGGTAAACAATAGACAAGGAATCTGCCACTTGGGCGGATGCCCTGAGTGCAGATCAGTGGTGACTGATTGGTTGATAACAATGCAAGCTCATAGCTACGTGACCCAAACCTTGTAGCCAAGATGTTCAGTATCTTCCATAGTCTTTTTTAATGTTCCACGCTTCTTATATGTAGATCATAAACAGATACTTTTGTGTCAAGCATTACAGATGCCTTACACAAAATTCATAGCTCAAACTACAGTATGTAGGTTTAAAAGATCATCAATGTAAAAAAGGCTGGATCAAAATTCACAAACTTGACTAATATTTTAGTAAATGCAATTTGTAGAAATTAAATAGAAGTCTTGTCAGACATTAAAAGTCGATAAAAAACTTTGTCTGTCTATTAAGTCTTCAGCCCACAGGCCATACCTTAATTAAGGCCACAGTCGCTTCCTATAATCACCAAAAGCCCATCTGAATTAGGGTGACGTTAAAATAAAAGGAGAAACCAAAACCAACACATTGATACAAAGAAATGCTAACTAAAGATCATGTACATCGTTAAATTAATATATCCTTGACTGGAAGACTATGGGCTGATTCATTTGTCTGTGTTGTGTGTGACCTTGACGATGGCTTTGTGCTTCGATATTACGTGATAACTTATATAGCATCAAGCTGTCCCATATTTCACACCATTGTGAATATTTCTGCATATTCCTTATGTTATTCAACAGACAAATGTTACGTTTAAAAAAATGTCCATCTAGCCATAGCCTTAGTGGAACTTCTAAATTGTGTGTCACCTCCAAATGCTTTCATTCTAATAATTTTGCTACTACAGCAAACTCCTGATTATCTGGGTGTGGATTATCCAGTGTGTAGGTTATCCGTGCACCACCAAGGTTTATTGTATTATTATTTTTGTCACAGCATTTTGAATATATGTGAACTGCGCACTTGAAATTCAAGTTCGCTCTCAATTGAAAGTGTGCTAAGAGCATGTTCTCTTTGAGAACTGAACATTAAACAATGTACTGTATAGCAGTTCTTTGTTGGATTTCTGTGAGAGGAGTCATGGCTACAAAGTGAAAGAAGTGGTTTTAAGTTTAAAACAAAAGCTTGAATTAATTGAAAAGTTTGAGAAAAGAGAATCAGTAAAGAAATTAGTGAATAATTACGGGATTGGAATTTTGTATACTTTTATACCAGTACCTCAAGTATTTTACCAACAATAGACGGAAGAAATTTTTAAATTAGCCTACTTTATTCATACAAGTGATTACTGAATATGTTCACTGTTTGACAATATTGTATTTTCAAACAGTATTGTATGTTCTGTGTTATAAAAAGTTTTGTTGTGCATTAAAATGCACAAAACATATTATCCATGTTTTCAGTTATCCGTATTTTCCGCTGATTCGCCCAGATAAGCGAGAGTTTGCTGTAACTGGATAACTGCGGTTTCGTTTCTCCTACACAAATCCTGTGATATGCCAGCATTCTTAAACTTATCTTTTTCTTTCCAACGTCATACTTTACACCTGGAAACACCCTTAGTACGTTATTAGAAAGTTTTTCCTTGCAAAAAACCTTCAATCCGAAGTTTATATCATAACTTCTCTTTTTTTTATTTAAATGAAGTGACTTAATCTGCCATGACTGGAATAATGACCAAAACTGAATGCATTAACACAATGATGCCAACCCGAGCGACAATAGATCACAAGCTACAAATTGGAAAAAAGGAAGGTAATCAAAGCTCAAAACATTTTGGATTATTTCATGACCTTGATATCAGCTGTGATGCATGTGGTGACCTGCCCCACAAGCCTGTACAGCTGAGGAATTATACAAATAGACTTTCATAAAAATGAGTCTTCAATGGTAGGTTGTGCAGATAAGATGGCAATGGATTTTATTAGTATCGGTATGTATTACATAGATTAACATACAGAGTCTCTCACATAAACTAAGACTGCTGAAGTGGCATTTTTACTCTCCGATAAGTTGCAGAAAGGGAGGCACGCGCATAGTTCTTGATCTTGCAAGCAGCCTGAACGTCTTTGACATGGCAAACATCAGTCGCCAGTCTGAATCTCAGCTGTTAACATGGTGAAACAGTTATTATTGCAACACTGTATTTTCGTATGTAAAAGTTCTGGTTTCATCTTAATGGTCATGTGAACAGTCACAACTCTTGCTATTGGTGTGCAGAAAATCCTAATGGTGCTTATGAAGTCCGTCATTATGATAGGAAGATTGGTGTTTGATATGTTCTTAGTGCAAGACGAATAATTGCGCCTATTATTTTCAAGACAACAGTAAATGCAGAGAGGTACCAACATGACATTTTGATGCAGTTCTTCCGTCAGTTAACAGAAGAAGAATCGCATGGGTGGTTTCAACAAGATTCAGTCCCTGCTTATACAGCAGAAGATTCCCTTCTTACAATCTCGGAAGTGTTTGCAGACAGAGTGATCAGTGCTGGTCTATTTCCCCCCTCGTTCTCCACATCTAACATTGTGTGATTTTTACTTGTGGGGTAAAGTGAAAGAAAAAGTGTATCGAACAAATCCTCACACAATGAGGGAACTGAAAGAAAACATTATGAATGAAATCAGAAACCAATGCCTGTATAACCCATGATGGGTGACACTTCCAGCACACTTTATAAGGTAAGATTTCAAATAAGATTGTATACATGCTTAAAGCAGGGCAGCCGTGCACGACATAAGTTCAGCTGAGGCAGCTGCCGTAGCACAGAGTACAAACACTGTGCATTTGGTCTTAGTTTATACAAAAGACTCTGTAGTCTTATACTTGTGTCAATATGGTAAAACATTACACCATTAAATTCAGTAACCTTAAATACAGCTGATGTGAGTCAGGAACTAAAATCCAAATATATGCTTAGAAAGTCAGCTCTCAACTGAGTTGTTTGGACAGATATATTATCCAATGGTCCATTACAGTGCTGAAGAATCAACATCGCAGAACAACTGCAGGTAATGTCCAGATCCATAAGTGTCTGTGTAGAATATAAAATGCTTAAGACTGAAGCCGATCAGATATTTTCCGAGCTCTGTTTTTTCCTTGTTTTTGTGCTGCTGCTAATGGGCTTTGTTTTACATCAGTTGACCATCAGCTAGGCCATATGGATAAAACAAAATGCTATAACTATAAATGATATATCAAATCATGGAATCTTATAATACTAATAACAATAATAATAACTATCAGTCTATCATTTCTCATTTCCTTTGTTAGAACTATGACGACTCAATTTGAATTTATCAGAATGTGTAAGCATATGTCGCGTTAGACTGCTTTGAAAGTTATAGCCAACACCACACCATGTACAGATATATTCTTTATTGCCTTTATGAATTATCAAATGTCTGGCGTAATTACTCTGTTTCGAGAATTTCCAACCACAAAGCTGACATTTGAATGGTTTGCTACCTATGTGAGTTTTTTTGTGACTGTTCAAGTCCCCAATATGTACAAAGGCCTTCTTACAAACACAACAGACATGTGGTTTCTCACCCGTATGAATGAGTATATGCTTTTGGTAACTGCTCTTATCTGGGAATCTTTTATTACACACAGAACACACAAAAGGGCGGGCCTGTGGATTATGCATAGTTACGTGTCGCCTAAGAGAACCTAGAGTCCCAAAATTCTTTTTACATATTCTACATGCCCAGGGCTTATCTCCAGAATGAATTTTCTTATGACGGGAAAGAGACGAAGCATCTAAAAATGATTTAGGACAAGTATCACAGTGGTAACTTCTTTCAGCAGTATGTGTATTAACATGTCTCTGTAGATGACTACTGTTCCTGAAAACTTTCTCACAAATTGGACAGGAATACAATTTTGTTTCTTTCACATACAACAAGTCTTTCAAAATTGGAATTTCTGTAGTGCCAGTTTCACTAGGAGATAAATCATCTGAACTGCTATTTAAAGTGAAATCTGAATTAGCATCATTCTCTAGTCTATTAGTAATTTTCTCCACTATTCCATGTTCTGCCACATCCTTGGATGCCCCTTTCTTCAATATAACACACTTATCTGAGGATGTTCCAGTTAAGAGGGATACATCAATTATCCGATAAACAGTAACAGGGACATCATTTGATGGAGCCTCATCTTTTGCCTGGGTTTCCATGTTGGATTACAACATCTGAAATTTAAAAGAAATGTTCGTAAGTCAACAATGTTTCTAATATTTCCTGTATGAAAGTATGCAATTTAATAACTAAATATAAACCCTTCCTGAAGTCATTTAACCATACTGTGGACATTTATCAAGCTAGGTACAGTGGGATATTTCTTTTTATTACTATGTAGCCCTGCTGCTTCATGTAAAGAGGCGTGTGGTATCATGGTCCCATGTACATTAGCGAGAGAGAGAGAAAGAGAGAGAGAGAGTGTGTGTGTGTGTGTGTGTGTGTGGGTATTTTTGCCCACTTTTGAACCCCCCATAAAATTCACAACTTTTGATATTTGAAAACTTGAGATAAAACTTACAATGACAAATCATTTTTTTAAAATTACTTTTCTGAATTCAGGTTTTTAAAACTTAATTCCTTAAATGGAGATGAATTCGCCCCCCCCCCCCCCCCCCCGCCCGTTGTCACATTCACCGGTGCCAGCGCAGTGGCAAATTATAGTTATGTTACGATTTAATACATGTGTAGGGTACTATTTTAAATCTCCAGTGTAAACTATGTTCCAGTAACTTTTTACTGAGCAATCCCCTTAAAAACACTGCCAAAAAAAAAAAAAAAAAAAAAAAAGTTCCCTGAGAGGTGCCGGAACATCGTTCCAGTGCATTTGGGCCGAAATTAAGCACTGTGGCTAGGATTGGGGAGGAAGTGAATGTATCCTGTATATCTGATACCATTTAATCATATACCTAGAGCTGAAGTAGGGGCAAGGAAAATCACTTCAAGGATGGACAGCTGTGGGATTTTAAACTTTTCTCTTCTCAATGACAGAAGAACATGATCTGTGCAATATCCCCAAGGCTGAGTGAACCCTATTCCATTTCCGCAACTGTCTTAAACTCGCAGTAGAGCCATGAATCAAATCCAACCATATCAGGAGGGAAGCTATTATGCTCCCCACATTAGACATCGCCAAAACCTATATCACTCCTTGAGGACAAGAGTGACATACATCCACCCTCTTTCCATCCTTTCACTTTGTTAGAAGTAAGGGGGCACATAACTGCTGACATTCATCTGTAATGCTGTGTGTAGGATACCATGCTATGGGATGTATTTCTCAATATAGAAGAATAAAATAGCAAAAATGCAAGTTTCAAAAATTATGGGAGGAAAAATTTTCCTTTCATGCTCTTGGGAAATATGTGAGGTGCTCAATGTGTTCTAAAATATTAAATGGAGTATATACAAACAATGTGTAATTACTGTTAGTTTCACAAAGGAAACAGGAAAGTGGATTACTGGTATTTTCATTAATAAGCAATTAAAATTATTGTGTCCTATGACATAAAAATACAGGCAACCTTAAGTCATATATTCACACATAATTATAACCCTAATATTGCTGCATAAAAAGACGGAAGTGCTAATGTTAAGTATAATACTGGAACAATATTATGCATATTTCAGATTTCTTTTCCTTCCTGTATGAATAAAGTGAACAAAAAATGGTACAAGATTTCTAAAAAGCAACTTCATACACAAATAATAATGACTTACCACATCCCTAACTATGAAGCAAAGCCAACTTCTGGCTAACTATCTACGAAAGCTAATACATATGAAAAGTTCAGTAAGTCTTATTTGAGTGGTCTGGCTGAAATCATAAGTCCGGAGCAAACTGACCATTTCAGTAAGATAGATTTAACTCTAGAAACTGTGAAGAGATGGATAGATAAGATTTCTAAATTAAGTGAAACTGAAATAGAAGTAAAAGGTTTTTAATTCACAGCAAATTTTCTGGCAATGGATGAGTGTGTCGAATGGTAAGCGACACGACCCAGTTAGCTATTTTAAGGAATAGGCCTAAATTAGGACTTACCTGCACATGAACATCTAGATTTAACTACACTGAGGGAAATTATAACTGGAGACATCCTGTTTCAGACACTGCAAACGGTAATAGAAAAGAAAGAGTTTGTACCTTAAAAAAGTAGTGTCAATAGTAACAAATGGAGCATCTGCAATGATTGGAGAAAGGAAAGATTTAGTAGTCTCAAAAAATTATTAGGGGAAAAAAAAGAAGAAACTATGTGAAGATGTAAAATATTTTCACTGCGTTATGCACCAGCACATAACATGGAGTGAAGCTTCAAATGTGGAATTTGTAATAAATGTGGTAGTCCATACAGCCAGATCTGAAACTTTGCAAAATTCAGAAACTTCTAGAGTATTTAGAGGGAGCAGAATAATTACAATTTTATATTGAAGTATGATGGGTTACAAGGAGATCTTGCTAACCCCCCCTCCCCACACACACAAATACATGCAAACCATGATGAGACCTTTAACCGTTTTCAATTGCAAGACACAACTGCCACCCAATTCTGAGTGTGCTTCACAAGACCGTGACACATTCCTACAATGAACATTTAGCACAACGAGCAAGCTCTCCGCTATACAAGCTCGTGATCCAAGGATTGAATCTCGCCTCCATTGTGTTTTGGATAAACCGTAAATTACTGTTTTTCTTGGTTTACGATCCATACCATGCTGGTTCTTCATGTTTTCAATCTGCAGTTGCAAACAGAAATCATACAACGATGTGTATCATACTATAAATGACAGTCAACAAATATATTGATGAAGATGTGTGAGAAAGGTTTTGTGAATGCTTTGGTCACAATCATTTACCTGAACTCATAATCGTAGTCATAACTGTATGATGTGTACTTCTTGAAATAATCAACATTTAACAGTAAGGTACTGATACTGTCAATATAAAATGTCAGACTTCTCACAGAGATGCAGATGAAAATATGCACATTCATCAACAATCAACATTGTTAAATACATAATACTGCATATACCTTTAATGTGGTTGTTCCACAAATTATGTACAAACTGAATGTTTAAACAAATCAACGAAAACACTATGGAGGCGAGATTTTATCCTTGGACCAAGAAATTGTGAATCGGAGAGCTTGCTCGTTGTGCTAAGAGCTCATTGTGAAAACATGTTACGTGCTGGTCTTGTGAGGCACCCTTTAAATATTCAATTTAAAAAAAAAATTGCTTGATGTAGCACCAACACAGATAGGTCTTATGACAACGATGGGATGGAAAAGGCTAGGAGAGGAAAGGAAGCAACTGTGGCCTTAAGGTACCTAGTGAGAAAATGGGATACCACGGAAAACCTTCAAGGCTACCAACAGTAGGATTCGAACCCACTATCTCCTGAATGCAAGTTCACATCTGCGCGTCCTAACCGCACAGCCAACTCGCTCGGTAAATATTAAATTAACTGTCTTTTAATTTTTTATTACTTGCATGCCACCAATACAATTAATATGTGAAATATTACAAAGTTATCTTCTTTATAGCATACTGAATTATAAAATATATTATGCCAGGTGTTTTTCTCGAACTTACACTGTGTGAACCCTATTAAAATTTGAATAATCGACAGATTAGTCAATTAAAGGAATTTGGTTTACGATCAAAATATTTAATCGATCAACAGCTCTAATAATAATAATAATAATAATAATAATAATAATAATAATAATAATAATAACAACAACAACAACAACAATAATAATAATAATAATAATAATAATAACAATGCATAGGAGGGGGCAAATAATGGTGACAAAGTGTACATAGCTCATAAGTAGAAGGATGTTATAATATTTTTGTTTTCTAATCATAGTGATCTCTGCACTGTCTCAGGAGATACTTACCCCACTTTTCTCCCTGTAAGTTGGATTGTTATCATGTCACTGTTTTGTAGTTTCGGCAACATCAGCAGGTTACTTAAAGGTATGCAATTAATGAAGTAATGATTAAGATGATCCATACTCTTCAAAAGCAAAACATAATATTCAGAGAAATGTAATTTTTACACATTTATCATTCCTACCATACCATTTACAAGGGATATTAAAATTGCCCACGATTAAGATTCTTTATCTTCCGATACTCCTACAGGAAGGACGGGAGATACTTGTCAATGCCCTGACGGACCTCTTCAGAGCTAGTCTAGCTTTAGGGTACGTGCCGAAATCATGGTCTGAAGCTAAAGCAGTATTCATACCTAAGCCTGGAAGGGCAAACTATGCCCAAGCCAAAGCATACAGACCATTATGTTTAACCTCCTTCATGCTGAAAGCAATGGAGAAAATTCTGGATAAATATATCAGAAGAATGGAGCAAATGAACTCAATGTTACATGAAAATCAGTTTGCAAAAAAGTTTGAGCCAGCAGATCCAATGAAGTAGCACTTCACCAGTTGGTATGTAAACTAGAGGAAAGCCTAGAATATAAAACAATTGCACTGGCAGCATTTCTAGATATAGAAGGAGCCTTCAGCTATACATCCTATGACTCTATGATCAAAGCATTGGAAAAGAGCAAGGTGAGTAGTAAAACCATCGTCAAAAGGATTAAATTCATGTTAGACGGAAGGAAGATGAAAGAAACCCTGTTTGAAGAAACACGGACGGTTAGGGCCACCTGAGGCTGTGCTCAGGGAGGAGTTCTTTTGCCTGTGCTGTGGAACCTCATGGTGAACAAAATCATAGCTATGTTCAACGAACAGGCTTCTATACACAAGGATACGCAGATGATCTAGTGAATGTGGTACGAGGTAAGGTGATGAGTGTTACCCAGGACCTCATGCAAAGATCACTTAACCTTGTGGAGAACTGGTGTCGGGAAGAACTATCAGTCAACCCGAACAAGATAACCCTGGTCCCTTTTACAAGAAGGAGAAAATTAGAGGGAAAGAGATCATTGAAGTTCTTTGGGCAAGATATATATATGAAAGAACAGACACTGCACCTTGGTGTAGTGTTAAATAAAAAACGAACCTGGAATCCACATATAGAAAGGAACATAACCCAGGCCAAGAACTTGCTGTATGCATGTAAAAGAGCCGTTGGGAAGACATGGGGCCTATGACCATCAATGGTAATGTGGATATACACAATGATCATTAGACTGTTCGTTGATGGCCTATGCTGCAATCATCTGGTGGCAGAAAGTATGTCAAGGAAAAGTCGGCAGTAGATTGGATAGCCTACAGAGAATGGCATGCATAGCCATAACTGGGGCTATGAGAACTACACCAACAGAAGCCTTGAATACTTTGCTAGACCTCCCGTCACTATGCAATTTCATAAAAGGACAGGCTAAAACAAGTTCATATAGATTGGCACAATCAGAGTGCTGGAATGCACAAAGACCCAATCTAGAACACTGTAAAATGAACAGATTAATAACAGAGGAAGTTCTACACATGCCTTCTGATCACATGATACCAAAGTACAACTTTGAAAAACCGTTAGAGAGCCAGATAATAAAAAAAGTAGACTGGGATAGGAACAAATGGAATACCGGTACTGAAAAAGAAGATATAGTGTGGTGGAGCTCAAAGACTGTGGCTGGCACAGGAGGAGGGATCAATGAGGGAAGACCTGAGAGATCAATCCAGATGAACATGGGCAGACACACTACAGTTCTTGAAGCTGAAATTTTTTTTTTGCTAGGGGCTTTACGTCGCACCGACACAGATAGGTCTTATGGCGACGATGGGATAGGAAAGGCCTAGGAGTTGGAAGGAAGCGGCCGTGGCCTTAATTAAGGTACAGCCCCAGCATTCGCCTGGTGTGAAAATGGGAAACCACGGAAAACCATTTTCAGGGCTGCCGATAGTGGGATTCGAACCTACTATCTCCCGGATGCAAGCTCACAGCCGCGCGCCTCTACACGCACGGCCAACTCGCCCGGTGAAGCTGAAATGATAGCTATCACAACATGTCTTGAAGAAATTCTGAAAATGAACTAACTTACAGGAATAAGAACATTTTCATTTTTACGGACAGCCAAGCGGCCATTAAGGCACTGGAGGCAGTCCGGATAATATCCAGAATTGTCTGGTATTGCCACTCACGTCTCCTGAAGCTCTCAAAGTACAACATTGTCAAAATAATATGGGTACCAGGGCATGCAGGTATAGAAGGAAATGAAAAGGCACATAAACTGGCCAGGAAAGGGGCAGAAACACATTTCGTAGGCCCAGAACCTGTATGTGGGATTTCCTATGGACAAATCCGACACTATATAGGAAAATGGGTACAAAAGAAACGAATGTTAAACTGGAAAAATACTCCAGGATGCAGGCTTGCAAAGGAACTGATAAAAGGACCAAACAAGAAGCATTCTAAAGAACTGTTGATACTCAGCAGAAAAAATACAAGATGGGTAGTAGGACTGTTGACAGGACACTGCCATCTGAAAAAACACCTACGTAGAATTGGACTAATAAGAGACAACATATCCAGGAAATGCAATGAAGCAGAGGAATCAGCTGAACACATACTTTTCGAATGTGAGGTGCTGGGTAGAATCAGACTCTCCACTCTAGGACTACCAGGTAAAGAGAGAGAGGAAAATTCCAAGAAGACCCAATAAGAACAACCTGCAGCTTTGTGAAAGGAACAGGTATATCTAGGTGGGAATGAAGGGAAAACATGGTAGCAAAAGATCTTAGAGGTCGACGCTAATTAGGAACTAATATTTAGAGGCCCCATGAAGAAAAGAAGAAGATTCTTTATGGATTTTTATGGTGGATAGGAGCCATCTAAATATTTCTGTTAACTTTCCATTTTCTAGGAGAGGAACAGGACATGCCATACTTTTTCCTACACTGACAAAAAATTATTAGTTACGCTTTCGGTTTTCTAGGTTCGCTCAACACTGATATTGGTACTTTTCCATTTTTACATTACTGTCTATATAGTCCCTTGAGATGGTGATAATATTATTTGCTTTACGCCCATTAACTGCTTGTACGTATTTGGAGACGCTGAGGTGCCTGAATTTTGTCCCGCAGGAGCTTTTCTACGTGCCAGTAAATCTACCTACACGAGGCTTATGTATTTGAGCTCCTTCAAATACCACTCGACTGAGCCAGGATCGAACCTGCCAAGCTGGGGTCAGAAGGCCAGCGCCTCAACCTTCTGAGCCACTCAGCCCGGCTAGTCCCTTTAGTCTACTCAAAACTTCTCACAATTGATCTCCTGATTGTATATTCATTGCCTAGACCATAATTTCAAGTATTGAAAAATATTCTCATTGTGAAGCTGTAGATTATTTTGTTTTGTAGTTCATAAACATTTTTGGTTATATGTGATTGTCCTGTTATTGAGAATACATTGTATATAAAATACTAGGTAAAAATATGAACAAATTTAAAATTTACTAAAAAATGTAGTAAAATATAAAGAAAATAATCATCCATGAAAATAAATTCAACTCATACAAGCTACTAAGCTATTACAGACAATGAATATGGTGTCTCGAGAGACCAATGGGGAACAGTCTAAGGACTATTTTCTATACATTGGTGTGAACTACCAAGATATGTCATGTTTTCTGATTCTTAGTAGCATTGCTTCTACAGTGGAACCTCAATATCTCGAATCACCTCGGGAGCTAAAGTTTATTTTGAGTTATCAAAACTTCAAGATATAGACTACTGTTTTTGGGCATGTATAGCACATACGTAGGTGGTTTGAAAAGTTCTCGGAATGTACTAGAATTAAGTATCTTACCTCGGTGGAACTGCTTTTATTTTTCAACATAGTCTCCCTGTAGACTAATGCATTTGGTCCAGCGATGTTCCAATGTCTTGATCCCATCTCGAAAATGAGATTCCTCAAGGCCTGCAAAATATCTCTCCAATTCGGCTGTCAGTTCTCCCCTTGTAGAAAATCTCCGTCCACCGAGGAAAATTTTCAGCTTTGGGAATAGATGAAAGTTTGATGGTGCCAAATCAGGTGAATAAGGTGGATGTGGCAACAATTCATACCCCAGTTCATGAAGTTTTGCCATGGCAATAACACTCGTGTGCGGCAGAGCGTTGTCCTGAGGAAAGACGACCTTTTTCCTTGCCAAACCAGGCCTTGTTTCGCGTATCTTTTCCTGTAGTTGGTCTAGGAGGTTTGCATAGTATTGCCCCGTAATTGTTTGGCCAGTAGGAAGATAATCCATCAGCAGAATGCCTTTTGCATCCCAGAAAACAGAGGCCATGACCTTTCCGGCCGAAAGCATTGCCTTTGCTTTCTTTGGTGGTGGTAAATCAGCATGTTTCCACTGCTTTGACTGCTGTTTTGTCTCTGGGGTATAGTAGTGGACCCAAGTTTCATCTGTAGTCACAAACCGGCGTAAAAAATCTTGTTGGTTGCACTGAAAACGGGCCAGACTTTGTTCGGACATTTCCAATCTAGTGCGTTTATTGTCCAATGTCAAGAGCCGCGGCTCCCATCTTGCAGATAATTTTTTCATACCCAATTCTTCGGTTAAAATATAATATAGACGTTCAGAAGACATCCCTACAGCTTCAGCAATCTCCTGCACTTTCAGTCGACAATCCTCCATGACCATTTTATGCACTTTTGCGATAAATTCTGGGGTCGTAACACTTTTTGGCCGCGGATCATCATCCAAGCTCTCCCGACCAAATTTAAACTCGCTGGTCCACTTGGCAACAGTTGAAAATGAAGGAGCAGAGTCCCCCAGTGTGTTCTGAAAGTCGGAATGAATTTCCTTTGCTTTCATACCTTTCTTTACAAAGTATTTAATCACTGCTCGAATCACAGTTTTTTTCCATTGTCACAAATCACTACGCGGGAACAATAACAGAGAGTCGTCACTACCACACTCCTGCAGCTAGAGCACTGACGCGCCACGTGTTCACTCACAAAGGATGTGTGATTATTGCTTGGGAACCTCGTTGCTCTAGCACTGACATCTAGCGGTGATTCCGAGAACTTTTCAAACTGTCCTCGTAATTGAATCATACTTAATTATCTATAATAACAGTACTTTTAATGGTATTTAAAAATATACAAACAAACTTGTATTTTACGGCATCACTGTTTTAGTAACTTTTTAGAAGACAGAATATATTACATACAGTAATGAAACAAGAAACATACCTCCACTTACACCTTTGGAATAAATCCGTTAGTGCCTTCTGTATTTTTACTGTTAACCTTCTTTTCATTCACATACTTTTCAACATCATTTACTGCTGTGAAAACACTGTAATTTACATTTGACTAACTCTATAAGTAGGATCAAAGAATAGCCACTGAATTTAACACCTGGCCTGCTGACGGTACAGGTGAAGGCAGTTCCAGCACATCTTGTTGGGAATCAACATCTTTTCTTCTTCTTCTTCTTGCTAGGCAGCAGTGTTAACAGTGTCCGCAGGAAGCTCAGCCTTTATAACGTTAGACTCCACATTTATGTAAGCCTCAAAATCAACTTCGCCAGTTAACAAGCTGCTGATACTTCACCCATTCTTCAGGAATAAGAGTGACTTCTTTATGCTCTGAATCTCCTGAGCCACCTTTCAAAAATTCTGCTTTGTGGAAGCAGTTTAATTGTTTCCTGCTTCGCATCAGCCCACAATTTACTCAGCATTGTTATAAATTGCAGTAGATTAATGCCCGTTAATGACTCCTCGGATTCAATTCCTCTCAGAATTCTCTACACAGCCCTCTTCCTATGGAAATGCTTCAAGTTTTTAGTCACCCCTTGGTCCATTATGCCGAAAGTGGCAGCTTCCAAGACATCCTTAACCCGATGAGTGCTACGCCCGCCTATTGATGGGCTGACGCAGCCGGTCCACCAATGCTACGCCCGTCTATAGACAGTGAGCGAGAATTTTAAAATGTGAAGTTCAGTTTCAAGAAGACCACACCTGAACGAGCACTTTTGGATGAGAAAAGGATGATTTTCTTCCCTTCAAGTTGAAACTTCTTTTCAATACCACGCATCTAAGATTTGTAAATGGAGCTTGTCATCCACAACTTCCGGGATTGCTTTTGTACGTGACCGGTAATGAATTCACACTCCATAAACAACGAGGCTTCGCTGATTTTCCGATCACTAGAAGTTTAATTTTTCGGTTCCCGCCATATTAGCTCCCAGCATCACTGTAACCCTTTCTATACTCTTTCACTATCCTTCACAAACCACAAACGCTGTATTGGACAGATGTACAAAATTCGAGTTACAGGGTTTTTTTTGCTTCAAGGGAGGAAAGGAAACATTTACTTTGAGAAATTCATGTAATTGAATTTTGAGTAATTCGAAAATAAATGCACGTGAAGAATAGGACAAACGGCCGGGAAATTGAAGTTACTTCGAGATGATGAAAATTTGAGTAATGGAGGTTTGATATATCGAGGTCAGCTGTATTTCCGAAACCTAGTATTCGGAACCCTATAAAAGATTTGTGGGCTTGAATTTTCCTTTCTTTTCCAGATTGTCAGCTTATTACCTTTGGTTCAACACTGTTGAGCTCAAATCTTATCAGCAGATCTACACTGCCTTACAAAAAATTGAAGCACCCAGAAGAAATGGTCAGGTGTCCATGTAACTTCGTACACGTACAAATCATCAGCAGGTATGTAAAAGATTAAAGTTGCAATTCTCTGTGACAGGTAGCATGGCCACCAGAGTACATTAGTGTTGTTACCAGGCCTGGTAGGGTGTATAAGTTGTTTGGACAGCGTCAGATGTTGAGTGATCACTGAGAAGGACCTGGAGATCCCGTGTACTCCTGTGACACAGTGTTATCAGTACCTGACAGAGTTTGAAAGGGGCCTCCTTGTGGGTCACCGTTTGACCAGTTGGTCGAATCATGCAATATCCAGATTTGTGTTGTGGGGCATTCTGATGTGACAGTGGCCAGATTTAAAATGCATGGAAACGTAGGCATACTGTCGTCAAGGTTCCAGTCGACCACATCTGACCACCACAAGGGAGAATCGCCGCATTGTGCTCCAAGCACATCATAACCCCCTCACATTTGCACCTGCCACCCAAGAACAAGTAGAGGACTCCGTGCAACGTTCTGCGTCATCCCGTACAATTGGTCAGAGACTAGCAGCAGCCAGACTAGGGAATGCGTAGGTTACCGTTAACAGCACAACATTAACGGCTCCATTTGGAGTGGTGCCGTCACCAGGAAGCACAGACTGCTGATGAATAGCATTGCATTGTGTTCAGCAATGAATAGCGGTTATGCACTACCCCGAATGACCATCATCTGCGAGTATGGCGGTGACCTGGGGAGAGGTCCCATCCTTCCAATGTTTTGGAGAGGTACAGCGGTGTTACTTCTGGCGTTATGGCGTGGGGAGCCATTGGGTATGACTTCTTTTTTTTGCTAGGGGCTTTACGTCGCACCGACACAGATAGGTCTTATGGCGACGATGGGATAGGAAAGGCCTAGGAGTTGGAAGGAAGCGACCGTGGCCTTAATTAAGGTACAGCCCCAGTATTTGCCTGGTGTGAAAATGGGAAACCATGGAAAACCATCTTCAGGGCTGCCAATAGTGGGATTCGAACCTACTATCTCCCGGATGCAAGCTCACAGCCGCGCAGGGCCAACTCGCCCGGTAGGGGTATGACTTCAGGTCACGGCTGGTCGTGATTGAGCGAACTGTGACTGCTCAATGGTACGTCACGGACATCCTGTGTCCTCATGTGACAGTATCGTGGTGCTATTTTTCAACAGGATAATGCTCATCCATACACGGCACGAGTTTTTATGAACTGTCTGCGTGATGTTGAGATATTCCTGTGGCCAGCAAGATCCCCAGATCTGTTCCCAATAAAACATGTGTGGGACCAACTCTGACGTCCACTCTGTCCTAGTGCCAGTATACAGGATATCAAGGACCAGTTACAACAGTTGTGGGCCAACTTGCCTCAGGAGAGGATGGTATATCCTAACACTGATGTCTTTAGCAAATTTAGGTTTTCAATCATTTTACTAAAATTCTATTATTAATTCATTCACATCATAATTTCACACAGTTTGTATGGATATATTTCTTTCAACATAACAAGACAGAAAGCTCAAAGATAATATTATTTAAAAAAGTGTCATACATTACAACAATATTTATATTTACACACTGCATTTATGGGAATTAAAATATAAATGGCTAGGATTGGGAAGGAAGCGACGGTGGTCTTAATTAAGGAAGAGCCTGGAGAAAAATGGAAAACCACAGAAAACCATCTTCAGGGCTGTGACAGTGGGGTTCGAACCCACCATCTTCCAATTGTAAGCCACATACCAACCAAAGTGCTCGGTCCATTCTTCCTTAGCTGCTCTGCACTTCCTATCTACTTCATTCTTTAATCTCCTTTATTCTTTTCTGACCTCCTAATTTTTTGCATTCTTGTACTTTTGTCTTCATCAATCAACTCTAGTATCTTCTGAGTTACCCAATTTTCCTTACTTGATCTTATATTTCTTCAACAGCCCTCTTTATCCCTAACTCCCCTTCCTATAAATGAATATTTGCCCCAATTTGTCCCCTTGAATTCCAACTTTACCTTCATATTGTGTCTACGAAGTCTATTTGATACCTTCCAGTGTCTCCAGGTCTTGCCACCATGCACAGCCATCGTTTGTAGTGTTTGAACTAATTCATCGATTGTGTTTCCTTCAGATGATATAGATGTTGATTCCCATAGGGAATCTGAAATATTTGTCCTAAATGAGCAAATTTATAATACCAATATAAATGGTCCGTTATTGGACATTATAAATTTTCCAGCTAGCTCATTCTTGGTTGCCAGCGTTTCGCCCTCGTGTGCTAGGGTTGGCTCATCAGTTGGTACCTAGCACACCTACCAATACACTGGCTAGTGCATACCGTGGAGGCCACTGCGTAGGCTAACTGGAGCCACCGGCAGTGCCAATGCACTAAGAGACTTTGTCTCATCACTAAAAATTGATGCCTGCTTGGCCATCAGATGATATAGATGTTGATTCCCATAGGGAATCTGAAATATTTGTCCTAAATGAGCAAATTTATAATACCAATATAAATGGTCCGTTATTGGACATTATAAATTTTCCAGCTAGCTCATTCTTGGTTGCCAGCGTTTCGCCCTCGTGTGCTAGGGTGGGCTCATCAGTTGGTACCTAGCACACCTACCAATACGCTGGCTAGTGCATACCGTGGAGGCCACTGTGTAGGCTAACTGGAGCCACCGGCAGTGCCAATGCACTAAGAGACTTTGTCTCATCACTAAAAATTGATGCCTGCTTGGCCATCAGATGATATAGATGTTGATTCCCATAGGGAATCTGAAATATTTGTCCTAAATGAGCAAATTTATAATACCAATATAAATGGTCCGTTATTGGACATTATAAATTTTCCAGCTAGCTCATTCTTGGTTGCCAGCGTTTCGCCCTCGTGTGCTAGGGTGGGCTCATCAGTTGGTACCTAGCACACCTACCAATACGCTGGCTAGTGCATACCGTGGAGGCCACTGCGTAGGCTAACTGGAGCCACCGGCAGTGCCAATGCACTAAGAGACTTTGTCTCATCACTAAAAATTGATGCCTGCTTGGCCATCAGATGATATAGATGTTGATTCCCATAGGGAATCTGAAATATTTGTCCTAAATGAGCAAATTTATAATACCAATATAAATGGTCCGTTATTGGACATTATAAATTTTCCAGCTAGCTCATTCTTGGTTGCCAGCGTTTCGCCCTCGTGTGCTAGGGTGGGCTCATCAGTTGGTACCTAGCACACCTACCAATACGCTGGCTAGTGCATACCGTGGAGGCCACTGCGTAGGCTAACTGGAGCCACCGGCAGTGCCAATGCACTAAGAGACTTTGTCTCATCACTAAAAATTGATGCCTGCTTGGCCATCAGATGATATAGATGTTGATTCCCATAGGGAATCTGAAATATTTGTCCTAAATGAGCAAATTTATAATACCAATATAAATGGTCCGTTATTGGACATTATAAATTTTCCAGCTAGCTCATTCTTGGTTGCCAGCGTTTCGCCCTCGTGTGCTAGGGTGGGCTCATCAGTTGGTACCTAGCACACCTACCAATACGCTGGCTAGTGCATACCGTGGAGGCCACTGCGTAGGCTAACTGGAGCCACCGGCAGTGCCAATGCACTAAGAGACTTTGTCTCATCACTAAAAATTGATGCCTGCTTGGCCATCAGATGATATAGATGTTGATTCCCATAGGGAATCTGAAATATTTGTTCTAAATGAGCAAATTTATAATACCAATATAAATGGTCCGTTATTGGACATTATAAATTTTCCAGCTAGCTCATTCTTGGTTGCCAGCGTTTCGCCCTCGTGTGCTAGGGTGGGCTCATCAGTTGGTACCTAGCACACCTACCAATACGCTGGCTAGTGCATACCGTGGAGGCCACTGCGTAGGCTAACTGGAGCCACCGGCAGTGCCAATGCACTAAGAGACTTTGTCTCATCACTAAAAATTGATGCCTGCTTGGCCATCAGATGATATAGATGTTGATTCCCATAGGGAATCTGAAATATTTGTCCTAAATGAGCAAATTTATAATACCAATATAAATGGTCCGTTATTGGACATTATAAATTTTCCAGCTAGCTCATTCTTGGTTGCCAGCGTTTCGCCCTCGTGTGCTAGGGTGGGCTCATCAGTTGGTACCTAGCACACCTACCAATACGCTGGCTAGTGCATTGGCACTGCCGGTGGCTCCAGTTAGCCTACGCAGTGGCCTCCACGGTATGCACTAGCCAGCGTATTGGTAGGTGTGCTAGGTACCAACTGATGAGCCCACCCTAGCACACGAGGGCGAAACGCTGGCAACCAAGAATGAGCTAGCTGGAAAATTTATAATGTCCAATAACGGACCATTTATATTGGTATTATAAATTTGCTCATTTAGGACAAATATTTCAGATTCCCTATGGGAATCAACATCTATATCATCTGATGGCCAAGCAGGCATCAATTTTTAGTGATGAGACAAAGTCTCTTAGTGCATTGGCACTGCCGGTGGCTCCAGTTAGCCTACGCAGTGGCCTCCACGGTATGCACTAGCCAGCGTATTGGTAGGTGTGCTAGGTACCAACTGATGAGCCCACCCTAGCACACGAGGGCGAAACGCTGGCAACCAAGAATGAGCTAGCTGGAAAATTTATAATGTCCAATAACGGACCATTTATATTGGTATTATAAATTTGCTCATTTAGGACAAATATTTCAGATTCCCTATGGGAATCAACATCTATATCATCTGATGGCCAAGCAGGCATCAATTTTTAGTGATGAGACAAAGTCTCTTAGTGCATTGGCACTGCCGGTGGCTCCAGTTAGCCTACGCAGTGGCCTCCACGGTATGCACTAGCCAGCGTATTGGTAGGTGTGCTAGGTACCAACTGATGAGCCCACCCTAGCACACGAGGGCGAAACGCTGGCAACCAAGAATGAGCTAGCTGGAAAATTTATAATGTCCAATAACGGACCATTTATATTGGTATTATAAATTTGCTCATTTAGGACAAATATTTCAGATTCCCTATGGGAATCAACATCTATATCATCTGATGGCCAAGCAGGCATCAATTTTTAGTGATGAGACAAAGTCTCTTAGTGCATTGGCACTGCCGGTGGCTCCAGTTAGCCTACGCAGTGGCCTCCACGGTATGCACTAGCCAGCGTATTGGTAGGTGTGCTAGGTACCAACTGATGAGCCCACCCTAGCACACGAGGGCGAAACGCTGGCAACCAAGAATGAGCTAGCTGGAAAATTTATAATGTCCAATAACGGACCATTTATATTGGTATTGTGTTTCCTTCAGCCTTTTCATTTAGTCCTTGTGCAACATGTTCCTTGAAACAATCCTTCACTCTCGTTTCTTTCAATTTGTCTATATCCTATCTCCTTTCATTCTTTCCTTTGTTCAATTTTCTCAACTTCAGACAGCATTTCACAACCACCAAGTTGTGGTCAGAGTCCACGTCTGCTCCTGGGTAGGCCCTTCAATCCAACACTGGTTTTTCAATCAATCAATCAATCAATCAATCAATCAATCAATCAATCAATCAATCAATCAATCAATCAATCAACCAATCAAATCAAATCAATCAATACTGATCTGCATTTAGGGCAGTCGCCCAGGTGGCAGATTCCCTATCTGTCGTTTTCCTAGCCTTTTCTTAAATGATTTCAATGAGATTGAAAATTTATTGAATATCTCCCTTGGTAAGTTATTCCAATCCCTAACTCCCCTTCCTATAAATGAATATTTTCCCCAATTTGTCCCCTTGAATTCCAACTTTACCTTCATATTGTGTCTACGAAGTCTATTTGATACCTTCCAGTATCTCCAGGTCCTGCCACCATGCACAGCCATCGTTTGTAGTGTTTGAACTAATTATCAGCAAGGACAAAACCATGATCCATGCCGAATTCAAGCAGCCGACTTCCTCTTTCATTCCTTTTTCCCAGTCCGAATTTTCCTCCTATACTACCTTCTCTTCCTTGGCCTACCACTGCATTCCAGTCTCCCATCACAAATAGATTCTAGTCTCCTTTTATATATTGCACTAGTGGCCTGTCACAGCAATAGCTGCGAACAAAGACTAAAAATGAAACTGATGATACAAGAAGTGTGAGAAAAGTAATGGAAAGTATACTGAACTCCGGAAGACCATTTATCAGCCTTTAAACTTACACTTCCATTGTGACTACTGTATACATATGGAATTTTTGAACCTTGGCAATTTATAGAATTTTCACAATGAATTCTGTTCACAAGACTTGAATCTATCATATAAAGCTGGCCGTATAATGTATGGCAATTTTCAGTAGGCTGCAAATCTGACCCCTGTGACCCAATCCTGGAATGTGGCTACGGTTAGCAGAGGAGGATGCAAAGGACATTGTACTATTATACTGCCTTACATGGTTCACGAAATCATTATCATGTAGAATCATACCTGTAAGTACGACATTTACTTGAGGTTGTGGAAAATGAACCAAACCATTGTGGAAACAAATTAAAATGTCAATTTAACATTTCTGCAGCAAAATGTCATGCTTGGCAGTGCATTCAGATTTCATTTCATTATCCTACACTGAATAATTCAATGTAAGTTTCTTAATAAAGAACTTTTTGAAATATAGCCATCTATCGGACTAACACAGAAAGATCTGCATAGAAAATTTTCACAAAGCCCTCTATCGGGAGATCAGCGGAGACAACTTTCACAGAGCGATCTACAGGCGAATACATTTAACTGCAATGACCAAAGCATTGTATTCTTCTCTTCTGCTGCTTTTCCCACACCCGTGGGGTCGCGGGTGTGAACTGTGTCACATGTTGACTTGGCCCTGTTTTACAGCCGGCTACCCTTCCTGATAACAACCCTGTGTGGAGGAATGTAATCACTATTGCGTTTCTGTGGTGGTTGGTGATGTGGTGTGTTGTTTGAATATGAAGAGGAGAGTGTTGAGACAAACAAGAACACCCAGTCCCCAAGTCAGGACTAATCAAATGCGATTAAAATTCCCAACCTGGCCGGGAAACGAACCCGGATCCCTCTGAACCGAAGGCCTCAATGCTGACCATTCACCCAAGGAGTTGGGTGACCAAAGCATTGTATTCTTCAAATAAATTACTATTTTATGCAAATAAAGGGCTTAATGAAATAAATAATACCTTTCTAGGAGTCCTGAGATGGAGACCTTTATTTTGATGTATAATAAATAGGTATAGTATTCTTCTCACAGTATTGTGTTACACGTTCAAAATTATACATGTATATATTAAAATATCTATCTCTTCATATATTCTTTCAATTTCACAATCATCATTAGCTGAACTTGTAGGCATATAGCCCTGCACTATTGCGGTGATTATGGTGACAATCGGCTTGGTGTCTAGCTTGACAACAATAATCCGTTCACTATGC
Source organism: Anabrus simplex (assembly GCF_040414725.1). Taxonomy (NCBI): domain Eukaryota; kingdom Metazoa; phylum Arthropoda; class Insecta; order Orthoptera; family Tettigoniidae; genus Anabrus; species Anabrus simplex. The sequence continues at coordinate 699,839,614 of NC_090266.1, read as the reverse complement.
TGGTTGTAGAAGCCTACCCACTGCACTATTTTCTTAATCATTATTAAACTAACACGTGCATTTCCCCGGCTTGATTTTGTGTTAATAATTCTGTAGTCAAACTAAACCCCATGGTGCAACAGCCTTGAAAGGCCTGGGCCTACCAAGCGACCACTGCTCAGCCCGAAGGCCTGCAGATTACGAGGTGTCGTGTGGTCAGCATGGCAAATCCTCATGGCCGTTATTCTTGACCGGAGCCGCCATATCACAGTCAGATAGTTCCTCAATTGTAATCACGTAGGCTGAGTGGACCTCGAACTATTCCTCAGGTCCAGGTAAAAATCCCTGACCTGGCCAGGAATCGAACCCGGGACCTCTGGGTAAGAGGCAGGCATGCTACCCCTGCACCGCGGGGCCAGCAATTCTGTAGTCACCTGACCTAGAATCCTGCTCTTCATGCCAACATACTTCACTTATACCAACCACATCCAACTTATGTAATCCATTTCCCTTTTCAGATTCTGTAACCTGCCACAGCAATTGTAACTTCTAACATTCCATGCTCTGACTCACAGAATGTCAGTATTCATCTTCCTGATGATTGCCTACTCTCTCATGCTCTACGATAAACACTCCAGTTCCATGAGAAAATTTCCGCATCCAGTATATCATTTCTCGGCCATGATTCAACTCCTATTACAATATCTAGTAAGTATTAATATATATATTAAATTATTTAATTCTAATCTTTTCTTTATAATACTTCCACAGTTCAACACTAACAATTTCGTGTCATCCCTATTTGACACCCAGATCCCTGTACCCTTATCACCGCTCCCTAGTCCACCCTGTTTCCCTGAATGTACCTCTCTACAACCCTTCTAAACAAACTTCCTAATGTATACATACAACTGCGGTTCAAGAGGCCATTTGAGCATAGATCCCTATCTCCTACCCACCCATTAGATCTATAAATCTCACTCTCAATTTCCCACATACCCATTACATAGTCTCATTAAAATCCCCAATTACCCTCCTGTCAGTATCCCTCCTACAGAAAATTGGAAACAAAAAAAACCATCTTCAGGGCTGCCAATGGTGGGATGTAAATCCACTATCTCATGAATGAAAGCTGCGCTAACCAGCTCATTTTTCCAGGATTATATGAAAAATGTAATATGACTACCTCTCATCTTCCACAGCACATTACTCTATTTTGCTGCCATGAAAAACAATATATAAGTAAGAGCTAAGTATTTGGTGAAAAGTCTTTATACATTTCAGAAGGTATTCTGAAGAAGGTAAAAATAACCCAAGAAGGAAGTTTAAAGAATAGGCCCTAAGGCTTCCAAAAATAAGTATCAATAACTTCCCACTTTATCAAGTTGTTCACCTGCGATTACCATGATGATGCCTCGAAATGGAATCGGATACTTCAACATGCAAAGGGCAAATTGTGATGCAATTATATTGTTTTTGTCCTACTACAACACAATAGGCTACAGTGTAATTCACACTTTGGTCTTAATGATATGGTAGTCTCTTCCTGAAGAAATTAACTGAAAATTTTCCATGAGAAGCAAGCACTATTCTATGTGATTGGTAGAGAGAATATCAGACTCCTTGACTGAATGGTCAATGTAGTCTCTCTAGGTT